>NC_083233.1:64138942-65546426 GCF_032191835.1 Heteronotia binoei
GGGCTATTGTCATCTGGCCAGACGACTTGCTGCAACATCCAGAACCAGACCCTCTTGCCTTAAAGAGATCTCTTTTGAAGATTAAGAGGGAGGCCTAGTTTGCTGTCGATGCCTCCCAGGACAGCTTGCAATTTGCTGCCAGATCACAAGCTGCTGATGTAGTAGTAAGAAGAAACCTCTGGCTCAAGCAGTGGAAGGTGGATTCTCTGTCAAAATCCAACCTTTCCACAGAGAAGTTTTCCGGAAAGCTCCTTTTCGGGGAGGGTCCTCTAAACAAGGTTTTGGTGGAAACCAAGGAGAAAAAGTGTGCAATGCCATCTTCTTCCTCTACCAAGGAAAAGGAGTATAAATCAAAATCCTTTCAGTCCTTTCGTCCCTGCAAGTCTTCCAATAGGGTCAGAGCCTACAGAGACAACAGAAGGAGCCGATCATCCTCCTTTCACTCAAGATTCCAAAGATGACAATTCTCAGGTCAGAAACATGAGTCCAGCAACCAAGGGAAAAAAAATCGAGTGCATGACGCCAAGATTGGGGGAAGATTGCGAAATTTCGCTCTGCAGTGGAAACAGACCACTCAAGATCTTTGGGTCCTCACCACTGTGGAGTTGGGCTACAGAATTCAGTTCTCCTCCCCCACACCATTTTGTTCACTCCCCAATGCCTTGCAATCCGACAAAGTTAAAACACCTGAGAGAAGTCATCCATCACCTTCTGTACATTGGAGCCATAGAGACAGTTCCAAATTCACAACACTTCCAGGGTGTGTACTCAGTACTGTTCATAGTTCTGAAGAAGTCAGGCGAATGGCGTGCCATCTTGAATCTATGAGACCTCAGTGTCTGGACGGTGCAGAAAGAATTCCGAATGGAGTCCCTGCGCTCCATTTTACAAGCTCTACAGGAAGGCGATTTCCTGGCTTCATTGGACCTCAAGGAGGTGTATTTACACATACCAATCCACCTGGATTCCAGACGTTTTCTTTGTTTTGCATTCCAGGGACAGCACTATCAATACAAGGCCCTTCTGTTTGGCCTTTCTTCATCACCTCGTGTGTTCACCAAAGTTCTGGTCTCTCTGATATCAGCACTCAGGAGGAAGGGCATACATACCTACCCATTTCTGGATGACATCCTGGTCAGGGTACAGAGCCAAGAGCAGTGTCAATGGAACATCAATCATGTGGTGCAATTTCTTCAGAGCCATGGCTTCTTCAGCTTTTACCATCACAGTGTCTAATACATTTGGGGGCTCAGATTGACACCAAAGCAGAGAAGGTTTTTCTTCCCCCAGAGAAGCAGAGGACTTTAATTGCATTGGCCACCGATGTGCGTCTACGCAAACGAGTGGACCTGATGACCTTAGCAAGACTTTTGGGACACATGATTGCTTCAATAGAGATGGTTCCTTGGGCGAGACTTCACTCGAGGTCTCTACAATGGACTCTTCTTCCCTACCAGAACGACATCAGGCGGAAGAGACACAGACGCATTCCCCTGACTTCCGAAGTAAGATCTTCCCTGAGATGGTGGACTGCACAGGCGCACCTGAGCCAGGGCCTTCCCCTCTTTCAAACACCCAGCATCACAGTGACCACAGATGCCAGTCTGAGGGGTTGGGGGGCTCACTGTCAGGACAGATCAGTACAAGGTAGATGGACTCTAAAAGAGCAAGAGAACAGCAAAAATCTCTTAGAGCTCAGTGCTGTCCGCCTAGCTCTGACAGCTTTCAAACAGTACCTGAAGGGAAAGGCAGTATTGATTCGCACAGACAACATTACAGTCAAGGCACATATCAACCGCCAAGGAGGAACAAGGGCACTCCTTCTTCATCAGGAGGCAGTAAGAATAGCACAATGCGCTGAGCAAAATTTAACAGGATTGAGAGCTCAGCACATTCAGGGAGTTTTGAATATGCAAGCAGATTGGCTGAGTCGAAAGGATGTGGATCCAGCAGAATGGTCCTTGAACAGCCTGATGTTTCAGGAGCTAACAGTCAGGTTCAAGGTTCCAACTCTGGACCTTTTTGCATTCAGGAAGAACAGGAAAGTATCCAGGTTCTTTTCCAGATTTATCAAGACCGAGGCGGAGATCATGGATGCTCTTCACTCAAGGTGGCCTTTCCTCCCCTACCAATCATCAGCAGGGTCCTTCGGAAGATCAGGGAGGAGGGAGCAAAGGTCATCCTTCTGGCTCCATACTGGCCAAGGAGGCCGTGGTTCTCAGAACTAGTTCATCTTTTGGTGGTGGATCCGTGGTAGCTCCCGATCCAGAAGGATCTGCTTCACCAGGTTCCAGAACTTCACCCAGACCCAGAGTGGCTTCAGTTAACAGCATGGAATCTGAGAGGCAGGACTTAGAAAGTTCAGGATTGCCAAAAGACATAACAGACATTATGTTTCATGCATGTCGTCCAGCTACAAGGTGCATATATAACTACACCTGGTCAGCGTTTAACAAATGGGCGGTTGACAGAGGTGTGAATCCGATGAGTCTTTCATGTGGAGATGTCATAGCTTTCCTTCATAACGGGTGGAAGAGAGGCCTGCCACCCAACACCTTAAAAAGACAGGTGGCGGCTATCGCCGCAGTACTGAACAATAGGGGGCTGGGAAACATTGCCTCACACAAATATGTCAAACATTTAAAGGGCACTATGCAGTTAGCTCCACCAGTCCAGCACCGTTTTCCGGTTCGGAGCTTATCTACTGTTTTACAAGGCCCTCCTTTGAGCCACTTTTCTCTATTGAGTTAAAACACCTGTCATGGAAAGTGGCCTTTCTGATTGCCATCACTTCGGCCAGGAGGGTTTCTGAGTTAGGGGCCTTGTCAATTAGAAAGGAACTGTGTACTGTATATGACGATTCTGTGGTCTTACATACAGATCCCTCTTTTCTGCCGAAATTCAACTCAGGTTTTCACATTAACCAACATCTCTCTCTCCCTTCCTTTTGCCCTCACCCGGCTCATCCGAGGGAGAAGAAGTGGCATAAACTAGATGTTAGGAGGGCTCTCCTATGTTACATTAAAAGAACAGCACCTTTTAGACTGACGGACCAATTGTTTGTTTTGTATGGGGTTCAAAGGTTAGGAAAAAAGGTTTCTAAGGCTTCGGTAGCTTTTTGGGTCCGCAGATGTATTTCTACACCATATGAGGTGCAGGGGCTTAGAGTTCCTAAAGGGGTGACTGCACATTCCACAAGATCTGCAGCCACGTCAGCTGCTTTTTCTACAAGAATGCCCATTGAATGTGTTTGCCGGGTGGCCACCTGGTCTACCTTTAAGACCTTTGCCAGACATTACAGAATTGATCAGCAGTTCTCTACTGAGCCTCCTTTTGGGAGAAGTGTCCTCCAACAGGTTGTGAGTGAGTGACCCTTTATATTTTCCCCACCCTGATGAGCTTTGTTACATAACCATCTTGGATGCCTTCCCCCACTGAAGGAGAATGAAACATTGGACTTACCTGAAGGTTTCTTCTCTTCAGTGGGGCGAAGGCATCCAATTTTTTGCCCACCACTGTTTTTTCTGGGTTGTGATTTATGTTAAGATGAGCAATGGATATTAAAAAGACTACTATTATGTTTTTTCTGACCTGGTCCACTGTAATGTGTCTCTCTGACACTATATCTGTTTTTGAATTTTTTGTGAGTTCAATATTAAAGTTTTAGGGATTGTTGTTTTCCTGATATTTTGTGTGGTGTACACTTTTATTGGAGCTAGGCTATTTTATGTCTGGAAGTACACCCCCTCTAGGTTCTAAGAGGCATACAAAAATTTGCATAGCCCTGCCTGGAGCGAGAGGGGGCGTGACCTAACCATCTTGGATGCCTTCGCTCCACTGAAGAGAAGAAACCTTCAGGTAAGTCCAATGTTTTGTTCCCTCCTTCCTTCCCAGGGGACCAGGAGGGGGAAGGAAGAGAGAATTGGCTCAGTAGCTCTGGTGTGCGATTGAGAGAGCCTGGAAAAACAAGCTCTGCCTTCTCCTCCTCCCCTCCCCAAGGGAGGAGCCTCAGCCAATGAAGAAAATAGAGGCTTTGCTCTGTAGTTCCTGTGCAATTGAGCAAGCCTTGCAAAGCAAGCTGTTGTGCAGAAGGAAGCAAGAGAGAGGGAGAAGGAAGCAGATAACAGCCAGTTGCTCGAGGGGGAGGGCTGATAGGAGCCCTCCAGGGCTCTTGGGCTGCATGTTTAACCCCTTGCTCTTACACATATTCTGTGGTTCTCAAAGCCCCCACCGACTTGTTGGCTGGCTTATAGAAAGCATTTCTCTCTTTAAATCATTTCTCCAAGTCAAGCCAGCTGATGGTTTGGAGAATGCATTTAAAGTTATAATTGCTTTCTTTCTACCTCTCCCTCCTCCATCTTCCTTCCTTCCTTCCTTCCTTCCTTCCTTCCTTCCTGTAGGAGCATTCTCTGCTTGACTTTCATTTCCCACCCCCACACTTGCAGTCTTGGCCTCTGAACTGTCTACTTGGCCAAGTTTTCCTGAAACCCTTGACTGTACTGCTGTAATGGCAGAAACAAAGCTTTGTCAGAGCCCTCTTTGCACCCTCCTGGCTGATGATGGCAAGAAACAACTTTCAGACTGGCTAACTACGTCTCTCACTCTCCCCAACCACTTATGTGCTGCAGTGCCAGAATTAAAAACTGTGCATAAAACTGAGAGATTCCCACCCTAGGAGAGGCTCATAGTAAACATGATCAAGTCTGTATTATGTGAGCTGGAGCAAACAGTTGGTTAGTCCCTGTACTGCCTGTGCTTTGGGCTGCTTGTGCCCAGACACATCTGGCCTCGCCTACTTTCTAAAAACAGTGGGTGGATACAGAAAGGTGTTGTGGCAGGGCTTTTTTTGTAGCAGGAACTCCTTTGCATATTAGGTGTCATAGGCTGGGTGCAGGCATGAGCAAAGTCCAAGTCCAGTCTGGGGTCAGGTGCAGGGAATGCTGGGGGCAAGCTGTCAACCTCAGAAGTGCTAGAGGGGCCAGCTACAGGCTCAGAAGCACTAGAGGGGCCAGCTACGGGCTCAGTTGCTGGCTTGAGTGAGGGACCTGCCTGGTCACCCATGACATTAGGCCACACACCCCTGATGTAGCCAATCCCCCAAGAGTTTACAGGGCTCTTAATACAGGGCCTACTGTAAGCTCCAGGATGATTGGCTACATCAGGGCTGTGTGGCCTAATATGCAAAGGAGTTCCTGCTAAAAAAAAAAAGCCCTGGTTGGT
Organism: Heteronotia binoei; assembly: GCF_032191835.1. Classification (NCBI taxonomy): domain Eukaryota; kingdom Metazoa; phylum Chordata; class Lepidosauria; order Squamata; family Gekkonidae; genus Heteronotia; species Heteronotia binoei. Next base: position 64,144,163 of record NC_083233.1, read on the forward strand.
GGGTACATGATGCCCACTGGTGCCACAATGGAGAATTCTGCTCTATGGTAGCAAAAATGGAGGTCCTAGAACATCCACTCTCTGAAGCCATTCTAGGACCTCCATATAATCTAGACTCTATGGTTTCTCCAAGGGAACTGATCTCTGGAGAATATAAAAAGAAGACATTGGATTTATATTTCGCCCTCCACCCTGAATCAGAGTCTCAAAGTGGCTCACAATCTCCTTTATCTTCCTCCCCCACAACAAACACCCTGTGAGGTGGGTGGGGCTGAGAGAGCTCTTACAGCAGCTGCCCTTTCAAGGACAGCTCTGAGATAGCAATGGCTGATCCAAGGCCATTCCAGCAGCTACAGGTGAAGGAGTGGGGAATCAAACCTGTTTCTCCCAGATAAGAGTCTGTGCACTTAACCACTACACCAAACTGGCTGTCACACCAAACTGGCCCCACCTGGATACTGGTAACCCTATCTCTCCAGCTGCCTGCCTTTCTTCATGTCTTGGCCTCTTTGTTGGCGATGATGTGTCACTTAAGAAGCTCCATTTTAAAAACTTCTTTGTTGCCAGATTTTTTTTTAAAAGCCTATTTTGTTGCACAGACTTTCACCCCCAGAGTTTCATGCTCGAGAAAAAAAAAACCAGGTCTGACCTTGACATCTGTTAAGTCTACCTGCAAAAAAAGCTACAAACCAACTTTCTGTGTCTTCCTTCAGGGTTTCGAAAGCAAGATCAAAGGCAGAAAGTGTTTTGTACAAATAATCTGGAGAACTGCAAAGTAAGCTCTGGAGAGAAAGCGTCACATTTCAAATGTAGCAACTCCTGCAATTAAGCCAAGGTGGGTGGATTCGGTGGCTGGCCTCTCATCGTCTCTCCTCCTCGTTGGCATTTTTGAATGACGCCGCAAGTCTCAGCTCAGCCGAGCGTGAACCTCCATCCAACCATGTTCATCAAATGGCTTAAACGCAGGGCGAGCCCCTGAGGAGGTGTGCAAAGAATGTCGAGGGCACCCGTTCGAGCACAAGCCGCGTGGAGGTAAGCCGTGGAAATGGTGCAATGACACATTCTTGCGCAGGCCCATTCATTGTCACAGGGCTCACGCAGGAGAAAATCCCGGCAGCTGGTACAACGTGCAGGGCTTAAGGTGGTGGCAGGGAGGGAACGGGCATGCTTCATTGAAGCTGGGGGACCCAGCCCAGGCTGAAAGCCGATGATTCTGTCTCTACGTCATGGCAGAAATTTCTCTGGGATGATTCTCTCTCTAGGATGGGGTTGTGAGCACAGAAGAGTCTATGCAGCAAATTTTCTATCAGGCCCTGAAAATTTAATCTAGGGGCATTAAGGGTAGATTTATATATTGCATTCAAATGCTTCTTTGTCGTATGCTGCTGCACCCTCTGAAGCAAGGCAGGCAGCCACCAGGTGCACGGCCTTCTCTGCAGTGGCCCAGATTTATAAAATCCCTTCCTTGCATTGGTTTACTTGGCCCCACATCTTTCAAGATGTGTAACTAGGTGAAAACTTGGGATGTTTTGTTGGGATGGTTAATTGTCCAGTTGCTGTCCTTTAGGTTTTTCTTTGATAACACTGCTGGTTTCAGTTGCGGTTTTGTTGGTGAATTTAAAAATGTTATTGCTTTCTTTATCTGGTTCCTCGTAGATTTGAATTACTACCATTATCTTCATGCAGAAGCTGCTGTAAGGGCAACATGCTGAGAGGCAGAACACAAATACTTTAAATAAGTAAAAAGTCTCTAACTGCTTGTGGGAATTATCATTAGTGTAGCGGTACATGAAATACATGAACATTAGAATATCTTGTTCATGGTAACTATTCCTGGGTTTACTGAAACATAGGAGGTAGCCTTATGCAGAGTCAGACCAGTGGCCCACAGCCCTGCATTGGCTCCTCCAGGGGTTACCGACCTTGTTGAATCACTGGGCATTTCAGGAATTTCGAGGGCAGATATTGGGCACATTGAATGTGTGGAAGAATTCACTTTCTTAGGATCACCTATCACCCAAAGTGGTGAATGCAGCCCAGAAATAAAATGTCGAATCACACTGGAATATGGAAGAGCAAGGATATCAGCCTTGCAACCAAATGCAGATTAGTCCATGCTATTGTGTTTCCCATAGCAACCTACAGCTGAGAAAGCTGGACCATGAAGAAGCAAGACAGGAGGAAAATTGACTGAGCTGTGGTGTTAGAGAAGGCACCTGTGCTGTATACCATTTAAAGCAGTATTGTATTGGCAGCAGCTCCCCGGCAGATTTCCCAGCACTTGCTACAGAGGCCACTTCTAGCTAGAAAGGCCAAGGAATGAATCCAGGACATGGTACTTCTGAGTGCAGCATGTGCTCATGGGAGAAAGTGTACCATCTGTAGCTCTGACATAGGTATCCTTAGAAAGCCACTGAGGGCCCACTGCTGAGCTCCAGCAAGCCATGTCTATTGCTGACCAGCTCCAAGAAGTAACCAAGTTTGGGCCTCCCAGTGCCTCTCCCCATCAGCTAGTCTGTGACAAACTATCATTGGGCTCCCCCTGACCCAGAAGCACTTCCATCATTTGCCATTCTATCTGGACTGCATCCACACATGGTTGGATATTGCATTATAGTCGCATAGAGGAAACTTCCATTGCAAATGAGTAGCTATAGCACCACAACAGTGCAGTCCAACCACATGCACATCTAGGCCTATGTATCTGAAGAAAGCTTATACCAGAGTCCGGGTTCTGGGTTATGTCACCTTGAGCTCAGTGGGGGTCCGTGGAGCTTGTCTCTAGCGGCTCCCCCTGAATCAGGCGGTTGGAGAGGTGCCACAGACGTGGCATCTCCAGGGAGACCCTGAAGGGGTTTTCTTTCGGCATGGGGCTTTGCAAGAATGGGGCTTTGCATAGCGGCTGTTCCTGTCCTTGTATGCCCTGAAGCTCCGCTGCCATGTTCACCATTATGGCAGTAAGAGGTGAACACCCGACCGCTTGCTCTTTTTTTTCTTAACAAGTTTCTGATGCGTCACTTTCCTTCCTCAAGCACGGCAATTCTACTTGGCAAGTAAGTTTGTTTTCAATACCACTGGCTAATGGGTCGTTTTACATAACAACAAACAGGACAGTTTAAAGGAAGGGAAAGATGTGGATTCCCCCCCACTTTCCCGTGAATGCGGCTTTGAAAAGACAAAAAACTTTGAGAATTGACAACGATTTGAATTAAACTGAATATAGATACTCAAATCGACCCGGATTATAATTGAATATGTGTTAATGAGACTATTATCTGGCTATAATATAGTCTGAACAAGAACGAGATATATTTTAGAGAGATTTGTCTTTGCCGCCTGAGTCCAACTGAAATGACAACAATCAAAACACACAGCTGGAGGAGATTTGGAGAGACAGACTAACTGGGTCTCTGAGTTACTTTTCAACTTGGATTAATAGACTGAGTTATTTGGTAGAGAAAAATGTCATTACCAAGCGAAATGTTTTATAAAAAAGATATAAGGGTTACCATAACTTCTCTAAAGCAAGATCTTGGTTCATTAATAGAGTTGATAAAAAAGCAAATGGGAGCTTTTATGTTGAAACCTAGCGAAATCTCAAATCTACATGAGCAAAGTGTTAAAGAGATCTCAGTGACGTCTGTGGAATTGGAAATGGAGAGTGATCCGCTGGGAAATGAGCAGAAGAAAACCAAAATGGAACCTTATTGAACAGTTAAAAAGAAGGACCAGAAATCGAGATTGATTGAAGTTTTTTCGAGAGGACAAGTGGTGTGGGATCCTTCCTACTTTTACCGAGAGGGATGACTGCACTGAGAGAGAGGGTACACCTCAGCAAAAAAAATCAAGACATGGAAACTTTCAGGAAGAAAGGTCTTTGAACTGTTTCTCTCTCTGTGGGTAATTGGATATGGAATTCTCAACAAGAACTGACATGCGATTTTAAAAGGCCATTTTTGGGTCATATTAAGTTGTTCCTCCTATATGGATATAAGAGTTAAAGGAGTGAAAAGTTTTGAAAAGAATTTTATATAAATAAATAGTTAACTTGGATCATTTTTTAAGAAGGCAGACAACACAATTATTCTGTAATCTGGTAGATCTGCTCTTAATATGTTTGTTTGGAGAAATTGTTTATACTGAGACAGATAAATTACTGTGTTTTTTTCCTGCTTATTACCTTTTTTTCTCACTACGTTTTATGATATTTTAAATCTGATTTTTTTTCTTTCCATTTGAAATTAAGTTAGAAGGATAAAGATATTTGTTTCTTATGCTCATTTTAATGGCGACATTGTTAAAACAAGTTAGTCTGTATTTTTAATATGGTTAAGCCTAGCCAGTTAGTTCTGTGTTGAGACTTCTCTGACTTTTTTATACTTATATGTGCTGAAGAAGAATAGTTTAGACTTGTATTTTAAGTAATAGCTTAGTAAAAAGTGTATAATGAAAGATAAAGATGGTAAAATATAAGGGGAAAATTTAATACTTGCAGGTAGAAAGAATTGGGTATTTCATTTGAAGGTAGAAATGTGACTGATATATTTGGATTTTTCTTTGTTTCTGGTCTCCCACTTTGTATCCACCCCTCCCCCTCTTTAGTGCTTCTGTATCTATGCTTATGCTTTTTCTTTTTATAGTTAAAATCAATAAAAATTATAAAAACGAAAGCTTATACCCCAAATGTGGGTCTTAAAGGTGCCACTGGACTTAAACTTTGTTCTTTTGCTTCAGACTAAAACAACTACCCACCTGAATCTAGTCCTCATTATTATGCAAACATTACACAAACTTGGCTGGGTTCTCTTCCCCTCCCTCCCTTCCCTGTTGCACCCCATTTATCACATTATAAACAGTTGTTCTGAACTGCAGATGGAAACAAAGAAAATACAAAAGTACAGTAAATAAGCAAATAAGTCAACAATAAAACACAGGTTAGATCTTAGCCAGCAAGGCTGAGACGTGATGAAGGTCATTAACTCGTATCTTTCAAAGGGCATCACATTGATCCAGCCATCGAACTGTGGCTAATAGCCTTGGTTAGGATAGCTAAATGTAATTTCCATGTTCCATAGCAACACACCAGCTAGTAGGCAACAAACAACAGGACAAGTCCTGTTTGTGCCTTACTTGCATGCTTCCTAGTAGCTTCCAGCAGGTTCCTGTGGGAAGCAGGAGACTGGACTACATGAACTCTTGGATTATCCTTCACAGACAACAAAAGTGACATGAAATGGTGGAAAGTGCCATCAGGTCACAGCTGATTTACAGTGACCCAAAGGAGGAGGAGGAGGAGATTGGATTTATATCCCGCCCTTTACTACCCAAAGGAGACCAATTTTGCACCAGACTTTTAATCCTGGTTTAGCCCTGTCTCCAAGATGACATTCTACACTAAAATCATAGAACTGTAGAGTCTCAGAGTTGGTTTCTCCGATTGTAGCGTAGAATGTCAGTTTGGGGACAGAGTTAAACCAGGATTAAAGGTCTAGTGCAAAATTGGTTGGAGTCACAGAGCAGCTTACAATCTCCTTTCCCTTTCCCTCCCCACAACAGCCACCCTGTGAGATAGGTGGGGCTGAGAGAGCTCTCCCAGAACTGCTCTTGAACAGAACAGCTCTGAGAGAACTTGTGGTGACCCAAGGTCACATCAGCAGGTGGATGTGGAGAAGTGGGGAATTAAACCTGGTTCTCCCAGAGAAGCAGGGCTTTTTTTTTTTTGTAGCAGGAACTCCTTTGCATTTTAGGCCACACATCCCTGATGTAGCCAATCCTCCTGGAGTTTACAGTGGGCCCTATACTAACAGCCTTTAAACTCTTAGAGGACTGGCTACGTCAGGGGTGTGTGGCCTAATACGCAAAGGAGTTCCTGTCACAAAAAAAGTCCTGCAGATAAGAGTCTGTACACTTAACCACTACACCAAACTAGCTCTTAACCACTTAACCACTACTCCAAACTAGGCAAGAGACATACAGAGGTGGTCACAAAAGCAACATAATAGGACCAAATTGCTGGGGAGAACGCAGCCCCCTCCCCCCCCCCCCGGAATATTTCAAATTAAGGGATCTAGCTTGAGCTCAAGACCCCCCCCCCCCCCAAATCTAGCTAAAAATCCAATTTAATGTGCAGGTCTTTTATCATGTGGCAATTCTCCTGATTTTTTAAAAATAGTTATATCCTTTGAGAGCTAGCATTACCTAACCATTAGTAGTGATGTGGGGGGAAGAGAGGTAGAGCACCATGTCTGTTATGCAATACATTTTATTTTTATGTCCGCATTTTTGCCTAGTACTGTAAATAAATGCTCTCGTTTAATCCTGTGACTGCCTTGTTTCAAGGGAGTTCCCTCCTTAGCATGCCTTTTCCAAGAAACATTATCAACTTGCATCTATCATGAGTGGATCTGTTAGTCCTCATTAGTTGGAATAAACAGGCGAGCATTTGAATCATTACTGCTACGCCTCGGGGGCCTTCTCTCCTTTGTTTTTAAAAAGTAAAAATGCAAGGAAGTTGACACTGTTGTGTAGAGAAGATGAGGTTACCCATTAAAGATTTTTCAGGACAGGAAGGAACCAAGCATAGAACTGAGTAATCCAGGGAAAGACCTTTGAGCGGAAGACAGAGCTGCAGCATCATACTGCTGGTGAGGTACCGCTCAAAGTTTCCTGTTTTCTTCTGCCCAGTTCCATAGATTTGGATTTTATCAGTCAGATCCGAGCAGCAAAAAGAAACCGGGAAACTCAGTGGTGAAGGAAAAGGTCATCTTATTGGGGATCATTAGGATTAGGCAGCAACAATCCTTCCTCAAAAATGATACCCCTCACCTCCAGCCATTTCAAGATCCGGAGAATAAGAGCACATAGGATCATGTTCAAGATGGGGCTCAGCCATTGCCTCTCCTTTATGGCACACTAAAGTTAGAGAATAAATCTTGCAAATGATTTATTTCAAATGTCACAATGATAAACTTTAAAACCATGAAATGTAATAGAAAATCTGAGACCAGGATCCCAGCAATGGGCCCGTCTCTCCAGATACCAAATGACACTGAGGGAACTATCATATGGATAGAGGAGTAGTCACAATCTAGGGTTGCCAGCCTCCAGGTGGGGCCTGCAGATCTCCCACTTTTACAACTGATCTCCAGTTGGCAGAGATCAGTGCCCCTGAAGAAAATGGCTGCTTTGAAGGGTGGACTCTATAGCATTGGACCATGCTGAAGCCCCTCCCCTCCCCAAACGCTGACCTCTCCAGCTCCACCCCCAAAGTCTCCAGGTATTTTCCAGCATAGACCTGGCAACCAAAATCACACACTGCTCTGCCATGCCTGGAGCCATGTGCAAGCTGATATTCCCTCTTCCAAGGAACACTTTGAGGGAATTTTAATATCATTTGTATTTTTAAAATTTTGAGGTACACTAGGAGCCGATTGTCAAGAATGCTTTTTGCTATAAGAACATCCATTTTGATTTACCCGCTGTAACTATGATGATTTGCTTTGTTTAGAGGGCATGCTAATCTACGGTGTTATGTCTGCAACTTTCTACCCTGGGAATGTGTGGTATGACTAGGTGCTGAAGGTCAGTTGCTTCTCATAGAGGTGATCACTGATAGGGATTGTGCAGCACTTGACAAAGATCTTCACTAAAAATCAGGGTAAAATATAAGCATATAGAAACCGTCTCCGGAATACTGGGCTGCAAGTTATTACATGGAACTGTAAGTAAGTATGGGTTTCAAAACCACAGCTTTTTGTCCCAAAGAAGCTTTACTAAGTTTTTATAAGGTGTTCACACGTTGTAAATATATGAATTTATAGTATAGGTTATCCCCCATTTTTCCTTTCCTTTATTCTCATTAGCAAAGAGTCTTCCTCTAGAAAAGGCTCCATAACTCATAAAAATGACGGCTGTTTGTAGGATCCCAATGTCTGCTGGAGGGTCTCTACAACCTCCTGACCAGAGATAAGGGCCAATTCTGAAATAAAGGCTAAGTACTTTACTTGCCCTTTATTTGAAAATCTGAGTGCCAGTGAATGAGTATCATAACTAACATGATTAATAATTCAACGTGAACATTTAAACAAGAAAACTATTGGCTTTGGCATCATTGGGAGCGTTATGTGTAGGTCTGTAAGGTATACGCCCCTAATTGAACTACAGCCAGAGCTGGGATGGAAAGTTTGTGCAAATCCCATAGAAGCAATCAGGCAGTCTTAGGAAGTCGAAAGGAGACACACCAGAGGCAATATCTATCTAGGCCCAGGGTCTCAGTCAAGGAATTTCTTCTGAAAGAATCAGATAAAGGGAGAGGCCAACTGGCAAAGAAAGAAGATTGGGATGGAAGACTACAGGGACTGGGATCTACCACCTTTTCCTGCTACCTCTATAGACCTGAATTGCCATTACATTCCAGATGTTGCACTGGGCCATGGTTTGCAATTAGGTGGCAAATCAGACACAGAAATCATTATTTGGAATGGGTTTGCTGATCATGGTTTGGGCTAACTGTAGTTTGAAATGGTATCTGAACTGACAAGCCATAGTTATGGCCACAACCAGATTCTGAAAACAGACCTGACCAGAGGATTGAAGTGGAGTGAAGAAGTTGAGTGCTGGGAGCAAGGGTAACAAAATGAGCAAAACATCACTAAAATAATGGCTACTCGATCGATGTCTAGAAATTCAGGCCATGCTTTGGTTTCTAGTTCGTGGTTAGGAAAAGCTCTTTAGCCCGGTATGAGAATGGAGTCAATATTTATCTTCCAAATTATCTCAAAGGAAGGGGACAAACTCCAGGCCACATCCTTTTGCTGGTTTTGTCAATCCCTGATGCTCTGGAAGGGGGAAATACGTGCAAGAAAATCCCATAATATTGAGTCTAATGGAAGAAGAAGATGATGATGAAGAAGAACACAACTGCAGATTTATACTCCACACTTCTTTCTGAATCAGAGACTCATAGCAGTTCACAATCTCCTATATCTTCTCCCCCCACAACAGACACCCTGTGAGGTGGGTGGGGCTAAGAGGGCTCTCACAGTGGCTGCCCTTTCAAGGACAACTCCTGCAATAACTATGGCTGACCCAAGGCCATTCCCAGCAGCTACAAGTGGAGGAGTGGAGAATCAAACCCAGTTCCCCCAGATAAGAGTCTGCACACTTAACCACTACACCAAATTGGCTGGAAAACAACCAAGAGAGCACAATAGAAAATTATCTTTAAAAAGCTACCACAAATAGCAGTATTAATGAGTGCCACACTCTAGGGGAAGAAGCACTTTTTATTTTTCCATCCAGTTGCTAATGATAAATGTAGCGCGTGTTGATGAAGGACCCAGCAAACATCAGACTTGTCTTCTCCACTGTGGGGTTTAATACACAAGACGTCATTAGCTGGCATCCAGTGGGGCAGCCTGACTAACTGCGTTGTGTTTGGCTAAACACACATTTTCCAGCTTTGAGCCTGCAGGAAATAATCCGAATCATCCATCAGACCCTTCGAGTCAACATTAGCCAGGCCGATATTGTTACAAAAAGCCATCCCTGGAGAGCAAGAGGCAGAATCCGTCAGGAAAGGAGCAAATCCCATTCATTTCCATCTCTCCCAGCCTTGCCGTCGGTTCCAGCCCATCGGCACAGTTCTAGATTTACGTATATAGAAAAGAAACGAGAAAACAAAGTCAGGCTTATCGGCGACGGGTTAAGTTGTGCTGGAATGCAGGACTGGCTGATGCTAAACCTTATGGGAGTCTGCATCATTATTCTAAAACAACAGAAGTTAAAAAAAAAAATTGCATTTGGAAGGGCTCAATTCGCAGAGACGTTTTAGAAGAAATAGTATGGATTGACTTCACACCCTCTGTACAGTCTTGTACCATGTCCCACCAGACCGTTCCGCTTGGTGCCAGCACAGCAAGCTTTTCATTTATTTGGTGGTGTCATAATGGGAGGAAAACTGATTAATCTTCCACGGTTCCAAGTTGACATAGCAGCCCAAGATATTTATTGATAAATTGGAGAAGAGGCTATTAACGAGATGATCTAGTCGCCCAGTGCCCCTATCAGCTGCTGCAAAGTGAGAGAAGAGAAATGGGACATTGTGCTCAATCAACACACGGATGCTACATGCTCTTGACAAGAAGAGGTTCCAGGGAAACAAGAATACCTGGTGCCCTCCTGCTGCTGTTCCTTAGTGCCATTGCTCACTCTCAGGTTGGCGTGAGCTGCTGCCTGCTTCCTCGCTCATCAGCTGTATGAGCAAGTACGAGGCTGGTGTTGAGGAGGAGGGGCAAAGGGGTCTCTCCAAAATGAGGCATTATGCCTGAGGACCCCTCTCCCCCGCACACATGAAGATCACAAAGCCGAAATATTCTCCCTTGGACAAGAAAATAACCCTGCCATTTTGATTGGGCCAGACTTCTGCTTTACTGCCTCAGAGTTGAGAAGTGGAAGAAAAGGAAACATGACATTATTTTTAAATTATTTTTATTGTTTTAACATGGTTTTACCATGTCCTGTAAGCCGCCCTGAGCCTGCCTCGGCGGGGAGGGCGGGGTATAAATAAAATTTATTATTATTTTATTATTAAAAGCACCATCACAATTATAATGCATTCCTTGGAATGAGGAACTCTGGGAGGTAAAATTCCTTCCTGTAAGGAACATCTGTCTGGGGGAAGTGATGCTCTGTATTCTTGGTGCTTGGGAGCACCAACGGTGTGAGGGCATCTAGTGTCCTGGCCCCACTGATGGACCTCCTGATGGCACCTAGGTTTTTTGGCCACTGTGTGACACAGAGTGTTGGACTGGATGGGCCATTGGCCTGATCCAACATGGCTTCTCTTATGTTCTTAACAGGAGAAATGACAGATAATAAGTTTGGCCTAATGCTGCTTGCCCTATTTCTTTTTTTTTAAAAAACCCTTTCCCTTTATTTCCTTTTAAAGAAGCAACTTAGCTCCTTATTAAATCCCACATGTCCATCTGTAGAAAGATGTCGGTTTCACTGCAGCACCGTACATCAGGCCCGTAGCCATGGTGGGTCCGGGGGGGGGGGCACGGCCCCTCCACCCAAACCCCACTTCCACCTGTGTGGTCCCTCCTTTCCCCATTGCTCTCCCTGTGGCCCCATTTTTGCCGCCGTCACCGCTCTCCCCAGGCTCTTCCCACCCCATTCTTACCTCCCCAGCTCTCCCCGCAGCCCCGTTTTTGCTGCCGCCACTCTCCCCGGGCTCTTCCCAAGCCCCTTTTTCGCCACCGCTGCTCTCCCCGGACTCTTCCCTGCCTCCTAAGCTCACTCCACAGCCCCGTTTTCACTGCTGCTGCTCTCTCCGGGCTCTTCCCTGCCTCTCCCGCTCTTCCCGCAGCCGTTTTCGCTGCTGCTGCCCTCCCCAGGCTCTTCCCTGCCTCCCAAGCTCTCCCCCCCAGCCCCATTTTTGCTGCTGCCGCTCTCCCCAGACTCTTCTTCCCACCCCCAAAAGTGTGAGAGAGAGAGAGCTGGGGCCTGGAGGCTGGCTGCTGGAAGAAGCAGCCAAGACTCCACAGCCCCCACCCAAAATTTTATGTCCTGGGCCCCCCCACCCCAAAATTTCTGGCTACGGGGCTGCTGTACATTAGAATAATTCCTGGAAAATACCTGCAGGCAACAGCTACACTTTTATATACCCTGTTTCCCTGAAAATAAGACCTACCCAAAAAATAAGCCCTAGCAGGATTTCTATGCATTTGTTAAATATAAGCCCTACCCCGATAATAAGACCTAGTGATGGGCGTCGCAAAAAATTCAGGATGGAATTCCGGGTCTGGAGAGTTATGACAATGTTCCAGAAGATGACTTAACTGTATTTGAATAAATGTAGATTGTTGTATCATACTTAATAAAAAATAAGGCATCCCCTGAAAATAAGCCCAGTGTGTCTTCTTGAGAAAAAAACAAATATAAGACAGTGTCTTATTTTCGGGGAAACACAGTATCTATCTACATAGAGAGAGACAATGAAGTCAAGTTTCTTTGGTTGCACTGAGCAAGCTGTAGACCTTGGGACACACACCACAAAAGTGATGGTTTTGCAGAGATAGAAGCCAAACAAACTCCACTGTCAGATGTTCTAAGAATGTTATTTCAAGATATGGGAGGAAATCAATCAAAGATTCACCCAAGTAGTAGCACGGTTAGACCAACACCAAAAGGACCACACTCTCTTTCTTCCTGGGGCATTTTGCACGCATACAAGTTTCAGCAAGTAAGATCAGTAAACACTGGGCAGGATGGCGAATCCATGGTATGTTAAGACTACCTTTATTTTCCCCAGACAGCAGACTGAGTCCTCCTGCCCTGCTTATCTCCCAACTGTTCTATGCATACAAAATGTTACATTTAGGGGTGATCAGGGACTGAATTTAGGATGCGTGAAAGGCCCTTCTTCAGTCTTACAGGAAACTAAAACATTAAGCTATTATCCCTATCATGGACAATAAATGCCTTTCCAAGGCAGGAGTTTGACTTTGTAACCCGAGTACTATCTTCTTGCCTCACATGAATCAGCGGCTCCCTCTACTGGCCAACAAGATGCAGTTCACAACTAGGAAAATGTTTGCCATGACCAGGACAGTGTCCAGGCAAGGTCCTAAAAGTGCTGCTTGCAAACAGGTGTCATGCAGTGTCCAGCAATAATCCAAACAAGGAAAAAAACCCACACACAGTGTCTGTACGGACAAGTGGGAGTCTCATTTCCTGATCTTGCTTGCAGCACTTTCTAGGTCTGAACAAGCCACTTGTACTTTTTGCCTCTGGCAGTGGGAACTTGGGCTACAGTATTAGGATTGCTTACTTTGCTATCTCTCTTCTTTTGACTCTTACCACACAATCTCAATTTTAACACAGGACTGCTCAGCTTGGCCCCTAGAAACCCCCTTTTCTGGCTTTGCCAAGGAGTGTTTTTTCTTCTTCTTTTAAACATTGAAGTTTATATACAGTAGTGGCCTTGTGGGCACCTTTGGAATTCTGACACAGTGCAGAGAGCACAGCCCAAAATGGCTTCTAAAGGCAGAGCTAGCCTCAAAATGGCTGCCACAGTTTTCCCTGAGCCACAAAGTGAAGATCCTTCTTTGTGTTGTGATAACAGCTGCTGCTGAAGCAACATTTAAATCTCCAATGGCCAATTAGAAGACTTGCTGGACAAAAGCCCCACCTGGCCCCACTCATTATCTAAAAAAACTTGGTGGGTGCCAGGAAAGGTGCTGGGAGGTGCCCACGGGCACCATGTTGAGGACTCCTGATATACAGAAATTGCTCAGCTACCATAAACCAGCTGAGCTGGCTATACTTAGTTGCTCAGTTCAATTTTTTGTAGGCCTAACTATAACAGTTAAGGTATTTCACCTCCCCCAACACTTGCAAAATAATCAGGTTTGGTGCCTTTCAAGAGTGCCCACCAAAATCCTGGCACTCTGCAAATGCCTTCCCCAGTCATCTACACTTTCCGTCCAGCAAGCTGGGTACTCATTTTACCGACCTCGGAAGGATGGAAGGCTGAGTCGACCTGAGCCAGCTACTTGAACCCAGCTTCCGCTGGGATTGAACTCAGGTCGTGAGCAGAGAGTTCAGACTGCAGTACTGCAGCTTTACCACTCTGCGCCACGGGGCTCCTAGTTTATCTGCTTGCAAGCTGATATGTAGCTAGGACTAAAAAGATTTAAACTATAGAGTACCTGTAGCTCCAGGCTTCGCGTGTCTTCAAGCCGTCCCATGCTCTTTATACACCTTCTGCCACGTGCTCTTTCACTGGCTTCCCCAGGGATGGCAGCTAACCTCAACAGCCAGTGACGGTTGCATCTAAGCCCGACCGCTTCGTAATGTGCATCTTTGTGACTTCCTCGGCGCAAGTCGGGTGAATGCCAACCGTCTTCAGCATTTGTGAATAGGTAGCACCGCATCTGGACAGAAGGGAAGAACACAGGCAGGTAAAACACTCAAAGAATCACAGAGTTGGAAGGGACCTCCTGAGGTCATCTAGTCCAACCCCCTGCACAATGCAGGAAATTCACAAGTACTTCCCCCTAAGTTCACAGGATCAGCATTGCTGTCAAATGTCCACAAAAGGTAACAAAACGACTTAAGGTATCTGGAGACCTCTTGGGCTACGTCTGGCAATGGTAGACCAACACTGGCATGGCGCCCTGGGTTTGCTTTGATGGCTGTGGCTCAGTGGCAGAGCACAGGTTTTCCACACAGAAGGTCCCTCTGACACCTCTCAGGATCTCAGGGGCAGATCAAAAGGCAAAGCTGCTTCTGCCAAAGCCCTGGGAGAGCCACTGCTCATTAGATAGCCATGAGTTAGATGGATCCGACAGTCAGCCAATGCAGCATAAAGGTGGCTCCATCTTTCATGCTTATATGTCCCTGTGCCTCTTCCTAAACACAACTTTAGTAGCCAAGCATTTTTAAGATTACTTGAATCTTACCACCATGTACTCAGTAGGTGGACAAGATGCTCTTTGTTTCAGCTCCCCTCCTAGGAGATAATACCAGTGGCCTACCTTACAGTTATTTGAATCAGAACAACGTAATTGCCATTGATGTTCAGCAGTACTACTACTACTACTACTACTACAGCCAAGGCTTTCTTTGAGCAGGAATGCACAGGAACGCAGTTCCAGCCGGCTTAGCATCAGGGGGTTTGGCCTAATATGCAAATGAGTTCCTGCTGGGCCTTTCTGAAGAAAAAGCCCTGTGTGAAACAATGATGATGCCAGGGGTGTGTGGCCTAATATGCAAATGAGTTCCTGCTAGGCTTTTTATACAAATATACGTCAATTGTTTTCTATATTTTAAACTCAAGAATCATGAAATGAAACGTCATGGCTTGATCTTTCAATGTAAAAAAGCACCCAACACACACACACACACACACAAACCTTTGGCTATTATTTTTAAGTTTGTCTGGGCAAGGCAGAGTGCTGATCAGATTTCACATACTTCCTTTGAGCAGGGTCTTTTGGATGGAACATCAAAAAGATGACTTTTTTTCAGTTTTTTAAAAAAGCCTAACCAGAATTTTTTACTGCTAACAATTAATGGACTGCAAAACATATGCAAGAAATATGCATAGCCTATAATCACTGGTTTCTGAGCCACCCCTCCCCTTGACCCAGGCTCTGCCGTCTTAATTTGATCTGGTTTTCATTTGGCTTAGTTTCTAACAAGAATATACATAAGGACTCTGAAAAAGGAGGAGTGGTGGCTTGGAGACAGAGAATGCACTTTGCCTCCAGAAGGCTCCAGGTTCAATCTCCAGCATCACCAGTAAAAGGGTCTCAGGTACCAGCCACTAGGGAAAACTCTTCTCCCTGCCTGAGACTTGGAGAGCTGCTGCGAATCACAGCCAATGATACTGAGCTAAGTGGACTAACATTCTGATTCACTATAAGGCAGCTTGAATATGTTCATACAACCTGGGCTTTTTTTTGGTAGAAAAAGCCCAGCAGGAACTCATTTCCATATTAGGCCACACCCAACATCACCGTTGTTTCACACAGGGCTTTTTAACAGAAGAGGCCCAGCAGGAACTCATTTGCATATCAGGCCACACCCCCTGATGCCAAGCCAGCCAGAACTCCGTTCCTGCTCAAAAAAAGCCCTGCATACAATTATCCATTTATTTACTTTCTTTATAGTCCACCTTTCTCACTGTGACACAAGGCAGATCACAAAGAACAAGTCAGTGAAATCAGCAATAAAATCCAATAGACAATGCAATAGGATTTGACTTGTAGAAATCTGGATACAACCAGAGGTGAAGCAAAGTACAACTATTTAACATGTTAAATGAATGTCAAAAGTACACAGTAGGAACCTACTTACTAGAAAGCAGTAGGGCAATAACATCTGAAGCAAACCCCCTGACAGATTTTCAAAAGCCTGCACATCCTACGCTTAGATTTTACTCTCTTCATCGAAACGGTTCATTCTATAGGCTCCAAGCTGATCATCTCTGCAGAAGCTAGACTTTTATCTGCATTTCTCATATCCTTCTGCTGCCAACCACTTGAGGGCAGCAGTGACAAGGAAAAAGAACACCCCATGCAGCTACAGTCTTCCCTGGAAATTAAAACCTGGTGTTGGGTTTGAGGAGCAAAAATATCTATTTAATAGGAAAATACTGAAAATGGCCTATCTGCATATGGATCTTCTCCATGCCTCTCCAGAGAGAGACCTTGCTTTTATACAACATGAAGTTCCATACTCTATAAAGGCACACATGAAAATCCTGCTCTCCTAATACCCCTCTCACATTCTCTCTACCCACCTTTGAACATTTCCTTTTTATCAAATATTGACTGATGGAAATGGTGGCATATGTGTTTCTCCCAGTTTGGTGCAGTGGTTGAGTGTGCGGACTCTTATCTGGGAGAACCGGGTTTGATTCCCCACTCCTTCACTTGCACATGCTAGCATGGTCATGGGTCAGCCACAGCTCTGGCAGAGGTTGTCCTTGAAAGGGCAGCTGCTGTAAGAGCCCTCTCCAGCCCCACCCACCTCACAGGGTGTCTGTTGTGGGGGAGGAAGGGAAAGGAGATTGTGAGCTGCTCTGAGACTCTTCAGAGTGGAGGGCGGGATTTATATCCAATAGCTTCTTCTTCTTCTTTTCTTTATCCTCACAACACCCCTGTGAAGTAGGTTATGCTGAAATAGCAAGAATGTGACTGGCCCATGTTCACTCAGCGAGTTTCATGGATCAGCAAGGATTTGAACCTGACTCTCTGCAGTCTTAATCTGATGCTCTAACTACGACACCATTTTGTCTCTGATCCACTTTAAACCAAGAACTGCCAAAAATTTCCAAGCAAGGGCCATGGAAGAGCAGCAACCCTGGATCAGACAAATGGTCTGTGTCGGGGTGGCCAAACTGCAGCTCAGGAGCTACATGGGGCTCTTTCACACATATTATATGGCTCGCAAAAGCTGCCCGCCCCCCCGCCCCCCCACTGGCCAGGTTGGATAAGGCATTTCTCTCTTTAAATCACTTCGCCAAGCCAGCCTGCAGCTTGGAGAATGTGTTTAAAGTTGCTTTCTTTCTACCTCTCTCCCCAACTTACTTGCCTTGCAGCTCTCAAACATCCAGGGGCAAGATTCTGGTACCTTTGCATATTAGGTCACACACCCCTGATGTAGCCAATCCTCCAAGAGCTTACAAAAAAGAGCCTTGTAAGCTCTTGGAGGATTGGCTACATCAGGGGTGTGTGGCCTAATATGCAAAGGAGCTCCTGCTAGAATTCCACCCCTGCAAACATCTGACATGCATGTCTTGTGGCTCTCAAACATTTTACATTTATTCTATGTGGCTCTTATGTTAAGTATGTTTGGCCACCCCTTATCTATGTAGTTCAGCATCCTGTCTCCCACAATGGCCAACAAGATGCCCCACGGACACTAAATACAGCACAGAGGCCAAACCATTGCTCCCACACCAGCAATTGTCATTCAGAGGGATACTGCCTCTGTACAGGGAGGCTCTATCTACCCATCATGGCTAACAGTCTCTGATGGACCTATCCAGCATAAGAAGCATCTCTTCCCAGAGTTATAGTCCTTAACCAGGTCAAAAGATCCTGCCACTGAAAATACTGAAGGGTCTGATAATGAATCTTTGATGTCTCAATCCTGAGCAGGGATTTAAATTCTGGTTTACTATGCCCAAATCAGCCATTGCACCACATTGGCATTGCAAGTTAGCTTGCATTTGTTCAACCCTTCTGCACCAACTCAACCCTTTCAGTATTCAGCCTCCTTTGGTTCCATTTCCCACTCAGCCGTTGGATGCTGTTTGCCCTTCTTCCCCGATTAGCATCCTCGGTCTGCAAGTGTGCAGATTATGCTGGATTTGCACAAATTCTATAGGCACAGAATTGGCATTTCAGCAGGTGATGGGGTACAGGAAACCCTCTTAACCATTTTGAACCACAGACGTTTCTATCGTATCCCCCTCCTCTTTGGACTTCTAGTCACTCTCATTTCAAAAATCCATGCAGATCTAAGGAGCAGAGGGGGAAAAAAAACTACTCTGAGCTTCTCTATGAAGCTTTGATGATTGCTCCTTTTAAAAGAGAGGCCTCCACACAAAATGTAATCAAAACAAGCTTTTCATCCCGTTTTCTGTCTGTCCGTTTAAAAGGAAAGCTTCTGAATGTTTCGATGATCATTTTTTATCTGGAGAACAGAAAAGCTGGGAGAGCTTTCCCTTTGTTGCATTTTGAAGAGTTAACAGCTGCAGGGTGAATTTGATTTGGTGGTGGTGGGGGGGGATGTTCGACAGCAGGGTTTGCCAAGAAGCATATTTTATAAATATAAATACAAAAATCTGGCATGTCCGTCACTAAGCCCACTATTTATTAATAAAGAACAGCCATATTTTAATGAAAATAGAGGAAATGAGACATAAAAGAAACCTAAAACATGAGTTTGGGGTTTTTTTTAGCCATGCCAACATTAAGCCACTATCTTTCATAATCTTACAGTAACATAAAAGAACGAGCTTTCAAATTCTCCCTCCCCCACTGCCATTCTTTATTACTTACTTGATTCCAAGGGCAAAGCCCTGAATAACTTCGCCTGCATTTGGACCAATGAAATGAAGGCCAAGGATTTGCTGTTCTTGGGCACGTGAACACACCATCTGAAATTAATACAGAAGGGGAGGAAAGAAACAAGAGAGGGCAATTGACTTGAGTAAATTAGGGCTACACCAAACACATTAAACAATGAAGAACTAGTAGCACCTCAGAGAACAACATGATTTGGGGGGATACAAGCTTTCAAGAGTCAAAGGTCTAGCTCAGGGGTGGCCAAACTTGCTTACCGTAAGAGCCACATAGAATAAATGTGAGATGTTGGAGAGCCATGAGGCATGAATGCCAGATGTTTGAGGGAAGGGAGGGAGGGAAATAGATTGGGGAGGGAGATGTAGAAAGAAAGCAACTTAAATGCATTCTCCAAGCCAGCTGACAGGGCAGTGGGGGCTGAGAGCCACACCATATGGGTAAAAGAGCCACACGTGGTTCTTGAGCCACGGTTTGGCCACCCGTGGTCTAGCTCTTCTACTGCAGACCAAGACACTTCTCTCTGAAACACTGTTGTTGTTGTTCAGTCGCACAGTCGAGTCCAACTTTTTGCGACCCCATGAACAAAGTCACGCCAGGCCCTGAAACATTACACAATGTATTTTGCTTACATAGTGCTCTGATGCACAGGGTTACATATGTACTGCAATTTCATGATTGTGCAGCACGGGTGGGTATGGCTCATTGGACGCATCCCAAAGATTATTGCTTTTTCCTTTTTTTTTTTTAAAGCTATACATTGGGGGTGGCCAACGGTAGCTCTCCAGATGTTTTTTGCCTACAACTCCCATCAGCCTCAGCCAGCATGGCCAATGGCTGGGGCTGATGGGAGTTGTAGGCAAAAAACATCTGGAGAGCTACCATTGGCCACCCCTGCTATACTATAATGAAAACAGCAAAGCTTAACACTTTGTAGCTTTCATCATGTTCTTGACAAAGTTGGGCACTGTAGAGGCAACATGGTGAACTTCCACCTGTCAGTTCCCTGTCTTTAATATTTGCTGTGATGCCTTAAACAAATTGAAACTGCCAGTGATTATGGTTTTTTTATCTGATCACGTCATAAGCTGCCTCGAGTGTGAGGTAGTGGAGATATGTTTAATTTTATTTACGCCATTTCTAGTCCACCTTTCTTACTGACACTCAAGACAACTTCAAAATTTAAAATGATGCACTAAGAATATATATATATATATATATATATATATATATATATTTAATTTAATAAATATATATTAAATTAAATATATATTTAAATATATATATTTAAAATTAGAAAACATACAACCCACAGTGAATAGGGCTGAGTTACATAATTAGAGCAGTGTGAAATAATGAAAAAGTACTGAATTGCAAATAATGAATAAGTACTGAATTGCACAATGGGAGAACAACTGGTGAACGATGCAATAAACTATGTGACAGGAACAACTAATAACATAATAAATAATTGGAAACTAATTCCGTCAGGCTCTCCGAAAAAAGTCTACCTTTAAGTTATGTTGGCCATTTGTGAGACAAGATGCTGGTTTAGACAGAGCACTGGTCTGGTCCAGCAGGGCTCTTCTTATGTCTGCATGGACATAACCACTATCTATTGATTTTGACTGGCAATAGCTTTTCAAAGTCTCAAGCAGATGTCCTGTGACTTCACCCATTTAACCAGTGATGCTGTGGTTTAATCCTGGGACAACCAGTGTAAAAAACAGATGCTGTACCACCAACTTAAAACCCGCCTCTCCAAAGAAAACTGGTTCAGGTTTGTTTGTTTGCAACTTGTGAACATATATGAAGCCTGCCTTATACCAGCGTTGCTTTCTCTGACTGGCAGCTGCACTAGAAGAGAGAGAAGGACTTCCCCAGTTCTACTGAGAGAACCTTTAAATAAGGTGCCAAGGATTCTTGAACTGGGAATTACTTGTATGTAAAACACATTCACTACCACTGAGATATTATCTTGCCCCATGTCCCATGGAAGTCAGAGGGATGTCATCTGCACCAGCAGCCAGTGGTAAACAGGGGGGGTGATAAGCATTACCCCAGGTCTGGTAGCAAGCAGTGTGGAAGTGGGAGGAAGGGATTAGAGGTGAGGCTTTGGGCCAACCGTTGTACTCTCTGCTGACAAGTAGCCCTCCTGCAATACAAGTTGCCGATCGAGGATAGAGAGCATCATTCAAATCAGAACCACGATTGACATTAGCAACACTTACTTTTATATAACACTGGGCAGCATCTCTTTCAGGCACATAAAATTCCAAAGGCTTATAAAATGCATGGTATACCTGATTGAAAGGAATATGAAACAAAGAATCCCTGCAATTAGTATTCTGATCTATTACAGTTAATATTTTTTATATTGGCTTTGCCAAAAGCCACTTGGAGACACAGAGGCCTACATGCAGTTTTACACTGGGAGGAAATAGCATCTCTTGAAAATATCATCTCGGCACCCATATGCTTTATATTTCTACCCCATTCTCCCCTAATGGGACTTCAAACAGCTGGCAGCATCATTTGTGTTATTCTCCGTGTTATCCTCATGACCATCACGCTCTGAGGTAGTGTTAGACTCAGAACTAACAACTCACTCTAGTTCACCCAGAGAGCTTCCGTGGCAGAGTATCTTTACAAGTGGCCACCATCCAGCCCACTAAATGCAGTTACTTGTAAAGCAAAGTGACACTATTTCACTTACATTCTTCAGAAGTCGAATTGTCATGAGTGCCAAACAAAATCAAACCCCCACTCCCAGTCCTCAAAAAGCACAAGTACAAAATGGGTGTCATGCAAGAACTGTGCAATGAGCTCCTCCAATCTAATGGAAGAAGGCGGTCAACATCTGAAATTTACTTCTATTAGGGTTTGTAGAATCTTTCGGGCTCAAGTGCCGTGTTCGACTAAAGAAAGTTTTTCTTCCAGACGTTTCGTTCTCGGCTGCGGAGAACATCCTCAGTGGCGTTGCAGCCGGAGCAGGCGCTCTGACCTTCTTGGCTGCTGTGCATTGAGTGAGGCCAGGGCTGCTGGAGAGCTGCTATTTCTAGGCTGGAGGGGGTGTGGTGAAAGGGCAATAGGTTTGTGGACGTGCCCATTGTTTGGTGGGGCTTCCTGGAAGGGTAGTGATAAGGAAACTGGCTGTTGAATGTGTTACCAGCCGTGATATGTGTGTTACCAGCCGTGAAAACCTGAAATCTTTACTTCTATTGTCCAGTGCTGGAGGCAAAGGTCTGCTTAGTTCTTTGATAAGAGATTTCGGCAGGATTCCTACTTCTGGCAGTGTGTGTGAGAGAGAAACTTGCCTTGCTCACTTGATGCACTGCTTGATTTTATAGATCCCAGCCTCACTCACTTCTTTGAACAACTGCAAGGCCCAGCCTAGCTTGGCTGCACACCACAACAGAACAAGAGCTAGATATCTACATATTTTTATACCACCATTTCCCCAAAGAGTCATGACAGCCTGAATGGTTCTTTTCACCCCGGCTTGGTCCTGCATGGTAGGCTGCATTGAGAGAACGACTGGCCCAAGGACCCCCTAGTAAGCTTCATGTGATGCTCTGTATTCTTGGTGCTTGTGGGGGGGGGGGGCATAGTGGGAGGGCTTTTAGTGCCCTGACCCCACTGACGGATCTCCTGATGGCGCCTGAATACAGAGCATCACTGGCCAATTCAGTGACGCTCTGTATTCTTGGTGCTTGGAAGGGGCAAAGTGGGAGGGCTTCTAGTGTTCTGATCCCACTGATGGACCTCCTGATGGCGCCTGGTTTATTTGGCCACTGTGTAACACAGAGTGTTGGACTGGATGGGCCATTGGCCTGATTCAACATAGCTTCTCCTATGTTCTTATGTTGTATAGATTTGAACTTGGAGGACTCTCCAGTTCTCCTCCAACCAGTATGCTAAACTGACTTCATCAAGATGGCTGCTCAATTCTTCCAGTCTGTGACCATGCCAATGAAGGGTCAAGCATACCTCTATGTTATCTGGCCCCAAATGGCCTGAGGCTTCTTCTTCCGAGAGACCTACACATCCATATTCCAGGGGTGTGAAAACAGTTGTGGGCACCTCCAAAACAAACAACAACATGGTTACTCTCAAAATGAAATAATATAATGCCCTCTCACTCCATTGCTCAGTGTCAGTTTCTCCATAAATTCAGGTGGGTAGCCATGTTGGACTGAAGCAGTGTTACAAAGTTTGAGTTCAGTAGCACCTTTAAGGCCAACGAAGTTTCATTCAAGGTATAAGCTTATACCTTGAAAAAAAACAAACCAGTTTCTGCAAAAGCTGTGCTGGTCAGTGTTGAATCTTTCTGTGGTGGAGCTCTAAGGTTATGAAATATCCAACTTTATTCAAGCAACCTCCAGGCAAAGATTCTGCATGCAGCTTCCCAGGTGGGAGCACTTCCTAACCAGCGAGCGGCAACAATTGACGTTAAAAACGTTTTTTTTTAAAAAAAAAGCATTTTGAGTTTTGCTGATACAAGAGCAAATAAGTACACTTAGCAATTCACCCGCCCACCCTGTTGAATCAGATGTCAAATCCAAGTAAAAAAATAAAAGACGAGGAAAGCAAAATTATGATCCTGCCTCTGCAGAGCAGTGGCAGTTTGTGATCTTTGCAACGAGTCACTTTGAAAGGCTATGGAAGGAAAAGATAAATACTCACATTGTCATAATCCATTAGTTCTTTCGACTGGCCAAACAAACGCCGAGCCAGCAGCTTCCCTGCAGCGATTGCCGTCGGTGTTAGTTCAGGACGACCCTGAGAGCAGATGACAAAATATCTCTATCAGCTTGAGAAAGATGCAAGAACAGAAGGGGAGGAGCAGCAGCAGAACCTCCAAGATCCTCACCTGGCAATCTTTATTTAGCATTTCTGTACTTCTTCTTGTCTTCAGAGTGCCTCATGTGCCTCATCTTGATGTTATCTTTACAACAGCCCAACAAGGAAGCCTGATCATTTTTATCCCCATATTGCTCAGGGTGGCATTGGGTGAGAACAACAGGAAATGCCTTGCTTAGGGCCACCTGCAGGGTTCATGGCTAAGAGGACATCAGAACCAGCAACCTCCCCTACAGTAGGACATTCCCTCAGCTATACAAGCCTGTTGGATAATATAAGATCCATATATTGCACTTTTTGATTCACATGACATACAAGGCCAATGAAGACCAAGTCCTATGAAGAAAGGTTGAAGGAGCTGGGCATGTTTAGCCTGGAGAGGAGGCAGCTGAGAGGTGATGTGATCACCATCTTCTTGAAGGTCATATAAAGGATGATGTGGAATTGTTTTCTGCAGCCCCAGAATATAGAACCAGAATCAATGGGTTAAAATTAAATCAAAAGAGTTTCCAGCTCAACATTAGGAAGAACTTCCTGACCATTAGAGTGGTTCCTCAGTGGAAAAGACTTCCTCAGGAGGTGGTGGGCTCTCCTCCCTTGGAGGTTTTTAAACAGAAGCTAGATGGCCATCTGACAGCAATGTGGATCCTGTGAATTTAGGGGGCGGTATTTGTGGGTTTCCTGAATTGTGCAGGGGGTTGGACTAGATAACCCTGGAGGTCCCTTCTAACTCTATGATTCTAAGGCAGCTCTCAACCAACTTAAAAGCTGAAATACAGCCGATAAGAAGAGCAACTAAACACCTGAAAAGACGAGCAACAAAACACAGTATCTACACAAAAGGCAACAAAAAGACATTACCACCAATACCCAGTTCAGACCCATAGGCTCTTCTAGAATCTTAAGTTGTTGTCTACAGACCAAAGCAAAATGGTCAGAAGGGGGATTTCACAACTGTTAACTACCCACCATATGCCTTTCATGTTGGTGCAACATGAAGGGTCTAAATCAAGTAAATAAATAATAAATACGGCTGAAAATGGGGGAAGATAAAACACTGGTCGATGGTGAGGAGAAAAGGAAGCAGGGGGAGATGAGAATATGGAGGCTGCCTGGTGGAAGGAAAGAAAAAATAGATAAGGGAGAAAGATACAGGGGAAAGTGAGAAGCCCCCTACAAGGCCTTGTGGGTTCCCCACAGCTCAACTCAACTGCTGGTACTGCACAGAATTTTCCCAGGAGAGGCTTCCAGGGGGAGGTAAAGCGGTGGAGGGGGAGAAGAGGGAAAATGACTCCGGTTGGTGGGTGGAAAGAAAGCTAGGAAGCAGGGAAAGGAGACAGGCTATAGGTGCTTTCTGGGAAAGGAAAGAGGAAATAGTGGGGGACCCAAAACAAGTCCATGTGGGTTCCCTGCTTATATATCTTATTACTAAACTTTTTCACAACTGTGACTTGACTTCAATAGCTCCTTCTTTACTGTATCTTTCTCTGCAGCATATGAACATAACACTGGGAATATAAAGCATCCTTCTCAAATGATTGAAATTACAGGGGGGAACAGATCATCCTAAATCCTTTAATAAAAGTCAGAAGGCATTGCCAAGAGTGTGTAAGGGATCCTTGAGAATTTACAAAGAACACAACGGATTATAGTATACTCCAAAATACTATCCTGCATCCTGGGCACCAAGCCCTAAGCCTAAGACTATAGTTATTGCAACATTTTTAACCTGCTTTTCAAGGGGCCCTCAGTGGCTTGCAATGTTGCCATATAATACATTTTTAATCTTGTTTGATAAATTGCCTTGAATCCCAGTAGGGATTTAAACCTGAGCCTCCCAGGTCTTCGGTTGAAACTCTAACCACTACACCACACTACACCTCTTTAAAGACTGAGGTTATGTTGGAGAAAACAAAAAAACCTGTCATTTAGAACACAGGCAAAACAAAATTCCAAAAATCACATAGAAAAGAAGAAGAAGACTGCAGATTTCTACCCCGCCCTTCTCTCTGAATCAGAGACTCAGAGTGGCTTACAATCTCCTATATCTCCTCCCCCCACAACAGACACCCTGTGAGGTGGGTGGGACTGAGAGGGCTCTCACAGCAGCTGTCCTTTCAAGAACAGCTCTTCAAGAGCTATGGCTGACCCAAGGCCATTCCAGCAGGTGCAAGTAGAGGAGTGCGGAATCAAACACGGTTCTCCCAGATTAGAGTCCGCACACTTAACCACTACACCAAACTGGCTCTCAAAACACAGACAAACAGTTTAAAACTACCAGCTCTAAGGTCAATCCCACAACAAAGGGGTGAAAGCTAACACTGAAGCCCGTCTATACAGAAAGGCTTCATCACTTTTCTAAAAGCCACAAAGAAGGGTGGCTTTTAGAAGGGTCCCACTTGTGTCTGAGGGGAGGCTATCCCAGTTTGCCGCTGCCACTGAAAAGCCCCATCATATCTTGAACCCTTCTGAGCCTTCTGCCATGGTAGTGAATAAAGCTGTTACATGGATGTCTTTGAACACTGAGACCAATTTCGTACTAGGGCTTGTTTCGAGTGGAGAGCCCTTTTGATCCCGGTGCTTCTCTCCGTTTTCACACAAGTTGCGAGATGGCTCACCGTTCTCCTGTGGCAAACAGAAACCACTTGGAAGAGGATCCTGCTTGCTGCGGAATAGTGGTGGGCCAACTCACAGCTCTGGGGCAACTTGTGCGAAAAGGCTCTCCACCCAGAACAAGCCTCGTGCGAAATTGGTCTGAGAAAACAGTCTTTTGGATATCCTAGTAGCAAACTTGCATATTATGACACATTTCAAAAGCCTGCTTCTACCTTCTGCCTCTCTCTCCCCTTTTGCAGGCCACATTTATAACAAGCCATGGTTTTAAACACATAAAGATCATCTGTCCAGCTCTTTCTATGGCTTTTCCAAACCAGCATTCTTACTTTCAAGACCTGTAAATGTAATTTGCCATCAGAAAGATGTCATCCCGCCCCCCCCACACACACCCTGCCTGAAAAGCAGCTGCCAGTCACTTCTATAACAGGAAATGCAGATGTTATTTTGGCATTCCAGAACTGAACAGGAGATTGGAGGAGGAGATAAAATTGCAAAAGTCTCTGGCTTGAGCTTCATAAAGCCCGACTAATTACTAAAACATCCCCCGAAGATAAAAGCTCAGTTTTTCAAACAATGGCTTTAATACTTCCTTGAAAAACACAGTTGACGCAAACACTTGCTTTGCACCCTTGCTCGGGATAGTCTGATTACTGTTGATCTCAATGGTTTGAGATTTTTCATCAGCATTTAAATTGCATGTCTCCAATGAAAAGAGTTGAAGGAGAGGCCTGGGAAGACACTGGAACAAGGGTAGCCAAACATGCTCAATGTAAGAGCCACATAGTAAAAATATCAGAAGTTTGAGAGCAGCAAGACATGAATGTCAGATGTTTGAGAGCAGGCAGGAAGATGACAGACAGACAGACAGATAGATGATGGATGAGGGGGGAGCTTGCATTCTCCAAGCTACTGGCTGCCTTGGAGAAGTGATTTAAAGAGAGAAATGCCTTCTCCAAGTCATGGGCTTCAAGACTAGTATGTGTGGCTCCCAATCTGCAGTTTGGCCACTCCTGCACTACAGCGTGCATTATTGCACTTTCCTTACCACCCCTTTGGGACAGTAGTGCTGGCATGGAAGGGGGATGCTGGAAAGATTCCCACTCCCACCACTGAGTGCTGATGAAGGGGGATGGGGATGTGGCAACCTTACCGGGAAGGGGTATTAGGAGTTGCTGGTAGAGATACCCATGCAGGTGTGCAGCAACTGAATAGGACTGCAGAATCCAGCAAGAGTGCAGGTGAAGACATTGCTTGTCAGCACCAGGTTCCACTATCCATGCAGCTTAGAACTGCAATACCGATACCTGCTGTCCACAATTGCAGAGGGCTGCAGCTGTGGGCCAAGCATCTTCACCCACCTTTTCCCAACCGTCTCAGGTAAGGGCACCATATCTTCCTCCTCCTCCTGCAGTGTTTGGTGGTGGGAGCAGGAATCTTGACTTCCAACCATACAAGCCAACACTGTTTCTGAAACTGTGCGTGGTTGCTTCGGTGCCCAGAACACAGTTTTAATTACGGCTGAAGCTATTATCAACTATAGTCAACAAGCCATTTTGGTTGCTGAAGCAGCTGCAGCCTGGGATCTGCTGCAAAGCAGTACCATGTGACTTCTGGCCTATTGCCACTGACCAACTTGATTTGCTATTTAAATTTCCAACGTACTCAAGCCCTGGAAGTCACTTGTCTTTAAATGTGACTGGCAAAACCTACTTTTTCCACAGATACAACTTCACTTGGATAGACAACAAGGCATTATCATCAGCTGCGGGCCGACATTAGATCACTTGATAAACATCAGTAATAACTGCCAATGCCGAAATGTTTTGCCTGAAGGAAACTACAGCTCAGGGAGTCTCATATAAATCCTGTGGGTCTCAAACATGAAAAATAAATAAATAAAAGACCTACAGCATGACAACAACTCGATACTGGTTATTAATCAGGAACAAAGTTAAGGTTTCCTGTTATTGTAGAACAGTTTATGAAACCGCCTACCTCTGTAATGTCTCCAACTGCATAAATGTGAGGAACAGAAGTGGCTTCGCTTGCATCAACAATGATCTTTCCCGTTGCAGAGTTAATTTTCACACCCGCAGTCTCCAGATTAAGGGTCTTGGTGTCAGGCTGTCGGCCTTGAGAAGACACAGAGCATTTAGGGTTTTTTTAAATAAAGATTTTAGCAGTTTTAATTATTTTAAATTTAAAAAAAAAAAACCTCCCCTGAATCTGTCAAAGGTTTCTAAAATGCAGATACAACTCAATTGCCTGAAAAAAAGAAGAAAACATATGGATAAATAAGGTTGATTCTCTGGAAGGATTATATTTTATGTCATAAGAGCATCAGAGGCATTTCCTGTTCCTCTGTTGCTTTCCCTTTCATGCAAAATGAAGCAAGGCTCTGTATTTTTGAAGTATGAAAGAAGCTTTGAACTTTATAAATGCAACACTATTTCTATCAATGGTATCATGCATAATTTGTAATCCCTCCCCAAACCTCCTTGCCACCTAAAGTACAAGCTGGTGGTAGCTTTAATATTCCATCGTACGATCCAGCCTGAGAATCACAGTTTTCCTGAAGCTGACTGAAGTCTCTGAATGTCCATTCAAGGTGATAGTTTCAAAACAAGGTTTTCAGAGTATGAGGTTTCCCAAGTCAAAGCTTATACCCTGAAAACATTGTTGGGTCTCTAAGGTGCTACTGGACTCAAATCCAGCCATTCAAGGTGATTTATTCAGTATGCAGAAGGTTCGCTCATAGCTGCTTCAACACAGATTTTTTTTAAAGTTGCAAGAACAAAAATACTAAAGGGATTGGCCATTCCCATGGCAGATGGTGAAAACTTTACTCCATGATGGGAGTGTCTTATATTTTGAAATGCTTTGCCAGACTGTAGTGAACCATTTATAAGCCCATCTTTAGGGCTTTTTTTGTAGCAGGAACTCCTTTGCATATTAGGCTACCCCCCCCCCCCCGATGTAGCCAGTCCTCCAAGAGCTTACAGTAGGCCCTGTAAGAAGAGCCCTGTAAACTTTTGCAGAATTGGCTACATCAGGGTTGTGTGGCCTATTATGCAAAGGAGTTTCTGCTACAAAAAAAGCCCTGCCCATTTATTCTTCAGGCCTGTCTAGACTTTGAGACATCAGACCCCCTTTGCTATGGGAGTTGCCAGGGGGAGGGAAAGAGGAAGCATTGTGCAGGGAGGAATACATGGGGGAATTGAGCTGCACCCATAAGTTCTTGTGGGTACCCTATTTATGCAAAACAATAGAACAAAGTAGGAGTCCGGTAGCACCTTTAAGACCAACAAAGTTTTATTCAGAATGTAAGCTTTCATGCAAAGTGGCACATTCTAAAGCACTGCCCACCAGCTATATGTAACTCTGTTCACTATACCTCATTCCTCATCTGAAGAAGTGCGCGTGCATACGAAAGCTTACATTCTGAATAAAACTTTGTTGGTCTTAAAGGTGCTACTGGCCTCCTACTTTGTTCTATTGCTTCAGACCAACATGGCTGCCCACATGGATCTATGCAAAACAATGTTCACATATCGGCCCCATTTCTGTTGAGCCTAGCATCTTACAAAATGTGGCCTTGTGACTAGGTCTTGGGAGCCTTTTTACACTATGTGTTACACAAGTGAATTTGGTAAGGTATTGAATTGCAAGAAACCATGCCAGGCCTTACCCCTGACTGTAAAGAAACAAGGATAGCAGCCTGTGCAGAGATTCTGTGCAGAAATTCCGTGCAAATCTAAATGAGAAAGTTCTTTCTGACTTTACAAGTCTGCTTCATGGTTGTTGTTTTTTAAAAAAGATACTAGATAGGAAAATATAACAACGGATATTCTGAAGAGGAGTAGGGAATCCACCATTTTACATTTGATGTGAACTTCAGAGCTGTAACAAAGCAAACCAGAAGGGGAAATGTGTTTGTATTCTTTAAAAAATCTGAGAAAAGTTTCGGGTCTTTGATGTTAATGTGGGAAATTATTAAACAAAAGGAAAATCTGGCATCTCGGTGGAGATCTAATTATACATAAACATACAGTTCACTTTTAAAAGACAAAAATACATCTGCCATAAAGCCCATTTACCTCCCCCCCGCCCCCCCCCCCCAAAAAAACAAGGTCACATCTGAATTCTTGGGTAAGGACTTCTGTGGATTAATTTCAGCTTGTGAACCTGACACTTCCTCTGGGAGTAGTGACTGAAGCTGTCGGCACTAGGTTATCTGTCTGTCTTCCCTTCGGCTCTCCCAAGGGATACTGATCCGCTGTTCCTTTCTTTGCCCTCTGCTCCACAGCCCCGATGCTATCAGGCACCAAAAATAATAAACCTCCCAGACCTTATCATGGCTCGGATGTGAAACAACTTCCTCCTGTTGTATTTCTTTGTGCATTGAGAATAAAGTCTGGAACGTTGGCAAATGGGCAGCTAACAGGGGGTTTCCTAGTTTCCTCTTTTTCCTGCCCAGGCAAAGCCAGAAGCAAAACTTAGCACGCAATGGCAGACACTTTCAAATAATGAAAAGAAATAGCCACAGATCCCTCCCCTCCACCCAGCAACCTACCCGCAGATTAGTCTTAAAAGCTAAAACAAAAACAACAGCTGGGATGATCAAACCGGCAGGATAACACTTAACCTTTCCAATCCAATCTTGCTTAACATCTGCATGCATAGCTTGGCACTATGAATGAAAGAAGTGAGTGAAACACCCTTAGCCAGTAAGCATGAAACCTCATCCATTCTCCCACGTGTGCCCAAAGTGCAATTCTGAAAGCAGTAACAAAATATTAAACTTAGGTTGATTTTTTTATTGGCTGTTCGCCATACCAGCTCTGATTTCTCAGCTAAAGCATCCGTTCAATGCCCTCCATTAAGATCAAAAGCGCTTTTGGGCCAGACAGCTCTCTCGAATGCCTCGAGGCTTGGTTTAGAAAGCCCAAACATGTTCTTACCCTTCACTTTGAAAGAGGCTTTAAAGAGCCTTGAGAAGTGGTTTAACATAACAGCCCACAGGAGTTTGGTGGACTTGGCTCCACTAACAGTGGCGCTTTCTCCCCAGCACAAGAAGTCTTCCTCCGTCACAAGATCAGAATGGATCCAGGGGATCCAACCCAGGGTTGTCACCTTGGCCTAGTTTTATGAGTAAACTGAGAAACACAGTAGCGATGGCTTGAAAACAGAAAGAAGCTCTACCAATATAATATCTAAAAGAAGGGATGTGCGTAGGGAATACACAAGCTCCAGAAGTGGAAGCAACATGCCCATCATGCCTGTTCTCCACACGCAGGCACATGTGGAACCCAATGTTGGAAAGATATGCTAGCGTCTGGTTGCTTACATGCTTAAAAGATTTACGCTGAGAGTCCAGTTTGAAATACTGTGCTAGTCCCGATGGATTAATACCTCCAAAGTGCCACAGGCAGTTTTAATCTAGCACATGGTGGCCTTTTCCTTCCAGTGGCAACCCATGCAATTCATGGGGGTCAATCTACCCAATCTTTGTGGTAAGGATTTTTTTGGGGGGGAGGGGGAACTGTGCATACATGGGGCTTCCAGTGGAATGGGAAAGCTCCCCCATATACAAACAGAATACTGCCTATGGCACTCCGCACCCATCCCAACATATTAGTACAAAACATACCAATTAGTACAATATTTTGAGATGGAAACAAGCTCTTCATATATTTAATCAAACAGGTAGTACACTTGGCAATTAACAGCACAAACAGCACCTAACATTTTCCTGAGTTGAAGCTAACAAAGAGGAACACACACACACAACCGCAGAACAAGAATCCCACACAATCCAACTGCAACATTCTCCACCATGACAGTCTTGGGGGACTCTTAAACTTATACAGGGCCATTAGATTCTTGGGCCTAGTTCAAAAGGTTAAGAACTTGATGGCCAGCCAAGTCCCCAGAGACAATTCTCAAGTCTCTTTCTCTTCTGCAGAAGACCCTGAGCAGGGTTACAGCCAAAGGAGTTTGAGACAATGCTGCAGCATATGGGACTTCTCAAAACAAAGTTCCAAAGCAAACCAAAATAAAATGAATTTTTTTCTCTTGGCTAATCCAAACTGATGTAGTTACAGAGCTGGAGACAGAATCCATTTCCACCAGGTTTAACCCTTTCTTAGTATTGCACACAAATAATTCTCAGTTTGGTCACGCAGATTGGCAGAGAGGCTGCTGAGTGGCTCAGAGGATACCTCCTCTGCCCCCCCCCCCCCCAAATTCACAATGGAAAGCACAATTTGCTGTACAGTTTGTTTTTCAGTTGCACAGTCGAGCCCGTCCTCCCAGGGAGCAAACGTCTTTTAATTTCATGGCTACAGTCACCATCTGCAGTGATCTTGGATCCCATAAATGTGAAGTCTGTCACTACTTCCATGTCTTCCCCTTCTATTTGCCAAGGTGAG
Organism: Heteronotia binoei; assembly: GCF_032191835.1. NCBI lineage: Eukaryota > Metazoa > Chordata > Lepidosauria > Squamata > Gekkonidae > Heteronotia > Heteronotia binoei. The sequence goes on from NC_083233.1 coordinate 64,176,672, forward strand.
ATGGGACCAGATGCCACGATCTTAGTTTTTTTGATGTTGAGTTTCCAGCCTACTTTTGTGCTCTCCTCTTTCACCCTCAACAAGAGGTACTTTAGGACTTCCTCACTTTCTGCCAAATACCAAATTCATTTCCCAGCAAGATAGAGGCTTAAAGGCTTACCTTTATAACTAGAGTTATTTGATTTCAGAATTGTTTTGAGCATAAAAGCAAGGGAATAAGAACTTCAAATATGATTTCATTTTTATCCCACCTACCCCTTTCCATTATGGAACTGATGGAGACTTGTGTAGGATTCTTACAAGGTCCCCTATCTGGGCACTGGCCAAACCCACATTGTTTAGCTTCAGTAAGGCAAATATACTATGTGTTCTCCTGCCTACATCTAAAAAGAACCATTCCCCATTGAGTTTCCTAGCTCCAAGTCTGGAATCTCATCCCTCATTTAATCAAAGAAATTTCAAACAGGTAGGCAGACATAAAGATTGATACGGCATCAGTGTCGTTAGCACTGTAAGTCCCCCAAACTGAAGATAGGGCGACACATTTATTTTGGGCCTTTTCACACTTACCGGTGGAAACCAGAATCCAGAATGGAGTCGGTATTGTGCTGCCTTGCAGTAATCCGAGACAGGGATGGGAGTTTTCACACACATGTTTTTTTTTCCCGGTAGGGTTTCGTGATTGAAGCAAGCCATTTCACACTGTTCCGCTTTTATCTCGCTTCCACCAGCACCAGCCGTTTTTGCCTGTCGGCTCGCGATCTCCAGCTTTTTTTTTTTGGAACGTCGGGCAAAGATTGCTATAGCGCTATAGCGACGTATCACAACAGCAACACCATAGAGATGGCTAGGCTCTATTGAGATAAGTTACCAGGTTTCAGCAGCAGCGATATCTGGCATCTAAATGGAGCCCAGGCATCCCTATGGTGATGCTGTTGTGATACGTCGCTATAGCGCTATAGCGATCTTAGCCCGATGTTCCAAAAAAAAAAAAAAAAAGCCAGAGATCGCGTGCCGGCAGGCGAAAAAGGGCGCAAAAACTGCTCCCGGATTAGATACTGGACATTTCACACAGCGCCCCATACCGATTTCAACCCGGAAGGAGGGGTTGAAAACTGGAAGAAGCTGCTCTTTGTTAGTAACGCCTCAGGCATGCCTCACTACCGGGACAGCTGCGGGACTGTGAGAAAAGGTGACAGTATTCCGGTAGCAGCCAGTTACTGAGTCTGCTCAGCAGAAATGCCAGCAGAAACCGGTTACTGTTCAGTAACTAACCAGCTTCCATACCGGAATACATAGGCTGTGTGAAAAAGTTCTTTATTTGTTTGTTTATTCAACTTATATTCTGCTCCTTGAGAGTCAGTTTGGTGTAGTGGTTAAATGCTCAGACTCTTATCTGGGAGAAGTGGGTTTGATTCCCCACTCCTCCACTTGCAGCTGCTGGAATGGCCTTGGATCAGTCATAGCTCTCGCAGGAGTTATCCTTGAAAGAGCAGCTTCTGGGAGAACTCTCTCAGCCCCACCTACCTTACAGGGTGTCTGTTGTGGAGGAGGGGAGGTAAAGCAGATTGTGATATAAATCCAATTATCATCATCAACATCATCATCTCCTCAGCGTATGTTATTGTGGGTGGTGATTTTAATGCCCGAATTGGACCCGATGATCTCTGCTCCAATGCTAAGACTAGGCATTACCCATATTAATAATAATAATAATAATAAATTTTTATTTATACCCTGCCCTCCCCGCCAAGGCAGGCTCAGGGCAGCTTACAAGACATGGTACATATGCTATGATATAACAATAAAATCAGAATAATAACAATTAAAATACAATTCATAAATTTAAGTTAATTTAAATTAAATAATTATCTAAAAAACAGTATAATTTAATGATGCTACAGTCTCAGTATATATAAAACGGCTTAATATTATTGCCAAGGTTCCACCTTAAAAAGCAAGTTGAAAGAGGGCAGTTTTACAAGCCCTACGGAACTGATTAAGATCCCGTAGGGCCCGCACCTCTTCTGGCAGCTGGTTCCACCATTGGGGGGCCATTATCGAGAAGGCTTGCTCCCTTGTTGTTTTTAGCTTGGCCTCCTTTGGCCCAGGGATTTTCAGAAGGTTTTGTGAACTAGATCTCAGTGCTTTCTGGGGAACATATGGAGAGAGACGGTCCCTAAGGTAGGCAGGTCCTCAGCCATATAGGGCTTTAAAGGTAATAACCAGCACCTTGTAGCAAACTCAGTAAACAATTGGCAGCCAGTGCAGCTCCCATAGCCTAAGCCGCACATGTTCCCACCGAGGTAGTCCCACTAACAGTCTGGCTGCTGCATTCTGCACTAGCTGCAGTTTCTGAGTTTGGTACAGGGGCAGCCCCATGTAGAGGGCATTACAGTAGTCTAATCTCGAGGTGACCATTGCATGGATCACTGTTGCCAGGTCGCCGCGCTCCAGGAAGGGAGCTAACTGCCTCGCCCGCCTGAGATGAAAAAAGGCAGATTTAGCAGTGGCTGCTATCTGGGCCTCCATTGTCAGGAAAGGCTCCAGTAGCACTCCCAGGCTCCTGACTCTGTGCACTGGTACCAGTGATGCACCGTCAAAAGCTGGTAGGGAGATCCCCTCCCCCCCCCCCCCGCCGCGGCCTAAGCACAGGACCTCCGTCTTTGCTGGATTCAATTTCAGCCCGCTCAACTTAAGCCAACCTGCCACGGCTTGCAATGCCTGGTCCAGATTTACAGGGACATCGTCAGCCCGGCCGTCCATCAGTAGAGCTGGGTGTCATAAGCGTACTGGTGACAACCCAGCCCATATCTGGGCAAGGGGGTGCATGTAGATGTTAAACAACATTGGGGAGAGAACTGCCCCTTGAGGCACCCCACAATTAAGCAGGTGTCTCTGGGACAGCTCTCCCCCAATCACCACCCTTTGTCCCCGACCCTCAAGGAAAGAGGAGAGCCACTGCAAGGCTAGCCCCTGGATCCCTGTGTCGGCAAGGCGGCGGGTCAGCAGCCAATGATCGACCATATCAAACGCGGCCGATAGGTCTAACAACAGCAATACCGCCGAACCGCCTCGATCCAGATGACGCTGGAGATCATCCATGAGAGCAACATGCTGTCCCATGGCCCGGGCGGAAGCCGGAATGGTATGGCTCTAAGGTGGAAGCGTCATCCAGAAAACTCTGTAACTGCAACGCCACAGCCCTCTCTATAACTTTGCCCAAAAAGGGCAAATTTGAGACCGGCCGGTAATGCAGCAATTTGGCCGGGTCTGATGTAGCCTTTTTCAGGAGGGGGTGGACCACTGCCTCTTTCAGGGGTGTTGGAAATAAACCCTCCGAAAGAGATCTATTTATGATGTCCCGTATAGGACATCTTGGCTCCTGCTGGCAAACTTTAATTAGCCAGGAGGGGCATGGGTCCAGATCACATGTAGTTGGGCGTGCAGTAGAAAGGATTCTGTCAACTTCCTCCAAGCTGAGCGAGTTGAAGCAATCCAGGATCAAACAGGAAGACAGGCACGGGGCCTCGAGTTCACATACTGTCTTCAATATGGCAGGGCAATCGTGGTGGAGCGACTGGACCTTGTCTGCAAAAAATTTCGCAAAAGCCTCACAGCCAATCTCTAATTCCTTAACATTTGGCTTGCCTTGCGACAATGTAGTAAAATTCCGAATTATCCTAAACAATTGTGCCGGATGCGAATTTGCAGATGCAATCTTAGCCGCAAAATATATTTTCTTTGTGGCCTTGACTGCCATCTCATAGGACCTCATAAACTCCCTATAAGATGTTCTAGTCGCTTCGTCACGAGTACGTCACCATTGCCTCTCTAGCCGTCTGAGACCTTGTTTCAGCTGGCGTAGCTCCGGGATATACCACGGAGCCAGCCTAATCCGAGGTCGCAGAGGGCGTCGAGGGGCAATCTCGTCAATGGCCCTGGAGAGCCAGTTATTCCAGGTCTCAACCAGGTCATCGAGGGAATCAGCAGAGGACCAGGGATCCCGTAGAGCCATTTGGAACCGTTCCGGGTCCATCTGACTCCGTGGGCGAGCCATAATAAGCTCGTCGCCTAAACAGGTTTGGAGTGGAGCATCTACACGAGCCTTAAGGGCAAGGTGGTCCAACCATGGCACCGCTTCTGTGGTTATATCGTCCACCATAACCCCGGCCGCAAAGATCAAGTCTAACATGTGCCCGACCTGGTGGGTGGGTGATGTAACAAATTGAGAGAGTCCTAGCGTCGCCATGGATGACACTAGGTCCGTCGCCTGACTAGAGGCCGGGTCATCAGCATGGACGTTGAAGTCACCCAGGATCACCAGCCTTGGGTGCTCCAACGCCCAGCCTGCTACAGCCTCGAGCAGGGACGGTAAGGTGTTGGCTGGTGCATTAGGCGGACGGTACACCAGCCAGATCACCAACCCCTCTCCAACCTCCCCCACCAGACCGGCACATTCAATGCCCTCGATCCTTGGGGCCAAGAGCACCCTAAAGGAGTAAGCCTCTCGTATAAATAACACCACTCCTCCCCCCCCGCCCGCTAGTCCGTGATTGGTGAAAGACTGAGTAACCCGGGGGAGCTGTTTGTGAGAGGGCCACTGTATCTCCCTCTCAGACCCAGGTCTCAGTCACGCAAGCCAGGTCCATGTCCTGTTCGAGTAAAAACTCTCGAAGGGTAGAGGTCTTATTATTAATGGACCTGGCATTGCACAACACCAATGACGGAGGCGAGTCATTCGACCTGACCCTACTACCTGTTAAGGGAAAATTGTATTGCTATGCCTTTTAAAAGGTACTCAAAAGATACCAAGGTTAACTATGCAGGTGTCCTCCTTAACCAGCTAATAGAGTTAACCTCAAAATCTTAAATGGGTCCCTGCCTAGTGATCACCCAGCAGAGTTCACATATTGGTCAAGCATTAGAATGAGCGTCATTGATTACATCATGGTATCAGAGGAGGTGGTTCCTCACATAGAGCATTTTGAAGCTGCTCCATATTGTGATAGTGACCATTTGCCTCTAGTCCTAAAAACTGATTTACAAGAGCTAGTCATGCATTACAGTCAATCCCATAACACTAGGCTAAAATCGAACAGATGGCCCTAGCTATAATCGCCCTAGATGGACATCCTCTTTGGAAAGGAGGATGGGTCTTTTTTTGTCCTCTGAGTTCATTGATAACACCCTTCACCGATTGGTGAATGCAGTCAATATTGATACCTGCCTAGAGTATTATAATCTAATTTCAAGAGAGATACAGAAGGAATTGAAAAGAGCTAAGTCGAGGCCTTTAAACCAAAGAACTGGAGCACACAAACCATGGTTTGATGCAGAATGTAAAAGGGCAAAGTATACCCTTAATGTTAACTATGCAAAATATAGAACTAACCCTGAAGCAACATCCATAATAGCTTTAAAACACCAAAAAGCCCAATATAAGACCCTCATTAGAAGATAGAAACAGGAAGACACTATGGCTTCTTAGGGAGAACTTCGGAAGGCAGTTAAAGAAAAAAACGCAGTATTATTCTGGAAACTAGTCTCTGATCCGTCATGTAGGTCACCAAATATATTTAATAGCCCTATTTTGGCAGACGCCTGGTTACATCATTATAAGATGGTATACAGGGAAACAGTTACAAGCCCACTTAATTTTTATATCATCCATAACTTACCAACTTGGCCTCGGTTCATCTACTCAGACTGGCAGTGGCTCTCCAGGGTCTCAAGCTGAGGTTTTTTACGCCTACTTGCCTACACCTTTTTAGTTGGAGATAACGAGGATTGAACGTGGAACCTTCTGCTCACCAAGCAGATGCTTTACCACTGAGACACCGTTCCCCCCCAGAGTGTTATTTGCATACTGATGACACCCTAGACCCAAACTCCCAGTTAGGCGAGAGGGCACATATAGATGTTAAGCAACACTGGGGAGAGGACTGCTCTCTCCCCTAATATCACCCTCTGTCCCTGACCTTGGAGAAACGAGCACAGTCACAATAGGACTGTCTTATGACAGCCGTGAGGCAGTGGGTCAACAAATCATGGTCAAGACTGTCAAATGCTACTGAGAGGTCTAACGACAGCAGCAGGGCCGACCTGTCCCAATCCAGCTGCCTACAGAGGGACCAAAAAACATGATACAGAAAGGCACATCCAGAAAGTAACCTCCTTTCAAACTATCAAATAAATAAAAGATTTAATAAAAATGAAAAAGCAGCTTACCACCTAGAAAGGATTACATTCATTTAAAACACATGTGAAGATAAGACATGTTCAGAAAAGTCTGTAGTTGGCCTTAGAGGAGAGAGAACTGAACTATCAAAGGGAGCTGCAAGTGTAGTTTGCTTTCCATGTCTTCTAAACACCTTTCTCTGTGATCCAACTGTCACTCAGAGCAGAATTTTGCCTCACACCACAATCGGGTGATCCAGATGGTTTGCTCAACAGCTTCGCACAACTTTTTGAGATTCTGGTTCGGTTCTCCTTTCTCGAGCCATGGCTTGATTATCCAGCCACCCAAGCAATGCCTTTTATTACAACCCAGTAACACAAATGGTCCTTCCTCTTTTAAAAAAGACAGTGGAGCATAACACAATAAATCTGCCACCTTTTCAAAATAGATTCCATCACCATAGTGATTTGGGCTAGCTGTTAAAACCAGAGTATCTAACCTCACACAAGCTGGTCCAGGGAGATGGACTTTGTAAATCATTGGCAAATGGTTTATGTGTTGATAACCTGACAGGAAACCAATGTTAAGTAACAGACTAGGCCTCTGAGACAAAGCAAATCCTTGGATCTCGTTTTTTTTTTTAAAGAAAACAATATGAAACCCACCAGCAAGTTTCAAGGAAATCTTGCCCCTTGGGAAAGATTAAATCTACTCAGCCAGTCACAAAGGCTGAGGAAAATGAGCAGCTGGGGTTCCTCCTGTAGAAGTCAGTCAATGAGAAACGGAGCTCATCTCCATCATTTGCTTCTCATGTTAATGAGCTGGTTAAATTGGCATGTACGCCCAAGAAGAATAACATGGCTGTTTCTCAGAACATTCTAGATGGCTCTTGGTACAATGTAATGCAGTGCTTGGAGAGTAGTCAACAATTAGCCTGGCAACAATTAGTCAAAGTATTTCTTTATAGCATGCCGATTTTTAACAGAACCCTGAGAATCTTCTGTTGTAAGATTCTAGGCCACCTGATACCAAAAATAAGTTTGAGAACGGCAGCTTTCGTTTTACCATGCTGCTCAGCAAGAAGTCTGATGCTTCCCGTCAACAGAAGTGGCCCTCCCACCGAAGGAAAGCTTCATAAGCAGAGTGGTAGACTACAAGTCAGTATTTGCACAGAATCATTTGCATGGAACTGTTAAAAGGCGCAGTGTTCTCTTGTGCTTGACTTCATAATTTGTTAATGCAAATTATAATAATCATATGCAAATAGACTAGGAAAATTATAGCTTTTCCGCTGATGACATATTTACAATGCGGCCTGCAGTGGCAAATCCTCTCCTTTTAGGCGGTTAGGCAACCTGGCTTCCAGTTCTCACTACACAATGTCACATTCCTGAACAGCATCCAAAATATGTGTGCACTTGGAAGGATGAAGAAAAGGGAGTGCCATAGAGACACGGTTATGCTGTCAGGAGTTTGCCCAGGAGCACACATGGGCTCAATTCATATGGAACGGCAAACCTTGGTTTGGTGATTCCTGTTTCAGCCTTAAGTTCACAAGGGCCGCTCCCTTCATACATATGAACATAAAACATGTGAACATATGGAACTGTCTTATACTGAATCAGACCCTCGGTCCATCAAAGTTAGTATTGTCTACTCAGACTGGCAGCAGTTCTCCAGGGTCTCAAGCTGAGGTTTTTCATGCCTATTTGCCTGGACCCTTTTTTGTTGGAGATGGCAGGGATTGAACCTGGAACCTTCTGCTTAACAAGCAGATGCTCTACCACTGAACCACCATCCCTCCCCAAACACTCCGATTCCCTCCTTTACTTGTTCCTGCAAACCACAGTTTGCTGTTACCAGGGCTTTTTTTGCAGAAAAAGCCCAGAAGGAACTCATTTGCATAATAGGCCACACCCCCTGACATCACCATGGTTTCACATAGGGTTTTTTGGTAGAAAAAGCCCAGGAGCTCATTTGCATATTATGCCACACCCCTGGTGCCAATCCAGCAGGAACTGCATTCCTGTGCATTCTTGCTCAAAGAAAGCTCTGGCTGTTACATCTGCAAACAGTATGTTTATGGTCTCAACTGAGCAAAGATGATATAGACAGCCACTGGTGTTAGAGGTAGCATAAACGTGCTATGTAGAGGGGGAGATGAATCCCCAAAACAGCAGTAGATTTCATTTTATTTCAGCAGATTCAGGCGACAACTAGTTAAACTGGCCACTGTTGATCCCTCGCTAGCTCTACAAACTGCCCCCCCTTTCAAGTCAGTGGTTTGTGACTGGCAAGTCTACAGACAGGAAATCCTCAACACAATTAAATTTCCCATGTCTATTATCAGAGGCACCTGGTATCGGTGTGTTGATACAGAATAAAAACAATGAATCATACACCACAGCACCACATCAATTAGTCAGCTTTAAATGCTAACTAGCTTAATCCTTAATTCTATGGGGATGAAGGATTCCCCTCTCATCGGGAAGTACTTCAGTTCTGAGTTTTCAGACGTAAAAAGCTTAATTTTAAAAAAAAACTCACTGGATTGAAATTTGAGTAATAGTAGCACCTTAAAGACTAACAAGATTTCCATGGTATAAACTTTTGAAAATCAAAGCTTCATCAGATAAGAAGTAAGAAGAGAGATCTCTAACCCTTTTATCTCAGTCAGATGGTGAGAGGATTGTTGCAAAGATGAGCATTAGCAAGGGTAGAATTCTAGCAGGAGCTCCTTTTCATATTAGGCCACACACCTCTGATGTATCCAATCCTCCAAGAGCTTACAGCAGGCCCTGTACTAAGAGCCCTGTAAACTCTTGGAGGATTGGCTACATCAGGGGTGTGTGGCCCGATATGCAAAGGAGCTCCTGCTAGAATTCCACCCCTGAGGGTTAGGATGGAAAGCGCTTTAAAGGTGCTACTGGACTTGAATCTTACTCTTCCGACCAACATGGCTACCCACCCAAAACTCTCTTCACTGGTTATCAAAACTCTCTTTGTTAATTATAGTCCCAGTCCCTGTCCCAGCAGTGTGGTCTTTCTGTAGGTTCAAACTGTAACAAGGGATGTGATAAAAGGAAGTACTTCTTCACCCAAAGGGTGATTAACACATGGAATTCACTGCCACAGGAGGTGGCGGCGGCTACAAGCATAGACAGTTTCAAGAGGAGATTGAATAAGTATATGGAGCAGAGGACCATCAGTGGCTATTAGTCACAGGGTATTGTTGGAACTCTCTGTCTGGGGCAGTGATGCTCTGTATTCTTGGTGCTTGGGGGAGCACAGTGGAAGGGCTTCTAGTGTCCTGGCCCCACTGATGGACCTCCTGATGGCACCTGTTTTCTTTGGCCATTGTGTGACACAGAATGTTGGACTGGTCATTGGCCTGATCCAACATGGCTTCTCTTATGTTCTTATGTGGTGGTACCATATTTGTAGATTAAATTAACATTCCCCCACAAGGAGAGGACATAGCTCAGTGGGCAAGGACCCATTTTGCATTCTGGAGGTCCCAAGTTCAAACCTCCAAGGAAAATGCTTTATAGTGAGCCACACCATTTGTCTCTTACAGTATTGTCTACTCTGTCTAGTAACAGCTTTTTACAGTTTCAAACACAGATCTCAGAGAGAAGACAGAACTTTAATATGGTACTTGCTCTCAGCTGCTAGGACATTGTATGCGCAACTGTGGAAGCAAGAAAAAATACCAGAGAAATGGGATTGGATTACAAAAGTTATGTCATGGAGTGAAATGGACAAATTAACAAGAAAATTAAGAGACTATGATTTGGAACTTTTTAAGTTGGAGTGGAAGAAATTCAGAAGACACGTAGAAAAAGAGTGGAAAATAAAAGGACATTGGACAATCTTTGATAATGATTAAGGTTTTTAAAATAAGAATATAACTTTTGGGTTTTTCTTAACAGTTAAGGGTACCTTTAATATTTGTTTCCTTTAAGTAAATAACACTGGTGGGGGTCAAGTAACGGGGGGAGGGGAGGGGAAAAAGTAAGATATGGGGTAGAAAGTTTTTTCTTTTACTTTAAGTTTTTATAAGTTGTAGATATAGTTTTGCTACCATATGTTACTAATAAAAATTGTTTATTTGAAAACACAGATCTCAGGGAGTAGAGCAACAACAAAAAAAAACCCCTTCTGTGTGAAATCCTGGAGAACTGCTGCCAGTCAGAATAGTCAGCCCCTAGAAAAGACTCAGCAAAAAGTAGCTTCATGTGTTCATATAACCAGCAAAGGGGTTCTGCATGCAAAAATCATTTCTACAGACAGTTCTGCTACACGGGCACAGAGCAGAGGATGAATGGGAGACAGACAACACTGATCAATGAGGTGCGGGGATATTGTTCATTTCCATTACCCTCCGCCCACCAAAGCCCTGTTTGTTAGGCTAACAAAACTCAATAGGAACAACAAGCACCATTCATTTCCCTGAGTTTTGCCTTTAGCTGCTTTCTTTCCATATCAACACACCCCCGGAAATTTGGCAAGGAAGATCCCTTGAGCAAGAGTTAGAATTTGTGAGAATGTCATCTAAGTTGGATGGAGAACAAAGCCAGAAAAAGTTCCTCACTGAAACCAATCTAAGTGAATAAAACAAAAATGAACATGTGTAAAATGAAGGTGAAGAAAATTCCCCAAGCTTTTGAAACGGAAGTCAGTTCACACAGAACTAAGAGGGTACCAGATATCTGGATCCAAATTTGCTTAAAGATGTATCCCCTGGGAACTGCTTTTCCATAGACACTAGCATCACATGGACAGTCTTCTCACAGATGCAACAGCTTTCTGGATCTGCACTTAATGGGGTATGTTAACCTTTGTACTGCTAATCTTCCATCACTTTCTCTTCCCTGGCTCCCATTCCAAACACAGCGAAAAATATAGGCCAAGTGCACCTGGAATCTTTAAACGTATGGCTTCTCTGTCAAGGGAAGGGCTTGGCGTTGCTCCAAACGTTAGAGGCAAATCAGATAAGGTATCTGGGAAATGCGGAGATTTGAATGATGAAATCTCACCTACCAAACAATTTCTAAACTTTTGATATTCATTACAGCTGTCAAAAGATACTATTTGACAAACTGATGGGAAGATACCTTTTAATCTTGTTTTGCCATTTTACCTGGCTGGTATTTCCTCCCTCTTCTGGCAGGTCACTCTGTGGCATTTGAGTATGACACAAGGGAGCACTGAAATATACCATTTCCCATTACCCCCTTATGCATTCTTACATGGTATGGTCCAGGAAGGCTTCTACCATGGCACCTGCAGATCCTGTAGTTTCATTCTCAGTGAGACTGTCTACAAGTTGGAATCACAAAAGGGGAATAAACAACTAGGAAATTTCCTTTCAATTCAGAGTCACCTTTGGAGTTTCTGCAGGTTAGTCTCTCTGCTTCCTCCTGTGTCGCACCCCAGATTTGACTCTCAATTGCCTTAACTGCCCCAGAAAGCCCTGGTTTCACCCCATGGGCCTGGACTCTCAGGTGAGTTGCATAAGCCCCAATAAAGCCACCTTGGTCTTTTACTGCTTGTTGAAAATATTTGCTGCTGTTGTTCAAGCACAGGGAACAAGGGTCTGCTTTGCCAGCAAGCTGAGAGGGACAGAAATATGCTAAAACGAGGTCATTCAGCGAGAAAAAGGAGTCTTTTTAGTAATGCCTAGATTTCTCCTTTTCCTGTCACATGACTGTTACTTCCTGTCACATGTTTGCAATTAAATGAATCTAATATTGCTTTCTTGGCAGCTAGGGGAGTCTGGAAATGTTGTATATCCACTTTGCTAAAGGGCAATGATTATGCTCATGCCTCAGTGTGTTTTGGTTTTATTGATTTGTAAATAAGTTTTTTTTAAATAACGTTTTTCTGCATACCCAGTAAATCACCCAAGCATGCAGAAAACTTGGCTGTGAGTCACATTGTTTTGCAGCTCTGCTGATAGACAGAGGACTATCAAGTTTGCTATTTAGAGGAGTGATGATGTGTCATATCAGGCAATCTTCCTTCCTCTCTTACACCTTCTTAGCAAATGCCTCCTATCAGTGTAACTACATTCTCTATGAGAAAACCACCCAAACTTGATTGTGAAAACCTTTCAAAAGTGTTTTAATGCATTTTTTAAAAAACAAGCTGGTTTTTGGAGGATAGTTTTAAATTCAAGCTGGCTTGTGGTCAGTGCTAAGTTCGTTGGAGTGTTGATAAGCAATTAAAGTACCTGAAAAGTTAGCAAAGAGGTATGCCTTTTCCAGCTGAAAAACGGCATGTTAAATTTCATTTCATTGCGATAATTTCTTTGGCTTAGCTCCAAGCCTAATTAAACCCTTACCTGTGGAGGACAGATTCAGCAGTAATCTCACAAATGTGTATGAGAAACAGACTCTTGAAAGGGGTATCATGATTCCCATGGATGAGATGTGCATCTAGCTCTATTCCCAGACAGAGGAATATACTCTGATGAATCAGAGTTCTCAGCAGTCAAGCCAATGAAGCAGCATTCTCTAAGGCTTGGTTCACATATCCATGTACATCACCTGTTGATTACTTAACATTTGATGACTTAAAAGTACCCAAAAACATCATGTTTCAGGGGATGCAAGGTGATTTGTAAGTTCTGTCTCTGGGGACAGATCAGTTATTCATGTGTACAGACTATCAACTGACATTGCAGTGATGAGCATGTCTTGTGAACCAACCTAAAGTTAAGCAAAAAGTACAGGAGACACGTTTTTAAGACATTACCTACTGCCCATATCAGTGTATCAAATTCATCTGTTTCTTCTTTGCCAGAGTCACCATGTTTCCACCTGACCCGTACTCTGCCATTTTCCACCTTCTCCACTTTGGTTGGGGTGCATTTCTTTAAAAACCTGGTGCCGTGGGCTTCCATGTAATCTGTTACTAAGGCGGCCATTTGCTAAAAAGGAAAGAGAGTGGGAGGGAAAGTAAGAATTTGTCCTTGTTTACTGAACTCAAGATTTAGTTTGCAGTGGGTGGCTTACACCCGGCTTGATTCAGCTCTGCAAGCTGATGGGTTTCCCCAAGTTATTCCAAAGCAGCTAACTCCCCCTCACTCTGAGACCGATTTCCCGCTAGCCTTATGCCGTTCTCATGCTTCTCTTCTCCGCGGGGCTTCCGTTGGATCTCAAACTATCTGCCCTGGGGCGGCAACTCGCTTTGCCTTTTTTGCATGGCAAACGGATACCAGTTTTTAGAGGATCTTGTTTGCTGTGTGAAAAAAGCAGAGCGGTTTGCAGCCCCAGAGCAGATCGTGTGAAATCCAACGGAAGCTCTGTGGAGAAGAGGAGAGCGAGAGCAGCATAAGGCTAGTTGGGAATTGCTCTGATCCTGAAAGGCTCTGTTCCAGTGACAGCACCGGAAGCACAACAGGATTTAAATTCCTGTCCTCTAAAACCCACCTATAACCCCCCCCCCCAACAATAACTGCCCCATGCTTGTGTCCTCTTCCCATTTTGCTTCCTTATATTAGATGATAGATAGATGATAGACAGATAGAAAATAAAATGAAATAGATGGACAAAAATAAAATGTTAGCAGCAGGAGTGGGGGAGTCTTACTGGAGGCCTCACCTTCCCTCTCTGTTAAGGTGAATGCTGCAGTAGCAGCATCCTTACTGAAATTCTTTTGATTTAGATTATTGGGGAGCAGAACAAAGTTTGCATCCAGTGGAACCTTTAAGACCTACAAAGTTGGATTCACGGTATATGCTTTCATGCGCAGGCACACTTTGTCCAATATCTGACAAAACGTGCTTGCACACGAAAGCTTGTACCATGAATCAAACTTCGTTTTCTTTTATTTATATTATTTTATATGAATAAAACTTGGTTGGTCTTCAAGGTGCCACTGGACTCAAACTTTGCTCTGCTGCTTCAGTCCACCTGAGCTATTGAGCTAAAACTACAACCTGAAACTACCTGAACTAAAACTACAACCCCCCTTCCCACAAAATTGGAGTCGTTGGGACAAGTTCAGCTCTCAAACATGCCTGTTCAATTTCTTCCATATGGATGGAAGGCTTAGAGTTATGGGAAATGTGTTATTCAAATACCTTATAGCAGGGGTGGCCAACGGTAGCTCTCCAAATGTTTTTTTTTGCCTACAACTCCCATCAGCCCCAGTCAGCATGGCCAATGGCTGGGGCTGATGGGAGTTGTAGGCAACAAAAACATCTGGAGAGCTACCGTTGGCCACTCCTGCCTTATAGAAATGTCTGCTATTCACTCCCATGGGGACGAGTATAGCACTGCAATTGGGAACATTAAACGTACTGACGGCAAAACGTCATATCCCAACCTCTGCCCTTTACTGCAAACACCCCATGAGATGCTCAGAGAACCTTGATGTACACAGGTGTGCATTTTCCTTCCCCTCCCTGGTGGGTCATAAGAACATAACATAAGAAGAGCCCTGCCAGATCACACCAGTAGTCCTTCTAATCCAGCGTCCTGTCTCACACAGTGGCGGACCAGTTCCTCTGGAGGGACAACAGCAGGGCACAGAGGCCGAGACCTTCCTCTGATGTTGCCTTCTGGAACTGGGATTCAGAGGTTTACTGACTCTGAACATGGATGCTTTCTTCAGTCATTCATTACAGCTAGCAGCCACTGATGGACCTATCCTCCATGAATGTGTCTAATCCCCTTCTAAAGCTGTCTATGCCTGTGGCCATCTACATCCTCTGTTCCTTACCACAATCTCACACACCCAGCCTCCACTGCAAGGGACCTAGGAGACATGCAATGTAACGTGGTGTGCACACAGATGCATTTCCCCTCCCACCCCCAGTGGTCTTTCAAAACACAGGCTCTCTCTCTGCCCTACCCATCAGAAAAATGGGCACTTTGCAAGTATACAATAACCATCTCACTATACAAACAAATTTCACCCTCTGACAACAGAGCACCCTGGCGATTGGGTATCAGCCTGCTTCCTGATGCCTATGCAACGTACAAAGACACTCTGCCAACAAAAAAAGGGCAGGGCTGTTTGAAATCCCGAGCTGATCCCAGTTAACAGAAATGATTGTCCTCTCCGGGGCACCCGTCCCACGCCTCTCCAATATGGGTGACTCATTAAGCTATCCTGAAAAGCTCCTCTACAAAAGGAAGTGATGCCTTCTTAGAAAATACCTCTGATTGTTTGAACCATGCTGCTGTCAAACAGCAAACTGTCCCACTGACAGGTTTATTCAGAAAAGTGCCACTGCTGTTGGGGATAACAAGTCAAAGTGTCATACTTAAAAGGGTGCGTTTACTAGATGCATAAAAGGAGAGATCACAAATACGCCCAGACAGAAGAACTTAAGTGCTGGGTTTTGGAATCATTTTCTGCCTGACATTTTATACTTTGCTTTTTTGCTACTAGTCATCACAAGGAGAACAGCAGAAGCCAACTCCAATGGCATTTAAAAAAAAACTCTGAAGCAAGAGGCAGCAGCGTTTTGGTGCCAGTTTATTTGCCCCAACTGATTTCACTTCTGTGGTTTCTTCCATTGCACTGGCTATCCTATACAGTACTTCAAAATAGAGACAGTGCCAGCCTAAATTTTTGCTAGAAGATGGTGAGCAGGCTGGGGCATCTGAATGTCTGCTATGCTCAATGCAGGTGCAATTTGGAAGATCTGTGGCCAGGCATTCCAGTGGACTTTTTACAAAATGAGTAGCAGCTTTGGAAAGGTCTAGTTTGTGTCAGACCCAGAGGCAAGGAACAGACAAGTAAAATTCAAGATCTTTATTCCAGCATCATAGGCAGGTACAGGCGTTGTCGGATTTGGCTCTCCCGCCAGTTCCCGGCTTTTATAACCCTTTTGCCTTGACCCTTACAATTCAAGCTAAGCGCGCCAAGCAGCAGTGGGGATTTTGCACGGGTTCCCTCCTTCTCTATCATCACCCCATGTGCCTGTTATCTAACCCTTCAGCCACATCTTCACCAGCTCCTTTGACCTTGGTTGCATAGTAACGTGCAAGTTCCCAAACATGCCACCCTCCCTTTAGATAAGCAGCAGGGATGCTTCAAAGCAATCAGCCAGCATAGCAAGCACAAGCAATATCATTGCATAACTGTTAGCTATTTGGATACATATGGCAAGAGGAACAAAGACGGAGTGACTCTTGACAGTTTAGATTTGGCTCTGATCTGTATGATCAAGCCTAACTTGATCTCATCAGAAGAAAGTTTGAGTCCAGTGGCACCTTGAAGACCAACAAAGTTTTATTTAAGGTATAAGCTTTCGTTTGCATGCACTCTTCTTCAGATATAATGAAACAGAAGTTACCAGTCCATACATATAGGTAGAGGGTGAGCAGTAAATTAGCATACAACATAATGAAGATATTTAAGAAGAAGACTGAAGATTTATACCTCGCCCTTCTCTCTGAATCAGAGTGGCTTACAATCTCCTATATCTTCTCCCCCCACAACAGACACCCTGTGAGGTGGGTGGGGCTGAGAGGGCTCTCACAGCAGCTGCCCTTTCAAGGACAACTCCTGTGATACCTATGGCTAACTCAAGGCCATTCCAGCAGCTGTAAGTGGAGGAGTGGGGAATCAAACCCGGTTCTCCCAGATAAGAGTCCATGCACTTAACCACTACACCAAAGTGGCTCTCAGATTCAAGGACCAAAGAGGAATAACAAGCTTAGTTTATGTTTGGGTTTAAATTAGGAGTTTGGGTTTAAACCCATTTGTTTGGGTTTAAATTAGGAGGAAAACATAGTTAAGAAAACAAACATTTCCTTCCTGTTACTCCTGTTTGGTCCTTCCAGTGTCCTCTCCCTGCTGGTGGACCTCCTGATGGCACCTGGGGGTTTTTTTGGCTGCTGTGTGATGGAGTGTTGGACTGGATGGGCCACTGGCCTGATCCAACATGGCTTCTCTTATGTAGATGGGCTGGGAAAGACAAAGTTGAGAAGGATGAACTCAGACAAGCTAAACCATTCCTCTGACGTGATATTAAGGCAGTCCCTGGTAGGTCCCTCAAGTTCTCTTTAGGAACACATTCCAGCAGCAGTGAGCACAGAGCACTGTGCCAGCGCAAGACATAGGACAAGTTTCATAAGGAGCTAATCAGAATGAAATCCCTGTCAACAGCAGCAATTACCTGGTCAAATCCTCGAAGAGGGATGCTCCTCATCATGACCGTAGTATCCAATCTGAGGCCTGTGAGAAAGCCAGCGCACTCAAGGGAAACATCTGGTAAATCAGCAGTCAAAGGAATGTCGTTCATCTTGGTTTTATTTTGATAAAACAATCGGCACTGCAGCAAGACATGGGTCAGCAGTTCTCCAAACAGCTTTCACGGGCATTTCCAAGAATCACCATTTCCCCTAAAGTGGCTGAAAAGCAGTTGCACAAACAGGAGGACGGCGTCACAGTTTTGAGCTCAAAGTGCAGATGAACAACAGGGCATGGTGGTTAAGTGCACGGACTCTTATCTGGGAGAACCAGGGTTGATTCCCTGCTCCTCGATCTGCAGCTGCTGGAATGGCTTTGGGTCAGCCATAGCTCTCGTAGGAGTTGTCCTTGAAAGGGCAGCTGCTGTAAGTGCTCTCTCAGCCCCACCTACCTCACAGGGTATTTGTTGTGTGTGGGGGGGGGGGAAGGTAAAAGGAGATTGGGGTTGTTGTGGCCTCCCTGGCCAGCACTGTCATCTGTGCTAGGAAATGGAATAAAAACTGCCATCCCTATGAGATATCGTGATGTGAGACGGCTAGGCTGGGCAATATGTGATGTCATGGTAATCTGAGTGCTGTTGAGTGGTTTGTTTATAAAATGTTTTTATTGTATTTTATTGTTTTATTATATGTTGTACTCCGCCCTGAGCCCTATGGGGAATGGGCAGAATAGAAATTTTCTAAAATAAATAAATAAATTGTGACCGCTCTGAGACTCTAAGATTCAGAGTACAGGGCGGGATATAAATCCAATATTTTCTTCCTCCAGATTTTGTCATTTCCATCCACATGCAAGGAGTACCACTCCACAATGTTTCTTTTCAGCAAAATACTGAAGAGCTGAACCATGTGATGCAGGGGGGTTGGGACTGGACCATGTGATGTGTGTGTGTGTGTATACACACACAATTAAGATATATAACCAAGCTGCAAAAAGCAGTCAGGGAAGGGTTTGATTTGGATGAGAGTTATGGTACTGGAGAAGGAGGAGATAAACTGTTTTCCTCACCTGACTGAACAGACTTTCTGGTAGTCAGAGAATGAATCTTCAGTACTCTGAACAGCTCCTTGTGGTTAGCAGTAGGATAAAGGATGAAATAAAGGAGAAGATGGCCTGACCTGGATAACCCGGGCTAGCCCAATTTCATCAGACCTTGGAAGCGAAGACCAAGGAAGCCCAGGGTTGTTATGCAGAGGCAGGCAATAGCAAACCACCTCTGAATGCCTCCTGCCTTGATAACCTTATGGGATCACTATAAACTGGGTGTGTGAATTTGTTATAATTCAGTGACAGTATCCTTTCTTTGCACGGCATTTAATTTTGTACAGAACATACACAAAGACATGCCACGTTGGAAGGGATTAGGTCTAACATTATTTCCTCAGCTCAGTCAAAGCGTACCAAAATTGGGCCAGGCAGCATTGCTCCACCCTCCCCAAGCAATTTCTCAGCTCTTCTTAGGCCAGCATCCTTGACACCTTGAGAACCATCAACTTTTGAGATTATACATGATCAGCAACAATTACACAGTGCAGCTGTTGCTGGACTGTGCCACTTTCAACTGCAAGGGGCAACCACTTTTAAACATGTGGAAGCAAAAAGGGATTATACGTTAGCACACCTTTCCATAACTTTAGAAAGATGACCCATGTCAAGTAGGCTTGCTTAGAACCATGCAGTGGAAGATTCTCTTGGTTACATAGCTGCGTTTTAGCCACCGACATCAGTGAACAGTGCTACAAAGTGGTGCTTAAACATTAAAAGGTTATTTAATAGAAAATTCCCAATTTCCTGACATCACATTTGGAGAGACATGCCCTCTAGACTGTGGAGCAAATTTCTTGTAACTGTGGAACAAATTTCATAGATAACGTATTTATTGCCTTTTGCACTGTTTCCCTTGGTTTGGTGCTCTATACCAGGGGTGGCCAACGGTAGCTCTCCAGATGGTTTTTGCCGACAACTCCCATCAGCCCCAGCCAGCATGGCCAATGGCTGGGGCTGATGGGAGTTGTAGGCAAAAAACATCTGGAGAGCTACCGTTGGCCACCCCTGCTCTATACAGCCTTGCTAGGAGATGGAATGAGCCCCTGTATATGCCCTCTATAGCTAAGTATAGGTCCTCTATACAGTCTTGCTAGAAGGCGATGGAATAAGCCCATATAACTGTTGAACAAATTCCATGGATAATGCATTTATTGCCTTTTGCACTATTTCCCATGGTTTGGTGCATGTGCATATGCACACACAATACAAACAGACTTGCTCCTTTTTTGCTTACTCAGATTATTGAGTCTTCCCAGAAAAATAAATATGCTGAGCATATAATAAATCATTATAGCTTTTACAAAGGATACAGCTGGCTCCAACAAGCAACCTGTTCATGGAGAGAGGAGTGGGGTGGGGTGGTGGAGACATAAAAAAGGGATACAGGAATGAGACTGCACATATTTTCGCAACTTAAACAAATTATTTTCTAGAATCCTGGCCTGATTACAGGTACCACTGACTTTCAGATTCCAGCATACTTGGCAGGTATCAGATTGCATAGAAGGGACACATGGAGGAAAGTTGTTTGTTTAAAATGCACAGAAGTTAACACAACTGACAAAACTCTCTCCGCTTACAGACTTCTAAAACAGTGATTATAAAACCATTTATTTAGCACACTGCAGAATGGTCCCTTCTTCAGTTTTGGAAGGAAACATAAAACTTTTGGGATGAGGTGGTTATTTGTTTAAAAAAAATTCTGCAGTTAACATCTACTTTCCCCCACAGATCTACTGTTGATTTGGCACAATTTCCTCTCCTTACATTGGGCTTCTTTCTTTTTCACTGAATGATACAAGCCAATTAGGGATCACGTAGTAAAATGATGATGTCACAGTGCTACACAGCTAATTCAGATCTGTGGGGGAAAACAAAGCTAATTTAGAGCAAGGACAATGCTTCCTGGGGGTGGCTGCAAACGTAATTTTAGCCAATCAGGAACACAAACACAGTGTTTTCTGGATACCCCAAATTTTCCACAAACTGGACAGTGAGAATCCTTTTTTTCTTTGACAATGTCAAAGAACCAATCAAATCAATTAGGTAGAATGGAGATGTGGGTCTGGGCGAATGGGATTTGTATTTCAGTCCCATCTGGGGGAGTATGATGTGAGGTCAAAAACCCTGAAAAATAAGGGACCCAGTACTGATTAATGGAGTACCTACAAAGGCCGTCAACTTAACCTGGGAATTGGCACTTGTAAAAAACAAAACAGCAAAACAAATAGCCAGTATGAAAGGTGGAAATAAAACCCTGACTATTACATCTGAGACAACTCTTCATGCACTGATTATCACTTACTAATCTGTTTTTGTGGATGAGCCCTAACATTGACATTCTGCAGAAACAACAACTGAAATAGTGATCTCCAACAAAGCAATATAAAAATAAGAATATTCTTCAGCCAACTGAAATCCTTCAATGACACCACCTCAGGAAAACTTTCAATGTTGGAAGAATAGGATCTTTTCCTCCTCTGCCCCTTCTAATGAAAATGGAAGCAAGAAGATCATCTAGGGCTTTCCATGCTTCACAGCAGAAAAATGCAAACCTTTCACCCCCAAATTTCTCCTTTTTCAAATGTTTACTGAGGGGAGAAGGGGCTCCTTATAAATCCTAAGCTATTGCAAAAGACATCTAGTTACCCAGACAACAACTAACCAGGAGAGGAAAAAACAGAAGCCCAGAGACATTCTTGGATATGGATAATTTCTGGGTTGTCTCCCCTCACTTTAACTTAGAGAAGGAATGCACAAATATTGTACATTTAAGAGGACAACTCCTCAGCAGGGCAAACTTAAGATGTGGGTGGCCCAGTCAAAGGAACACATTGGTCCTTTCAAAAGGATAATGCGATGCTCGAGCGGATAATACCGATGTCAGCGCTAATCCCTAGAGGTACTAATAATATAATTCCAACACAAAAAGCAAGCTCTTCAAAATAATGCTGCGGGTGCTCCGTCAAAAGTCATCAGCACTCTGCCCTGCTGTGAGGGGTGGGGTGACAGGAATGTGCCTGGAGTTATTATCTGAAGCAGTGTTATGAATCTTGTGAAGACAAGGGAGGCCTGCAACTGTCCGGCTGTGCTAAAACATTATTCAGCTCTGAGAATAGGTGGGCTCAGGGGATCAGACTAAGATTTGGCTACAATAAGAGTGAAAAGATGCACCCAGCAGAGCAGACAGCCAGAATACTACACTTTCTCTCCTGTTCCACAAGCCACGCCATTTACTTATTAAAATATTTATACTCTGCCATTCCCTTACAGATATGAGCCCCAACATAGTTTGCAGAAGCAAAATTAAAACCTGAGCTAAGGGCCCTTCTGAATGCTACTAAGGAGGTACTTCCAAAGGGGCAGCCATGTCAGTCTATCGTGCCAGTCTATCAATTTCAATCTCAATTTCAGACCTTTAATGCCAGTCTATTATAGCAAAACAAAATAGAAGTCCATTGCCACCTTAAAAACTAAAAGCATTTGTTCCACAGTGACCTCTCATGAGCTGGAACTCACTTCCTCAGATGCAATGAATGGAAGAAAATAATTTTCCTCATTTTTATGCCAAAAATTACAGAATGGGGGGTGGAAAGGGAGGAGCTAAGAGACCTGGTGTCATAAACCAGGTGTGATTAACACATAACAGACAATAGGAGAGGTCAGAGCTTCCAAGCAGGTAAACATTTGAAGCACGTCTAGCATTATAGCGCACCACATGATCCCTCTTATGAATGGTGTACTATGGAAACATGAACAAAAACAGACTGTATTGTAAATAAAGCAAACAGCCATTTCCTATAGTTGCAGTAGGGGTAAAAAGTGCCCCACAATTGCAGGAATAGTCAAGGCCTGTTTCAGGTCTAGACCGTCACCAAGATGACAAAACTCATGTCTGGATTGTACTACTTCAGACTATAAACGGGGCTCACATGATTGGAAGTTTCCCCCATGGCAAAAATATCCCTTCACACAGAAACCTAGCTTGTCAGGGCAAAACCAGTGGAGCAGCCATCTTAGCCTAGCGTAACAAAAAAAGACAGAAGTTCAGTGGCACCTCAAAGACTAACAACATCCAGTATGATTTTAGCTGAGTCTTTTCTCTGAAAGGCTAGTTTACTAGGGTTAAAGGGTGTTAATTTCACAGGGACATATTTCATCATGGCAGTTATAGCAATGATTTACACTCCCAATTCACTTTGAGGGTTTCCACACAGGAACTGAAGAGGAGGGTGGGGGGGAAGAAAGCATGCGCACAACCACTTCACATGTGTCTACAGACCTAAGAACTTAACATTTCTGCTCTCTTTTCTCCATCAGAAACATGCCACTGCTAGCAATTGTGTTATAACAGACAAACATTATTCTGTAGCTCTTGAGATGTCTGCGGTTGTTTCAAGGAACTCTGAAACCTAAGGCCTGTAAAAACTTCTAATTTTCCCAGATACACCCTCCCAAACCCACCAGCCTGCCTGGCTTTTGTGCTGAGGTAAAAAAACAGGGAGAAAGCTCACAAAGCAGTAAATGCCAGAAGGGAGTAAATTTCAAAAACATGAAGGCATTAAATTGAATCATAGGAACATTTATAAGGGAAATCCACTTGACAGAAACAAATGTGGCTCAAATGCGCCCATCGACTCCCTCCTCTGTCGGCAGCGACACAGGCTGATAAAATACAGAAATGCTACTGTAGGCCCTGAAGGCTTATTTTGACTAAAGCTTAGGAATGCAACATATAAACACAAGACTCCCACATTACACTGTTACAAC
This sequence comes from Heteronotia binoei, assembly GCF_032191835.1. Lineage (NCBI taxonomy): Eukaryota > Metazoa > Chordata > Lepidosauria > Squamata > Gekkonidae > Heteronotia > Heteronotia binoei. The sequence goes on from NC_083233.1 coordinate 64,199,884, forward strand.
TTGCATTAACAGTGACTGGACAAAAGCCACATTTTCACAGAAATATCTCACAGGGATAGCGTTTTGGTGGGGGTGGGGACTGGAGAGCAAAAAAAAAATGCAATTTCCACACATAAATCATGCTCTCAAAATTCAAGAGGTGACTGATATACTGCAAACAACTGCAGATTTAATTTCCCTTTTAAACTGTACTCAAAGACCACCCCCTGTTTATCTATTGAAGCACGAAAGGAACAGATGCAACCTTTTCAGGAGTCACAGTCCAAATGTTGATTGGTTGCCTATTTTGGCTCTGGTGTGTCACTTTTGATTGATACGTGAAGCACCCTTTTCTGCTGCTGTGTGAATTGTTTTTCATGGTATTAGGGCAGCAGAAGATATACTGGGAGGAAGGCAAGCTAACCCTCTGAGTAAATAGAGCTGTAAAAAGCATTTTTATTTGTATTTAATGAAATGCCCATCATTAACACGATGGGGGGTGATGGTGGGCAGGGCCAAAATATTCCCTGAACATCCAGACCCCCCCCCCCAAACACTGCAAGATCCGTGCCAGCCTGTCAGAACACCCAGCATATGGGGCTAAAGTAGATTCTGTACCCAATAGCAACACTTTTCTTGTCCCTCTATAGGGATATTTGGCTGTGGTAATGCCATTAAGTTCCAGACTCCCAAAACTCAAAATAAGGATTTTGGCAGTCATCTTTGCCTTTTATATGAACCTGGGCAGTATAATAAAAAGTAGAGACATCACCCTGCCAACAAAAGTCCGTATAGTCAAAGTGATGGTATTCCCAGTAGTAATGTATGGCTGTGAGAGCTGGACTACAAGGAAGGCTGAACACAGAAGAATAGATGCTTTTGAGCTGTGGTGAAGGAGGAGAATCTTGAGAGTCCCTTGGACTGCAAAAAGATCAAATCAGTCAGTCCTAAGGGAAATCAACCCAGACTGTTCCCTGGAAAGTCAGATGCTGAAGCTCAAATACTTTGGCCACCAAATGAGAAGGGAGCACTCACTGGAGAAGATCCTGATGTTAGGAAAGACAGAAGGCAAAAGAAGAAGGGGACGGCAAAAGATGAGATGGCTGGACAGCGTTATTGATGTAACAAACACGAATTTGAGCAGACTTCTGAGGATGGTGGAAGACAGGAGGGCCTGGCGTGACTTTGTCCATGGGGTCACAAAGAGTCGGACTCGACTGTGCGACTGAACAACAACAACAAAATTACAACTCAATAATGCTCACTGGGTCTTGGATTTTAATTTGAGATGGAAAAGAACGTCCTTTTGCATACGATAGCAAGCAAGTAGGCAGATGGAAGCCCGCCCCCCCCCCCAAATGAAAAAATCCATGGCTGCTGCAAACCAGCATTTGCTGGCAGTTTAAAAAACCAAATTTTTGAGAGAGAGAAAAAAGATAAAGGTAGCCCCCTGTGCAAGCACCAGTTGTTTCTGACTCTGGGGTGATGTTGCTTTCACAACATTTTCATGAATGATAAATGCTTACTCTATATTTAGTGGAAGATCCAGAGCACACTGTAATCCAGAACCTTGGCTTTTTTTTTTTTAAAGAAGAACCAGGCTGAGCAGCAATTCTAATGCGCAGTTCTCCCCCACACTGCATTGAGACATCACAGAAAAACTCTAATCTAAGCTCCAGTTAAATTCTGATCAGGTTCCAACAGTCTATTGCTTTGTTGACATGCCTTCTCTCACTCTTCCCAACTCCCTTTCTCCAGAGTATTCCCTGGCATGACCAAGCTACAGTTCACTGTGACATCTGAATAGAGGTGCCTTGGTGAACTGAAGTTGTTCACACCATGCAAACAAGGGTTTTAAAATGGGACTCAAGGAACATTTAGTCTTGTGCTGTATATCTTGGGGGGCGGGGGTTAACTGTCAAAAATCTAATGCAATGGTAAATTAAAATAAAGTGTAATCCAGTACTTAAACGAACAGCTCAGAGATATCAGTCATTATTTACCAAAAACATCATTCCTTATAAACATTATTCCCAGTTTAACAAAACTGTATCCCTCGAAAACTGTCCTCAAACAAAAATATTAGTAATATTTCTAACATTTATAGACTAAATTTTACAGTATCAAGGATTACCAGTACTTGTTGCCAAATATGGCCAGATATGCTGTTTGAATACTCCCAGGGCTTTTTTTGTAGCAGAAACTGCTTTGCATATTAAGCCACACACCCCTGATGTAGCCAGTCCTCCTGGAGCTTACAGTAGGCCCTATACTAAGGAAAGCTCTTGGAGGACTGGCTACATCAGGGGTGTGTGGCCTATTATGCAAAGGATTCCTTCTACAAAAAAATCCCTAAATACGCTACTATCTCTTAGCCAATATTCAGAAAAAATTAATGTACCATAAATTCCTCCATGTTCTTAACCCTATCTTATGAAAATTAATTTTTCCATTTCTGTTAAAATTGTATCAAATTGTCCTCCTGTCCTAGCGCTACACTGTCTTTCAATGCCTGGTACGTGTAATCTTTGTCTCTGTCTTTAATTTGGTAGGAATATTATTTTATTTTTAAATTTATTTTATCAAATTTATATCCTGCCCTCCCCTAACAGGCTCAGGGTGGCTAACTACAGTTAAAAACCACATAGAATATTAAAAACAATACACGGTAAAATCAATTCCACACATTTAACCATAAAATCCAAGCTGCACATTGATGTCTCTGAATATCTATATTTGTCCAGTGGGATTGTCAGTGCTGTGGGACATTTGCTAATAATCTTCAACCTACATTTGTACCTGGAAATAGATCGAATAAAATTTGTTTGCCAAGCCTACAGGCAAATATTTTGTTTGTTTGGGGCTTTACTGTGGACCCTGGCCATCTAGGAAAATTTATGTGCAAAGGATACTTTAGCTCATAGTCTCGAGACTACAATAACTGCCAATAAGAAAGTAGCTGGACATCTTTGGCTTGGAAGACATGCAATCCTCTTGCATTTGGAAGTTCACCCTTCACACTGACACTGACTCATAAGCACATCTGTTGCCTAAAGCGATGTATGCCAGATGTATGCTTTTTGCCCTGACATACTCTGTTCTTTTAAAAGAGGTCAATTTCTTTTAAAATATGTCACAAGCTTGTACAACTGCAGATGTAGCAGATCAAGCAACCCCCCCCCCCAAAAAAAAATTAAAAATCTTACAACCCTATAATACCCTAGGCTTTGTGAAAGTAGAAAATAATGTTAACAGCAGTGAAGCTTCTAAAGAATGCCAACAGAGAGAACAAAGACAGGCCTGCTGGATCAGGGGAAAAAAAAACAATGACGAGGAATAAACCAAAGATCTCTGAACAAACAGCTATTTATATTGTATTATGATTTTTTCAGGAACTTTCCCTGTTCCTGGGCAGTTTTAACTGCCCAAATTCAACTTGTGCCAATTCCCAGATGTCATAAGGTTCAGATCAGCTGCTGGCTAAATCTATAGCACTGAGAAACAGATAATTTTCATCTGAACTTCAGCAGCTTTAGAACGTCTGTAACACTGCCAAGTAGTAATGTCAACATCCAAATGAGGCAGGTTGCATTTGATGGATGAGGAGAATCAAACACTGTACAGTAAACAGGAGCCTATTTGAACTTTTGAGTATTTGCTGCCCTCTTGTGGCTCAGCCATGAGGATGAGAAGAGAAATTGTGGAAATCTGTATTACTTTAGAAAGTACCACTACTTCTCATGCAGCACCAGCAGCAAACATAGAACTGCACACGTTCACATGTAATGCCAAGCTGTGTTTTGATGTCATATGACAACATGCTCCCTCCTCTCACACTTTCCATTTTGCAGCAAACCACAGTTTACCATTATATCCAATCTGGCAAACATGGTTATGGCTTAGAGGGGCAAGCATAAACCACAGCTTGCAGGCTGGGATGTAACCAGCAAGCTGTGGTTTGCCAAAGAAGAAAGAGGCAGGACCAGAGCACATGAAGGGAGGAGGGACTGTGGAAGCCAGAAGTTCACCCAAGTAATGGCTACTTGCAGTAAAGCATTATATAAGAACCAACTATAATGAAATCATTCTTACATAGATAGCATTTGAATGCATGCTAATGGTACTATAATGGGTTGGCCAAACTGTGGCTTAGGAGCCCCATGTGGCTATTTCACATATATTGTGTAGCTCTTTAAGCCCCCAACACCCCGTCAATCAGCTTGGAGAAGGCATTTCTCTCTTTAAATCACTTCTCCAGGCCAAGCCAGCCAGTGCTTGGAGAATGCATTTCTTTATTAAAGTTGCTTTCCTTCCACCTCTCCCTCCCCCAATCTATTTGCCTGTCTTGTGGCTCTCAAACATCTAACATTCATGTCTTGCAGCTCTTAAACACCTGACATTTATTCTATGTGGCTCCTACATTAAGCAAGTTTGACCACCACTGTACTATACAAATAAACATCAATGGTATAAATCACTAGCCTCATTAGTATAAATGTCATTACTTTATCTAATAAATAAAGATTGTACAAATCACTAAAAACAACAAAAAGACAGCCATACATAGATGTGGCAGGTGTTTCAGTCATATTAAGCATCGATGAAATACTACCTGCAGAAAGGATCCTCCCCACCCCCCCCCAAAAAACCCAGCCAGATGAGGCCTGAGCATGCCTTACAAGGCATGGAATGTCACAAGCAGCTGAGAGACAGTTAAAAGGGGGAGGGCAGAAAGGAGAGATTTGGGTGTAGAATGGAACATGTCCAAATTATCTTTTCCTTCCCTTTCCTGTGTGTTCCAGCACATCACAATACTCCCTCTTATAGTAAACTTGATGGTCAAATGCTTATTATGAAGACAGCAAAATAGGGTCACCTGAATGCTTGGAAGACTCCTTCGGTATGCAAGGAAAAAAAATACTTGGCCCCAACAGCTTGCTGAGGATTGAATATCCTCATTTTGCTCAGAACAATTTGGGAGAGGGGAAAAAGGAGAACCCAGGAGGAGACTGAAAATTTGGTCTGCTTAAGCCCCCCACAAGGGAGAGAGTTACGGGTGGGTGGGAAGGAATTTTTCCAACTGTTTATCCACCATCCCGTGCAATTGCTTCTAAGCACACCCTGCTCCCTTCCCCACTTGTAACAACAACATTAGAACACCTTTTAGAAGTTAAGAAGAAAAAAATATACCGAAAGATGAGACGATGCACAAGGAAAGAGGAAAAACAAGTTAAAAATTGCATCTGAGTTTTAAAGTCCCTGGGGAAGCAGCTTACGTTTTCCCAGGAGATTTTTTCAGCCAGAAGAGATCGTCGCTTGTAATCCCATGCTCCAGCGCCCCATGAATCTACAAAAAGAAGCCCTGCAACTGTTATCAACATATTGCCAAATAGTTTTGCGTGTTAAAGTGTATCATGATTGAAATAGTAATTTGGTTTGTACAAGCTGTTATCAGTCCAGTTCCCAGTTTTCCACAAGACCAAACATGACAAACCTGTATATTTTAAACTCAGGCTGCACTCCTTATGATGAAAAATCAGCACAGTCAGTAATTTACATGGTGTGAATACTGGGTGATGCTGTTCATCTAAACAGTAAGGCCTGGCTCAGACTGTTGCCTGCAAATTTGTATCTGGCCTTAGAGAGGTGTGCTCCTTTCTTACTCCTTCGTCACTCTCAAGCACCAGTTTCCCTTAAAACCACAACATCAAGAAGGGATGGGGAAAAGTCATTTCAGAGAAGAAAGCGTGGAAGGGAAGGGAATGTTTTCTAGTCAGTTGCCTAAGTCCAGCCACCTTCAGACTTCTTCCTTGGGCCTCAACTTGAGAAGGGATTTAGTTACACCCCAGTTCCTTCCCCCCCACCCTTTCCTGACCATTTCCAATCCTTCCTTGGTCCTAGGTGGCAAGGGTGTAGGTCCAGGTCTCACTCCTCCTCTGTTGCCTGGAAACCAGCCTGACACTCAGACCAGTATTCAGACCAGAGATGGCTTAGAGAACACAGTCCCTCATCTTTCCCCAGGGCAATCCCCCATTACTGCTGCCTCCTCATTTGTTAACAGCTTTTCCAGGAAGGCAGAGTGGCACCACCTGTAAATTGTGGAGGCATCTTTGGGGCCACAGTTGCCATTCGCAATCTATCCTGACACACACATCCTCAAATCTGGCTCCTCGTTTGCCAGAAGTCAGAATTATACCCAAACTGTGCTGGAGTTGAAATGATGCCTTCACTACATCAGCTTCCCAGTGCAGACGCAGCATTTCCCAAACTTTTAACTACGGTGACAAGAGCAGGAATGCCTCTTCTCCTCCTCACTGCGTGAATTCTTCCTGTGCTTCCCTTTTCAGCTCTATATCATGGGTCTGCCAAAGCACTCTAACTATAATGCAGCATTACAACCCCTACAAAGGGTGGGAAGTGCCATCAAGTCGCAGATGACTTATGAAACCCCATGGGGTTTTCAAGACAAGACATGTTCAGAGGTGGTTTGCCATTGCCTGCCTCTGTGTAGCAACTCCAGACTTCCTCGGTGGCCTCCCATCCAAGTACTAACCGGGACTGATCCTGTTTTGCTTCTGAACTCTGACAAGACTGGATTAGCCTAGGCCATCCAGGTATGGGCACAAAACAAAAAAATCTAAGTGTTGAAACTGGTTTCCCAAATCCGTTTTGAATGGATTTGAACCTACATAACTTACATTTGCAGGATATTTAGGCCTCCCTCCAGTGGCAAGGACTATGTTTTCTGCTGTGAGCAAAGTCTAGGAATAAAGCCACAAAGATGTTAGGAACAAAGGAAAGGGTCTGACAGATTCCCTCTATGCCTGATTTTAAGAAAAAAAAAGACTGTCTCTCAATGCATGCAGAAAAATAAGTTCAATTGCAACCCAATGTATTAAAAACACCATCTTGGACTTATTCTAAAACAGAGTAAATAGTGCCCGATTTTTCAAAATATTTTTTTTCTATGAAAGTCTGTCTCAGCTTGCTGCCTAATATAGTAGCAAACCCACCCTCCAAATTATGTCTTCCTCTGGAATTAAAGGTTTCGGTTTTCTTTCAAGGAGCTGTGATATATACATAGACCTTAGAATCTGTAAATCGATATCACACTCATTCCAAATCTGTTTCAGCACCATCTTCCAAACAACCCAACCTAATCAAACAGTCTCATGGCTATTTATATTAAGCACCCATTAATCGACTATCAAAGGTTTTTAGATCAACATAATAGGATACAACACATCCAAAACTATGAGATACCTGTCTGTACATGCTGACTTCTCCAATATGAGACTAGATACAGCGGAGTCTGTAAAACACTATGAGTGCAAAACTTAAAGATAAACACCTTTCCTTTAAATTAACAGATATCTATCTAAAGGGAAAGTCAACCAAGCCTAGTTTTGGTTCTCAGTTGATACAATTTGATTTAAATCTTCATCCTGACCTCCCTCTCCCAAAAAAAACCATGAAGCAGCAGCAATATTTTATTGCTTTTGCAAAACTACCAAAAAGAAGCCATTACAAGCCTCGTGGTATAGAAGGCACCTCCGAGTGGGTGCTGAGTGGGCTTTCTAGGCAACATAATTTCTATAGCCTGTGAAGAATGAGTCACTCTAGGAAGCCACTCTAGAGCAGGGGTGGCCAACGGTAGCTCTCCAGATGTTTTTTGCCTACAACTCCCTTCAGCCCCAGCCATTGGCCATGCTGGCTGGGGCTGATGGGAGTTGTAGGCAAAAAACATCTGCAGAGCTACCGTTGGCCACCCCTGCTCGAGAGCCATCTTGGAAATTCTTACCATATTGCCACCAAATGAGGAAATTTATGTATTTTGTACAGAAAATTGTGTTCCTAAAATTTGGCAATGGATTACCCCTCCCTCATAATATAACTAGCTGTAGCTTGGTACACAAGAAAGTCACAGTTTGTTGTTGTTCAAACAGGGGCTACAAACAGCACTGGATGCTACCCAAGGCTACCATCCTGTCCCACCTCCTCACTGTCCCCATCCAGTGTTCCCTCCAAGCTGAGTTAGCGTGAGCTAGCTCACAGATTTTTAGCCTCCAATTCATACATTTTTGTCCTAGCTCAGGAAGGGTGACCCCAGAGCACACTAATTTATGCAGTAGCTCACAACTTTAATGCTCACAAAGTAGAATTTTTGTTCACAAGACTCTGCAGCTTAGAGGGAACATTGTTCCCAACACTGCCTAGAAGCCAGAACAGCCAATGCCCTTTCCCTTCTGGTTCTCTCTCTAGACAAACACCATCAAGTTGCAACTGAGTTAAGACAGCCCTAGCAAGGCACTTTCAAAGCAGAGGAGGTTTCCCACTGCCTTCCTCTGCAGAGCCTTCTTTGGTGGTCTCCCATCCAAGTACTGACCCTGCTTTGCCTCTGAGATCCAATGAGATTGGGATATACCATACTGCCTTCCCTCCCTCCTGGTTCTCTAGAAAACTTTGACCCTGCTTTGCCTCTGAGATCCAATGAGAATGGGATATACCGTACTGCCTTCCCTCCCTCCTGGTTCTCTAGAAAACTTTATTTTATTTATTTATTTATTTATTTAGAATTTATATCCCGCCCTTCCCACAAGTGGCTCAGGGCATGGTAAGCTGCACATGCCCAGTAGGGCTTCCTGAGGTCACATGACTTGTGAGACACTGGGAAGCCCCACAGGGCTCATGGCTTGCCACACTATCTCGAAAGACACCTGGGAAACCAGGAGAGAAGTGACATCAGTTTCTCTGGATCCTGCAGTGGTGGTGGTGGGGAGACACAAGGTCATGGGGCAGTGCTGCTGCCACCCTCTCCCCAAATCTGCCTCACTTCACCCCATCACGGAGCCAGCCAAAGCTACACAACAAAACTCTCGTTTGATAAGAGCTAAGAGCAGCCTGGTGCGACTGTTCCTGTTTATCAGAAGTTCATTTTTTAAAAAGCCTGCCATGCATCTTACCTCTTGACCTGCTTTGGACAACCCGCGAATTGTGTGAGCATCCACGAAGCTGCCTTTCAAGTTGAAATATTTCACTTTTCTGTTAGCGGAAATAAAACCAGATAGAATTGCAACGCATGACACCTGACCCTGTGCTTGATTTTTCAGCAACGTACTCCTGAATTCAATCAGAAACCCGTGCAGGATTGCAACCTTAATGGAGTGCTGCCATCAACTCGGTGTGCCTTTGGCATCCCAACATTTAAAGGATTAAGGAGGTAGCAATGAGGAGAGAACCAATGAATGGATCTCCCCCCCCACACACAAAAGAAACCCACCAACCAGTATTTCAAGCAGGAGAAGAGTAAGAAGCGAAAACAGCTGAGGAGCAAGTCAAGCTGAGCAGCTCCTGCAAACCAGCACTTCAGGACCACACAACTCAGTAGCCCTGACAGTGGGCATTAGCTCATCCACTGGGCATCATCGCCCAGACTGGCAGGATTGCAGGAGAAGACAACTGGTGAGCTGACACAAACGGTCATGGCCTGTGACGCAGTCTCTGAGGCTCCCTGTTGCTGGGGCTGGGCTTCATATGCTCCTGGACACCAATGGATCTCTAAAGCAGTGGCCCACCGGGAAATATGCCTGCAAGTTAGGTGGCCGATCCATCCCTGATACCAATAGTCTGTTTGAGGTTTCTGTTGCCATCTTTGGTGCTCAAAATCAAATCTTTTTGCCTGGTGTCTCCATCGAAGGATGGGCTCTGCGCAAAGGCCCTGGAAGACAGCTTTTCATTTTCATTTTTAGCAATATGGTTAAGGACCTACAAGATAGCTTTTGTTTGGTTGCAGTTTCTACCCTGTAAGGGAGGATAAAAGGACACAATGGCATTCGTTGCACACACAAGCTCTGCCCTGTGTGGCATTAACAGGAGAGTTTCTATTACAAATACATGGGGAAACCATGTTAATCTGATGTGGCACAAAAAAACGAACAAAGAAGAGTTCTTTGCCACCTTAAAGTCTGCCACATTTATTGTACTGTAAACTATTTGGTGCATAGTTTGTTTACTGTGACCCAAGTTCACACTACAATCAATTTGATAATCTGTCAAGTACCCACAGGGTACAGTGATTTTCATTCAAGAAAAGATGTTTGATTATACAAGGGAGGAGATATTTACTTATCCTGCAGTTGCCTTCTGTGTCCCCAGTTCAACGATTTCACATGGTTTTGAACAGCTTCTGCCATTGTAGACCTAGGAGAAAATGAAGGAATTGAAGCTTCACAGTCATTAGAATCATAGAGTTGGAAGGAACCTCCAGGGTTATCTAGTCCAACCCCCTGCACAATGCAGGAAACCCAGAAATACCTCCCCCTAAATTCACAGGATCTTCATTGCTGTCAGTTGGCCATCTAGCCTCTATTTAAAAACCTCCAAGGAAGGAGAGCCCACCATCTCCTAAGGAAGCCTGTTCCACTGAGGAACTGCTCTATCAGGAAGTTCTTCCTAATGTGGAACTGGAAACTCATTTGATTTAATTTCAACCCACTGGTTCTGGTCCTACCTTCTGGTGCCACAGAAAACAATTCCGCACTATCCTCTATATGACAGCCCTTCAAGTACTTGAAGATGGTGATCATATCACCGAGAGGCATTTTTTTTGCAGTCACCAGACAGTGAGACATGGTAACAACACCTTAACACTGTAAAAAACAAATTCAGGCCCCAAAAAATAGTTAATGAGAAATCATGCCGATTGGAGCCAGCACGCAGGTCTACATCCACTCTTGGCCTAGCTTTTGTGTCTGTCTTTGCAATAACAGCTATCTCCCCCTTTTTCTGCATCTCAAGGCTCTACTGCAGCACTTCTTCCATTCTTCATAGGGTTCCACCTCCTTCAAGCCCCAGCTAAATTCTCTAGTGCTCTGGATAATCTAAGCCGGCACTGCGGCTGAATAGTTTATTTTACTGCGTAGCACAGGAACCAGAGCATTTGGTTTGTTCAATTTGTTTTATTTATAAACTCAACAAGCTATTACTTAGGGTATCAGTGCAAATTACTGCCATAAATAAAGGCAAATTCTGCATAATGGTTCTCGACGCTTTTATATGGTAGCAGGAAAAGGAGCCAGAAATTCTAATGCAAAAACCGAAAGCAACTATTTCAGGAAGATTGCGAAGAAATCTGAGCCATAAGAAACCAACAGCCTTTGGACCATGAAGTGTTCTGTTATCAGATGTTAGATACATATACAAACATCTGCTAAGGAGCAGTCCCAACTAAAAAAGAATTCTCAAGTACAAAGTCCTGTAGATCTGGAGGCTACAGCTAAAGCAGACACAGTTTTTACAAGCTTCAGTAGAGCAAAATCAGCTTAAATGGAAAATCAGTGGTGTAACTAGGTTGCAAGGTCATGTTTTGGGGATGTTTCAGAATCCACATAGAATCTCAGAACTGCTATCCTATCATTCCAGTTTTTTTTCAGAGGATCCCAGTGTCTTAGCTACAGCTTTTGCTAACTAACATAGAATCATTTGGAAGGGACCTCCAGGGTCATCTAGTCCAACCCCCTGCACAATGCAGGAAACCCAGAAATACCTCCCCCTAAATTCACAGGATCTTCATTGCTGTCAGATGGCCATCCAGCCTCTGTTTAAAAACCTCCAAGGAAGGAGAGCCCACCATCTCCTGAGGAAGCCTGTTCCACTGAGGAACTGCTCTAACTGTAAGGAAGTTCTTCCTAATGTTGAGCCGGAAACTCTTTTGATTTAATTTCAACCCATTGGTTCTGGTCCTACCTTCTGGTGCCACAGAAAACAATTCCACACCATCCTCTCTATGACAGCCCTTTAAGTACTTGAAGATAGTGAACATATCACCTCTCAGACACCTCCTCTCCAGGCTAAACATCCCCAGCTCCTTCAATCTTTCCTCATAGGACTTGGTCTCCATGTGCAACTGCATCACAGAATTTGGAACACTGTTAAAAAAAGTCCTGTTTGATTATGGATATGGTCTCCCTAGTCCAGCAACTTCTCACCATGGCCAGCTGATGCCCCTAGAAGGACTACAAGCAGGGCGTTGAGGCCATTTTCCCATTACAGCTCCTTCCTCCCCACAGTGGCTGCTATTCAGCAGTACACTGCCTCTAAATGTGGAGGTTCAATTAGGCCATCATGGCCAACAGCCATTGACAACACCGGCTGTTTCCACTGCATTTAAAGCATCTAAGCTAGTGGCTGTAATTCACAGGATCACAACAGAGCCAGTTTGGTGTAGTGGTTAAGTGTGTGGACTCTTATCTGGGAGAACCAGGTTTGATTCCCCACTCCTCCACTTGCACCTGCTGGAATGGCCTTGGGTTAGCCATAGCTATCACAGGAGTTGTCCTTGAAAGGGCAGCTGCTGTGAGAGCCCTCTCAGCCCCACCCACCTCACAGGGTGTTTGTTGCGGGGGGAGAAGACATAGGAGATTGTGAGCCACTGAGTCTGGGAGAAGGGCGGGGTATAAATCTGCAATTCTTCTTCTTCTTCCGTAAGTAGTTCTTGTGGAAGTGAATTCCATACCATCGTTATCCACTGGCGTGCAGATGTGCTTTCTTTGGCCTGGTTTGAATCTCCTCCCATCAATCTCATTGGGTGGCCCCCAAGTTCCAGTATCATGAAAGAGAGAGAGAGAGAGAGAGAGAGAGAGAGAGAGAGAGAGAGAGAGAGAGAGAGGAAATGCTTCCTCTGACCACATTACTAGCAGCTTTGCTGATGCCAAACGACCCAGGTCATTGCCCATGTGGAGAACTGACAGGGTACATTATGAGCTCTTATGAGAGCTATGGCTGACCCAAGGCCATTCCAGCAGCTGCAAGTGGAGGAGTGGGGAATCAAATCCAGTTCTCCCAGATAAGAGTCCATGCACTTAACCACTACACCAAACTGGCTCTTAGTTGATAACAAATCAAATGAAGCATCTGTTTGATAAGGATTCTTTTACCAGTCATGGGTCATGGGCTGAGGTATGCTCCAGCCATAGCGTTGGGCATCTTTGAGAGCGCCTCCCAGAAGGGCTGCATGGTGCATAAGCTTTTTAGGGATGCAGCCAACGTTCACACAAGTACCGCCGAGTCCCCATTTGGTGCCTATAAACAAACAAACAAAAAGAAATTTATTCATTCATTCACTGACACAGCACTTTCAGAAAAGCCCATTTTTAAAAAGTTCCTTTTCTCAGACTCTGAAATCCACAACAGAACAGTGAGGAATATGTGACATCCCGCACACTGTTGCCAATATTTGACAAAGGAAAATGTGGAATTTGTTGCTGAAGGATGTAGTGATGGCCAAAGGCAAGGAGAGCTTTAAAAGGGGATTAGATAGATTCACAGAGGATAAGTCTATCAAGGGTAGTAGCCATGGTAGCTGAGGGGAACCTCCATATTCAGAGCCACCAATCCTCCAAATCCCAGAGCTAGGAGGCAACATCAGGGGAGGCCTCGGCCTCTATGACCTGTTGTTGGGCCTCCAGAAGAACTGGCTGGCCACTGTGTGAGACGGGATGCTGGACTAGATGGACCACTGGTCTGATCCAGCAAGGCTCTTCTCAGGTTCTTAATTACAGGTGTTGGGCCTTTCTTTAAGCTTGAAAAGCAGCTTCTGGAAGGAGATGTGTTAGGGTAGAGATGCAACAAGAGGGTGGAACTGGTGCTGGCAGGTGGGTAAAGATTAAGCATCCCTCCACTGCCATTTGTCTGCTGTTGATTGTACCCTTCCAGTGCAGTTTTTAAAGTTAACAAGGGCTGCGATTACATGCGTTGGGATAGAGCCAGACTATGTTGGCAATTTCCGCCGACTGCTTCTTGCAACTGCAGAGCCAAGCTTTATAAAGCTGTTTATTCCTGTGGTCATCACTCCATCCTCTGCCAGCAAATTCTACATTTTAATTGCTCTCTGTGTCAAGCAGTATTTCCTTTTGTCTGCTTGAACCTACTGCTCATCAGCTTCATTTGATGCCCTTGAGTTCTAGTAGTTGGGGAGTGGGATAAAAAAGTTCTGTTTGTCAATTCTCTCCACCCCATGGGTAATTTTATAAACCTCTATCATGTCCCCCTTTCGTTGTCTCTTTTCTAAACTGAAAAGTCCCAGACTCTTCAGCCTTTCTTCATAAGGAAGATGCTCCAACCTCCTTTGTACTTTTTCTAGCTCTGCAAATATTTCCATGCAATGGATTGGATTTTGCCAGGGTCTTTTTTGCTTAATCTGACAATTCCCCTCCTTACTACAGCCCAACCCCCAGCTCCCACATGGCTTTTGGCCATGGAGATCCCACGATGCTCAGCATAGGCTTTTGGTAGTCAAAGGGGACTCCCTCCTTCCTTTTTCACCAGTGGAAAAGCTGGCTGGATCCATTCGGATGTGTAGTCTAGCCAACAAGGGTCATTTGTTTATTCAGATTATAATTGGCACCACTGGTACATAAACAGAAAGGATTTAAACTGCACCCATTTGAATATCACCGAGGCTCTACAACAAAGAGACTGCCTGCAAGGAGACAGCTCAGAACCTCTGAGACTTATCTAAACTGCTATTCGGAATCCCACAGATGGACAAGAAGTAGAGAGGAAGGAGAACAAATGAAGTAAAAGCAAAACAAAACAAAACAAAAAATCATAGTTCTGCTACAACAAACTTGAAGGGAAGCACAAATAACTAGGGTGAGAGGGAGGACAGTTCTGTCCATTTCCTAAACAATTTTATAAAGTCATATTTTCGTTTTTTACAATCCTGGAATATCCCCCAAGGATGCCCAAAGTCCCCAGTGATCCTGTTTCACTGCCTTGCTGATAGCTACTCAGCATGCTGTTGATGCCCTCGGATACAAATACGACACTAATAATTGGCATTTGGATGACTCTGTACCTTTTGGAGAAGGATCCACGTAGTCTAAGACAGCCACCTTATTTCCAAACTGAGCAGCTTTGAAAAGAAAAAACAGACGACAAAATAGAGTTAAGGAAAGTGTAAAATATCTGTTAAGCTGACCGAGTGAGTGACTGGTTGTGCACAGCCAGGAGGGAGGGACGGTGGCTCAGTGGTAGAGCATCTGCTTGGGAAGCAGAAGGTCCCAGGTTCAATCCCGGCATCTCCAAAAAAGGGTCCAGGCAAGTAGGCGTGAAAATCCTCAGCCTGAGACCCTGGAGAGCCGCTGCCAGTCTGAGAAGACAATACTGACAATACTGACTTTGATGGACCAAAGGTCTGATTCAGTATAAGGCAGCTTCATACGTCCATACGTCCATAGGAGCAAGGAGAGATTTTATTATGATATCCCTATGCAAAAGGGTGGCAGCCATCTTTGTTGGTTTAAAAACAAAACACAGTACCTCTATTCTGCCCTCTCTCCCTACCTTGCTGCATTCTGTTGTTTTAAAGATTTTTCTCCCAGCCTGGCTCCAATACTGGCAGCGAGCCGGAACAGAAGAAAAGCAAAAAGGCAGGGGAAATGATGGGGGTTGACTTGGGTTGCCAAGTCAAATTCAAGAAATATCTGGGGACTTTGGGGGTGGAGCCAGGAGACTTTGGGGGTGGAGCCAGGAGACATTGGGGCGGAGCCAGGAACAAGGGTGTGACAAGCATAATTGAACTCCAAGAGAGTTCTGGCCATCACATTTAAAGGGACAGCACACCTTTTTAAATGTCTTCCTTCCATAGGAAATAATGAAGGATAGGGGCGCCTTCTTTTGGGGCTCATAGAATTGGACCCCCTGGTCCAATCGTTTTGAAACTTGGGGGGTACTTTGGGGAGAAGCACTAGATACTATACTGAAAATTTGCTGCCTCTACCTCAAAAAATAGCTCCCCCAGAGCCCCCGAAACCTCCAGATCAATTCCCCATTATACCCTATGAGAATCGATCTCCACCTAGGGAATAATAAGTTTCCCTCCCCCCCCCCCCACCCCATTTCTGGTGACTCTGAAGCGAGGGATTGGCCTCTCTACTCACAAGTTGCAGCCAACTTCTTCAAAGTAACACAGACACCCCATCCCAAGAGGAAGCCTTTCAATCGGAGACTGGAGCCTCCGGAGGGGGAAAGTCACATGGTCCTCTGGGGGTGCGGCTTCCCCCTGCCGGCCAGCTGACTGGGGGCGGGAAGGAGCCTGGGAAAGTGGAAGAACCCCTGCTGGGACTTGAGGATTGGCAAGCCTAGGGTTGACCTCTTCTGGCCTGTAAGCCATCTTTGTTAAAAAAACAGACCTCATCACCAAGCTTTAGACAGGAATTCCTAGATGCATGACATCATTCCCTCTGGCCAGTTCTAGTCCAGACCAGAGCTTTTTTATAGCAGGAGCTCCTTTGTATATTAGGCCACACACCCCTGATGTAGCCATTCCTCCAAGAGCTTACAGGGCTCTTAGTACAGGGCCTACTGTAAGCTCTTGGAGGACTGACTACATGAAGAGTGTGTAGCCTAATATGCAAAGGGGTTTCTGCTACAAACCACCCCCCCCCCATCTGGATCTTCATTGTTCACAGGCGCCAATCTATTCTCGCTCTACCAATGGAAGCTTCCTGGGTGACTTTCAGCCTAACCTACCTTGCAGGGTTGTTGTGAGCAAACGGAGGGGGAGAGAGAACTATGTTCTAAGTCACTTGTGATCCTCACTGAGGAGAAAAGTGGCATATAAATAGATGCAACACAAACCTTCTTTCGCGCAAGCAAGGCCGCCAGACCCTCCTCCAACAACCAGGAGATCGTACTCGTACTTCCCTACAAGAAGAAGAAAAAGAACATTACAAAAAAGACAGTGACAGATGGCCAGGGATCTAAACCTGCAGTATTTGCTTGAACATCTGAAGCTGTCTTACCCAGAGTCACGGCACTAATCCAGCTAGCTCAGTGCTCCTCACACTATAGCTCTTTCTCAATACCTGAAATGGAAATCCTTTAACTGGAGATGCCAGGAATTTGGGGTAATATTAGAGAGCATTCTCTTAGAGTCTAGCCACATCTAACAAATCAAAGCATAAAGCACTGTTCTTGGAGGAAGGAATTTATAATGGTGAAATGGTGGGAGAAGAAGATTGTAGATTTATACCCCGCCCTTCTCTCTGAATCAGAGTCTCAGAGAAGCTTACAATCTCCTTTATCATCTTCCCCCACAACAGATACCCTGTGAGATAGGTGAGGCTGGGAGAGCTCTCCCAGAGGCTGCCCTTTCAAGGACAACTCCTGTGAACGCTATGGCTGGCCCAAGGCCGTTCCAGCAGCTGCAAGTGCAGGAGTAGAGAATCAAACCTGGTTCTCCCAGATAAGAGTCCACACACTTAACCACTATGCCAAACTGGCTCTCAGGATAGAGGAGCTTAACCTTTCTCCCCACCTGACATTTTCGCTGCTTCCAAACCACCTTCCCAAGCAGGCCCCTACCGAGTGGTTGTTTCAAGTATCTTTGACCCCTGCATGGGGGAAGCTACCAAGGAAGGGGTGCATTCTGGAGCAGGGAGAGCTGTTCTTTCTTTACTTTGAAACCACTCCTTCCAAGAAAAGGAAAAATTGGACTCCATGCGACTGCTGATCAAATATGCCTGTAATGGGGTTGCTTAAATTTCATTTTAGCTTCGTCTCATAAATAGTATCTTAAATTCATTTTGCATGCCATAAGTAAACTATCATTTAACACGGCGGGTGAGCTGTCGTTCCGATTGCCTTATAATAATGTTAAACTGCTTCTGTTTGGATTTAAATTCTAATAATCCTTTTGTATTTTAATCTTGCTAAATGATACAATGTGATTTAATAACTTGTAAACAGCCTCAGACATTTATTTTAAATGCACAGGCAGGATATAAATCTTTTATAGGAATAAATGTTTTATTTGCCTAAGATTTCCTTCCTCGGTAATTTCCCTTCTGTCATTAATATTCCTGTATATATGCTGCCATCAATCTGCGTGGCTGAATATTCTTCTGTATTGTTTGCTGCCTGAAGTTTGGCAACTTTGTGCACTTCCAAATAAAGATACAGGATTAAAAACGAACACACCAAGACACTTATGCCCTATAGCAAGCAACATGTACATTTCCCTGCACGAAGATGCACAATTCTACTTTGACATGCTGAAGTTCAAAGATAACCATCAGCCATAGTTTGCCATTACATGAAGAGGCTCAGATTCTTGCACACCTCCTCACGCGTGACACAATTACGAGGCACTTCCACCATGTTCTTGACAGCAATTACGTACATTTGTCTTTATGTTTGAACCACAAGTTATAGCTTGTTTTATTGCAGTCCAAACCAAAATTTCAAACACTGGTATAAAATAAAGAGAGGAAACCTCTCTTGTTGGCAAAACTTGAACTCTCCCTAGAACAGGGGTGGCCAAACTGCGGCTCGGGAGCCACATGTGGCTCTTTCACACATATTGTGTGGCTCTCAAAGCCCCCACTACTCCATTGGCCAGCTTGGAGAAGGCATTACTCTCTTTAAATCACTTTGCCAAGCCAACTCAGCCAGTGGCTTGGAGATTGCATTTAAAGTTAAAGTTGCTTTCTTTCTACCTCTCCCCTTCCCCCTCTATTTCCTCCCTTCCTCCCTTGTGGCTCTCAAACATCTGACATTCATTCTATGCGGCTCTTACCAAGGCTTCCCCCAAAAATTTTTTTAAGCAGGAACGCACAGGAACGCAGTTCTGGCTGGCTTGGTGTCAGTAGATGTGGCTTAACATGCAAATGAGTTCCTGCTGGGCTTTTCTCACAAAAAAGCCCTGTGTGAAATGATAGTGATTTCAGGGGGTGTGGCCTAATATACAAATGAGTTCCTGCTGGGCTTTTTCTACAAAAAAAGCCCTGGCTCTTACATTAAGCAAGTTTGGTCACCTCTGCCCTAGAAGCTAAAATCACTAAACTGAAGCTACCATACTTTGGTAACATTATGAGAAAACATGATTCACTGGAAAGAGACAATAATGCTAGGAAAAGGTGAAGGTAGCCGGAAAAAAGAAGACCCAGCACGAGATGGATTGACTCAATAAAGGAAGCCATGGCCTTCGGTTTACAAGACCTGAGCGAGACCGCTAATGCCAGAATGTTTTGGTGGTCATTAATTCATAGGGGTGCTGTAAGTCAGAAGCAGCCTGTCAGCACTTAACACACTGCTAGCAGATTGACCAAACACTTGCTGGCAGACTGAAGAGACCGATACACAAGTCACATGGGTACTTATCTGCCACAAGGCCATTGCAGTTAACAACGTGGCTGCAACAGTAGAAAACGTTATCTCTGCATTTACCACACACCCTAAGCAGAAATACACCAGAATGCAAAAAGAAAAGTGCAGTTATTAAATGCAAAGAAGCCTACAAATCAAAGCCAATTTCTTTCTTTTTTAACAAAACAGGCACTGGGTAACTAGATCTAGAACTTCCAAAGTGACCACTGGGAGAAAGTTTGCACCATAACTTAGAACAGAGACAGTGTGTGCATACTTCAAAAGCTGCTATGAATGTCTGTTAGAAATGCATGGGGGGAAAAATGACAAACAAGTAGTCTGATATTCCCCCATTCTCGCAACGCAGGTAGTCAAGCTGGTTTCTATACAGAGAGCTTTGTAGCTTGCATGTGAAGCAGACAGGCCTGGAAATCCTTTTTTGTGGAAAGATTTCTGTACATGCCTTTTGTTCACTAAATTATCTGCCAAACGGACTGGCAATTGGTTTCCATTTCAGCTGTTACCAGGGCTTTTTTTGTAGCAGGAACTACTTTGCATATTAGGCCACAAACCCCTGATGCAGCCAATCCTCCAAGAGCTTACAGAGCTCTTAGTACAGGGACTACTGTAAGCTCCAGGAGGTTTGGCTGCATCAAGGGGGTGTGGCCTAATATGTTAAGGAGTTCCTGCTACAAAATAAAGCCCAGTACAGTGCAGGGAGAGTTTTCCCGACTAGCACCAAAAAGGTCAGAATCTGCGGACGTTCCGTCTCCTCTGCACTGCATTCACAAGTCATAAATAACCTTCCACACCACACCGCACCACCAAATACTAGAGCCAGCCCATTTCTTTCCATTCTTCCTCCAAGACAGCCATGGGAGCAGGATGTCCCTGTGACTCCCCATTCTGCTTCTTGTCAGGAGGTAAGGACAATTCAACCTGGCTTAAACATTCTGAAATTATGAACCGAAGCTGCATGACGATGGAGACATACGTAATTTAGGGCATAACCCTCTGGGAACTTCCAGCATAGCTCTTCCTCAGAGTTTGTGCGAGAGAGCATCCTTGAGGTCTGATTCTGCAGAAGCTGACTCTGAAGTGAGCCTGGTTATGTTCAGTGAGGCTTACTCCCAAGGAAGCATCAAACCAGTGGGGCTTTAGTGCACCAAATCTGCAGGATGGGGCAATTAGAGGGAAAGATGTAGGACGACACATGCATCAAACACTGTGGGAATGCTACATTTGCTAAATATTTACTTCATTTGTATGCCACCCTTGAACATATGAAGCCGCCTTACTGTTGCTGGCTCCTAAACTGAGATGGCTGTACACGACTGCACACTATAATGCATTAACCACAGCCCAGATGAAAGGTCACTTTCTCAGGACATCTCCACAACAGCGTTTTTGTGACTGCTCTTTATCAGCAGTTGACTCATTAATGCATGTTTATTGCCTGAAACGTGCTGAGGCCAGGAAGAAATTTATTTTGGAAGGGCTATCAAGAAATTTAGCTACTGTGGACACTCGTAAAATAAGATTATTTCTGAGGGGCCACAACAAAACTCGTACTGTTGATGTGGCTAATTTTTGCTTTGTTGTTATTCTTAATTCTTAAATTATGGTGTATGGCGTATTTCTAACCCATTCTCCGCAAAACTGGCTCAGAACTGTGGAGATGGAGGGTTAAAGTCAGGGGAGGTAGAATTCATGGTGTGTATCCCTCAGGCTTAATCTTTCTCCTTCAGGTATGCAGAAACAAGTGACCTGGTTTGGAGGTAGCCTGATTTTCTCCATGGATTAGGGACTGGACTAGATTTGTGGCACTTTCTCCATGGACCACCAAGAGCCACATTCACAATTACTATCAAGTCAGACAGCTACATTTACTTCTATTACTGTTTTGTACCTCAGGGAGGCTAGCAGCTTACCTATTCCTCCGGCAGCGGCTGTTACTAGGTAGGCACCACCAGCCAGAAGCCTTACCAGAGGAGGGTCTTAGCCACTTTTCTGAGATATGGAGGAAAGTGCTACAGTCACAAACAGTGCCCAAAGGAGCCACAGGTGAATCATTAAAGACCAATATGTGGTCCTGGCCCTACTGATGGACCTCCTGATGGCACCTGGTTTATTTGGCCACTGTGTGACACAGATTGTTGGCCTGATCCAACATGGCTTCTCTTATGTTCCTGAACCACTGAGTATCACTGATGGACTAGATGTGAGGGCCAGTGTTGTCTAGCGGTTAGACTAGGGTTTGGTTCCAATCCCCATTCTAGCATAGAAGCTGACTGGGTGACCTGGGCCAATCACACATACTCAACTTAACCTACCTCACAGGGTTCTTGTGAAGATAAAAACAGAGGAGAGAAGAATGATATAAACTACTTTGGGTCCTCAATCAGGAGAAAAGCGGGATATAAAATAAATAAATAAATAAGTGGCCTATGAGGCCCCTTTCAACTCTAGGACTCTCTGATTTTGCAGTCCTACCAACTGATACAAGCCCCTCAAGTTTGCTGTAGGAAGAGTGACATATGGGGTAGGGTGGGAGGCAGGCTAGAAGAAAGATGAGGGCGGATTAAGGTAGAGCCTGGAGGTCTCCCACTATTACAACCAATCTCTAGACAATAAAGATTGGTTTCCCTGAAGAAAATGGCTGATTTGGAGAGTAGACTCTATGGCAGGGGTGGTCAAATTTATTTAACATAAAAGCCATTCAGGACATGAACAGATATCACACACAAGTCTTTATTAAAACTCTTAATTTCTTTGCACCATAAGATAAAATACATATGCATGCAATTTACATGACAATGCTAGAAGGAGACTTTTTAAAAAACAAAAGCTGGGAATAACAGTCCCCATAAAACCAGCATAGGAAAAGGTTAGGGAATTATTTTTTGGCACCAGCAGAAGAAGAAAACACACATGTACCATATAAGTCAATCACTGACCACCATTTGCATCCTTATGCATCTCTCTTTGCCTTGATACCAAGGTTAGTAAATGCAGCTCCTACAAGAGCTATGAAACTAAGGAGGAACCCTGCATCATCCTCTTTAATTCCACCCCTCCTTTCAGGGGCTCCCTCGGCTCTTGCACTCTCTTTCTGTACTCTAGGTCTCTGGGCAACCTCTGTGGTGGTGAAGAAGAGCTTGCAAGCCTGCCTATTTCCCCCCTCCTTCTCAGTTTCACACACAGCAGAAATAGTTGTCTACCTATGGGTCAGCGCTCAGAGGCTGACCAAGGTCCTAATGCTATGCATGCTTACTTGAAAATAAACCTGCATTAAGTTCTTCCTTGACCTCTCTGGGAGCCTCATAAAATGTGTAAAAGAGCTGCATGTGACTCCCAAGCCGCAGTTTGACCTGCTCTATGGCATTATACCCTGCTGAGGTTGCTCCCCCTCCCCCGGGCCTGCCCTCCCCAGACTCCCCCTCCCCCCAAAAAAATCTCCAAGTATTTCTCAACCCAGAGCTGGCAAACCAATATAGCGTAGGAGTTTATAGACATTTGCAAAGCGACAAAGAAAGGTCTTTGGTCCACTGAATCATTCATGCATTCTGACAACAATATTGTTTTTCAGCTGATATCCTATTTATATACAAATGGCAACACACTACCAACATGAGCAAATAATTTATTTTTACAGATCTATAGTGCCATGATTTTATGTTCAAAGCTCTTGATCAAATATATGTGTGATTATTTCTTCTTTCCGCTGTAAATCTAAGACAGACAGATTAAAGGACACAGTTCGAGGCCCACTAATTTAGCACTGAACTCAATACAACTGGCTTTGGACTAAGCATTCGGAGGACTGACTATAAAAAACTGAAGGGACAGGAACAGCACTATTTATTAAATAGTATGCCACAGCATTTGTAATAAGGGCCATCCGTCATTTTATATTTCCTCTTCAGGAAAGATAAATCAACTTTTGGCTCCAGGAAGGAGATAATAATGGGTTTCTTACGAAAGCAGATCTGGGACAGAAAACAATCTTTAAAAGTTTGGCATCCTCTGAAGTATCAGACGCTGTTCACTGCTTATGAGTTTAGTCCAACAGCAATGTGTGTGAAGACGGCCCAATTTTAAACCTCTTTGGGATTTGAGGGGGGGGGGGGGAGAGCGGGGGCAGGCAGGAGGTTCCCATAAGCAACTTGATTGCCAGCTATTTGAAAGGCAGCTGTGAAAAAGAGGAAAACTGAAGTCAGCTTAAACAAGAAACCCAGTTCCATGCGACCATCTTTTCTGCTGGGATAACTTGCCAAGGTAAGTCAGAGCTTCCCCTTTTGGTAAAATATCAGGTGAATCTTGCCAGCAGAAACTTCAGGCTGAACGTGCCTTCAGCATGTTAGGCCCATTTGGTCATCATCTGAACCAGGGCCTCTTTGGAGTACCTGTGCTCGGGTACTGCAACTGGGGGAACAACAGTACCATGCCTCTGAGCATATGCAGAGTTCCTCATGCCCGATTCCCTGTCTGTGATCAGCAGCTGCGCATCTCAAGTTTTTTAAAGCTGCGCTTTGACGCACACCTCCCAGCAAAGAAGCCCCACAGAACTCACTGCGGCTTGCTCCTGAGTAAACATGCCCAGGGTCGGACCGCAGTTCCCAATCCCAGGCAAGGCGTTTAAGCCAAGCTGAGCCCCTCCACGCCTCTCTCGAAGTAGCTAAACCAGTCCTGCCGCAAAAAAAACCCCCATCTCCTTTCACAGGAGGGTTTTCGCCACTAGCCTTCACCACCGGTGAACTGTGCAGCTGTGTTTTGCAGGAATTCAACAGGGAAAGAATGCAATGCAATGACGGGGGGGGGGAGCTTCATCTGTTGAATGCATGCATCTAAGGCTCCTCCAAGCCAGAATCGATTCCAGCCCCCCGTCCCGCCCCCGAGCGTTTGCAGCTGGAGCGAGAAAACTGTTCCGAGTTGCTGCGTATTGACTCCGAGAGAGACCCCCGTACCTGACAGGGCCCGTGCCGTACAGTACAGCCGAGGCTCAAATCGGAAGCGTGGGCGCCGCCTCCACAGCGCCGCCATGTTGTACGGCATGAGTCGAGCCTCACGAAGACCCCTGGCACGCCAGCGCGGCACGCCTTCCTTCCTTGTCACCCGCCCGGCGACCTCTCGGGGCTGGCTACGTGAGTGCCTGATGGATATTTCTGCATCAAATAGCCCGCCTCTTTCTCCCTTGCGAAGGTTGTATCAAGAGAGAGGATGGAGCGGCCCTTGTGGAGGGAGGCGGTGAATGAGTAAGTGAAAGAGAAAGGGGAGCTCGGGAGCCCATAAAAACCCCATGGGGAGGGCACACTGCAGAGGGTTGCCAGTCTCCAGGTGGGACCTGGGAATCTCCCGGAATTACAACTGATGTGCAGACTATGATCAGTTCCCCTGGAGAAAATGACTTCTTTGGACTCTATTGTAATATACCTTGTGGAAGTCTCTCACAAACGCCACCCTCCACAGGCTCCATCACTAAAATATCCAAGTGTTTCCCTACCTGGAGTTGGCAACCTTAGGCTCAGCCCAGTAGATGGGGATATGTGAAGTGTTCGCTATGGGGAAAAAAGAGAGGAGGTTGCCCAATCTTTTTCCATGGCAGAATTCCTGGGCCTTTGATAGGCAGGAATCCAACAGGTGCAGTCCTAATCGGTGGAAGTCTAGGGTGTGGTGGCTGAGTGCAAGGGTATCAGATTTGTATGCTGAAGGTTTGAGGCTCAGCACATGAGATCTCCACTTACAAAAGTATCAGGCAACAGGTGATGTGAAAGAGACCTTGAGACCTAGGAGAGCCACTGCCAGGTAATCTGACTCAGTATAAAGTAGCATGATTTATTAAGCCCAATTGGTACAGTCTTGGCAGGTAGGAATCCAATAGATGGAGCTATTGCATTGTTCACTTCCATTGTACACTATATCAGGGGTGGCCAAACTGTGACTCGGGAGCCACATGTGGCTCTTTCACACATATTGTGTGGCTCTTGAAGTCCCCACTGCCCTGTTGGCTGGCTTGGAAAATGCATTTAAAGTTAAAGTTGCTTTTAAAGATTTCAGGTTTTCACGGCTGGTAACATCATTAGGGTTTGTAGAATCTTTCAGGATCAAGTGCCGTGTTCTACTGGAGAAAGTTTTCCTTCCAAACGTTTTGTTCTCAGCTGCAGAGAACATCCTCAGTGGCGTTGCAGCCGGAGCAGGCGCTCAGACCTTCTTGGCTGCTGTGCACTCATTGAGCCAAGAAGGTATTAGCGCCTGCTCCGGCTGCAACGCCACTGAGGATGTTCTCCGCAGCTGAGAACGAAACGTCTGGAAGGAAAACTTTCTCCAGTAGAACACGGCACTTGATCCCGAAAGATTCTACAAACCCTAATAAAGTTGCTTTCCTTCTACCTTGCTCTTCCTCCCTCTCCTCCATCAATTTTCCTTCCTTCCTTCCTTCCTTCCTTCCTTCCTTCCTTCCTTCCTTCCTTCCTTCCTTCCTTCCTTCCTTCCTTCCTTCCTTATCTGACGTTTATTCTATGTGGCTCTCAGACACCTGGCATTTATTCTATGTTGCTCTTATGTTAAGCAAATTTGGCCACCCCTGCTGTATATCTTGTACTGTGTGTACACATGGTCACTCGCATTCTCTTTCAATTTTGTGCATCGTTCATTCCATGTCCTATACTGTATGATTATATTTACATTTATCTTTTCACTCTAATCTTCTTTGAGCCTTAGTGAGGAAATAAATAAAAAAATTTGACGGGGCAGGAGCAAGATTGACATTTGAAGCATGTTGGCCTTCATTTCCTGTATATAAGACAGCTAACAACAAGTTGTTTTACAACTGGATTTACATATCATCAGCAAAGAATACTTGAGGGCAAATTCCATCTTGGATTTTGGTGTTCCAGCCCATTAAGAAGATAGACCATCTGTCACAGAATTTGTTCATCTCAACATCAGACAGGCTTTCAGCATCTTCATTGTACATTTGCTTGCTGATTTAGTTTCCTTTTTCTATTATTGTTTAAGGTTGCCATTTAAAAAAACCCTGAGTTGTTCGCTTCACTCATTTTGGGGTTAAAAAGAAACAAACAAGAGCCTAGTGGCTGTTTGAAGACGAACCATGTATGTTTTCCTGTCACGACTGCAATTGAACAAAAATGCAGAGGCGTCGCTGTAGCTGTCTGCTCCAGTCAGCCTGACAAAAGAGCCTTATAGAACCAGTCTAGTCTGATGACCTAACAAATTTATTCTGCCCACCCCCTACCGGCTCACCAAAGTTTATGCCATCGTAACTTTGTCTGTCTGGATTGAAGAAGGAGACTCCTGTTTGTTTGGCTGCAATATGATGATGATTAGAGCTGCAGAGTGGGTTTTTGTAAAAAAACCCAAACCAAACACACATTTTAATACAAATCCTTGAAACTCCTTACATTACAAAATGGGTGCCAAGAGAACATTTATCTCCCCTTCCCCAAGCCAGATTCGTAGTTGATTTGTTTTTAATATTTTAAGGATGTGTTCTTAAGCAATCACTTGCTGGCTTATGCTTTTTTAGGCATTTAGTGCTGAGAGGCTGCTAATTTTATTATCGATGGTTTATCGTGGGCGCCATTTTATGATTGCTTTTATTGCTTTTCCTATGACTGTTTTGTATCGTTTTTAATTTGGGGAGCTGCCTTGGGAGCCTTTTAGGCAGAAACTGTGCTTGTGAGAAGGGGCAGGAATCGATTTGAATAAATAAAATCCAGAAGTAAGAGGCAAATTAAGAGCACAAAACAAGCCCGATGGGATCCTGCCAAAGGTCCATTTAGCTATTTAATGTTTTTAGACTCCTGCCTGTGTTTATCATGGAATTATTACAGATGTTGTGGTACAATTGCTTTTATCACTGCTCTTGTGACTGTTTTATGTTGTTTTAATGTTGGAAGCTGCTTTTGGAGGCATCTAAGCCAAGAGTAAGGAGTAAAAATGCATTAAATAGCTAAGGAAAACAGTGGTTAAAAAGAGGATGCACGGAGTGTTTTTCCAACAATGAAGACAGTTTCAGATGAGTGGCCATGTTGGTTTTTGGCAGGCTGCAGGAACTCATTTGCATATTAGGCCACACACCCTGACAGAACCATTGTTTTGTGCAGGGCTTTTTTGTAGAAAAGCCCATCAGGAACTCATTTGCATATTAAGCCACACCCCCGACACCAAGCCAGCTGGAACTGTGTTCCTGCTTTAAAAAAAGCTCTGGTCTTCAGTAGAAGAGCAAGGTTCAAGTCTGTAAGCACCTTATAGACCAGGGGTGTCAAACATTGCCCGGGGGCCGTATCAGACCCCCGAAGGGCTCCTATCAGGCTGAGCAACTGGCTCTTTTCTGCTTCCTTCTCTGCCTCTTGCTTCTTTCTGCATCTCAGCTTGCTTTGCAAGGCTTGCTCAATTGCACATGAGCTATAGAGCAAAACCTTGATTTTCTCCATTGGTTGAGGCTCCTCCCCCTCCTGGTCCCTGGGGAAGGAAGGAAAGCGCCAGAGCTTCCTTTGCCCAGTTCCCTGGATCCCATGGGACAAATACAAAGAAAGCACCTTTAAGACCAACAAGTGCTAATGTTTTAAGCATGTTTTATTTAAAGGGTTTTTTTTTAAATCTTTGGTCATGTTTGTGTCCTTTAAAACCGTTTATATCTCTGCTACCTAATCTTAAATAGGTACACACATGGCCTGGCCCAACACAGCCCAGCCTGGCCCGACAAGGTCTCATTTATGTCAGATCCGACCCTCATAACAAATGAGTTTGACACCCCTGTATAGACTAACAAGATTTCCAGGGCATAAGCTTGTGAGAGTCAAAGCTCCCTTTGCCAGAGACAAATGTTCCTATGTGTTTCCTACTTGAATCTGAGGAAGGGAATTTTGATTTCTCACAAGCTTATACCTTGGAGATCTTTTTGGTTGTTAAAAAAGCTACTGGACTCAAATTTTGGTCTTTCCAACCATGTTGGGTGTAATCACTTCGAGAGGACCCCTCCCCCGGCTTGGAATGAAATAGGCTGGGATTCTCAGATTGAAATGTGTGACTCCCAGAGCAGTTTAAAAGCAGTTTTGGCATCTCTTTGTAAAACATTATTGTTTTTAGATGGGATTGTACCACTTCAAATTATGGCTGGGGCAGATTGAATGCTTGAAATTAATGCCCCCGGTGTGTGTGTGTGTGTGTGTGGAATACATCCAGTCTTGCAAACAGAAAAGTAACAGTCAATGAGGTAGGAGTCAAGTCGAACCTTTAGGACCAACAAAGTTTTATTTAGAATGTAAGCTTTCGTGTGTGCATGCATCAAATAGCCCGCCTCTTTCTCCCTTGCGAAGGTTGTATCAGGAGAGAGGATGGAGCGGCCCTTGTGGAGGGAGGCGGTGAATGAGTAAGTGAAAGAGAAAGGGGAGCTCGGGAGCCCATAAAAACCCCATGGGGAGGGCACACTGCAGAGGGTTGCCAGTCTCCAGGTGGGACCTGGGAATCTCCCGGAATTACAACTGATGTGCAGACAACCATGATCAGTTCCCCTGGAGAAAATGGCTTCTTTGGACTCTATTGTAATATACCTTGTGAAATGTAGAAAGCTTAGAATGTAAGCTTTTGTGTGTGCATGCACACTTCTTCATACGAGGAATCAGGTACCGCGAGCAGAGCTACATATAGCTGGTAGGCAGTGGTTTAGAATGCAAAATGGTACAAATTTGAGATCCAATGACAGAATAGTAAAATTAACAAACTGAGCAGACCTTTGGTCTGGGTAGCATGAGCATAAAACAGTAACATGTGAGAATGTCTGCTAATCACTATTGAACAATGGTTTAAGGCTAAGGGCCCTTCCTAAATATGCCAACATTCTGGAATTAATTTTTAGGAGGAAATATTAAAATGTTAAATATGTCCATCAACCGGGAGGGGGTTGTACTGGTGGATATTTTTTTCTCAAATCTCAGAGGGAACAGTCTACGCAGGTCTCCTCAGAAGTAAATCCCATGTTAGTCAGTGAAGCGTGTTCTTAGCATCGCGCCCACAGCTTGTCATATATCTCAGTCCTTCCTCTGGCAACATCGGTGAATCTCGCCTTACAACAGAGTGAAGATGAATGAACTTAAGGCTGTGCATCTGGTGCAGGTTTTGTGTACGCCTGAACAAGGGTAATGGAAAACAAGTAGGTTTGCCGGCTCTGGGTTGGGAGATACCTGGAGTTTGTGGGTGGAGTCTGTAGAGGTCAGAGTCTGAAGAGGATTCACTATAGTTTTGTATTTACCTTATATGAAATTTTGATACAAGTTCTTTTCCTTGTATATTTTGCTTTGTTTGAGGCTGGTTTTCACGGAAGCCGTGTGCTTTGGTTTCCTCTGACTTCCTAAGTCCTTTTCCTACTTTGGACTGCCAGCTGCACTCCTTAAGAAATATTGGACTTATTAGACATCAACTGTATTCTTCTATTCCACCTGGATTTTTCCTGACAAGAGTTGGCATTGAGTTGCATGGAAGAAATGGAACTGGTTTCCTGGTGTCTGTGAAAATTTTCCTTGTACTGTGAATGAGAAACTGATTGGATTCACTATAGTTTTGTACTTACATTAGATGAAATTTTGATACAATTTCTTTTCCTTGTATATTTTGCTTTGTTTGAGGCTGGTTTTTACAGAAGCTGTGTGCTTTGGGTTCCTCTGCCTCATCTGGAGGTTGGTAAAGCAAAGAACACTTGAGGATCGGCTGTCTGACATTTCAGAAAATGTTGAACAGAAAGCAATTGTTGTATAAGTGATTGCCTTTATGCCTCTATGTTTAAACTTGTGGAAATGCCAATACACAATGACTGATCAGTTATATTAGAAATGCTGAACAGGCTCTATCACTATAATGCTTTAATGTTTATAAGCTGTTGGACTGTATGCTTTATTTAATGTAAACTATCTGCATGTGTACATGCTCAGGACTCCCAAGCAAAATGGCATCAGTGTGTTCTATACAGGGCCTTTTTTTGTAGAAAAAGCCCAGCAGGGACTCATTTGCATACTAGGCCACACCCCCTGATGCAAAGCCAACTGGAACTGCGTTCCTGCTTTTTAAAAAAAGGCCTGAATCTATATATTTGCAAGAAAGATACTCTGACCAATTGCGGCTTTGCTAACACCTTGCTTAGAATACCCAGCCGGTTTTTACTCAGGTGCCCCATGGTATTCAGTGAGGTTATTCCCAAGTACACGTCCCTAGGACTGCAGCCTTATGTGGAAGTGATTCTTAGAATCATAAAGTTGGAAGGGACCTCCAGGGTCATCTTAGGAGTAAGCATGCTGTTTCCAGCTTACAAAAATGTCATCAATGTCCATAATGGCCCCAAATAAATTATGGTTATGTGCAGCGTTCCCTCTAAGCTGCAGAGTTTTGTGAGCAAAAATTCTACTTTGTGAGCTACTGGCATTAAAGTTGTGAGCTGCTGCATCAATTATTGTGCTCTGGGGCCATTTTTCCTGAGCTAGGACAAAAAGGTGTGAGCTGGAGGCTAAAACTCTGTGAGCTAGCTCATGCTAACTCGGCTTAGAGGGAACACTGGTTATGTGTACATTACGTTAATCCCTATTCTATTTTATGTGTTTGCTGTTGTTTTCCGCAGGGGGACAGGCATGCACAGTTTCCCCTCTTAAGGTGACAGTTGTCCCCTGGCAGTGGCCATTCCACCCACCCACAGTTTTTCATTTTAAAAAAAATCCGCAACTGAATGTCATTATATATCCTATATTGTATATAGCAGGCTAGACAGATCTCATCAGATCTCACAAGCTCAGCAGAATCAGAACTCCTGCTCAGTTCTGCCTCTGAGGCTGTTAAATGCATAGAAGCCAGGATGGTTTAAAAAGGGGGGGGGGAATGTGGTAACCCTGTCCCTATTGTTGCACACACTGCAAACTGTGCAAAGCACCAAGAAGGTAAAAGGCTCTAGGATTGGGACGTTCTTTATCTTCGGACAAATATTCGGCTTGCACTGCTTGTGCTCTCAACCACTTCCTGTGGTTTTGGGATGTTCCCATTCACGGCCGCGCTCTCAGTTGGCTTCCTTGAATTACTGACCGCGCCCTCAGACAATTAGAGATTTCATTTCTGTTTCAGCATGTTTTCAAGGCCAGCATTCCAAGCGTGTAGCCGTCCAGTGGCTCTGGAACAAAGGAGGGGAGAAGCAGTTTTTAAACCTGTTCTACCCAAGAGAGGCCGTATAAGTTTATAGAACAAGTTTGCTAACTTGGTGTTCCCAGGCCATTCTTTGGGATTGGCTGGCAGAGAGAAGCAGAGAGTTATATTTATCCTTGAGGTTGCAGCAAAGAAGAGAAAACCCCGTTCAGGACTCCTTCTCATCAGTAGCTGCCTGCTGAAGCCTAACATGTTGCCACCTTCCTTGCAACAATTTGGCTTTTAAGACTGCTCAGACATGCCTTCTCACAGAGGGGCAGCAGCTCTCCACTTCCGTCCTGCCTTCCCAACCAGGTGAAGGTAAGTGTCAGCCTAAGGAACAGTCTCCTTTGCTCCTGGCTACTTTTGTGATCTGCCTACACCTTCCTTGGCTTTCTATTAGTCTGATTCAGACAGACCAGGCAGTGCCCAAGTCAAGTATGAGAATTGACCTGTCTGGAAATTTTCCTTGGAGTGGTTTCAAGCAAGTCAACAACCACGCTGTGCCCATAGAGTGAAGTGTTGCTCCCATAGGCTGGCCTAGGGTTGCCAGGTCCGACTCAAGATATATCTGGGGACATTGGGGGTGGAGTCAAGA
Source organism: Heteronotia binoei (assembly GCF_032191835.1). Classification (NCBI taxonomy): domain Eukaryota; kingdom Metazoa; phylum Chordata; class Lepidosauria; order Squamata; family Gekkonidae; genus Heteronotia; species Heteronotia binoei. The sequence goes on from NC_083233.1 coordinate 64,231,790, forward strand.
GACTCGAGTGGAGCAGGAAGCAAGATTGTGACAAGCGTAATTGAATTCTGAAGGGAGTTCTGGCCAACACATTTAAAGGGACTACATGCCTTTTAAATTCCTTCCCTCTATTTGGAAATAATGAAGGATAGGGGCACCTTCTTCTGGGGCTCATCGAATTGGACCCCCTGGTCCAATATTTTGAAAATTTGGGGTGGGGGGTATTTTGAGGAGCGGCACCAGATGCTATGCTGAAAATTTGGTGCCTCTACCTCAAAAACATGACCCCCAGACCTCAGATTCCTGCAGATCAATTCTCCATTATATCCTATGGGAATTGGTCTCCATAGGGAATAATGGAGTGCCCAGTAGACATTTCCCTCCCCTTCCCCCTGCTCTCTGATGACCCTGAAGCAGGAGGAGGGCCTCCAAACCAGGAGATCCCCTGCCCCCACCTGGGGATTAACAATTGAAGTTAAACAACTACTGTGATGAATAACATTTATTATATTTTATATATTATTTATTATAATATATTCAGCAAGCTGTTCTTTAGATGACCAGTAAATTCTAAGAGATTTTGGATTCAGGATAGGCACAGTACTGGCCTGGTTAAAATCATGCACTTAAGTGTTCTGAGCTAAAATTGCTGCATAAAGAAGGGCTTGCTCAGCATTAAAATTAATTATAAAGAAAATAGGAGCTAATGGCCATCTTAAGAACAGCTTGCTGAATATATTCATAGAGGGCTATTGGCCAGCAAACTCCGGAAGGCTTGAGCATCTGGTTAAATGAATCAGTTTGAACTGGCTCTGGTTCCTATATAAAACATACACACTTAAATGTCTTGGAGTGGTAAGTTTTTTACTGAAATAAAAACTTTAGAATTTTTAGTTCCATTCAGCTTTGTGCTATCTTTTGCTATCATTATTTTGGTTTATTCCAGAATGAGAGAAAAGATGTGGTAAGAAGAATATGAACATTTGGTTGGTACTAGTGGCTGTTAAACCTGAAAAAACATAGAAAGGCATTACTCTTGAGGAAGTCTACTGATGAAATGGGCCTATATCCGGGTGCTCATAGACCTTTTTTTTTTTTTTTTTTTGGCAATATGGGAATGTCAATATTGGACCTCTGATCCAACATTAAGTATGCAAAATTTATAATATGAAGTATTAAAATACATGAATGGATGTTTAAATTGGACCTTTATTATACCATGAACCATGCAACATTTTAAATGTGGAGCATTAAAATATATGATGGTTTTTAAATGGTTATAATAAATTTTGTTATTCATCACAGTAGTTGCTTAACTTCCGTTGTTTGTCCCATTTACTGTGATCCCTTTTCCTTGTTACATTACCTCACCTGGGGATTGGCAACTCTAGTAGAGCAGGCAGCTAATGCAGACTTTTGCTGCTGTGTTAGTTTCCTAGGGTTGCCAGCTTTGGGTTGGGAAATACCTGGAGATTTTGAGGGTGGAGCCTGGAGAGGGCTGAGCTTGGGGGGAAGGTTTCAGTGGTGTAGAACGGAGATCAGTTATAATCCCAGGAGATTTCCAGCCACCACCTGGAGGTTGGCAACCCTGCATTAGCCATCTGCTCCACTCAGATCAGCCCATGGGAGCAATGCTTCCTGGGTAATGTGTTTTGTTTCCTCTACCTTGCAGTGACTCTTCCCCACCACTGGGGGTGGTGTGGGAGTAAGGAGGACCGTAAACCGGGGTTGTTTTGATCTTTCTGCATTAGTCAATGAGCAAGCTAGAAAAGTGAAAGTTGGTAGGATAGATCATAGATACGTTTGCTGACAGGAAGGCACAAAGAAAACATTTTAAATGTTAGATGTTTGGTAAATCTGGAGAACTGAGCAATGTAAAAAGGTAAAGGTGCAAGCACTGAGTTGCTACCGATCCATGAGGTGACATCACATCATGACGTTTTCTTGACAGACTTTTTGTTACGGGAATGGAAGGCTGAGTCAGCCTTGAGGCAGCTACCTGAATCCAGCTTCCGCCGGGATCAAACTCTGGTTGTGCGCAGAGCTTGGACTGCAGTACTGCAGCTTACCACTCTGCACCACTGGACTCCTATGAGCAATGTATATGTATGCAAATGAAGTTAAATGCAAACTTGGAGGGGGAGAACAGTTAAGCTTGGAAAATATTCTGAAATATTTGCTTTGTGTGTGCCCCGCAGTTGTGGGGAGGGGACAATAATGTGCCTAACTAGATGTGGTGCTACTAGTTAGATGCCATTAAAAACAGGATTCGGTATGGCTGGGCAAAGCCACTTCCCCTATTTGAGTTCTTGTCATTGGCTTAAAATAATACCAGCAATAGAAATTTTTATTTCCAAGTACGTTGAGCAGCAACAGTATCCAATTTCAGCTCTGCAGCTTTCATTGTGGATGTTCAGTGCACACTGAGAACTTTATGTGCAGACCTGCAGTGGCTGAATACATTCGAGTTATCTTTGTTGGGTTCACCAAGGCAGACTTTGTTTGCTGCTCCCTTGTTTCTGGGGATACTGTACTGAAATATTGTTCTCGTGAATGGCTGAAGTTGCTATTCTCCATCCCAGCTAGGCTTGCCAGCCTCCAGGCGGCATCTGGAGATCTCCCCCCTATTACAGTTGATCTCCGAGACAAGTTCCTTGGAGAAAAAGGCTGCTTTGGACTCTATGGCATTATACCCTGTTGAGGACCCTCCTCAACCCAAAGCCTTCCCTCCACAGGCTCCGCCCCCATAATCTCCAGGAATTTCCCAATCCAGAGCTGGAAACCCTTAACCTCATCCCACCCTCTGACCCATCTCCAGCAGTCAAATCTCTGAATGGGGAGGAAGCTCTTCTTTCTGGTTAGGGGTCCCAACCTCCAGGCAGGGCCTGGAGATCTCCCATTTTTACAGCTGATCTCCAGCTGGTAGAGATCAGCTCCCCTGGAGAAGTGGCTGCTTCGAAGGGTAGACTCTGTGGCATTGTGCCGTGCTGAGGCTCCTCCCCTCCCCAAACCCCACCCTCTCCCAGACCCACCCCCAAAGTCTCCGGGTATTTTCCAACACAGATCTAGCAACCCCATTTCTGGTAAACAGTGCATACATCTAAATGAATGTGTATGAGTAATAAGGCAGTACAGTAGACAAGCTGTTTACAGCCATGTTTGTCCAACAGCAAAGTCCAAAAAATAGGACCAACCCAATGGCACATAACTCTTGAGCGCACTTTAAAGTTCCCCAGAACTTGTCATCAGACCAGATGTTATAAAATAAATAAAGCAGGAGAAGATATATCCTAAGCATATTTGGTTTGGTATGCAGCCTTCCATTTCATATTTCGCAGCTGCTGAGGTCTATTTTGAACAGCTGATTGCTTACTGTCAGACAGTTATGTTTATTCAGGCTATCTTTAACCCAACCAGTGCCCATCCGCTTAGCCTCTGTGAAGCTCAGGTTCTTGCAGATTACATGAAGAAGATGATGATATTGGATTTATATCCTGCCCTATACTCTGAATCTCAGAGTCTCAATCTCCTTTACCTCTCCCCCGCCCCCCCCCCCGCCCACAATAGACACCCTGTGAGGTAGGTGGGGCTGAGAGAGCTCTCCCAGAAGCTGCTCTTTCAAGGACAACTCTTGCAAGAGCTATGGCTGACCCAAGGACATCCCAGCAGCTGCAAGTGGAGGAGTGGGGAATCAAACCCATTTCTCCCAGATAAGAGTCCACACACTTAACCACTACACCACTGGCTTTTGATTGCAGCAGACAAACTGGGGTGAGGGGTGATCCTTGGCATGTGCTTCTTTTCATCTGCGAAACCTTCTTCTCCGCAGCAGCTGACAGCACTGTTCACCTCTCTTCCATTTTATCCTCTCAACAACAACCCTGTGAGGTTGTTTAGTCTGAGAATGAGTGACTGGCCCAAGATTAGCCAGCCAGCTTCCAGGGCATAGCAGGGATTTGAACCCAATGGGCACTTTCATGCTTGCCAAATAATTCAGCTTCAATCCACCTCAGCAACCGTTTGCAAATAGGTTTTGCCATTTCACACAGTAAAATGCTTCAAAGGTGGATTGAATGAGTCCAGCAAATGTTGTGAGTTATTCTTGCAAATATTTTTAAGCTCCCTTCGTCAGACATGAGTCATTGACCTGCCGAAGACCAAACCAGCTATCCTCTGAAACGGTCTTATTCAGGAGTGTCAAACATGTGACCCGGGGCCCAAATCAGGCCCCCAGAGGGCTTCTATCAGGCCCCCAAGCAACTGGCTCTTGTCTGCTTCCGTCTCCCTCTCTCTTGCTTTCTTCTGCATCTCAGCTTGCTTTGCAAGGCTTGCTCAATTGCACAGGAGCTACAGAGCAAAACCTTGATTTTCTCCATTAGTTGAGTCTCCTCCCCCTCCTGGTTCCCTAGGGAGGGAGGGAAAGAGCCAGAGCTTCCTTTGCCCAGTTCCCTGGATCTCATGGGAGAGATACAAAGAAAGCACCTTTAAGACCAACAAGTACTAATGTTTTTAGCACGTTTTATTTAAAGTGTTTTTTTTTTAAATCTTTAGTCGTGTTTGTCTGTGTCCTTTAAAAAGTTTATATCTCTGCAGTGTTACCTAATCTTAAATAGGTGCACACATGGCCCGGCCTGACATGGCCCAACCTGGCCTGACAAGGTCTCATTTAGGTCAGATCTGGCCCTCATGAGTTCAACACCCCTGATCTTATTCATGTCCACCTTCATGCAGATTTGATTGGTTGATTAACTGATTGAAGCTCTTATTATTCATCAGCTAAAATGTGTTTAATGGAAGGGTCAGCTCTGTGTTTAAGAGCTGGAAAAGGAAAAGAAACCTAAAAAGAGTAAATGTTCATGCTGTATTAATTCGAATCACGTGAAGGTGACCTGTCCAGCCATTTAATGTTAAATTCATTACTGTCTTTGGCTGAGAGAACCTTCCCAGTTCACTGTTTTGATACCCTTTTTTAGCTGGAGATGTTACAAACAGAATGGCAGGACTTCTGCTTAGCCACTGTGTTATGGCCCCTCTCCTGAGTCCTGATGTCACATCTGTCGGGTAGGGACGGTGGCTCAGTGGTAGAACATCTGCTTGGTAAGCAGAAGGTCCCAGGTTCAATGCCTGGCATCTCCAAAAAGGGGTCCAGGCAAGTAGGCATGAAAATCCTCAGCTTGAGACCCTGGAGAGCCGCTGCCAGTCTGAGAAGACAATACTGACTTTGATGGACCCAAGGGTCTGATTCAGTATAAGGCAGCTTCATCTGTTCATATGTTCATCTACTCATATATATACGGTTTCCTTCATCTGCTACTGTAATGTGTCGCTATTCACAGTTGGGTCCCACAAGCACTTCTGCAAGGATCTGTATCATGCAGGTTTGGAAGAAGTCTACTAGGGAATGTGGGCATGATTCTCTACAAGATTTGATGGTTTGATTCTCTAGGTAATATAGGGGGGATGACTCTCCACTAGTCCTCTACTAGTTCTCCACTAGGTAATGTGTGGGGTTTGGTTCTCAACTTTATTCTCCACTACGTAATACGCACGGTTGGATTCTCCACTAGTTTGTTAAGCAGTGAAAAACGCATTCAGATTTGCTAAATCAGTCTAGGAAATCGTGAGGCCTCGATTCTGTGGCTTCAGGCTTCTCTCCTCCGGTATTTATGTTGGCATCACCCCGACTGCTACCTAGGCGGAGTCCGAGCTGTCTTAAAAGCAACGTGTCCAACGGCGACAGGCTAGTGGCGAGGGGAAAAAACCCTATTCCTGTTTACGCATAAGTGTACACTGCTTGCAGTTCTGAGACAGCATTTCATACTCTCTGGAGATGTCATAATCGCAGAGTGAACAGATGTGAACCTGCATGAAGAATCCCAAGGGGTAGCAATGTGTTCTGGCTGAATCTCTTTGGTATGAGAAAGATGTCTAGCTATCAGGTTAGTCCTGGGAATGCAATTGAAGTATCATACCATGTATTGAAAGGTGGCCAGTTTCCCCATTTTGATTTTCACTCGAACCCTTGTGACAAGTTAACTTCTGAGTCTGATCGTGCACGATTTACACCTGTTAAATTCCCCCCATTAATATTAACGCACTTTTAAGTGGTATTTTTGCTTCAGCTGCATGTTGTTATTTATTGTATATTTAGAAAATGTCCATGCTGCTTCTCCAGAGACTGCATGGGGTGGCTGACAAAGTAAAAAAACAAAAAGAAAAAGCAATAAAACCATAAAAACAGCATTATAAGAATAACAAAACTAGCCAGGGGCATAAAAATAGCCTAAGCAACAATCAGTAGCCTCAAATGATAGTCATTAAATGTTCTCTAGGCTAGAAGCAGACTTTGCAAACATGTGGGGGGGGGCTTGCAAAAACCGTTCGTGAGACAAGTAGAGAGCCAGTAGATTGGGGTCTGAGAGGCTCTAGGTTCGAATCTCCACTCTGCCATGGGAACTCACTGGGTGACCTTGCATTGGTCACATACTCTCAGCCTAAACTCCCTCCAAGGTTGTGAAGGTAAAGTAAAGGCAAGGAGATCAATATAAGTCACTGTGGGTCCCCACTGGGGAGAAACGTGGCATATAAATAAAGTAAGGAAAGAAGGAAGTGGTTGTACTGATATGTCTAGTATTGGTCCTATGGGATTGTAGTTGGAAGCAACCTGGCAGCATCCTTGCTGAAGGTAAGCCAAGGTCTGGATCAGTTCAGACAGGGGACCTTCTAGGAACCTTTTTGTGTTCTGACTTGAGCTCCATAATGAAAGGAAGGTGTGATAAACCTTAATGAAATATCGTAAAAGAGAACTGTATTTCATACAACTTTCAGAGTAATACATAAATAAAAATTGCAAGCAAAATGTGTATGCCAATAAAACACCATCAACCGTCTGTCAGTCATTGCATTGGTTGAGTCTGCAGTCCTTTGCATAAATGCCAAATATGTTTTTGCTTAGTTGCAGTTAATGTAAAATTTGATCTAATTGGCCAGTAGATAATTGTTGTTTCTAATGAGACCAGTGCAGTCATTCCTCCAGCAAACTCGGGACAAGCTCCCTCTCGATTTAGCATTTGTAGTCGACAGGGAACATCTTCTTGCAGTTGCATCTCCACCAAGAAAAAAAAGTGTGACTGAAAAGTCCTATTTCTGTACCCGCCCTTCAAGGAAAGTTGACGGAATGCTGCATTCTAAGGTGTTCCTGCAGCCTCACCTGGTTTTGGATGGGCAGTGTGGTCTAGCAGTTATAGAGGGAGTCTAGGACTGGACTGGGAAGGGCTCAAGCTCAAAGCCATGAGGCTCTCTGGTCGAACTTGGGCTGGTCACTCTCCTTAAGCTTAACCTACCTCATGGGGCTAATGAGGGGACAAAATGGAGCCAAGGAGAACCACATGCATTGGAGTTCTTTCGAGGAAGGGCAGAATAAAACTGTGATTAAAGCCTATAAGGTTTTGCAGGCTCTCATTCCTATGATATTTATTTGCACCATAGGTTGGTGTAGTGGTTTGGTGTAGTGGTTAAGTGTGCGGACTCTTATCTGGGAGAACCGGGTTTGATTCCCCGCTCCTCCACTTACAGCTGCTGGAATGGCCTTGGGTTAGCCATAGCTATTGCAGGAGTTGTCCTTGAAAGGGCAGCTGCTGTGAGAGCCCTCTCAGTCCCACCCATCTCACAGGGTGTCTGTTGTGGGGGCAGAAGATAAAGGAGATTGTAAGCAGCTCTGGGTCTCTGATTCAGAGAGAAGGGTGGGGTATAAATCTGCAGTCTTCTTCTTTTTCTTCTTCTCTTCATCACACTGCTGCTGACCCTTGGACTATCACAACACGAGGCCGAGAAGAAAAAACAGAAATGTCCTTTTTGTGTTAAATATTAATCCAAGCATACTGAAGAATCGTACTGCTACAGCACCAACCCCAAATCAGACTTTTCCCTGCAGCCACTGCGGCCGGACCTGCCTGTCCCGCATTGGTCTTGTCAGCCACCAGCGAGCCTGCAGCAGACGTGGACTACTGCACCTTTCTTAAATCTTAGTTCGCGAAGTCAAGCCGAGAGAGAGAGAGATTAATCCAAGCGGCATAGAGGCTATAATAACAATTGTACCATAGAAGGTAAAGATGTTAGCTTTGTTGCCATTGTCAAGAACCAAGAACATGGAGCTGAGAATCAACTGAGTCCTGTGAAGAAAGGCTGAAGGAGCTGGGCATGTTTAGCCTGGAGAGGAGGCAGCTGAGAGGTGATATGATCACCATCTTCAAGTTCTTGAAGAGCTGTCATCTAGAGGATGGTGTGGAATTTTTTTCTGTGGCATCAGAAGGTAGGACCAGAACCAAAGGGTTGAGATTAAATCAAAAGAGTTTTCAGCTCAACATTAGGAAGAACTTCCTGACCATTAGAGCGGTTCCTCAGTGGAACAGGCTTCCTCAGAAGGTGGTGGGCTCTCCTTCCTTGGAGGTTTTTAAACAGAGGCTAGATGGCCATCTGACAGCAATGAAGATCCTGTGAATTTATTTGTGAGTTTCCTGCATTGTGCAGGGGGTTGGACTAGATGACCCCGGAGATCCCTTCCAACGCTATGATTCTATGAGAAGCAGTTAACAGAGTGTTGCCAGCACAGGAGAAAGCATGTAATGTGGTAATGGGACCTGGATTCGTGTTCTTTAGAACACAAGTTTAAATTTTTAAAATGAAGGTTAAGTTTATAGTCCTTACAGATTGTGCTTGAAAGCACCTGGGTAACTTGGGAGAACCTTGAAAGGAAGGGAGCTCTTGATTAACATTTTTCCTGGGCACAGGACCTGAATGTCTCAGGGCTGAGAATCAACATGAGAAGGAGTTAACAGGGCATTGCCAGCACAGGAGAAAGCATGTAATGTGGTCATGGGACCTTTTCTCCAACTTAAATAGCTTTTTGGTTGAAGGAAGCCTCCTTAAGCTGGAGGAAAGCTGCCTGGAGGATGGTTGGATCCAACCCAGTATGTTTATAGCAGGGGTGGGGAACCTTTTTTCTGCCAAGGGCCATTTGGATATTGAGAGCCAGTTTGGTGTGGTGGTTAAGTGTGCAGACTCTTATCTGGGAGAACCGGGTTTGATTCCCCACTCCTCCACTTGCAGCTCCTGGAATGGCTTTGGGTCAGCCATAGCTCTGGCAGAGGTTGTCCTTGAAAGGGCAGCTGCTGTGAGAGTCCTCTCAGCCCCACCCACCTCACAGGGTGTCTGTTGTGAGGGAGGGAAGATAAAGGAGATTGTGAGCCACTCTGAGATTTGAAGTGGAGGGCGGGACATAAATCCAATATCATCATCATCACAACATCGAGGGAGAATGATTCAGGCCGGCAAAATTAATGCAAATAATTGTTTTTCTATTAGAAGTAATGTAGAGAGAGCCTAGTTCAACGCACACACATGCACACGCACACTGGCCTGCCGCCCTAGGAAAATGCCTAGGTCCAGGCATATTAGACCACATCCCCTAATATTAGCATATTAGGTCACACACTCATTAGCATATTAGGCCACACCATCTGGGATAATCACATGCAAATTGAACCGATGATAGCTTGCTCCCACCCCTGCCAGCCCTCCCTCCCTTCAGCTGCTCCCAGCAGACCTTTAAAGGCACTCACATACCCCAGCAGAAGTCCTTCACAATGCCCACCAGAGATGGGGGAGGCTCGGCCCAGCAATCCCCGAGGGCCAGACCAAGTGATCTCGAGGGTCGTAAACGGCCCTCGGGCCTGACATTCCCCACCCCTGGTTTACAGGAAGGACTGTATGACTCTTAATGGTAGAACAAATGCTTTCCCTGTATAAAGTCCCAGATTCAGTCCCTGGTACTGCAAGCTGAAGAATGTTAGGTAGCAGAAGGTGGAAAAGTCCATTCTCTTTCCCAAGCCCTGGATACCTGCTGCCATTCAGAATAGACAGTGCTGAGCTGGATGGACCAGGAGTCTGACTCTGTATAGGATGGAGCTTTGTTTATTCTCACCAGGGTATGCTGCGTGTTAAGCCCTGACCTGGATGGCCCAGATTAGCTCGATCTCATCAGATCTCAGAAGCCGAGCAGGGTCAGCCCTGGACAGTATTTGGATGGGAGACCACCAAGGAAGTCTAGGGTTGCTACGCAGAGGCAAGCAATGGCCAACCACCCCTGTTCACCTCTTGCCTTGAAAACCTCATGGGGTCGCTGTAAGTCAGCTGTAAAAAAAAAAAAAAAAAGTTAACTCCCCCAACATTCTCACAAGCACGGTTTTTTTTGTAGCAGGAACTCCTTTGCATATTAGGTCACACCTCCTTGATGTAGCCAATCCTCCTGCAGCTTACAGGAGGCCCTGTAGGAAGAGCCCTGTAAGCGCTAGGAGGATTGGCTACATCGGGTGTGTGGCCTAAAATGGAAAGGAGTTCCTGCTACAAATAAAGCCCTGCCCACAAGCATATCCAACTCAACTGTACTGATTCAGCCAATGCACCCCATTATTGTCTGCATCTGTTGTGAGTGGCTCTGTGAGCCTTGGGCAAGAGTCTTTCCCAGTGGGGATTGAGCTTGGGACCTTCTGCATGCAAAGCATCCCCCCGCCCCATCATCTCAAATTTACTTCCTGATGCAACTTCGCTTGGTGCTGGAGGGAGTTAACCCCAGGATGAATTTTCCCCCTCCCCGGGCTCTGCCAGCAGCATCCTGTGCAGTAACCAAGTAACACGCAGTGCCTCGCTATACAGGTGCCAGGCGGCATCTTTCGAGGTCACTGGAAGGCAGAGCACCTTTAAGAAAGGACCACAGCAACTGGGAGCGGGGGTGGGGGGAAGAGGAGGAGCAGGGGAAGGAGGGTGACGCTGCTGCTCCTTTGAGTGGCATCGGAACCTGTTAAGCTCTCTCAGTAATGTGATCAAACGTGACCGAGGATACAGCCAGCTCTGAAACGTCTGGGAAATCCACCTCCTTGCAGGAAAAGATCGCAGCAAGCTTGCTCCCCCTTCTGCTCAGCAAGGTATACACTAGTATTTTCCTGGCTTAAAAATTTTTTTTTAAAGGAATGCCCCTGTTTAACGGGGGTCAGGGGGAATGGGGAGGGGGAACACTCCAGCTATTTCCTCCCCCCCACTCCCTGGTTTGCTTCTAACTTGCACAGGCTTGTCGTGAAACAAATCTCTGGAGAAGGGGGAAGGCTTTTTTTTTTTTAATGCATCTGTTGTTTAAATGATGACCAGTTAAAGGGATAAAACCAGATATGCAGGAGGTTTAAAGTTGAAAAAATGTAATGGGTTAGATACCTGCCATGGAATCTTGGAGGCATGCAAAAGGTCTCTATCAAGAAATAACCAAACGGTCGAGTCACTTGCGTGTCTGCCGCTACTTTAGCGGTGTTGGCTGTTTTGTTTGAACTCCTGGACTGTATCGTTAATATAGACCCTTATTACTGTTTGTGTCTTTTTGGAAGGGAGGGGGAAGCCCCTAGGCAATCTGTTCCCTTCCCAGCTGTTGCTGGAATGAAGGGTGGACATCTGTTACCCATGCAGGGACTTAATTCTTAATGCTCTGGGTTCTGCTGAAACTATTTTTCATGTACAAACAACGACAACAAAAATGTCCGCTGATTCTTAAAACCCATGCCACTTCCAAACTCATTTCCTTTCTCAAGATGGCAAGGTTTCTGCTTATTCCTCTTGCTTATTAGGAAAGAAACAGTGATGGAGAACCTTGTTTCTATTTCTGATTCCTCTGTTGATCCAAGCACTGCTTTGTTTTTCAACGATCGCGTGATCTGCACCATAAGCCGTAGGTAACCTTGCTTATGCAGCATCACGTGTGGGTAGCTGACCCGTTTTTATTTCATCTCTGTGTTCATTGGGCATCCCCCCTTGCTGACTTTTAAAACCCTGACCTGAGACAGCACTTTCAGTCATCTCTGTCAACACTCCATCAGTTTTGGCAGAATGTCAGAAAACTGCTGGGATGTCCTAGACAGCGTATTAGATCTGCAGTGAACCAGCTTGAACACTTGAACCTTTAACAGCTGAAAGCTGCAGGAGAAGACTGCAAAGTGCGAGTTTTCCAAGAAGAGTTGTCGAGTTAAAAACAGCATTTCTACAAAAGTTTGTGAGACTGCCGTACTGAATAAGTGAATGACTTGACATTTCTGTTCCTGTACTTGATTTTTCTCCTCTTTTTTCTATGGAATTGGAAGATCGGTGGGTTCTGTTGCTTGGAGATCAGGATGTTTTCAGCTGTACTAGAAGTTGTTCTAGAGCGCGTTTCCCAGCGGTGTTAAGAATGAGAGTTCCTAGAATTCTCTGTCACCCGCAAATGGAATAGGTGAACTCAGATTTTGAAACTGCTAAATGAGGAGAAGCTTATAAGTTAAACAAAGTGGTTCTGATTCAAACTTGAGATTTGTTTGAAGCTGATTTTCTTTTTTTTTTGTTGTGACGAGGAGTTCCAGGGAAGGGTGTTTACCATGCACTTTAAACCTTTCAGATCACCTGAAACACTTCATAATCTATTTGCTGGAAGCCTTTCAAATGCAGCCATGTGGTCTGGACTCGGGAGTCATTTGTTCTATTTGAAAAACACCTTGGTTATTCTTATAAGGGGCTAAGGCAGAGCAAGAGTCTAAATTTTTGTCCTTGCATTCTTCTTGAAAAGGAATCTAATTTATTTCCCTCAGTAGTTCTTGTATGTTGGATTTTTTTTTTGTCCTCAAGTCACAACTGACACGGCAGCCCTGTAGAGTTTTCAAGGTAAGAAATGTTCAGAAGTGATTTGCCATCATCACCTGTCTCTGCGTAGCAACCGTGGACTTCCTGGGTGGTCTCCCATCTAATTACTAACCAGGGCACTGCCTCTGTCTGGTGTAGTGGTTATGTGTGTGGACTCTTAACTGGGAGAACGGGGTTTGATTCCCCACTCCTCCACGTGCAGCTGCTGGAATGGCCTTGGGTCCACCATAGCTCTCATAGGAGTTGTCCTTGAAAGGGCAGCTGCTGTAAGAGCTCTCTCAGCCCCACCCACCTCACAAGGTATCTGTTGTGGGGTGGGAAGGTAAAGGGGATTGTGACTGCTCTGAGACTCCGAGATTCAGAGTATAGGGTGGGATATAAATCCAATCTCTTCTTCTTCTTCTCTGCCTAGCTTCTAGGATCTGACAATATAGGGCTATCCAAGTCAGGGCCTCGGCAGTTCCACAGATTTTCATAAGCTAGAAAGGCTACCAGAAAGTTGATTCTGACATTTATTCTTCCCTGTTGTCATCATGATGAAATTAAAATTACAAGGCTGGATTTTTTAAAAAAAATCCTAACCAGAGTTATACCCTTTAAAGTCCACTGAAGTCAAGTGGGTTTAGAAGAGTGTAACTGTCCTCAATTTCTTATTTCTTTATGGTGAAGCTGTCCTTGTGAAAAAGATTTCCAACTTAAAGAAGAAGAAATTTATTTGTAATATTAGCTGATGGTCAGAGTAAAGCTGGCTACCTGTGTTTTGGCCTGTTACATTCTCCACCTGTTTTTGGTAAATTTGGGGATTGCTGTAGCCACCTCTTCTCAGGGGTGCATTTGTTGTTGTTAATGGTCAAAATGTCTGCTGGTCTTGCCTGTTGGGTAAAACTAAAATATCCAGCAGGTTGCAAGGGGAAAGGAAGGGTTGTAATCCTGTTATCAAAGGTGGTAGGAATCTTTGTTTTTTAATAAAGCTCCAGGTGCCTTTAATGTAATTAAACTTTAAAATCTGTACATCAAACGGAAGTTACTTGAGAGACTAAGAGAGCAATTCTAAGCCGGTCTACTCAAGAGCACTACTTGAGCTTATTCAATGGGGTTTACTCCCAGGAAAAGCATTCTTAGATTTTCACTGTACATTTCCAAGGTGAGTTTGGGATTGACACATTTTCTCCACTCTTTTAATATCATTCTGTGAATATTTTTTTTCTGACCATCCTATCTTCAGAAACTTAATAGTGCATTTCCAAGGACTCTTCTAAGCTTCTTGACTTCCCTGGACTTGGAAGGATGCAGCTCTGCTTAAAACTGCTCTGTAAATTTGTAACACAGCAAAGACCACCATAGTTCACTTCAGTGCTCAGCCTGGAACCACAAGAGCTGGGTTGAATCCCTGTGGGAGCTTCTTTCCTTGCCAGGTAGCAATGGGTTAACTGGCAGTGTTCAGATTCAGTTTCTCCAGCTGTGTAACTGGAGTATATTCACGCACAAAGCATCCCAGTCTGTACAGAATACGCAGCTGCTATGTGTTCTGCGATGACACCATTGCTCAAGTTGGCAGGGGCTTCTGCAGGCGCCAACCTGCAAACGGGGAAAATCAAGGACTGCGTGGGCACGTGCCTTCTCCGCTGTGACCCCCCATCTTGTGGAATGGCCTGCCCGAGGAGGTTGGGAAAGCTTCTGCTCTCTTGGCTTCCCGTAAACCAAGGCTTTTTTTTGGTAGCAGGAACTCCTTTGCATATTAGGCTACACCCCCCTGATGTAGCCAATCCTCCAAGAGTTTACAGTAGGCCCTGTAATAAGAGCCCTGTAAGCGCTTGAAGGATTGGCTGCATAAGAAAGGTGTGGCCTAATATGCAAAGGAGTTCCTGCTACGAAAAAGCTCTGCCACAAAGTATGGAAACCTGAACTATTCAAGCGGGCTTTTCTACACAGGGAATAGGGTTGTGCTGTACAAAATTCAAATACGCAAACTCAGTTGGCTAAATGATTAGGAACTGTGGTCTGTACCTCTGCATATAGCTTATTGTAAGTAAGATCCTATTATGTAATGTCTATATTGATTAAATGCCAGATGAATATTTGTGTGATGCCTTAGTTTAGTTTAGTTGTGCAGAGTGTTAAAGCTGCAGTACTGCAGTCCTAAGCTCTGCTCATGACCTGAGTTCGATCCCCGGTGGAAGCTGGGTTTTCAGGTAGCCGGCTCGAGGTTGACTCAACCTTCCATCTTTCTGAGGTCGGAAAAATTAGTACCCAGCTTGCTGGGGGGAAAGTGTAGATGACTGGGGAAGGCAATGGCAAACCACCTCGTAAAAGTCTGCTGTGAAAATGTTGTGAAAGCAACGTCACCCCAGAGTCAGAAATGACTGGTGCTTGCACAGGGGACCTTTCCTTTCCTTTCCCTTAGTTTCTTTCTGGTGGTTCCAGACTTCTAGAATCCCAATGCACTAGTTATTGCGTGTTCCATTTTGTCAATTGTATAGACTCTATGCAATCCGCCTGGAGGCCCTGTGAGAAAGGAAAGAAAAGGAAAGGTCCCCTGTGCAAGCACCAGTCGTTTCCGACTCTGGGGTGATGTTGCTTTCACAACATTTTCACTGCAGACTTTTTACGGGGTGGTTTGCCATTGCCTTCCCCAGTCTTTTACACTTTTCCTCCAGCAAGCTGGGTACTCATTTTACTGACCTTAGAAGGATGGAAGGCTGAGTCAACCTTGGGCTGGCTACCTGAATCCAGCTTCCACCGGAATCGAACTCAGGTCGTGAGCAGAGAGTTCAGACCACAGAGAGTTCAGACCACTGCAGCACTGCTGCTTTATCACTCTGCGCCACGGGGCTGCTCTTTCCTGTGAGAAAGGCAGACTGTAAATAACATAAATTAAAATAATAATGGTGAAAGCAGCGGTCATTTTGTAGAAAAATAGGTGGCGAAGCTCATTCATTGTTATGCAGCTGCAATACTATTCAATGGACAAGGAGGTGGAACTCTCAGAAAGGTTCAGGAGTGAGCTCCCACTGAATCTGAGGCCTGGGTGAAAGGCAGATTGTTGTGTACTGGACTCAAGGAAGACTGAATTAGGTGTTCCTGCCTGGCTCATTGGAGCCATACGAACAGAGCTTGGGGATTTGGGAACAATGGGCAGCAGGATCCAAATCCCTGCTGCCCTGCACCAATCACTGACCTCTGCTGGTTTGAATGATGCAATAATGTGCTTGCGCAGGAACCCTGAGTTGTATATAGTTGGCCCATTGGCCCAGTTCGCCAGTCTTTTTTAGTGCAGCCTCCTAGCATGCTGTATCTAATAAAGAGCTGATTTATCACTACCACCTTGCTTCTTCAGTGCATCAAAACCACTATATTATACAGATTGGTGTAAACTTTTTTGCAGTCTGCTAGCTGGTGAAGCGCAAGAGAATCATTCTTGCCCGTCCTCTTTTGAAATCAACTGTGATTAAAGCTGAGCTGGTTGCCTAGAGAGCCCTTCTTGTGATGGCAGAACAGAGAGCAGGTCTGATCTTTGCTTACAGGTCTAGGCTGTTTTGAGCTCTGCTTTTGAGATGAGCGCACACGGAGGTGTTTTAATTTGCACCTCTTGGTTTTACAATGGCCCGTGGCTACAGTCGCTTATCGACGGAGCGAATTCATTTTGCAGCGCCTTTTTGAGAAATAAACCCACTGCGTAATTGTTAAACCTTATTACTGTCTGCTGTGGAGGACTCCAGTTATTGAACACATCTCCAATGAGATTCTGAAGCGTTGTCCCCCGGGCCTTTTACGGTTGTTCTTTATTTTCTGTTGGCATCTATACTGCTTAGTTGACGGTGGACTCCATTTGTGGGGAAACTTGACTGGGGTTCATCTCTTGTGTGCTCCTTAGATGAGGAAGTCACCCAGTCTGGTTTGGATTATAAACCCTGAAGTAGCTAAATGCCGTAGCGCTGGCTGAGGAGGTCCTTAGGGACAGGAACTTGTAATAAACTTTGAGCAGCCAGCCAGGCGTTTGGCAGATGTTATATGAAAAGTAAGATCTTCATTTAATTCAACACCATTATTTTTCAGTCCATGTGATGATTTATCAGTGGCATAAAGCGGGGGAGGAAATCATGCAGGATCAGCCAAAGATACTTTGGTGGTGGACGCAGGAAATCTAAATGGTACCTTTAGTATGTTTTGATTTATACAGGATCAATGTTCCCTCTACGTTGCAGAGTCTTGTGAGCAAAAAATCTACTTTGTGAGCTACTGGCATTAAAGTTGTGAGCTACTGCATAAATTAGGATGCTCTGGGGTCATCCTTCCTGAGCTGAGACAAAAATGTGTGAGCTGGAGGCTAAAAATCTGTGAGCTAGCTCATGCTAACTCAGCTTAGAGGGAACACTGCACAGGACACAATCAGTTAGTCCCTACAAAACTGAAGGGAGCATGCACAGGAGACAGGAGCCCTTCTGTGCATTTCTGTTAAGGTTTGGCAAGAGCACTCTTAACGGTGCCTCAGCTTCCCGTCCATCACAAAAGTGTTGGAAGGATTGCCTGTTCCTAAGGCTTCCACAGGCATTCAAATCCTCAAGTGCGCCTGTTTGGCTTAGTGGGTAGAGTCAAACTAGGATCTCCAAGTCCCACGTTCAAATTCCCACTCCACAAGGCAGAATTGCAAAATCTCCTGCTGAGCTTCTTTTTTTTTTTTGGGGGGGGGGGAGGATGACTGGCAGCATTGTGGTGTGATGCAAGGCTTTTTTTGTAGCAGGAACTCCTTTGCATATTAAGCCACACCCCCAGATGTAGCCCTATAAGAAGAGCCCTGTAAGCCCTTGGGGATTGGCTACAGAAGGTGTGTGTAGCCTAATATGCAAAGGAGTTCCTGCTACAAAAAAAGCCCTGGTGTGATGACACCAGTTTCGACACAACTGGAAGTGACATCGCCAGCGATGCTCTAGCATTTGGTCAATACTCTATGGTTAAGCTCTGTGGTTAATCACACATGCATGTGATTCCTGACACGTTAACTTTAATTGCTTTGAGGCCTTTGCAATTGCATCCTTCTTGACGATGGAGAAAGAACCCCGTCTCTGCCCTTTGCAGAGTTGCAACAACAGGATGTCTTTCCACCTTTCCCTCTGTGGGGCTCTCCTGGGATATGGTAGGAGGGCATCTGCTTGCTTTAGTTTTCCTTGGTGGTACCAGCTGCTGGCGCTTCAACCAAAAACAACAACAGCTTAACCTAGCAGCACAGAACAGCTAGAATAATACATGTGGGGAAGGGAAGCGTTGCGTAAGAGATGGCTCGCTCATGCTGGAGGATCAGTAGGAAATTGCAATAAAAATGAAATATTTTTATGGAGCAGACAATTTTGGGGCAGGGCGGACAGCATCAGAATTGCCCTGAAGGACTCAGGTGGCCATCAAATCCAATCTCCAGCAGCAAGAAAACTCATTGGTCTAGACAAGAAGTGGGTGAATTGATTTCAGGCTTTCATGAACCTGTCTTGTACTGGAGTCAGACCACTGGTCCATCTGGCTCAGCGCTGCTTATTCTGACTGGCAGGGGCTCTCCAGGGTCTCAGGCTGAGTAGGGCAATTCCCAGTTCCTGAAGTCTTTTAACTGGAGACGCCAGGGATTGAATTTAGGACCTCTTGCGTGCAAAACCTGTGCTCTGCTGTTGAGCCACAGCCCTGCAGGAAAGGTGATTGTTGAGCAAGGGTGGGCCAAGCAATGTATTTTTGGGGAAGATGTGGAAACCACCACTGGAAAAACTGCAGCTCTGAGAATGACAGAAGCCTATGAAAACACTGCAAAGTTAGTAACCATGGTTCTAAAGTTTGCATGTCGTTGGAATTATGCATTGTGCTTTTTCATTCTCTTGCGTATTCAAAACATGGCCATCCCCCCAAACTCCCAGGGGTACAAGTCAGCAGCCGGGCATTCCCATTCTGATACTCAGAAGCCCAGTTCACATGTGACATTACACCCCACATGTAAAGGCATACATCTGCTAGTAGGGAGAGTCAATGGGTGTTCACCTGACAAACAAAACAGAGAACCCCTGCTTGGATAAATGTGGGATTTCCATCATGTGTTCAATGTAACATGAAAATTATACAATGTATATCCAGAAGAGTCAAGTATACACTGCACTTGGATTGTACATGCGTGTTCATTGTAACGCATGAATAGGGGTAGGAGAGTAATATATTATTGAATGAATGCTGTACTCATTTATTCTTCAGTAGTCTGTCCTACCTAAGGCACGTAGCCTCCGGATGGAGCTTGGAGATCTCCCAGAATTACAACCAATATCCAGATGGCAGAGATCAGTTCACCTAAAGGAAACTGCTGCTTTAGAGCATGGACTTTATGGCATTATAGCCTGCTGAGATCCCCCCCCTTCCCAAACCCCTCCCTTCCCAGCCTGCACCCCCAAATATCGAGGACATTCCCAACCCAGAGTTTGGCAACTCTACCCTGTTTTAAAAGCCAAGAGAACCTTGTGGCAGAATAATTACAGACATGGAACCTAATTGCCCTGCAGTCAGTTCCAACTAGCCGAGGGTAGTCCGATCTCAGAAGCTAAACAGGGGCGGCCCTGGTAAGTATTTGGATGGGAGACCACCAAGGAAATCTAGGGTCGCTACGCAGAGGCAGGCAATGGCCAGTGGCCTTTGAAAGTGTCTTGCCTTGAAGATACTACGGCATCACCAGAAGTCGGCTGTGACTTGACAGCACATTCTACCACCACAACATACAAATAGTGCAAAATTAATCCCCCCCCCACATATTTAATGGCCAACTATGCGGTACCTGGAACTTTATATGTTCACATATATGCATTATGGGACACTGTGCAGCCATTCTCCTGCTCAGAAGTCCCCTTCTAGGGGAGAGAAATCCAGAAGAATGACAACTCCAGCAGCAAGTGTTCATGATTTTTTAGTAGAGCATCTCGAAGCTCCAAAATCAGTACTCACAATCAGTGTTCCCTGTAATCTGCAGAGTCTTGTGAGCAAGAATTCTACATTGTGAGTTACTGGCATTAAAGTTGTGAGCTACTGCATAAATTAGTGTGCTCTGGGGTCATCCTTCCTGAGCTAAGACAAAAAATGTGTGAGCCAGAGGCTAGAAATCTGTGAGCTAGCTCACGCTAACTCAGGTTAGAGGGAACGCTGCTCGCAATTCTCCCAGCTGTTCCTGGTAAACAGATAGCAATGAGCCTGTTACTACTGGTCCGTCTGACCGGGCTTCTCATTATCGAGATGGTGAAAGGTAGAGATATCACTGTGAGAGAGGCCTTTTCAAGGCATTGGGTAAAATCTGAATGGCAGAGGAATCCATCACAAACTTTGCTGGGGCAGGGCAGGACAAGAGACCCACTGCAAGAGTTCCAGACAAACCGTGCTCTGCTGTGCCACTGACATAAGTAGATGGGTGAACAAACATCGGCTGCACTGAGCGGAGTACGTCTCCACAGCAACCGTCCTCATTTTCTGAATTCAGAATGCGTTCTGCATAATGATACGAAGTCAAAAGCAGGGAGGTGGATCGCTCCTCTTGCCTTGCACAAAGAGTTGTCTTTTGGGGGGTGGGGGGGGAGAGAGTCTGGGCTCACATTATCTTGCAGAACGTCTTTTCCAATAATGTCTCCTTGTCTCAGTTTTAAAATGTGCCAATGAGGCCTAGTTTAGGGCAGCATCTTTTTTGTGGGTGCCAGTTCATAGAAATCAGAAGTATTTCTGATGTGCAGGAGGCATAATATAAGACACATCAAAAAGAGAGTGTAATTCATAAATATAACTGCTAAAGAGGATAAGGACAAAGTACTATATATAAAATAAAAATCTAACAAAGTGTTCAGCTAATTATACAATGATTTAAAAAATTGGCAGTAACATAATGATGCTTACATAATGATAAAGATGGCGGTAACGTTGGAATCCATTTCAAAACCGGAATCCATTTCCAAACTGATCTTTTAAAACACACACACACAACACCCAAGTATGTGGGATGTAATAAGTATTTTGCTTATCCAGAGACACTGGGGTCAGCAGGGCAGGTGCTAGAAAAGTAAATAAGAGGCAATAGTGTTTTCTGCTTTTGAACTGTAGTAATTTCTGCAGTGACCAAGAATGACGTGCATGAATTTAAGTATGAATGATTTTAATGGAAATTGATCTGAATCCCCCACTTTGTCTCATCGCATTGGGGAGAAAGGAGAGGTACAAATTGAGCAAATATATAAAATTGTGCATCAATGTATTGATTCCTGTCTTAACAGAGGCAGTGTAGAATTTGCTGCTGCTAACCTGCTGGCAAATTGAAAAGCAATGGAACGAGGCATCCCATGTAAAACTGCTCTTGCAAAGAAGTAGCCACCGATGTTTATTCTTAAGCAAGTTCCCCTGAGTTTGATGGGACTCGTTCCCCAAAAAGCATGCCAGGGACAGAGATCTAAAGTTTCCTAGAAGCAAGGGGCCCAGCCTCTTCGGATGACTCAGATGTCTGTAGCTAGTTGTGCAACACTAAACATACAATGCACTCTGTTGTTATATTCCCTGGATTTCATAAGCCTGGATTTCTTTTGTAGAGGAGCAGGAATTTGGCTCAACTGCTTGTCATTGGGATGGAAAAGAAAGAGAAAGAAAGAGAGATTTAGGGGGTTGGAGCACCTTCCCTACAAGGAAAGAGTCTGGGCTGAAGAGTCTGGGCCTTTTCAGTTCAGAAAAGAGATGACTGAGGGGGGGGACATGAGAGAGGTTTATAAAATTATGCACAAGGTGGAGAGTTGAGAAAGAGAGCTCCCCCCCCCTCTCAAAATACTGGGATTCAAGGGCATCCAATGGAGCCAATAGGTGGTAGATTCAGAACAGACAAAAGGAAATACTTCTTTACACAGAGAGTGATTAAAATGTAGAAGTTGCTGGCAGAGGATGGAGTGATGGCCACAGGCATAAACAGCTTTAAAAGGGGATTAGATGGATTGGTGCAGGACAGGTCTATCAGCAGCAACTAGCCAAGGTGACTGAAGGGAACCTCCATATTCAGAGGCATTCATCCTCCTAATCCCAGAGCCAGGGGAAGGCCTCGGCCTCTCTGCCCTGTTGTTGTCCATTCAGAGGAACTTGTAGGCCACTGTGTGAGACAGGATGCTAGACTAGATGGACCACTGGTCTGATCTAGCAGGGTGCTTCTTCTGTTATATGAGAGAGAGAGAGAGAGAGTCATTATTTCAATAACAAGGTAAGCAGGTCTTATTCCTTGGGGAACGCAGTAGAATGGAGTTCCGGAACTACTCTGTGGCGACAAAAATCCTTTAAAAATGTTTTATAGTTCATGAGGCGCACCCATGTGTTTCTCCTTCATTTCCCTCTTGAGAAAGGAAATGAGATTTTTCCAGAAAATCTCTTTTTCCAGAAAAAAAAAGCCCTGGAGGTAAGGGAATATTGTTGGCTTGTGAGAGGTACCGAAATGATCGCTTCATGAATGGTTCATTGTACCGGCTCATTGTACAGACTTTCATCTCTGATCATTACATAGAAAAAGGCCTTTCTTTTTCCTCCCTCAATGCCACCGGCACACTCAGTTCTTCAAGATTGTTCTTCAAGATAGCTGAAGCCTTGATCCATTTCCCCTCTTAAATTTGTGTCTTACCTTTCTTCCGTCACGGAACTCTTTGTGAAAGTGCATGGGGACCCTTGCTTACCTTCAGCAAGTTTGAAGCTTCAGATAATCAAAAAGAGCCACTCAAGGACAACTAAAAAAAAAAAATCTCTCACACAGGAGAATGAAAAGGCCCCAAAGGCCAGCAGGTTTGAAGCAAATACACAAAACAATCTAAACAAATATAATGTATACGCAAAAATGCCCTGACTAGGATAGCCCAGGCTAGCGAAACTTTAAAAGGGGTAAATTCTCTGAGATGAGGAGACATGTGAAGAGGAAACTGAAAGGAAAGGTAAATACAGTCAAAACCCTTGGGGAAGCTTGGAGGCTATTTAAAACTACAATCCTAGAAGCTCAGATAAAATATATACCACAAGTTAGGAAAGGCACAAACAGGTATAAGAAAAGGCCTGCATGGGTAACAAACAAAGTAGTGGAAGCTGTAAAAGGTAAGGACTCCTTTAAGCGGTAGAAAGCTAGTCCAAATGAGATTAATAAAAGGGAACACAGGATGTGGCAAATCAAATGCAAGACTGTGATCAGGCAGGCAAAAAGGGACTATGAGGAGCATATTGCAAAAAAACATAAAGACCAACAATAAAAATTTCTTCAAATATATTAGAAGCAGGAAACCAGCCAGGGAGGCAGTGGAGCCCTTGGATGACCAAGGGTCAAAGGATTACTGAAGGAGGATAGGGAAATGGCTGAGAAGCTAAATGCATTTTTTGCCTCCGTCTTCACTGTGGAAGATGAGAAGTGTTTGCCTGCTCCAGAACCACTTATATTGGAAGGGGTGTTGAAAGACCTGAGTCAGATTGAGGTGACGAGAGGAGGTCCTACAACTGATAGACGAATTAAAAACTAATAAGTCACCGGATCCGGATGGCATACATCCAAGAGTTCTGAAAGAACTCAAAGTTGAACTTGTGGATCTTCTGACAAAAAATATGTAATCTTTCATTGAAATCTGCCTCCGTTCCTGAGGACTGGAAGGTAGCAAATGTCACCCCCATCTTTAAAAAGGGTTCCAGAGGAGATCCGGGAAACTACAGGCCAGTCAGTCTGACTTCAAAACCGGGAAAGTGGGTAGAAACCATTATCAAGGACAGAATGAGTAGGCACATTGATGAACACGAGTTATTGAGGAAGACTCAGCATGGGTTCTGTAAGGGAAGATCTTGCCTCACTAACCTGTTACATTTCTTTGAGGGGGTGAACAAACATGTGGACAAAGGAGACCCAATAGATATTGTTTACCTTGACTTCCAGAAAGCTTTTGATAAAGTTCCTCATCAAAGGCTCCTTAGTAAGCTCGAGAGTCATGGAGTAAAAGGACAGGTCCTCTTGTGGATCAAAAACTGGCTAATTAATAGGAAGTAGAGAGTGAGTATAAATGGGCAGTCTTCGCAGTGGAGGACGGTAGGCAGTGGAGTGCCGCGGGGCTCAGTACTGGGTCCCATGCTCTTTAACTTGTACATAAATGATTTGGAGTTGAGAGTAAGCAGTGAAGTGGCCAAGTTTGCAGATGACACTAAATTGTTTAGGGTGGTGAGAACCAGAGAGGATTGTGAGGAACTCCAAAGGGATCTGTTGAGGCTGGGTGAGTGGGCGTCAACGTGGCAGATGAGGTTCAATGTGGGCAAGTGCTCACTAAATTATAAAATCAGACTTCAAACAGAAGACCAGATGTGTTTTGGCAACAGTCCTCCACTGAATAATACAAAGTTCAAACTTTCAGAAATCTGTGTCCTCTATTAATGACAGGGAACTTTCAGAGTACCTCGACACCTACCAGAACGCCCACCACAAACATTTGGATAGTAACTTTTGCAGTATTAATTTTTGTGCTTTGGGTAGAACAGCCTCCACTGCCCTTCACATCTAGCAGAATAACAAGTTACCAACAGCAGGGCTTTT
Source organism: Heteronotia binoei (assembly GCF_032191835.1). NCBI lineage: Eukaryota > Metazoa > Chordata > Lepidosauria > Squamata > Gekkonidae > Heteronotia > Heteronotia binoei. The sequence goes on from NC_083233.1 coordinate 64,256,049, forward strand.
ACTGAAGTCCGGAGCAGACAGAAACAGGATCCCACAGTGGCTCAACTGAGCTATGGCCCTAACTATGTTGAATGTCTTAATTTAATTGATAATCCAGCTTGGAGTGGAAAACTGTCTTGAAGCAACTCCACCTCATAAGAACATAAGAGAAGCCATGTTGTATCAGGCCAATGGCCCATCCAGTCCAACACTCTGTGTCACACAGTGGCCAAAAAAATTACACACACACACACTGTGGCTAATAGCCACTGATGGACCTCTGCTCCATATTTTTATCTAACCCCCTCTTGAAGCTGGCTATGCTTGTAGCCGCCGCCACCTCCTGTGGCAGTGAATTCCACATGTTAATCACCCTTTGGGTAAAGAAGTACTACCTCCACCCAAGTCCACCCCAAATTCCTTTGTAGAGTGAGACCCTTTCTTTTGGCTATGCAGGGAGGGGCTGTGACTCAGGGGAAAAGCCTTTAGTTGGCATGCAGAAGGTCCCAGGTTCAGTCTCCGGCATCTCCAGTTAAAAGGGCCAGGCAATCGGTGATGTGAAACACCTCAACCTGAGAAACTGGAGAGCTGCTGCCAGTCTGAGTAAACAATACTGACCTAGAATAGAATCAGAGTTGGAAGGGACCTCTAGGGTCATCAAGGAACGCAGGAAATTCACAAATACTGCAGAAAACAAATGCAGGAAATTCACAAATACCTCCCCCCACCCCCGCACGCCCCCAGTGACCAATGTTCTGGCTAAGCTGCAGAGTCTTGTGAGCAGAAATTCTACTTTGTAAGCTACTGGCATTGCTGCATAAATTAGTTTGCTCTGGGGCCATCCTTCCTGAGCTAAGGCAAAAATGTGTGAGCTGGAAGCTAAAAATCTGTGAGCTAGCTCACACTAACTCAGCTTAGAGGGAACACTGCCAGTGACCCCTGTTTCATGTCCAGAAGATGGCAAAAAACCTCCAGGATCCCTGGCCAAACTGTCTCGGAAAAAAGTTGCTGCCTGACCCCAAATTGGCAATCAGCATTTCCCTGGACATGTAAGAAAGGATGGACCAAGGGTCTGATTCACTATCAGGCAGCTTCATTGGTGCCTGTGTATGCCTAAACGATAATGGAAAGGTATGCAGGATTGTGGAACGTTGGTCCTAAGGCTGGATCTATTCCAGTTCAGATTACTGTTTCTAAAAAGCTAAACAGGAAGCCAGCTGCCTCTTTCTGGGGGCTCCTTACAGTTTCTTTTTTTGTTTCTTTCTTTCTCTTATTCCAGATGATAGAAAACTACATCGTGACCATCCTCGTGTCTATAGCCGTCGGCTCCGTTCTTGTCCTGGTGGCCCTGGTGAAGCTCGTCCGAACCAACATCCATGCAAATATGTTCTGGAATGAAATTGTCCTTGAGAAAATAACCAATTTCGTCATGGATCAGAGCAAAGAGCAACGAATCTTGAACTCCGTCTCCTACAATGCCATCAAAGGGAATCCCCAGAGCGTCCTGGACTGCATCGATAAGTACTGCTCCAAGTGTGAGTGGGCCATGAACGTGGGGGACGAGAAAGGTAATCTCTGCAGCTCCTCGGGGAATAGGGTTGCCAACCTCCTCCAGATGGACCCTGGAGATCTCATGGAATCACAATTGATCTCTAGGCTACAGAGATTGGCTCCCTTGGAGAAACTGGCTCCTATGGGCATTATAACCATGGAGGTCCCTCCCCTCCCCAGGCTCCACCCTGAAATTCTCCAGATGTTTCCCAACCTGATGTTGGCAACCCTATGTACCCCCATCAATTACACAATCATCTCTTACGTTGCCTTTAAAAGTATACTTTTTATTTAACATTCTGTTCATGTTTAAAGAAAGCCAGCTTGGTGTAGTGGTTAAGTGCATGGACTCTTACCTGGGAGAACTGGGTTTGATTCCCCACTCCTCCACTTGCAGCTGCTGGAATGGGTTAGTCATAATTCTTGTAGGAGTTGTCCTTGAAAGGGCTGCGGTTGTAAGAGCTCTCTCAGTCCCACCCACTTCACAGGGTGCCTGTTGTGGGGGGGGGGAAGGTAAAGGAGATCGTGAGCCACTCTGAGACTCGGACTGAAGGGCGGGATATAAATCCAATATCATCTTCTTCTGAAAGACACCCCAAACAAGAACAGGGTGGTACCAAGGAAAAGAACCAAGAAACAGGGACAGTCTTTGCTAAACAGGGAGGATTGGAGCTTCTATAACAGAAGGAAGAAGAACAGCTTGGAAGATGAAGTTTTTAAACATGCCAGGCAGTCAAGTTCATGATCTGTATTCTGTACTCTGAAGTGCCAGGCTAGATGCCCAAGCCAACACCCAGAGGTGGTGAGGCGACGCCTGCCTTCCTTATCTCATGCACAGCAACGAGGTGCTGAGGAAACAGTGTGGGGCAGGGCCTGTCCTCCTCATCGCCCTCCACCCATGGGGGAAGGGGGGAGGAAGAAGAGGTCCAGGGTGTGCTGAGGGCAGAAGGAATGGGGCTAGACCTGCCCCCTCCACCCTGCGGTAGAGCGAGGGGAAGAGCCTGCTCCCTGCTGGCCACCCACTGGGGCCACGGGGTCCTCCTGGGGCTGCCGCTTGCCACGGGAGTCCCTGATGCTAGGGGTGGGCAGGTGGGGGGGCATAGGCTTCGTTGCCTCCCCTCCATCTCTGGCACCTCAGGGAATTGCCTAGTGGGCTGGCCAGCCAAAGTCAGGGAGAAGGAGGGGTTCAAGCAGCATTTCTTATCAGATCAGTCTTGTTGGCAGGAGGCAGGGCTTTTTTGTAGCAGGAGCTCCTTTGCCTATTAGGCCACACACCCCTGATGCTGCCAATTCTCCTGCAGCTTTCAAGGCTCTTAGTACAGGCCCTTCTGTAAGCTCCAGGAGGATTGGCTGCATCAGGGGTGTGTGGCCTAATATGCAAAGGAGTTCCTGCTACAATAAAAGCCCTGGCAGGAGGTCTGGCAGCTGGAAAGAAGAGGCAGTCTTGTGAGGCATAAGCAGTTGCTGCTCTATGGTCCCCGGCCCTGTTTGAGGAAGATTCCTTGGAACCTTCCTGGAGTAAAGAATCAGTCAGTTCCTTTTCTACAGAAAAGAGCTACAGAATTGAGTCCTGGGCTTCCTTGCTGACAGTATTCTAACACCCCACCACTACCTTAACCAATTAAAGGCACCGTCTGAAAGTGTTCTGTACTTAATAACTGAGAAACTGAAATCCTGGATTATACCATTTTTATACCATCAGTTCATTTTTATTTGTTTAGCCACAAGGTGGGGCACAGTGAGTGTGGCTTGAGGGGCAATTTCTGTTGATTTTTGGCATAAGAGATTGTTTATTAAGCACCTGCTGAGACCTCTTCCATTGACACCAGAGGGGCGGGAGGCTCGGACTGAATTGTCCTCCAGGTGAACGAATCTTGCACCTTCAAAGCAACATGTGCTAAGGAAGGGAGATAGTTTTAAGGTGACCTAAAGATGGGACATGCCTTGCAGAGTAGCTGTGGGGGGGGTCTGGTATTGACGCCATGGAAACAGCTTCTGTTATTGCCCGCTAAAAGCAGAAAGAAATTGATTGGACAGCATGCCCTGGTGGGCGGGCACTGCATAATTTGGGCCTATCAAGAGAGAATTCCTGTGCCAGTCTGATCCATGAGTGTTTTGGAGCTGAGACCTATTCATCCCGAAAACTCTGAGCAGATGATCACTTAAGGATGCAAAAGCAAACGGGATGTATGATGTCTTTTAACAAAAGAAACATGAACTGCAATGGGTGCTATACAGGCGTGGGCATTTTTGCTCTGATCTTCATCAGCAGAGCGCTCATAATGAGACACACATTCTCCTTCCCAACCCTTGTGTCCCAAGATATTTTTAAAAATTTAATAAATGTTAAAAGTCTTCCTTAGGAGTGAAGCTGCCACACATGGAGCCAGATCTATAGCCTGTTCATACAATCTATGCTGGCAGTGACCCATGCTGGGAGCTGAAGCAGAGAGAAGTCTTTCCCACCACTTGCTACCCGAGTTCCTTTAGTGGAGAGATTGACCCTGGGGCCTTCTGCATGCCAAGGTGTGCTTTCTTGCAGAGCCACGGTCCTCCTGCCCCATAGGTCAAAAGCTTCGTGCCAGCTGATCTAGTCTGTTCAGGTTTCAAGTTCAAGACCCTTTAATGGCATAAAATAGTCTGCTCCATCCTTCCATGAATCTTCAAGGGGCTAAGGTCCTATCCGTGAAAGAAGGTGGGCCATGTCAGTGAGGTTAGGCACAGGTGGCCACCAACATTCCCTCTAAACTGCAGTCTTGTGAGCAAAAATTCTACTTTGTGAGCTACTGGTATTAAAGTTGTGAGCTACTGGTATTAAAGTTGTGAGCTACTGCATAAATTATTGTGCTCTGGGGTCATCCTTCCTGAGCTAAGACAAACATTTGTGAGCTGGAGGCTAAAAATCTGTGAGCTAGCTCACACTAACCCAGCTTAGAGGGAACACTGTTGGCCACTAGGCCAAAGCCAGCCTTTGAATGATGATGATGATATTGGATTTATACCCCGCCTTCCACTCTGGATCTCAGAGCAGCTCACAATCTCCTTCATCTTCCTTCCCCACAACAGATACCCTATGAGGTGGGTGGGGCTGAGAGAGCTCTTACAGCAGCTGCCCTTTCAAGGACAGCTCTGCGAGAGCTATGGCTGATCCAAGGCTATTCCAGCAGCTGCAAGTGAAGGAGTGAGGAATCAAACCCAGTTCTCCAAGTCCAGACACTTCACCAGTACACCAAACTGAATGGTTCAGCCTTCCATCTCCAATCCCCAAATCCAGTGATGACCATTAGTTTAGTTGGTTGCAAAGGGGATGTAGACAAGGAGAGCAGGTCCATCAGTGGCTATTAACTATACAAAGATAAATGGAATTTTCCTATTCAGAAGCAGTGAGGCTCTGGCCACTATAACCTGCTTGTAGACCTTCCAGGGACATCTGTTTGGTCTCTCGGTGAAACAGGATGCCGGACTAGATGAACCATCGGCCTGATCCAGTGTAGCTATTCTGATGTTCTTATATAACTTTAATGTTTGCACTTTTCTTCACAGCTGCATGGGTTTTCATGTGTATTACCCTTCACTGCACCTGTCTTCCAAATCTCCATTCTGTGTGTGTGATGGAGCTGTCTTCCGTTTGGCTACTTTGTCCTGTTCCTTCCTCCTTCCCTTTTCTGAACGCAGTCCCCCTCTATTTGAGAAAGCAGCAACTGTCGTCTCCATCTGGAAGAGCTCAAGAAAGATTCCAATTGGCTTTCCCCTGTAGTTCTCTGCGGCAGAAATTCTGTGTCACCCCTTCCCACCCCCACCCCCACCTACTAACATTAACAAGCCTACTGTCTGGAGTTTTTCATGCACAAGAACCGCAGCCCTGTGGCCATCTGATTAGAATGAGGGAGCCCCATTTTAATGTGTCCTGTAATTCAAGATGACACTAAACAGATCTCATAAGCAATTTGGTGGGAGGGGCCGTGGCGCAGTTTCATAGCGCATCGTTTGTGGGCAGAAGATCCCAGGTTCAATCTTGGCACTTCTGATCCCAGGATTTAAGATAGTTGGATTTTGAAAAAGATGTTTCCCTGCCTGAGACTCTGGTGAGCTGCTGCCGGCCAGAGCGGGCAGTATTGGGCCAAGTGGCCCAGTGATCTGATTCTAGGTAAGGCAGATGCAGATGTCTGAAATAAGCTGGGCAATCCTGGCATTCTGACTCGATCAGTTACTAGGTCTTACCTAGTTCCAGGAAAGGGCCAGGGGCTTCCCTTTAAAGGGAGCAGCCGTGGCTCAGTGGTAGAGACCGAGAGACGCTTTGGTTCATCAACCTCTAGAACAGGGTGTCAAACATGCAGCCCGATGGCCGGATCAGGCTCCCAGAGGGGTCCTATCAGGCCTGCAAGCAACTGGCTGTCATTTGCTTCCTTCTTCCTCTCTCTTGCTTCCTTCTGCATCACAGCTTGCTTTGCCAGGCTTGCTAAATCACACAGGAACTACAGAGCAAAGCCTCTGTTTTCTCCATTAGCTGAGGCTCCTCCCTTGGGGAGGAGGGAGAACTTGCTTTGCCAGGTTCTCTCACTCACACAGCAGAGCTACTGAGCCAAGCCTCTCTTCCTTCTATTGGCCCAGGCTCATCAGAGCAAGAGTTGTCAGCTGTCAGAGACTGTTAAATAAACAAAATATTGCAGGAGTACTGTTTTAATCATGTTGTATTTTAAGTTTTTTTTTTAAATCTTTCTTTGTAAAGATTTATATCTTTACAAAGTCCTTTATAAAGTTTATATCTCTGCAACCTGGCCTTACATTTTATGACAGACATGGCTCAGCCCCACAAAGTCCCATTTATTTCAGATCCGGCCCTCGTGACAAATGAGTTCGACACCCCTGCTCTAGAAAGTTAAGTGCAGGGCTCGAGAAAACATGGATATTGATATTATTGGTTTATAAAAGCAGGACTCTCACCTAATTTTCTAAAGCATTAGATGATTAATCGTACACATTCTAGTTGATTGATTAAATTTGCATACATTTCTTTATGAATAAAGCAAAACAAAATATTTCCCTAGTTGTCAGTGCTGCATTCTTGTCACAAAAAATGCCGTCTTGGAAGAAGCGTTCCTGCTGGGTGGGAGATGGAGGGAGATACCTCTTCAAAGAGGGGTTCTGGCACCCGTGGGTTTGAAAGACCTGATATTACAAATAGTTTAATATTTCCATGGTGCAGAGTGGTAAGCTGCAGTACTGCAGTCCAAGCTCTGCTCACGACCTGAGTTCAATCCTGGCAGAAGCTGGGTTCAGGTAGCCAGCTCAAGGTTGAGCCTTCCATCCTTCCAAGGCTGGCAAAATGAGTACCCAGCTTGCTGGGGGGGGGGGGGAAGCGTAGATGACTGGGGAAGGCAATGACAAACCACCCCATAAAAAGTCTGCCATGAAAATGTTGTGAAAGCAACGTCACCCCAGAGTCGGAAACAACTGGTGCTTGCACAGGGGACTACCTTTACCTTTATAAATTAATCAGTGGCACCTTTTTAATCATTTTGCCTGACGCATCAACAACATCAACTTAACTAATAGCAATAGCTTGATATTGCTTGCCCCAGGACCTCTTTTCTACTGCTGGTGTAAAAATAAAAATTGATTTTTGTGTTATGCATGGACCTGAAAGTCTTTCTGTTGCAACTCAAAGAGATCTTACATTTCTCTACCAGCTAGTAAACGTTCTAATTGCACTGATTTAGTTTCCCTGACTTCTACCACCTTCACTCCCCATTCCTGTTTCTTGTCTTGTACCTCTCAGGTTTGATCCTAGATAAGATTGTAGAGGAAACAGACCCGTCCGTCGTTTTGGAGCTGGGGACATATGTCGGTTACTCAGCTGTGAGGATCGCTCGGCTTTTGAAACCGAAGGCTCGGCTTTTGACCATTGAATTCAACTCAGAATTTGTGCCTTTTGCAAAAGAAATTATTGAGATTGCTGGAGTCAGTGATAAGGTACAGAAAATGCAAAACAAGGGTATATTTTAAGAAGTCAATGTGATTATTTTGTGTTAGTTTTCTAATGTTCACATTGGCTAAGCAAATGGCAGCTTCTCTGCTGAGATCAATAAGACCAAAGATGTGAGTCCCCCCGCCCCCAACCAATGTTTATATTGATTCCTGTGGCTGTAGTAATTTATAGACTGGAGATATAGAATTTACAGAAATGTTTAAAGTCAGGGGAAACCCCTCCCCCTGGCCCTTGAAAAATATTTGAAATTTGGAAAAGGTGAAATTATGCAGTACTTAAATTTTCATGCAACCCAAACTCCTGCTGCTTTAACAGCATAAAATGAATAATTTTAACTTTACTTAGCATAGGGGGCTATACTGTCATCCATATGAAATTTAATAGTACAAAAGTATTAGTTGTCTGGAATCAGAATTGTGAATATATCCAGTATTGAGAAGTGGAGCTGCAAACTGCTTAACTTAGTTTTTACCATCTCTGAGTAGGGGAAAAAAAACCCTTGAAAATAGAAAACAATTTTGCTTGTAAACAAAAGGAAATGTATGATTTGAACATCATTCGTCTCATATACTCACAGTAGCACTAGCAGCATCTTTGGTTAGTATATTAAACTTTGTAATACCGAAAACATTGAACTCTTCAATAATGTATTATCATCAGCTACACTACAGCGGAATAACTGTGGACAGAATTATTCACCTTTATACAATGAACACATATTTTCAGATTTGTTATAGAGCAAACTAATTTATGCAGTAGCTTAAAACTTTCAACACTGGTAGCTCAGGAAGAAGAATTTTTGCTTACAACTTGCAGGGCTCCTTTTGTAGCAGGAGCTCCTTTGCATATTAGGCCACACACCCCTGATGTAGCCAATCCTCCTGGAGCTTATAGGACTCTTATTACAAGGCCTACTGTAAGCTCTTGAAGGATTAGCTAACATCTGAGGGGCGTGGCCTAACAAGCAAAGAAGCTCCTGCTACAAAATGAGCCCTGCTCACATGACTCCACAGAGGGAGCATTGGATATAGTGTATGTTTACAGGAATTATTCTCCAGTTCTGTAGATTGCCTTACATAAAAATGTTACTCTTGTATGTTGTGAGTGAGTAAAATAGAGGCAGGACATGAATCCTGACCAGGGAAGTAAAGGATAGGGCCTCTGACTTTTAAGCCAAGGACTAATGTGTATGTGGGAATTCTGCATTTTTCTCTTTGCTGCAGTCCACCCCCCCCCCCCCCATCCCAGTCTTGTAATACCAAAAGTAAGTTGAGTTTACTTTTCCTAGGAGGGTTGTGGTACAGTATCTGCTTTGCATGCAGAAGATCCCAGTTTCAGTCCCCAGAATCACTTAGGAGATCAGGCCATAGGTGATGTTGGAGAGACCTCTACCTGAGACCCTGGAGAGCTGCTGCCAGGTTGAGTAAACAACACTGACCTGGATGGACCGAAGGTCTGATTCGATATAAGGCAATATCATGCTGCAGAAACATAGGAAACTGCTTTATATTGAGTCGGGCTCTTTGGTCAGTCTATTTAGATGGTGTCTGCTCTGCCTATCAGCTCCTCTCCAGGGACTTGAGAGAAAGAGGCCGACTAGCTCAGATGCCTTAGCTTGGGATGCTGAGTGAGGACTGGGATTTTTTTTCCTTCCTGTGGCTCCACCACTGAAGCCTCAGTCCTGCCACTTTTGCTGTTTCAAAACAGACCCACTTCCTGCACGACTGAGGTCACAGTCCAGATTTCAGCAGAGACCCGCTGCATCAGCCATTCAGCACAGAGACCTGCTGCTCTTGTTGCCAGAAGGGGGCCCCGTGGTTTGGGCAAGGAGGCAGTTCTGTTGCGAGAGGCAAATAACATCCAGCCTTTTAAAATGTCTCTGCACTTTTGATTTCCTTTGGGCCTCAGCATTTGATTGAGCTTTCCGAGACCACAGTGTTTCCACCAGGGGAATTTCTTCTGTCGCTAGCTGAGAGTTCACTTTCCCTTTACTTGAAGCAAAGTCATCGCCTTTTATAATTGCTCAGAGACAAAATATTTGTGGTGGAAATAACTGAGCCAATTTATCACAAACACACCAAAAAAATAATAAAGTCCCTGAGTGACCCAGAGCCTGCCGACGTGGCTTGGCCAGTGTTTTCCACCCAGGCAACTAACACAGTCAGCCAAGAGAGACGGGTGCTTTTAAAAGTAGCGATGACATCTGATATTGGGCTCAGTGCTTCAGGGTCCTTTTGTTTTCAGGTGACCATCCTAGAAGGCCATTCAGAAGACATTATCCCACAACTGAAGAAGAAATATGAAGTAGAGAAGTTGGATTTTGTCTTTCTGGACCACTGGAAAGAAAGATATGCCTCAGACACCATCTTACTTGAGGTAAGTTGGAGAACTTCCTTTGGGTAGTCAAGATCCCCCATTCTGGAATTCCACAGGATTGCTGAATGGTAATGTTCTGGATCAGGGGTGTCAAACTTGTGGCCCAGGGGCCAAATCAGGCCCCTGGATGGTTCCTATCAGGCCCTCGAGCAACTGGTTGTTGTCCACTTCCTTCTCCCTCTCTCTTGCTTCCTTATGCATCATAGCTTGCTTTTCCAGCTTGCTCAATCACACAGAAGCTACAGAGCAAAGCCTCTATTTTCTCCATTGGCTGAGGCTCCTCCCTTGGAGAGAAAGAGGGGGAGGGATAGCTTGCTTTGCCAGGCTCTCTCAGTCGCACAGCAGAGCCAAGCCTGTCTTCCTTCTATTGGCTGAGGCTCCTCCCCCTCGTGGTCCCCTGGGAGAAGGAAAGTGCCAGAGCTTCATTTGCCCAGTTCCCTGGATCACACAGGAAAGATACAAAGAAAGCACCTTTGAGACCAATAAGTACTACTGCTTCAAGCATGTTTTGGGTTAAGTTTTTTATTTAAAAGCTTTGTTTTTATCTGTGTCCTTTATAAAGTTTCTCTCTCTGCTACCTGGCATTACATTTTATGACATGCATGGCCTGGCCCAACAAGGTCTCATTTATGTCAGATCCGGCCCTCCTAACAAATGAGTTTGACACCCCTGTTAGATGGCAGCACGGCAGCTGATTGCAACAGTAGGCTTTTGTATTTGATGTCTGGGGCAGGTGCAGCCTGTGCAGGCCTATGCTGGTCCTGAACAATTGCTTGGAGAAGATGATCAGAGGGACGAGGGTAAATCAGACGATGAAGGCAGGATGGGTGGTCCCTGACAAAGTTGCTCTAGGAATGAGGGATCAGCCTGTCTTGGTGGTAATTGCACTCCCCCTGAAGGAATGGGCTTATAGTTTAAAGGTGCTGTTGGACTGTGGCCCTGCAGTTGAAGAGATGTAGCACCTTCTATCAGCTGTTGGGCGCTCCTTATTAAGTATTATTTGGCCATGGGGACCCATGAAGCTGCCTTCTACTCTTGGTCCATCAGGGTCACTGCTGTCTACTCAGACTGGTAGCGGCTTTCCAGGGACTTATGCAGAGGTCTTTCATATCACCTACTGCCTGGTCCTTTTAACTGGAAATGCCAGAGATTGGACCTGGGGCCTTCCGCATTCTGAGCAGAGGCTTTGCCACCATGGTCCCTTTCCCAGGTGCATGCTTGGATCACAACCAGGTTAGACTTTACATGGGCCTGGTTCTGAAAAACTATCTCCAAATGTCTGTTGGCCCAAAGGGTGGTCTTCCAAGATATTGTCAGGAACTGGATACAAGGACCAAATCACCCTTCTGCTGGAAGGTTTGCACAGGCAGTCTATCTATTTTCTGGCACAATTTAAAGGGGGGGGGGTCACCTTTGAAGCCGTAAATGGCTTAGGACCAGGGCACCTCAAGGACAGCCTCCTATTGTATTGTCTGGCCCCAGGGGCGGAATTCTAGCAGGAACTCCTTTGCATGTTAGGCCACACACCCCTGATGTAGCCAATCCTCCAAGAGCTTACAAAAAAGAGCTTTGTAAAATCTTTACCCCAAACCCTTCTCAGTGGTAGTGCTTCCCCCCACCCCCACCCCGAATACACTCCCACTTGAGGCTCGCCTGGTTCCTGCTTTACTGTCCTCTAGGCTCCAAGCTAAAACAAATATTTCTTTCCTCCTGGGTTTTTAATTGAAGTTTTAGTCCCATCTCTTTTTCAGTTGTCTTTTGAAGCCTCTATCAGCACACCTGAGCTACACCTTACTCTTCCCTTTCCCTTCTCAGGAATGTGGCTTGTTGCGGAAGGGCTCCGTCCTCCTGGCTGACAACATCATCTACCCGGGGGCACCGGAGTTCATCAAGTACATCCGTAACAACAAGCGCTTTGAATGCACCAACTACCCCTCTCACCTGGAGTACATGAAAGTGGAGGACTCTATGGAGAAGGCTGTCTACCTGGGCCCTGACGCTGAGTAGCATTTCACAGTCGGTCCCACGAGGCTGAGCACCCCTTTTAGTCCTGTCTGTGTTTCAGATTTTAGCTTTCTGTGATTTGGGGCCAGTCATGAATGTGAAACAAGAGAGAGCTGGGCTTGAAGAGAGAGACAGAGAGAGCGAGCGAGAGAAAGAGGCTGTGCAGATACTAGGTGTAGATCAACCCCTCTCCTATATCAGTTGATGTTTGTTTTACAGTAGCGTGTCTAAAAGTGACAAGGCTAAAAGGTAAGGCCCAAATGTCAAGAAGTCTTAGCAGTTTCTTAGCAGAACAAGGCCCAGGCCTCTTGGAGAAGTACGGATGGAGCAGGCAAAGAAGCTGCATCGAGCAGGGTTCCTCTCCCCCAGGTGTGGAGGAGATTGGGAAATAAATGGCCGTGGGCGATTCACCCCCTTGTTTCCCGAAGGAGGGATCCCACGCCCCAGTCAAGGCAAATGCCAGGCCCACCCAGTGATGGCTGCGAGATTTGCCGAGGAAGCCACATGCCGGAAGGAAACACAAGACAGACCGTAACAGTCGCATAACAAGAAGCATCTTCTCCCTGCTGGAACATCAGAATTACATAAGCCGCTAAGACCCCGCAGGAAGTCTGTTTTCTTCGAGCCCCTGCTGCATCAGTCTTAATCTCTCTGCCTGCTCTTTGGGATCAAGATGTGCCGTGCAATGCAGATGCCCTGCAGCGTTTCCTGGACGATGGGTGAAAAGTTGTGCCTTTCTGGCTTATTGTACCACTTCCGTTAGCTAGTCTTTTGGCACTTTGAAAGTACTAAGCATTGTCATCTCCTAAAGGAGACACTCTGTCCACCCAAAGTTTATGTCATGCAGCTGAGTGATCCCTACCCAAAGTAACCCATCGTTCAGATTAATAAATATAGTTTTTCCAAAGATAATCTACTTGTCTCTTTGCTGACCTTGAATGACTCATGTCTGGCCTCTAATTCTATAATAATAATAATAATAATAATAATAATAATAATAATAATAATAATAATAATAATAATAATAATAATAATAATAATAAATTTATTCTTATATCCCGCCCTCCCCCGCCAAAGGCGGGCTCAGGGCGGCTCACAGGCATGGAGTTCCATGGTTCAATAAAACAATACAATACAACAACAATTTTAAATGGCCCCACCATCGAGGGGCCATTGCTGAGAAGGCTTGCTCCCTGGTTGTCTTCAATCGAGCCTCTCTTGGCCCAGGGATTATTAGGAGATCTAATTCTCAGATTTTAGTTTAGTTTATTGATATCCCACCCTCCCCGCCAAAGCAGGCTCAGGGTGGCTCACAGTACACAGTAAATCACAATAAAACAATTCACGTAAACATTAAGTTAAAACAGTTAAAACAATTTGGTGCTAATTTCCACTTAGTTGCAGATGGCATTCGATGTTCTTAGACATCCTATTAGCTCTTCTATCTTGGCAGGTTCAGTTAAATCTAGCTGGAAGAGTATCGTCTTGCAGGCCCTGCGGAACTGGACAAGGTCCCGCGAGGCTTTTATTGTTGAAAGCTCTTGCGTACGAAAAAGGTCACTTCCTTATTGTGGCCGGTTGGCCAGAAAAGCCTTCTGTGCCTCAAAGCTTTGCTTTTGTAGCACGCTGCACTTCTTCACCTCTGCTTTCCGGCATCCCTCCTCCCAAATCTCTTCCCCCTTATGCTTCTCTGTTGACCTCTCCAAGTCTTTTAAAGAGCTTTTGTGCTAGCCAGATAAAATTCTCACTCCGTAGTAGTTATGAGCAGGCCTCAGATTCAGTGGGAGCTCACAGGGGCACAGCTCCTGAACCTTTCTGAGAGTTCCACCTCTTTGTCCTTTTAATGGTATGTGCAGCTGCATCACAATCCCTGGATGAGCTCCACCACCTATTTTTCTACAAAATGACCCCTGGTTATGAGGGGTTGGTTTTCGCACTTACCTTATCGTTTGACGAGACAGATATCACTGCACGCATTCTCCCGGAGTGTCTGTTGTATGTTAACCTTAGAAGATAACACATTTCACCATCTTTGTCAGCCTGCTCCGTTTCATATCCCTGTGAGATGGTTACATCTCTACTTGCCGATAAGGACCCAGAAAAAAACCTAGCAGTTGCAATTTTTTTAAAAAAAACTCTTTCTGGCTATTGGATAAGTAATGATTTACAAGAACTATTCACTGATCAAGCTCAATGCAGCATAGAGCTTTTCTTGCATGAAAGCAAAGAAGTTGGCCCTGCAGAACTCTGCCAAGTCCGCAGCTCGGTATGAGAGCAACTGGCTTGCATGCAGAAAGTTCCAAATTTGATTAATGGCTCCTCAAGATGACAGAATCCAGGGGTGGAATTCTAGCAGAAGCTCCTTTGCATATTAGGCCACACACCCTTGATGTAGCCAATCCTCCAAGAGCTTACAAAAAAGAGCCTTGTAAGCTGTTGGATGATTGGCTACATTAGGGGGTGTGGCCTAATATGCAAAAGAGCTCCTGCTAGAATTCCACCTCTGCATATAAGCACTGCACCATCAGCATGCACAGATCGACGTAACAAGCTGAGAAAGAACCATTGGATAGAGACACTCTTTTGTCTTAATGCCCACTAAGAAAGTTAATCAGTGCTGATCCTGTTCCAAATTGAACCAAGGGGGCTTCCCTCATCCCTAGCGAGAACAATCTCTGAATTAGCTGACTAATGCATGTATATTGGTTGACACGCTCTCTGCTGAAGAAGGAAACCCCCTTCTAAGGTTTACAGACTAACCAAAATGAAATCCACGGCACACAAATTTATTCCAGGCATTATTTATTGAAAACACACCAAAATGGTAACCTACACACCTGGTTGAAACAAGCAATTCTACTTGTCTGTTATGGAAAGTTCCTAGAATAATATTAATACATTCGGGTTATGTTAACATTGGTTCTATGAAAGCATAATCCGCCCCCCCCCTTTGTCAGAAAATCAAACCGGTCTGTTTATAGTACAGTGTAAATACAATGCAAAAGGAACCCGCCCCCCCTCGCCCTCCCCAGTCTAAAACTACAGCGATCAAGTCAAGGAAGATTACAGAAACACACACTGTTGATTTCTTTTTTTAAGGGTTTGGGTCCCCCCTCCCCAACCATGAAAATTTTAAGGCACATGATTGTTACAAACACATTGGCTACTAATTCACCAGTAAGCTGCTGAAATCTAGGGCTTTGGGGGCTTTTTTCTACACAAGAAGATTCCCTCCACTGGATTTGGGGGACTTTGCAAGCCATATGCTCCAACTCTGCTGTTCAGTTCTTTAGCGCTTACATCCCCTCAACTCTGAGCCAGAACAGTTCCCCCCATTCATGCACTCCATTTGCGCTGCCTTGCAACATGCACATCAGACCCGAGAGCACAAAGTATGCTGTGGCACCCTTAAAAAGAAGAAGAAGAAGAGATTGGATTTATACCCCACCCTTCACTACCCAAAGGAGTCTCAGAGCGGCTTACAATGTCCTTTCTCTTCCCCTCCCCAAAACAGACACCCTGTGAGGTAGGTGGGGCTGAGAGAGCTCTGACAGAAACTGCTCTTGAGCAGAACAGCTCAGAGAGAGTTAGGACTGCCCCAAGGTCACTCCAGCAGATGCATGTGGATGAGTGGGGAATCAAACCCGGTTCTCCCAGAAAAGAGTTCGTGCACTTTGCCACCACACCAAACTGGGTATCTTAAAGAGATTGCCTGGTTTTATTGCGGCACGTGCTCTTGTGGTCCATGCCCACCAGTGGCTTTAAAGTGGGTGGCAAACAGTGGTGGGTGTACATTGCTGTGGCACATTGCTGGTTCTCTCGCACACACATGCACACACATGCTTTTCACTTGACGACAGACTGCATCATGGGACACAAGCAGCAGGTTGAGGTGGGAGAGCCCTGAGCTGGCAGGATGGGCTGTAGCATTTAAGACTGCGTCACATAAATATTCTGCTGTGCCAAACACAAAACAAAGCTCTGTGAGCAGATGCAGCAGCGGAGCAGGCAGTGTTAAGGCAGATCCCTCCCTCTTTTTTTTACCTGCATTAGAACCGCCCTGCCCTGACCTGGATGACCCAGCCTAGCCTGATCTCATTTGGATGTTGGAAGCTAAGAAGATGATGCTGGATTTATATCCCGCCCTCCACTCCAAATCTCAGAGTCTCAGAGCGGCTCACAATCTCCTTTGCCTTCCTCCCCTACAACAGACACCCTGTGAGGTGGGTGGGGCTGAGAGAGCTCTCCCAGAAGCTGCCCTTTCAAGGACAACCTCTGCCAGAGCTATGGCTGACCCAAGGCCATTCTAGCAGCTGCAAGTGGGGGAATCAAACCCGGTTCTCCCAGACAAGAGTCCGCACACTTCACCACTACACCAAACTGGCTCTCTACACTACACCAAGCAGGGTCAGCCCTGGTTAGATGGGAGACCACCCAGGAAGTCCAGAGTCGCTCTGCTGGGTTCTGTGTTGTCATCATCCCAGGCTAGGATACTCCCATTTGAAGTGCATTTAAAAAAAATAAATCCCAGGGTGTTTTTAAAGCGCCCACCTGCTACTTGAAACACTGCCACTGCCTCCACCTACTCCAGCACCTCAAGACCCTCCCCCCACCCAGCGTGCTTCAGACCGAGTGCCCTTGACGTCTTGCTTGGGGGCAGGGGTAGAATCCTAGCAGGAGCTCCTTTGCCTATTAAGCCACGCACCCCTGATGTAGCCAATTCTCCAAGAGTTTACAGGGCTCTTTTTTTTGTAAGCTCTTGGAGGATTGGCCACATCAGGGGTGTGTGGCCTAATAGGCAAAGGAGCTCCTGCTAGGATTCCAGCCCTCCTTGGGTGGAAGCAACCCCCAGTCAACCCTCACAGGGAGAGCGTTGTGAGAGCCACCAGACCCCTTGCTTGTCAACTGAGGCTTGTTCACGCACAGGCTGCAGGGGAACAGAAGTGACGCTCACACAGGCGTGAACTGATTTGGACTTAACAAGGGTAGAGCCCAAGGTACTGAGAACAGAATATACGTGTTAGGATGGGGGTTAGAGACTCGTGAGCATTAACCTTGCAGATGAAAACAAACACAAAATGCAGACATACATAAAGTTCCAAGCCATGGGAATAGAATTCTAATATGCGATTGACGGGTGCCTAGAAGTATTCATGGATCAGCCTACATTTATCTGTCACTTTCAGAACTGTGCGAGTGCCGTCTCTTCCAATTCTAAGATGCGCCTCTTGACTTCCAGACCTTCATTTCACTCAAACTATTGTGTAAATTCAGATCTAGCTCCAGATTGTAGAGATATTTCTCCAAGAAAACCCGTAAGCTTTCTAGGAGCAAGCGAAGAGAAAACTCTGCTCAGATACACCGAAACTGGGATTTCCCTGGACCTAAAGCTATGATTATGGGTACCATCCACCCATCTCAGTTTATTCTGCATAGATAGTTACAATATGCCAGCCTCACTTTGGCACCTACGGTACCTGGCACTGCCATATGCTCCTCAAAAGCACTCAAGGGGGACAAGGCAGCAGTCATGTTCTCAGACCTCCATGGAAGCTTTGGTGAGATGAGATGAAAATGAAGCCAACACAGAGACCGATTCCCCACTAGCCTTATGTCGCTCTCATGCTCTTCTTCTCCGCAGGGCTTCCGTTGGATTTCACATTATCTGCCTTGGGGCTGCATCTTGCTTCACCTTTTTCGCGCGGCAAACAGAAACTGGTTTTTAGAGGATCTTGTTTGCTGCACGAAAGAGGCGGAGCGAGTTGCAGCCCCGGGACAGATAGTGTGAAATCCAACAGAAGCCCCATGGAGAAGAGGAGAGTGAGAGCGGCATTAGGCTAGTGGGAAATTAGGCTACTGGGAAATTGCCCAGGTGGATGTGAAACCTCAGTTCCCAGTCACCAGTTGCCTCCCTAAAAAAACACACCACAGCGCAAGATTCTTTCAGGAGCCCAAAGCCAACCCTTTTACAGAGCTTCTAAAGTACCCAGAAGGCAACAATCCTTCTGTTTTTCTCTTGGCGGTGGTGGGGACAGCACTCCGTAGGTTGGTATTCTCTGTCTTGGAGCACACCTAACCATTTTGGATGAAGATGTGGCCACAGCTTATTGTGGTGGACAGAATTTAAGATCCCACCAAGCTGCTGAGTCTGACCTTCATTCTAGAGTAGAATGTATGTTCCGCTCTGACTGGCAGCAGCTCTTCAAGGTTTCAAAGAGATAACAGAGCAGCCGCCTGAGACTCTTAACTGGAGATTTGGGGTACTGAACCTCCATGCAAAGCAGATACTCTGCTACCAAGCCTTGAGGTTTCCTCTTAACCCATGAAGCTGCCTTGTGCTAAGACAGACCATCTAGCTGACTATTGTCTGCTCTGGCCAGCAGCCGCTCTCCATTCAAGTTGCATTCAAACAACTGTGATTAAGACTTTTTAGTGGGAGGTGCCAGTGATTGAATCTGACTCTTTCTGCGTTGTATAGTTGGTGGCTCCACCACTGACATACAAAAAATCCCATATACTTAATTCTGCTGGTCAGGAGAAGGGTCAGTGAATTCCTGCCCTGTGGCCTTTCGAAATGCTGTCCGTCACACCCCATTAATTGAATTTGGAACTAACCAGACCAAGCCCACACACTTTCAAGCATACCTTCTCAGCCAAGAGATCTAGAAACTAGTTTTTTGAAAACAGAATGAAACCACGGTTTCTCTGTGGAGTCTTGTGCCCAACACAAAATCCAGCACTTTTCTAAGCTTAGTTAGACAAATGGGACCTATCTCCTCCCCAAAAAACTATTTCTTTAGGAACATTCCCTTTACTGACTCTTGAAAACTGATCTACATCATTTCTGGAGAACAACCAGAAACCAATATGGTTGGTTCAGACCATGGAGATCAGACATACCAGTCTTTTCAAATTACAACCGCCAGAAAGCAACAATATTAATAGTATGACCACACTCAGGGCTTTTTTTTTTTTTTAGCAGGAACACACAGGAATGCAGTTCTGGCTGGCTTGGTGTCAGGGGTGTGGCCTAATATGCAAATGAGTTCCCGCTGGGCTTTTTCTACAAAAAAGCCAGGACTACACTCATAGTTTTGCCATTGGCCAATAAGAACTGCCCTATTCCATCAGAGCCAAGTCCATCAAGCCTGTACTCTGTTGCCAAGAATGGCCAACCTGACATCCTGCACAAGTCAGATAAATACGGCTTGGCATACACTTGTCTCGCCTTTTGGCCTGAAGTATCAGGTAATATGGTGCCTCCGAAGGCTGAGGTCCCATTTGAAGCCACGCTGGTAAGTGAGTGGATGACTATTGAGAGACCATGAGAAGGCAAGCTGGAAGAGCTGTGCAGCAGCATGCGCAGAGCAGCTACACGTGCTTAGTTTGCCTGCCAGACAGCCGTATCCCTTGCAGATATTGCACGGGCATGCAAATGGGAGATTTTTGCACAAGTTGTAGCACAGTGTAAATAACACACACACACACACACCTAGAACCTGTGCAAAGAAGCCTGGAAAAGCTGTTTTGCCTTTTTCCAATGTCATGTTTAAATCAGGCCTCTGACTGGGGTCTTAGTGACAAGGTGGCCCTTAAAGGAGCTGGGACTCAGTGGCAGAGCATCTGCTTGGCATGCAGGAGGTGGTGTGAAAGACCTGAAACCCTGGCGAGCTGCTGCCAGTCTGAGTAGGCAGTACTAACCCTGATGGACCAGTGGTCTGATTCAGTATAAGGCAGCTTCCAGTGTTCATGTATTCATAGATCTTTAAATGCCCTAATCTGGATAGCTCAGGCTAGCCTGATGTCACTGTATCTCGGAAGCTAATTTTGTTCTTTTCCCACGCAAATGCTATCCTGACCACTTTGCATTCTTAACCACTGCCCACCAGCTATATGCGCCATTGCTCACTGCACCCCATTTCATTGTCTGCAGAAGGATGCATGCCTTCGAACACTTACATTCTGAATGAAACTGTGTTGGTCTTAAAGGTGCTACTGGACTCCTACTTTGTTCTGTTGCTTCAGACTAGCACAGCTGCCCACCTGGGTCAGCCCCGGTTAGTTTGGGATTGGAACAGGCCTCCGATTCAGCAGGAGCTCACAGGAGCACAGCTCCTGAACCTTTCTGACAGTTGCTCCTCTTCCTCCCTCCCTACCTTGTCCATTGAATAGTAGGTGCAGATGTATAACAAGCCCTGGATTAGGACAGCGGGCAGCCAGCCAGCCACCAGGGGCTTTGCCATGCCCCCAGACCCTCATTAACCCCTGGAGAAGCCCCCCCCCCCTTTATCCACTTCTTATGTGATTTTGGGCCGCCTGTGGCTTGCTGGCCTTTTGACTGGGGGTGGCAGCCCAGGAGAACCCCAGGTTAGCAAGGCCTGCTTGGGCTGGCTGGATCTCTAGCCAGCCCAAGCAGGCCTCGTTCGCCCGGGGCTCTCCTTTCTTGCACCGGGTTGCTTTTGGCTGGGGGGGGGCAGCATATGCTAATGAGTTATGCTAATGAGCTCCACCACGTATTTTTCTACGAAACGGCCCCTGGATGGGAGACCACCAAGGAAGTCTAGGGTTACAGGCCAAGGCAAACCACCTCTGTGCGTCTCTTGCCTTAAAATCTCTATGGGGCCATCGTAAATTGGATGCGACTTTACGGCCCCTTCCCACCCCCAAATTATATCGAAGCAACATCCTGGCAGTGCTTGCAAAGTTCCCTGTGATTTATTGACTTGCTCGCTCACATACGATGACGTGACATGACAGCCACACACAGATCTTCACTGAGCAGAGGATGGAAGGAGGAGCTGCCTCCCTCCCTGTCACAGTCCCAGCATGTGCTGCTAAGCCCCCCCCCCCAACCGCTGTGGTACACGACACACAGATTACTAATATCGGTGGGAAGCAGCCACAAGAAGCTCCGACACGCCAAAGGGACATACAGAATTAGCAGTTACAAACACAAAGAACAAGCGGGGAGGAGGGGGGTGTCGAGAGAGGAAGAGATCCTTGCCGAAGGGCAAGTCCACGGGTGACTGACCAGTCCCTTTGGAACTCCTCCAAGACATTCACACTTTGGTTCATTACGGACAGACTGCCACTGTGGCTAATCTGGACTGCCCAGGCAGTGGTGCACTTGCTTTCAGAACAGGTCCTTTTCTCCAAAGGGAGCATCTCCGCGTAACAAACTTCAACAGGGTTCCGACCTGGTCCATGGTTGTGATATTAGCCTAGGAAACCTTAAAATGATGGCACTGAGAAGTAAGACTGCACAAAGGAGGTCACGTCAGGCCAGAGGTCCGACTAAACTCAGACAGATGCCACCAGGCAGCCCACAGAAAGGGCCTAAAAACAACCGACTTCCCTTCTGGTTGCTTCTCAGCAGTTGAGATTTAGAGGTACACTGCTCCTGAACTTGAGGGTTTCCTTTAGCTGTTCACCAAGAATTGAATTCCTCTCTTTTTAAAGTCGTCTATGCCAGAATTATGTAAGAAACCCTTCACTTGTTTCTCCTGCTACGACTCTCCTCAAGACGGAGGCTATGACCGTTAAAACAGTCTAAGCAAGGCTGTGTGAAATCTGCATTTTAAACACAGCCAAAATGCGGCAGCTTAAATCGATTATGCAAGTCAAAGCAAGCATGTTTGGGTTGCATAAGTCATTCCAGTTCTGCTAGACATTGGTCGGGGCCAATGAGTGCTAAGCGCAGCAGTGAAGTCTTTTTCTCCAGCTGAGGAAAATACAGCACAACCTTTCCTCCCTTTCAGACTAATGTTCATACTTCGGAGACACAGCCCTGGCGAGGCTTGTAAAACAGATGTGCCTACACTCCAGAGTCACTAAGCCACTTCTGTGCTCCACAGCCAATACAAGTCGGTTTCTGGCAATCTCCCTGTATTATCTGCTATTTTCTTGTCTCCTAACCTCCCCGTGGCAACTCACGCACCACAAGATCTCAGGTAGGGATTCTCCCTGCCTCAGTGTCTGAAAGGTACAAGAGACTTCAAAACGAAACAGCAGGAGCATAATCAGAAATTCCATTTAACATATACATCTAGACAGGTTGTTCTTCCAGTGGCATTTTGACTCCCGGTTCTTTGGTAAATAAACAGAACCGGGCACAGACGGATGTCAGGACGTAGAACTTTCCCTTGCAGGGGCCTAATAAACTACAAAACAGACTCGGTTAGCTATAACTGTCAGACAAGCATTTTCTTTTAAAAAAAAAAACACCCTTTGTATACAAAAAGAATTACACAAGATTCTTAAAGATGGTATAAAAGTGTTTGGCATTAACAGCCCAGTTAAAAGGATCGTCACTGATCAATAGTAGAAGTATGAAAGAGCACCATTGTTAGAAGCTAGAGAAGGTTTTTGATCTGGATTCAAACTGTTGTTTAGATGCGAAGATGCCCCTGGCTTGGAATCTAAAGACAGCAGCCTGCCTTTGGTTCTTTGGCCAATCAGAGTTTCTTTTGGCCAGCTCAGCCTCCCTCTTATTGGTCACCGTGACCTTCCTTTGATTCAAATTGCCTCTGCTTTCTTAAAAATTCAGAGGTAACCCCAGTAGAATGTTTGAGATGGGAGGGGGGGGGGAATGGGTTGTATCTGCTTGTGTCTGTACCATTCAAATTTCTGAAAAGCTTCTGGCACCGGTCTTTCCCTGAATCAATGCAAAAAAAAAAAAAAATGCTTTCCAGCCACAAACTTTACTTACATGGTTTTGGCAACCTATTTTCTGCACAACAATATATAGATATAGATATATATTTATATATGTAATTCATGTCAAATTTTATTTTCTTTATACTCCAGAAGATACAAAGCTCTTGATGCTTGCTTTTTTTAAAAAGGATTTTAAATTTTTTTTTTACAAAAAGTTAGATGTTTAACTAATACAGTAAATTTTTTTTGTTTCATTTTTATCTCCCAACTCCCCACCCTGATCATTTAAAATTACAAAGGAAACAGCAGGCACTGGGGGGGGGGGAACAAAATCCAAAATAAAGCTTGTTGGATTCAAAAAACATGTGCTTTCCAATCACGCCATAAGTGAATGTGGCCACCAACCACGTTTTAGTGAAAGAGAAACAGAGAGCAAGAGAAAAACAGGAGGCAAGTGTCATCAACGGGTTTTTAAAAAAATCAGTATCCTGCTTTCATTTCCTGTCTATAGCAGACCAAACCCTAAAATAATGTAGTTAAAGCACAAAGAATCACTGTATACGGTTCAGGGGGAAGAAAAGGGATATGGTTAAATCCACCAATGGCAAAAGTGTTGCGTCAAAGAGACCTTAGAGAAGACTTTGCCCATAAGTGGGAGGTCTTCCTTTCTCAGTTGTAAAACCCTAATGACTGACTAAAGAATCCACACATGTGACTCGAAGGAAAAAAAAAACATTACAGTTCCCTTTGAAGCACAGTTTGTTAATATCTTAGCCAAAAATCATAGAAGCTGTCCAGCGGTGGGTGATTATTTTAACAGCAACGCTAAAATAAAATCTGAAGCATACCGTTTCATTTTCAGCACATCTCCCTAAGCAAGGACACATTTGCTTTGCTTACATGTTATGGCAACGGACCCCACCTTGAGGCACTGGAAGTTCAGTCGCCGTCGATCCAACACTGACATGCTGAAAATTTAGAAGAGTTGGGGGGGAATTCCCCCTGTTCTAACACAGTATGAATGCCAGCAACGAGAAAAAGTCAATCCGTTCCAGATTTGTCTGAGGTTTCTGAATAAGGACAGCAAAAAATAAAAAATAAAAAAAACCCTTGGATGAACCATTTATATGTTTGGAAGTACAAAAAAAAAAAGAGCCATTACAGAAGTCTAAAAGGCAGAAGAATTGTACATCGTTGTAGTGAAAATAGAGAGAGCACAGTGTGATATCGCTTACTTCAAAAGCAGATTATACAGCCCATGCCAGTCTCGGCTACCACCTTCTGAGCCATTCAACCAAGATATTTTTCCTCTCTCTTTCTCCTTTCAGCAAATCCCAACAAACAACTCAACGCTTCTGCACTTCCCAAAAGAATAAAACCTCAATTATTAGGCCACAAAAATAATTAGAATCACTATTTTTTTTTAAAAAAAATTCACAGTTCAAAAAAGAACAAAAGGAAAAAAGAGGGGGGAAAGTGCTATTTCTCATGACTACCCAAGGTATACTGTTGAATATTTTTGCCGTTTCTCTTGCCTTTTGATTTCCTTCCCCATCTCATGACCTTCACTCCCTACTTGGCACCATCCACTTAGAAGAGTCAGCTAAGAACCTAATCTGTTAGACGTAAGCTCGGATCTTGATTCTGCCTTCTCCTGTGGGAAGCAGGGCTGTTGGGCGGGAAGACAGGCCCAGCTTGTAAGGCAGACTGCTCCAAGGCTGACCGATGAAGATCACCTTGCCCTCCACGCTCCCCACGGGATCCACAGTCCGTTTGATTCCACCGATGCAAAGGAAAAAAAAAAGGAATGCAAGAACCTCCGAATCCAAATGGCAGTGATGAGTAATGAGATCCTGTGGGTTGATTTCTTCTTTTAGTCGAGGGAAAAATAATAATAAAACAAGCGGCTGGACTTTAGCCCTGAAAGAAAGAAAAGTCAGAGCCGATTAATACTGAGACTGGGGGGGTGGGGTGTCAGTCTTTGCAACCGTGCAGCCCACGCTGATCTCCTCCACCCTTAATGGGGGCAATGACCAGTGTTCCCCCTAAGCTTAGTGTGAGCTAACTCACAGTTTTTTAGCCTCCGGCTCACAAATCTTTGTCTTAGCTCAGGAAGGATGCCCCAGAGCATACTAATTTAATTCAGTAGCTCACAGCTTTAATGCTAGTAGCTTGCAAAGTAGAATTTCTGCTCACAAGACTCCGCAGCTTAGAGGGAACATTGGTGATGACCAGTGTTCCATGCTGAGTGTGAGCTAGCTCAGTTTTTTTAGCCTCCAGCTCACACATTTTTGTCTTAGCTCATGAAAAATAGCCCCAGAGCGCACTAATTTATGCAGTAGCTCACAACTTTAAATGCCAGTAGCTCACAAAGTAGAATTTTTGCTCATAAGACTCTACAGCTTAGAGGGAGTATTGGTGATGATCACAAGTTGTCTCTTTCTCTTCTCCCAGAAAGAACACCTCCCCTTTTAGAAGAGCTACCATACACCTTCTGCTTCTCTGGCTCCAAAGCTCCCGCAGTGGTCAGGGCACATCTTTCCTTGTGCTACATCTGGTGCGGCTTGAGCTGTGTGTGTGGATTAAGAGCATGTTCTGTTGCTGGGGGCGTATGTTCAGTTTGTGCACGGAGGCCCCTGCATTGCTTCTCCTAGGACTGTCACACCCTCTCCAGCCATCTTTCAGCTGTGGGGTTTCCCCGAAGCAGCTCTGCACAAGTTAGAAGAGCAAGATTTGAGCCCAGCTGCACCTTAAAAGGCCCAACAATTCCAGGGGGTAAGCTTTTGAGAGTCAAAGCTGCTTTGTAAGACAGAAGCAGGATTGGAGATCCCTGAACCCTGTAATCCTGTCTGAAGGTGGGAAGGGTGCTGCAAATTTATTGAACATATATGAACATATGAAGCTGACTTATACTGAATCAGACCCTCGGTCCATCAAAGTCAGTATTGTCTTCTCAGACTGGCAGCGGCTCTCCAGGGTCTCAAGCTGAGGTTTTTCACACCTATTTGCCTGGACCCTTTTTTGGAGATGCCAGGGATTGAACCTGGGACCTTCTGCTTCCCAAGCAGATGCTCTACCACTGAGCCACCATCCCTCCCCAATTGACTCATTTAAAATGTTTATTAGCCACCTTTCTTCCCTACGGAACTCAAGGTGGCTTACAAACGTCTAGGTAAACCACATCAAATAAAAGACATCAAAACCTGTTTAAAATCGCTATTCGGGATTGCTACTAAACGTAACCAAATACAGTCTTCAACTGCCTCCAAAGATCAAAAGTGAGGAGGGCTTGGTGCACTGCTCTGGAGCCGATTAGGGAGGATGCAGAGGTACAAATGCAAAATGCCATCTGCTGGATCAGAGCAGGAAGGAGAGCTTAGAGGCAGAAAGTGAGCATCTGTACTGAGAGAAGAAATGCGACATCCCTATTCAGCTCTGGTGGCCTCCGTTGCTCTGAATCTGTGAATGAACTCAAGCCCAGCAATCTCAGGTGCAGTTGAAACCTTCCTTTGATGCTTCTGTTTGAAGACTGCCACTCTTGGGTCAGCAGCGGAACATCCTGGAAGACTGACATGTTCTCCTTTGTATCCTGTTGTGTACTGAATTTAATGTTTCGCGGGAAGTTTTGTGTGCACCTGGGCAACCACGGGAAATGCTAGAGAGTCTTGATTGATTTGAACTCAAAGTAGCAACCAATGAGCAGTCTTGGTGCAAAACTTGACCGCCATAATTTGGTATGGGAAACGGTGTGTGTGTGTGTTTCGTTTGCATGTATATAAGCGGGGTCTCGGCCCCGCCATGTTGCCTTAGTATGTAGTTATCAATAAAGCATGTTCCTGATTGAACTCCTACGTGTTGAACCCAGTATTTAACGCATCCCAACTCCCTTCTTTACAACCTACCTTCTGACTGGGATAGAAGGGCTCCTGCTTGTACCTGATGAAGAGAGTTTGACTTTCAACGCTTCAGGGGTGGGGTTCTAGCAGGAGCTCCTTTGCATATTAGGCCACACACCCCTGATGTAGCCAATCCGCCAAGAGCTTACAAAAAAGAGCCTTGTGAGCTCTTGGAGGATTGGCTACATCAAGGGTGCATGGGTTTTTTTGCTTTCATGTTGCAGCTAACTCTTGGCAACCCTGCAGGGTTTTCAAGGCGTTCAGAGGGGGCTTCTGTGTTGTGACTCTGGTATTCTCTGGTGGTCTCGCATCCCAATACTAACCAGGCCCAGTCCTGCTAGCTTCTGAGATCTGACAAAACTGGGTTAGCCTGGGCTATCCGAGTCAGAGCCCACACCTCCTAAGTAACTTACAAAATTTGCACAGGATAGAGAAGGCAGAGAAAGAAGTCCTTTTCTCCCTTTCTCACAATTCAAGAGATCGTGAGCACTCAATGAAATTGCTGAGCAGTCGGGTTAGAACTGATAACAGGAAGTACTTCTTCACCCAAAGGGTGATTAACACATGGAATTCACTGCCACAGGAGGTTGTAGCGGCGCTTGTAGCAGTAGCTACAAGCGTAGCCAGCTTAAAGAGGGGACTGGATCAACATATGGAGCAGAGGTCCATCAGTGGCTATTAGCCACAGCATATTGTTGGAACTCTTTCTGGGACAAGTGATGCTCTTTATTCTTGGTGCTTGGGGGGGCAACAGTGGGAGGGCTTCTAGTGTCCTGGCCCCACTGGTGGACCTCCTGATGTCACCTGGGTTTTGGCCATTGTGTGACACAGAGCGTTGGACTGGATGGGCCATTGGCCTGATCCAACATGGCTTCTTATGTTCTTAATTCCCATTTCCACTGTCTCATATCAAGCGTCTTCTGAGAGTCCTCCAGGAAGGAGAAAGGTGGAAACGAAAGACTCCTGGACTCTTTCCTTGCCAGTAGAGAAAGGGGGAGGGGGAGCAAGAAGCAGAGAAGGCTGCGATAGGGAAGTTAATCTCAAGCACCAATTACCATGGAAAGAACCTATCATGCATGCAAATTAGACCCAGGAGTTAACAGGCTGGGGTTTAGGGTCACGGGCATCCACCAAAGCATTCAGGTGGCACTGAAATGTTCAAGGAGGGGGCTTTTCGGCATTTTCATTTTCTTTGCTTTTTGCTTTGCATTTGCCTTTACTGTTGTTTTCCCCCCACTTCCACCGTTGTACTAATAACTAAAACCCCTTGTTTGTTCTTGAGCACTTACAATAAACTTTATACCGCCTGTGGCCTCATGTCTCTTTGGTCATGGATAGAAGGTGTTTTGTTAAGAAGGAAGGCAGGGCTGAGTGGGTGAGTGGGTGGGTGCTCTGGGCCCTCCCAGACAGACCTTTATCAGAGTGGTGGTAGCCAGTAGGAGGCCCTTCCTGGTCTACCTCCATACCCTGTTTTTGTTTTTAAAAAACAGATTCCTCCCTGTCCTCTGCTTTAGACGCAAACACGGTAGACACATGTAGAAATACGTGGGGATCGCCTGCTACATCCAGGTTGGTCCTTACTCCACCGGCTGTATTGCGTGACATTTTATCCAAATGCATGGAGCGAAGTATACACTACACAACGCACACATACGCAGCGATGCAGGACATGCGCAAACAAGGCAAGTTAATCTCGAGCACCAATTACCATGAAAAGAACCTACCATGCATGCAAATTAGACCCAGGAGTCAACAGGCTGGGGTTTAGGGTCACGGGCATCCACCAGAGTCACCGAAGCCCTGTTACTCCTGCTAATGGTTTTCCTATTTGTGTCATTCTGCAGCAAACAGGGTGAGGCGTTAAAAAGGCAAAACAGAGCAGATTAATCAAACAGACAAACAAACAAACAAACTTGGCAGTTCAAAAGGGTTGCAAGGAAGCATTAGTGCAGACTAAGAGAGAGAGAGAGCGACAGTGAGATTCAGCCACGTGTGCTTTTATTGCAGAGACCAACATCTGTGAGCATCAACCCAGTGAGGTCCACAGCAGCTGAGCCAGAGGACTGCAAACTACTTGGAAATCAACACACCTGTCACTTTTTGTTTTGGGGTCTGGCCTTCTAAGCAAGAGGAACCAACTGATTTCCCTGTAGTACCTGCCGTTACCTTGTCCAGACAGCAAACCATAAATGTGGTCTAAGCACATTACCTGGGGGGGTCATGATACAAATGAGCAGGGTGGGGAACAAAAAACGTTAACTCCCACAGGAAATAATGTTCACTTAAGTGATGTTAATGTGAACTTACTTAGCATTATAAGTCCTGAGCTCTCATATTCCGAGTTACACAAAACATTTATCTGAGATGAGATATGTGTCATTCTGCAGAGTCCCTTCCTTTTTTTGATAAATCAGTACTAGATTTGGCAACTGGCTTATTCGTCTTCTAAGTTTTGTGGCAAGCTCTAATAACCAGAAGGGGCATAATCCATTGCCTTTCCTGCTAGTATCTCGGAGTTTTACCATTGTCCCTCTCTGCCCTCCTTTGCATCTACCCCGTCGATCCACGATCATAACTCAAATTCTTTCTCATTCCCACCCCCCCGGGAGCCAATTTCCATGCAGTCTAGGGTAAAAACTGTACAGCTGTTTTCTGACTCTCCTCAAAAGCTTGTTCCGATAAGTGAAGTTCTGCTGTAAGGGCATGTGAGTGTGCTGGTGAGATCCGCAGATTGATTTATCTGTTATGCTGCTATTTTTCTCTTCCCAGTTCTCTCTCTGGCTTTGCTCGTCTGTCATCCAAGCAGCGACGCTCAATGAAGAGTTCAATAATAGTTTTGCATCTTTTTAAAATCCCAAATTAAAGATTGTAAATGGCAGTAAACCACTAAGCAAGTTTTTCACTTCATACACACACACACTGGGAAATTGCAAAAAGGCTGCAAACGCCAAGGGCTTGCACACCATGAAAGAAAAACCTTAAGGGCAATTCTGCATCATAGCCGACCCACAAGGCTTTCTTTGTGTTAATTTGTGTGGAAAAGCATCACCCATGTGGGAATGGTACGATCTGAGGAGGCCCCAATCCCTGTGGTAAAATGGCAGGAGGGCTCCTCATGACTGCCAGCATGAGATACACCACATATTGAAATGCCCAGCATTTTGGAAACATGGCCTGCTTCCACCCAAGGGTTTTTCCCCGAGGGAAAGCACGAAGTCCCATGGAATAAAGAGGAAAAGTCATACGATGTGCTCATTCCAAGCATGATTTCTGGAGTACCCAGGCCTTTTGCCTTTTATCTGGAGGGGGGGAACCCCCCCCCAACCCCAATCAACCTGTTTTCCTTCCATTTTAGCGGAATCTCTGGAACTGTCCATGGGGCCACTTTTTCACTCACCACAAGGGGAAACGGAGAGGCACTCAGGAGATTGATTTGCAGGTTTTCTTCTTTTTTTTTGTTTTACTGTGTTTGGTTTTATTGTTGTGAGTAGTGGTGAACAGGTCTGGCAAGAAGGCTTACCATAGAGTTTTTGGGGACTCCTAGAGCTACCTATGTCACCTCCCCCTTTTTTTTTACTAGAAGTGACACTGTGCCATAGCTGCTGTTGTGGCCCTCCCTGTATTCCGGCCCACAACTCCTCCTTTCAGTTGCCAGGTGCTGCCTGGCAACCTTCTCACTTCTGACCACGAAGCAGGGCCAGCATCATCAGCTGTCAGCATCATCAGACGCCTGCCAAGGTCCACACCCTTTCAAAGGGCTCCTTGCCAACTTCCAGAGTTCCCTGGGCCTGCTTCTTGTTCTCCTCGCTCCTCCTGATTGCTTGCCAGCCTCTCCAAAGGAGAGCACCAGAGGTCACAGGAGAGAAGGAGGAGCCACAGTTG
Organism: Heteronotia binoei; assembly: GCF_032191835.1. Taxonomy (NCBI): domain Eukaryota; kingdom Metazoa; phylum Chordata; class Lepidosauria; order Squamata; family Gekkonidae; genus Heteronotia; species Heteronotia binoei. The sequence continues at coordinate 64,286,382 of NC_083233.1, forward strand.
CCCCTCACTGTACTCCCCCCTCTCTCTCTGGGGGAAGGTAAGGGCTTGGACCCAGCAGGAGAGGATGAGCTGGTGGGTGGTGATGAGGAAGAAGAAGAAGACTGCAGATTTATACCCCGCCCTTCTCTCTGAATCAGAGACTCAGAGTGGCTCACAATCTCCTATATCTTCCTCCCCCACAATAGACCCTGTGAGGTGAGTGGGGCTGAGGGAGCTCTCACAGCAGTTGCCCTTTCAAGGACAACTCTTGCGAAAGCCATGGCTGACCCAAGGCCATTCCAGCAACTGAAAGCGGAGGAGGGGGGAACCAAACCCGGTTCTCCCAGATAAAATTCCGCACACTTAACTTCTACACCAAACTGGAGGCAACAGGCCTAGAACAGAGATGGTATCTCGTGCGACAGACCCTTAAAGTCTGCAGCGGGCCCTGCTGCAGGACACTAATGTGGATTCCACTCCATTCTCCTGGACCAAAATGTGGTGGCTGCTAAACCCCACTAATAGCCGTGTGGCTATTAATAACAATGGGTGTGGCGCTCCGGCTGATCTGGGCAGAACAAGGCCCTGATCTGGATAGAACAAGATTTGAACTAGGTCCTCATTGTTGGAACAGCGACTGAAATCTTGTCACCCACGACTCGAGGCGTATCCCTCCCCACTGCGCTTGCTCAATCGAACTCCACGAGCCAAGCAGAGCAGGAGGGAAAGAGGGCAGTGTGTCTCGGGGTCACGGCAAAGCTGCAGGATTCTTCAGCGAAGACCTGGCTATATACAGCATCCGGCTTATCGGATTTGTCGTCGCTGCGGCGTGATCAAGAGACAATGGATTATGTTAACAAGGCAAGGAGATTTTTTTTTTTTTAAGTTCCTGACAAAGAGTGGGACTGAAACAATCCTTTCATGCTCCAGACAAAGGGAGGGGGAAATAATCCGCTTCGGGACCCAAGCAAGGGCAGTAATTACTTTGCCGCAAGGACAGAAGAGATGATTGAGTCCAACCCTGCTTTGAACAGACGAGAAACGCAGCTTTTGGAGAGGGCAGAAGAAGAAGCAGAGGAAGAGATTTCTCCTGGGAGAAACTGCATGGATTGCTGAGACTGAAAAGCCCACCAGTGAAAGAGTAGTATTTCTTAAAGCAAGGCTCTTTGATCCAAGAAGTCAAAGGATTCTGTGTATTGGGTTGCATTAGTTTAGTGATTCTTGCAATCTGTATTGATGGGGTTCACCCAAACCAGATTCTGAGCAGTCAAAATGACCGAGGGATTGGCACAATTTAGTTTAGTTTAGTTTATTTACGATTTATATTCTGCCCTTCCCACTGAAGTGGCTCAGGGCGGCTCACAGCACATAAAATCTAACATAAAAGTATTAAATTTAAACATTTTACACAGTTAAAACATTAAAAAACATAACAGCAGTCTATTAAAACTACACTCAGTTTCCAATGCCAGTTAGTTATAAGCCAGCCGGAAGAGGGCTGTCTTACAGGCCCTGCGGAACTGGGCAAGGTTCCGCAGGGCCCTCACCTCTTCCGGCAGCTGGTTCCACCAGGAAGGGGCCATTACAGAGAAAGCCCTGTCCCTGGTAGATTTCAGGCGGACTTCCTTTGGCTCGGGGACAACGAGCAGATTTTGAGTTCCCGATCTCAGTACTCTCTGGGGAACATGTGGGGAGAGACGGTCCCTCAGGTAGGCAGGTCCTAGGCCATATAGGGCTTTAAAGGTAATGACCAGCACCTTGTACCGAACTCGGTATATTATTGGCAGCCAGTGCAGAACCCGGAGCCCCAGCCGAATGTGCTCCCATCTTGGGAGCCCCAATAACAACCAGGCGGCGGCATTCTGCACTAACTGCAACTTCCGGGTTCGGCACAAGGGCAGCCCCATGTAGAGGGCATTGCAGTAGTCCAACCTCGAGGTGACCGTTGCATGGATCACCGTTGCTAGATCGTCACGCTCCAGGAAAGGGGCCAACTGCCTCGCCCGCCTAAGATGACACCATACACTGCGACAGCCACACTGCTGATCACCATTGTGATGAGTAGGTGTGTCCCAGGAATCTTTACATGTACCTGACTGTGCATCATGGATCACAGCCACAACTGGGAGGAGCTGCCACGCGGATAGGCCATAAGCAATTTGTCTTCCGTTGATGAATATGGGGGCCTAAAGAGACCAATTATGGGAGAGCAGCCGTGGCATACAACGAGCAAAGGAAACAAAGTTTGCTTTCATGCACACTGGATAACGCACTTCAGCAACAGTTTGCAACTGGATTGTGTAACAAATGATTGCTAAAGTGCAGTGAGAGTACATTATCCTATGTGTGTGAAAGCAGCCAGAGAGAGAAAGAGGTGGAGACAGAGAAAGGGATGAGAACAGGGACAAAAATAAGAAAAAAAGCAAGAATAACAGGAGAAAGACAGAGATTCCGTTCAAACATAATGTGAAACAATTGCTTATTTTAACTATGATTCAACTGTGCTGTCAGGATTTGGCTTGCAGACAGTCCTTCAAATCCTAGTTTACCTCAACCAACACTGGTTGCATTACCTTCACTCTTTTCACTACTGATTCCACAAATACCTGCCTGGTATTCCAGTATGCATGGCAGTACCAGGTTATTACACCAAGAGTCAGTTGTCCAAACACAGTTAAGACCAGGGTTCCCTCTAAGATGAGTTATGAGCTAGCTCACAGTTTTTTAGCCTCCAACTCACACATTTTTGTCTTAGCTCAGGAAAAATGCTCCCAGAGCAAACTGATTTATGCAGTCGCTCACCACTTTAATACCAGTAGCTCACAAAATAGACTTTTTGCTCACAAGACTCCACAGCTTAGAGGGAGTATTGGTTAAGACCCACTGTGGTTAATAATATGGCAACACCCCCCCCCCCCCCAATATCAGGGTTGGATTTCAGATCCTGGATTGACCTGACCATAGATGGGCTTGCTTCCTAATTATCACAATAACTGCAGTTAACTTCATTAAACCATGGTTTCACATGAGAGTTGAACTGAACCAGAGAAAGGGTGAAAAACAGAGAACGAAGAATAGAAATGGAAATCTGGAGGGGGATTAACAGGTAGTTGCTTAGAGCTCAAGAGGTCTGGAAAAAAAAACTGGCTAAACCACTGACTAAGTTTGAAATTGTATCTTCCACAAATGTGGTGCACATAGGCAGGGGTGGAATTCTAGCAGGAGCTCCTTTGCATATTAGGCCACACACCCCTGATGTAGCCAATCCTCCAAGAGCTTACAAAAAAGAGCCTTGTAAGCTCTTGGAGGACTGGCTACATCAGGGGGTGTGGTCTAATATGCAAAGGAGTTCCTGCTAGAATTCCATCTCTGCATATGGGGGCGTATGTGCCGATGATGAATATGTAGGGCAAAGTATGCGTTGCACACCAATCTGCATGGACACGTGCACACCACCTTCCACTCCTTCTCACCATGGAAACCACGAGGGAGCAGAGGTGCTCGAAGTGACTATTCTCAGAACAAAGTCTCCTGCACAGCTATAGACTTGGGGAGTGGGGCTGGTTTCGAGCAGGCACTGAAAGCAACAACAAAAAGACACATGCCTTTGCATACAAACAGCTGTTAGGAACTTCAACGTCACAAGGAGGCTCCTGGAACGAATGACATGCCTCCAGTCCTTTGTACCAAGTCTTCAAGTCAAACCATGTTTCCCACATCCCCCAAAGGAAAGGGGAAATGCATTCCAGCAGGACCCAGAATGAGCAGAAGATACAAACTGGTCCTGTTTAGCTGGTGGCTCTGGATCTCTAAGGAGGAGTTGGTGGGAGAATGACCAAAGTGGTAGTAGGGATTGATCGAGATGGTCTTCTTAAGGTCAAAGGGCTATGAAGGGAAAATAAGAGTCTCCCTGAGAGAAAATCTGGATCTTAGGAAGCCACATTCTCAGGAGCTCTTACTATCCTCCAAGTAAAAAAAAAAAAAATCAAGAACGCCTGTCCTCCCACAGACTCTGAGCAGGAGAAGGTGAGGCAGACGGGTGTCATATTGGTGCTCAAAATCTCCATTCCCAAGATCATACACTACTTCTGTTTTTTAGGGTTTCCACTATGGTTTCCACTAGGGTTTCAGGATTTCCACTATGAAGACACCAACCTGCTAGGAAGTTCCAGGTGCTTATAGGGAGGGCTGGGAGGAGGTAAAGTGAAAGCATTGGATCCCTGAGGCCGAAAGGAGATGAAGAGGACAGGTGGTAACACCCCAAGAACCAAAAACAAGGGTGAGGCAAGGCAATGGGCAGATGAGATCTGAAGGAGTCATAACAACAGACTCTGACTATTCAACTAACCGGCCAAGGATGTTCCAAGAGAGTTAGCTGGGCCTCTACGTGGAGGTTTGGCAAAGAATATTAAAAATTCCTGCCTCACAAGTTCCCAGAATTGCTAGTCTCAAAGGCAAGTTGAGATACCAAGTTAAGGAAACACATCTCTCTCCACTAGGCTCCGTTCAATATTTTATCTTCTCCAATGGGGGTTAGTAAGGGCTTTTTTTTTTGTAACAGGAACTTCTTTGCATATTAGGCTACACCCCCCTGATGCAGCCAATCCTTCAAGAGCTTACAGTAGGCCCTTTAAAGAAGAGCCCTGTAAGCTCTTGGAGGATTGGCTACCTCAGGAGGGTGTAGCCTAATATGCAAAAGAGCTCCTGCTACAAAAAAAAGCCCTCGGGTTAGCACCTGTCTGCCTTGTTTACCACTCACCCCCAGCCGTGTCATTCAACAGCAGCAATAACAAAAGGAAAAAATGCCCACTCAGAAGCACACCACTTACTTTTAGAGGTTCTTTCTCTGACGCATCTCCCATGTTGTCGTTGGCTTTGTACTTCCGCTCTTTTTCCCGGTGATCGATGGTGGAGTACCCATCTGTGAAGGGATGACATGTGACCAATGAGGGAGACGGATGTGTCAACAACACAGCAGCATGAATGGGTGTTTGTTCTCTTTCATCAAAAATGTTACCGGAACAGAGACAAAGCTTCGGCACCTGAAAAAAACTAGTCAAACTTGCCTCCACCACAGAGGGCTGATGGGGGAAATATGTATCTTTCCTTGGGTGTAATGTTTCCCCTCACAGCCCACACAGCGGTGCCTGGCATCCCGCTGAAGCAAGAGGCATATTTCTCACTTCCAGGCATGGGGCTTATTTGCTTCCTGAGGTGACAGGGGAGGGCTACAGACTAGGTGGGAAGTCACGTGTATGATGTTCCCCTGTCTAAAAACTCCAAGCAAATAATAATTAAAAAAAGATGACCAGACAGAAGGATTTCTAGCTTAGCTCTTCTCACGCTGTTCTGCTTACAAGGGATTAGAAACCTAGGGGAACATTCAGTATGTGTCTGACCTCCAGTCTGACATATTTGAGCAGGGGTGACCAAACTGTGGCTTGGGAGTCCCATGTGGTTCTTTCACACACATTGTGGCTCTTGAAGCCCCCACTGCCCCGTTGGCTGGCTTGGAGAAGGCATTTGTCTCTTTAAATCACTTCTCCACATCAAGCCATCTATTTGCCTTCCTTTTTTTCTTGGGTGTAGTGGTTAAGTGTGTGGACTCTTATTTGGGAGAACCGGGTTTGATTCCCCACTCCTCTACTTGCAGCTGCTGGAATGACCTTCGGTCAGCCATGGCTATTGCAGAGCTGTCCTTGAAAGGCAGCTTCTGGGAGAGCTCTCTCAGCCCCACCTACCTCTCAGGGTGTCTGTTGTAGGCAGGGGGTGGGGGGAGTAAAGGAGTTTGTAAGCCACTCTGAGATTCAGAGTGGAGCGTGGGGTATAAATCCAATATCATCATCTTCTTCTTCCTTCTGGCTCTCAGATATCTGACATTCGCGTCTTGCAGCTCTCAGACCTCTGTAGGCCTATTTCAAGACACCCTCATTTCTGCAACTGAGCCACTCCTTCTTCTAGGGCTGCTTATTTGATCCTTCATTTCACCTGTGGACTTCAGGTGTGCTAAGATGTGACAATCTCCAACCTTCATTTTTTGAAGCTGGAGGATGGTCTTGTGTTCAAATCACTCCTATATCTGCAAATGTTCTATTTGGGAGATCGCCCCCTCCTTAGAAGTCCTTCTTCCACCCACAAAGTACGCCACGCACCAATGAATATTTTACTCTGAATACGTAAGCATGTCTGGTCCACAGTGTCTCACTGTCAAGCTGGTTAATACACGGCCATCCTGGAGTGTGATCTCATTTGAAGCTATTTTCATCCTACTGGGAGGATGTATGTTTCAGTCTTCCCTTAAGCAAAATACATATCGACAGCTTATTCACGCTGGCTCAGACATTTGAAGTATATGTGCAGAATATGAAAGGGAACAAATTAATTGGGGGGGGGGCTATTTTTACTGTTTTAGCTTTCAAGAGAAGCCTTGGTTTGGAAAAATTATCTAACCTATCTTTTCCAGCTGACTGAGCTGGATCCAATTTCTTTGGAAGGATATTAATTCCAGGAGTCAAGGGACCATATCGTGAGGTCTGGTTTTGCAGCTACAGACCTGTGAATTAAGTGTGTCAAGGCAATCCATGATCTCTCACTAGCTGTTAACAACATGACTGTCTGTCTCTGAATCAAACCACTTGGAAAGCTACACCATCAGGTTATGGAAATGAATTTTTTAAATCTAGTTCCCCTTTATATGCCAAACTGTTTTGCTGCTATCAGGAATTGTTATTATTATTATTATTATTATTATTATTTCGCCTCATCTCAGCAGACGTTGGGCTCTAGGAGTACAACAACAAAAATAGACATAAAATCAATAAAACTAAGTTAGTTAAAACAAATTGCAACCCAATGACACCCTTTATAACGTGCTACAGTTCTGCTTCCTAGGCATCGGGAGCAGGGGATCCCCCCTTGAGGGGGGGAAGAAGGGGGGGGTGCCATCCTGGCAACCATCACTGTCCTCAGGCAAAAGCCTGGCAGAACATCTCTGCTTTATAGGCCCTGCAAAACTGTAGAAGATCCTGATGGCTGCACATGAGGGAAGGGTTCTAATCTAAACCTTCTTGAAGTGCTAATCTTGAAGTGATATCTTCCGGCAGAGCGTCCCACCAGGTCAGGGCCAGGACCAAAAAAGTCCTGGCCCTCATCGAGGAGAGCCGGACCTCTTTAGGGCTGGGGATCACCAGCAGATTTTGCCCTGTAGAGTGTAATGCTCTTCCAGGGAGATAGCGGAGGAGGCGGTCCTGTAGAGAGATTATAGAGACACTATCCTGGAGATAGATCAAATTATCCTGTAAATGGATTAGAGTTGGACACTATCCTGAAGAAACCTCTTCTCTGCAGGATTTCTGCCTATTTTGGGGATCACTTCTCCAACCTAGGCCATGTCACCAGGTGCCAGTTTCCAGGTGTTTCGGGAAAATGTGAGAGCTGCTTTGTATATTGGGTGGCAAAAGCTGGGTGGCAGCCAGGCACTCGTGTGGCAAGAAGCCGTATCCCATCCCAGTTCTCTGGAAGACTTGTCTATATAATGTGCAACGGCTGGGCCCAAATCACCGGCTCTGCTTTGGTTATTGCTGAAAAACACCTTTGGTTGTCACTATTCATTCAAGCTCCCTCTTGAGATTTCTTATTTTCCTTCAAGTACCTGCCAATAGGAAAAAAACTTTTAAATAAAAGTGTTGGACCGATTTCCCACTAGCCTTACGCTGTTCTCATGCTCCTCTTCTCCGTCAGATTTCACACTCTCTGCCCCGGGGCTGCAACTAGCTTCACCTTTTTCGGTTTTAGAGGTTTCTGTTTGCTGCAGGAAAAAGGCGATACTAGTTGCAGCCCCGGGGCAGATAGTGTGAAATCCGACAGAATCCCCACAGAGAAGAGGAGCATGAGAGCGGCGTAAGGAAAGTGGGAAATCCCTCTTGACTTTGAAGGTAAAGGCCCCAGCACAAATGCCTTCATCACAGGCTCTTTCTGAGCCAATATCTATGTTAAGAAGAAAAGGTAGTCAGTCCCCTGTGCAAGCACCGAATTGTTACCGGCCCATGGGGTGATGTCACATCAAGACGTTTTCTCAGCAGACTTTTTGTTACGGGGTGGTTTGTCATTGTCTTTCCCAGTCATCTATGCTTTACCCCCAGCAAGCTGGGTACTTATTTTACCGACCTCGGAAGGATGGAAGGCTGAGTCAATTCAGAGCCAGCTACATGAAACCCAGCTTCCGCCGGGATCAAACTCAGGTGGACTGCAGTACTGCAGCTTACCGCTCTGCACCACAGGGCTCCTCTATGTTAAGAAGAAGCACATGATAAAGTCTTCGTGAATGCACCTCTTCAAAATGCAGGTATTCTGGGGCTCCCCGTTTGTCAAGAATTCTGTGCCTGTTGAAAGCTAGCACATGAGGGAAGGGTTCTAATCTAAACCTTCTTGAAGTGCTAATTTTCTACATGTTTTGAAGGTCTGTTTGTTTGTATAAGGAGAGGAACTTTAACATATGATGGTTTTCCTGTAAGTGAGAGCAAGATGCCGCAAATACCTGGCTGTCACATCTCATGGTTAAAGACTCATGTGATACTGACACGTGTGTGTGCATTAAAACTATTGATCTTTTGGAAAGGAAAGTTCCGCTTAAATGTCAGCTTATCCGCTTGAAAGGAGCTTCTCTCTGAGAAAAAGCTCAACTCCTTCGTGAGTGACAGGGAGCACAATTGAGAAAGACAGGGGGAGGTTTGATCCATCCCCGCATTTACCTGGCCCAAGTTCATCCATAGGTATCATGTCCCGGCTTCCAGACTTCTCATTATCTACAAAAGAGAAGAAATGAAACCGTTGGTCTGTGTGAAAAGCTAGCCAGCCCTGAGATCAATCACCAGCCTTGCAGAAAGAGAGGGAAATGATTCACTGAAGCACATACAGAGGGGGTTTCTAGTAACTCTAAAGTGGAAGACATATTACATTTTCTAAGGCTGTACTTTCTGCTCTTATATTAGCCTATCTTGGAGATGTGTTCCACAGGCCAATCTCCAGGTGTGCCCATCTTCAGAAAATAGGTGTGTGGTGTCCAGGAGAGGGCCTTTTCAGTCAGAAGTTTTTTTGTAGCAGGGGCTCCTTTGCATATTAGGCCACACCCCCGATGCAGCCAATCCTCCAAGAGTTTACCGACCTCGGCCACACCCCCGATGCAGCCAATCCTCCAAGAGTTTACAGGGCTCTTAGCACAGGGGCCTACTGGAAACTCCAGGAAGATTGGCTACATCAGGGGGTGTGGCCTAATATGCAAAGGAGTTCCTGCTACAAAAAAGCCCTGGTAGTGACCACATTGACAGAGTACTCTTCCCATACAGAAGTACAAAATGATCGACATTATATTATTGCAGGCATCCAGTTAAAGCTTTCCTTGTATTGTTGGCCAGTGAGCCCTATACAGATTATGACTTCATACATGATCTAATACTTTTGGGGAATGAGGAGGGTTCATGTAGCTTGGCTCGAGCTAGTAACCATGTCCAGGAAATAGTAATCGCTAGTTGGAGCTCCCCTCCTTGCCTCTGAGATCACCACCTTGAAGCCTCAATCAGCAGATATGCCTGAGACTCAGCCAGGAGGTTGCAGAAGGCTGCAACAATGAACACACATGGAGCTGCCTTGTACTGAATCAGCTGGCCTATCGAGGACTCTTTTTGTCTACTCATACTGGCAGTGGCTCTCCAGGGTCTCAGACAGAGGTCTTTCATGTCACCTGCTTCCTGATCCTCTTTGATTAGAGATGTCAGGGATTGAACCAGGTAACTTTTGCGTGCAAAGCAGATGCTCTACACTGTGCCATGAGCTCCCCGAGGGTGCCCAGGTGAGAAAGATTATCACAAGGGTGACCAAACTGAGACTTGGGAGCCACGTGTGGCTCTTTCACATAGATTGTGTGGCTCTCGAAGCCCCCTCTGCCCTGTCAGCCAACTTGGAGAAGGCATTTGTCTCTTTAAATCTCTTTGCCATGCCAAGCCAGCCAGCAGCTTGGAAGATGAATTTAATGTTAAAGCTGCTTTCTTTCCACCTCTCCCTCCCCCATCTATTTCCTTCCTTCCTTCTTTCCTTCCTGAGGTTCATGCCTTGTGGCTCTCAAACATCTGACATTTATTCTATATGGCTCTTACGTTAAGCAAGTTTAGACACTCCTCGTTTATCGATAACTTGATTTCAGGCTACTTCTTCTCCTGTGCCTCACAGTCAGTTCAACAAATACAGAGGCTTCATAACTGGGTTCAGCTGCACATTTGTAGAGGAGTCTCCACCAAACTTAAAATATCACAGAGGACCACAAATTAGCTTTCCAGCCTGGCTGTCCAAGACCAGGCTTCAGACATTCCATCATGTGTCTAAGTCGTTTTCATCTTTCACATCACCAACCACCAGGTCCTTCTCAGATGCTGACGACTGAACTTGGCAAAGGTCCTGCAGTCCACATCCAACCCAACCTGGCACAACTGGATGGGACAGGTGGGGTAGAGCAGGAAAGGGCAGGCAAAATTGCTTCTGCAATTTTCCAGCACTTTTAGCTTTGCTGCATCTTTTCAGCAGATCTACATATGAAGGTGCCATTTTCTTTGCCATTTTGCTGCTTGTACGTGTTAGTCACTACGGAAAGACTGACTACTTCTTCTTTTACATGCTTTATGCGTATGTAGAATGGTTTCACATGTGCATTTGAGTCTGCTAGCACCTTAGCAACCAACACGTTTTTTGGGATATAAGTTTTCAAGAATCAAAGCTCTCAGCTTCCACTCTTGAGCGCTTACACCCCCCAAGTCTTGCAAGTTTCTAAAGTGCTACCAGACTCGAATCCAGCTGTTCTACTGGAGACCAACATGGCTACTCTCTGAAACCAGTTTCACCTCTGAGTCACTTCAGATTATTTTTTTTTATTATGGAAAAGCAAGAACATCCATTTTTTGGGGGGGGGGGGCGGGCAGTGGGAGGGCTTCTGATGGCATCTGATTTTTATGGCCACTGTGTGACAGGGTGTTGGACTGATCCAATATGGCTTCTCTTATGTTCTTATTCAAATATATAAATATAGACTAAAAGTGTGAGGTGGGAAAATCTTTTCCAGAATGGTTTGCCAGTTTGGGCTCTCTGCTATCACCAGTGTTGGTCAGTTTGGTGTAGTGGTTAAGTGTGCAGACTCTTATCTGGGAGAACCAGGTTTGATTCCCCCACTCCTCCACTTGCAGCAGCTGCCTTGAAAGGCAGCTTCTGGGAGAGCTCTCTCAGCCCCACCCACCTCACAGGGTGCCTGTGTTGGGGGAGGAAGGTAAAAGGAGATTGTGAGCTGCTCTGAGACTCTGAGATTCAGAGTAAAGGATGGGATATAAATACAATATCTTCTTCTTCCTAGGGATGCAATGGTTCAGGGCAAAATAAGCTGCCAATTTTAATAGCTGCCAGAAAGTAGCCAGCCGCATCCTGAGAAGAGGGTGTAGCATTTCAAGATGCAAAAACTCTCTCTTGCAGAATGGCTGAGCGGCTGACGGAGATGCCTCTCTGCCTGCCACAGACCTTGGCTTTTATCCACCAGCGGCAGAGTGCTGTCATCATAGCTGGATTTGCAGGAAGTGCCTTTGGATCCCTTGGGAGCAGCGGATGCAGACTGGAACAGAAAAAAACACCTGAGTCAGCAGCTTGCAAAGAACAGACCAGAAAGCACAATCCATTTTTAAAAAGTTCTCCTTTTTCTGCAAAGACCAATGAGTGCCCTACTTCCTATTCTTAGAGCGGTGAGACTCAGCAATAAAATGCACTTAACAAAACTTCATCTTTTCCAGTGCGACGGGTTTTTCCTGGGATTTGAGCAGTGAGGGAAGGGAGTTTCTGCCACAAGAACTAACAGTTGCATCACTTGTTTTTAAAATTAAGACAGTCGTACTTAGGACAATTTTCACCTCTAGAAATGGCACATTTGGGATCAGTAAAGCTCCATAGCCAGGTTACATGCCACCCTCCCATATCCCACCCCCCGCCGATCACCATTCAAGCTACAAATCTTTCTCTTTTTTAAAAAAATCTTGCATTTTCAGGATTCAAGATTTTTGTGAAGTTAAAAAAAAACACCACTCGGTTCTGGACAAAAGCTCTGAAATATCACAGCAAACAAAGTCCTGAATAGAGAAAATTAGAGCTTGGATTCCTATAAAAGGTAAAGGTAGTCCCCTGTGCAAGCATTGGATCATTACTGATCCATGGGGTGGCATCGAATCACAACGTTTCCTTGGCAGACTTTTTACGGTGGGTGGTGGTGGTGGTTTGCCATTGCCTTCCCCAGTCATCTACACTTTCCCCCCAGCAAGCTAGGTACTCATTTTACCGACCTCGGAAGGATGGAAGGCTGAGTCAACCTTGAGTCAGGTACCTGAACCCAGCTTCCACCGTGATTGAACTCAGGTCATGAGCAGAGTTTGGACTGCCGTACTGCAGCTTACTACTCTGCAGCACAGGGCTCTTATTTGATTCCTATACCCAGAGCTTAATTTGAGCAAGGACTCTCTAGAGGGCTATGCCCTAAAATATGTGCTCTGATAATGAAAACACGCCTCTAAGCAGAGCTTTTTTTGAGCAGGAACACACCAGAATGCAGATCCGGCTGGATTGCCATTAGGGGGTGTAGCCTAATATGTAAATGAGTTCCTGTTGGGCTTTTTCAACAAAAAGCCCTGCCTCTAAGCATAATCAGAATCCTTCACCCTCATCACTGAGTACACGCAGAGGACACAGGCTTATGTAATAGATGGTATTGAGCAAGCAGAGTTTTCAGTTCAGGGTGCTTGCCTCCTGGCAAATTTGAGCTCTGGCATTATTAACAAAACCCTGTCAATCTCCTTCTCCTTCAAACAACCCTGCCCATTTTCCCTTCCTGCTCCTTCTGTATGAAACTTATGTCCTAAACATGTATGCGGTGCCACCTCTTCCCTTTCTTTCAGATCCATCCCCAGATCTTCACATAGTCTTTGGCTTATCCCATTATTCCCAGGTGTAACTGAGCTTCAGTTAACTGCATTGGCCTGCGTTCATCCCTCGCTTCCTTTCTTTCTGGTCTCTCCATTTTGTTTGATTAGTTCTTCAGGCCATTTATAAGGCTGTAATGGACAACAAATTATAACCTGCCTTTTTAGAGATTACAACCTAATCCTAATCTCCATGGTATTTCCTTATGCCATCTCCCATGGCCAAACATATGTAGGAACACAGAATCGAACCATTTGTTCTCTGCATGGAATCCGAGTTTTCTTGGTGCAGAACTGGAACTGCATGCATGTGAGCAAAACAAAAGTACTCTGGGTTGGAGCTCATGGATCTATTCTGCTAGCAGATGTTTTTTCCTCTGCAAATAAGGCTGCCATCCTCCAGGTGACACCTGGAGATCTCCCACTATTACAATTAATCAGGGCTTTCTTTGTAGCAGGAACTCCTTTGCATATTGTGCCACACACCCTGATGTAGCCAGTCTTCTTGGAGCATACAGTAGGCCCTGTACTAAGAGCCCTGAAAGCTTTTGGAAGATTGGCTACATCAGGGATGTGTGGTCTTATATGCACAGGAGTTCCTGCTACAAAAAAAGCCCTGAAATTAATCTCCAAGATCAGCTGCCCTGGAGAAAATGGTGGCTTTGGAAGGTGGACTCTGTGGTCCTTCCCCTTCCCCAAACCCTGACCTCCAGGTTTCTCCCAATCCAAAGCTGGCAACCCACTCCAAGACATTCTTTATGCTAGCAGAATGAAAGTGAGATCCAACCGGCCATCTTAACATATGTCCCATAAACATCACAGAGGCCAAAATAATAATGTGAGCCCCCACTGGCTCTGATGACTTTCCTCTACAAGAAAACCCTGCATTTCCTTCACCTGGAAATGGGATTTGGTCCAGCCATCCTTCTGCAAAACACTCCGTAGGTCTTTGTAACTCCAGGTCATCTGAAGAACATGAGAGGCTGCCTTGGTTTCCCGGGAAGATTGGCTGATGCGGTGTGGACAGGGGAGAAAAGGAAAGGCACGATCAAAAGGCAAATGATACTTCAACCTGTCGCCAATTTAACTCATATCAAATGCAAAAGTCTCTTCAAATATACTCCCCACCCCAGGAGTCAGTCCCACAACTGTATTTGGCATATGATAATTTTCAGTACTTGATAGCATGACCTAGGCAGTGCACAAGATAGAGCTCCTTTCCCACTTGTGTGAACGGTGACTGCGGAAATCACCAGCTTGCCATATGACAACCACAACTTCAAATGCAACTGTGTGAACTCTCCTGAACAGGGAACTACACATTCTGACCTTCTTAAATGTACCATGAAACCCAGACTTTTTATTTCCAACTTTATTCTGGGCTAAACCCACAGTTCCGGTTCCTGGCCCATGACATCTGAAAGAGTGCCTTCTCCCATCAGTTCCTTCCAACTCACTGAGGTCAACTTCGAACAGATAGCTAGTGCTGACTGAGAAGTAACCATGATTTGGAAAGCCAAGATCCAGACTTACCTGAGTCTCATTTGTGGTGCTTTGGGGAGGGTGGAGACTGGGAGCAGCCATTCCTACCTCATTGTAGGGTGGCTGGGTGGGTGGAAGGGGCGGGCCAGGGGCCTAGCATGGGAAGACTACCTAGCCCATCTCAGACCCAGGGGTTGTTTTGTAGAAAAAATGGTGCAGGAGCTCAGTAGCATATTTCATGTGCATATGCCCCAGGATCTGTGTGCAGCAGGGAGAGAACTCCCCATTGCATGCAGACCCTGGCTGGAGGTTCAGGAGCTGTGCTCCTATGAGCTCCTGCTGAATTCAAGCCCTTCTCAGACCTATAGGGTCTCTCTGGGGGAGGGCAGAAGACAGGGGCACCTGCAACTACTTAGGGCATCATGCTACCACTGCCCTCCCTCTTTGACCACCTGGCCCCTCCCCTTGGTGCTGGAGCTGCAAGCATTTCCTGTAATAGAATCAGTTTTGAGCTGCACTTGTTGGGATTTGAGAATCAGGACCTCTGAGGTTACACACCAGCCTAAAAAAGTCACATACCCATTCAGGCTTTTCAGGTGTGGGTTTGTTGACTGATTTTTGGACTACAGGCTGGTTTTTCTCTGTTACATAAAGTTTTTGATTATGTTTAATTACATTTTATATCTTGTTTTGGGAACAATAAATATCTTTACATAGGACTACATCGCGTTTTGGCTTCCTCTGGGTGTAATGATATGCTGCTGGACAAACTGTTTAGTTCTGAATTTGCTTTCTCTTTCTCTGCTTTTCTTTTAGGCTGTCCCTTTTAGTCTAAATGATCAAATGTCCTTTGCCTCCTGCAGTTTCTGGGAAACACCAGTACCAAATATGACCCTGTATACTCTGGCTTGCCCTGACTTAGATGCCCCAGGTCAGTCCTATCTTGTCAGATCTCGTAAGCTAAGCAGGATCACCCCTGGTTAGTATTTGGATGGGAGACCACCAAGGAAATTCCAGAGTTGCAGAGAAAAGGGACGGTGGCTCAGTGGCAGAGCATCTGCTTGGGAAGCAGAAGGTCCCAGGTTCAATCCCTGGCATCGCCACTAAAAAAGGGTCCAGGCAAATAGGTGTGAAAAACCTCAGCTTGAGACCCTGTAGAGCTGCTGCCAGTCTGAGTAGACAATACTGACTTTGATAGACCGAGGGTCTGATTCAGTATAAGGCAGCTTCATATGTTCATATATGTTCAATGGCTAAACAACCTCTAAGACTTGATGACGCATTCCACCACCACCCACTGGTTTAAAGGTTCCAGAAAGGAGTATGGGCTGTTGTTAGGAGCCCTTAAGAAAAGTTGTACTGATGTACTAGGAGTAGTTTGTGCTGCACCAGGAAGGAGAGACTCCCTCTTTCAGCCTGCCTATATATGGGCAGCTAGGAAGAACTTTTAAGCCCGTTTCTGAGCCTCGAACTGGGAAGAGTTCAGTTCTGAGACTAACCATTCCAAGTTCAATTCTGAGACAAACCAAAGTGCATGGGTGCAAGGAGAATTACCTACCCCTAGTTTTAGGAACACTGAGTCATGCAAAAACATGCTTGCATCATGAAGCCTGTGAAGGATTTCACCACGTAATTGTGTAGGTTGACTGTACACCAGAGGTGGCCGAACTTGCTTAATGTAAGAGCTGCATAGAGTAAACGCTAAATGTTTGAGAGCTGCGAGACATGAATGTCAGATGTTTGAGAGCCACAGGCAGGCAGGAAGGAAGGAAGGAAAGAGGAAAGAAAGGAAATAGATGGGGGTGGGTGAGGTAGAAAGAAAGCGACTTCAAATGCATTCTCCAAGCCACTGGCTGGCTTGTTTTGGTGAAGCAATTTAAAGAGACAAATGCCTTCTCCAAGCTGCCCAACAGGGCAGTGGGGGATTTGAGAACCACACAGTAAGCCTGAAAGAGTCACACTGCTCTACACTGATATTACAGCAGCCACACACCCACACTTTTGGTTAGTTCAGAAAGGACAGCTTCTCCCTAAAGTTGCAGCGGCCCGAAGGAGAGCTATTTGAGATATTATCACCTGCCTCCTTACGATCGTTCCACGTCAGCCACCATATTGCTTATTTTTGTTAACAGCCTCATCGTATAGCATAACGGTCGCAAAGGGAGGACGAACGTCTCCCCCTTTGCCAATAAACGTCTGGATTTCCTTAAAGGACAATGCCTGATAAATGCCTGCCTGATGTTGAGGAATAGCGCAGGCCGCGGGGGGGAAATGTCCCAAGATGATGGATCGTTTTTATTCTATCGATCTTATCTCTGAAGTCAACTCAACCTATTAAAGGCACTGATTTACAATACGTTACTATGGCATGGGCCTTGAGAGCATCAGCGGCACGGCTGAAAGGAGCAAAGGAACACATACCCCTGCAAAGGTCTTGAAAGCATGCCGGAAGGGTGCTGTTACAGCAACCCGCTGAAGCTAAGCAGGCAGGGATCTGATCAGTGCCTGGATGGGGGACATCTTGGGATGTACATAAGACACCTCAAGTTCCATGAACACAGATATGTTAAGGTGGTGACAGAAAGTGCCATCAAGTTACAGCTGATTTATGGTTAGCCTGTAAGGTTTTAAAGGCGAGACAGAAGTGGTTTGCCATTGCTTGCCTCTCTACCAGGTCTGTAGGAAGGGGCCTTGGGGTGAAGGGGGCCACGAGTGGGCCACGGGGGAGTGAGCTGCGGGGGCGAGAGCGGGAAGCTGGAGAGGCTAGGGGCCACTCCTCTCTCTTCCCCTTGTCACATGATTTAAACCACACAGAAGAGGCATGCAGGAGCAGCAGCTGCCGTGACACCCTTCCTGCACAATTTAACTCAGCGAATCAGTGGGCCCTTTAAATGCTGCAGGGTGGGCAGTGGCTGCTCCTGGGTGCCTCTTCCATGATATTTAAACTGCAGGAGGGGAGGGAGAGGAGCAGCCCTGGTATGGGGAGTAAGAACCCCCCCCCCAAAAAAAAAAACAACTGTCAGGGTTAGCTATGGGCCTGCTCTCTGCATTGAAACCCTGGTCTCTCATCCAAGTTCTAACCAGGGCTGACCCTGCTTAGCTTCCAAGATCTGATAAGTCTGGGTTAGCTTGGGCCAACCAGGCCAGGGTGAAATGCAGGGTATGATGCAACGAACAAAACTGATAAATAATAGTACAGGTAAAGGTCGCTGTCCCCTACAGGCCCCCCTTGGCTATTCTTTTATCAAATGGGAGAAGTGCTGGAAACTCACCTTGATTTGCTGATAGCAACCAGCTTCTGAATGCCTTGCGTCTGGATCAAAGACCTGGCATTTTCGGAACTGTCCGTGATGATTTCATGGATGGTGTTCAGAACGGCCACCACTGTATCTTCCTCCAGGTTTTTAGAAGACCTCTGCTGCCTGCTAGGCAAATTTCGGACCAGCTCGCCCATGGCATAACTACCTGAAGAAGGGAGAGTGCTCCTATTAGTCCAAGCTGGTCATGATGTGTGGTTAAGTACAGGCTTGGAGTACAGGATCCCAGATAGCATGGCTTAGAAAACA
The DNA here is from genome assembly GCF_032191835.1 of Heteronotia binoei. Taxonomy (NCBI): domain Eukaryota; kingdom Metazoa; phylum Chordata; class Lepidosauria; order Squamata; family Gekkonidae; genus Heteronotia; species Heteronotia binoei. The sequence goes on from NC_083233.1 coordinate 64,304,404, forward strand.
TATGCTGGAAAGCTCTGAGAGCTGACTACCGGACAAGGTAGATCAGCATTACTAAACAAACTAAGAAGGACTGTGCCAACTAGACCTGTTCAATCAATAGTCTGTCCCATACACATATAAAGCTAGGGATGAGATCTGATTTTAAAGTCCAAAGGGATATGCAGAACCCTCTGGCTTACCTCCTTGTGGTCCATCACCCAAAATTGCTTTTCCTCCCACCTCATCCTTCGAAATGAGCCAATGGAGACAAACTGGAAGAGGGCTCATCTCCCCTCACTTTATGTCCCTCAGTTTCAGAGAGTAGCCATGTCAGTCTATGATAAAAGTGGTAAATCTGAGTTCAGTAGCCTCTTGTAGACCAACAATTTTCTCCCTCACAAGCTCACTTCAGGAGCTTTGACTCTCAAATGTTTATGCAGCAAAATCTTGCTGGTCTCTATGCCAGAACTGGACTCAAATCCAACTCATTTATGCTTCCTTTGATCTTAAAGTCAAGATGGTTTTGTATGTGAATGGAGCAGACACATGATGAAACAAACATGGCTGCCACCACCGCTACATCTAGCTCGGGCCTAAGACAGGTCCTTATGTCTCCGGTTTATGGAATACCCTTCCTGTTTGTATGGTACTAAAACTGAGATACCATATTAAGATACTCGTATTCTCTCACGTGTCTGATTAATTCTTCGGACACGTGAGAGAATATTAAATCTTCTGCTTCATGCCATTCTGTAGTCTTTGTTGTATTCTGCTGTGATTATTTTCATTAAATTACTCAGCTTCATTTCAACATACTACAGGGTCTTGTGGTTTTTTTAAATTACATTTCAAAACAGATTTACAACAATAGAGAGTCACCAAAATACAAAACAGGGCACAACTTATCAATATGCAGAGACAAACTGATAGGTAGAGGGCTTTTTTTGTAGCAGGAATTCCTTTGCATATTAGGTCACACACCCCTACACACACATATTAGGTTACACCACCCAGATGTAGCCAATCCTCCTGGAGCTTACAGGAGGCCCTGTAAGAAGAACTCTGTAAGCTCTTGGAGGATTGGCTACATCTGGGGGGTGTAGCCTAATATGCAAAGGAGTTCCTGCTACAAAAAATTCCTTGGATAGACAGACAGACAGGCAGTTGATAGAGAGAGCAGGAGGGGGGGGGAAGAGAGAATAGGACTCTAATTATGTTTCTCTTTATATGCCTTAAAATGGGATAGAAATATCTTAAATAATAAATATATAAATATGAAAGACAACAAGCTTCAGTAGTGAACAGCGGTAGTGAAGACTGCTGCTGTGTTTTGAAAGCATCTGAGAACTCAGCTCTAAGTGTGAGCAGATCCTGCCGAACAGTAGACTTTATGGGCATCAGGAAGAGTTTACATCCTTTATGGCAAATTTCACAGCCACCATAAATTACATTTTAAGGCCTATGTCAAACAGACACCAGGGAACAGTTACTAAGGCCAGACATTAATGCTAATGCATGCGTATGGGGTTTGCTCAAGACTGCTTTAGAAGAGTCCTGCAGGGCTGAAAAACACCAGCTTGCATCACTCCACTTTCTCCTGAATGGGGGACGATAGAGCCCATTTATAGATAGCTCCAGGAAACTAAGACCCTAATACTCCAAATGCACAATTTCACTAATCAGTGGATAAAGCTCTCAACTGGATGGCAGTTTTAATTCTTGGGGATACTGATGTACAACATTTGTGTGTGGAAGGAGGGTTCATGGATATAATGTCCTCTTCTGAAAGTAGGGTGGGATGTACCCCCCATTGACATGTTTCCTGATGGGTCGGACCCTGAGCATGGGTCAGGAGGATTCAGCTGCAAGGTTAGAAGGAACTATAAAGAACCCGGGCAGATCAGCAAGGAAGACTCTGAACAGCAATAGGCCAAGGTAGGGCATGCGTACAATTCTGGTCACCGCACCTTAAAAAAAGATATTATAGCATTGGAAAAAGCACAGAAAAGGGCAACTAGAATGATTAAAGGCCTGGAACACTTTCCCTATTAAGAAAGGTTAAAACGCTTGGGACTCTTTAGCTTGGAGAAACGTCGACTGCGGGGTGACATGATAGAGGTTTACAAGATTATGCCTGGGATAGAGAAAGTAGAGAAAGAAGTACTTTTCTCCCTTTCTCACAATACAAGAACTTGTGGACATTCAATGAAATTGCTGGGGAGTCGGGTTAGAACTGATAAAAGTACTTCTTCACCCAAAGGGTGATTAACATGGAATTCACTGCCACAGGAGGTGGCAGCAGCTACAAGCATCAATAGCTTCAGGAGGGGATTGGATAAGCATATGGAGCAGAGGTCCATCAGTGGCTATTAGTCACAGCATATTGTCAGAACTGTCTGTCTGGGGCAGAGATGCTCTGTGTTCTTGGTGCTTGGGGGGGCACAGTGGAAGGGCTTCTAGTGTCCTGGCCCACTGGTGGACCTCCTGATGGCACTCGGGTTTTTTGGCCACTGTGTGACACAGAGTGTTGGACTGGATGGGCCATTGGCCTGCTCTAACATGGCTTCTCTTATGTTCTTATGTGGTACTGCCTGACCACTATCAGCTTACAGGTTGGAGCTGTGCATCAATCTAATAAACAAGGGACATGCCTACTGTTACTTTTGATGTCCCACTTATGTCCTCACCTAACATTTGCTTTGTTTCCAGCAATTCCACCTGCCTTCAACCAGACAGGATCCAGGGCTTCCTTTTAAAAGAACACAAAACTATCTGGGCTGTTCATTAGTAATAAAGCTGCCTTATGTCACACTATTGGGCTATTTAGTATAGTAAGGCTTTCTCAATAACACCAGATCCTTTTTTCCCCCCTCTCCAACCTGGAGATACCAGGGATTGAACCTTGGATCTTCTGCATGCAAAGCATATGTTCCAACAGCATGTCACAGGTCCTCCTTATGAGGGTTGATAGTATGAATAGGTTCCCAGAAAATTCTGATAGTATGAATAGGACCCCAGCAGGCCAATGCACCTCGTTTGAGAAATCTGATGGTTTGCTTTGGGAAAGGTCCAGAAAGTACCTATGAGATCTTTATTGCGACGATCCATGGAGAGGTTCCGCAGAGCGATGGACACTGCCCTCACCACTTTATCTGAATCTGACTGGAGGAGTTCCACGAGGACAGGTAGTCCCCTCTCTTTCCGCACTGTCGCCCGGATATATATGGACCACTGACCAGGAAAAGAGAAAAAGCACCAGTTTAGAGGGCATCCAAGTGGAAGACCAATGTTTCTAGAACATGATGTCTGAAAGATCTGCAAAAGACTAGACTCATGGCTCCTCCTCCTGGGTAACAAAATCCCACCTCCACCCACCCCTACCTCCAATCTCCCGAGGTGATTTTCCTCCTGAAAATCAAAAGGCACAGCAGATATTATTTATGTTAACTTTTTGTTTGTATTGCAACAACTGTGCTCTCCCCTTTTTATTGGCCCTTTGTCTGGCCTTTTCAATAATCAATTTCAATATCCTCAAAATATCCTTTTCAAAAGGATAACATAAATAACATAAAGACACAGCAGATATTATGTTATCCTTTTGTCTGTTGATAGTTTTGCCTTTCAGTTTTCACATATGGCAAATGGAATCGGCAAAATTATCAACAGACATTGGCACATTGTTTCCCATATTTCAGATTGTGCCACATCTCCTAAGATAGGATGGTGCAGAGAAAGGAACATCAAAAATATGCTCATTAGGGAAGATAATCTGACAAGTAGTACACAATTAAATCTAGGCACAAAAGGGAATTGTCGGTGTGGCCAGGGCTTTTTTGTAGCAAGAACTCCTTTGCATATTAGGCCACACACCCCTGATGTAGCCAATCCTCCAACAGCTTACAGGGCTCTTAGTACAGGGCCTACTGTAAATTCCAGAAGGATTGGCTACATCAGGGGTGTGTGGCCTAATATGCCAAGGAGTTCCTGCTACAAAAAAGCCCTGGGCGTGGCTATTGCAAAGCATGTAAATACATGCCGGAGGGCAACAGGTTTGAGGATCCTGCAAAAATATTAATTTAGAATTTTCCTTTTTTGCTACATGTTCCATGAAATATGTTGTGTACCTTAAAAGTATACGTTAAAAGTACCAGGCAAGTGAACCTGGAACATTACCACATATTTTAAATTGTATGAACTGCTGAAATGTTTTAATGATTTTATTGTACTTTGATTTTAACTGTTGTTAACTGCCCTGAGCCCATTAGGAGAGGGTGGGATATAAATGCAGTAAATAAATAAATAAAAATGTCCTTGTGGTCTCCTGTATATGGCAATTTCAATGTGGGCTTTAAGAACATGGATCCTGGAACACCAATCTAGGATCTGTCATCAAATTAGAGATGCCCCCACGTCACTCATTACATTAGCCAGAGGCATTCAGTCCTACCTAGGAACACGGCAGGCTGCATCACCAAGACCACTGGCTGTCTAGCTACTTCTAGGGCTTAGTCTTAAAGTAAAGCTGAATGGGCTAGAGAAAAGTTTAGGAAGAGCCCATGCTTGGGATTGGATGAGCCCTTGGCTGAGGTGGGTAGAAGTGGTAACTGACAAATGGGCTTCCTGGCAGAAATGTGGCCGTTAAACTCAAGAATTTGATGTGGGAAGTGATTCATGCAATTAAACCAGCATCTCAATCATAGTCTAGTCTTGGATTGTGATAGGTGAGGCTAGTGGAAGATGAGATATCCTGATGAAGAAGCAGCCCCTGGACCCAGCAGTTCAATAGCTGGAAAAGGGGGAAAGAAAAAGGGAGATGGGGAAATTAGTCCACTCAGGCTCTTGAGAGTTTAGAAAATCTTGGAGGAGAAATCTGGGTTGGTGAATGGAAGAAATCGCTAAACATCTTCTTTTCATACCCCACTCCCTGACTCTTTTTTGGAGCTCCCAGCTTCTCCTTCCTATTTCTAACTTCATTCAAACAGGACAAATGTCACTCACTGTCCAGTTTCCGGCACTGAGGTTCTGCAAAGCCCCCGCTGCGGCTTCAAGAGTGTTGAAATTTTGACTTTCTGTGAGAATCGACAGGTAAAGTCTCACCACTTCTGGCTGGTAGAGCAATTCAAAGCCTAAAGAGGGAAGGAAGGCACAAGTCACAATTAGACTAATCATCTGAACTGTCTCTGTTTACCAGGCAGGGTCTTATTTTCTGGTACCTGTCTCTGTTTTGTTTTGCAGGATTATTGGAATGCCTTTTTAATAACACAGATAATGTGTCTGCATGTGCTTTAGAGGAAAATTTTTTTTATATAGCCCCCCCTATTAATATAAAACAAAAGTAGAATGTTCAGCAATGAATGATACAAAAGCAGTTGAACTGCTATGCAGAGATTAAAAAGCTCATACCCTTATTTTGACGGCATGGTGGAGTCAAACACACCACATTCTGCCTGCAACCCTCAAGGGCTTTAATTCCGACCAATTATTTATTTATTTATTTTAGTATATTTCTATTCTGCCCATTCCCCGTAAGGCTCAGGGTGGAGCACAGCATATAAAAACAATAAAATACAATGAAAACATTTTATGAACGGACAACTCAACAGCACTCAGAAAATTTCCAGTCATCACAATTAGAAAGTAGGCAGACTGCATGTATTTCCTTGGATATCTGAAAAACATTTATGAGCTAGAAATTTACTTTAAAAAAAATGAAATCTAGCAGTCTGGCCTACTTGAGCAAATACACTAAAGAGATTTGCAATCTAGGCAATATGCAGGTTTTTCTGGTGGAATGGTAAACTTGGACCAGTCCAGTGTTAAAATCAAGACTCATTCAGAATTCCTGGCTAATTCATCTTCCCTATTCTCAGTTTATTTATAACCCAGACTTTTTTTTCCCTGGAAAAAGATATGCTGGGCCTCTCATGTGGGAAATGAAGTAGAAACACATGTGCCCCTCATGAGATTTTTTGAGAATTTTGTTTCCACAAAGTGGTTCTGGAACTCTGTTCCGCCACGGTTCACCAGGAAAAAAGCCCCGTTTACAAGCCTTTTTACCTTACGGCTCTATTTTTTTCAAATGTTATTCTCGCTCTTTGTAACAGACTTTTATTTCAGTTTTGCCTATTATCCAGCATTTTTAGACACAATACTTTTCCTTCTGGCCTGTCAAGTCTTCCTCTGAGCTTCTCTTTCAGCCACATATTAGAAGCACAATACAAAATCCTCCTGGTATTGTGAAATCCTGTTGCTATTGTCGGCCTCTTGGAGGTTTCCAAATATATCAGCTGAGGTTTCTCCTCAACTGAAAGTTAATCTTTCTGCTTTTATTCTACTCACTGATACAGCACATACTTTATGAAGATGAAATACTCAAATGAAGTGTAATTTTTTTAATCAGTAGGAGGATGGCATCATTTCCGAGTGTTCAACAGGACCTCATTTTTTCTCCTGATAAAAAATAATAATAATAAAAAGCTTGCAAACTCCTCCCTTTTCTCCTTATGCCTGGCTGGAAAGCGAAGGATTCCTGTTTCAAAACTAGCTGCAGTTCATTGAGACTTCTAAATTGAGGGACTTGATGAACACTGACAAACCAGCATTAAACTGTGGATTAGAATCTTGGTCAGAAGTACAGTTATCAGCCTCACTTTGGGGCCTGGAGATTTCATGCAATCACAACTGATTTCCAGACCACAAAACTTAGTTCCCTTGGAGAAAATGGGCCAGATTCTATGGCATTATGGTCCACGGAGGTCCCTCCCCTCCCCAGAGTGGGCATCCCTATCTGTAATAGGGTTGCCAGCTGGAGATTTTCCGCTTTTACAACTGGTAGAGATCATCTCCCCTGGAGAAAATGGCTGCTTCAAAGGCAATGTAGAAGAAGAAGATGAAGAAGATATTGGACTTATATCCCGCCCTCCACTCCAAAGAGTCTCAGAGCGGCTCACAATCTCCTTTACCTTCCTCCCCCACAACAGACACCCTGTGAGGTGGGTGGGGCTGGAGAGGGCTCTCACAGCAGCTGCCCTTTCAAGGACAACCTCTGCCAGAGCTATGGCTGACCCAAGGCCATGCTAGCAGGTGCAAGTGGAGGAGTGGGGAATCAAACCCGGTTCTCCCAGATAAGAGTCCGCACACTTAACCACTACACCAAACTGGCTCTCCTCATGTACCATGCTGAGGTTCCTCCCCAAACCCAGGACTCTCCTGGTTCCACTCCCAAAGTCTCCAGGTATTTAGAGGATTGGTAACCAATGCTTCCTCTAAGCTGTGGAGTCTTGTGAGCAAAAACTTTTACTTCGTGAGCTACTGACATTAAAGTTGTGAGCAAGCAGTTTGGCTCCTGCATACATTAGTTTCCTCTGGGCCCATCCTTCCTGGGCAAAGACAAAAAATGTATGAGCCAGAGGCTAAAAAACTGTGAGCTAGCTCACACTAACTCAGCTTAGAGGGAACACTGCTGGTAACCCTATGTAGGCGCGATGTTCTGTGTTTGGTGCACTTTGAGTGGGTTTTGTTATTTCTCTCTTATTATTATAGGGGTGTGTGTAAGAGAGAAAAAGACTGCAGCCCTGAGGCCTTTTATGTTTTTGTGGAAAGAGCGCACACTTAACAAACTGCCACTGGATTGATTATTTGTTCGATTGTGAATCCTAGAATACTACTGCCACATCACTCTGCCCCTTCACCAGGAAACCTTAAATAACTTATTACAGAGAGGCTAAATATTTGATTATGGCTTGTTAGTGCTCAGTGATATACTGTATGTCAGCTTCCTGTGAGGTAAATAATTGATGCTGATCATGCCCTGCTGTGGAGACCCTCCCCCCCTCTCCCCTGCCCTGGTACTTAGGCCCTTTATAACCTTATCCACTCATATATGCAAAAGAAGAGTCCAGGAGTAAGCAAAAACAGAACTATGTTAATTTCCCTTTAGTAGGTTTCCCAGCCTCCTGCAGTGGGTGGGTGTTCCCCTGATTTCAGGCACCCCAACCTGCTGCCATGCATCTGGCTGCTTTGGGAGCCCTGCCCCCAAAGAGCACCAGCACGCTGCAATGTGCCTAGTGTGATGACGTCACCCGGAAGTGTTATCACACTGGGGAGACACTCTATCACTTAGGGGAAAAACTGATTATTTGGGTGACATCATTACATGTTCAAGAAGAGCCTCCCCACCCGGAGCCAGGAAGGACCTGGCAACCTTACCCTTTAGGGGAAAACCAAGAAAAATAAACTGTATACAACTGTAGTCAGGTGCAAGACTTAACTTGGAAGAAACCATTTTCACTACAGAATAAGTTGTTACAGAGAAAGAGTAGTCAGAAACTGCCTGACTACCATATGAGCAAGGGTGGAATTCCAGCAGGAGCTCCTTTACATATTAGGCTACAGAACTCTGATGTAGCCAATCCTCTAAGAGTTTACAGTAGACCCTGGAATAAGAGCCCTGTAAACTCTTGGAGGATTGGCTACATCAGGGGTGTGTGGCCTAATATGCAAAGGAACCTATGCTAGAATTCTACCCCTGCATATGAGGATAAAACCAACAAGATTCCCTTAGGTTTGCCAACTTAGTTTCAGATTCCTGGAGCTTTTAGCACACAGACCTTGTTCTGCCTGTCAGGTTCAGCACCCCCAGGAATACTAAGTCTGAGAGCCTCCAGGACAGCACACTACCTCCACCCTGCTCTTCGTGAAGACAGACTTGAGACAGATCTACTTCTAACCTGCCTGTCAGAAGATCTAGACTAGGTTCCCCAACATGGTTCCTGGGGGCTCCATGATGGCACGTGCCACTACTTCCGAAACATCTGCTGAGCTTTTCAGAAAATAGATGGGGTCATTGTACAGCAGGGCTTGTTATTGATTGCTTCATTCAAATTAGAGGAATGACTGTGTTTAAAACCATGAACGGTATGGTGTGGGAGAAGGAACTTCAAGATTGCAAGCTCCTGTAACTGAGCTGCTGCTGTAATAACAGTTTGTAGTCTGCTCAGCTCAGCAATTCTCCAAAGGAAACATAGTGCTAACAGAGGAGAATGAAAGAAATATGAAAATGCAAATTACCAGATGTTAGTTTACAAGCCTATGTAGAAATCTTGTGGTGGGATGTGTAGGTCCACTGGAGTATTAGTTTAGCGAGAAATGTGGAGAGGGGGTATTGGGGGGAAGGGTTCAGGTATGGGCTAAATGGTAGAGCACCCGGTTTGTCAGGTTCACTCCCTTGAATTGGAAACACAAAATTAGGCAATAGCCTGTCCTCTGCTGGGTTAAAATCCAAAAGGAGGGTGTCAGCCCTTTTGGTGAGCTAGAACAATGGAATTATTCTAGGTTCAGTTTTTTTAACTGGACAGATAGCCTTCTGCATGCATAGGGTTGCCAGCCAGCAACAGACAGTCCAGGGGGGAGAGGAGACATGGGAGGATGAACTCAGGAAATGATGTAACAACACTATAAGAATGGCTGGAAACTCTACAGTAAAACCATAGAGTTTCCAGTGATACCTAGAGTGGCATGATGACACTTTTTTTTTTTTTTAATATCCCGCCCTCCCCGCCAGGCGGGCTCAGGGCGGCTAACAGACATGGGGTCCCATGATTCACATTAAACAATAAACAATATAACAGGCATGGGAGTCCCATGATTCACATAAAACATAGCAATTCAAACATTAATTACAAATAAGTTATTTAAAATACATAAAACATATAAAATAGGTGCTAAAATAATATAGTCCTGATGTATATGAGATGGCTAAATATCTGTTCGTTCGTTATCAGGTTCTGTCTCAAATACCACAAGATGTCTCAAATGCCAACTGAAAAAGAAATGTTTTGCAAGCCCTGCGGAATTGGTTCAGGTCCCGCAGGGCTCGCACCATCTCTGGAAGGTCATTCCACCAGCGAGGGGCTATCACCGAGAAGGCCTGCTCCCTAGTGGCCTTCAGCCTAACTTCTTTTGGCCCAGGGATTGTTAATAAATTCTGGGAACCAGACCTCAGTGCTCTCCGGGGTACATATGGGGAGAGGCGGTCCTTTAGGTAGGCAGGTCCTCGGCCATATAGGGCTTTAAAGGTAATAACCAGCACCTTATAGCGAACACGGTAGACAACCGGCAGCCAGTGCAGGTTGCGCAGCCCAGGCTGTGCAGGCTCCCACCGTGGTAGTCCCTCCAACAGCGTGGCCGCCGCGTTCTGGACTACCTGGAGTCTCCGTGTTCGGTACAAGGGCAGCCCCATGTAGAGGGCATTGCAGTAGTCTAACCTCGAAGTGACCGTTGCGTGGATCACAGTTGCTAGGTCGACGCGCTCCAGGAAGGGAGCCAGCTGCCTCGCCCTCTTAAGATGGAAGAAGGCGGATCTAGCAGTGGCAGCTACTTGGGCCTCCATTGATAGGGAGGACTCCAGTAGCACTCCCAGGCTCTTGACTTTGCGCACCGGTACCAGTGGCGCACCGTCAAAGGCCGGTAAAGTAATCTCCCCTCCCGGTCCGCCGCAGCCCACGCAAAGGACCTCAGTCTTCGCCGGATTCAACTTCAGCCCGCTCAGCCTGAGCCAGTCAGCCACGGCTTGTAGTGCCCGGTCCAAATTTGCTGGGACATCACCAGCCCGGCCGCCCATCAATAGATAGAGCTGAGTGTCATCTGCATATTGATGGCAACCCAGCCCATACCTCCGTGCAATCTGGGCAAGGGGGCGCATAAAGATGTTAAACAGCATCGGGGAGAGGACTGCTCCCTGAGGCACTCCGCAATCGAGTGGGTACCTCTGGGACAGTTCCCCCCCAATTGCCACCCTTTGTCCCCGACCCTCAAGAAAGGAGGAGAGCCACTGTAAGGCTAGCCCCCGAATTCCTGCATCGGCGAGGCGGCGGGTCAGCAGCCGGTGGTCGACCATATCGAACGCCGCCGATAGGTCTAACAACAGCAATACTGCCGAGCCGCCTCGATCCAGTTGCCGTCGGAGGTCATCCATGACCCATCCATGACCCATTCTGGGTTCTCCCTGAATGCGATGTCACCCCATTGTCCAACAGTGATTCCCCTCCCCCTTCCACTGGCCTCTGGAGTGCTGGTGGCAACGAAAGCTGGGGATGCCCAATCCCCCAACCCAATCCAAGCCAATGCATACAAAGCACATGCTCTACCACAGAGCCATGACCCTTGATGCAACCAGAGGAGGTTACCAAGCAGCTCCAAGCAGCAACTGGTATGCACATACTGTTTAGCCGTCAGGATCAAAAGCCATGGACAGATCTCTCACCTATTAATTTGTTTATTCCCCCTTTGAAAGCTACATAAACCTAGTGGCCATCAGTCAACTGGGATAGGCACATGACCAAATAAAATACAGAATTAATGTCCCCAGCTTGCTTGCCCACTACAAAACAAGGACAGGGTCCACTAAAAAAAGGATGAGTGTGGATGACATCCAAGGACTGTGCATGAATGGAAACAGGAGGCTGTCAACAATCCATAGAATTCTACCCATATGTGAGGAACACGTCCCTGGGTGTACCAATGCTGGTAATTTTTTCCAGCAAACACTGGTCTACATCCTCTGCAGAACTCAAATCCCCATCCATTGTCTCTGCTCCCCATACCCTCCTAATCAATCCAGCTGCCCCATTTGCAGAAGGGATTTTTATTTAATTATTGCAATGTTCTTCCAGCTGTGTATGGCAACGTTAAACCCTTTCTTGAAGTACCCTGAGAAGCCGATTCCTGCAAAGCACAGCTGTTCTGCCTCCCATTAAGCACCTGCTTCTCTTCTGAAACCATTTCCTTAATTTCAAAATCATCTTAATTATTTTTTCCTGCAGTACTTGCTGCTTTTGTGTAATATATAGCTAACTGTCTGCGCTATATTTTTAAAATGGAATTTGGAAGAGACAAAAAGGTCAATCAAGGCTGTTAATGAGCCAACCAGACAAAAAAAAAAAAGATACCCCAACAAAATGTTAATTGCTATTTTGCTTGTTCTTTTAAAAGGCATCTGCAATTAAAGCCCAGGCTTGACAAGAGTTAACTTACAGCCATTTGACATGTTGAGTCTAATTTTTGAACCTGCTCGCTTTAACTTGGGAAGAGTCTCTGCATAAATACTTTTCCATGTTTGACTTTGTTTTTTAGAACTGTAATTGGAAGATCTATAGATCTCTGCTACTCCCTCCAGGTGGTTTTTTCTGGGTTCAAATGTGTGGGATGATTTGGGTGCATGTGAATTTCTGCATTCTGTTCCTATGGAGTCTCTGTTGACGTAAGGGACTCAACAGAACATAAGAAAAAAGCCCTGCTGGATCAGCCCAGTGAGAGTCCATCAGGTCCAGCATCCTGTCTCGCACAGTGGCCAATCAGTTCCTCTGGAGGGCCAACAAGAGGACACAGAGGCTGAGGACTCCTCCTGATGCTTTCTCCTGATACAGTTTGACTGCCTCTTAACATGGAGGTTCCCTTCAGTCACCACAGCTAGGAGCCACTGACACTTATCCTCCATGAAATCCCCTTTTAAAAATGTCTATGCCTGTAGCCATCCCTACATCCCCTGGCAGTGAATCTCCCTTTGTTTTGAAGATAGTACTCTATAACTGAGAAAGGAGATCATGTGACTCAAGGAAAGGGTGTCAGCAGAAATGCTGGAAGAATTATTAGGAACAGACTATAATTGACAGGACAAGTTGAGGGAACAGAACTGTACAATTGAGACATGTGAGAGACAAACCATGACATCATGTAAACATGTAAATAAATTGCCCAACCATTTAGCTTAACACGAAACAGACAGCTCACTGGGAAAGACATGTCAAAAATGGTCCCAAGTCTAATAGCCATAACTAACAAGCATGTTTAAATATATGTGATTTGCTGGCTTCTAATCAACGAGGTAAATGCCAGTCAACAACTGATCTAAAGATGTTCTGGCATAATTTGAGTCAAATATCACCAGCGTTGAGTTCCTATCAGGACTACCAATTTTTAGTTTTTTAGTTATTTGGAAAATGTTCATGCTGCCTCTCCAGGAACCTGCCTTACAAAAGAAGAATAAAACAACAACAATAACAAACACTAAGCAACATTGATTAAAATCCAACATTAAAAACAGACCACTAATAATTAAAATGACAATGTCCAGATGAAGATTAACCCTTGAATTAAAAGCCTATGTGAACAGAAATGTTTTTGCCTGGCACCATAAAGAATGTGGAATAGGCACCAGGTGATCTTTAAGGGGGAAGGGCCTTCCATAAACAAAGTGCCACTACAGAAAAGGCCCTTTGTTTCTGACAGTGACTATGGATGTTGTACATGAAATTGCATATTCCCCCTTATGTGCATCTCACTACCTTCTTACAACATCCTCTTCTGTGCAGTTTCACAGAACCCCATTCCTCTTTCCCTACTGAAATTAACCCTAATTTAAACATGCTAACCTCCTGTCATTCCCATCTCCATTTCTCCCTTAATGTTACTCTTTTTTTTTTTTTTTACTATAAGCGCCTTAGGAGCAGCCATCTTGTACTTGGCATAAACAAAGGAACTGTGTCCCCCATTGGTCAGTCTGCCCTTCCAATGACTTTCACTACAATTGTGCACTTCTGGCCATCCAGTTAGGATGAGACTTGAGTGAATGCCACTGTTCACCCATAGCTGCATCCTTTCCTGGTGGAAAGGCAGTGTTATGTATTCAGAACACAGAGTTGCAGAAAATAAGGCTATCCATGGTTATTAGCCAAGACAAGGCAGCCAGAACAGGGAATTTTTGAAGCCAGATATTCTCTCTCTCTGAGGGCAGACACCAGAAACAAGCAGAAGTTGGCCGTCCTGCTCTCACTTGTGAGCTTCCTAAAACTGATTGGTCTCTGCAGAAAACCCAGTGCTGGACTAGACAAATATTTGACCTTCTTCAGAGAAGCAATTTCAGGTGCTTTCAGTGCTCAGCAGGAGTCCAGATAATTTGTGCTGGCCTTTAGTGGAGTCTAAATGTGCGGCTCTCACAGCACAACATCGCAAGCTAGTCCTCTTCTCCTTCCAGAGTCAGGGGTGGGGGGTCTTATTTCCAATGCTGCTGTTAGATTTTCATTGGTTTCCAATTGGCTCTGAAGAACTTTGTTACTGTAGGGAAGAATCCCATTTCTCACTGCAGCTGCACAGATGTGCCGGCCACCGAACCCTTGACCAGTGTAGACATACAATGTAACTAAAGGGCAGGTGCTTAGAAGCAATCCTTGTTACCTCCTACCTGATTTCCTCTGAGGTTTTGTCTGCACAGATAGAACATACCCATGATATCTTGGGCATAGTGACCACTGATACCGCAAACACTTTCTTCATCCCATAGCCCTTTAGTTATCCTTCAAAAGATTTATTTTATTTATTTAAAACAACTATGAGCTGCCTTTCTTTCTTACAGAAACTCAAGGCAGCATACAATATAAAGGGCAATAAAACACAATACGTAAAATATATGACACTAATTTAAAACCAATAATTTAAAACTGCTGCTAAGCAGAAGACCTTAAATTAAATCAAATGCCATCCTGGATAAAATTTATTATTTATTTCTTAGTTCAATATATACCCCATCCTCCCTGCCAAGACAGGCTCAGGCTCACTATAAAACCACAGACTCATAAGAGTTGGAAGAGACCTCCAGGGTCATCTAGTCCAACCCGCTGAACAATGCACAAATACCTCCTCCACACACATACACCCTCAGTGACCCCTGCTCCATACCCAGAAAATGGCAAAAACCTCCAGGATCCCTTGCCAATCTGGCCTGGAGAAAAACTGCTGCATGATCCCAAAACGTCTATCAGCATTACCCTGGTTGTGTAAGAAACAGCCACAAGAACTAAACACTGACGCAACCCTTCCTGCCCTCCTTCTCAGTACTGCTTAATTCACAGAATCAAATATGACCAATGATTTGACATGCTTTTTATGAATGGTCTTCTTTACAATATTATGAGTGCTGTGCATAATTTGCCTGTGTGATAACATATTTTTGTATAAATTATGGGATTTGACATTCTTTGTATGGAATATTTTGTATGTTGTATCTGCTGTGATATAGTTTGTGGTGTTTGTGTCTTTTAGCATGTTGCATTAGAAATATGTTAGTTTACCTTTAAGCGGTTTGTGTAATGGCACTTGTAAATGAGATGTTTGCCTTTTTAAACATGTTAGTTGCACCATTAGGGTGAGCAAGAAGCCACATACTGAGCTGTAGCCGATTTGAAATTGCTGCTGGAGATGCTCTGTGTCCCTCTTTTTTGAAAATTGTGTAAAGAATCTATATAATTGAATCAACAGGTAAGTATGATATATTTTTTCACTGGAAGAGGGTTGGTGGTGTCTGAATGTCCTTCTGATATTTGTGTATAATATTTTCTTTTGTTAGCGGTCCCAGGTCTGATGAAGACTGGAAAGAAACAAGTACTTAATCGATTGGCTTGTCACCACACTACTTTGGGACTTGAATATACATGTTTTGGACATTTGGACTGATTTCTATATACTTCTTAGTAAATTCGTCACTAGCTTGCATTTTTTGTTGTGTAAGTCACAGAATCAGCATGCTGTCAGATGGCCATCTAGCCTCTGTTCAGCTGCCTCCTAAGGGTTAAGGGACCAAATAGCTAGGCATTTCAGTACTCAGAGCTTTATTTTTCAGCCGTTGGTGTGAAACAGGGAGGGAGGGACTGGTTCTGTCAGCCTTGAAGCCAGGGCTGGAATAACCATTACATTCAATGTTCCACAGAGAAAAGCCCCAGCCAGATTGGGGCTCCCGCTGATATGATTCAATTATTTGGAAGAGTACCAAAGCGAAGAAAGTGCCCACATTGCTTCTTTTTTTTTTTTTTTTAAAGTCACCGTCATACAGAAGGGGATGGTGATTCCCTTGTTCCCAGACAAGCTCAGCTTTCCACTGCAGGAAATGTAGCAGTCAGAGGACCCAGCTGGCAGAATATCCTCTCTGCTGAGGAGAGTTTCGGGGGCAGGAGAGGATGCAGTGGGAGGAAGGGCTGCCTAAAACTGTCTTTGCTGTGAAATTATATAATTTCTAACAGATAAGAAAGCAGAATTGGGGTCTGGAGCCCAGAATGTAGTTTTTAACGGACTTCAGCAAATGTTTCCTATTTCATTTGTTTTCATATCCAACTACTATATATTTTTGTCAACATTTAAGGATCTCCTTTTCTTTGGTTTTACACTCAGTGTGTGTTGCATGCAAATACTGTTTTTATATGCTATTTATACATAGTACCCATTGTAGATCCAGTTCAGCATCCTGCCTCACATAGTGGTCAAACCAGGTGCAAACAGGAGGTCTGAAAGTCATAGAATCATAGAGTTGGAAGGGACTCCCAGGGTCATCTAGTCCAACCCCCTGCACAATGCAGGAAATTCACAAATGCCTCCCCCTAAGTTCACAGGATCTTCATTGCTGTCAGATGGCCATCCAGCGTCTGTTTAAAAACCTCCAAAGAAGGAGAGCCCACCACCTCCCAAGGAAGTCAAAGTCAAAGGACTCTCTTCTGTTGTTACCACTTACCACTCCCATCATTGGAAGGAACTTAAAGGGTTACTGTCTCTAAACATGGAGGTTCCATGTGGATAATAGCCATTGGTGGATTTGTCCTCAATGAACCTATCTACGCCCCTTTTAAAGACAACTGTGCTAGTAGCCAGGGAGGGAAGGCAGCATGGTATAGTCCGGGGGTGGCCAACGGTAGCTCTCCAGATGTTTTTTGCCTACAACTCCCATCAGCTCCAGCCATCAGCCATGCTTGCTGGGGTTGATGGGAGTTGTAGGCAAAAAACATCTGGAGAGCTACCGTTGGCCACCCCTGGTATATAGTCCAATCCTGTGAGATCTCAGAAGCTAAGCAGAGTCGGCATGTGGATGGGGGACCACCAGGGAAGACACTGCAGAGGAAGGCAATGGCAAACCTCCTGAACTTCTCACTTGTATCCAAACCCCTTGCTTGGGTCTCTTGCAACTTGATGAACCATATGTACATAAACTCACTTATTTATATTACAGGACTTTTTTTGTAGCAGGAGCTCCTTTGCATATTAGGCCACACCCCCATGATGTAGCTAATCCTTCAGGCGCTTACAGGGCCTACTGTAAGCTCTTGGTGGATTGGCTACATCAGGGGTGTATGGCCTAATATGCAAAGGAGCTCCTGCTACAAAAAGAAGCCCTGTGTATTTACATGTAAAATATGTATAATTCATATGTCTCTTTAGAAACACAGCTCATTTTCTCACGTTCTTGACTATTGTGAAGCTGGGGCCAGGTAAGGGTTGCATACCGAGGATGCCCACCAGATGGCAATCTTGGAATCCTTAAGTGGAGTCCCTGTTTCTCTGCAAGGTCATCTGAATAAAAAATAGGCTTTTTTTTTCAAGAAAAAAAGCAAACTGTCCCCTAAGCGACTAGGAGAGAAGAGGGGGGGAAACATGAGCCAAACAGCAAGGAATTATTTCAGTAATGCAAAGCAGCCCCTTTTTGTAGTTCTATCAAAAGAGGAAAAAGTTGGTCGATTTGGACTCCTGCCTAGCTTCAAGTGAAGCCCTAGTCACTGTGTTAAGGGCCATCGTCTTTTGCAAATGGAAAGAGTTAACCAATGAGAGTTCATTATTGTTTTCAACAGGAACTCTCGTGTTTCCCGAAGTCACAATGAGCAGCAAAGAACAGCACCACGCTACCCGCCCCCCCCCCAGTCACAAAAAGCTCTTTCATGTTGCCCTTTCAGAACATGGCTCGGAAGCCAGACATTCATTTTAGAAAACCAACACACTGCTCCGTTCGATTGGTATTCTGCACTTCAGCCCACCATATCCAAGCAACCTGAATGTCAAGATGAAACTGAAAGGGTGTCTTCAAAACCGGGAGATTTTTTTTTAAAGGTAGTACAAATGCAGTCAGACCCAGCAAGTCAAGTGCTTGGAATGAGAGATGGGAAATGCAGCTTCAGGCTACTGAAGACAGAACACAGAAGGCAGTGGAGAGAACTTCCAGGCAGTAGGCAGGTGAGAAATGTTCGGGAGAAATGAAAAAAAAAAAAAGGTCTGGTGAAATCCCCTAGGTGACGAAACCAAGTGGGCCGTTATTCAATCCAGGCACGACCAGGGCTTTTTTTGTAGCAGGAACTCCTTTGCATATTAGGCTACACACCCCTGATGTAGCCAATCCTCCTGGAGCTTACAGGGCTCTTATTCCAGCGCCTACTGTAAGCTCTTGGAGGATTGGACACATCGGGGAGGAGCGTGGCCTAATATGCAAAGGAGTTCCTGCTACAAAAAAAGCCACTGAATAGCTCTCAGCAAGAGCTCCAATGCAACACAGATTAAGGGAGCAGTGCAGTGTAATGGTTAGGATTTCAGACTCTAACGTCTCAGGTTCAAATCCCCACTCTGCCATGAAGCTCTCTGATTGTCATTACATTATCTTCCTGTCTTCCCCGGATGCCTGGTCTGGAGCTACAGCATTCTGTCTCCTTGCCTGGAGAACCAGAAGTACAAGATTGGGTGGCTAGTAGCATCTTGATAATGTTTCTGGAGAGGGGGTCATCTTGGGCTTTCCAGAAACTACCAGTCTATTTAACGTACCCTTGTTTTGTTGACAAGGACTCAGAGGAGCTATACAAGATCCAAGCTGGAATCTCAACTTCAAAGTGCATGGAAGCCCAATTTAGATTGGGACCGTTGTGGGCAAGCCTCTCCACAACACAGTTTGGCCAGCCTGAAGGCCCTGGGAAGGTACTTTTTGCCCCACTGGGAAACTTGCAGGTATCTCTCAGTACAGGTTCCCAAACAGCACAAATAGTGCCTCCCCAGAGCCATTTCCAGGTAGGAAAATGGTACAAGGGGAAGTTGAAGCCCTTCTCTGTGAGCACCGCAGCCCCCGTGCAAATCAGGCTTGCGTTCGCATAGGAGATGAGATCCTAGCAGGAAACTGTTAAGGCATGTCTGATTGAAAGTCCTTGTAATAGAACAAGGGAAAATGCAAAGATAATGTAACATATAATTAAATCGTCAGCCTAACCTACCTTACAGGGTTGTTAAGGAAAAAATGAAGGAGGGGAGAACTACAACCCTGAGAGCCTTGGAAGAAGGGCAAGATTTAAACTGTGACAGAGGTGAAAGGACTCTAGCAGAGGAAAGAGAATGCACGGTGGCTCAGTGGTAGAGCATCTGCTTGGGAAGCAGAAGGTCCCAGGTTCAATCCCTGGCATCTCCAAAAAAGGGTCCAGGCAAATAGGTGTGAAAAACCTCAGCTTGAGACCCTGGAGAGCCGCTGCCAGTCTGAGAAGACAATACTGACTTTGATGGACCAAAGGTCTGATTCAGTATAAGGCAGCTTCATATGTTCATATGTTCATCTGCACAGGTTCAGATCAGCATACTGAGGGTGCGATGAGACACATTAATAATGCACTTTCCACCCACTTTCTATGCACTTTCCAACTGGATTTTCCTATGCGCTCTGGTAAAATCCAGTTAGGAAGTGCATTGAAAGTGGATTGAAAGTACATTATTTTGTGTGTGATCACAGCCTGTGAGTGGTTTGCATAGCTGAGTCATCAGCGTTGTGTATATCCGTCTGAAGTGCCGTCAAGTCACAAACAACTTACGGTGACCCCACAGGGTTTTCAAGGCAAGAGACAAAGTGTTATGGCTTGCCATTGCCTGCCTCTACATAGCAACCCCAGCATTCCTTGGTGGTCTCCCATCCAAATACCATCCAGGACCCATCCTGCACAGCTTTCAAAATCTGATCAGATCAGGCTAGCCTGGGCTATCCATTTCTTCTACATTGTAATGTTGTTTGTTCTTCAATGGCTCCATACCGATGTCCAGCAGGCCCTGGACTAAGGGTGGCACAAACTCTGGTCACCACGCCTCAAAAAAAATATTATAGCATTGGAAAAAGTGCAAAAAAGGGCAACTAGAATGATTAAAGGGTTGGAACACTTTCCCTATGAAGAAAAATGCCTGGGGCTCTTTAGCTTGGAGAAACGTCGACTGAGGGGGTGGCTTGATAGAGGTTTACGAAATTATGCATGGGATAGAGAAGGTAGAGAAAGAAGTACTTTTCTTCCTTTCTCACAATAAGAGAACTTGTGGACATTCAATGAAATTGCGAGCAGTCGGGTTAGAACGGATAAAAGGAAGTACTTCTTCACCCAAAGGGTGATCAACACATGGAATTCACTGCCACAGGAGGTGGTGGCAGCTACAAGCAAAGACAGCTTCAAGAGGGGATTGGATATACATCCGGAGCAGAGGTCCATCAGTGGCTATTAGCCACAGCGTACTGATGGAACTCTCTGTCTGGGGCGGTGATGCTCTGTATTCTTGGTGCTTGGGGCGGGGGGCACATTGGGAGGGCTTCTAGTGTCCTGGCCCCACAGATGGACCTCCTCATGGCAGCTGAGTTTTTTGGCCACTGTGTAACACAGAGTGCTGGACTGAATGGGCCATTGATCTGATCCAACATGGCTTCTCTTATGTACTTATGAAAACATCTACTTTTGCTGTGGAACTGCCAAAGGTTGTGATACAGACATAGAGGGTGACCAGGCACCAGCAGAGGGAGATCGGCAGCAACAGAGACTTCTCATTATAAACCAGCATTGTCACCTATGGGTTGGGAAATCCCTGGAGATTTCGGGGGGGGGGGGGGGAGGGAAGGGCAGGGTGTTATCATAAGAGTTCACCCTAAAATGCAGCTGCTTTCTCCAGCGGAAACTGATCTCTATATTCTGGAGATCAGTTGTCATTCCAGGACATCTCCAGGCCTCACCTGTAAGACTGGCAGCCCTATCACAAACACCATCTCAGAAGACCCCTTTGATTCTGCCTCCACTTTCTTCTTTCCAACCTTTCTGCAAAACACAACTCCTCAGTGAAGTCTAAAGCTCAACACACACACACACACACAAAGAAAAAACACAATATATTCTCTGCTGAAACAAAGCCTTTCTCTGAACTGAATGCATCTTCCCCTTATCACAGCATCCCCCGTTCTGTTATATCCTTGGGCTGATTTTTAGAATCAAAAACATTTCACGTCAAAAAAATTGTAAGTCGAAAACATCTCCTTTTACTCCCCCCCCCCCCCGCCTTTCCAGGATGGACAGGTGAAATGAAGACAGCTTTTTGCTCCTCCTTCAAAGTCCAACACTGTTGCTGTGCAGGAAGTGAACTAGGATTGGGCTCCAAAGCCCTTTGAATGGCTAAAGTGAGCAATTCATGCAAATTGCTTTCATCATTAATGGTCCCCCATGGCTCCTCTCTAACCTTGGATTCTTTCATGTACACAGTACAGTGAATGTTAATCGGGGCTCATCCTTGTGTTCCCAATGCCTGTGTGTGCATGAGAGCCATTACTTGACAACAGGGAGAGGTTATTTTGTTTCAGAGCGAGAGGGAGAAGGTGGGAATGGTCAAAGGAAGGAAGGAACATGCCGGCTGCACAATTTCTGTGAAATGTTAACAACAACAACAACAAAAGCTTTATGCACCACGTCAAGAGATGGCAAGGTGAAGAAGAGGAGGAGGAGGAGGTTGGATTTATACCACCCCCCTTCGCTTGGGAGTCTCAGCGTGTTTTACAATTCCTTCCCCTCCCCACAACAGACACCCTATGAGGTGAGTGGGGCTGAGAGAGCTCTTTTGAGGACTGCTCTTGAGAGAGCAGCTCTTTCAAGAACTGTGACTGACCCAAGGTCACTCAGGAGGTGCGTGTGAAGGAGTGGGGAATCAAACCTGGTTCTCCCAGATTAGAGTCTGCGCACTTAACCACGACACCAAACAGGATCTCTTATGCCAGCTGTGCCACACACAGGGTTGCAAGACAATAAGAGCCGGCATCATGTAGTGCTTGGTACTAGGATCTGGGATCCCCATGCCTGAATCCCTTCTCTGATGCCATAGTGCACTTATCAGGGCTTTTTTTTGTAGCAGGAACTCCTTTGCATATTAGGCCACGCACCTCTAATGTAGCCAAGCCTCCAAGAGCTTACAGGGCTCTTAGTACAGGGCCTACTGTAAGCTCCAGAAGGACTGGCTACATCAAGGGGGAGTGGCCTAATGTGCAAAGGAGTTCCTGCTACAAAAAAAGCCCTGGCACTGATTAACTTTGGGTGATCTCAGCCCATCCTACCACACAGGGTTATTGTTGTGAGGACAAGACGACAAAGAGGAGAACAAGGGTTGTAAACCACTTGAGGGTTCGCCCTGTGGAGAGAAGAGGGGCGGAAATACCTTGACCTTGGGCCAGTCACGCACTCTCAACCTAACCTACCTCACCAGGTTGCTGGGAGGATAAAATGGAGCAGAGGAGAGCAGCGTAAGTCACTTCGGGTTTCCACTGGGGAGAAAGACAGGGTATAAATGAAGTATCCAAATCAGGGGTGTCAAGGATTCACAAAAATTGTGGCAGCTTACATGAGTGTGTAAGACGCCCTGAGCCTGCTTTTGCGGGTAGGGCGGGATATAAATTGAATTAAATAAATAAATATCTAAATAACGATGATACATGCATGTTAGCAGGGCTTTTTTGTAGGAAAAAGCCCAGCAGGGACTTATTTGCATATTAGGTCACACCCCCTGACATCACGATTGTTGCGCACAGGGCTTTGTTGTTAGAAAAAGCCCATCAGGAACTATTTGCATATTAAGCCACACCCCATGACACCAAGCCAGCCAGAACTGTGTTCCTTGCTTAAAAGAAAAAAGAAAAGAAAAAAGTCCTGCATCTTTGCTACAGCCTGTCTCATTTGCCACCATTCCCCCTCATCTCAAAAACTGGGGCTTCCATTTAGCTCTGCCCAGCCTTTCAAAAAGTGATCCCTGGCCCTCCTCCAAGGAAGCCCTCGCTGTTTCCCGAGTCCCTCTCGGCTACTCCACACCCGCGTGGCTGTCAAGCGAGCGATCTGCACAGCTTCCGGATCGCGGGAACAACAACAACAGCAACAACAACCCCCCCCCCAACCCCCAGAAGCTCTCCGATGACAAGCTGTTGTCAGGTCGGTGCAAAGGAAGGGGGAACACAAGCCGCCTGCAGGCTCTCTGAAGGCAACAGGCATCCCAGGCTCTCCCCTTCAAAGTGCGGGGATCAAAGAGAAGTGCCTGCGTGATGGAGCTGGAGAGAGGGAGGCTTCGGCACGGAAGGAGACTTCTCAGACTCAGGCTGTCTCATCTCCAGGTGAATAGAGAAATGCACTGGCTTAATGGGCCCAGACTCCAGCCTTCTCTGCTGAACAGAGAAGGTATTCTGGCTTTTCCACCTGTGAGGAAAAAGGGGATCTAAAGAAAGGGTTTGATCTTTCTTTGGCCATTCCGTCACAGGGCTCATGCACAGCTTTTTCTTTAGCACTTGGAATGTGCAAAGAGCTTCATGTAATTTATCTTACTGACAACAACATCCTTAGAAGCAAGGTCTGTGTTATTTATCCTCACACTGCAGATGGTGATGATGATAATGATATTGGACTTATAACCCATCCTCCACTCCAAATCTTAGAGTGGCTCACAATCTCCTTTACTTCCCTTCCCCCCACAACAGACACCCTGTGGTGATGATGGTGCAGATGGTGATGATGATAATGATATTGGACTTATAACCCATCCTCCACTCCAAATCTTAGAGTGGCTCACAATCTCCTTTACTTCCCTTTTCCCCACAACAGACACCCTGTGAGGTAGGTGGGGCTGAGAGAGTTCTCACAGAAGCTGCCGTTTCAAGGACAACTCTCCTGACCCAAGGCCATTCCAGCAGCTACAAGTGGAGGAGTGGGGAATCAAACCCAGTTCTCTCAGATGAAGAAGAAGTAGTAGTAGAAGAAGAAGAACTTGGATTTATATCCCAACCTATACTCTGAATCTCAGAGTCTCAGAGCAGTCACAATCACCTTTACCTTCCTCCCCCACAAAAGACACTCTGTGAGGTGGATGGGGCTGAGAGAGCTCTCCCAGAAGCTGCCCTTTCAAGGACAGCTCTGCAATAGCTATGGCTGACCCAAAGTCATCCCAGCAGGTGCAAGTGGAGGAGTGGGGAATCAAACCTGGTTCACCCAGATAAGAGAAGAAGAAGAAGATATTGGATTTATATCCCACCCTCCACTCCAAAGAGTCTCAGAGCAGCTCACAATCTCCTTTACCTTCCTCCCCCACAACAGACACCCTGTGAGGTGGGTGGGGCTGGAGAGGGCTCTCACAGCAGCTGCCCTTTCAAGGACAACCTCTGCCAGAGCTATGGCTGACCCAAGGCCATGCTAGCAGGTGCAAGTGGAGGAGTGGGGAATCAAACCCGGTTCTCCCAGATAAGAGTCCGCACACTTAACCACTACACCAAACTGGCTCTCCACACACTTAACCACTACCCCAAGATGGGAATGATGGAGGATGAGAGACTGCAACCAAAAAATCAGAAGGAGATTGAGACTGGGAAAGGCAGCCATGAAGGAGCTAGAAAAGATTCTGAAGTATAAAGATGGGTTGCTGGCAAACAAGATCCAGTTAATTCATGCCATAGTATTCCCCATTACTATGTATGGGTGTTAAAGTTGGACAATGAAGATCAAGATGAGTAGTCATGTTACTATCTGGAAAAGCAGAAAAGAGAAAGCGTCCTGTAGCATCTTAAAGATTCACAAAAATTGTGGCAGGGTATAAGTTTTCATGAGTCACTGCTCACTTCTTCAGATACCTTCATCAGAAGATGTGAGCAGGAACTCACAAAAGTTCATACCCTGCCGCAGATTTTGTTAGTCTTTGGTTGCGGTCACACTCACCATTAAATCCATCCCTAACCAGTCTCTTTTATACCCCGCAGCTTTTTTACAATGAATTTCCTGATCAGACATCCCTTCATCCTTCAGTTCTAAGCAGCTTTGGTCTCGTCGTTGGTTGAACAGAGGTCTCAACTGGACCTCATTTTTTGAGATGGCATTCCGCACTAGCGCAAGCGCAATACCGTGGGGTATCGTGCTTGGCTTTTTTTTTTTAAGGTGCCAGAAAAGGTGGGCGATCTGCCCCCCCCCCCCATTTAAACACCCGGCCAGGGAGGGGAAGCCCAGGAGTTCTCTTTGCTGTTTCTCCGCCTGGCGGGGAGACAGCAAAGGTGGGTGATCTTCCTCTCCCCCATTTAAACACCTCGCCGTGGTGTTTAAATGGGGGGGGGGCACAGCAACTCTCTTTGCTGTCTCTCTGCCTGGCGGGGAGACAGCAAAGGTGGGTTATCTTCCTCCCCCCCATTTAAACACCCCGCCGTGGTGTTTAAATGGGGGGGGGCACGGCAACTCTCTTTGCTGTCTCTCTGCCTTGCGGGGAGACAGCAAAGGTGGGTGATCTTCCTCCCCCCCCATTTAAACACCCCGCCGTGGTGTTTAAATGGGGGGGGGGGTTTAGCATGGCAACGCTCTTTGCTGTCTCTCCACCTGGCGGTGAGACAACAAAGGTGGGTCATCTTCCTCCCCCCACCCTCCATTTAAACGGGACAGGGTAAAAGCCGGAATGGGTCGGAACAGACTGGAATGGGCATCAAACAGCATAGACTGTCACGAAAAATTAACACCCCGCCAGGGTGTTTAAATGGGGGGGGAGAGCACAGGAACTCTCTTTGCCATCTCTCCGCCTGGCGGGGAGAAGGCAAAGGTGGCCGATCTGCCTCCCCCCCATTTAGGAAAGGTCCCCTGTGTAAGCACCAGTTGTTTTCAACTCTGGGGTGATGCTGCTTTCACAAAGTTTTCACAGCAGACCTTTTACGGGGTGGTTTGCCATTGCCTTCCCCGGTCATTACACTTTCCTCCCCAGCAAGCTGGGTACATATTTTACCGACCTCGGAAGGTTGGAAGGCTCAGCCAACAATTGCTGGTGCAATGATATCATTTGGAGTGGGCTCTCGCAGGGAAGCGGATGTGCGCTTGCGTCGAGTCGCCTACAATGGAGCGTTCAAACATAGAAAGTATGTGCAGGAGTCATCGGAAGCATTCTTATTCCAGATTATATGTACTATCAAAAAAGTCCGCGTCTCAGTCGTGGCAGTTCGGGACACGAACGAGCCAACGACCATTGCCAGATGCTGATGTTTGGACAACCGCATAACATCCGACACGCATCTGGCTTTCATCCATGCCCATCTCGTCAGTTTATGTGTGCCTGACCTCAGCCTTTAAGATGCTACTGGACTCTTGGACAATGAACAAAGCTGAGAGGAAGAAAGTTGATTCATTCGAAATGTAATATCAGAGGAGAGTTTTTCAGATACCGTGGACTGCCAAAAGGGCAAATCAGTGGGTTCGAGAAGAAATCGAGTCCAAACTCTCCCTAGAGTCACTGAACGGAGGCTATTGTACTTTGGCCACATTATGGAGAAGACAAGTCACTGAGAAAGGAAATGCTGGGAAAAGTGGAAGGCAGCAGGAAAAGAGGAAGACGCAACAAAGAGATTGACTCAATCAAGGAAGCCCCCAGTTTGCAAAATCTGAGCAAGGCTGTTAATAGAATTTTTTGGAGGAAATTAATTCATAGGGTCACCATTAAGTTGGAGGTGAACTTAACAGCACTTCACACACACACACACAGGATAACGTGGTTCCACCTAATAAGTTTATGGTCAGATGGACATTCAAACCCAGGGCCTTCCCGATTTGCAGTTTAGTTTCTTAGTAGAATTACCTTTTTGCTGTTCTTCTGCCTTATCAAAGAATTCCAAATTTGATATTCTGAACAGCCAAAAGGACAGCTAGGGGTCAAATTAGGCAGAATGGAGCTCATGGATCAGTTTCTTACAGGCAAATTACAGCTGCATGAGGCCCCAATGCAGACTGTAGCATTGCCACCATACCTGGCTAGGAGCCAGCTGGGGTTGACGCGAGTCCAGGAGGGAATGCCTGTTGCTTGCTGCACCCCCTGTCACCAGGACAGAGCAAGCCCCTGTGTTTGTTGGTGCTCAGTCAGGGCTTTTTTATTTTTTGTAGCAGGAACTCCTTTGCATATTAGGCCTGATGTAGCCAATCCTCCAAGAGCTTACAGTAGGCCCTGTACTGAGCCCTGTAAGCTCTTGGAGGATTGGATATATCAGGGGTGTGTGGCCTAATATGCAAAGGAGTCCCTGCTACAAAAAAAAAGCCTTGGGTGCTCCCCTTATTCTGCCACCCCAAGTTTGTGTGTCTTCGTCTAAGAACCGTCTCTGCTTTGTCCACAAAACCATGTCTGGATCCCCAAAGCTCCTCCTTTTCTGTGGTCTTTGTTTTCACTTTACTGTCTCTTAACACTTAAAGAGATGGCTATAGCAACTCAGCCTTGACCTGAATGGCCCAGGCTAGCCATATATTGCCAGATCTCAGAGGCAAAGCAGGTCAGCCCTGCTTAGTTCTTGAATGGGAGAACACCATTAAAATCCAGAGGCAGGCAATGGTAAACTACCCCTGAACACCTTTGGCCTTGAAAACCCTCTGATAGGTCACCATGGCCCCGTTCACACAGTGTGTTGAGTTCGTGTTAAACTGACCTGGTTCTGTTCCCAATATCTTTGTTCCAGATATTATCGATCAGACTGCCATACTGCAATTCGAATCACTCCGCGGTGAAACCGTCTTCTGCTGTCTACACAACAGCACCATGCAGTTCTTTTTTTCTCCACTATTATCCACATGTGTGCACCACGCGCATGCACACATTATGCGCATAGCTTAAAACATTATGTGGTTACGCAGTTATGTGCATATCACGAAGTAGTAAACTGAGGCTCCTTTTGCTCCAGGACAGCCTTCAGACATCCAGAAGTTGGTTAATATCGCAGCAGAACTATCCAGACGGAGAAAACTATGAGGTGAAACTGGAGAACTCAAAAAACACCACAAAGGAGCAGGTAACAAAATAATCTGGTTCCAAGAAGTATTGGGGGGGGGGGCTACCACAAGTTAATACAGGGAGACAGATGTTGCTGTCTGATCAGCCACTTTAAATACGGAAGGAAACAGAGCAACATCTGATTATACTGTGTGTCTGAACAGGGCCTATAAGTCAGCTGCAACTTGGTAGCACTTTCTAGGGCTTTTTTTTGTAGCAGGGACTCCTTTGCATATTAGGTCACACACCCCTGATATAGCCAATCCTCTGAGAGTTTACAGGGCTCTTCTTACAGGGGCCACTGCAAGCTCTTGGAGGATTGGCTACATCAGGGGTGTGTGGCAAAAGTTACAAAGGAGTTCCTGCTACAAAAAAAAGCCCTGACACTATCTACCACCAGATAAACTCAGTTGAGGTTTCCTGGGATAATGAGAGGATAGGTTTTGCTGGCATTCATGGCCAGGAGGGAGATTCTCTAGGGATGTCCCAAAGAGAGAGACTGTCTCTTCTGGTTCTTACCTCTCCCATGTTTTATTGCACTCAAAATAATCAGAGTTTTTTATTTAATTTTTTTAATGTAAAAGAAATCTACTGCCCAGTTAACAGGAACACCCTTTTCACTCATCAAAAGATTTTTTTTAATCAACTAGTTAATTTGATGACCTGGGAATTTAACCCGATTCATAACATTTAGCAAGATATCCAGACTTATGCTGCTTTGGGGGTGCAAGTCTTCTAAGTCAGGGACCGCAGCAGTAAAGCACTTAGGAGGCTGTCACTAGTGGAGCTGAAAAGACTTGTTAACCCAACAGTATAGTCCAGGGGTGGCCAAACTGTAGCTCAGGAGCCACATGTGGCTCTTTCACACATTGTGTGGCTCTCAAAACCTCCACTGACGCATTAGCTGGCTTGGAGAAGGCATGTATCTCTTAAATCATTTCTCCAAGCCAGCCAGTGGTTTGGAAAATGCATTTAAAGTTAAAGTGTTTTCCTTCTACCTCTCCCTCCCATTTATTTTCCTTCCTTCCTTCCTTCCTTCCTTCCTTCCTTCCTTCCTTCCTTCCTTCCTTCCTTCCTTCCTTCCTTCCTTCCTTCCTTCCGACGTTTATGCTATGAGGCTCTTACGTTAAGCAAGTCTGGCCACCCCTGGTATAGCCAATCAGCTCCGACATTCGGTTAACTATGTAGGCCAGCTGGAAAGCCGGGCAAGCTTGTTTAAAAACCCCTGACCTTCTGACGAATCAATGCACATGCTGGCGCCAACAAATAGCCCAGGGCAGAGACATTCTGACTCGCCACCTCAATTTGGATTTCAGTGCATGGGTGGGCGCACGGTCGGAAAGAACCTGGCAAAGCAGCTGTTAAAATTAAGCTGAAAAAATGGGAGTCTAGCAACCAGAGCTGCAAACAAGTCTCTGAGATCTCACGCCTCCGCCTCTTCCACTTCTATTTACCAGCAGTATCCCAAAGGAAAACCCTCACTCCCCGGATCAGGCCTGATTTAATTGAGCATGGCTGATGAGGCTGCACGCTTGTAATAGACCCTTTTGCTCGTGAAATCCTGGCTCGGGAAAAGGGCCCCAACCTCCCACTTTTCCTTGGTACTAATCTCTGCTTTGAGCATCTGCTCCAGGGGCTTTTTCAGCTCTGCAGCTGCTCACGCGCTATTCTCAGGAACCGTGGCATATCCGACAGAGAGGAAGAGGAAACTTGCTTTGCGGGGAAGCTAAAAGCCTGCATCCCCTGAGCTACTTAAGAAGCCATCTAAAGCATGCTGTCCCCCACATCCCCACCTCCCCCTGGTCTTTTTCTATTTTTCTTTGTGCACTGGCTTCAATTTAGCACGAGGCTCCAGGCTGTTGAAGAAGCCTTTCCTCTTTGTCCTGGATTTTCAAGCTCGCAGCAGGTCACTGTTGTAATTAGATGCTCGATCAAGATCACTGCTTTGATGCCTGCAATTTCAAGGCCATTGCTAAGGTCCCTGATTGGAATTCATTAGATAAAACATTCCCTGTGCGTTAACATCAGACTGTACGGCTGGCATCTCTCTCTGTATGTGTGTGTGTCTATGAGCGCTCTGCATTGGAGAAGGAAAGATCCAAATGCAGAACATCAGCTAATTTGGTTTACCATTGAAAGGGCAATGTAAGCCTTCTCACGTTTGGAGATTCGAGGTGGAATGAAGAATTTCCACTAGATGTGCACACTACAAGAAACCTAAATTAGCAGGAGGAGTCTTGATTTTTCTAAAATCTGTCTTGTACAGGGATGGCCAAACCTGCTTAACATAAGAGCCACAAGACATGAATGTCAGAATGCTTGAGAGCCACAAGACATGAAGGTCACATGTTTGAGAGCTGCGAGACTGAAATGTCAGACGTTGGAGAGAAGGCAGGCAGGAAGGCAGGCAAACAGACAGGGGGAGAGGTGTGGAAAGAAAGCAAATTTAACTTTAAATGCATTCTCCCAGCTGCCAGCTGGCTTGGCCTGGAGAGATGATTTAAGGAGAGAAATGCCTTCTCCAAGCTGGCTGTTGGGGCAGTGAGGCCTTCAAGAGCCACACAATATGTGTGAAACAGCCACTTGTGGCTCCCAAGCCACAGTTTGGCCACCCCAGTCTAGTAAATCACCACTCTTACTTTATCCTAATTTTTGTTCTTTATGCAGGGATTTTAAGGAGTGCTTTTACGAATTTGCTGGGACGAGTTGCTAAAATCATCTTTAGGATTCAAATTCTCATTGCATCACCTCTGTGTGTTAAATTTATAAATATATAAACTTTCAGGACTGATTCTATGGATTTGTGGAAATCAGGTCTATCTGTGGTTATAAATGGAACCTCCATGTTCTGAAGTTACACCAGTTGCTGAAGAGGAACAATAGGGGGAGACGCTGGCAGCTCTGCCCTGCTTTCCAGGACACTAACTGACCACTGAGAAAAACAGGATGCTGGGGCCAGATGGGCCATGAATCTTATGATAAGGCAAAGCACTTCTACCTTGTCTCCTTCTGAAGTGATGGTAATGCTTTACTCTACTCTGGTAAGACCTCACCTGGAGTATTGTGTTCAGTTTTAGGCACCACATTTTAAGAGGGATACAGACAAGCTGGAATGGGTCCAGAGGAGGGTGATGAAGATGGTCAGGGGTCTGGAGACCAAGCACTATGAGGAAAGGTTGAAGGAGTTGGGTATGTTTAGCCTGGAGAGGAGACAACTGAGAGGTGATATGATCACCATCTTCAAGTATTTGAAGGTCTGTCATCTAGAGGATGGTGCAAAATTGTTTTCTGTTGCCCCAGAAGGTCGGAGCAGAACCAATGGGTTGAAATTAAATAAGAAGAGCTTCCAGCTCAACACTAGGAAGAACTTCCTGACAGAGCGGTTCCTCAGTGGAACAGGCTTCCTTGGGAGGTGGTGGGCTCTCCTTGGAGGTTTTTAAATAGAGGCTAGACGGCCATCTGACAGCAGTGCTGATCCTGTGAGCTTTAGGGGAAGTACTTGTGAATTTTTTGCATTGTGCAAGAGGGTGGACTAGATAACCCTGAGGTACCTTCCAACTCTATGATTCTATGATTCTCTGGCACTAGAGCACTGCACAATACACAGCTTGTCACTGAGCGTGTTGGTAATGCTCATTTTGAACTGCTGATAACAGATGGCAGGTCAAATATCTATCTATGCAGTGCATTTGGAAACTGTTCTTACTCATATTCATGTTGCATTAATTCCATTGTTAACCCTTTAAGGGTCCTTGTTTGCAGAAACTCAAAAGCAGCCTGCCCTGCATTCCCACTGCCTGCTATGCTTCCTGTACCTTTTCAAGCAAACTCATTTGTGTGCAGTTTTAAAACAGGCAGGCAGGTAAAAAAGTACCATCTCTCCCTTTTCTCAGGCACTGCTCTCCTTCCTGCTGCATAGAGATTAGTGGGCTGTTTTTTTGCTATCAATAGATCAAATGATCAAAAGCGAACTGGCTCCAAAGTAAACAGAAATTGGATGAATGCTGAAATCCAATGGGTGAAAAGCTGCACACACACAGAAAAGCCGTTCTTTATGTTGAAATCTTAACAAGCTGGTTTGGGGCGTCTGTTTTACAAGACATAATGTAACATCGCTCCTGCTCCCTTTATTCAACTGACAAACCCGAGCGCAAACCGTTCCACCGTGATACAAACCAGGGACATTTTCAAGTCTCTCTGGAAGCATTCAGAATGACAGGAATGAATCTAGGTTTATACAGACACGATGGTTATTAAAT
Organism: Heteronotia binoei; assembly: GCF_032191835.1. NCBI lineage: Eukaryota > Metazoa > Chordata > Lepidosauria > Squamata > Gekkonidae > Heteronotia > Heteronotia binoei. The sequence continues at coordinate 64,336,515 of NC_083233.1, forward strand.
AGGTACCGGGGATAAGCACAGACGAGAGAAGCCGTAACAAGCGCCTGACCCACACTGTCTGCTAGACGAGCATTAGGGATATATTAGGGCAGGTTACTGTGCTCAGAGGTGGTCTTAGGATTCTGGGGCCCTGGGCAAAAGTCCAGGAGGGAATCTCAGGATCACTCCTACTCAGGGCTTTTTTTTGCAGCAGGAACTCCTTTGCATATTAGGCCACACCCCCTGATGTAGCCAATCCTCCTGGAGCTTACAGGAGGTCCTGTAAGAAGAGCCCTGTAAGCTCCTGGAGGATTGGCTAATCAGGAGTGTGTGGCCTAATATGCAAAGGAGATCCTGCTTTTAAAAAAGTCCTGCTCCCACTTCTCTGCTGGGACCACTTCAGCTCCACGCAAGGGGTGGCCTTTATCCCATGCGAGGCAGGTGAGAGTTGCCACCCCTCCCCCCCGCCCAGTCGGCTCGCTGAGCCTCAGACAGGGTGGGGCTGAGCAGTTGCCACTGCTGTAAGCTGGTTGGTGGGAGCATGAGCAGCCCTGCAAGCAGGAAGGAAGGTGGGAAGGTACAAACAGCTGCTACAACAAATACTGGTGCATGCTGTTTCCCTGACCACCAGCTGGTTCGCCATGGAGAGGAGCTCCTGAAATGGGGGGGATCCCCTGCTGGGACCTGGCAACCCTAAACTGGGGCAATCAACTGCAGGCAGTAGGGGGCCTCCCTCCAACAGCCCTACAGCTGGTAACGATCCCACCCTTGTGCCCAGTGACTGCAGTGGACGGGGAGGCAAAAACAGCCCCCTGCAACAGAAGGTGAGGCTGTGGATGGGGCAGGGTTTCAGGGGCTCCTCTGCATGGTGAACCAGCTGGCTGGTGGGGAAACCCCTCCCCTAAACAGTTGGAGATGGTTGGGAATGGGGGGATGCTTTGGGCAAACTCTATGGTTGAAGCCCAATTTAACCATAGAGTTTGCCCCAAAACCAGAGCAACCCTGACATGATGCTATCACACCATGTCCCTGCCCTCCACCGGATGGGGTGAGGGGACCTGGCAACCCTACCCCAGCTCTGCCCACCACAATTCCAAAGATGGCAGAGAAGCTGTCAGCAGCAGTGTCACAGTGGTTGGGGGCCCTCCAGTGTGGCCTTCCCAGTACAAGGCCCAGGGCAGCTGCCCCAGTTGCCCAACCTACAGTTAAGATCACCCCTGACTGTGCTGAGGATGTGTTTCCATCTATCTGGTGGTGCTTCAGTTCCCTTGTGAGACTCATTCCATCAGTGAGGGTTAAAAATGGGGCCAGCACAAGCCAGTGTGGTGTAGTGGTTAGAGTTTCAGGCTAGGACCTGGGGGACCCATGTTCAAAACCCCATTCTACCATGGAAACTCATTGGGTGATCTTTGTCAATCACATGCTCACTGCTTAACCAAACTCACAGGCTTATTATGAGGGCAAAATTGAGAACAATGTAAATCACTTTGGTCCCCACTGGGGAGAAAGGGGGGTATGCTAAATATACAAATAAGTGAATTCAGTTTCACAAGGATATTGTTTTTTGTTACAGGAACAAGAAGAGCTGTACATCTCATAGACTTTGTCCCAGCCTGCTTTTTGTGTGGGCTTTCTAACTGTATTATCATGTTTTAGATCAGGGGTGGCTAAACTGAGGCTTGGGAGCCACATGTGGCTCTGCCACACATATTTTGAGGCTCTCAAAGCCCCCACTGCCCTGCTGACTGGCTTGGAGAAGGCATTTGTCTCTTTAAGTCACTTCTTCAAGCCAGGCCAGCCAGCAGCTTGGAGAATGCATTTAAAGTTAAAGTTGCTTTATTTCTACCTCTCCCTACCCCATGTATTTCCCTTCCTTCCTTCCTTCCTTCCTTCCTTCCTTCCTTCCTTCCTTCCTTCCTTCCTTCCTTCCTACCTACCTACATCTAATGTTCATGTCTTGCAGCTCTCAAACACGTTGTGTTTATTCTATGCAGTTCTTACATTAAGAGCAAGTTTGGCCACCCTTGTTTTAGATCACTGCTTCCCCAGGTGGGTCCCATCAGCCAAGAGACTCAGAGTCTCGAGTCTCGGATCAATTCCGCCGTCGCTGCTGCTCTGCCTCTGCACTTCTGCTTTCCTCAGATCAAGCGATCAATTCCCCAACAGGTGAATTCTGATCGGCGACTCCCTCCAATTCTCCCTGTGCCTTCCTGATCTCTAAAAAACAAGGAAACTGGAGGGAGCTGTGGGTCAAAATGCACCCACACAGCAACTGGTAGGGAATCGATCTCTTGATCCGACAAAAGCAGAAGCCCGGGGAGGAGCAAGAGCGACTGCAGAATCGGTTGGGGTCTCAAGATATAGTGTTGGACGCAGACTCAATTTTCTGCTAACAGAAGGGGAGGGACAATTTCCATCAATTCCTGCCGTAGACCCCCCACTTGCCTCTCTTATTGTTCCTGAGGATGTCCTGTCCCCCCAGGGAGACTAATGGGCTGCAATAAGAAGAGGAGTTGTGCTCCACTGACAGAGGTGCTTTGTGTGAGCAGAAAGTCTGGATCCAATCCCCAGAGTGGAGGGAAAAGACAGCAGGAGAGAAATTGGGCTGAACACAGCAGGCCTCAGCATCTCATTGGGGCTAACTGATCTTCCCCCACTGGGAAGAGTTCCAGGGCGCAGTGCCCTGGAGGACCACCAGCAGGTGGAACTAAGTGCCCCTTGTGGTGCTGGCAATGCCATGGGCACAGGGGGTATAGGCTAGCCCGCTGAATGGTGGTAGCTCTTTGCAGTGTGACTGGGATGGCCCTCGGACGGGTTCGTGGCGGGAGCAAGATGGGAGGTGGATGCACGTGTTTGGTCACACTTTTTTGATCTGCTCACATCCCATCCCTGTGCCAACGCAAAATGCTGGTCTGGACCCAGCCACAATGACACATTTTAACTAGTCCGGTCAGGATTATCTCAACCTGACTTCCTTTCCCTGCAACCACATAGCAGCTGGGAGGAATTTCCCCAAGAGTCACAGGGCCTGATTCAAAATTTGAGTCCAGTGGCAGGCAGGCAGGCAGTCATATTAATTACAGTCATTAGACCATCCATATACAAAGTCCAGCAGCACCTTTAAGACCAACAAAGATTAATTCTGGATATAAGCTTTCATGTGCATACATACTTCTTCAGATACACAGAAACAGTTTTCCTCAAGCCTTATGTATAGGTAGATCAGATCAGCATATGGCACCAGGAGAGTAAGGTCCTCTGCCATGTGCCGTTTTTGGAACTGAACTGACCCCCAAGGGTGCCTTTAATTCAAAAGGGCTTTTCTGCATCAGCAATAGAGTTCCGTTGTACTAAATACTTCAGAAAGTTACTTGAAAAATTTATTAGGGGTTGTGGTCTATATTACTGGGTATACAGCTTGCTGAAACTAGGATCCTGCTACAGAATTCTGCATCATTTAATACATCATGTTAATCAGGGCTTTTTTTTTTAGGAAAAAGCCCAGCAGGAACTCATTTGCATAGTAGCCACACCCTTGAGGCAAAGCCGGACAGAACTGCGTTCCTGTACATTCCTGCTTCTACAACACTATTCCTGCTGCATTAATGAATACTCCAGCCTTCCTGTCTTGTATTGACTCATTCTGTGTGATCCGCCTTGAGTCCAAGTGAGAAAGGTAGATGGTAAATAACATAAATAAAATAAATGAATACATAATTTTTGTTCTGTTGCAGGCTTGCCCTTATTAAAGATAAAGCAAAAATGATAGGAAAACCGTCAATCATACCCAGATGTTTGGGTTGATTAAAAGTTGTTCAATTAATTAACTACAATTTCTTTAATTAGGTGCTAACTTTATTGTTCATACTGATAACTGGATATTTATTGCAAGAGACAATTTAATTTTTGCAGTCAAGAAACCCTGTTCTGGTTTCCCATAAGAACAATAAATCAACAACCAGGAATTCCCATCCCTAACAGGTATCTCTGAAATTTCCAACTAGCCTCCACAATACTTATTCAATGTATTTATATGCCATTTATTATTTACTATTTAGATTTATATCCTGCTTTTTGACAATCACCTCCCCCAATAGCCTGCCTCGGGGCTTTTTTTGTAGAAAAAGCCCACCAGAAACTCATTTGCATATTAGGCCACACACCCTGGTGCCAAGCCGGCTGGAACTGTGTTCCTGTGCGTTCCTGCTCAAAAAAAACCCTGGCCTGCCTCAATGAAGAGACAGGCCATGCCCTTGGATTTAGAATCTAAAAAACATTTTTGCCTGATATATTGTAGCAACTTGTCCATTATTATTTACTTACTTCATTCATACTCTGCATTTCTCCCCAAATGCAATCCAATTTGCAATCCAACTGCAATCCCAAACTGACATCATTCTCCCCTTCCCAACAGGGCCGGATCTAGGGGGGGGGGGCAGAGGGGGGTGCTTGCCCCGGGTGCTGACACAGGGGGGCACCAAATTGGGTATGGAGTCCATTGTATTCTATGGGCCCATAAGACAGAATGGGCCCATAAGGGGGCATCATTTTTTAATTTTGTCCCCCCCAAAAACATGTAGATCCGGTCCTGCTTCCCAATATATCCTCACGATAGCTCTGTGGGGTAGGTTAGGCTGAGAGTGTGTGACTGGCCCAAGGTCACCTGGCGAGCTTCCATGGCAGAGTGGGGATTTGAACCTGGGTTTCCCAGATCCTAATTTGACACTCTGATGATGCACTACATACTGGCCCACACAGAGAAGTAGAAGAGTTGGTTTTTATACAACCTTTTCTCTACCTTAAGGAGTCTCAGAAGGGCTTACAATCTCCTTCTCTACCTCTCCCCACAACAGACACCCTGTGAGGTAGGTGAGAAGAAGAATTGCAGATTTATACCCCACCCTTCTCTCTGAATCAGAGACTCAGAGCGGCTTACAATCTCCCATATCTTCTCCCCCCCACAACATACACCCTGTGAGGTGGGTGGGCTGAGAGGGCTCTCACAGCAGCTGCCTTTTCAAGGACAACCTCTGCCAGAGCTATGGCTAACTCAAGGCCATTCCAGCAGGTGCAAGTGGAGGAGTGGGGAATCTAACCCGGTTCTCCCAGATAAGAGTCCAAGCACTTAACCACTACACCAAACTGGCCAGGGCTTTTTTTATAGCAGGAGTTCCTTTGCATATTAGGTCACACACCCCTGATGTAGCCATTCTTCCAAGAGTTTATAGTAGGCCCTGCACTAAGAGCCCTGTAAGCTCTTGGAGGATTGGCTACATTAGGGGTGTGTGGTCTAATATGCAAAGGAGTTCCTGTTACAAAAAAAAGTCCTGGGTGAGGCTGAGAGAGCTCTGAGAGAACTGTGACTGACCCAAGGTCACCCAGCAGGCTTCAGGTGGAGAAGGAGTGGAGAATCAAACCCTGTTCTCCAGATTACATTCTGCCATTCTTAACCTCTAGACCCCACTTTTCTCTACCCTAAGGAGTCTCAAAGTGGCTTACAATTCCCTACCCTTCCTCTCTCCATCACAGGCACCTTGCGAGGGAGGTGGGGCTGAGAGAGTTCAGAGAGAACTTTGACTGGCACAAGGTCACCCAGCAGGCTTCATGTGGAGGAGAAGTGGCGAATCAAGCCCATTTCTTCCAGATTAGAGTCCATCGTTCTTACCCACTACCCCAAACTGACTCTCCACTGACTAATCCACAGTGGAGATCCCTAGCAACCCTTGTAAAACAGCTTGAGAAACATTTTCAGCAGTCATGCTAGGAAGAGTAGCCAGATGTCTCTCACTCATGCTGCTCAGGCTCACGACTTGCAAGCAAGCTGCCTGTGGGCCGGCTCCATGCCATCCCCCAGCTTGTAGTAACAAGAACAGCATTCACTGTGTGAGCACAGCTAGAGCTGTTATGAGAATCTTCCTTCACAAGTGTGGGAGAGGCAAAGGAGGAAATACATTTGCATGCGATGCTGGGACCAATACTTCCTCTAAGCTGTGGAGTCTTGTGAGCAAAAATTCTGCTTTGTGAGCTACTGGCATTAAAGCTGTGAGCTGTTGCATAAATTAGTTTGTTCTGGGATCATTGCTCCTGAGCTACAGGACCTTTTTTGTAGAAGAAGTCCAGCAGGAACTCATTTGCATATTAGGCCATCCCCCCTGACATCACCATTGTTTCACACAGGGCTTTTTTGTAGAAAAGTCCAGCAGGAACTTATTTGCATATTAGGCCACACCTCCTGATGCCAAGCCAGCTGCAACTACTCAAAAAATCCCTGGTGAGCTAAGATAAAAATGTGTGAGCCGGAGGCTAAAAAAACTGTGAACTAGCTCATACTAACTTGGCTTAGTAGATTCACTGCCTGGGACCCAGAAGAAGTCTTATATGTGGCTCAGCTGGAGTCTGGGAAATTTAAAAAACAAAAGATAAAAGTTTATTAATTATTTTAATTATCACAGTTATGCCCCTAGGTCTTCCGCTAAAAGAAATCAAAGTGGTTTATGTATGGTTCCCAGAAGGACTGAGCACATCTACACCGCAGCCTTAAACTGGTTTGACAATTCATCTCCCTGCCCAGGTATCTCTGGGAAATTTAGTTTTTGTGTATCTAGAGGGGCAGGAATGGCTAGAAACTATCCAAAGGGAAGATTAAGACATCACTGCAGTTAAACAGACGGATGTTTCCTGCTGCGATGCCTCTGAGCTCCAAGGAGATTTATATACAGATATTATTTGACCATTGAAGAAGGCTGATTTGGGCTGAAATGCATTGGTTCACATTAGTTCCCTTTTGTATACATTGCAATTTTTATGCTGTAATGAGGCTTAAGTTGGGCCCATAAGTGTTTTTATCAATTTGATAATAAACACATGTATTTCTGATAATATTTAGGTTTTACATATAGTTTTTAATTATTGGCCCTACATTGGTTCAAAGCTAACCTGTTTAGTTCTTGATTCTATTATTTTTGGTTAAGCCTTCCCCCCTTTCCTACATACACTCCTAAACATATCCTTCTAAATGTATTGTCCTCAGTGGGCTCAGGAGAGTATAACTCCACTTAGGACCATACTGGTAACCCTACAATAATCACTGTCCCTGGCTTTAGGAGATGCCTTACTAAAAGTTTATCAACATGAGTTACCAGAGCTAGCATTCTTCAGGGCATGGTTCCTTTTCCTTACTCCCCAGGTGTTAAATCTAACCTCAGGTGAGGTTCCATCATGTTTCTGAGAATCTGTGTCTCTCAGTGCATCTACCTGAACACTAACATCATCACCAAAGGCATAGCTCAATGTGTCACTTCCACAGCAGCTGAGATATCCTTTGCACTGCTGATGACACGTATTAGGACAATTGTGCTCTCCATTTTAACGAAATGACAAAACCCTCGAAACTTTTAGATTCGTTGAAGGTATGGCTAAGACAAGTAAACAAATGTATAGACTTCCACATTGTTTCATGAGTGATTATGAGAATAAAGAGCCAGTTTGGTGCAGTGGTTAAGTGTGCAGATCTTTATGTGGGAGAACCAAGTTTGATTCCCCACTCCTTCACATGCACCTGTTGATGTGACATTGGGTCTGCCACAAGTTCTCACAGATCTGTTCTGCCCATGAGCAATTTCTGTCAGAGCTCTCTCAGTCCCACTTACATTACAGGGTGTCTATTGTGGGGAGAGGAAGGGAAAGGAGATTTTAAGCTGCTCTGAGACTCCTTTGGGTAGTAAAGGAAAGGAAAGGTCCCCTGTGCAAGCACCAGTCGTTTCCGACTCTGGGGTGACGTTGCTTTCACAATGTTTTCACAGCAGACTTTTTATGGGGTGGCTTGCCATTGCCTTCCCCAGTCATCTACATTCCCCCCCCCCCCAAGCAAGCTGGGTACTCATTTTACCGACCTCGGAAGGATGGAAGGCTGAGTCAACCTCGAGCTGGCTACCTGAAAACCCAGCTTCCACCGGGAATTGAACTCAGGTCGTGAGCAGAGCTTAGGACTGCAGTACTGCAACTTTAACACTCTGCGCCACGGGGCTCTTTGCGTAGTGAAGAGCAATCAAATCTCTTCTTTTCTTCTTACAAGCACATCCTAGTTTTCATCTCTAGCATATTGGTGGGAGCGTACATCTCCTCAGAAGCCCTCCTCATTGAAACTCCTATTGAGAGGACACAAGGAATCAATTCAAGGTGAACGTCAAAGGATCTTTAACACTTCCATCTGGACAGCCCTAATGGAACCGAGCTCAGTGTCTTCTCCAGACTTTTAAATAGCTTCGTCTGAGGAGAATTTTCGCTCATCTGGCTCAGACTCTTAAGGCAACACTGTGTCATTTTCCTGCCTCAGCTAATCTAGAGGTTGTTGCCGCTCTTCTCCAAACTTGACAAGCTTCTTTGTCAGCAAAATATGCACCACAGTGATTTTGACAGGCAGCCGAGGCACTCTTAATGCAGTGCGACCGGGGTTTGCCTTCGCCATGTCAGTTTTTCATGCAGTGACGCTGCATTGCCAAGGGGCAGTGATATACCAGCTGCTTGCCTGCTTGAATTTTTGTTTTGTTTTGCTGTGGGGTTTTTTTTTTCTGAGCATGCTAAAAAACTTATGCAGGGATAAAGGAGTATGCAGCAGAAGGGCAGTATAATTCTTGCGCTGCTGCGGCTGTTTAACTGAAATGGAAGAAAAATGGCACGGCAGGAATCCTCCATAATCCAACTGTTCTAGATGGATGGGCAGAGCCGTTCGGTGCAGTGACTGAATCCCCAAGATTGAGCCAGCCGCAGTGAAGTGGAAAAAGCATGTCCCGCTTCAGCTCTTGTTCGCAGGCCTGGCTCCCTTTGCAAACAGCTCGGCAACAGCATCTGTGTAATGAACTGGGCTCTGTGAGAAGACAAGTCTTTTTTCCCCCCTCCCATTTTTGACAGAGACGATAATTTTTATAATTGCTTACCAAAGAGAGATGCGGAAATGAGACACGTAAACAAAGGCACGCAAAACTGACGAGGAAAACTGCATTCACACTCTCAAATTTAGAGCAAATGGCATAAAAGCAATGGGGCAGGCAAACTGGCAGCTGCCAATCACCGACGGTATCTATTTAATCCACCTTCCTTGTCACAAAAGCGGGACTCGAAACATTTGAGCCTGCAAAGGAAAGGGGAAATGCGAGCACGCATTGGCTGCTTTCCCCTTTCAAAATTCAATCCACCGCCTTGTAATTGGCTGGGTCGTTCCTTCTCCGTTAGCTAAAATTCAATATTCAACCTGGGCAGCCGAATCTTCCAAAAGATCTATAATGTTATTTAGAGGCTTTCCAATGTTGCGTAGATGTATATTTAATGCCAGGGCTCATAAATAATACGGCAAGGGGCCTATCTGTAAAGATTTATAAGAGAGAGGGGAAAGAAGGGTTTGGAGCTTGGCCTGTTAATCCATGTGTGCAAGTGAGAAGTACTTAAATAACACGTTTTCAAAGTAGTCCGTGTACCGCAAAACACCTCAGTCAATTCTCACGGCGCTCGTGTAAAATTGGAGAAGTTTCAGCGATGCTGCGCAGCACCTGGGCTGGACCCGATTGTTTTCCTATTATTTCCCAACACCACTAATGCTTATTCCAGTTGGAGATGAAGGGCTGGCAGCAGGCCTTTCCTCCCACCCCCCGCCATGCCATCTAGGCTTGCCCAAAGCAGGATGAGATGGCACAGAAGTCAACGTGCCAGCATCCAACTCTGCTGGCAATTCAACAGTGGCACAGCGCTGCTCAAACAGTGCACTTAGGTAATTTGCCCAAGGACACTCTACAATTCAACAGCAAAGGAAAGCTCCAAAGCCTGGTGCAAAGAAGTCCCTGGATCCCTCAGCTTTCCTTAATAATTTTGCACAGCTGGAGAAAAGCCTGCCATGGGCTTCCTCACAACCCGTTTTGCTCTGACTTAAAATGCGATTCTCAATTTGCATTTTAAAAACTGTAACTCTGCTTGTCGCATACGTGGAAAAAATCCAAATGGCCAAATGACGCAGAAACTTCTGGGTAAGGAAGGGGGAGGGGTAGCAACCCTATCACTAGGAAGCCATGCAATACAAAGACCCAATGTTATCAGAATCAATCAGATTTCATATCTACAAAGCGGCCTTATACCAACTTGAAACATTGGTTCTTTTAACCCAGTAGCATCCAATCAGAATGGCAGCAGTAGTCCCAGGCTTCAGGCAGAGATGAATCATTCCCAGCTATGGGAACTGCAGTCCATTGTAAGTGGAGATGCCAAAAGTGAAGCACGGGACAGTGTACTCAGCCACTGAGATATGGCTCCTCCTGATGCAGATACACCTAAGAAAGTGGATACATGTCCCTCTGACAGAAAGCCAGGTGAAGGAGAGGGAAGCCACAAACACCCCCTCAGAGATGCCAGCCTTCAGGTGGGAGCTGGCGATCCCCCAGAATTACAGCTGCTCTCCAGACTACAAAGATTCGTTACCCTGGAGAAAGTGGGTCCTTCAGAGGGTGGACTCAATGGCATTGTACCCAAGGCTTTTTTGGTAGCAGGAACTCCTTTGCATATTAGGCCACACACCCCTGATGTAGCCAATCCTCCAAGAGCTTACAGTAGGCTCTGTACTAAGAGCCCTGTAAGCTACAACAGGAGGATGTGGCCTAATTTGCAAAGGAGTTCCTGCTACAAAAAAAAGCCATGATTGTATCCCACACTGACACCTCTGTCCTCCCCAAGTTCCACCCCCAGATCTCAAGAAGATTCCCAACCTTGAGCTAGCAACCGTCCCTTACCACCCCTTGCCTGTGGCCAGGGGGGACCTGACAACCCCAGCTCAGAGCTTCCCATTCTTCTTCCCCATTCCTGCCCCCATATTCAGGGGAAGCACATCTCTCTTACCCATTTTTAATCCAACTGTTCCTCCAACACTTTCCCCTTTTTATCCCTACGACAACCCTGTGAGGTTGGTCAGGCTTAGGGTGAATAACTGCCAAGGCCACCCAAAGAAGGCCCTCACAGAGTAGGAATTTGAACCCAGGTCATTCACGTTCTACTCTAAAACACCACCTGGTTCTCAACACACAAATTCAACTACCTATGAATATATTTACATTGTGCTGCCGCATGGCCTACCACCTGTTGTGATCTGCCCTCAGTCTGCTTGCGGAGAGGGCGGAATAGAAATTTGGAAAATAATAAATAAATAAATATTTTCTATGCATGACGGGTTTTGCTGGTTGAGCTCCCCCCCCCCCCCCCAATTTGTTGTTTTACTTTTGAGTTCTGTATTTTCAAATTCTCTCCCCACATCTTTTCTCACCAGGCCATTTATTTGATGGTTTTAACTTTTAACACTGACAAGTGCTTATACATAAAGGAACTGTATTGCATTTCACAAATACTGAAAACTGCTTCAGGGACTTTTGTTAAAAGACACAGATCAAATCCATTAATACCTACATAAAGAAATGTGTATTTACCAAGACACTCTGGACAAAGACAAATATGAAATGGTAAACAAACATTTAGAGTGAGTCCAGTACTACCAGTTCAGCAGGGGTGGAATTCTAGCAGGAGCTCCTTTGCATATTAGACCACACGCCCCTGATGTAGCCAGTCCTCCAGGAGCTTACAAAGGCTCTTTTTTGTGAGCTCCTGGAGGATTGGCTACATTAGAGGTGTGTGGCCTAATATGCAAAGGAGCTACTGCTAGAATTCCACTCCTGTTGTTCGGATTGGCGGCTGTGATTTGGGGCCTAAGGCAGAGGAAGGCCATTCCCAGCATCTGCTGGAGCAGAGACTTTACATGGAGATGCTGCTAGGGACTGAGTCACCTTCTGCTTGATCTCTGTTTGATCTCTGAGTGTGGGTGCTGGCCCGCTGGCCCGCAGGGAGAAAAAAATCTGGCAAGCAGTAAGCAAAATAATAGTTTATTGCCCAGGGGAACCATGAGTGACATGACTAGAAAGGACAGATGGAATACCTGCTTTCCAACTACCAAGCACCTTTAGTATTATGCAGACTGGCAGCTGTGAAGAATCATGGGGGAAGGCAAGAGATGAACTATTTGAAAATTCCTTCGTTTCTTAAATTCCTCCAGCATTCTACAAAATTTGACCCAGAGAGAACTCCAGTTTTCTGAGTTACACCTCTGAGGATGCCAGTCACAGTTGCTGGCGAAACATCAGGTCTCACAATGCCAAGACCATGACCATACAGCCCGGAAAAACTACAACCATCAATGGACTCCAGCCATGAAAGCCTTTGACAACATATTCTACAAACCCTCAGGGGCTTAAGTAGTTCAGATTCCTGAAGTTCCTCTGTACCATCTAAACAGGGATGCTGACCTCTGGGTAGGGATCTGAAGTTCTTCTGGGATTACAAATGATCTCCAGATGACAGAGATCAGTTTCCCCGGAGGAAATGGCACTTTTGGAAGGTGAACTCTGTGGCATCACACCTGAGCTCTCTCCCCTCTCCAAACTCTGCCCTTTCCAGGCTCTGCCCACAAATCTCCTGGGAGTTCCCAACCCAGAGTTGGCAACCCTGCTACTGCCACCATCCTCCTCCTCCTTCAATTTAACTCAGCCCCTACATTCAACCCTGAAGCATATCAAGTCTTCGTCAGGCCATTTTTAGGGGGGGATGTTGTTAATTTTATATTTTCCTGCATACCTGGGAAGTCCTGTGTATGCAGAAACTCTTGACTTGTCCTCAGCAGCCGTTGGCTGCCTTCACAATTGGCATAGATCACCAATTCTGCTACAAGGGACAGCCTGAAATAGAAAAGCTGAAGACATCTGAAGAAGTGAGCAGTGACTCATGAAAGTGCAATACCCTGCCACAAAATTTTGTTAGTTTTTAAGTTGCTACTGGACTCTTATTCTTTTCTACTGCTACAGACAGACTTAACACGGCTACCCATCTTGATCTATGTCTTTTTTTAAAAAAGACGTAAAGGTAGTCCCCTGTGCAAGCACCAGTAGTTTCCGACTCTGGGGTGACGTTGCTTTCACAAAGTTTTCACGGCAGACTTCTTACGGGGTGGTTTGCCATTGCCTTCCCCAGTCATCTACACTCCCCCCCCCCCAGCAAGCTGGGTACTCGTTTTACCGACCTTGGAAGGATGGAAGGCTGAGTCAACCTGGAGCTGGCTACCTGAACCCAGCTTCCGCCAGGATCAAACTCAAGTCGTGAGCAGGGAGCTCAGACTACAGTTAGTTAAATTATGTATTATGTATGCAATTAGGCAAAAGACCCAGGCTTCAGCTGCATCCAGAAAGATCTCGGTGGTCTTCCAAAGAAAATCCAGGCTGTGCACATAATTGAGTTCAGCACATTGAAAACAAAAATCCCATCAGTTTTTCCAGTGTATTCTGAAAGCACGTCATCCCAGGGCTACATTTAAATAAGAACATGCCTTAGTGACCAGCTCTGAAATTCCTTTCCTCAGGAGCTTTTGCCCCCACAATGGCTCTCCTGTCCTCATACCTTCCAGCTGAGACACAACCAATCATAAGGTTACATCACCACAGGAGGGCTGGGCTTGCGTTCCTGGATGTGGAGCTCATCAGAATCAAAGCTCCAGCTGGAACTTATTATTGGGATATTTGGTTAATGGAACAGAGTTTTGCCCAGTCATAGAAGCGTGATATTGAGTGCAGTAAATAAATCTCTCAAGAAGTATATTGCAAAAAAGATAAACTTCCATTGTTTTCAAGTAGATTCAGTTCACATTCAGGTTGCAGTGGAAAGGAAAGAAAGAAGCCTAATCTAAAGAGTACTTTCTCTATCACAAATGGCAGGGCTTTTTTTTGTAGAAAAAAAATCTATTTGCATATTAGGCCACACCCCCTGACACCAAGCCAGCCAGAACTGCATTCCTGTGCACTCCTGCTCAAAAAAAGTCCTGACAAATAGGCAGCTTGTCTGGCAGCATGTGTCTGGGAGTCTGAGGACATTGTATCTACTGAAGAGACATGTGTCTCCATGGAAGGCCATGAGAAAAAAGTGAGCGGGCAAAGCAAGAGGGGTCAGAGGACAGCTCCCAGGTTAAGACAGAGAGGCATCCCACTCAGAGAGCCAGTTTGGTATAGTGGTTAAGTGTGCAGACTCTTATCTGGGAAAACTGAGCTTGATTCCCCACTCCACCTGCACCTGCTGGAATGACCCTCGGTCAGCCATAGCTCTCTTAGGAGTTGTCCTTGAAAGGGCAGCTGCTGTAAGAGCTCTCTCAGCCTCACCTGCCTCACAGGGTGACTGTTGTTGGGGGGAGGGGGAGGTAAAAGGAGATTGTGACCGCTCTGAGACTCTGAGATTCAGAGTATAGGGCAGAATATAAATCCAACATCAACATCATCTTCTTCTTCTTCTTCACAACACATACACAGAGTGATGCAGTGTCCCCCAATGTCCAGGCATGCTGAGTCACACTCCTGATGCTTATTGCATCAGGGACACACAGCATCACATCTAGGGCGCATCTGCCTGCAGAAAGGAAGTGAGGCTGCTGCCATGGCAACCACCATTCATCAGCACTCATTGGCAGAAGCCTCTTCCTACCTGCTGCTGATGTTCCACATCTGGGGGAAGTACAAAAAGGTGGTGGTGGAATACCTCTTTGTTTCTCCTTCCCAATAAAGCAAGGCAATGGGGGTAGGCAGCTACCTGGTTTCCAGGTGGTGAAATGCACATGGGGTTTATATTGTGTGTGCTGTTCTGTTGTTTGTAAAACAAGACTGTAGGCTTTCTTCCACAATGTATGCACCACCAAGCCCTAGAGCCTAATTGAGGAGGAAAACGGAAGTCATCCCAGGGTCATGCATGCTCCAAAGGGCAAGCTGCTCAACGTATATTAGGTGAATAAAAGTGACAGCCAAGGAGCTGAGCTAATGATTTATATTGTTCCGCATCTGTGGAGCAGCAAGCCTGGCCCATTACAGAAAGCCCAGCGGCATCCAAAGATGCACGTCTTGTTGCTGGAAACCTTCCACAGAAACGGATGCCTGAGGGACTAATTACACGTGGCACTCAAACACGTGCAACTATTTCTCAAAAAAAAAAAAACACTTTTGGAGTGGGCAATGTGAACAGCTGTAGGAAGAATGCGCTTAACCCTTTTCCCTTCTGTCAGTTTCCCATTCCACATCCCCACTTCCTGCTTGATTCCCCACCCCAACTCTTTTGCTCTCACAAATAAGAGACTGGAATCCCAAATCTGGGGAGGGGGGATTTGGAGCAGAGGGGTTATGGGCGGACAAAGGGTTAAGCATCCAAGAAAGGAGGGCTGGTAGCTTTGTGGCAGAGGCAAGGGCCAGCTAATCAGGGCAGATCTATTGTTGTTGTTGTTTTGCTGTTATTGTTATTAATTAAATCTATGAATCACCTCATCCCAGCCAATGCTGGACTCTAGGCGATGCATAACAGAAAATATACATAAAATCGATTAATCTAAAAACAATTTCAACTCAGTGGGCAGTCTTTATAGCGTGCCTCCCCTAAGTAAAGGGGGAAGGGGGGGGGTACCAGTCCGGTAACTTTTGCTATCCTCAGGCAGAAGCCTGGCGGAACGTCTCTGCTTTACAGGCCCTGTGGAATTGTAAAAGATCCTGCCGGGTTCTGGTGTCTTCTGGCAGAGAGTTCCACCAGGTCGGGGCCAGGACTGAAAAGTTTCAGTCCTGGCTCTCGTTGAGGACAGCCAGACCTCTTTAGGGCTGAGGATCGCCAGTAGACTTCGACCAGCAGAGTGTAATGCTCCTCCTAGAAGAAAGGAGGCGGTTTTCTGACTAACATATGTACCTGCCAGTCAGCATCATGCAAATTCAGCTTGTGCTGAAAACAGGTTTTCCTTGAGTTCAGTGCTGGATGCGGAGTGTGTGTGTGTGTGTGGTGCGCGTGTAGAAGATAGTTTGTCTGTCTGAAGTGAAGGGACTGTGAACCCGCAACAGGTTCAGACATAGGACTGCAGATACTCTGTCTTTTCAAACTTGGTTAGTTAACTGTTTTAAAAACGTAATTTTTAAAGCTTCTAAGAGCTGGGATCCTGCTGTTTTTTATTCAGCCACAGGGCTGAAAGATAACAGTATCCATGGTGGCTTATTCTTTGATGTTTACCTCAATTAGATTTATTTAAGTAAAAGAGAATCTTATAAATCCCTAAAGGGATGCCATGGGGAGGACTGGTTGGATATGTTTTCAGTCATGTAGGCTGACAGGACTCAGATTAATAGATATAAACTACAGCAAAAGTGGTTTCATCTATATTTGAGGAAGAACTTCCTGACGATGAAGTGTGTTTGATGCTGGAACAGTCTTCCTCCTGAGGAGCTGGATTCTTCATCATTGAAAGTTTTAAAGCATTGATCAGATACCTACATGTTGAAGATATTATAACTGTAATTCCTGCATTGGCAGGAGCTTGGACTAGATGACCTGGCTGACCCCTCCCAACTCTGAGATTAAATAAATAAATGTGGTATTTACTCAAATGCAGGATGACTACATTTTTTTCACAAGAATGCCATCAGAAGGGGGCAGGCATCTCCAAACTGAGAGCCAGTTTGATGTAGTGGTTAAGTGAGTGGACTCTTATCTGGGAAAGCCGGGGTTTGATTCGCCACTCCTCCACATGCACCTGCTGATGTGATCTTGGATCAGCCACAGGTTTTCTCAGAGCTGTTCTGTTCAAGAGCAGTTCCTGGAGAGCTCTCTCAGCCCCACCTATCTGGGTATCTGTTGTGGAGAGGGGAAGGGAAAGGAGACTGTAAGCCACTCATACTCCTTCAGGTAGTGAAGGGCAGGGTATTACTCCTTCCATTTGCAGTTATGTCCACTACTAAGTGTTTTTTATATAATTTTTTTGATGAATTTTCTTAAATTCTGGGTCATCTTTTAATAAACATGGTAGAAAAGGTTTCCCCATGTTCCTGCTTTAGCACCCAACCTTCCTGGCTGAAAGAACAGCTCAGTGTTGCTTCCCGAGTATACTCTGGTTTCTCTTCAGATCACGCCATGTTGCTTCCCAGCAAAGGATCAAGCGGGTCAAGGTGAATGCCAAAGAGGCAATGAAAACCATGACTTCATTTCCAAGTTCACTTTCAAAAGGAAAGCACGACTGGAACCCACAAGGCCAGCTCCTCTATTGCATCTGAAGGCGAGGAGCAGCCAGCCAGCTGGTGCCCAGACTCTACATTCTTGATGGATGAGGAGAGGTGAGAATTTAATGTACTGAGTGTGGCGCGGCGGTGGGGGTGGGGGAGAAAAAGTTTGCCACATGAAAGACCCGCAAGAGAAAACCTCCCATCCAAGGTAATAAAGCTCCTCCGACACGAGACGCTGCAAGACAGATGAGCAATCTTTAACTCCTTTGTAAATTACGACTGCCACAGGGGATTATGATGAGCAATGTGCTTAGCGGCGCAATGGAAATATGAGACTCTTAAGCAGCCGTGGTGGGAAGCCTCGAGACGGCGTGCCAAATGCAGAAAGGACTTTAATGCACTAACACGGGGATGTTTTATCGCACTGGGAGACTCTTCTTCCAACTGCCACCGGCGGAGGAGAGTGACATAGCAGGCGGCGCTAATCAGCTGCTCAGAGTCGCTGGATTCCACCGCCAGTGTCAAGGCTAATTGCAAAGAGCAGGAGAGGGCATAAAACCGGCTGGGAGGAAATGAAAGGATTGGGAGGGAGGGACACAACGTCTCCCCGACGACCAGAAGAGTGGCTGAGGTGAGGTTCCCAAAAGGCACATTTATGAGAAGTTTGTGAAGTTGTTTTTTTTTTTTAAATCAATGTCCTTTCCTCTTGGTAGCTGAACAGTGACGATAAATGAGGAAGAAACTACTCACATCATTAGAGTCTTACCCTGTCTCAGAAGAGGCATTCCTTACTGTGCAAAAGAAGAGAAATGCCTCTTCTTGGAGGGCCCACGCTATCTGTGGGTTTAGTACATAACTGTATTTAAATCATCAGCTGTCCAACTGACTGTACTGATGGCTAAATGATGCAGCCCAGCATGCACTTCTCCCAGGTGGCTTCCCTGTTTTAAATATTGCTGATGCTGTGTGGAACACAACCAGGGGTCATTTTGTAGGAAAAAAGCTGGTGAAGCTCATCCAGGGATTGTTATGCAGATGCACCTACTATTCAATGGACAAAGTGGGGAGGAGGAGGTGGAACTGTCAGAAAGGGTCAGGAGCTGCAGGGAGGCCCCTAGGCAGTCAAAATCTTGGGGGTCCCCCTCACAAATTACCTCAGAGTTGGAGTGCCCGCCCCACTGCCTGTGGCCCCTGCAGACACCTTCTCAAAAGCCCCTTTGACAAAGCTGCGGGGGAGAGGCAGAGAGAAGCAAACTTGGTGATGATGCCAGCAGCAGCTGCACCAGGCAAGTTGGGCAAAGAGTAGCTCAGTTGCTGGCTGCGCGTGCAGACTAGGAGGGCTGCAAGCAGGGGGGAAACTGGAGGAGGGGAGCTGACATGGGGCACCTAAAGGCACGGCTGCCTATAGGCCAGTGCCTACTTGGCCTAATTGTTAATCCAGCCCTGAGGAGCTGTGCTCCTGTGAGCTCCTGCTGAATCTGAGGCCTGAACACAGTCATGCCGACGTAGCGATCTCACGACAAAGGCAGCATGGTTGGCTGGCTGTCTCGTCAGTGGGTGCGTTCACGCACACTAAATAACATGCTTTGCAATTGGATTTTTATGTGTAAGAATAGCAAAATCCACTCGCAACCATTTGCCGCATGAAAGCATCCCGTGTTTTTAGGCAGGCACTATCACAATTCCTGAACAGCCGGGGGGGGCACTGAATAAAAGCAGAGCTGATAACATAAATGAGGCAAAGAGGAATCAAAGCAATCACCAAGAGATCCAAGCCACAGCTAAGTGAGTGTCAAGAACCCAAGGGCTGAGCGCCATGGATCATGGTCTGGTCCCCTACACTGCTGGGGCTGCTGGATACTGGAAGGATACACACACAAACGCATGAAGCTGCCTTATGCTGAATCAGAACACTGGTCCATCAAGGTGAGTGTGCTGTCTACTCAAACTGGCAGCAGCAGGTCTCCATGGTTTCAGGTGGGGGGTGGGATTCATATGACCTACTACCTGATCCTTTTAAATGATGCTGGAGATTCAATCTGAGATGATCTGCATGCAAAGCAGAGGCTCTAATGGTGAGCCATGGCTCTTCCCCATACAAATAATGGCTGTTCCAGCCCAAAGCAGCTTCCTGGACAATCTGTCAGGTCTCATAGTCATCACCCTATCTGTTAATGTACTTTCCCAGTCATCCACTCTCCGGCCTCTCTGGATACTGCACTCCTGATGTGACTAGGGCTTTTTTTGTAGAAAAAGCCCAGCAGGAACTCATTTGCATATTAGGCCATGCCCTCTGACATAGCCATTGTTTCACACAGGGCTTTTTTGTAGGAAAAGGCCCAGCAGGAACTCATTTGCATATTAGGCCACACCCCCTGACACCAAGCCAGCTGGAACTGTGTTCCTGCTCAGACAAAAAGTCCTAGATGTGACTACTCGTTCTTAGTTGCTGCCTTATTTCCCTCAGATAGACAGTTCCTGATGAGTGATCCAGCTTCTGATCTTTAATTTAATTTATTTTTTAGATTTATATCCTGCCCATTCCCGCAAGCAGGCTCTGGGAGTGGGGGGGGGAGACCCTATACATATTTATTTTTATTTTGTGTAAATATTTTTATCCCATCTTTATCCCATAATGTTCGCAACCACCAACAAACAGGAAACAAGTGCTGTGACGCCCAACAGTATTAAAACACCCACATACAACATCAAAACCACACAAACACACTGCAGAACAGAATCCTGGACAAATAAACTCATTTTAATTTACACAGGAGCCTGGTGGCACCTTAAAAACCTGATAAAATTTATTTCAGCAGACACTTTTGTGAGTTAGTGCTCACAGAAGAAAGATGCATTTGCATTTGTCATCTAAATGGCCTCATGAGAAGACAAGACTCCCTGGAAAAAACAAAATGCTAGGAAAAATTAAAGATAACTGGAAAATGAGGAAGACCCAGCATGAGATGGATTGACTCAATGAAGGAAGCCATGGCCTTCAGTTTACAAGATCTGAGCAAAGCTGCTAATGATAGGACATTTTGGAGATTACTAATTCACAGGGCCATCAGAAGTCAGCAGCAGCTTGACATCATGCACACACACACACACACAAACTGGGTAGGTAGTGCCAGATGAATCTCTCTCAGGAAGGTTTCCCACAAACAGGACATTACCACAGACATGGATCAGTGGTCACCTGTTGCATAATCTTTGTCTTCTTGCTATTTTTTGTTTTTAATTGACTGCCTTTCTGCCTGAAGGCAGTCCCCGAACCCCTGAAGTCAAGACAACCAAAGACACCCTGAGCACAGCCTCCTCTGAAGCTTTTAACCGATGTCCTGATGGGACTAGGCAATCTTTCAGAACAACCTACTTCATGCTGAAGGGTGAGGTGCTTCACTGACAATTATTTCCTCACACTGTGGGGTGAAGTGGACTTTTCTCCAGATCTGTCCTTGTTTCAGTCAACAGTCTCCTAGCAGCTTCACTTCAGTGATGTCTGATCTACGCTCAGCACCACCAGTTCCAGTCATCAGCTCCCTCCACTAGATCTGTCATATCTCCTTGAGGGGGAAAGAGGCGCAGCTTTCTCAGACATTTCCTGCCATGACAGGAACATTCTAGATTCTGTCACAGAGGGCTGTTTTCTTTTCCCGGGGTCAGCTTGTGAGGAGAGAGCGTCACTCATCAAAGCCTGCACATGACCAAGCAATCTCCATACTAGAAGTGTTTGATGCTTAATTTATAAAATGCAAAATGCCACAACTTTTCCTTGGCTGAGTCCCTACCGGAAAAACTTCACTCAGCTCTGAGTGGAAGAGCATCAAGTTAATCCAGCAACAGGCTTCTGATTGTTGTTCCAGGAAAGAGCCAAACGGAACTGAGGGTCAGACTACAAATGGAGTTATTTTGACCTGTATGTTAAATGTAATTTAAATGGCTGAATTTCCAGCTCACAGCTTATTCTCTTAACCACTAAATTAAGGTGTGCCACCCAAGTCATCCCCACACATGCCTAAACAGTGTCAGACAGCAATCTAGAACAGTCTTTCTTTGTCTCTTTGAAGGTACAAGCTTCATCTGTTACTTTATTTCAGACTCAATGCCAGGAACAAAACGGTGCCTTAAACCCAGAATTATTTAAATAGCACATAACACTGCTTATTAGACAAAAGACCCTTGTGATTAAAGTTCCGTGGAGAGCTGTTTGACTTTCCAGAGAAACAGCCACGGACCGTTTCCAGTTCCCCAAGGTCATAATGAACATTAGATCAATTCAACTTAACTACCACTTTTTATGTGAGAGTTTTACAAGAGACTCATGACTGAATTCTTTTAACACAGCAGAGACATACTGGAACACAGTCTTAAACAGCTGATCAAAATGCAGCGTATGTATTTTTTCTTCTTCTTGCATACCGGCAAATAAGTGGGTTCTTGATCCAATCAAGCCTGAACGTTCCCTAGAAGCTAAAACAACTAAACTGAGGTTATGTCTTACTTTGGTCACATTATGAGAAGATGAGAGTCGATGGGAAAGACAATAATGCTAGGAAAAGTTGAGGGCAGCAGGAAAAGAGGAAGACCCAACATGAGATGGATTGACTCAATGAAGGAAGCCACAACCCTCAGTTTACAAGACCCAAGCGAAGATGTTAACTATAGGACATTTTGGAAGACATACATTCATAAACTTACTGTAAGTCAAAAGCAACTTGATGGCACTGAACACACACACACACAACCAGGATTAGCTGAAGTGTCACTGGCACTATCTGTGATAGATCCTCCACCAGTGACATCTTTCATAACTGCTGCTGCCCAGTAGCTCCCCTTCTAGGACTCCTCCACTCTATCGCCCCTGGAACTCTCTTCTTCTGCTGATGTGGCCATTGATTCCTGAAGGAGTGGATGTGTCTTAGTCTGGTGCATCAGCTGTGAGCAGACCACCTTGGGTGACTCTACTAGGCCTTTAGTCTCTTGACAGAGTCTAAACCAGGGGTGTCAAACTCATTTCTTAGGAGGGCCAGATCTGACATAAATGAGACCTGGTCGAGCCATGTGTGTCATAAAATGTAATGCCAGGTAGTGAAGATATAATCTTTATAAAGAACATAGACAAACATAAGGATTTTTTAAAAAACACCTTAAAATAAAATATGCTTAAAAGATTAGCACTCTTACAATATTTTGTTTATTTAACAGTTTCTCATAACTGACACCTCTTGCTCTGAATTATTGCATCAAAACCTGGAGACAATGTCTGTGCTGTAGCAACCTTGAGTATGCTGCTCAGGTGTTGTTCAGGTGTGTGACTGTTAAGTTGCAAACCCACTTTTGATGTATTCATTACAAAAATCTCATGGTCAATGCTTTGAGCCTAAGACCCAGGGAGAACATGAAATGGCTGGGCATTGTGAGCTTTTGTACATAAGTTGCTTCATGTGTTGGTCAGACAATGGAGAAAATAGAGGCTTTGCTTTGTAGCAAAGCCTCTATTTGCTTTGTGATTGAGCAAGCCTGGCAAAGCAAGCTGTGATGCAGAAGGAAACAAGAGAGAGGGAAGGAAGCAGGTGACAATGAATTGCTCACTGGCCTGATAGGAGCCCTCTGGGAGCCTGGTTTGACTCTTTGGCCACACATCTGACACTCCTGGTCTAAACTCCTCACAGTATTGCTGTGATCAACAGAGGGCCAGTGGCAACATTGAAGACTAACTACAGTTATTCTACCCTGAGTTTTTGTGGGTAGAGATTCACATCTTTGGATGCTATGGGAAGGAAATCATTCATAAAGAGAAATGAAGAAGGGGGAATAAATGTTGTTACTCTTTAAAGTGCCACTGGGCTATTGGAAGGGAATAATGTTGCTGCTCTTTACAAATATAGTTACAGAAGAGGGCATAAATGTTGTTAGTCTTTAAGATGGCACTGGGTTTCTGTTCGATCACAGTGTCTTCTCCAAAAGGAAACAAACAGGATGGAAGAAGGGGAGGAGGTCTTCAAGCACTGGTATGACAACTTCCAAGAATTCTGGTTAAGAACCTTGGTCTTTACATTCTGAAACTGTTGCAGTTTCCAAACACCTTTCAAGGGTAGCCACACACAGAGCAATTAAGACTAATCAAGCTGCATCCTAATTAAGACTCCCACTGGCCAGTTTTAAACTATATTGGACACTGCACTCTGCTGAGAGACTTCCCTACGTAATTAACAGCAGTGAGTTTCTGTATTCTCCGTTCTCTTCTCTGGGTGCTAGCCAGTCTTGGATTCCGAAACCTATGGGAACAGTGACTGACAGGGAAACATCAGAGCTAGCATGGTATAATAATTCCCACTCTTCTGTAAAGTTCACTGAGTGATCCTGGGCCAGCCTGACATACCCCACAGACAGGCTGCGAGGAGAAAATGGAAAGAGGAGAACCATGTTAAGGGAGGCACGGTGGCTCAGTGATAGAGCATCTGCTTGGTAAGCAGAAGGTCCCAGGTTCAATCCCCAGCATCTCCAACTAAAAAGCATCCAGGCAAGTAGGTGTGAAAAACCTCAGCTTGAGACTCTGGAGAGCCACTGCCAGTCTGAGTATACAATACTGACTTTGATGGACCAAGGGTCTGATTCAGTATATGGCAGCTTCATATGTTCATATGTACACTGCCCTGAGTTCCTCAACAGAATAAAAATGTGATGGCAATGTGTAAAGTACTGGGTTCAAAGCATGTAGACACTCAAGAGATAGTGAAGTCAGCTCTTTATTCAATGATTCAGCATAGCAAGGTAGAAACTGGACTGACTTGCAGGGCAAAAGGCCCTGCTTATATGCATGCAAATAACCCCACCCAAAACCCCATCACACACAACTATAGGTACACGGCTGCCCTAACAAGCCCTGATTCGCCACCTCCCAGAATCCAGGTGGCTATTGATAAGAAGCCTCAAGCTCACCCAAGTCCTTGATTGATCCTAAGGCCTAATTCCAGTCTCAATACATAACAGAAAGAGAGTTTTGCACCTGCATTCCCATGTTCCAAGGCTGGATCCCTGGCATCCAAACAGGCTGAGACTGCTTTGCTTTAACTCAGGTTAAAGCTTGGATAATAAGCCCCTGACAACACCTGCGGCTGATCATCCATCGGCCATTCCCCACCAGGTCAAGCAGCATCTCACCACAATAATGAGCATTTCCATGCTAGTTTCTAGCTTTGCAGGAACACATTTTTACGAGCACCTGATGCTTCATTTGCTAACAAACGCAGGCATGTAGAACATTCTTTAATGTTAAAAAAGAGATACTTCGATAATAACGGCCGATTTAAAAAAGAAAAGACATCCAGGACCCACACTCAACGCGCCTATCATTTTGCCAGGTTTAGTTGCAAACAAAGCCTGTGTTCTTGAGGACAAACCTCATGTACGCAAATTGTGTACCTTAGGTGAGAAATGGGCTACAAAATGCAGTCAAAAATAAGGTATTTGAAAGCAGAACAAATCAGCACTAAAGATGCTCCTTGCCTGAAGATGCCGTTTGCAGTGCCATTGTAAGCAGAGTTATTTCCCTCTAAATTCAGTTACTTTAATGGACTTATAAGGGAGTAACTTTGCTCAGAACGGCACTGTCAGTCTGGGCCTGGCCCTGCCAAGAATTCTGTGCCAAAGTGCTTCATACATTAACTCAACAGGTCTCGAGTAAAAACCTAGCATTGCTGCCCCTGTATTACAGAAAAGAAGATTAAGTGCGGCCACCCATGGACCCCACGACAGAGATGAGTATTGAACAGAGCAGTCCATTCTGTGAAATGCTATGCAGAATGATAGGCCAATAGACTCAGATTGGAGTCATCCTGCACAGAAAGGCACTGCTTCGCTCCAAGCTCTTGGGATTGAACCATGGTGCTACGCTGAGATCTAAGACAGCAGACCAAAAGGCATTTGGAAAATATGGGTTGATCCCCAATCCACACAAAAGGTTGGCAGGCACTCCTTTCACTTGCTTTATGCTAATCCTTGGTTGGGCCCGGGAAGGAAACTTCAGTTTCCACTAGCGAATCTCAGCACCTCTCTTCAAAGGCCTGCTTTGCTCTTTGAAAAGGAGCGGCCTCGACATTTCTAGCTTTTATAACCAATCTTTAACCTCCTCATTTAAAATAAAGCAAAAAAAAAAAAGTGTCAAACACCATCTGTGAGACCGCATATCACTGAAGGGGGCTGGGTGCAACTCATTGATCATGGCAGGTGACTGCACAGAACAGAGCGAGCAGGGAAGTTTCAAGACAGTACGCGTACCAAGGGCTGCCTCTCTGATGGAAATCAAAAACATGTTTTTCTGACTAGGAAATGAAATACTCAGACTTGCAAGGAATTTGCAGCATGCCAGAAAAAGAAAACCGGCCAGGATAGACCTTAACTTTACACAGTCTCAGAGGGCAGCTGTGTTGGTCAGCAGTAGGGCAGCTAGACTTGAGTCCAGTAGCACCTTCAAGACCAACAAGATCTCCAGGGCATAAGCCAGGGGTGGCCAAACTTGCTTAATGTAAGAGCCACATAGAATAAACACATAGATGTTTGAGAGCTGCAAGATATGAATATCAGATGTCTGAGGGAAGGAAGGAAGGAAGGAAGGAAGGAAGGAAGGAAGGAAGGAAGGAAGGAAGGAAGGAAGGAAGGAAGGAAGGAAGGAAGGAAGGAAGGAAGGAAGGTTGGTTGGTTGAGAGCTGCAAGACATGAATATCAGATGTCTGAGGAAAGGAAGGAAGGAAGGAAGGAAGGAAGGAAGGAAGGAAGGAAGGAAGGAAGGAAGGAAGGAAGGAAGGAAGGAAGGAAGGAAGGAAGGAAGGAAGGAAGGAAGGAAACTAGATGGGGTAATGGGAGGGAGAGGTGAAAAGAAAGCAATTTTAACTTTAAACGCATTCTTCAAGTTGCAGGCCGGCTTAGCTTGGAGAAGTGAGTTAAAGAGAGAAATGCCTTCTCCAAGTCAGCCAACAGGGCAGTGGGGGGCTTTAAGAGCCACAATATATATGCGAAAGAGCCACATGTGGCTCCCAACCAACAGTTTGGCCACCCCTGGTTTTGAGAGTCAAAGCTTCCTTTGTCAGACTCTAGAAAACTGATACACTGAAACTCTTTTTGGTCTCTAAGGTGTTAGTGGACTCAAATGTAATTTTATAGGGAACAGTCTGGAAAAAGTATATTGTTGGCAAAAAAGTAAAGAGTCTTCCAGTTTCATTATTTTCTGTAGTGATCTCATTCAGAACACACAATGAAGTACATGAGAACAGAAGCAATTTGTGGATGCTTATTTAGTAGTGAAATTAAGAGGGAAAATGAGATTGGGAGAAAATGAAGTGGTTTTCACTATCTCTGTAAGAGAATCCAAGCTTGCCCCTTTACTGATCTTTCTAGCCATATCTATGCACATTTGTGCATTACCTTTTGCTGATTCGGACCTCTTCGGTAAATCCAGTGTATCAAAGTTCCTATCCACATCGCCATTCTTCTTTCCTGTGCATGAAACAGATTAGTGAGCAGCAGTAGGCTTCAGTACACAAATAAACCCAAATCCATCATTGTCACTGCAAAAACACAAGCACAAATGGAATGCATATGCCCATGTGACACATATCATAAATGCATGCACTCACACTGTATTTGTGCAAATGTCCTGGACATGCGTCTAAGCTCCTTTATGGATTGAGATGGAAAAGTAATAAAACACCTTTTGTTTCTACAGTAGTTGAATGAGTTTGTTGGCTTCCAGCTCTCAGACCTGGTTTTCTGGAATGCCCAGCAAAAAGAATTTGGTGGCTTTCAAAGATGAAGCACAGCAGAATGGCCCACTTATCCAAGGGCCTCTCTAAGACATTTTTGGTATTTGCCTTTCCAAGAAAAAGCAACTGAAAATTCAGGCAAAGGCAATCCTGGAACTTGCAAGGGGAACACAAAAGATCTCAGCTGAACACGTAGGAACAAACCACTTGCTACCAGAGAACTGTCCAGGGTACTGAAATGCCTACCTAGATCTGTACCATGTCACCAGGCCATTGTTCCTGATCTAGTATTGGATTCAACTCCTATTTACAGAGTACTCTTTGCCAGTGACCCAAGAAATATTGCAGCTTCTAAAGGAGATTGAGGAAGAATCGCACTGCTACAGGACCAACCCTAAATCAGACTTTTCCCTGCAGCCGCTGTGGCCGGACCTGCCTATCCCACATTGGTCTTGTCAGCCACCAGCGAGCCTGCAGCAAACGTGGACTATTGCACCCTTCTTAAATCTTCGTTCGCGAAGCCAAGCCGAGAGAGAGAGAGAGAGAGATGTCATCCTATTTTTCCTTGAGCTTGGAACAGCACTGAACAATAAGCTGTTTTGGAAACATTTCTTAAATCAATCAATGGAAGTTATTTGGCAAGACGATATTCATGTAAAAACATCTATATCAGTATAAAGATGCATCCAAATATGCCTAAAATAGCTGTTGTCCTTTTTTTCTCCTAGTGGGATGAACCAGGCTTTGTTCCAAACATTGTTTTGTTAAAGGCAAACATGTCTACCAGTGATTCAAAGGCTGGTCATGAAAGCTGCTCTCCCTTCCCTTCACTGATCTTGCTTCCTTTCCTCCCACACCTCATGAGAGCTATCTGCTTTACATATTTTTAAAGTGGTACATGTTCTTTGATTCAATTTAATGTCCAGTAAGCACATTAGAAAAAGAGTACAATTGATTTTTAAAATGCACAGTTGCTCCGGTGATGGGAGGGTAGAGAAGTAATTCTGATACACAGCCACTGTACAATCAGTACTATGCACAGCCAGCTCTGTTGCAGTAATAAATATACCTGCCACACTGCATTGAGCGTGCTTCCAGAGCACAACAGCTGCTGTTTTGTACGTTTGTACAAGCTTTTAGTATTAGGTCATGGAAGGTCCTTCACAACCAGTCATAAAAAGAAAATATTTAAACAGTGATAAATAAACGTCACAGTATTGTCGGTCAAGTTGGGACTGATCAAACCTGATTAATGACAAGTGAAAGACAGCATAATTTTCTCTTGAAGGCTTATGGGGTACATCTGCATCACATGTATAAACCAGTTTTTAACTGGTTCAACTGTTATTTCCTCAAACGTGTGGAATGATATAGGATGCTAAGAATTCCTGCAGAAATCTCTATCCATACTGCAATGTACAGGAAGCTATCTTGCCCCTAAAGGTAAAACAGTCATTCAGCTATTTAGTATCTGAGCCTATAGGAATGCTAGTCCAGCGTCTGATCATTGCGCGGCTTGAACCGGCAAACCTGCAGGACCGTCTCTCCCCATATGAGCCCAAAAGGCCATTACAATCGGCCAGACAACATCTTCTGACCATCCAAGACCCAAAGGACATCTGGCTTGCCTCAACCAGGGCCAGGGCTTTTTCGGTCCTGGCCCCGACCTGGTGGAATCAGATCCCTACAGAGTTTCGGGCCCTTCTGGATTTGTTACCATTCTGGGGGGCCTGTAAAATGGAGCTGTTCTACCAGGC
This sequence comes from Heteronotia binoei, assembly GCF_032191835.1. NCBI lineage: Eukaryota > Metazoa > Chordata > Lepidosauria > Squamata > Gekkonidae > Heteronotia > Heteronotia binoei. Next base: position 64,365,096 of record NC_083233.1, read on the forward strand.
CTATGGTTGAGGCAAGCAGGCGTCCTCGTCCTATTATACCATCTAACTGGCCTCCCAGCAATGAGTGCCACCTTGACTGGGGCCGATGCTGCTGACATCTTTGGGCAATCTAAGTTGCCTACGATAATTATGCCTTATGTGCCCACACTATCCAGGCAGTCCTAAATTAATTCTGATCCATTGTTTTAATTGTTTAATTGTACTGATGTTTTATTGTTGGTTTTAATGGTTTTATTATGTTGGAATCTGCCCTGAACCCATCACAGGAAAGGGTGGAATATAAATCTACGGAAATAAAATAAATAAATAAATCATGTTGGAGGGGAACTGAATGTTGGAGGGAAATGCAGCAGGCTGTCTCAAGTCTACCTCAGCATGACAGCAGAGCAGACGGTTCAAAGGTCAGCTTTTCCTGCTAGTGTGACAGATACAGTTAACTACCTCTGTGAGAGGACAGAATGCCTGGTTTTGAGGCCTGTCTTGGGTGAATTCTTAGCATCCTATATCAAGGGTGGCCAATGGTCGCTCTCCAGATGTTTTTCGCCAACAACTCCCATCAGCCCCAGTCATTTGCCATGCTGGCTGGGGCTGATGAAAGTTGTAGGCAAAAAACATCTGGAGAGTTACTGTTGGCCACCCCTGTCCTATGTCATTCCATATGTTTGAGGAAATAACAGTTGAACCAGTTAAAAACTGGTTTATACATGTAGCGCAGATGTACCCCATAAGCCTTCAAGAGAAAATTATTCTGTCCTTCACTTGTCATTAATCAGGTTTGATCAGGTATAGTTACAATCTGACTCTTGGGAAAAGTCAGGCTGGTGTAGTTGGAATCCTGTTGTGTGTGAGAAGATCCATCCTGGTGGTTAGACAAAAAGCCTGGTACAAAAGTCCCTGAGGCATAGCAGGCTGTGTTGCCATTATTCAGTGGTGGCCCACAGCTAAAAGTCTGTACTCTCTTAAACTGAACAGTATTTAAGAACAGATTTGAACTTGTATCCGGTAACGATGTCTAGGTGCCTCAGCCAGGTTTTTCCTTTGATTTCAGGAAAGCTTGAGCTGCTGAAGTGTTCTTTAAGAACAAGCAAATAAAACCCATAAGTAAACCATCTTTGTTATCTTTCTTCAGCTCCCACCTCAGTGATCACCATGTCCTATCTGGTCATCACAAAAGTTACCTCATAGCAAGCAAACCCCAAACCCTTTACATCCACTACCGCAACTATATATCATAAGTGAGGAGAAAAACAGAGGGAAAGGTACTATTTTTAAGCAAGCCTGGTTCCTGTGACTTGCAGGAACCTGTGTGGACTCTCCTTCATTTGATTAAGAGGCTTGTCACAAACATCACCTCAGGTTTCAATTAATCCCAAGGCAAATTCACTCATCAGCTTTAACTGGCGAATCGTTTTTGTTTCCGTCATGCAATCCCAAAGTCTTGCTTCTCCAACACCACCCAAAATCCTGCAACACTTTAATTCATCTGGCCAAATTTTGTGAAACTGAAATGAAAGGCATTTGTTGAGAACCCTCCTTCATCCTAACTTTTCAGCAAATGGAAATGCCTTCCTTAGGAAAGCAAATCACACATACAGAGAAAAGCAGCAGTGACGGGACGTAACATCTCACAATGACAGCCCAGTTCAACTGTTTATAGCCAAAAAGCAGACTTTGTTTGTCACATTTTAGAAGTGCAGAAATAACAAGAATCTCAGGACAGGAAGGAAGGAGGAGATGGAATGAGCTCCAGCTTCTTTGGCTTATTTACAGAACACTGGGGGCAGCAACTGTGCCAAATATAACTCAGTGCCCATCAACTCCCCTCCCTCACCCACAAATATTTCCTCATATGCCTCTTACTAGTAGGCTATCTAGCTTAATTACTCTCTCTCTAATTAAGTCCCAAAAGGTGGACATTCTCCAGCTCCTTAAGTGAGTTTCTAAAAAAACCCCCCCACAAAATACAAAGAAAATAAATGCTACAATGTCTAGATGCGATGAGTGAGATCCAGCCAGCCTTTTCACCCCATCTCACTCATGCACCCTTCCTTGCTATACCTCCATGTCACATTTTTATAAAACACCTGCAAGTCCTATGATTCCCAGTACAGCCTTTTTTCCAGTGATCAAAAAACACAAAATGGCTACTTCCATCACATCGTATTGTTCGTTCATACTGTTTGAATATAGATTCTGAAGGTGAGGAAAGCAGTAAATGGGACGCAAACGATGAAGATAACATGGATGAGGGGGAAAGACTAGGTGCTTTTGCCAAGATGATAAACAACATCAGATCCTAGTGCACAGCAGCAGACTGCATGGCACACTGCGATGTGTGAGGAAGCTCTGCTGAGAGTGCGATGAAGTAAACTGAGATGGTGTAGGAAGGAGACAAAGCAAAAGAAGCTTGAGGAACGTTTGTACAACTAAATGAGCAAAGACTGGCAGCTTTTAGCTATGTGAGCAGCAAATTCCAAGTGCAGAACTCAAAGCGTCTGTGTCAAGGCAGTAGGTTGAGTGTGCATGTCCAACCTATTTAATTTGAAACATTCATCAACTGCCCTCCTTCATGGAAGCTTATAAGTCACAATTAAAACACTGCAATTTAAAAGTAACAAAACAACAGCCCAAACAATCACTTTCCCTCCAAAAGACACCTGCAGGCAACACTCCATTATATAAAATGGTCTTGCAACACCTCCTGAAAATGTCTGAAGATAGACTTTCCCAGGGCTTTTTTTGAGCAGGAATGTGCAAGAACGCAGTTCCGTCTGGCTTGGCATCAGGGGGTGTGACCTAATATGAAAATGAGTTCCTGCTATGAGTTTCCCATACTTCCTCAGAGGGCCTGTTCCACTAAGCAAGAGCTACAGGGGAAAAGGCACAGGCTCTGGTTGATGCCAGGTAGGCAACCTTGTGATGACTCTATAGGGTTCTCAAAGCAAGGGATGAACAGAGGTAGTTTGCCATTGCCTGCCTCTGCATAGCAACCCTGGACCTTCCTTGGTGGTCTCCCATCCCAAAATGACCAGGGCTGGCCCTATTCAGCCTCCAAGACCTGATGACATTGGACTACCTTAAGTGGGAGTAAAACCATTATGCAGCAGTCTGAGAACCATAAGTGGCTCATGGGAACATATGGGAGAAGAAGAAGAGATTGGATTCATACCCCGCCCTTCACGTGGAGTCTCAGAGTGGCTCACAATGTCCTTTCCAGGGGCGGAATTCTAGCAGGAGCTCCTTTGTATATTAGGCCACACACCCCTGATGTAGCCAATCCTCCAAGAGCTTACAAGGCTCTTTTTTGTAAGCTCTTGGAGGATTGGGTACATCAGGGGTGCATGGCCTAATATGCAAAGGAGTTCTTGCTAGAATTCCACCCCTGTCCTTTCACTTCTCCTTCTCACAACAGACACCCTGTGAGGTAGGTGGGGCTGAGAGAGGAGACAGTCCTTTTGATATTGATGTTCCCCACCAGTGCACTGATGTACCATGTTATGTTGTTAGATATTTAGCTGAGTAAATGAAGCACAGTGGATGAATGCAGAACAGACACATGTGTTTAGCTTCGAAGAAACATTTACTTCAAGATTAAGGAAAGGAGTACATGGAAAGAAAACAACAATAACAATCTTAACTCATCTTTCTTGTTCTAATCTACTCCATCTTGTTTCTTTATTCCCTCTGATCCTAAGAAGGAAGGAATGGAAGTTTCCCCCCAAAGCACCACCTTTTTTTGTACATGTAGAATACCATGAACAAATATATTGATTAGTCAATTTTAAGGTCACCTCATTAAGAATGAAACCTTCCCCGTTTTGGTGGGAAGAATCTATGCTACACTTAATTGGTTGTATGCTAAACTTCCTATTTTTACCTTACAGAAATTTCAGCTTAACCCTTTCATGACTAAAGGGATGATACTTGCAAAAGCCCCAAAATGGGCTGTTTCTTCCCACCAATTTTCTCACCTGAGAAAGAACATAAGAATATGAGAAGCCATGTTGGATCAGGCCAATGGTTCATCCAGTCCAACACTCTGTGTCACACTGTGGCCAAAACCCAGGTGCCATCAGGAGATCCACCAGTGGGGCCAGAACTCCAGAAGCCCTCCCACAGTTGCCTCCCAAGCACCAAGAATACAGAGCATCACTGTCCCAGGCATAGTGTTCTATCTATACTTTGTGGTTAATAGCCACTGATGGACCTCTCCTCTCTATGTTTATTCGATCCCTCCTCAAAGCTGTCAATGCTTGTAGCCACAACCACCTCCTGTGGCAGTGAATTCCATGTGTTAATTACTCTTTGGGTGAAGAAGTACTTCCTTTTATTCATTTTAACGTGACTGCTCAGCAATTTCATGGAGTCCCCACAAGTTCTTGTATTGTGGGAAAGGGAGTAAAGTACTTCTTTCTCTGCTTTCTATATCCTATGCATAATTTTGTTAACCTCTATCATGTCACTCCTCAATTGTTATTTCTCCAAGCTAAAGAGCCCTAACCTCTTTAACTGTTCTTCATAGGGAAAGTGTTCCATCCCTTCCATCATTTTAGTTGCCCATTTCTGAACCTTTTCTAATGCTATAACATCTTTTCTAACATGCACCACGGATTTGTATAGAGCATTATGATACTGTAGAGACCAAGCTGAACAAAATAGTAGGATACAACTCACAGCATTTATATATACAAAATTTTGCTAAAAATTATCACCAGTTCAGATCTGACAGAACATCAACTGTTGCTCAAAAGTGGAACTGAAATCTACAGAAAAATCAAGCAGACATTTCAAGTTCCTCAAGAAGAAGAGAGAAAACCCAGACTTTTTCTGCCTTCTCCCTGTGAGTCTTGCAAACAGCAAGGCTACAATCTCTCTAGCACTCAACAATGGCTAAAGGTTTTTACACACCAGATTTGTCTTTCTGTTGCTTTCTTCTTCCCAACTAACTTTCTTCTTCTCAGCCCCTCAGCCCCAGAAGTGTGGCTGACAATACCCAGCCCTATTCTCAACAGGGAAGACGATATCATCGGATGAGAAGCACTGCTCAAAAGCCCTTGCTGGAAGAGAGACAGCTTTTAAGATGGCTGCTGACAGGTCTGCTTTATGGGACTTGGCTATCAGAGCTGGCAAAGTCCTTGGGGAGAGGAAAAGCTGCCTGACAAGGAAAGTTGCTTGTGTAATAAACGATTTGCAGTCTCTCAGGCCGTGAAATTAAAAGCTTCTTTAACTCCATCTTTTCTCAAACAAGGCGCCATCAAACATATCGGATGCCCTGCATATCAACTATACTCCTTTGGCAGCAACAGGTTTTTATGAAAACTGGAAGGAAGCCAGGAAAGGTTTTAATAAGCAACAGAAAAATTGGGAGTAAAATACTAAAACCTTCCGTTCTTTGACTGAAATGGGCTAAAATAACAGCTATAATCTTTTTTTGGATAAAAACGAGTAGAACAGACCCCCCTGCAGGGCTGACTTGCCATGAGAACCCCCATATGAAACCTTCCGGAATGTGGATCCAAGGTGTCACTAACTTGAACATGCTGCCTTATACATGAAGCTGCTTTATACTGAACCAGATCAGCAGTCAATCAAGGTCAGGATTATCCAGGGCTTTTTTTGGTAGCAGGAGCTCCTTTGCATATTAGGCCACATACCCCTGATGTAGCCAATCCTCCAAGAGCTTAAAGTGCCTACTGTAAGCTCCAGGAGGATTGGCTACATCAGGGGTGTGTGGCTTAATATGCAAAGGAGTTCCTGCTACAAAAAAGCCCTGGTGTTATCTATTCAGACTAGCTGCAGCTCTCCATGGTCTCAGGCTGAAATCTTTTGTATCATCTATGCCTGGGGTCCTCAAACTACAGCCCGCGGGCCAGATGCGGCCCGCTGAGGACATTTATGCGGCCTGCCGGGTTATGGCAAAATCAGACTGGAAGTGACGTTCAACCTAAACTCGCATTAGCAACGCACACTTCCGGCACTGGGCTGAGGCGGCAGAGACAGAGTGTGAGGTGATACCAAGGTGAGGTGAGTTCCCAGGCCGGGATGTGTGGTGTGGGGAAGGGAGAGAGATGCAGAAGACGGAGAACTGACGGCCCGCGGCCTTGTACAGTAACGGCAGTCTGGCCCTCCAACAGTCTGAGGGACAATGAACTGGCCCCCTATTTAAAAAGTTTGAGGACCCCTGATCTATGCCATGATCCATTGAACTGGAGATGCTGGAAACTGAACCAGGGATCTTCTCCGTGCAAGCAGATGCTCTATCACAGAGCCACAGCCCTACTGGGTTAAATATAAAAAACTATAATTTGCCTCTGAAGCACAGAAGCTTTTCACAGTATCTCCAATCCTCCACGTTTTCCAGGTTAAGGGGGAAATGCTATTCAAACAAATTACAAAGATGATCTGACTCCAATGGTGACAAGAGAAGGAAATGTTACTTATAAAAATAGAAGCACATCTTATGTGACATAGTAGCATATCATTATGTGAAATAGAAGCACATCTTATGTGACACCTCAAAAAAGATATTATATTATAGCATTGGAAAAATCCAGAAAAGGGCAACTAGAATGATTAAAGGGTTGGAACACTTTCCCTATGAAGAAAGTGCTTGGCACTCTTTAGCTTGGAGAAACGTCGACTGAGGGGCAACATGACAGAGGTTTTCAAGATGATGCATGGGACAGAGAAGGCAGAGGAAGAAGTACTTTTCTCCCTTTCTCACAATACAAGAACTTGTGGACACTCAACAAAATTGCTGAGCAGGTGGGTTAGAATGGCTAAAAGGAAGCACTTATTCATCCAAAGTGTGATTAACATATGGAAGTCACTGGCACAGGAGGTGGTGGCAGCTTCAAGCATGGATGGCTTCAAGAGAGGATTGGGTAAACATATGGAGCAGAGGTCCATCCTTGGCTATTAGTCATCAGTGGCTATTGTTGGAACTCTCTGTCTGGGGCAGTGATGCTCTGTATTCTTGGTGCTTGGGAGGGGCAACAGTGTGAGGGTTTCTAGTGTCCTGGCCCTCCTGATGGCACTTGGGGGTTTTTGGCCACTGTGTGACACAGTGTTGGACTGGATGGGCCATTGGCCTGATCCAACATGGCTTCCCTTATGTTCTTATGACATATTCATGTAGATACATTTAAGTTATTGTGAACAGATTAACTTCAAAAAGGTTAACTTGCTACAGCTCCAAGTCCATGTAAAAGAGAGAAGAAGAGAGGTCACGTATAAGATGAAGCAAAAGGCAAGTAACAATCAAAGAGGCTCCACATCTAACTGATGACAGGGTGAGGCCAGCTGCCAAGTGCACCTAAGAGAATTTCCTTAACCCTTTTCCTCCCAGATCCTCTTGCATGCAGAGTTACAATCAGTGTTCCCTCTGCGCTAAGTTCGTGTGAGCTAGCTCACAGTTTTCAAGAGGGAATCCATTCAGGTGTTCCATTAAGACCCATCACCAGCCATTGAGGTCTCCATAGTTACTGAACGGTCTCCACCCCTCAGAACCCTATATAAGCTGGGTGAAAATTCCATTATGGTGTGCATTCTGCAGGGCACCATTTAAAGTCTGTACCCCTTATTACTCTTTGTAATTGGGTCTATAGGACATATTACACTGGTCATTCATGCCCTTCTCTTCAATCTTCCTGCTGAATCGACATCTCCTCTTCTGGACCAAGTAGTATCACCCTCTTCCACAATCCTTTAAACTCTCTATCAATCACTCCTACCCTTCCTATCCTCTGGATTGTCTGTATTGTGTATTTGTGTGTGTGAATGTACCATTTTACATATATTTAAGTAAACATTATAAAATATATTTTCTCAAAGTATTCTTTCCTGAAAACCCAACCTCCATATCATTGGAGAAAAGATCCTTGCTTACAATTTGCTCTACCTTAAGTCTCCATATTGCTAATTTCCCCATGTTAAAAGGAGAGATAAGCATTTCCAGTAGCACTCCATGGGAATAAATGCTATTCTCCCTTGCTCTTGTTGCAAGAAGTGCTTCCGGGCCAACAAACATAATTGCAGGTGCTGGTGTGGAAACTCTGTGAGGTTGAGGAATCTATGCAGTAAACAGCCCTTACATGTAATGGAGTTAGTTGTCAAATCCCTTAATGAGGCGGAGCCTGGGAGCTATAAGGTGCGTCTGGCAGTGTCTGGCAGGATCAAGAAGATCAAAGTCGCACCTGACAGAAGCAGCTAACGGTGCCTGGCGGAGCCCACCAAAGAGGTGGAGCCCAACTGACAGAGCAAAGAGCCGAAGCTCCCATCGAGCAAAGCAGAATATGTCCCATCCCCTTGATTAGGGTCTTTCACATGGAGATTGTACCATTTCCCCTGGAGATTCTAAGAAGGCTCAGCTCCTGGAACCAAGTCAGACTCTGAGAGCTGGGGACCATAGTAACAACCACTGTGCGGAGAAGACAACAGGACCAGGTCTCCAATGTTAATATGGTACGGTGTGATCAACTGTTACACGATAGCTAGGGAAGCTTCTGTGCGTGCCCAGGCTGAGGGCAAGCGCCAACATCATAGTAGCTTGCCAGAGCCGTGGCAGAACCCGCTGGGCTCTAATAAGCCTGGATTCTAGCCCAGTTCTGCTGTAGCCTCCAATGTGAGACTGAATCCCACTTTGGAGGGTGGCCTCACTCCACGCCAAAGATCCGTCGCATTCTACAAAAGGCTGTTCCTGAATTTGCAGACACGTTTTCTTCCCTGACACCAAGAGGAAGTGCTTTGCTTGTCTGCCACCATGCTTTATAATTAGGGTTGCGACAACTCATCAGTCTGTTAATCTATTTTAAACCTTCCAAATGGATGAAAGGGCAGGGCTTTTTTTGTAGCAGGAACTCCTTTGCATATTAGGCCACACACCCCTGATGTAGCCAAACCAAGAGTTTACAGTAGGACCTGTACTAAGAGCCCTGTAGACTCTTGGAGAATTGGCTACATTATGGGGGTGAGGCCTAATATGCAAAAGGAGTTCCTGCTACAAAAAGAGCCCTGTGAAAGGGTAGTGGCAGTGGAAAGTGCCATCAATCACAGTTGACCCCTCATGGGGTTTTCAAGGCAAGAGACATGGTGGTTTGCCATTGCCTGACTCTGCATAGTGAACCTGGACTTCCCTGGTGGCCTCTTATCCAAAGACTAATCATACCAACCCTATGTAGCTTCCAAGAATTGATGAGATAGGGCTAGCCTGGGCAATCTAGGTCTGGGAGATGAAAAGGTGCCCCTGTCTAATAATCGGACAGCAGATTAAAATAATCAAAATTCTTTTAGCACAGGTGCTTGTAAAAAGTGTTGAATGGCAGGCATCCTTTTAGAAGATGCATTTGACTTTCACTTTCTGACAGTTGGGAACAGGGTTGCAGGTCTGTGTTGGAATACCTGGAGACGTTGGGGATGGATTCAGGAAAAGGTGGAGTTTGGAGAGGGGAGGGGCTTCAGCAGGAGTGGAATTCTAGCAGAAGCTCCTTTGCATATTAGGCCACACACCCCTGATGTAGCCAATCCTCCAAGAGCTTACAAAGCTCTTTTTTGTAAACTCTTGGAGGATTGGCTAGATCAGAGGGGTAATATGCAAAGGAGCTCCTGCTAGAATTCCATCCCTGGGCCTCAGCATGGTCCAATGCCATAGAGTCCACCCTTCAAAGCAGCCATTTTCTCCAGGGGAGCTGATCTCTGCCAGCTGGAGATCAGTTGTAAAAGTGGGAGATCTCCAGGCCCCATCTAGAGGCTGGCAACCATAAGAGGGAATGTACTTTTAAAAAAAGGTGATAATCTGCCTTTCAATATGTTTCTGGGAAGGAAAAACACATTCTAAGAGGCTGCCTCCTGGAACGCATGCCTCATCTGAAAAAATCGCAACAAAAAATACAAGCTAATGACCAATTCACTAAGAATTATATAGCAACCAGTCCAAATGTCCAAAACATGTACATTCAAGTCCCAATGTAGTGTGGTGACAAGCCAATCGATTAAGTACTTGTTTCTTTCCAGTCTTCATCAGACCTGGGACCAAAATTGATTCAATTATATAGATTATTTACATAATTTTTTAAAAAGAGACGCAGAGCGTCTCCAACAGCAATTTTACATTGGCTACAGCTCAGTATGAGGCTTCTTGCGCACCTTAATGGTGCAACTAATGTTATCCATTATAGTGACCTCTCTCGGATTTTATTTTCATCTGAAAAAATGGCAAAGTATTATTTTGTTCTTCAGAAGTACTGGTCTATTCACAGGCAGATTAAATAAAATTTAATTGATCAATTAACCAACAGATCATACCATTAATTGACCAAGATTTCTCTAATCAGGGGATAACCCTAATGCTAATGAATCATGTCTCCCCATAGGAAAAAACACACTGCTGAGCATTTGCCCACAAAATGAAGCAGTGGCACAGAGTACGTTTTATTAATTTGTACTGGAAATATCTACCTACACAAAATAAAACAGTGAAGACACTGCCCACATCCTCCCACTTACTGTCTCCTTTCCTGTGTTAATGCAGCCTGTTTCAAATGGAAATTTGCCATCTGTTTCTATACTCATACACATTGCAATTGCTGAGAATAGGCAGTAATATACTGTCTATAGGTCTGTATTTGACACCCGGTTGGAAGCTGCAGCTGGTACATTACATGTTAGACTATCTTGTAACAGTGGTGGATTGCTTATGATACTTTTAGTCAGGGCTTTTTTTGTAGCAGGAACTCCTTTGCATATTGTAGCTGCCGTGAGTCCGCTTGCGGAGAGGGCGGGATAGAAATTTAAAGTAATAAATAAATAATATCAGGCCGCACCTCCCTGATGTAGCCATTCTCCTGGAGCTTACAGTAGGCCCTGTACTAAGAGCCCTGTAAGCTCTTGGTTACATCAAGGGGGTATGGACTAATATGCAAAGAAGATATTGAAGAAGATATTGGATTTATATCCCGCCCTCCACTCCGAAGAGTCTCAGAGCGGCTCACAATCTCCTTTACCTTCCTCCCCCACAACAGACACCCTGTGAGGTGGGTGGGGCTGGAGAGGGCTCTCACAGCAGCTGCCCTTCCAAGGACAACCTCTGCCAGAGCTATGGCTGACCCAAGGCCATCCCAGCAGGTGCAAGTGGAGGAGTGGGGAATCAAACCCGGTTCTCCCAGATAAGAGTCCGCACACTTAACCACTACACCAAACTGGCAAAGGAGCTCCTGCTACAAAAAAAAGCCCTGCTTTTAGTTGCCATTTGTTGTTCTCATTCCCCTCAACAGCCTTCCACCAATGCCCCCAACCAAAGCCTCAAAGTTCCCCAGACAGTAGTTCTGACCTTTTATGCTGTCCTTATCTCAGAACCATCTCTTCCTTTTAATTCCTCTGCAGCATCTCCAATTGTAAGAGAAAAATCTGCCCAACTATGTTATCAACATAACAAGAACACATATCAAAGGCTCCCTAAAAAGTACATTCCCCTCAACCTTTTTCTAACATGCTGAGGTTCCACCAGTAAAAAAAACACCCATGTGATAAAAAGTCTTCCTATCGCAACTTTGGAGACCCCACAGGAAAACCAAAGGCAATACAAGATGACCCTTGACGTGTTACTGTCCTTACACATTTCCCCTGCTTCTTTCTTAAGAAGGGCCCCATAAACATTAAGCTCACCAGCAGGATCACTTTTCTATGTGTGGCTCCCACACAGCTGTATTAACACTGGGGGCGAGATTTGAACTGGAGACCTCAGGGTGGCCTTATCTTATTTTCACATGTTATTCTTTTTCTTTAAATTTCACAGTCACACTTTGAGTTTGGTTAGGGTGAGAGTGAGTAAGTGGCCTACACAGCTCTGGAGAGGTGATACACAAATTGTATAAATAATTGTATTTTTAAAAACCCAGACTGATTTCCCATTCACCTAACGCCACTCTCACACTCCTCTTCTCAGCGGGGCTTCTGTCCGATTTCACACTATCTGCCTTGGGGCTGCAACTAGCTTTGGCTTTTTCACACAGCAAACAGAAACTGGTTTCTAGAAGTTTCTGTTTGCCATGCAAAAAAGCCTAATCTAGTTGCAGCCCCGGGGCAGATAGTGTGAAATCCAATGGAACCCCGCAGAGGAGTGTGAGAGCGCCGTAAGGCGAGTGGGAAATGGGTCCCAGTAAATTTCATGACTGGGTCAGAATTAGAACCCAGGTCTTCTTGTGTCCCAGTCCAACACCCTAATGCTCTCAGATGGGTAGCTGTGTTGTTTGAAGCAACAGAACAACGTTTGATTCCAGTGCTATACTTAAATATGTTGTACTTTATTTTCTGGAACTTTGGGAGGGGATATAAGGAGGAAGATCCCATACATATACCTCTGCAGGAAACATGCACGACTCAACTGGGTGACATGAAAGCTGTTCTGACAAGACAGACTAGAAGATTCACCAAGATAAGCCAGAATTCATCACAGCAATGTTCATCAATCAACAGAAATGAAACTGAACAAGCATGGATGAGCGCAAGTCACAGAAACTATGCATGTAAGGACACAGGACAGGAGAAAGAAGCCCGCCACAGTACCCAGATTTCTTCCTTTGATGCGGCAGAGGGGGGCAGTACTGCAATACTAGAAAAGAAATGTGGAAAAGAACACTCTAGAAGAACTCACCTTGATTGAACCACTCCTCTAACAACGAGAAAAGCAGCAAAGAAAAAAAAAAGACAAGAGTTTTTCAGGAGGAAGAAAAGAGAGAGACAAACAATCACACCAGAAGCAGAGTATTCACGGAGCACATTTGAAGCTGGAGAGCTACAGGTGAAGGAGCAACTCTGAGTTTGCCAAGGGAACATCTGTGCCTCCCTGCTAGCCAAAAGAATGGTCCATCTGTGTAGGTTCTTTTTGCTGTTTGGTTTCCCATAAACACACCAAAGCTTGCCAAAGAGGGAACAAAGAGGTTCTATGCTGATGGGATTTGAAACGATATAACGACCGTGAAACAAAATGAGTCAGAAACCGGACTTGCATTGTCCTTACAACAGCCCTGTAGTATAGGCTACCATTATCACTGTGGAGGGCTCAGAAAATCTTCAACAACCAAACAGCCCTTTAAAAAGAGTGAAAGGAACAGGACAGGACAGGGAGGAAAGAATAAATTGATATCAGATACAGACAGCCAAACTGTAAAGTATTCAGCATGCTTCTGTGATGTTTATGACATTCCAGACCAAGCCACCGGGCCTAGACGTGCATTCAAACAATATCCCTTTTTGATCCACTTGTCTGGGCACATCTGTAGAGGCAGCAAATCTGAAAACTATTGCTGGGAGGCAGCAGCAGGAAGGAACTTGGCCTCTGTGCTCTGTTTGCTGGTCCTCTCGGGTGACTGGTTGGCTGCTGTGTGAAACAGGATGCTCAACCAGATGGATCACTGGTCCAATCCGGCAGGCTCTACTCCTCATCTTTTTATGTTTCTTGCCTTAGGGTGCAGAATATTTTTCTCAGCTCAGAGCTACTGGGATAATATTTACACATGGGGTGTGGGGAGGAATCGAAAGATTTATCTGGTTATTGTTTCCCCAGAATTCTGTAACCATCATTCCATGCAGTTCAAAGAATACCCTCTAGTAGGCAGCCTCTACCTATTTTATTTTTGACATAGACAAACCTGTTGCAATTTCTGGCAGGGCACAGAGATGGTCGGACGCACTGCTGAAGCAAGTGTTATGATGGAGGATGCCTTGCTGGGTTGCAAATACCCCCAAGTCTCAGATACTTGAGGAAAGGAGGTACTTTGTCTCTCTTCGTCTTCTCAGAATCAGGGATAGAAGCGAGGGATGGCAAGAATATCTCCAAAAAAGTAATAAATTGTGGCCAGGCTACAAATTATATAGGAGATTCATCATCAGATCTCTTCCTATTATGGGGGCAAAACTGAATTGGGGTTTAGCCATCTGCCCCATGCTGTTGCGTCAAAGGAAATCACCTGCCTTAAGAACATAAGAAGAGCCCTGCTGGATCAGACCAGTGGCCCATCTAGTCCAGCATCCTGTCGCACACAGTGGCCAACCCTCTGGAGGGCAGAGAGGCTGAGGCCTTCCCTGATGCTGCCTCTTGGCTCTGGGATTCAAGAGGTTTAGTACCTCTGAATGTGGAGGCTCCCCTCAGTCACCATGGCTAGTAGCCGTTGATAGACTCATCCTCTATGAATCTATCCCATCCCCTTTTAAAGCTGTTTATTCCTATGGCCATTGCTACATTCTCTGGCAGCAAATTCCAACTTTTATTCATTCTCCCGTATTTCCTTTTGTCTGACCTGAGCCTACTACCCATCAGCTTCACTGGATACCCTCCAGTTCTAGAATTTTGGGAGAGGGAGAAAAATTTCTCTTTGTCAACTCTCCCCACCCCATGCATAATTTCATAAACCTCTTGAAGCTGATCTTAGCTATGGCGAGGGGGAAAGTAGACAGGCCAAACATTTACACACTTGTCTATAGATGGGAAAACAGACAGAAAGCTAGCCAACCCAAGACACATACTCAGCAGAATCTCATGGTGCTGCTCTTGATATTGATGATGATGATATTGGATTTATATCCTGCCCTCCACTCAGAGTCTCAGAGCGGCTCACAATCTCTTTTATCTTCCCTCCCTCACAACAGACACCCTTTGAGGTGCGTGGGGCTGAGAGGACTCTCACAGCAGCTACCCTTTCAAGGACAACCTCTGCCAGAACTATGGCTGACCCAAGGCCATTCCAGTGGAGGAGTGGGGAATCAAACCCAGTTCTCCCAGATAAGAGTCCGCACACTTAACCACTACACCAAACTGGCTCTTGACTGTTCTAACTCAGGAAGGGGAAATGATACACTCGAATACTGCCCCAGCAAGAGAACATAGGTCCAGCAGGATGTGTAGAACTTAAATACACTTAGTCTGAGTCAGAAAACTTTTGTAAGACTTTCCTGTTTGAGCTGGCATACGATAGCCAGAGTTCAGCAGATTTAGGATAATTACAGATTAATTAGCAATTCTGTTCTTGTTAACAGGTTTTATTCTCACTCTAAACAGCTGTTACCTGCCATAAATGACAAAAAACCCTAAACTGAAGTTGCAAGCCTATACATACTTCCAAGGAAGGAAGCCTCATTTAACAATTTGAGGTTACACTTCTGGGTAAGCGTACAGAGGACCAGTTTGTAACCCACCAAAGAACACCAAAGCAGATTTGCAATGAGAGACTGAGGCCTGATCTAAAAAGATAAGAACAAGAGTAATATCAAATGCTGTAACTTCTTGAGGCTGGCCTTTCTGGGGAACTTTTAAGGTGTTAAATTTGTTGTTTGTAATGGCCAATGGTTATACATAATGAATTTTTGACTAACTGACTAAGGCCTGGTCTACATGGGCTGAGGAGGGAGGTGGCAGAAAGCAGAGCAGAAAGAAATGTAGAAGAACTGCAAATTTATACCCCGCCCTTCTCTCTGAATCAGAGACTGAGAGCAGCTTACAATCTCCTATATCTTCTCCCCACACAACAGACACCCTGTGAGGTGGGTGGGGCTGAGATGGCTCTCACAGCAGCTGCCCTTTCAGGGACAAATGTAAAGAATCACTGGAGACTGAAGGCAGAGGGGGCCCCATTTTTAAACACTTTCCTATGTTTGCAAACTCTCTGCAAACAAAGAGAGAGGCTAGAATCTACCATGGGGGTGGTGCAGTCCATTCTGCCCCTTTGGGATCATTCTCATCCCCACCGAATTCTCCTGCATGTGTGACCCGGGTAGAATGGCTCTGGTGTTTGTGCTGATGAGAATAGAAGCCCTACCCAATCTGTTCTCCACTGAGATACCAACTCCACCTTCTCACATATGAACCTGTCCATTCACTCCAATAGTCTTTGGAAGCCCTGCTTCAGTTGCTTCTGCCATCAGAGGCGAGATGGGCAGTAACCCCAGAATGGACCTTCTCGGTGGTGGCACCAAAGCTTTGGAACTCCCGCCCCTAGGAAGACTTGCCTGTCTCACACTATCGGTGACTTCTGCCAGTGAGTGAAGACTTTTTTTACTTCATTTCGCACACCCCTGATAGTGATTTTCGACCCTCTTCCCTGATTCTGGTGTGTGTGTGTTTTAATGAGTTTTTACCGAATTATTTTATAATTTTAACTGCTAATTTTAATTGTTCAAATATTTTAATGTTTTTATTTTCACTACCCCGGGGACCCTGACTGGAAAGGAAAGGAGGCATAAATGCATTTTAAATAAAACAGTAAACTAAACTAAACTCATTTTCTGTGGTTTTAGCCAGAGCTTTACCTCAAATGAAAGCTTATGCTAGGGGAAAAAAAAATCATAGTCTTGAAGGTGCCACAGAGATCTTATTTATAGATCCTCCTCAGTGTCCACAGAGGTTAAAACTTGCTTTACTTTTTAAAACAATCCTAAGCAGAATTACAACTTCTAAAACAAATTTTGAGTCTAGTGGCACCTCTAAGGCCAACAAAAGTTTATTCCAAGTATGAGTTTTTATGTACATACACATTTCCTCAGATACCTGAATCTGATGAAGTGTGCCTGAACACGAAAGCTCATACTTTGAATAAACTTTTGTTGGCCTTGGAAGTGCCGCTGGACTCCAAATCTGTTCTACTCATATCTGAGGGAAGCGTGCCTGCACACAAAAGCTCATACCTTGAATAAACTTTTATTTTATTTATATTATTTTAAAGATGCCACTGGACTCTAAGACGGATTTTGCACTAGGCTTGTTCCGGGTGGAGAGCCT
Organism: Heteronotia binoei; assembly: GCF_032191835.1. Taxonomy (NCBI): domain Eukaryota; kingdom Metazoa; phylum Chordata; class Lepidosauria; order Squamata; family Gekkonidae; genus Heteronotia; species Heteronotia binoei. Next base: position 64,381,864 of record NC_083233.1, read on the forward strand.
TTTTGCTCTTGGGGTTTCTCTCCATTTTCACACAAGTTGTCCTGGAGCTATGAGTTGGCGCGCTGCTTTTCTGCAGTGAGTGAGATCCTCTGAAAAGCGATTTCTGCATGCTGTGGAAAAGCGGCACGCCAACTTGCAGCTCTGGTGCAACTTGTGAGAAAACAGAGAGAAGCCCCAGTAGCAAAAGGGCTCTCCACCCAGAACAAGCCTAGCGCAAAATTGGTCTAACTTTGTTCTACTGCTTCACACCAATACTGCTGCCCATTTGGATCTACCTTCTAAAACAGTGGACTCAACTGGCTTAGCAGGAGGTAGCTCTGTAGTATAGTGTCAGGTAGCTCTATAGTGTCAGTGCTGGTGTAACCGCCAGGAACTAGTTGGCTTAGCCCAGCTGGGTGGACTGAGAGAACAGAGGTTAGCAGCAGAGGGAGAGCTGGGGAGCTCGCTAAGAGTTTCTGAGTTCCAATCACCTTGTATAAGGCAACTGGAAATTATGATATGAAAAGTTGTCCCGTTTTTTGGAACGGAATCTGTTACTTTATTATTTCAAAACAATGGCCCACATTCAAAAAAGTTGTAGCTGGATATTGAAAAATTATTTTTCTGGGTCCATTGATAATATGTTCATTTAGATAGCAAGGCAGTATTCCAAACGTGGTAGAACTACTTCCCCTCAGAGGGTTGTTCTAACTTGGCCCGTTTTTGCTGCTGTTGGCCAATTTAGCAGCAGTTAAACAGGTTCAAGACCAGTTCTCCTTCTAAAAGGGAAACATGCCCTTTTGCATAACTCGACAAAGAAGGAGAAGTGAATTAAAAGAATTCAGCACTTTGGTGGACTTGAGGAGACGCTGGACATAACTCACAGCAAAGGTTTTGCATGCAAGAACGCATTATCCAATCGAACTCAGACAGACCCTCTCTGTTGCAAATTTCTGTTCACTGTTGTGTGTGTTAGCTGTATAAATCTTCGTAGCATGGTCCTGTATGGAGGGAGGTTTGATTTAAAGAAATGTTTTATTTTAAATTAATTTGTCTTACAAGTTCTGTTCCTGATTTAGCCTGACAGAACCAGGTCAAGTTTATACTAGCAACTGCAAGCTGTGTTGGAGAATGCGTTGTTTAGGGTGCTGTGTAAACTGCAGTTACCTCCATGAAGAATTCTGGAAGCGCCACCAACTTTCTGCCCTTTTAACAGAACAGGCAATGTGCCATTTGTAGAATACCTCTTCAGCGATACTGAAGCCACCCACCAAGACAGTAATTAACTAGGGACACCACATCATGTGCCCTAGTTAAACATGTAAGATAAATCATGGATTGCTGTGCCTCTTTATCTCTGTGACTACAAAGCTCTGTGTAGCCAAGTGGGGAAAAGATCAAAGCCAATAAACAGCAGTGCCACCTGGATCTATATTGATTCGGAATGGCTCAATTCACCACTCTCTGTTCTGCAGGTGCCTCAGCATGATGCCTCTGATCTACCCAGCCATCCTCTTACAGGTGCACCATGGACCTGATTGTGGAGGATTATTTCTGGGAGATGAGTTATGTGTAGCAGATGACAGGTTAGACTGAATGGCATTCTGGCCCTTACTACTCTTGTGTTTCCATCTCCATGTGTTTCTGTAATAGCTCAAACACAAAAGGTATGCCAGCAGAGTTAGCTGGCATACTCCACCATATGCAATGCCCACCTGGATGCGTGGGTAAAAGAATGCTCCAGAGGATGTGAGGTGTGGATTCTAGTCCTGTTTTGAAGGAAATGAGCCATAGCTGAACCGGCAGAACGCATGCTTTGCAGGCAGAAGGTCCCTGGTCTGATTTTGGTAAGCTTTGTATGCTGATTTTACTGGTGGTTTTATGGCGGTGCTATCCTTTAGGGGACTTTATATTTTTAGTTCACTATAACATTTTTAAAGCACTGCTCTTATTTTATTGTTTAAGAGTGTATTTGTCGTTATTTTTAATTGCAAACTGCCTTAAGGCCGAGCCACTGCATGAGATCTATAGTCTATAAATCTCCTAGGAGAAGGAGGGGGGAGAAAACCTCCAGGTAGCTTCACGTCTGAATAGTAGTATGTTCTTACGAAGATCCTGGGAGGTCCATGACTGTTCCATCCTCCCCATCCACTTCTGTGGTTTCAGCCAAAACTGTGGGGCTGGCAAAGGCCTCAGATGCACAGAAAGAAGGCGATTAGCCACATCCTGTTCTTGCTCCTCTATTCCCAAGTCTTTCCTTTACACACAGAAGACCTGTAGCCTCCTCCCTGGCCTGCCATTTTGTCCCTCTATGGATGTTGCCACACCCAACATCCAGGCTTCATCAGGCTCACACTCAACATCCTGCTCCAACCTCCCACACTTGTGCCCAATTTGCCTGATAGTCTGGCCCAAGGGTTTTTTTGGTAGCAGGAACTCCTTTTCATGGAGCCAATCCTCCAAGAGCTTACAGGGTTCTTACTGCAGGGTCTACTGTAAGCTCCAGGAGGATTGGCTACATCAGGGATGTGTGGCCTAACTAGGGCTGCCAACCCCCCGATCTGGGCGGGGAATCTCCTGCCTGGGAGGTTCTCAACCCGCCGGCCAACATTGGGCCAGTGGGGGGAACCTCCCCCCGTGTCGCTGGCATGATGACGTCACCCAGAAGTGACATCATCAAAATGCGGCGCCCCATGCAGGGCCGCTCTAGGTGTTTTTAGGAAAACTCTATGGTTTTCCCCAGATGCTCTAGCTATTTGGGAGGTAAAACTCTATGGTACAATAGGTGCCAGAGAGTTTTAACCCCCCTAAAGGCTAGCGCATCTGGGAAAACCATAGAGTTTTCCCAGAAACGCCTAGAGCAGCCCCACAGGTGCACCGCCATTTTGATGATGGCACTTCCAGGTGACGTCATTTTGTTGCACGGCGCACAGCACATGCATGACTGTCCCCCGCTTGGGGATGAAGAGGACTTGGCAACCTTAGGCCTAATATGCAAAGGAGTTAGCTACCAAAAAAGCCCTGGTCTGGCCTTCCCAGCCCAGCTGCAACTACTGCCAGCAGCAGCTCCTGAAAGGGGCCACTTGATATGGAGGAGCTAAGCATCACCTAGACAGGAGGTATTGGCTCTTTTGCAGTTAGGGCAGTCATAAGAGCAGTTGGCAACCTGAAGGTCTGGGCCACAGCCGCATGCTGTGGCTCAGGTAAGCCTGGGAGAACATCTGATCTTGGACAATTCTAACACTGATCACTTCTTCTTTCTACAAGGGATCCTTTTGAAAAGCCCATAAACAAGCAATTTGCTCCAAGCCGAACCACCAGTACCACACAAAAACTGCCATCCACTTTGAAGCTGCTGCAACACACACCTTTCGCCTTCTTCCCTCCAAAGCAGCCAGCGTCATCCTTTTTCTTCTTCTGAGTTCCTCCCAAACCTCCCAGTTGGTTTGCTTCTAGTTCTTGAAACCTGTCTGCTCCTGGTACCTCTTTGTGGACGTGGTAGGAGAGGTTCCGCATGATGCACACGCAATTCTCCACTGACTGTGGCGAGACAAGTGGGGGGGGGGGAGAAAAAAAAAGCAATCACAGGTAGTTATCATGTTTGTTACATCATGGAGGAGGAACACAAGCTCTAAGGCAGAACCCTCCCTGCCAGTTGAGGAAAGTCCCTATAACATTCCCAGTAATTAGCAGCTGTAACTCAAAGAAAGACAGCATAATTTGTATGTACGAGATCCCTCCGATTCAGTCTCCAGCTAATGAATCTCAGGTGGCAGAACTAGGAAACACCACTGCCTGAGAATATGGAGCAGTGTCATTTGTCAGGGGCTTGTCAAAGTCAGGAAGCAAACAACAACCAAAGCCACCCAGGCTTCCATATGGTGCGTTTTGCTGTGGGGAACAGAAACCTTTTCCTCTCTGGAGGCTTTGCTAGTTGGAGCACAAGAGCAGCTCAGCAAATGTTGCAGCTGCGGGACCAGGACTGTGGATTCCAAGCTCAACTGAGCGTTGGAATCTGTAGACTGGATTCATAAGAACATAAGAGATGCCATGTTGGATCAGGCCAATGACCCATCCAAGCACCAAGAATACAGAGCATCACTGCCCCAGACAGAGTGTTCCAACAATATGCTGCGGCTAATAGCTACTGATGGACTTCTGCTCCATATGTCTGCTGCTGTGAGCTGACTGAGTTTGGACAATATCATGCTGCCTTCCCTGCCAAACTGATTTGTGTGTGTAAAGTGCCGTCAGGTCACAACTGACTTATGGCAAACCCATATGGCTTTCAAGAAAGGCGAGAAGCAGCGGTGGGTTGCCACTGCCGTCCACTGCAGAGCTTTCCTTGGTAATCTCCTATCCAAGTACCAGCCCTGTTTGGATTCTGAGGAGATCAGGCTATACCATGCCAGCTTGGTGAAGCCATCTTGGTATAGCAGTTAAGAGTGGCAGCCTCATCTGGAAAAGTGGTTTGGATTCCCCGCTCCTCCACATGAACCAGTTCTCTCAGAGCTCTTTCAGCCCCACCTACTTTACAGGATGCAGGGAGAGGAAGGGAAGGCAATTGTAAGCCACTCTGAGACTCCTTCCAATAGCAAAGGGCAGGATATAAGCCAACTCTCCTCCTCAGCTGGACCTTCTTTTGTTCTGACTCTTGGTGCTGCTTGTCTCTCCTGTACAAACCTTAACTGCTTTTCATATTATTCATTTTTCAGGCATCTCTAAACATCTGCATTCACCTTTCAAATGAATAGAGAGCTCCATCTCAATCCAGTTTGGTGTAGTGGTTAAGTGTGCAGACACTTATCTGGGAGAACCGGGTTTGATTCCCCACTCCTCCACTTGTAGCTGCTGGAATGGCCTTGGGTCATTCATAGCTCCTGTAGGAGTTGTCCTTGAAAGTGCAGCTGCTGTGAGAGCTCTCTCAGCCCCACCTACCTCACAGGGTGTCAGTTGTGGGGGGGGGGGAGTTAAAAAGAGATTCTGACTGCTCTGAGGCTCTGAAATTCAGAGTATAAGGTGGGATATAAATCCAATATCTTCTTCAATCCCTCCTGAAATAAGGATACATCCTAAAAATTCATGTTTGGACTACTAGGGAACGCAAAGCTCAGCTTCCAATACTGAGGATCTCCTCTACAAGCAACAAAGGCAAAGTTCAAAGGGCACCCTACAGCAAGTCACCTTGTTATCCGTGTCCTTCTTGCCTACTGCAGACTGCAGGGCGTGCAGGAGGGCGTCCACTAAGCCGTCGCATTCTCTCAGCCGCCTGCGAGCTTCGGCTCCATCTGAACTCACATTCCTAGGAACAAGAAGCAGGGAACACTTAATGCGATCATCTTCGCAACAAATTAAGCAAGCTTCCTTTGTGCTTCTGCACAATCGTTAAGGATCTAATTATCCTGAATTAACCGCCACACAAAAGAAATAATTTTTAGAACCAGCCACTGAAGTATGGCATGTGGGTTTGGCAAGCGGGGATTCATCTCGCACACTGCGTGAGGGGTAGGTAAAAACTGAGATTCTTCCCTCCCTCTACATTTCCTAAGATCATTACCTGCCAAATGTGTGTGTGTGTGTGTAAAGTGCTGTAAAGTCGCAGCTGACTTATGGCGCCCCAGTAGGATTTTCAAGGTGAAGAGATGTTCAGAGGTGGTTTGCTGTTGCCTTGTCTCTGAACAACAATCCTGGACTTCCTTGATGATCCAAATACTAACCAGGGCTGACCCTGCTTAGCTTCTGAGATCTGATTTGTTAAATTTTATTTCTTTTAGTATATTTCTATTCCCCCCATTCCCCGCAGGGCTCAGGGCAGAGTACAACATATGATAAAACAATAAAATACAATAAAAACATTTTCTAAACAGACAACTCAACGGCACTCAGAAAACTTTACCATATCATCCCATATTGCCCAGCCTGGCTGTCTCACATCATGATATCTCACAGAGATGGCAGATATTATTCCATTTTATAGCACAGGTGACAACGCCAATAGGGGAAGCCAATCAGATCAAGCGTAGACGACCACAGCCTCAACTAAAAGCCTGGCGGAAGAGCTCCGTTTTACAGGCCCTACAGAAGGCTAATAAGCCAGGTAGGGCCCGGATCTCTGTAGGGAGCTGATTCCACCAGGTCGGGGCCAGGACCGAAAAAGCCCTGGCCCTAGTTGAGGCAAGGCGGGCGTCTCTTGGGCCGGGGACGGCCAACAGATGTTGGAAGGTCAAACGTAACGACCTCCTGGGCATATACGGGAGACGGCCCCGCAGGTATGTTGGTCCCAGGCCGTGTAAGGCTTTAAACGTTAAAACTAAAACCTTGAAGTGGATTCGGTACTCAATGGGCAGCCAGTGCAGACTGCGGAGCGCCGGCCGAATGCCCACCCATAAAGATGAGATTGGGGTAGCCTGGGCCGTTCAGGCCAGGGCTACCTGCCCAGTGGGTATGTATGATAGCAAACTTCTTAGTGGTGCCACTGCAATACTAGGCATGACATAGCCTTCCCGCTTCAGACGCTGGTTTGATGGAACACAGAAAGGTAGAGATAGGAGACTTAAAAATAAAATTATTTTTGGAAATTAAAAAAGGCAGAGGCTCACAGTGGTGTCCATGGAAGGCAAGTTTCCAACAGGCTCTGCACACAGGTCTGTGTTACAACCCTCTCTTCCCATGAGATGCTGCCACAGCATCAGGCAAACCGCAGTTGTGGATGCATTCTCATGCACTGGGCCTTTCGCAGAGACCAAAAGTCTTTCAGCACCTGATCTAAGGGTCTGTCCTCCTTCGGGCCATTTAGAGAGTAGATTTTTTTTTTTAATATGCAGAATTGCATTAAAATACATTTTTTAAAATGCAGAATCTTTTTTTAAAAACTTTATTTATTTATTTATTTATTTATTTATATTTAGACTTATATCCCGCCCTTCTCACCTAAGTGTCTCAGGGCGGCTTACAACATAATAATTTACACAGATTCAATTTAAAAGCATTTACAGATACAATTTAAACCATAATTAATAAAACAAATAAAAATAAAACCAGCGGTCTGTATGTGCATTTTATTCCATTCAGAAGGTATCCTCATTGTCAGTTAGATGTTATAGGCCTGCCGAAAGAGGACTGTCTTACAGGCCCTGCGGAACTGTCCTAGGTCCTGCAGGGCCCGCACCTCCTCCGGCAGCTGGTTCCACCAGTAAGGTGCCGTTATTGAGAAGGCCCGGTCCCTGGTGGATTTTAGATGGGCCTCTTTTGGCCCGGGGATTACCAGCAGGTTTTGTGAACCCGACCGTAGTACTCTCTGGGGAACGTGTGGGGAGAGACGGTCCCTAAGGTAGGCAGGTCCTAGGCCATATAGGGCTTTAAAGGTAATGACCAACACCTTGTACTGGACTCGGAATGTTACTGGCAGCCAGTGCAGGTCCCGGAGCCCCGACCGTATGTGCTCCCATCTTGGGAGCCCTAATAGCAGCCGGGCAGCGGCGTTCTGCACTAGCTGCAGTTTCCGGGTCCGGCACAAGGGTAGCCCCATGTAGAGGGCATTACAGTAGTCCAGCCTTGAGGTGACCGTAGCATGAATTACTGTTGCTAGGTCGTCGCGCTCCAGGAAGGAGGCCAACTGCCTCGCCCGCCTAAGATGAAAGAAAGCGGACTTGGCAGTGGCTGCTATCTGAGCCTCCATCGTCAGTGAAGGCTCCAATAGTACCCCCAAGCTCTTGACCCTGCTCGACGCTATCAACGGCGCGCCGTCAAAAGCTGGCAGGGGGATTTCCCTTCCCGGGCCGCAGCGACCCAAACAAAGGACCTCTGTCTTCGCCGGATTCAGCTTCAGCCCGCTCAGCCTAAGCCACCTAGCCACTGCCTGTAACGCCCAGTCCAGATTATCTGGGGCGCAGGCGGGCCGGCCGTCCATAAGCAGATAGAGCTGGGTGTCGTCAGCATATTGATGGCAACCCAGCCCATACCTTTGGGCAATCTGGGCAAGGGGGCGCATATAGATGTTAAATAACATCGGGGAAAGTACCGCCCCTTGAGGCACTCCGCAATCAAGCATGTGTCTCCGGGACAGTTCCTCCCCAATCGCCACCCTTTGTCCCCGACCATCAAGGAAAGAGGAAAGCCATTGCAAGGCCAGCCCCTGAATCCCTGCGTCGGCAAGGCGGCACGCTAGAAGCCGATGGTCGACCGTATCGAACGCTGCCGATAGGTCTAACAGCATCAGCACCGCCGAGCCACCTTGATCCAGATGCCGCTGAAGGTCATCCACCAGGGCGACCAGCACCGTCTCCGTCCCGTGGCCCGGGCGAAAGCCAGACTGGTAGGGGTCAAGGATAGAAGCATCCTCCAGGAAACTCTGTAGCTGCAACGCCACTGCCCTCTCAATAAGTTTGCCCAAGAAGGGCAAATTCGAGACCGGCCGGTAGTGTGCCAATTCGGCCGGGTCTAACGTTGTTTTCTTCAAGAGGGGACGGACCACCGCCTCTTTGAGCGCTGATGGAAAATGCCCCTCTAGCAGGGATCTATTTATGATATCCCGTATAGGATATCTTAGCTCCCTCTGGCAGGTCTTAATAAGCCAGGAGGGGCATGGGTCCAATTTACAGGTTGTTGGGCGTGCAGATAGGAGGATCCTGTCAACTTCTTCCAGGCTGAGCACACCGAAGCCGTCCAGGACACAATCCGAAGACAGGCACGGAGCCTCAGGTTCGCTAACTGTATCTAATATGGCAGGGAAGTCGGAACGGAGCGATGCGATTTTATCCGCAAAGAAATTCGCAAAATTGTATTGAACAGTTGTGCCGGGCGCGAAGTTGCGGATGCAATCTCCGCCGCAAAGTATGTTTTCTTTGCGGCCTTGACTGCCATCTCATAGGACTTCATAAACTCTCTATAAGATGTTCGAGTCGCTTCGTCTCGAGTACGCCGCCACCTAGGGACACACAGGCTAGCTTGAGGGAACCCTATGTCTTCAGGGCTACCCTCCTTATTCGGCAGAGCTCCGATATCATTACTATCTTTGTCTGCTTGGGAATGGATTGACATTAATCACAAAGTGAGGAAGCCAGCTAAGAGAGAAGATGAAAAAATAAACCAGCTGTTCTTGGAGAAGCAGAGCTATTCAGTGTGCTGCGAATAGGCCTGCCTGCCGTCTTACTTCCCAAAACTTAATTCCCACAGAGCATCTGCATTTCTGCAATGTTATCTGATGTAGACAGGAAGAAGTGGCTGGCAGGCTAAGGGTTATGTGCCTTTCTGCTTAGAAGCCACATCCTTGTAGGGAAGTGGGGATTTGTTTACAGTGATTTGGAAAGCACCCTCCCACCTCAGTGCCAACACCAGGGGAGCTTTTGGGTTCTACCTAGTCCCTTCATGTTGGTGAAAAAGTCATGTATGTCTTTTCAATTTCTTCAGCATTTGCTCTGAGAAAAATGTGGGTTGGGGGCAGGGAAGGGGGGTGCTTAAAAATAAACCTGGCAAAGAAAGGACCGGGTGGGGGGGTGAAATGACCCTTACACTGAATGCAGTACAAATGTGGGTGGCACACGTATGAAAATCTAGCAAGCCATGCAGGGAATGATCAGACTGGACACACAGGTTTGCACAATCTGCATGAGAAAACAGAGAAGCTGAATTTCAGCCACAATCAGAGAGCGAAGGCCGAAGTCCTCTCTGGCTTCCGTGCCAAACAGCGCAGATGGATGTGGCACCATCTTTGCAAGCTTCAGAAAGTGGGGGGAAACCCTGCAGCACAGTTTTACATTTCGACTTTCAGTATTTTACAGCAAAGGAGAGATCCACGGAAAGGAGAGTAAACCAAAAATAATACAGTGAATAAATAGCTATGAATATAATTGCTGTGTTATTCTATCATTCAATCATAAATTGTACAAATTTCATTCGTATTCCATAATCTTTATCATAGACAATATTTCAGTACATGCAAAAAGCAGAGCTTTTTGTAGCAGGAACTCCTTTGCATATTAGGCTACACACTCCTAATATAACCAGTCCTCCAAGAGCTTACAGGGCTCTTAGTACAGGGCCTACTGTAAGCTCCAGGAGGACTGACTACATCAGGGGTGTATGGCCTAATATGCAGAGGAGTTCCTGCTACCAAAAAAAAAAGCCCTGGCAAAAAGGAAGTCCATTGGTGAACCAACAATGAGTTATTGGTTGACCACTGGACTTCTTGTTTGCATGCATTGAAATATTGACTATGATAGAGATTATGGAATATGAATGAAATCTGGACAATTTATGATCAAATGATAGCATAATACAGCAATCATATTTATAGTTATTTTCTCACTGTATTATTTTTCATTGACTTATCTTTCAGTATGGCTGATACAACATGTAGAAAGTTACGTCATGCAGAAAAAGCTGTTGCTGTTCAACTGAGACATTCCTGGAAGATCCAGCTAGCTGTTCCTCCAGTTCGGTGACTGCCAAATTGCATACCCCAAGAGAGTCACTGAAGCAACCCCTGGAAAATTGAATCAGCATCCAGCAGTCCATGCGCCTTCCAAATATGGATGCCCCCTGCAGAACTGAACTCCCTTTCCTCTGCCAATCAACAGGAAGTGGCATTATCAGAGGGGGATGGGTAAGGAGGCACCGGAAAGCATGGTCCTATTCTGAAGGCTCAGGGGTGATCCAAACTTGTCATGATCGCAGTGGACTGCCGGTATTCTACAAAGCAGCTTTAAAGCTCAGAATGGCTGAGTAGAAGGGGGACTCGAACCCTTCCCAGATAGCACAAAGAACCTGCTTGTCTGACATTATATATGTCCAATGTCTCACTCAAACTGCTCCCACAAAGTGCCTTCCCAGCCTGTTTTCCATATGAATGGGGCAGACACCTGAATCAAAATGGCTGTCCCTCAGAGGCTGACCCTCATTTGAGAGAGCCAGTGTAGTTAAGAGCAGTGGACTCTAATCTGGAGAATGGGGTTTGATTCCCCACTTCTTCACATGCAGCCAAGCTGGGTGACCTTGGGCCAGCCCCAGTTCTCTGAGAACTCTCTCAGCCCCACCAACCTCTCAAGGTGCCTGCGGTGGGGAGACGAAGGAAATGCAATTGTAAGCCACTCTGAGACACCTTAGGGTAGAAGAAAAAGGGCAGGGCTTTTTTTTTGTAGCAGGAACTCCTCTGCATATTCCACACACCCCTGATGTAGCCAATCCTCCTGGAGCTTACAGGGCTCTGAGTACAGGACCTCCTGTAAGCTCCAGGAGGATTGCCTACATCAGGAGTGTGTGGCTTAATATGCAAAGGAGTTCCTGCTACAAAAAAAGCCCTGGAAAAGGGCAAAACCTACTCTTTTCCATACCTAATTTGGACCCTGAGTGCACTAAGGAATTGCAACTAGCCTCATTCTTTTAAGAAACACCGCTCTTCCTTGGACTGCCTGTCTTGGAAAGTACTTATCCATCATTCTTCTACCCCCACCCCCATCACTGGCAATCCTCCCACATCCATTATGGCCAGGTTAATTGGATGGCTAGAAGCAAAGAGTTGCCAGGGGACCTCTCCAAAGTATCAACACACATTGCCCTGTAAATCATAGGCTGACAAGCACAGCGTAATCATTTCACAGTTTTCAGGCAGGAAAACCCGAGCAGCAGAGCAGCCAAGGTAGTGAGCTATGAGCTGTAACACCCCCCTCCCCAACTCCCCACCCAGTTCAGATCTCGGCCAATCTATGGATCCCTTGGGTTGCCTTAGGTAAACCACTAGTCTCTACGCCTCACCTGCCATCTCTCAAATGAGGTAATAAGGAAGCGGCTACATGCTCTGCGCAGTTCTATTACTATTCCTCGCAAGCACCACAGCAGCTGTGGGGCTCGCATTGGAAGGACGACACAGGAAAAGGGAAGTCTTCTTTAGCCCTTTTCCTCCCATGTTGTTTTCTCTTGCTGAAAATGGCCACTTTTCAATGTGTTTGATATCCACTTATAATAATAATAAAATTTTATTTATACCCCGCCCTCCCCGCCAAGGCAGGCTCAGGGCGGCTTACAGGCATGGCAAAGCCATTGAACAATAAAACAGTTATACAATTCAATAAAATTACAATTTACTATTAAATTTTTACATAATCTAAAACAATCTAAAATATCTCTACTCGATGTTATCTCAGTTATTAATATTTGTGATGGCGTGATGTTTATTTCAAGCTCCATCTTGAAGGGCTAGCCGGAAGAGGGCGGTTTTGCACGCCCTACGGAATTGACTAAGGTCCCGTAGGGCCCGCACCTCTTCCGGCAGCTGGTTCCACCATTGGGGTGCTTTTATAGAGAAGGCCTGTTCTCTAGTTATTTTTAGTTTGGCCTCCTTTGGCCCAGGTACTTCTAGGAGATTTTGTGAGCTAGATCGTAGTGCTCTCTGGGGAACATATGGAGAGAAGCGGTCCCTAAGGTAGACAGGGAGGAAGGAATGGGAGGAAGGAATGGATCAGTACCCCTTTTGTCTTGCCCAAAGTAGGCAAAAGCAGTGGACACATGAAGCCGACTTATACTCAACCAGAGCATCGGTCCATTGAGGTCAGTATTGTCTACTCAGAATGGCAGCGGCTCTCCAGGGTCTCAGACAGAGGACTTCACATCACTGAGTACCTGGTCCTTTCAACTGGAGAAGCTGGGGATTGAACCTGGGACTTTCTGCATGCCAAGCAGATGCTCTACCACTGAGACATAGCCCCTACTATAGTGGAGTTTTCTGTCTGTAGCTTTTCTGTCTGGGTGATTCCCCCCCACCCCACAGTAAGAAAATGGTTCAAATGGAAAGAATCAAATCCATAAACAGCCACAGTTTCTACAGGCAGTGCTACAGAGCTGAGTTTCCTTTCAGTTAGAGCACAGGAAACCTCTGGTGCCTTTGTTATATTTGCTTTTATTAACAAAGGTGCAAGGAGACCACAGGGAGAACAGGCTGGCTTCATGTGGCAGCAGATCCCCAGAGAGTAACCATTGCGTGCCCTGCAACTCCTGAGACTGTACCTTCAGTTTCACCTAACCCCAGCTAGGGAATCATACATGAAGCTGCCTTATATTCAGGGAGCTTTTTTTTAGCAGGAACACAGTTCCGGCAGGCTTGGTGTCAGTGGACGTGGCCTAAGAGGCAAACGAGTTCCTGCTGGGCTTTTTCTACAAAAAGACACTGTGCAAAACAATGGTGACATCAGGGGTGTGCGGCCTAATATGCAAATGAGTTCCCGCTGGGATTTATCTACAAAAAAGCCCTGCTTGTACTGAATCAAACCATTGATTCATCAAGGTCAGTTCTGGCTCTCTAGGGTCTCAGGTGGAAGTCATCACCTTCTACCTGGTCCTTTCAACAGGAGATGCCATGGACTGAACTTGGGACCTTCAGTATGCAACACAGAGGCTCTTTCACTAACCCATAGCCTTTCTCCAGTCTCTGGTTCTCATCAAAAGTAGCTTGGGGCCATGCCCCCCCCCCCCCCCGGTTAGTTTGTGAAACTAGGATTTGGCTTACAGATGATCACTGACACATCCTGGTTTGGCTTGACAAGTGATGGTATAACCACCCTTCCATCTAATCAAGGGACTCTGTAGCTAGAGAGGGCAACCACAGGACAAAAGTCAGAATCAGGCCAAGATGTCCATGTCCATATATCACGTGAAACTACGTCTAAGAGTAAGACCAACTGATGCTAATAACCCAGCTTCAAATCACAGCTTCAGTTCCTGGTTTTATGAACCTGAACTAACCATCTAGCAGAGTGGCCTTTGTTCATACCGTCACACCAATCATAGTTAAATTAATTAAACCGTGGTGTCATGTCCGAAATGAAATTGGGGAGGGACGGTGGCTCAGTGGAAGAGCATCTGCTTGGCAAGCAGAAGGTCCCAGGTTCAAACCCTGGCATCTCCAACTAAAAAGGGTTCAGGTAAATAGGTGTGGAAAACCTCAGCTTGAGACCCTGGAGAGCCGCTGCCAGTCTGAGTAGACAATACTGACTTTGATGAACCAAGGGTCTGATTTAGAATAAGGCAGCTTCATATGTTCAACATCTAGGCTGATTTGCAAACCCATGGTTTGGTTCAACCATGGTTAGCGCTTTTTTTGTAGCAGGAACTCCTTTGCATATTAGGCCACACTCCTTCGATGTAGTCAGTCCTGGAGCTTGCAGTAGGCCCTGTACTAAGAGCCCTGTAAGCTCTTGGAGGATTGGCTACATCAGGGGTGTGTGGCCTAATATGCAAAGGAGTTCCTGCTACAAAAAAAAAGCCCTGACCATGGTTAGTTTGTGAAACCAAGATTGCAGATGATTATTCAAATTCTGGTTTGCCACAAAACCCACATGGTGGGTTTCCCCATAGGTTCCCTGCTCTGATACCAAAGTACGTATTGGCAGCCTATCTTCGCCTTGAAAAAATCCTTTACTGTAGTTGGTTCAGACAATCATTATGTTTTAATTCTCTTTCATTCTGAAGCACCCTTCATTTAAGGGGAAACTGACAGAATTTTAATGAAGAAATTACCAGATTACTTCCCAAGCACAATTCCAGCCTCCCCAATTTCCCCTCACCTATTCAGAACAGAATTTTAAGTGCCTCATTTTGGCAACTACGCTTCTAATAATATCTGGTTTTTTGCTGATATTAACACTCAAGGAATGTGAAGAGGGTGCTGTCCTACAATTTTCTCCTAATACTAAGCATTAGTATTAATGCGCCGATGGAATGACAGGGGGGAAAACACAGGGGTCCCACCAAAATTCTGCAACAACAATATATTCCTTGCATCTAGTACTGATATTTGTCCACTAGAAGGAACAGATGATTTTATCTGAAGCCTTCTTTGAGAGACAGTGCAATGCAGGGTCTAGAGCAGGGGTGTCAAACATGCAGCCCAAGGGCCGAATCAGGCCCCTGGAGGGCTCCTATCAGGCCCCCAAGCAACTGGCTGTCATCTGCTTCCTTCTCTCTCTGTTGCTTCCTTCCGCATCACAGCTTGCTTTGCGTCAGGCTTGCTCAACTGCACAAGAGCTACAAAGCCTCTATCTTCTCCATTAGCTGAGGCTCCTCCCTTGGAAAGGAAGGAAGGGAGAGAGAGAGCTTGCTTTGCCAGGCTCTTTCAATGGCACAGCAGAGCTACTGAGCCAAGCCTCTCTTCCTTCTGTTAGCTGCACCCCACCCTCCAGTCCCCTGGGGAAGGAAAAAAAGACCCAGAGCTTCCTTTGCCCGGCTCCTTGTATCCCATAGGACAAAAAAAAGAACCTTTAAAACCAATGAGTGCTAATGTTTTAATTTAAAGTTTTTTAAAATCTTTAATTGTGTTTGTATCTCTGCTACCTAGCATTACATTTTATGACACACATGACCTGGTCTGACAAGGTCTCATTTATGTCAGGTCTGGCCTTATAACAAATGAGTGACACTCCTGGGTTAGAGTGTTGGACTATGATCTGGGAGAGCTGGGTTCAAATCCCCACTCATGCCTCGGAAGCTTTTTGGGTGACCTTGGGCTAGTCACATGGTCTCAGCCTAGCCTACCTTGCAGGGTTTCTGTGAGGATAAAATGGAGATGAGAATGATGTAAGCTGCTTTGGGCCCTCATTGGGAAGAAAGGCAAGGTATCCATGAAGTAAATAAACACAATTCACAGTTCTTTGAGGCAAAAAGATGCTTACTATGACTTATAGTAATTTATAGCACCTATCTTATCTATTTTAAATAATTTATTATGTAATTGTAATTTAATTGTAATGTAATTTATTATGTAATTGTTTATATTTAAAATTGTTGTTTACATTGTTTTACTTGAATCATGGAATTCCATGTCTGTGAGCTGCCCTGAGCCCGCCTTTGGCGGGGGAGGGCGGGATACAAAAATAAAATTATTATTATTATTATTATTATTATTATTATTATTATTATTATTATTATTATTATTATTATTATTATTATTATTATTATTATTATTATTATTATTATTATTATTATTATTATTATGTGGGAAATGAGCAGAAGCTACCTGCTCAAGATGTACTAGACTATACAGGAAATGCCCATTTCGATCAGTATACGCCAGGAATCCTTAACCTTTTTCAGCTTACCTGAGGCACTTTTGGAATTCTGACACAGTGTGGTAAGCACAGCCACAAAATGGCTGCTGCAGGGGGTGAAGCCAGTCACAAAATGGCTGCCACAGCTTACCTTCAGTCACACAGCAAAGATCCTTGCGCTGTCATGGCAGATGCTACCAAAAAAAAAAAATTTAAAAAAAAATCTGCATAAATCAAATTTCTTATGGCTCTTACAGCTAATCAGAAGCCTTGCTGAGCAACAGCCCCACCTGGCTCTGCCCACTAAAACTCTTGGTAAGGCACCAGGAGAAGTGTCAGCAGACACCACGGTCCTCATAAGCATGTTGCGGACTCCTGATATACACAACATCCCCAGTTTCAGCAAAATTGCTCTAAAATATAGTCCAGAATCTGGTATTTCCTCCAGGTATAGCCAGCATGGCACCCAGTGGTGCTCAGCAAAAAAAAAAGTTTCCTCTGATCCTGGTCAACTTTTTGTGGTCAAATCCATAAGTAGACCCAAAGTAACTGGCAGACAGTGCAACAAAGACTGATTTGCATAATTAGTGCATAATCTACACAGTGTGCAAATGAGGCTGCTTGTATTTTACAGGAATAAGGCAACCTTACTCTAAGTTATACAATTATGCCCTTAACTCTCAGCCCCGTTTGTAGAAATTATCCTAGACCAATTAATTAATTAATGTTTGGGTCGGCTGATCTACCAATTAAAGTTCACAGCCTGAGTTAATTGGCAGAGGATAATTGTAGCAAGTGAGGCTGAGAATATAAGAACTGTGGTGGATCATATCAGCGGTCTGCCTGCTTCAGCTTTCTGTTCCATGTGATGTAGCAACCATAGGTCATAGCCAATGTTCCCTCTAAGCTGCAGAGTCTTGTGAGCAAAAATTCTACTTTGTGAGCTACTGGTAATAAAATTGTGAACTACTGGCATTCAAATTGTGAGCTACTGCATAAATCATTATGCTCTGGGGCCATTTTTTTCTGAGCTAAGACAAAAACGTGTGAGCTGGAGGCTAAAAAGCTGTGAACTAGCTCACACTAACTCAGCTTAGAGGGAACACTGGTCATAGCAACCATGCCACTCGTTCCATCTCCACTGGCTTCTGATCTGTCTCTGGGCTCAATTCAAAGTGCTTTGTGCCTTAAGAACTGCCTACTCCCATATGAACCTGTCCAACCTTTAGGGCCATTTTCAAGGGCCCTGCTATGGGTGCCCCAAAGGCTAGACAAGTAGCAACCCAAGAAAGGGCCTTCTTGATTGTGGCACCGAAGTTTTTATAATCTCAGCCTTTCTCTGTCCCTGTCATGACCCCCTCTGACCTGCTCAGTCACTCAGATTTGGAGTCTTCAGGGAAAGAGCCCAATGAGCCAAGGCCAGTGGCTGAGGAGGATCAGCGAGAGCCTAACACGGCAGAGGTGCCAGCTGACAAATGCCAGTGATGCCAGAGGGCACCCTGTCAGAGGCTGCAAGTGATTCCTTGAAGCCAGCCCCTGAACTAGTTACCAGGCTTCCAAAGAGCAGCTCTCGAACCCAGCCCCACAGATCTCCAGAACCCGTTCCCTCTCTGCAGAACAGTGGCAGCAGAAAACCAGGACTGAGGCAGTAAAAGAAGGTGAAGTGCCAGGCGCGCAACCCTATCCCAGAGCCATACAGTGAAAGCAAAACTTCTTTGCAGAATCCCAGCCAAAGCACAGAACAGCTGCAGGAGTTTCAACACCTCCCAGCAGTGTAGCTGAGCCTAATTATCTCCTAGTCTATTTAGGCTGAGGCTCAAGGCAGCTCCCTTGCTGAATCAGTTTGGTGCTGAGAAATGGTATAGCTTTACGCAGTCTTTGGTGTAGCTGCTGTTTTGCTGATGGGCTGAGTGCTGATGGGTTGTAGTGCTGTAGCCAGTTTGGTGTAGTGGTTAAGTGTGTGGACTCTTATCTGGGAGAACCAGGTTTGATTCTCCATTCCTCCACTTGCACCTGCTGGAATGACCTTGGGTTAGCTATCGCTCTTGTAAGAGTTGTCCTTGAAAGGGCCGCTGCTACAAGAGCTCTCTCAGTCCCACCCACCTCATAGCATGTTTGTTGTGGGGGAGGAAGACAAAGAAGATTGTGAGCCCCTCTGAGATTCAGAGTATAGGGTGGGATATAAATCCAATATCAATTGGTCCACTAGGTGCAAGTCCCGTGTTCCGGCCCTGAATCACCAACTTCATTGGAAGCTGTGAATTTCAGGATTGTAGGAAAGGCAGAAATGTTTCTCCACCCCCCCCACATATATACATATCTAATCAGTGGGAACTTTTGATACTCAATGCAAGTGGAATCATGCTAGTGGAAAGTATCTACCCCCCTCTCCTTCCCACTGCAGCTTTTTTGCCCCCTCCAAAATTGTTCTCCTTCAGGTCTACGGACAGCCAAAAACTGTGACAAACAAGATGGGAGTATACAGTGGGAGGAGACGTTGGTGAAAATCACCTCTGCAAACAGAAATCAGACAACTCGGCTGTCCATCTGGATCTAAGAAATGGTGTAGTTTTAGGCAGCCTTTGGTGTAGCTGCCATTTTGCTGATGGGTTGTCAGTTTAGGATCCAAGCCTTTGTTTATTGAACTTTAAGTTTATTGAATTGTAAGTGTAAGCGCATACTTGTTAACAGTCTCAAGAAGGAAAGGCCCTGGGATCAATGGCTGAGCCAGATGCTGTGCAGGCTGAAGGTCCCAGGTTCAATCTCCATCTCCAGTTAAAGGATCAGTGAGCAGGTGAAGACCTCTGAGACCCAGAACAGCCACTGCCAGTCAAAATTGACAAAACAGACCTTAACAGACCAACAGGGCATCCTAGACAGATCTGCTCAGAATCCCACTATTCAGTGCGGTTCATTCCCAGGGAAGTGTTCTACTGGCAAAGGTCTGACTCAGTACAAAACTGCTTCATTAAAGGATAGGAAGAGTATCTGCTTGGCATGCAGAGGTTCCATCCTCAGCTTCTCCAGTTAAAAAGGATCAGAGGATGGGAGATATGAAAGGCCCCCACCTGAGATCCAGAACAGCCACAGCAGAAAATAGTGACCTAGATCAGGAGTGTCAAACATGTGGCCTGAGGGCCGAATCAGGCCCCCCGGAAGGCTCCGATCAGACCCCTGTGCAACTGGCTGTCATCTGCTTCCTTCTCCCTCTCTTGCTTCCTTCTTCATCACAGCTTGCTTTGCCAGGCTCTCTCAATCACACAGCAGAGCTACTGAGCCAAGCCTCTCTTCCTTCTATGGGCTGAGACTCCCCCCTCTATTACCTGGGGAAGGAAGGAAAGAGCCAGAGCTTCCTTTGCCTAATTCCCTGGATCCCTTGGGAGAGATACAAAGAAAGCACCTTTAAGGCCAATGAATGCTAATGTTTTAAGCACATTTTAAGGGTTTTTTTTTTTAAAAAAAATGTCTAATTGTGCTTGTGTCCTTTGTAAAGTTTATATCTCTGCTACCTGGCATTACATTTTATGACACACATGGCCTGGCTAGGTCTCATTTATGTCAGATCCGGTCCTCATAACAAATGAGCTTGACACCCCTGACCTAGATAGTCCCAATGTTTGCTTCATTGTACAAAGCAGGTTCACATGCTCGAGGCATGAATTCATGGGGGAGGTAAGATCTGACTAAGAAGCATAACTAAGGTAATTACTATTGGGATAGTTTGTTAATATAGCAGAGTCGCAGAAGCTTGATGCTAAGTGCGGTAAATAAATCTCCCATCTCGGAGTGTTCTCACCAGGGTTCTTTTTGTAGCAGGAACTCCTTTGCATGTTAGGCCACACACCCCTGGTGTAGCCAATCATCCAAGAGCTTACAGGGCTCTTCTTACAGGGCTTACTGTAAGCTCCAGGAAGATTGGCTACATCAGGGGGGTGTAGCCTAATATGCAAAGGAGTTCCTGCTACAAAAAAAAAAAGCCCTAGTTCCCACCAAGCTGTGCACGAGTGGCCACTCATTAACTCAGGAAGCCATGCACAGCAGCAGTCTGGAGCTGTGCAGGGTCTTGAACTGCCCATTTTGAGATGGCAGCAGTTATATTCTGCTCAAGATGTCGACTGCTCCGCTTGGAGGGGGGTGGGTTTAAAGGGAACATTGTTTCCAAGAAATATATTGCAAAAAGAGGCAAGCTTAATATTTATCCAAGTAGATCCAGTTCGCATAAAGGTTGCAGTCGAAAGAAGAGGAAGAAGCCCAATCTACTTTCCCTACCACAAATGGACAGCTTGTCCATGTGTGAGAGTATGAGGGCACTGAACCTATAAGAGAGACCTGCAGAGACATGTGTCTCCATGGAAGGCCATTTAAAGGAGGAGAGAGATGACTAAGAGAGAGAGAGGAGGGGTTAGAGGGCAGCTCCTGGGTGAAGACAAAGAGAGTCATCTCAATCAAGGAGATACCACCTACTCATACTTAGAGCGATGTAGCGGCTCCCACTGTCCAGGGATGCTGAGTTGCTCACTCCAACAATTACTTCCCTATTTTCATTTCAAATGGCTCTCGTGTCTTTATTTCCCTTCCTTTCCAAATGTTTCTATGGGCTCAGGGGCACCCAATGGAGATTAAAAGACTCTCAGTCAAGGCCCCCTGCAAGACTGACAAGCTGCTCACTTGCTCTTGTGTGCCTCTTCCCAAGGCATTTTCTTTCCCCCCAGGCATTTATCACAGCTGAGACGGGCACTCCTGGAGTTGTGGCACCCCAGGTATTTGGTCTCTGTTGTTGGGTTGGCTTTGACTCTATCACAGTAGCTCGGCATACAAAATGTTTTGGCAGCTCCGTGCAAGAATTTATATCTCCTCCGTCCTACAATCCTGTCACCTCAGATCGCACAGCAGAAGCCTCCATTTAAGACAAACCCAATAAACGGAGTGCTAAAATAAAGGCAATGTGCATCACGCACAGGTCTGCAGCTTTACTGCACAAGCGGGTTATCTGGGATATGCTGGGAAACAGACACATAAATACAGTCATGTATTTATGGTTGCAGATGGAAAAAGAGAACATGCTGCCTGCGTTTGAGAGAGACTCAGTTCAGAAAACAGGGAGGGGCGGAGCAGGGCTTTCAATGTTAGCAGAAGAAACAGCTCCCCTCCAGCACACACACTTGAATTCTTTTTCCTTCTTGCTGTCTATTCTCTGAATTTGCTAAAACTTCCAAACCATTTGTAGAGCCGAATAATTGATCCACTATACAAAATCTACATATACATAATCTGCATAACTAGTGTTCCCTCTAAACTGAGTTGGTGCAAACTAGCTCTCTGGCCCACACAGTTTTGTCTTAGCTCAGGAAAAATGGGCCCAGAGCAAACTAATTCATGCAGCAGCTCACAACTTTAATGCCAGTAGCTCACCTAGACGGATTTCCCACTAAACTTACGCCGCTCTCACTCTCCTCTTCTCCACGGGGCTGCTGCTGGATTTCACACAAATTGCCCCAGACCAGCAAGTTGCTCCTTCTCTCTTCAAGTTCCCTTCACAGCAGGCAGAATCCTCTGAAAATCGGTTTCTGTCTGCCGCAGAGGGAGCTTGAAAAGGGGCGGGGCAACTCGCTGGTTTGGGGCAGCTTGTGCGAAATCCAGCAACAGCCCTGCAGGGAAAAGGAGCAACAAGACCAAAACAAGGTGAGTGGGAAATCTAGACAAGTTTTGCTCACGAGACTCCACAGCTTAGAGGGAGAATTACGCATAACATACTCTGGGAGGGCATTTATTTATTGCATGCCATACATGCGGCCCAGGTACCAAAGATAGCTTTATTGAGTTTAAATCAAGGATGACCAACATGTGCCCATTGGCACCCATCAACACTTTTTCTGGTGCCCAAGTGCTTTTAGAAAGTAAGTGAGGCCAGGTGGCACTTTTGTCCAGCAGGCTTCTGATTGGCCGCTAGAGATCTGATTGGCTATGCAGATTTTTAAAAATTTTGCTTTGGCAACTGCTGCTACCACAGGACAAAAATCTTAACCGTGTGTCTTATGGTGAGTTCTGGCAGCTATTTTGTGGCAGGCTCCACCTCCAATGGCAGCCATTTTTGTGACAACTATTTTGCATCAGAATTTGGAAGATGCCCGCAGGTTCAAAAAGGTTGAGGACCCCTGTTTTAAATACTTGTACTCAGGGCTTTGTTGTTGCTGTTGTTTGTAGCAGGAGCTCCTTTGCATATTAGGCCACATACTCCTGATGTAACCAATCCTCCAAAAGCTTACAAAAAAGAGCCTTTGTAAGCTCTTGGAGGACTGGCTACATCAGGTGTGTGTGGCCTAATATGCAAAGAAGCTCCTGCTAGAATTCCACCCCTGCACACATTACATTCTTAAAAATAATCTCCAGATGGTGTCACTAATTTGTTATCAAACCTATCTCAGACTGTGTTGCTGCCACCTCATGGGCAGGGTAAGGAGTAGGCAGAAATGAAACAAGATGGAAGAAAAGAGGAGGGTGGCAGCCATGATGGGAAGCTGTTGCTGTCCTCAACCAAAAGTGTGAGCTTTGACTCTCAAAATATGCCTTGAAAATCTTGTTCTTTTCTAAGCCGCTACTGGATTCGAATATAGCTGTTCTAAACATGGAGGTTCCATTTAGCCATCATGGCTAAGAACCACTGAGGGTCATACCCTCCATGTGCTTGTCCAATCCCTTCTAAAAGCCATAAACCAACAACTGTGGCTACATCTTGTGGCAGTGAGTTCCATAAGTTTATTATGCATGTATGTCCTGAGTTTACAATCTATCAAGTTGGTTTATTTCTCAGATAAATACAAAAGACAATGATATCCCTATGGAACGTATCATTAGGATTTGGTGCAACCCCCCTCCCCCATCTACACATATTCCTTCCCCTTCACATCCCAGAGAGGCAAATTTCAGGAGACAATCTTGATTCAATCCTCAAGTCCCAGCCACCTTGCCAATCTGCAGGCAGAAATAATGCAAAGAGGATTTGTATGGCAGTTGAAATATCTGCTTCCCTTAGGAAAACAAAACGCAGGAGCCTTGAGTAAATGTTAAAAGAAAAGTAAATTCCTATTGCTGTAGAAACCCATCAGAAGTGGGAATGTGGATCTGTTAGCATTGGGGAAGGGGGGGGGGGGAAGAGGGGGGAACAGAAGAGATGTTAGGAATCCGTTCTTGATTTAAAGTAAGGATTCAAGGACATCTCAAGTAACTCTGATGTCCTCAGCAAGGAACAGAAGAAAAATGACTCACAAAATGGTAAAGGCCATCCCAGACATCACCATGGAGGAGACATGCAAAGCATTTCCCATGAGTTCTTCTTTTCATTTATAATAAAGGAACAAAGAAAAAATTCTGCTTACTGTGCCTAGAGAAAATCTGACTGAAAACCAGCCTTTCACACTTCTGCAAAACCCCTCCCCTCCACAATTAGTTGACGATTCAGGTCATTATATTTATAAAACAAAATGGAGTAGATATCTGAGTTGAATCCCCTGGATCAAAGGAAGGCTGCTTGTGCAAGGTAAAACCACTGCTGTTAGGGGAGCTGGCTGTGGGACCTGGTCTACAATCCTTAACAAAGAGACTCTGATAATTGTACCAAAGATTCCACTTTAAAAGACCCCAAGTATTCATTTATTTGAAATATTTGTTAAATACTTTTCCAGCAGTTAACAAACCGTATCTTAAATCAACCATACGCCTGATGAGAAAAAAGACAATACTTCAGTATTTCCCCTTAGAATTCCCAAAAGTGTGGATTTCTGATAAAATGTTTAGTGTCTCTGAATGTGGACGTTCCCCTCAGTCATCATGGCTAGTTGGCCATTGATAGACTTAACCTCCATAAGAAGAGCCCTGCTGAATTCGGCCAGTGGTCCATCTAGTCTAGAATCCTGTCTCTCACAGTGGCTAACCAGTTCCTCTGGACGATCAACAACAGGGCATAGTGGCCAAGGCCCTCCCCTGATGTTGCCTCCCAGCTCTGGGTTTCAGAGGTTTAGTGTTTCAGAGCTATCACCCATAATAGGTCTACCTCCAGCTGCACCTCTCATAAGGCAACCATGACTTGTGTCCCAAATATTTTTGTGTGTGTATACTCCTGGAAGTCATGGTCAACTTCTGGCAACCCCTAGTGGGGCTTGGACACTCAGAGAAGTGGCTTCCATTGCCTGCCTGTGTCCCAGTCCTGGTATTCCTTGAGATCTGCCATCCAAGTATTTGCCAGGGTTGGCCCTGCTTACTTCCAAGATCTGACAAGATCAGGCTTGCCTGGGCTATTCAGATCAGGGCTGACTTGTGTCCCAAATATTAATTGGCACATGGGCTAGAATAATAGGATCATAGAGTTGGAAGAGACCCCCAGGGTCATCTAGTCCAACCCCCTGCACAATGCAGGAAACCCGCAAATACCTCCCCTAAATTCACAGGATCTTCATTGCTGTCAGATGGCCATCCAGCCTCTGTTTAAAAACCTCCAAGGAAGGAGAGCCCACCACCTCCCGAGGACGCCTGTTCCACTGAGGAACTGCTCTAACGGTCAGGAAGTTCTTCCTAATGTTGAGCCAGAAACTTTTTTGATTTAATTTCATCCCGTTGGTTCTGGTCCTACCTTCTGGGGCCACAGAAAACAATTCCACCCCATCCTCTATATGACAACCCTTCAAGTACTTGAAGATGGTGATCATATCACCTCTCAGCCGCCTCCTCTCCAGGCTAAACATGCCCAGCTCCTTCAACCTTTCCTCATAGAACTTGGACTCCAGAATCCTCACCATCTTCATCACCCTCCTCTGGACCTGTTCCAGCTTGTCTATATCCTTCTTAAAATGTGGTGCCTCAAACTGAACACAATACTCCAGGTGAGGTCTTACCAGAGATGTGGGAAGAGGTGGTTCTTCAGGTATGTGGTCCCAGGCCATGGAGAGATTTATAGATTAAACCCGACATCCTGAATTGAGCCCAGAAGCAAATTGCTAACCAGTGCTAGTTTTTACAGAATAGGCTGAATGTCAACTTCTGGCAAGAGATGGGAAGCTATATAGTGTGGATTAGCTGACACTTCCAAATGGGCTTCAAGGGCAGTCCAAAGTAGAGCAGATTGCAACAGTCAAGTCTGACAGTAACAGATGCATGGATCAACACAGCAAGTTGGAGTGCATACTTCAAAAAAGTTTGTACTAATGTAGGATCCAGGTATTGAAGGCAGCATGCTTTTTGTTACTGCAAACTGACTAGACCTTTGTTACAGTTGCACGATTCCTTTCCAGGTCCTTTTTTTTGGGGGGGGGGGGGTGTACCATTTCCTCCCTCCCAGAGGCAGGCAGAAGTAGGGAGGGAGGGAGAAGTTGTTCTTACAAGTCTGCTGTTAGTCTGCATCTCCTGCCCCTTCAAATTTTGAAGAGAATAGAAGCCCATCTGACAGATGAAGCCAACTAACAGAAGATAGTGGGGTGGACAAATGTGAGATCCACCTGCCACTGGAAACATTGGCCCATTTTCCCCTAGGAGTAGACCTGGCCTCTCTAGCCTCCATAGAAAATAACGGCTCCACTATTTCCAGTGGCCAATAGACTTGGCTTCCTCTCTACTGAATATCAGCTATTAGTCACAATCAGCTTTTAGGAAGGGGATTCTAGACCCTTTAAAATTTAAAGAGACCGAGTCAAAGACTAACAGTTATTCTTCAGGCCAGCTTCCTTTTTCTCCTCTTCACTTCCATTCTTCTCTGAAACCAAAACACTCCTGAAATTTATTACTCACAGAATTTCAGGTGTGTTTTTTAAATTATATATATTCCTGAGCCAGCCAAAATCAGCTACTTTCAGGTTTCACTTCAGCTCAGGTATACCCAAACACATAAGAGCCCCCATGGCACAGAGTGGTAAGCTGCAGTACTGCTCACAATGGTAGTCTGATCCTGGTGGAAGCTGGGTTCAGGTAGCCAGCTCCAGGTTGACTCAGCCTTCCATCCTTCTGAGGTCGGTAAAATGAGTACCCAGCTTGCTGGGGGTCAAGTGTAGATGACTGGGGAAGTCAATGGCAAACCACCTCGCAAAAAAAAGTCTGCCATGAAAGCAACATCACACCAGAGTCAGAAATGACTGGTGCTTGCACATGGGATTATCTTTATCTTTATACCCAAATGCATACCCAGCAGCAAGATCTGACCTAACTGACATAGAAGAGCAGATGTGAGTGAAAGATGCCACTCTGACTAACCACTCAATCCAGTCTGAGATTCTGAAAGTTATACCAGATTATCCTTTACAGAAATGTGCCAGTTTGCATTACACTAGTCATCGCCGTCAATTTTGACATATTTTGCCATACTTCTACATACAACTTCCTAATCCGTGAAACAGTGTTAACAACAAAAATTGCTATCATTTTTACAAAGTGCCTCCTATTGAATACTGAATACACATCACGGTGCAAGCCCATGTTTACCCTTTCAATATTCAATAGCTCTTGATCAGTATTCAAAACCAATGATCAGACCATCAATTCTCCCTGTTCAAGGACAAGACATATAATTTTACCACTTCTGCTTGGTGCTGGTATTTCTGTTCACATGTAGCAAAACTCTCTTTCCTTTGGTGGGCAGCATTTGCTAGAACCAGGGCTGTTTCTGTAGCAGGAGCTCCTTTGCATATTAGGCCACACACCCCTGATGCAGCCAATCCTCCTGGAGCTTACAGTAGGCTCTGTAAGAAGAGCCTTGTAAGCTCTTGGAGGATTGGTTACATCAGGGGTGTGTGACCTAATATGCAAAGCTGCTACAAAAAAAAGCCCTGGCTAGAACTATGTTAATTCATATGCTTGAGGCAGGCCAGTGGGTCCCTTTAAAAAAAGAGATCCTATTTCCATAATGGGGAAACATGGAACCTTGCCTGGTCTTGAAAGCTACCAGGAGGATTCCTGATATAATTATATTACTCCCCCGCCCCCACATGCTTCTGCTGTGGTCCCGACTCCCGAGCTCTGGCTGGCCGTCCTTCCTTATTAAAGTTTCTGATTTGACGTCTGCCCAAGGTGACCCATAAACATAAAGAACATCATCAGCCATGGACTGAATTTCATTTAGGATATTTCCATGATGTGCTGAAAGCTCCCAAATGTTAAGTGCCACCTTCCGCATGGCAACTTGATTTCAATTTTAAAAACCTTCTCTTCTCCCACCCTCCCCGCCCTTATTTCTAGCAGAGAAAGGGTGAGGAATCCTACTTTTCACTGAATTGCAAAGTAGGCTGATTTCTGACATTCAAGGAGTATGAAGGCTAATAATAGAGAGACGGAGAGGAGGTGTCTGTGACTGAAAACAGGAGCCTGGAACTGAGTGGAATTGAAGCAACATCGGATTCAGAGAGATGACGG
This sequence comes from Heteronotia binoei, assembly GCF_032191835.1. Lineage (NCBI taxonomy): Eukaryota > Metazoa > Chordata > Lepidosauria > Squamata > Gekkonidae > Heteronotia > Heteronotia binoei. The sequence goes on from NC_083233.1 coordinate 64,409,268, forward strand.
GAGGGGACAGCCAACAGTAGAGGGGGCCATGACTCTAGGAAACACCGCCTGAAGGACCGGGAGAGGAGCCAGACACTATGAGGAAGCAACTTGATAGGCTACCTTTTTCACCTGTCTGGTTTAATAGCAGTTTTGGGTATCTATGATTTGCCAGGAAGGGGAGGGGGAGATTAAACTTCCCTTGCCCTGATTGAAATCTTTCTCAACTTTTCAAGATGAAGAATATGCTGAGAGCAGTGTTCCCTCTAAACTGAGTTAGTGTGAGCTAGCTCGTGGATTTTTAGCCTCCAGCTCACACATTTTTGTCTTAGCTCAGGAAAAATGGCCCCAGAGCACAATAATTTATGCAGTTGCTCACCACTTTAATACCAATAGTTCACAAAGTGGAATTTTTGCTCACAGGACTCTGCAGCTTAGAAGGACATTGGTTGGGAGCAATACTCTCTCGAAGCTGTGGAGTCTTGCGAGCAAAAATTCTACTTGGTGAGCTATTGGCATTAAAGTGGGGAGCGACTGCATAAATTAGTTTGCTCTGGGGCCGCTTTTCCTGAGCTAAGACAAAAATGTGTGAGTTGGAGGCTAAAAAACTGTGAGCTAGCTCACACTAACGCAGTTTAGAGGGAACACTGGCTAGGAGATTTAGTCACAGATCTGCTATGTCATGTGCTACTGACAGGGCTGCCAACTCTAGGTTGGGAAATTCCTGTAGATTTGGAGATGGAGCCTGAAAAATGCAGGGTTTGGGGAGGGAACAGACTGCAGCGGGATATAATGTCATAGAGTTAGCTCAGTGAAGCTGCCATTTTCTGCAGGGGAAACTGATCTCTGTTGTTAGGAAATCAACTGAAATTCTGTGAGATCATCTGGAGGCTGCCAACGCAAGCTGCTGAGTCCCAAGAAATTGCCAGGGAGCATATAAAAATTCCATACACACATACTAACACCAAGGGTGGAATTCGAGCAGGAGCTCCTTTGCATATTAGGCCTCACACCCTTGATATAGCCAGTCCTCCAAGAGCTTACAAAAAAGAGCCTTGTAAGCTTTTGTAGGATTGGCTACATCAGAGGGTGTGGACTAATATGCAAAGGAGCTCCTGCTAGAATTCCACCCCTAACTAACACCATTGCAGATGTTACAGCCACACACTCTAGGATACCCCAACTGTTCACAGATCCTTCCAACCCAAAGAGTTGCCATGTTGTCTGAACAGGGGCACTGTGAGTACAGTGAACAGGTGAGAAGTTTACCAGTTTTCCATGGCTCCTATATTGCGCCATTCACTTTTGGGCTGCTGACTGTTTGACTGTTTGTATACCCAGCCTAGTTTTTTCCTACTGTTTTTCAGCACATCTGTAAGTTCTTCAAAGGCTGTTGCTGTTGACAAACACTCGAGTTTGGTCTTGACAGCCAGCTTTGAAGTTGTTTTGAGCTTCTGTCTTATTTAGTCAACTTACCTGTGTTCATCAACATCATTTGGAATTTATTTTAAAGGTTTTTCAACCAGCTTCAGGCTGTTCATAAGAACTGTTTATGGACTTACTTTGAATATTTTAGAGCTTTTCTCATCTTTAATAATAATAGTATAATTAATGTTTAAGTTGTAGAATGTGTGTAAGAATATATGTTAGCATTGTTACTCACAATGTGTTTCTCTTTAATTTGGTATCTTTACCACCCTGGTCCCCTTGTTTTCCCTTTGCCACATGCATTTTACATGTACATATAGCTTCAGTGCATACTAACTAGAACCCTGAAAACTTGAGGACCAAAGCTGCAGGTGCATGCAAGATACTTGTGTTCCCCTTGGTTCAGACAACTTGGCAACTGTGTATAGTGCACACTCCTATATGCATGGTTGCAAAGTTCTCATAGATGTAATGCCTGAAAAGAGCTAAATATGGAAGAGTGACCACATTCTGTTCAAACGTTCAGGCAAAAGGCACTTATTTTATTTTTTATTTTGCGGATTTCTAGTCCGCCCTTTCCCAAATCGGGCTCAGGGCAGATTACAACATAATAAAACAATAAAATCACACAATAAAACAGTTAAAAATAAACAGTTAAAACCATTACAATGAAATAAAATAAGGCAGCATCAATGATCTGAACATCATTCACAAATTAAAACACAGGATGCAGTCAGTGCAGGGAGGCCGATTAGATGGTGTGAGGATGCCCGCCTGCCTCAGCCAAATGACTACCATCTCTCTCTCTCTCTCTCTCTCTCTCTCTTTAAAAGCAGGCCTTACTATTCTACTAGTCCTTACTGTTCACCAAGCTTACCTGCCCATGTCATTTATGGTCTGCCTCTTAAGTAGCTATGTTGTATTAAAAAAACCTATGTGCCCAAATCAAAAGTCTTTAACCTTTTCACTTGGATTCACCAAAAGGCCCAACATACAGCGAGACCCCTTTTAGAAAAATCTTCCTCTTTCTCCGTCTCTCCTCTCTCTCTCATTTCCTCTTCTTCTCCTTCTCTCTTTTTCTTCCTCCTCTTCTACTCTCTCACGGCTGTCTTCATGATTCTCTCTCTCTCTCTCTCTCTCTCTCTCTTTTTCTCCTTGACTTCTAAAAGGCCAACCCACCTCCATGCTGGTGATAACAATGTTGTGAAGAATCTTGGAGTCAAGGCACAACCTGTGGGTCTTGTGGGTCTTGACCCACCAGCTGAAGACCAAAGGACTAGATGACAACCTTCACACCATCAAGTCCTTTGATTTTCAGCAAAAAAAGTAAGGACATAAACATCTAACTCTGTAGTCTTCCCAAGTTTACCCACAGCAGCCTTTCTGCCCTCTGCTATTTAACAGCTTTTGCACATAAAACTGCCTCTAGTCCCCTTAAAAAAATCTTTTCAAGATATATATCTGCAGGTCATCTTAAAGATGACCTTTCTACAAGAGTCTTGTTTTGCAATCCCATCATGTCCAGAGGTTGGGAGGACTGCTGAGAAACAGTAAGAGAATGCTTGGCGCCTGCTCAGCTTCCAAATTATAACTCCTCTCTGAATTGCTGTGCTTTAAATCTGTCGCAACATGAAGACCAGCTGAAGAAATTCAGAGTTGCCTGCTGGAAGACAGATACAGCTCAGCAGGTATCTGTAAACACAAACCCATACCCATCATCCCTACCCCCTACCCTGCTCTGTCTAAATCTGAGGAGCAAACAAAAAAAATGATGGAAATCAAGGATGCTGCATCACTCAAAGCCAGATTACTTCCATGAAGGCCTCAGATTTAGACTGAGAAGAAGAGAAGAAAAGATTCGATGTATCCCCCACCCTTCACTTGAAGTATCAGAGTGGCTTACAATCTCCTTTCCCTTCTCCTTCCCACAACAGACACCCTGTGAGGTAGGTGCACCTAAGAGAGCGCTTTTCAGAGCTGCTCTTGAACAGAACAGCTCTGAGAGAACTTGTGACTGACTCAAGGTCACATCAGCAGGTACAAGTCGAACACTGGGGAATCAAACCCAGATCTCCTAGATTAGAATTCATGCTCCTAACCATTCAGTGGAAGGGTTGTTAACCCATCTGTCCTAACTGATAGCACTGATGACGGACGGCAGTCCACAAGGGTCACAAGAATTTACCACCCAAGATTTTGGAACCTCTACCAAAAATCAGAAGGTCCAATGGTTCTGGCAAGTCATGCTTTAATAATAATAATAATAATAATAATAATAATAATAATAATAATAATAATAATAATAATAATAATAATAATTTTTAATTTATATCCCGCCCTCCCCGCCGAAGCAGGCTCAGGGCAGCTTACATAGCATAAAATACGTTACAGTAATACAACAATAAAATACTCCAATTTCACAACAGTTAATTAAATATACAATTACATTTAAAATAGCAATTAAAATATCAATTTAAAACCACAATTTGATTTGGTGCTACGATCTTGATATAAAACATAGTTTTCATGGCGATGGTACAATAATTCCATTTTAAAAAGCCAACTGGAAGAGGATGGTCTTGCAGGCCCGGCGGAACTGGTTGAGGCTCCGCAAGGCCCGTATCTCTTCTGGTAGCTGATTCCACCAGTTGGGAGCTGTAATCGAGAAGGCCCTCTCCCTCGTAGCTTTCAATTTGGCCTCCTTTGGCCCAGGGATGGTCAGCAGATTTTGTGAGCTACATCTCAGTACTCTCTGGAGAACATATGGGGAGAGACAGTCCCTAAGGTAGGCAGGTCCTCAGCCATATAGGGCTTTAAAGGTGATAACCAGCACCTTGTAACGAACCCAGTACACAATTGGCAGCCAGTGCAGTTCCCGCAGCCTAGGCTGTATATGTTCCCACTTAGGGAGTCCCATTAACAGTCTGGCTGCCGCGTTCTGCACTAGCTGCAGTTTCCAGGTTCGGCACAGGGGCAGCCCCATGTAGAGGGCATTACAGTAGTCTAACCTCGAGGTGACCGTTGCATGGATCACTGTTGCCAGGTCATTATGCTCCAGGAAGGGAGCCAACTGCCTCGCCCGTCTAAGATGAAAAAAGGCGGATTTAGCGGTGGCTGCTATCTGAGCTTCCATTGACAAAGAAGATACAGTAGCACCCCCAGGCTTCTGACCCTGCGCACTGTTTTCAGTGGCGCACCATCAAAAGCTGGTAGGGGAATTTCCCTTCCTAGGCCGCCACGGCTCAGGAAAAGGACCTCTGTCTTCGCTGGATTCAACTTCAACCTACTCAACCTAAGCCAACCTGCCATGGCTTGCAGCACCAGGTCCAGATTTTCTGGGACATCATCAGTCCGGCCGTCCATCAGTAGATAGAGCTGGGTGTCATCAGCGTACTGGTGGCAACCCAGCCCATACCTCTGGGCAATCTGGGCAAGAGGGCGCATGTAGATGTTGAACAACGTCGAGGAGAGAATCGCCCCCTGAGGCACCCCACAATTAAATAGGTGCCTCTGGGACAGTTCTCCCCCAATCGCCACCCTTTGTCCCCAACCATCAAGGAAAGAGGAAAGCCACTGCAAGGCCAGCCCCTGAATCCCTGCGTCGGCGAGGCGGCGGGTCAGTAACTGGTGGTCGACCGTTAAGGGGGGAACCTGTGTTAGTCTGTTGCAACAAAACAAAACAGAAGTCCAATGGGACCTTTGTAGACTAACAATACTTATTTCAACATGAGCTTTTGTGAATGACCAGAATAAGTGAGTGGAGTCTCACAAAAGCTCACATTGAAATAAATGCTGTTCATCTTTGAGGTACCTCTGAACTTCTGTTTTACTCGTGCTCAAAGTATGTAGTTCCACAATGGATTGAAGCAGGCCTCAGATCCAGCAGGAGCTCACAGGAGTGCAGCTCCTGAACCTTTCTGAGGGTTCCCCCTCCTCCTCCCCACCTACCATGTCCACTGAATAGTAGGTGCAGCTGCTTAGCAATCCCTGGATTAGGAGAGAGGGCAGCCAGTCAGCCACCAGGAGCTTCGCCACACCCCCAGCAGCCCTTATTAAACCCTGAAGAAGCCCGCATCACCCTTTCTCCACTTCTTATGTGATTTGGGGCGATGGATGGCTTGCTGGCCTTTTGATGGGGCCGGGGGTGGCCCATGAGAGCCCCAGGAGAGTGAGGCCTGCTTCGGCTGGCTGGATCTCTAGCCAGCCCAAGCAGGTCTCGCTCGCCCAGGGCTCTCCTTTCTTGCATCGAACTGCTTTTGGCTGGGGTAGTAGTGGCTAATGAGTTATGCTAATGAGTTATGCTAATGAGTTCCACCACCTATTTTTCTACAAAATGACCCCTGGATTGAAGGCTCTTTTACAGGAGTAATGGGGGTTGAATGGTTGCTAGAGGACTTGGGCTTCTTGACTGTCCTAGATCTCCACTGTTGGGAATGCACATCTGTATAACAAGGAAAGCCCTTTCTCTGCACTGGGAGAAAAATCCTTGGCAAGTTTCTTATCATCAGCAAGGCACCTACCTATCCCTTCAAATTTGCCAGGCATAAAGTAGCATGAATGTGGGAGAAGATGCCAATGAAGTCTCAAGAGACTAAGATCCAACGTGAAACAGATTTATTCTAAGCACACACAGCCAGAGAAATGAGAAATGGGGGAGGGAAATGTGAAACCTGGAAGCACCAAAAAAGTACGGTTTCTAGCTAGCACAAAATTTATTTCTCTGGGTGTCCCGCCTTTCTAGACATGTGGGTCAAGCACTGCAAGGTTTGCAGTTGAAAGCTTTTACTTGCTAGTCCTCATTTTAAAGAGCCCAGTGGTGCAGAGTGTTAAAGCTACAGTACTGCATTCCTAAGCTCTGCTCACGACCTGAGTTCGATCCCCGATGGAAGCTGGGTTTTCAGGTAGCCGACTCAAGATTGACTCAGCCTTCCATCTTTCCAAGGTCGGTAAAATGAGTACCCAGCTTGCTGGGGGGAAAGTGTAGATGACTGGGGAAGGCAATGGCAAACCACCCCGTAAAAAGTCTGCTGTGAAAACGATGTGAAAGCAACATCACCCCAGAGTCGGAAACGACTGATGCTTGCACAGGAGACCTTTCCTTTTCCTCATTTCAAGGGTTCCCTAGAAAAGACGGGGTTCAGCTTTGACCAATCAGAAAGTGAGGTAGAGCTTTTGCACATGTTACCAACGTGAAAGTCCAAACCAGTTAATTGTTTCCAAAAGATCATGTGGCTTTGGCACCACCACTTTTGGGGCTGCATGCAAACCTGAGTGGGGTGCAGAGCTCTCTGAGTCATATGCACCAAAGGTATCAGATGGAAGAAAACTCCCTTGGATACTCATTAGGTAACTCTGACAACCATCTAGGTATCAAAATCCTTGAGACTTACTGGCCTCCCCCATATCATGTGGTCTGATAAGTTATGATCTCTGCACAAAACTGGCCTTTCTTATAGCAAAAGGAGATATTCATTATTCTAATATAACCAGGGAATAATTACAGTGGAATAATGCGGGGAAATTTGGGGGGCTGTGGGAGGATGGAGGGCTGTGGGAGGGTGGCGTTTCAGAAGGATATGACATCACTTCTGGATGATTCTCTAAGAATTTTTCCTAAACTTTATGTTAAAGATCACAGAAGACCCGGGGAAATTCCTGGAGCGTCACCATCAAAGCTATCCTTCTCTTTTTTCTCTTGTTCCTGAAACTCTTGAGAGCAAGGTGGTCGGGGATTTCTTGCTGCCACCAGTCAAACGACATGCCTAAATACAAACTTAACTTCATGCCTACTCATCTCAGATCTATTTATCAATTATCAGGGGTGTAAAACTTATTTATTATGAGGGCCAGATCTGACATAAATGAGACCTTGTTGGGCTGGACCGTGTTGGGCCAGGCCACGTGTGTACCTAATTTAAGACTAGGTAGCAGAGATGTAAACTTTTTAAAGGATACAGACAAACACGACTAAAGATTTTTTTTTAAAAAAAATAATAAAATAAAACATGCTTAAAAAATTAGCACTTGTTGGTCTTAAAGGTGCTTTTTCTGTATTTCTCCCATGGGATCCAGGGAACTGGGCAAAGGAAGCTCTGGCGCTTTCCCTCCCTCCCCAGGGGACCAGGAGGCGGATGAGCCTCAGCCAATGGAGAAAATAGAGGTTTTGCTCTGTAGCTCCTTTGCAATTGAGCAAGCCTGGAAAACAAGCTGAGATGCAGAAGGAAGCAAGAGAGAGGGAGACAGAAGCAGACAATAGCCAGTTGCTTGGGGGCCTAATACGGCCCTCAGGCTGCATGTTTGACACCCCTGCACTAGTACAGTCCTCACTGAAGGTATTTTGACAATGCAATCTTAAGGGATCTTTCCTGGAGATAAGCCCAATTGAGGAAAACAGGACTTAATTCTAAGTAGAGTTGCTCAGGATTACTCCCCTGATGTTCTCTGGTACGGCTTTCCCTGAAGGAAGATACAAGCTTTCCTGAAGAAAGGAACAACCTTCCCAACAGATGAAACCCAGATGAGCACGAAGAGGAAAGCTTGAATCAATTATACTTCCTTTCTCACTGGATCTTTGAGCATCCCAAACCGCTCCAAGTCTCACAGTTACATTCACGGCTTGGTAATTAGGTTCTTGAAAACCCTAGGATGAGGGAATGGAGAGATATTTTTACAAATTTCAGAGGGACTAATCTGTTGCAACAAAAAAGAAAAACAGGGAGAAGCCTTGTTATATCATAAAGGTCTATTGCAACATAAGTTTTTTATTGGCTACACAACACTTCATCAGAAGCAAGGCTTTTTTTGTAGCAGGAACTCTTTTGCATATTAGGCCACACACCCCTGATGTAGCCAATCCTCCTGGAGCTTACAGTAGGCCCTGTACTGAGAGCCCTGTAAGTTCTTGGAGGATTGGCTACATCAAAGGTGTGTGGCCTAATATGCAAAGGAGTTCCTGCTACAAAAATAGCCCTGAGTCAGAAGCATCAAGCATGTCTATAGTCTGCAGAGGAATATTTTTATTAATTAATTAATTAATAGATTTATACCCTGCCTTTTCTTTGTAGCTCCATGAGGCTTTCTATTCCAAACTGAAAAGCACACAAGGTGAAGGAACTCAATGGGTAGATGAAGACTTTTCCATTTTAAGCCTGCTTTGGATCAAATCCCAGGAACACAGAGCCAAACACACTTGCTCAGGAAGTAAAGGACTCATATTCATTCCAAAGGCTCACCCACAGGCAATATACCAAAGTACAACTTTTAATCTACACCAGAGTAGATTGTAGAGCACAAAAAAGGTTGCATGTAACCAGGCAATGACTTCACAGTTGAAAGCGATGCATAATTTAGCAGTATTACAAGCTAAACATCAGGAGCTGTCAGGCTGAACTGAAACCCTACAACACGGGCAGGAATTAAGCTCACTTGTTCGAGAAAGAAGCCTCAGGACAGCCATATGCCGTGATCCCAGCAAACCAGATTTGGGAACTAATTAAGAATCTGCTTTAGCTAGGCCTTCCTTTTATGCCTCCCTGAGAACTGTGCTCAATGATCCTGCACACTCGGCGAGGAAAGGGAAAAAGTCATCCTCTGCTCCTTGCATTCCAGCACTGTGCCCTAAATAAAACAGCCACTGAAGTCCAAATCAGGACTGAGAGGCTATGAATTGTATGTAGGGCTCCCAACCTCCAGGTGGAACCAGGAGATCTTCAGCTATGACATTTGATCTCCAGATGACCAACAACAGTTCCCCTGGAGAAAATGGCTGCTTTGGAGGATGGACTGTATGGCATGGTGCCCTGTTGATGTCCCTCCCCTTCCCAAGCCCCGCCTTCCCCAGGCTCCACCCCCAAAATCTCCAGGTATTTCCCAATCCAAAACTGGGGTGGACTTCTAGCAGGAGCGTCTTTGCATATTAGGCCACACACCCGTGATGTAGCCAGTCCTCCAAGAGCTTACCCAAAAAGAGCCTTGTAAGCTCTTGGAGGATTGTCTACATCAGGGGTGTGTGGCCTAATATTCAAAGGAGCTCCTGCTAAAAGCCAAAGGCAGGAGTTCAGAATTATGGAACACCTTCCTTCAACAGATTTCCTTGATGTTCTGTTGGTGAAAGCGTTAGGTTGCAATCAAACAGTCACTATTCTAAATTCTTATTTGTCATTATCATCATATCATGAGGTAGTTTCATGAAATTTTTGCAACCATTCACTCAGCTATCCACTGAGATAAGGCCAGTAGGAAGAGAGACAAGCATGAAGACTGAACAGAATAGTTTGTGTGGGGGGGGGGGGGGGAAACAAAGCCAGGAGGGAAGAAAAATGGAGCAAAAGGGTAGAAAAATAAGGACCAGATGGAGGGAAGGAAATTCTCCTTCCCAATGATTCGCATTCATGAGCCCCCCTTCTTGTTTAATTAAAATATTTATATCCTGCCATTCCTGGTAAACTTACAGATAGGGCCATAGGACAAATAACAGAAAAGGCTACAAAATGTCATTGCATCTTCAGGTCAAGATCTACCCCTCAGGTTAAAAGGTCTTCTGAAAAATGTCTGACAGGCCTTATGGCAACCCATCAACACCAGCACTTTCCAAACTGTCTCTGCCAATCCATCCCATAGGCAGAAATTACAGAATCCCAGGACTGGACACAATCAGGACAAGAAGTACGATCAACTGAGGAGAACAACTGCCATAAAGAGAGAGGATCGTACAGTAATTATCATTAAATTGATAAATGTTATGTCGCTGTTTCACCTGGAGAATATTTTATTGAAAAGCAAGTTTTGAAAGCTTTCCAAATAAATAAATGAATGTCCTAGAGAAGCTGCTGACGCCTGCTTGGAAAATTCCTGGATATTTGGGGGGGGAGGGGTGAAAACAGAGGAGGGTGGGGTTTGGAGAAGGGAGGGGCCTCAGCAGAGCGTAATGATGTAGAATTCAACCCCCAAAGAACCATTATCTCCAGGGGAACCAATCTCTGTCATCGGGAAATCAGTTGTAATTCCAGGAGATTTCCCACCTCCATGGGCAGGTTGGCAACCAACAGCATGCCCTGTGCAAAAAGAGGCCTCTTTGTGGGCATAGGGCCATGGCGCAACCTGAACAACCCACCGACACAGCCTCAGTTGATTGCATTGTACTCCTTTCCTGGGAAGGCACCTGTCTTACATCCCTGCTTTCCATCAGGAAAATTGAGGCTCCAACTCAGTCCAGCAAATGGAAGAGGAGTTTGGGTGATAGGAGCTGTGGAGAAGGATGGCTGTGTCCCCTTCTTGTGACTGGGGAAGTGGCGGTTCTTCAAGATACAAGAGACTCTGACCAAAATTGCTCTTCAGCAACCTTAAAGGCACAGGGACTAGCCATACATGGGGATTTTCAGGGAAATACATCCAGTCCCAGGCCTTTTAAAACAGACTTTCCTTCTTGAAGCTTAGCTGTTCATTTTGAGTGGCATTTAAACAAGGTGCTCATCATTCCAAACATTTTATCTCTGGTCCACTTTGCTTCAACAGGCAAATAAAGCCAAGATTTTTTTCCCCCTGGCAGAACCTGAAGAGGGTCAACCCTATATCTACCCTCTCCCCCCCCCCCAATTTTTTTTTTCTCTTCAGCATCTAAACTAATGTTGGAGATTTGTAATAATCCCTCTCACACAGAAGTTCTGTCAAAATGAAAGGTTAACGCTTGCCTTTTGCTTCATGTGACTGGGAGGGGGGGGAGGAGATTATATATATGCTACTGTTATCGTGTGCGGTTATCATATATATATGTGTGTGTGTGTATGCGCGCTACTGTTATCGTGTGCTATTATCATGCCTGAAAGATCAGGAGACTGATAAAGCACACACAGTAATTCATTCTGAAAGCTTAAATTCCCAAACACTTTTCTTTGGAGAAATGTTATATGTTAATCATGATTAACAGGTGACAGCTTTCTATGCCATCTTTCTGGATGCTCATCTTCTGCTGAACTGAAAGATGGACATTGTAAAGTACGGTTTGGAGACACACACTGTGCTTGGGTTGGGGGGGGGAGCCTTGAGGTTACACTGGACGTTAGAAACTTGAGTATAAGTCCACTCTGGATCTGTATTTGACCCTTTGGCAGATCGATATATAAGCCCCCCCCCCACACACACACATTGAAATCAAGCCTAAGAGCAATCAGTTCTCACTGTTTGCAACAGAAGCAGGCTGTCTGAAGTGCTCATTGGCTGGCCTTTATGACATTCAGTTAAGCTATTGCCGTACCCCAGCTGGCTGCACCAAGTACTGATTGGCTGGCCCTTGCGGTAATCAAAAAGTCCCATCCACATGTACTGCCCAGACATGCACTGTTCCAAGTCACAAACAAAGCAGCTTTATTTTTCAAAAGACGTCACATCGTAGTTAGCACTTATATAGGACTTGTATTGTTCAAAATGTACACAACCATATTGTAGTTCCTAAAATCTCTCTCTCTAAGGCTGCAATCACACACACTAAATAATGTACTTTTAATACACTTTCAGTGTACTTTCCAACTGGATTTTGCTAGTCCACACAGTAAAATCCAGTTGGAAAGTGCATCAAAAGTGGGTTGAAAATGCATTATTTAGTACGTGTGATCACAGCCTAAGACTGCATTCACACTACACTTAATAATTTGTTTTGCAACTGGATTTTTACAGTGTAACAACAGCAAAAATCTAATTGCAAAACACATCATTTAGTGCAGTGCAAACGCACCCTAAGGCAGGACCATATTATTATCCTCATATTGCAGATAAGGGAAGAGGGCAGCCCCTTGTGACCTACTGAGACCATGACAGGCACAAACTTGGAACTGAGGAACAGCTCATTCTCTTCACCATCAACATTAACTTCCAATAAGTGCTCCTGGTTGCTGAATTTTTCCTTAGAGAAAGCCAAAAGCCTTCCTGAAACATAGAGAGGAAAAGGAGAAAATCCCTGTTAGGTTCAGAGCCAGGTAGATATGCCAACAAAAGAGTGAAAGGGGTGGGAACCTGTTCTCCTCCTGTGACAGAAAAATAAAGCAAAACACCGTATGTGTCTGCAAGGGTGTGGTCACACTCACCATTAAATCCATATGCAACGCGCCTCTATTATAATCCACACAACCAATTTTCCGATCAGACAACAGCCAGGCTCCCGTTCTATCCCATGTGGACCCGTCGCTGGTTGATCAGATTGCTCTACCGGACCTCGTTTCATGAGACGTCAATCTGCATTAGCGCAGGTGCAGTGATGCCCGCTAACTGCAGCACATCCCTTTTAAATGGATCAGATCACTAACAGTTTTGCTAGTCCGTTGGCACTACTTTTCCAGCACTACGCGTGCAGAAAAAAACCCAGGAATTCAAATCAGTTCACATCTAGTTTCAAAAGTGAGTTGTGTTTCCGGACATAGGGGCGGATAAACGATTTATCGAGCCAACATTCACTCGCTCATTCACTGGTGCAGTGATATCACTTGCAGGGGGCTTTGGGAGGGAAGTGGTGGTGCGCTTCCGACGAGTCACCAACGATGGAGCGTTCAAACAGAGAAATTCCGCTCAGGAACCGTCAGAAGAATTTTGTTCCAGATTTAAAGCAGTATCAAATTAGTCTGCGCCCCAGTCATCTCAATGCGGGACTCAAACAAGCTAACCACCATTCGCAGATGCTGAGGTTTGGACAACCGCTTAAAATCCGACATGCTTCCGAACGCCACTCATGCCCGTAGCGGGATTTTATGAACGTCTGACCTCACCCCAAATGTCCCAAGTTCAGCAGAAGTAGTTCTGCTGCAGCTTTTCTGCCAAAAACATAGGCATCAGAATGTGTGACGAAACTTCTATTAGCACCTGTCTGTCTGTCTTCACTTGTCAATCCACTGCTCACACACAACATTTTGGAAGAACTAATAAGACCCAGAATCATCAGCTCCTGAAATCCAGCAGGGCTCTTCTTACGTTCTTGCAAAGGAGGGTGAGACAGATTCATTAAGGAGAGGTCCATCAGGGGCTACTAGCCATGGGAAGTAAAGGCAACTTTCATATTCACAGGCAGTAAACCTTGGAAACCCAGTGCTAGGGGTGATTTCAGGGGAAGGCTTTAACTTCTGTGCTCTGTTTGTTGGCCTTCCAGAGCAGCTGGTTGGCTGATGTGTGAAACAGGGTGCTGGACTAGGTGGACTACTCGTCTGATCCAGCAGGGTTCTTCTTATGTTCATATGTCCTAGTCTAATACACAGACCATTACAACACGTTGACTCTCAGCAGGGCTTTTTTTGAGCAGGAATGCACAGGAACATGGTCCGGCTGGCTTGGCATCAAGGGGTGTGGCCTAATATGCGAATAGGTTCCTGCTGGGCGTTTTTGACTCTCAGTTCTCCAACGAGCTTCATCCCAAATACATCTGCTCAAAATCCAACCCATGTTTATTTGGCTTCTTCCAATGGTACTAGTTTCTAACTGGGCTATGTCAGTCCCTAGGAAATCTTTTTCTGTCTTGCACAATTTTATACCATCCTTTCTCCAAGGATCTCACTTACATGGTTCTTCCTTCCTCATTCTGTTCTTATAGTCCAATCCTATCTTCATATACTCAAAAAGAAGCCCCTCTTAGCTCAATTGGCCCTACTTTCAATAACCACATACAGAATCATCTCCTTGATCATTCATTTCAAACTGGCTCTCAGAGTTCTCCCCCATGCTTCGCCATGACAACTTTACTCATTTGAACGAAGCTTTCTGTAGGTTCCAACCTACAATTGGGCAAAATCACAGGCAGTAAACCTTTGAAATTCAGTGCTAGGAGGTAACTTCAGGTGAAGTTACCCCTGAATGGAATGGTCTGCCTTAAGAGGAGGTCAGAAAGTTTTCTACCACACAAAACTGAATTATTCAAAGGGCCTTTTCAATGTGGGCAATACGACAGCACAGTACAAAATGATTCACAACATTACTTGGACAAATTATTAGGAACTGTGCTCTATACTACTGTGTATAGTTTGCTGTAAACTGGATCCTACTATGTAATCTTGAATCATGTCATGTGTCACGTTAACACCTATGCTTGCCCTTCAGCTCTAAGATTCCTGGTTGGTTCTACAATCCAAATCCTATTTTATGAATCCTGTCGATTGTACTGTCATAAGAACATAAGAGAAGCCATGTTGGATCAGGCCAATGGCCCATCGAGTCCAACACTCTGTATCACACAGTGGCCAAAATACGCACACACAAACACTGTGGCTAATAGCCACTGATGGACCTCTGCTCCATATTTTTATCCAGTCCCCTCATATTTTTATCCAATCCCTTCATATTTTTATCCAATCCCCTGTCTCATTATGTGTAATTCACCTTGAGTCCCTTTGAGAAAGGAAAGGAAAGGTCCCCTGTGCAAGAACAAGTCATTTCCGACTCTGGGGTGACGTTGCTTTCACAACATTTTCACAGCAGACTTTTTACGGGGTGGTTTGCCATTACCTTCCCCAGTCATCTACGCTTTCCCCCCAGTAAGCTGGGTACTCATTTTACCGACCTCGGAGGGATGGAAGGCTGAGTCAACCTCGAGCCAGCTACCTGAAAACCCAGCTTCCACTGGGGATAGAACTCAGATCGTGAGCAGAGCTTAGGACTGCAGTACTGCAGCTTTAACACTCTACGCCACGGGGCTCTTTGTGAGAAAGGTGGAGTGTAAACAACACAAATAACAATAATTTAAAAAAAAACTCACAGAGAAAATCAAGGTTCCAAGACTATTCTAATATTCTAGTACTTCCTGAATACTGCCTTGGCCAGGAAGTTCACCTCTTTGACTCTAGACCAGGACACGAGTTGTCATAAAGAGCCACAATAGATCCTGATAGCATTCATTCTTCTGAGTTCACTGGGAGCCTTTTGAACATCCTATTTATATTTTGGCTATGTATGACATAGCTAATTAGCTATCATCCACCAACTCAAGCCATTGATCCAGCTGTCTAAACGCTGCCTTCTCCAACTTGCAAATGACTCCCCTCAATGGTTTTAGCATTTCTCCCAACTTCTGCTGCCCAAAATTGTTTAACTGGTTATGCTAGGAACTGAACCTAGAACAGCTACTTTGTGTGCATTGGTGCTTCCATTTAAGTTATAAAAATGGTGTGATTTAGATCAGTGGCCCCCAACCTTTTTGGCCCCCGGGACTAACCCCAGGGCCGGCAGGGTAGGGGCACCGAATTTAGCCTCCCCTGCAGTGCCTCCTCTTCCCTCCATTTTCATAATTTTAAGGCCCTGGAAGGGGCAGTGAAATGCCTCCCAGGCTGACCCCCCCCCCCCCCGCTGATCAGCAGGAAAACTGCAGCGGCGGGTTGCTCACTGTTGCCACCGTGGTTTTCCCTGCTGATAAGGTGATTGGCAGGGGGGGAGGGGGTTGGCTTTTAAAGAGCCTGTGAGGCGCTTCACAATCCCCTCCTGGACCTTAAAATTGTGAAAGAGGGAGGAGGGGGCACCACGGGGGGCAGTGCAGCGAGGATGCGTGGGGGAAGGGCAGTGAGGCTCGGTTGCTAACAGGCCGTGGACTGATCCCGGTCTGTGGCCTGGGGTTTGGGGACCCCTGATTTAGAGAATCAGGGAAGGGGTTCTGGTTCAGTGGCAGAGCATCTGCTTTCCACACAGAAGGCTGCAGGTTTAATCCAGCATCCCCAGTTAAAAGGATGCAGATAGCAAGTAATAGGAAAGATCTTTCTTTATTGCATGCCCTGAAAAACAGCAGATGGATTGAGCAATATAAGCTCAATGGCTGAACTTTGTATAACTGGGAGGGGACAAAAGAGAGTTCCTCCACTTCCTCAGACTCTAGCTGAGCCTAAGAAATGTCTCCAAAAGCAGAGAGTAATAGCTGGTTAACATACATTGTTGTGAGGAATTTGACAAGTGCCACCCACTCTCTGAGACTTGTTGGGTAAATTCCATCAACACTGCAAAATAATAATACTAATAATAATTGAAATGAACACAGCTGTGGCTGTGTAACAGGCGGGTTGTGAACTGGCAATGCTCAAATTTATGTTATTTCAAAAGCACTTATAAAGCATACACAAATGTGAATATTCCCTCCCTTCTCCACCTCGTCCCCTGCTTAATAAAATAAAAGCCGTTGCCACTTTCCTACTTGAGATCACGTCCCTCCAAGTAGGCACTGCTAAGCAGTTATGGGGGACAGAAAACCCAGCCTCAAAGGAACACATCAAAAAACATCAGGAGTACTGTCTGTCTTCCTCACCATGTGGGGACGCCATATTTCCAGCCGGCA
The DNA here is from genome assembly GCF_032191835.1 of Heteronotia binoei. Lineage (NCBI taxonomy): Eukaryota > Metazoa > Chordata > Lepidosauria > Squamata > Gekkonidae > Heteronotia > Heteronotia binoei. The sequence goes on from NC_083233.1 coordinate 64,425,961, forward strand.
GTCCCCTCCCAAAAAATGGAAAACAAACTATTTCTTGATACCCAACATGAAATTCTGGAACTCTCTTGACAAGTCAAAGAGTATTTTATTGACAATGAATTGCCAGTGCCTGAAACATGTAAGTTGAATAGGAATAGTTATCTTTGTTCAGAATTTTTCCATTGCTAAGAACAAGCACCTTCCTCACATCAATAATTAGGGCTGCCAGCCTCCAGGTGTGATCTGGGGACCTCCCACTTTTACAACTGATCTCCAGATGGCAGAGATCAGCTCCCCTGGAGAAAATGGTTGCTTTGGAGAGGGGGGGGGCTCTATACTATGCTGAGGCCCCTCCTCTCCCTAAACCCCACCCTCTCCCAGCTCCACCCCAAAAGTCTCCAGGTATTTTCCAACACACACCTGGCAACCCTAAATGAAGGTAACGTTTAACCTTCTCTAAGCAACTGTCAGGCTCACGGCTGTAGTAGCTAAAGGGGGATTTGTTTCAGGATCATTCAGCAATTTTGAAATATCCAAATCCTTAGCATAGTGGAAATGGGTGGCTCAGGTGGGTGCCTGTTGGGGGAGCTAGAGAACACCAGCATCACTTTTTATTTTAAGCTCAGACACTCTCCTGTTCTAAAAACAAGCATTCCGTTCATGAAACAGCAGTTGTCTAATTTACAGTTTGTTGTTCTGAAAAACTGGTAGGTGGGGCAAACCAGTGCTCGGGAGGGGGGGAGTCGCCAATTTGCCCCCAGCTACAGCTATGGCCTTGCAGAATGCATATTCTTTTCCAAATTAGAAAACAAGCTTTATAATCTGCAGTTAGCACTGTTCCGCTGAATTTCTAGCTCCAGCTGCTGCATTAGTGAAGGCAAAAGGGGATCTAACATGGAAGGCAGTTAAACAGATGGCTGCAGAATTTATTCTCAGCTGGTGTTTACCATCTTGGTGATGCACTTAGACGAAGAAGAAGAAGAAGAAGATATTGGATTTATATCCCGCCCTCCACTCCAAAGAGTCTCAGAGCAGCTCACAATCTCCTTTACCTTCCTCCCCCACAACAGACACCCTGTGAGGTGGGTGGGACTGGAGAGTGCTCTCACAGCAGCTGCCCTTTCAAGGACAACCTCTGCCAGAGCTATGGCTGACCCAAGGCCATGCTAGCAGGTGTAAGTGGAGGAGTGGGGAATCAAACTCGGTTCTCCCAGATAAGAGTCCGCACACTTAACCATTACACCAAACTAGCGCTACACAGTGGACAGTTTCATTTATTTATCACGGCAAACCACCGTTGGCATCAACCAATCTAAGAACCTCAAGTTCTTGCAGCCAATGTCAGTATGCATTTGCAAACTCCAACATGCAACAAAATATAAACAGTCTCCGTTGTGGTAGTTTCAGGAGGACAGAAGAGATAAGGACTAAATTCAAGTCCAATAGCACCTTAAAGATACATGAAATTTTGGTGGTGGGGAGGTTATAAGCTTTCAAGATTCAAAGTTCATTAGATAGCTTTGATAAATATCTATCTGGTTAAAAAGCCAAATGTTTGATCTTACATATAGTTACTGCAGCTAGAATAATCTATGTTAAATACTGCAGAAGTCAGAAGTGTCTTCAGAAAAAGAATTTCTGGGAAAAAACACTGGAAACAGCAAAAATGGACATTTTGACTGATATTCTGAAAGACTGCACCATCCGAGATATAAAAGAACTTTGGACACCCTTATATGAATGGATTAAAACAAACTATCAAATATAGAAGCTTTTGTATTATATTGTGTTTTAGACTTCTAAAGCAACTTGATTGTAGTTACAATTAATAATCATATTATGATAACATACTTTTAAAAAAGAAACTGCGATAACAGACTTACAGGCATTATGATTGGCAATGAGAATTTATTGTAGAAGAGACAATAGAAATGTTTATGTTTTTGAATTCAAGCTTTTTCCCTATTTCCTTCTCCCTTTCCCCCCTTTTCCCCTTGTACCCATTTTCAAAACCAATAAATATTATTGAAATGATAAATATCTATCTGGGATGGCTCTCCTCTTCCACTGAGCATGCAGCTTTAGGAGGGATGTACATGGAGCAGTGAGAGAGGTGGGGGATACCCACCTAGCCAGCCATATCTGCCAAATCAGCCCTGGAGATCAATGGGGTGACAGATGTCGAAACCAGATTGCCCTCGCATTTTTTGCCTTTTACAAAAGATTTCCACAATAAATATTTGATGAAGGGAGCTTCGACTCTTGAAAGCTTATACCCCAAAGATGTATTTGTTAAGACTGTGGACAAAATAACAATGTAAAAAGTAGGACTGCAAGGAGAGTAACGCTCGGGAATTATTTGCACAGCCTTGGTCTATGTTTATAGATTTCTGGAATAATTTTTCCTCCCTGTGGAGTTCATGAAGAAGGAAATACTGAGCATGATGTAAGGTTTGCATCGGCAACTTTTGGAAATATATTTACAAAGAAATCAAAATAGGACAACATGTAATGAAAGTAGGACATTGTTTGGAATCATATATAAAAGTAAAAATTTTGTTTCCAAAATTAGTAATGCAACTTTAATGGTTTTTGTAGTATTAGGTAGGTCATGTAGGTTTATTTTTGTATACTTATAATAAAATAATAATAAAAAAGATTATTCCTACTGGACAAGTACCCAAGTGCCTCTTTCTTTTTTCCTTTCTTTGTTTCTCGCTGTTCTTATTCTGTCTTTACTCACAAAACACATGAACAGGCCAACTCACAACAAAAGTCATCCCAGATGTGTTGATGTCACTTCCGGGTCATGTGGGCAGTGACCTTCAAAAAAGGCCCAACCTTATTTAGTAGCTGCATTTCTGATTATTGTAATGAGGAGAACATGAAGGAGGGCTTCTGGAGGATCTTTCAGCATCTGAGCAGATTCATATAGGAGAAGGCAATCCTTGAAGGGTTTTCCACTTCATTTCATGATGTATCTGATTATTATTTGTAACAATGGAATAAGGAATACAAATTTCCTTCCCAGTAAACAGTGAAGAGATTTGACCACAAATGCTCCATCTTTTTTGGAGCACCAGCTGCACCATGTTTAATATCCTCATTCAGAGGAGAGGAGCATTCAAGGAAAAAAAATGATGACGTCTGGATCCCATTCCGAAGGTCCCATATCTCATATGGGATTGTTGATAATTTCAATGAAAGGAGCCTTTTGGAACATTCTTCATTACAGTCTGCATTTATAAAAGCTATTCTTGGGGGAACGGCAAGCACAATTCAGAGACTGCAAGTCTAAGGAATGGAAATGAACAAAAACCATTTTGGAGATACATATTAATCAGAAGAAAAGAGCTTGAAGTACACTCCAGTGCACTACAAGAGTGAATGCGGCTTCCTTTATTAGCTTTGTATGAACTGTTGCCCCCCATCATAAAGCCTGAAGGATGCAAAAGAACAGCAAAAGGAAAGGGGGGAGGGAATCCTTCCCTTTGTATAGACTATTGACAAAAGCCTTCCAAACCAAACATGCCTGAAAATGAAAGTGAGTTTTGCAGCCTGGAATGTTGGTTCTTCTGTTGCTATGCACATTCTCTTGACTTAACCTCACCTATAGAAATTTCAAACAGTCCTAAAACTCAAGGATCCTATTGCTGGGTCACCGAAGATGAAAGCACAGCAGGCAAAATTAAATTACAGCTGACATTATACAGAACACTTCCTTTCCCTGCATCTTTCTATCAACTGTGATGTAGCTGATAGAAGGTAGGTCTTACCTTGGATAAACATATGGAGCAGAGGTCCATCAGCGGCTATTAGCCACAGCGTACTGTTGGAATTCTCTGTCTTGGGAAGTGATGCTCTGTATTCTTGGTGCTTGGGGTCGGGCACAGTGGGAGGGTTTCTCGTTTCCTGGTCCACTGATGGACCTCCTGATGGTGCCTGGGTTTTTTGGTCACTGTGTGACACAGAGTGTTGGACTGGATGGGCCACTGGCCTGATCTAACATGGCTTATCTTATGTTCTTATGTCTGGGGCAGTGATGCTGTCTTCTTGGTGCTTGGGGTGTGTGTGCAAAAGTGGGAGGGCTTCTGGAGATCTGGCCCTGCTGGTGGACCTCCTGATGGCATCTGGATTTTGGCCACTGTGTGACACAGAATGTTCGACTGGATGGGTCATTGGCCTGATCCAACATGGCTTCTCTTATGTTCTTACACTGGATTCAAATTCTTGTTCAGTCATAACATTCACTGGGTAACCTTGGGCTGTTCTCTCTATCTCACCCTAGTGCACCTGTACAGGCAGGAAACTATAAGATTGGGATTGTTCAATCTCGCTCTTGTTAATGCTGAACCAACAAGGAAACTGCAGCAGAATGTAGTTTAAGGAATCTGCAATCAGTCTCCTGGCTCAAGTATATTTGCCTTGAAGTGATGTGTGTGCAAGAACATGATATCATGGAAGGTTTTATAGCACCTTCCCACAACTTGCTATTCTCGCAATAAGCACACTAAGGAAGGTGTGATTTTTGAACCAGCACAATGCTAAATATAGGACTTCCCTTTGGCAGCATGAATCATATGAAAATATCTGCATCCTCAAGGACATTAGAGCGGTCAGTCCTTGAGGATGCAAAAGTACTAGGACTGCCAATCCCCAGTTAGGGGAGGATATTCCCTGGTTTAGAGCCCCTCCCCTCCTCTTAATGGCTATCAGAAAGGGGGGGGAGGACAGCCACTGGGCACTCCATTATATTCTGTGGAGACCAGTCCCCATGGGGCATTAGGGAGAACTGATCTGTGGGTATCTAGGGGATGCTTGTTTTTTGAGACAGAGATATCAAATTTTCAGTATAGCATATGGTGCCTCTCCTCAATCAAATCCCTAAGTTTCAAAAAGACTGGATCAGGGGGTCCAATTCTATGTGCCCAAAAGAAGGTGCCCCTATCCTCCATTATTTCCAATGGCGGGAAGGCATTAAAAAGGAGCACAGTCCCTTTAAATGTGATGTCCAGAATTCCCTCTGGAGTTCAATCATGCTTGTCACAACCTTGCTCCACCGCCAAAGTCTCCTGGCTCCACTCTCAAAGTCCCCAGATACTTCCTGAGTTGAATCTGGCAACCCTAACAGACAATAATTGCAAGATCCTTATGAGGAAACTTGTATATTAAGCAGAAGACTGAGCAAGCCTTCTTCCTGACACACTAGATTCCACATGCAGGAGCTGCTGTTTTTTTGTTTTTGTTTTAACTTGGAATAACAGTCAAATAGTCATGCCCTGATGGCATTCTGAAGGAGTACAGTCCCAGCAGGGGAGTACCGTGAAATATTTCTGAATGGCTCAATTGGGATGTTATTACACCCATCCACCAATAATGGGATTAGTGTGATGCCTGGCAAACCACAGTTTGCTGTCAGCCAAATAACCTTAAACCATGGTTTGTGGTAAGATTGCATACTATGGTTTACACCAAGGGTGGCCAAACTTGCTTAACTTAAGAGCCACATAGAATAAACGTCAGATGTTTGAGAGCTGCAAGACATGCATCTCAGATGTCTGAGAGCCGCAAGACATAAACATCAGATGTTTGAGAGCTGCAAGACAGGAAGGGAGGGAGGAAGGAAGAAAAGCAAATAGGAGGGAGGAGAGAGGGAGAGGTGGGAAGAAAGTTACTTTAAGTGCATTCTCCAAGCTGCCAGCTGGCTTGGCTTGGAGAAATGATTTAAAGATACAAATGCCTTCTCCAAGCCAGCCAATGGGGCAGTGGTGTGGCTTCAAGAGCCACACAATATGTGTGAAAGAGCCACGTGTGGCTCCTGAGCCACAGTTTAGCCATCCCTGGTTTATACCGACCATGATTTGAAGCAATGTCTGAATTAATGAAGTATATTTATGGCTGAGCAAAGTTTAAGACCAACAAAGTTCAATTTAATATCCAGAATTAAACTTTGTTGGTCTTAAAAGATGCCAGTGGACTCAAACTTTGCTCTGCTGCTTCAAACCAACACGGCTGCCCTCATGAATCTATATTCATGGCTGGTATTCTGTCTCCAGAGGCTACTGCATATAGACAATCTGACACTAAACTTCCTGACAAATGAAAGCAGGCTGCTAATAGGTTTGCAAAACATTATTTGGTTTCTAAATTATGTTTAGCATAAACCCTGGTTTGGCAAGATGTCTACATCAAACCTGTGTCCGCTTTTAGACATCACAACAAGCTTCACTTTTTGCCACGATCAGAGCCTCCTTCTCTTGGAAGTGAAGCAGAGATTAAACTGACTTGAGAAGCTTCCAATCAAATTCCCATCTGCCTTTACCGGGACACAGGGTTGTTGGGACGATGAAATGGAGAAAGGAGAATGATGGAAGCTGTTGTGGGTCCCCACGGGGAACAAAGGCATGGTACAAACGAAGTAAATAAAATATAAAAATAAACTGTAATTCACTTTCTCCAAGCTCCAGTTTGCCAAGGGGCCCATATTCAGACATCACAGCGCATTCAAGTTTGATTGAAGGCTTCATAGGAACGTAAGAACGGCCCTGCTGGATCAGATCAGTGGCCCATCACCACTATGCTGTTTCACAAGATGGCCAACTAGTTGTCCTGGTCAATGAACAGGGCATAGATGGCACGGCTTTTCCCTAATGCTCCCTCTGGATGCAAAGGCTCTCTTCAGTCAACGTGGGTAGTTAGCCAGTGATTCTCTAATTGCCTTTTAAAGTCATCTAAGCTTGTGGTTATCGCTACGTCCAACTGGCAGAGGATTTCTCTATTTAATTACCAGTTGAAAGAAGAAGTACTTCCTTTCGTCTGTCCTGAACCTGTTGCCCATCAACTTCATTGGCTGATCCCACATTTTTCCAAAGAGTTCTTTCTATCAGCTTTCTCTATCCCACGCATAATCGTATAAATTTCTCATGTCCACCCTGGCCCTTAATTGTCCTCTCTCAAAACTGAAAAACTCCAGACTCTTCAGTCTTTCACTGCAGGAAAGATGCTTTACACACTAGCTCCAAAATCATGTTTGCATCCACTGCACTTCAGTCTTCATCCATCTCCCCACAACCACAAGTGCATCCCCGTCTCTACCATCCCCATGCACATAAAAGCTTATACCTTGAATAAAATATTGTTTGTCTTAAAAGGTGCCACTGGACTCAAACGTTGTTCTGCTTCAGCCTTAATACGGCTACCCATCTGAACCAAATTTTTAACACTGTTGGGGAATTTTAGATTTCAAATTTCAATTGTATGCAAGTAATAAATCACACACATACCACGAATTTGTGGCAAATAAAATAGAGCAAGGTTTGAGTCCAGTGGCACCTTTAAGACCATCAAAGTTTATCTAGGTATAAGAAAGAAGAAGAAAACTGCAGATTTATACCCCGTCCTTCTCTCTGAATCAGAGACTTAGGGCGGCTTACAATCTCCTATATCTTCTCCCCCCACAACAGATACCCTGTGAGGTGGGTGGGACTGAGAGGGCTCTCCCAGAAGCTGCCCTTTTAAGGACAATTCCTGCGATAGCTATGGCTGACCCAAGGCCACTCCAGCAGGTGCAAGTGGAGGAGTGGGGAATCAAACCCGGTTCTCCCAGATAAGAGTCCGCACACTTAAACCACTACACCAAACTGGCTCTCTAAACCATGTACATACGAAAACTTATACCCAGAATTAATTTTTGTTAGTCTTAAAGGCACTGCTGGACTCAAATTGTGTTCTGTTGCTTCTGACCAACCCAGCTACCCACCTGAATCTGGCAAATAAAATGTGCGCCATTGATTCTGATGAGAGCAGATCCTGGGTTTTTGTTAACAACCTAGGAAGTCAGGTCTCCCTATTAATTCCTACCAAACTTCAGGCCTGCTCAGAACTTATGATTCTATTTGCCCATGCTAGCTGAGTTTTCAGAGATTTGCCTCTGCTAGAAAAGGAGAAGGTAAAAATAAACATCTATTTGTTTCTTGCATGGATGATCGATCACAAATTTGCTAGAGCTCTGTCAGCATTTACAAGCCTCTATTATTAGAGGATGCCTCTATGTAAGTTCTGGGAGCACGACGTAGTGATGCTGGATGATTCTTAGTCAGAAAGACAAGATAAAAAGAGAATGTCTGAAAATGAGGTCAATCGATACATTTTGCTCAAGCACTGCACAGCTATCCACATGTGCTTGCAAAGACGCCACACAAAGACAAAGGAACAGTTATCTATTTCCTGCTTTTAGATAGCTGCCCCACACAATTATCATATTTGGTCTAACCCCCTGTCAGAATTTTAACAGCCACCTCCTAAGTTGATCAGATATTTCCAATGTAGCACTCAAGGAGCTGATCCTGCAACTAATTTCTGAGATAAAAAACTGTAACATAGAAAAGCTATTATCCACAGGTGCAATGCAGGTATAATAAACTCTTTCCACACGATGATTTCTGTTGCAGGTACGCCCGGAAGGAGCAATCGTGTAAATTATTTATTTATTTAGCAGATTTATAATCCTCCCTCCCCCATATGGGCTCAGGGTGAATTACAAGCATAAAAACAATTAAAATATAACAAATTAATAAAATTAATACTCAACAACTAAACAGCACCACACAACTCAATAAAACTGTAATACAGGCGGGACGGGCACACTGCAGATTAATAATAATAATAAATTTATTTTTGTATCCCGCCCTCCCCCGCCAAAGGCAGGCTTAAACACAGTTATCAGCCCGAGTATAATAATTCAGATGGTAAGTCATTGCGGGGGTAGGCAGTAGATGGTTGAACAATAAAGAAGAGGAGAGGAGAGGATGTTCGAAGGCTCGGCGGAACAGCTCCATCTTACAGGCCCTACGGAATGTCAACAGGTCTGGCAGGGCCCGGATCTCCATGGGGAGCTGATTCCACCAGGCCAGGGCCAGGGCCAAAAAAGCCCTGGCCCTTGCCCTGGTCAAGGCAAGATGGACATCCTTTAGGCCAGGGATGACCAGAAGATGTTGTTTGGCAGATCGCAACAGTTTTGGGGCTCATATGGGGAGAGGCAGCCCCACAGGTATGTCGGTCCCAGGCTGCGTAAGGCTTTGAATGTCAGCACTAAAACCTTGAAGCGGATTCGGTACTCAATTGGTAAACAGTGCCATTTGCACAGCATCGGCTGACTGCTTGGGGCACATATCTCATCAGAAGCCGCCCACAGCCATCTCACGGCTGGGGACAAAATGCATATTTGTTTGCCCTCAAACACTTAGGACACTGTAACACATAATGACTGTTTCCTGGTCTATTACCTTGTAGCTATGAAAATATCATCCTGTATCGCAACATGAAACATTTGTATGAGGGCCAAACTAAACACGATGGAGAATTCGTGGCTGTCACAAGTTCACCACCATCATTTTTAAGTGATTTTTAAATGCCACAAGTTGGATCCAAGGTGCAGAACTCCCCCTCACTTCATGCCTTTTCAACCAAAGGGGGCACAACTCTTCTGGCACTTGAATAGGTGTAGGGCAGGGGTGGCCAACGGTAGCTCTCCAGACTTTTTTTGCCTACAACTCCCATCAGCCCCAGCCAGCATGGCCAATGGCTGGGGCTGATGGGAGTTGTAGGCAAAAAAACATCTGGAGAGCTACCGTTGGCCATCCCTGGTGTAGGGAAAGAGCTTTGAATGTGTGAAGGGGAAGAGCTTTGTGCTGTGGACCCAATCAAGTCCTTGCAGCATTTTAAAGTGGTGACCTGTGGCAGCTATGAGTTCTCTGTCACATTTTGTTTGACTCTGAGACATGTATTTGAGAGTGTTGGACTGGATGGGCCATTGGCCTGATCCAACATGGTTTCTCCTTTGTTCTTATTTGAAAGGGAGATAAATAATGTGTTAGATCCAGTCAGCTTTTAAAAAAATTCAATCCCACCTAATTCCCCTCCATATTAAAGTCCTCATCTCACATAGTTTTTTTTTTTCCTCCCACAATGTCCAGAATACCTTTTTGGTGGTCAAAGCAGACCCCCCTTTTTTTTACCAACTGAAAAGCTGGAAAGATCCAACCCATTGAGTTGTATTCCCAAACATGTCTTGCAGAAACTTGAAATAACAGCAATAGACAAGTACTTTTGTGCATGCATATGTATATCAAAGGTTCTGGGCATATAATACAGCTCTTTGGACACAAAAATGATTTCTCTCCAATTCCATTGACAGTTATTCAGCACAGACTAAAATGTTGCAAATGGCCACTCCAATCTCACCTCAAACATCCTGAAGTGTTCTTGAAGACAGTGGTCCACTCGGCGTCTCGAGGCTTTGAGTCTTCATTTGGCTCACTCTCCCAACCAGAATGGGGGATGATCACTTCGTTGGTCAGTGTCTGAAGACCATGGTTAATGATTACCATTTTGAGGGGCTCATAGGATGACAGGTTCCAAAGGGTACCTTTTAATTAGAGAAAATTGGGAAGAAGAGTATGTTTTTAATCAGAGCTACCACAGGCTCTGGACACCAGTTCCCTCTCCTCAATGGTCCCCGTCTCTCTCCCACACCATGCAGACTTGATCACATGAGGGGGGGGGGGGAATCACATGACTTCCTGACTCCATGGGCGCCTAAGGTGACCAGGCCTCCCAGAATGTTGCCTCATCTTAGCAGTTCCAATCACCCATGCAAAATAAAAATTTCTTGAAGATCAAACAAAACATGGGTTATCACAAAATTCCAATCAAACATAACAGCAAAATTAGGACAGTACTACAGCCAATTACTGTTCGTAATAATATCTTACAGATCTGAAAGAGTAAGAAAGGATCAGGGCTTTTTTTGTAGCAGGAACTCCTTTGAATATTAGGCCACACCCCTCTTACATAGCCAATCCTCCAAGAGCTTACAGGGCTTTTATTACAGGGCCTACTGTAGGAGGAGTGGCTATATCAGGGGGTGTGGCCTAATATGCAAATGAGTTCCTGCCACAAAAAAAGCCCTGGAAAGGATTAAAAGCCATTACAATGAACTATATTAACTGCTATGAAACACTCTCAGTTTCCGAACTCACAGAGCAAATTCTGCAGCTCTGTAAGTAACAAATGTGTTGCCACTGAAAGAGATTAAATAAGCTTATACCTGTAACCCATATATTACCCATATATTACCCAGGTATTAGAAAGTATAGTCAGAGCAAAAGTGTGGTCTATGCATGCTGTAGATTTCTTATTTAAAGTATGTTTCTCATCCTCATGACCACAGAAATAGAGTTGAAGCTGGGTGAGAAACATAAACAGGCTTGAAGCTGGGTGAGCTCAGTATAAATAGGTTTGAAGTTCAGTATAAATAGGCTTGAATATAAGTAGGCTTGAAGCTGGGCAAAAGATGAGCGAATGCTCTCCATTTCCTTCCTGTTCATAATTGTTAATGTTTTTTTAAATGTTTTTTGGCTACATGTTTTTTACTGTCTTTTTTTTTGGGAGGGGGCTTTTATACAGTATACTTGTTGTACTGTTATTTATAGGAAGAATTTGGCACAAATAAAAAGAAACTGGCATGAAAATAAAGAGACACAGGTTTGAGTCACCTGTGACAGAATACTAAAATGGGGATTCCCCCCCTCCGCCGCAGGCTGAACAGCAAGGATGAGAACTACAAAGTCACCCTTACAAGAGCAGCAGGACAAAAGGATGCTGCAGAAAATGGTCCTTTGGTTTGGTCCAGCAGGACTCTCTGTGCATTACAGAGGGAGGGAACCCTTTTCCTCTGTTACTAGCAGGTGCAGAATGATGTCAAACAATAACATGTACACAATATGCTTTCCATCATCGATACAAAGAGCAAAACTCAGTTTTTCTCGGTGTAGAATCCAGGTTCCCATTCTACAGGATTCTGTTGGACATGTTCTTGCTATCACTCTTCAGTACCGAATATACTCATAAAAAACTTTAAATGAAATGCCTCCAGCGGTATAATCCACAGCTAATGTAGCTTCTTCGAAAAGGGTTGTAGTCACGACGAAAGCAAGAGAATCCAATACTTGGGGAAAGCTACTCTCTTTTCTCAGTTCTACATCACCGAAATGGTATAATAACAATCTCGTCCCCAGAGTTACTGTCAGGATGTATAAGATGGAGAGGTAAAGCGATAATCCTCCCCTATGCTCGATATAAATGCTAAGTGAAAGCCCCCCGAGTGCAAGCAATCCATGTGAATATCAGCTTTTCAAAAACCTAATATGTTGCAGTGGTAACCCCTCCAAAAAACCCATCATGACCACTTTTGCTAAAGCTCTCAGGAAAACAACATATGCCAACGTTAAGCAGAAATCCTTTAGGGAATGCACCTAAAACTTCCAACAGACTAGTCAGGTGAAATGAATGAAGCTGCCCCAATACCCTTGCAGAAGATGAGTCTTCTCTAAAGATACAGCTTTCTGAGTTAGCAGCAAACGTGTTTCAAGTTTACAGATGAGAATTTCCATTACGGCCAACATGACTGTGATATTTAGTTGATTGATGGGTAAGATTCACTGTCAAGAAGGGTTTTTTTTTTCAGAGCAACTAAAAACAGGCGTCCCAATTAATCAGGCAGAAGATTTCTTTTTAAGCAGTATTAATCTTCAGCGCTTGAAGATTAATGTCGTTTTAGAGAAACAGTTGACACCCACTCTCAATGCAAGTGTTGAGACACAATTGCGTATAAAAATATAGATATCCATCAATTTGCAGCTGACTTATGGTGACTCCACAGGGTTTTCAAGGCAAAAGACATCCAGAGGTGGTTTGCCATTGCCTGCCTCTGAGTAGCAACCCTGGTATTCCTTGGTGGTCTTCTAGCCAAATACTCACCCGTGACTCTTGTCTTCTCATGCTGTGGCCAAAGCATAATAGCCTCTGTTTGGTCATTTTAGTGCCAAGGGAGAGTTCAGCCTTGGTTTGATCTAGAACCTTCTCACTTGTCTCTTTGGCAGTTTATGGTATCCATAAAAATCTGATACAGCTATCGACATGGCTTAGGTGGTTGGCATGAAGAGTGGGATTTGGGACCTGTGGTTCAAAACTCAAAGCCCTGAAGGTCATCGGGTGACCTTGGGTCTCCCTTCTCAGATTTCCCTTCCTCACAGGGTTGTTGTGAAGACAAGGCAGAGGAGGTGAGAACTTTGTTCATCTCTCAGAGCTTTGTGGTTGAATGAAAGCATGAAAATAAGACAGACAGGTGATAGCGTATAAGAGAAGCTTCATTTCTGTACACTACCCTCCAAGGAGCTGAGACTGGGATCCATGGTTCCTCATTGATTCCTCATAACAACCCTCTGAGGTAGGTGAGGCAAAGACGAGAGTAGCTGCCTTGCAAATCATTCAGTGGTCTTTTTTGGTCTTTGTTTGTGTGTGAGTGTGTGTGTATATGAGCACCTGGAAGTCATGGTGACCTCTGGTGACTGACGCCTACTGAAGGCATGAAAGGTGGCTGAATAAAGCCTGCCCCTGCCCTCCTGACTGCTGGTATTCCAAGGAGTTCTCCCATCCAAGTACTTGCCAAAGTTGACCCTGCTTAGCTTCCAAGATCTGGTGAGATCAGGCTTGCCTGGGCTATCCAGGCTCAAATCACTCAGTGATCTTCATGGCAGAATGGGAACTTAAACCTAGGCCTCTTGGATCTAGAAAGTCCAGCACTACACCAAACTGCCTCTTACGATGATGCCGAAGTGGTTTGTCATAGTGTACAGGCATGTGCTGTCCTGGTACTGAAAGAAAGTTGTTCAAGACCCCCTGAGGAGAGTTGTGGATGGATTTTCTGGCTCTCATATCAAACGGGTGCATCCTATTTTATTAAGGACTGCATCTCCAGCCTCCATTCTATGCATTCCTATACAGAAAGAAGAAGACGACGACTGCAGATTTATACCCCGCCCTTCTCTCTGAATCAGAGACTGTTTACAATCTCCTATATCTTCTCCCTCCACAACAGACACCCTGTGAGGTGGGTGGGGCTGAGAGGGCTCTCACAGCAGCTGCCCTTTTCAAGGACAACTTCTGCGATAGCTACGGCTAACCCAAGGCCATTCCAGCAGGTGCAAGTGGAGGAGCGGTGAATCAAACCCGGTTCTCCCAGATAAGAGTTCACACACTTAACCACTACACCAAACTGGTATGTAATGCACATAGTACAATCTTTGCTCCATGCATAATGATCTCTCTCACCCCTTTTGCTCCTCCAAACTAGCTCTTTCCATGTCTCCTTTTAGAGGCAGTTCAGCGCATATTCAATCTCAGGCTTAACCCTGGTCCAGCATAGTATTTAAACAGGAACATGCTGCAAAAATACTACCTCAATGCACAGCAGCCAAGAAGGTCTGAGCGCCTGCTCCGGCTGCAACGCCACTGAGGATGTTCTCCGCAGCTGAGAACGAAATGTCTGGAAGGAAAACTTTCTCCAGCAGAACACGGCACTTGATCCCGAAAGATTCTACAAACCCTAATGATGTTACCAGCCGTGAAAACCTGAAATCTTTGATAATACTACCTATTATTCAACCGGCCCGTTTGGAAGAACTATGCCCGGTAAAATCAGATAACTTGCAAGTCCTTGGGCTTGCCAAATCATGACACATCAAGATAAGTCAAAGACAATCATCTGTAGGAGCAAAGGAAACATCCTTGGAATGAACATTACACACATTATTACCAACGTTTTGTAAACTCCAGTTCCGTTTGGGGTCTGATGGTTCAATGCTCTCGCTAAACATTTGTGGGGAGAAAGAATAGTTCCAACCGTTTGCACTTTGTCAAGCCAAATAAACATACGCTGTGAGTCAGCAGGGAAAGGGAAATGATAGGACCAAGCCACCCTTTACACAGACTGGAATTTATGCTTGATGATTATATTGTCACAAAACGGACGTCCTCATGCATCCACAGTTCAGCTGCCTTCAGGCTGTGATCCTTTTAGGGGCATTGCTAGGTACACAGCATGTCACTTCAGGAATTTTATCTCCAGCTGCCTGACGGTTAAGTGGCACTTCTCTATAACTTAAGAGGCCAAGATGACTAATAGATCTCTGCGGAGGTGAGACGTTGCTCTCTTTCAAATGACCTCTATAAGAGGCCAAGAGCATTGCTCCAGATTTAGCTGAGCCCAGTAGAAACATTAACAGCATTTACCCACCTCATGTGAGAACCTGGCTTTTCTCATAACCTTGTATTAGGGTATGGCTATGAGCACTTCCAGACAAATGATTTTTGTAAATGTCAGCTGCCCTGAATGCAAAGCTGTCAGACACCTGTAAGCCACAAAGGGCTGACAAACCCTGGGGCAAAGATATCAGGATTAGCACAGGTAGCCTTGCACACACTCATCACAAAGTGACATTTTGCCTGCATGCCTAGGGTTTCTTCTTTGTTTGGGTATGAAGAAGAAGAAGAAGAAGAAGAAGAAGAAGAAGAAGAAGAAGAAGAAGAAGAAGAAGAAGAAGAAGAAGAAGAAGAAGAAGAAGAAGAAGAAGAAGAAGAAGAAGAAGATGATGATGATGATGATGATGATGATGATGATGATGATGATGATGATGATATTGGATTTATATCCCACCCTCCACTCCAAATCTCAGAGTCTCAGAGTGGCTCGCAATCTCCTTTATCGTCCTCCCTCATAATAGACACCCTGTGAGGTGGGTGGGGCTGAGAGGACTCTCACAGAAGCTGCCCTTTCAAGGACAACCTCTGCCAGAGCTATGACTGACCCAAGGCCATTCCAGTAGGTGCAAATGAAGGAGCAGGTGCAAGTGGAGGAGTGGGGAATCAAACCTGGTTCTCCCAAAAAAGAATCCACACACTTAACCACTACACCAAACTGGCTCTACAAATCACTACACCAAACATATGATGACTGGACAATCAGGAAGGACCATGCATGAACAGCACTGTCACCAATACAAACATATACATCAGGAGTCTCCAACCATTTGGAGTCTGCAGGTGTCTTTGGAATTCTGGCACAGCATGGCAGGTGCAGCCACAAAATGGCTGCCAGCTGCAGGGGGAGGAGTCAGTCACAGAACGGCTGCCATGGCTTACCTTCAGTCATACAGTGAAGAACCTTGTGCTGTGGTGGTAGCTGCTGCCAAAGCTAAATTTAAAAAAAAAAAAAAACTCTGCACAGCCAGTCAAAACTCCAATGGCCAATGAGAAGACTTGCTGGACAAAAGCCTTGGCTGGTCCTGCCCACTTTCTAAAAACATTGGGCGGGCACCAGGAAAAGTGTTGACGTGTGCCACGGGGCCCACCAGTACCACGTTGGGGACTGTTGCACAAGGCAAATGGGATACTGCAAGCCAATGAAAAGGGGAATTGCTAGATGGTTCACAACAATGCTCCCTGGAATTTCATTGTACAGAATAGGACCTCAGGACTACAGCCCCCTCCATCTCACAGAGGTTGGGCATATGTGCATACAAGGTTACAGGATATATCTCAGGTCCCACAATTTCACATTCATGCAATAGTGGGGAGGAACGGGACCCACACATATGGTCCCAGATAGCCAGCCAAAGAGAAAAAGAGCACTAAGAAACAGCTATGGGGCATGCATATAGAAATCCAAGCAGCAGGATTACATTCATAGCTATATAATTGCGGGGGGGGGGGGGGGGGTGTCATCAAAAATCTGTTCTGATTTTGTTTTCAGTTGAATCCTGGAACACATAAGTCACAACAAATAAGACATCTCTGGACAGGAGCAGACTGCTTTCAACTTCCCACTAAATTAGCAAGCTAATCCTACCCCTTGGAATTAAGGGGGGAAATTCCCAGAGTCAACGCCATGGTTTCCCTGCTGGCTCAGACATAAATGTCTATCACTTCAGAAATTAATCCATGTTCTCCCACTATCCCAGGAGCCATGTGTGGTCCTTCTCCCTGGTAAATTTCTGTCCCCATTCTTGCCTTTAGGAGAATTGCAGCCAGTGTGGGCTGTTAGTCCTGCTTTGGGTCTCCATCCCAATCTGCAGCAGTCACATCTCTGAGCATCTCGCCTCCAGTGCACATCTGTGTTTAATGCCTGCTGATGCAAACTCAGGTCGCCATGTCATGAACATGTGGCCATTTCACACGCTATTTTACACGGTTTAAGAACTAGTGCAGGGCTACTGAATCAGAGGAGAGCAAGCAACAAATGCAGCTCACAGCAGACAGAACAGAAACTCTGCAGTCTCTAATGGCAGTGATGGAGAGGCCTTGGCTGAGGATCCTGGCTCCAAGAACAAGGGTTCCTGTTTGAAGTGATGGGGAATATGCAAAAAACCCCCAACCCTGACAATTATTCCATGAGACTCCAACAAGATGAAGTCATCGATTAAAACCTACCTTCTGCCTCCAAACTGTTTTAACTTCCCCCTATTATCCTTCAGATAGTTACTGCTAAACAGGGACATTAATCATTATATTTATTTCATTGATGCACTTCACTTACTCCATTATAGTTTATATGCATACTTAGTGTGGCAGTAATTATAGTAATATAGATTTTTTTTTACCCCCTAAGGAAGTCATTCTTGCATTTAAACAGATCTGTACAACAGGAATCAAAAGAATAAATTAGCTCCCTACTGCTACCCATTCAAGACAGGAGAATGAGAAATTAATCCCAAATTCACAGGAGTGGTATCTGACGTGTGGTGTCCCCCATTTGGTTAGTCTGTGTTTGTGCACGTTTCCCTCCCTTAAGAGTTTCTTACAATGCAGCTAATTGCACGTAATCCCAATGATTCGCAGCCTGCTCTTTAAAACTTGTCTGTCAGAAGAGGTTATGGCCAGTCTAATGCACATAAAAGGTCTTTAAGTGCCAGAAATAGGGAGAGGGAGGAACCCACCCAATTTGGGGAGGAATGGAACTGGTAGAGCAGGTGCCCTGCATTTGGAAGATCCTTAGCATCTCCATCTTAAGATCACAGGACTAGGAAGGATTTTGACATGGGTGAAGACTTTGGGCCTTCCCTTCCACAGGAATGAGTCAAAGACCTGGATGAGGAAGAGGCTTGGGTTCAGGAATCAACCCAGGAGTCACATGGTACTTATAGAGAACCTATAGAAATAAAAGAAGCCAGAGTTCCAAGACACAAGGCTGTCTGTCTGATCTGGGAAGGCAACTCTGCCCCCTCATCAGATTCGGCTCCAGAACCATCTGCAACATCAGAGGACATTCCCCTACCAGGTCCAGAAACAGCAGGAGGTATTCCAGTCCCACAAGGGCCTCCTCCACCATTTGTTACAGCTATCTCTCGGGAAGTCGGGCACAGAACCACACATTTTTGTGCAAGTTTTCTTATTGCCTCCCAACTAACACTGGGGCAACTTCACAGTGACCTAGCCATGGTCTCAGTGACCTATCCATGGTCCTGATCACTGCCAGCTGCCCTGGACTCTTGATTTGCCACATGCCCCTGTATATAACAGTCTGGGAACCAGAAAAATGTCCGCAGGAGACCTTAAAGAGCCACTGTCAAAGAAGATGGAGCTGGGCAAGAATAACCAGTGATCTGACTCGGTCTGTGTGCGTTTCACATGATGTGTAAGTATGTATTTTCACAAGGGACATCATTTATAAGCAATATTCCCTCTAAGCTGTGGAGTCTTGTGAGCAAAAATTTTACTTCATGAGCTACTACTGTGAACTACTGCATAAATTAGCTTGCTTTGGGGCCTTTCTTCCTGAGCTAAGACAAAAATGTGTGAGCCAGAGGCTAAAAAACTGTGAGCTAGCTCACATTAACTCAGCTTAGGGAGCACTGTTGATAAGTATACGGTATGTGTATAATGCTGATTTGTGCGTATAAAGCTCCATCAATCTGCAGTCAATTTAGAGCAACCCTACAAAGGGCTTTCAAGGCCACTGAGAAGCAGAGGTGGTCTGCCATTGCCTTCCTTTGTAGAGCCTTCCTTGGGGGTCCCCCATTCAAATACCAACCCAAGATCTGATGGGATCTGCCTACAGGAAGGCTCTTCCCCTCCCCGTAATGCTGATTTACTATTGAACAAGTAGCATCAAAAAAGTGCAAGCTTTTTAGGAGGGAAAGTATGGTGCATGAAAACTATAAACAGCATGAAAATGAAGGCTTATGGCTCCCATTCACACAACAGAGAAGCAAACTTAAAACAGGGACACTCAAACAGAATCTACAAACTTGTGAAACTAGATTGCATTCCTAATATAAGGGAGCTTATTTGTTCTTCACTCTTCAGCTATCGATCAAATTTAACCACACTAATAAAGTCTGTCAGCTTCTAATGCAACACATGAAGACCTTACTAAAATGGAACTCAGGGCTTAATGCAGAATTTGAAAATGCCTGTTATATATTGGAGAGCCATTAAAAACAGAGCATAACTCTGCATCCAGCTCATGGCTCCAGGATGACAACTGAAAGTATTACCTTGGCAATGTCTCAAAGGTGCTCTAAAAACAAAGTCAGTACAATAACTGCACAACGATGATATTTTCCTGCCAATTGAAATAAATTGTTACATTAATAGAATTTTCTGTTGTTTGCAGATTGCATAGATGGGGAGATTCAAAGAAGGCATTTTCCTGCCTTGCAAAACATTACCTTGATGATACTTAATTTGTAAAGATACACCAAAGGGCTCGGCACACCGATCAGAACACCTTTTCTTGTTTCTTTCACAAACTCTTATCTTCAACATCTAAAGATTTCCCTCTCAGCATTTTTTTTTAAAAACCTGCCACTGTAAACATTATAAGCACCTTGGCAGCAGCAACAAGGTTTATATTTCTCAGGAAAATGTAATAATTGTTGTGCATTGTAAGAAAAAGGTCAGAATCTGAATAAAATCCCCAGTTGGCAAATAATTAAGGCCACAGGCCCACTGGCTAGCCTTGGTCTTCCATTGGGTGTCTACAAGAAACAGGTTTGATTTTGTTAGTTTAAAAAAAGGGTCATTAAAAGTGACAGCCAGATGCCTTCTGAAATCCAGCTTGACCATTTTATTGGCCTGGAGGATAATTTTGACTGCAAGTGTGAGGGACGTATAAAGCGCAGTCAACCGTCCTTTAAAAAAAAAATCCACAGTGGTAAGAGCTGAATTTCCAAGCTGCAAGTGGTCAACTGCATGAGCTGGGGATAGTCTCATTTGCAAAAACAGGAGACATTTACTCTACCAAGATCAATATTTGAGTCCACCCACCCATAAAAGACCAACAAGATTCCCAAGGTATAGGTTTTGAGAGTCAACGCTCCCTTCTTCAGGAATCTGATGATGAAAGCTTTGGCTCTCAACAATATATACTCTGGAAATCTTGTTGGTCTCCAAAGGTGCTACTGGACCAGCATGGTTACTCCACCTGAGACTTGCTCTATAAAGGTCAACAACACATGTCAGCCCATATACAATCTTCTCTTGAAGACTGAGGTCAGGGAACTGAGTTCTGCTGTTCTGAGGACACTATAGAAAATGCTAATTGGCTAGGTATATATGATGTCATAAAGCACCTTCCAACCCATCCCCAATAGCCTAATGACTGGCTTCTTTTAAAAGATGAAATTATACACCATGTGAAAGTTTAAGAAGATTTGGATTTATACCTCACCTTTCACTTGGAGTCTCAGAGCGGCTTATAATTCCGTTCCTTTCCTCTCCCCACAACAGACATCCTGGGTAGGTGGGGCTGAGAGAGCTCCAAGAGAACTGCTCTTTTGGCAACAGCTCTGAGCAAACTGTGACTGACCCCAAGGTCACCCAGCAGCTGCATGAGGAGGATAGGGAATCAAACCCAGTTCTCCAGATTAGAATCCACCACTCTTAACCCCTATACCAAACTGGTTCTCACTAATGTATAAGCATATAAAAACACTTACAAACCAACCAACTAACCAACCATCAAAAAATAAAAAGATGAACAATCCAGACACCAGAAACATGGGTGGAGTGACGAGGCTAAACTGTTCAGAACATCAGTGTTTCCTGCAGAAGCAAGTAAGTAGATTTGGAAAGGTGAGGGAAGGAAGCAGGGTTCTCGCCCATGGAACAAAAAACCAGCTGACTCTTGTTTCTATGTATATTACTGATTCCCCAATACAGGAACAAAAGTGAAATTCCATTAATTTCAAGGTGGAATGTGCTTAGGTCTTCCAATGAAATCAGCGCAATGAAGAATCTTGTGACACCTAGAAGACCAAAAGATTTATCATGGCATGAAGACATATGGAATGGAACACACTTCATCAGATGCATGAAGTTTTTCCCCCAGTAATTTGAAAGATAAACAAACAAGCATGGGAGAAAAACAGTAAATGCTAGAGTAATTCCATCATAAAATTCAGGAGCACAGACTGTGATAATCCTATAGAGATGTATATATGCACACGGTGACTACTCACAACATCAGTACAGGAAGAGCTATGGCTCAGTGGAACACTACATGAATTATGTGAGGAAGGTCCCAGATTCAATTCTTTTTATCTCCAGCTATCAGATTTCAAGCAGCAGATGCTGGGAAAGACCTGGAGAACTGCTGCCAATTGGAGTGGCAAGCATATTCAGTCAATGATCTAAGATGCTATAAGGCAGTCCCATGTCTTCAACAGGTGACAATAACACAATCCTCCTAGCACGGTCATGAATTTTCAGCCTCCATTTTGCTGACATCAGTTTCTGCCTGTGGTCCAGCCCAACTGTTCTGAAGCCTTAGCCATAAGAGGGAGTGCAGGAGAGCCTGAGCGCCTTGACCTGTGTGCTTGCTAGATGGTGAGGACAAGACTACTCAGGAGAATAGGCATGAGAGGGCCACCTTACATGACTGAACTTTAGACATTAAATACAATGACTAGCTAGCTCAATTGCTGAAAGATGCAGTCTGGCACCATGGAGTTGCCTAGAGAGCAATGACCCACTCATTCAAGCTCATTCTATGCATTCTGACCTAATTCAAATGATCTTAGGCATGATTCTCTATTGTCTTGCTGCACTCCTTTGAAAGTATCCAGGCTGCAGCAGCCTGTAACTGAATGAAGGTAGTTCCAGAGGGTAGATGTGTTGGACTGCAGTAAGGCAACTAGATTCAAGACCAATAGCACCTTAGAGACCAACAAGATTTTCAGGGTATAAGTGGGATACCTCAAAAATTTTGTGGGTCTCCAAGTTGCCACTGGACTGAAATCTAAATAAGTTTTCCTCCAAAGAGTTGATACCTTTCATCTCTTCTAAACTCTCTTTCTTCCTGCTCTCCTTATTAGGAAAGGCTTCTGCAGTGAAAGTCTCTCCTACCTGCCCCTCCTCTGTCCCAAAGCCTCCCCCTTCTTTAGTGTAAAGAAGTTCCCGAGGACCCAGGAATACCTCCATCTCAACTCAACCGGAGGGTTACCTCTGACTTCACCTGATGTCTCCCATCTCCTTACAAACCCAACATGTTTTGTGCCTTTTATTCTCATGTTATGAAGTGTATTTGTATTTCTAACTTTCCACTCGGCATTTGAACTTTCTCCCCTAAGTTTTGACTTGCTTGCTAAATGCAGCCTTGCTCCATGTGCTTTTCCTCTCTGGATCTCACTGAATAAATTGTCTGTTTCCCTGTTTCATTCCACCAAACACCACTCCCGGACTCCAAACTCCTGGCTTATGTGTACGTCCGGATACTGGGATGTTTGGTTTCCCAGATTTCCCCATACATCAGAAAGCCTCCTCTTCATCCCACCCTCACTGTCCTTTCCCTGTTTTTCCCTCTATTGCTTGAATTTACAAACTACAAAATAGAAGTATATTTCAGGAATATTGAAAATAGTCATATGTATTTGCAGGCCTCTATTTGAATATTTGAATGTTTTTTGCTCAAATAAATAACATTCTATATTATTTACATTACTGGCTGTTTGGGTAACTCACAGTCCAGTTTCAATCCTCTTAACTTCTCCGGTTCATTCACCATGCATACAGTGGGGTAGGGTTGTCAGGTTCCGCATGGCCACCAACAGGGGATGGAGGAGTACGGTTGCCAGATCCAGGTTGGGAAACTCCTGCAGATATGGAAGTGGACCCTGGGGAGGACAGGGACCTCAGTGGGATGCAATGCCATAGAGTTCACCTCCAAAGTATCCATGAACTCTGAAGACAGAGGTCCTTTGCATGGGTCGCGGTGCTCTGGGAGGAGAAATTCCTCTCCCGGTCTTTGATGGTCAGGAGTCAGGAGCTTGGGAGTTCTACTAGAGCCTTCATTATCAATGGAGGCCCAGATAGCAGCCACTGCCAAGTCGGCGTTTTTTCATCTGAAGCGGGCAAGGCAGTTGGCCCCCTTCCTAGAGCATCGGGACCTAGCAACAGTGATCCATGCAACGGCCACCTCAAGGTTGGATTACTGTAATGCCCTCTACATGGGGCTGCCTCTGTGCCGAACCCAGAAGCTGCAGCTGGTGCAGAACGCGGCGGCTCGGCTGTTATTAGGGCTCCCAAAATGGGAGCACATACAGCCGGGGCTACGTGGACTGCACTGGCTGCCAATTGTATACCGGGTTCGCTACAAAATGCTGGTTATTACCTTTAAAGCCCTATATGGTTGAGGACCTGCCTACCTGAAGGACCGTCTCTCCCCATATGAACCCCAGAGAGCACTGAGGTCAGTGGGGAAGAACCAACTGACTATCCCCGGGCTGAAGGAGGCAAAATTAAAGAATACTCCTACACGGGCCTTCTCCGTTGCAGCTCCACACCTATGGAACCAGCTCCCAGAAGAAGCTCCTTGAACAGTTCCGCAGGGCCTGCAAGACCTTCCTTTTTAGGATGGCCTTTACCTGACTGAATGACTGATGGACTCGTCTTAAGTAATTCCGCCATCATACATACTTGCATCTAATAGAATAGCACCAGAAATGTTAATTTTAAATTGGAATGTTTTTAAGTTGAATGTTGATTTTAAAATTTGTTGTATAACTTATTGTACAGATTTATTATGTTGTTAGCCACTCTGAGCCTGCTTCGGCGGGGAGGGCAGGATATAAATAAAACGTTTATTATTATTATTAAGGGAACTGATCTCTGTAGTCTGGAGATCAGCCATAAGTCTGGGGGGGGCGGTCCCTAGGCCCCACCTTGAGTTGGCATCCCAGTTGGAGTGAGAGCAAGATTTTGGTCCCACCCTCTTCTCTCAATGTGTTTGCTGGCTGGTAAACACAGCACTTTTATGCAGAGGAAGTATTTGTGCATGTTAGGAAAGCAGTATCCCTGCTCACAAAGAGGTAGCATATGTATGGACACTTCCTCTGCAGGAAGTGCCAGGGAATGTGTGGAGGTGGCAGGTGGGGCTGGCACACTCATGTCCTCTCCTACATTCTGTATGTTCGGTCAATATGTGGACGGGTCATTTGTAGAAGACTATGTACCTATTCAGGAGGGCTTTTTTGTGCAGGCAATAGAGTTGCACTGTACTAAATTATTCCCAAAGTTTCTTGGAAAAATTACTGGGGACTGTGGTCTACACTACCATGTATAATCTGCTGAAACTAGGATCCTACTATGGAAGTTTGCATTATTTAATGTGTCATGTTAATGCAGGAATGGGGAATGTTGCATCATTTCATGCGCCATGCTGATGCTTTGCTGCAGGTATTTTTAGACTTCTGGTTGGTTTTACAACCCTAATCCTATTGCTTTGTTTACTGAATGTCCCATCTGTCAATTGCATTGACTCACTCCGAGTCTTGGGTCCAAATGAGAAAGGTGAACTACAAATAACATACATAAACATGACAGAAGTCTAGTATATAAATGTACAAACCAGGCACAGTAACACTACACTAGCTAAGGGACACCCCTGTTGTAGAACAGAAAACCATTACCATAACTGAGGCTTAATTAGATAATATCGAACTTCATGATGAATTCTAATTCATCCATTGTGTACTACTTTTACTACCATTATTTATTATAATGTTGAGTGATGTTTATTTATTGGGTTGAGGTTAGACAGTAATTTAAGGCAATCCAACAGGTACTTCTCACCCGGAGGCTTTCCATCCATCTGAATAAAAAACAAATACCATACAGGTAACAGAATATTTGAACTCTGATTTGCAGAGAAATGTACTTTCTCATTACTAAATGAGGGATTTGTCTGGTGTCAAATAGTAGACCCTCATTCCAGAGCATGTAAAAATAACCCAAAGAAATCGTACATCAGGAGGAGAGCTAAAAGAATGAAAAACTCATTAAAAGCTCCTAACTTCTGATTGTCTGTCCAAGTGCCATAATAAAATCCTCTTGCCTAAAATCTCAGATGGGAACATTTGCTCATCACCGAGTCTTATCGCTCTTGATAAAGTACAATCATTTGCCGCTTTTCCGAATCAGAACCTATTATCAGGCTGGCTCTCATTCTTCTCCGCAGTGAGACTCGGCGAACAATCTGCTATCACATCCTGCTCTGTCTGCGTCCGAAGAGATTGCTTCCAACTCAAGGCAAGAGGGAAGAAAGCCCCACAAAAAGATCGATCACACCTCATCTGTAGTGCAATTTGTGATATGCTGCACAAACACAGTGAGATTTCTGAGGCAAAGGCTGATCCTGCAAATCTAGATTTTTTTTGAAAAAAAAAGGTAGAGAGGGGTTGAACGGTCACTGGAACATTAAAAAAAATCATTTTATTTCATAAATGTGGAGTTCATTTCAACAACACTCACTCACTGGTCTGCCAGGTTTACAGCTGAGCTTCAGTCAACATCAGCTGTGATTCAACCAGCGTGGTCTGTCACACTTCTTTCAGAGTTAATATTTTATTTTTATAGCCTGGAAGGGGAGGGAGGAGGCCAGGATGTACCGTCAGTAAACAGGGCACAAAGGGAACATTATTTGCTTTTCAGAGCTGCACATCTCAGATAGGGCCCTGTAGTTTGGGTACATGGCTTCCGTATGGATTCTATTAAATAGTGAGTTCAATACATGGTCAGATGCTAGTCATGGTGATGAGCTCAGTTTATTAAGTGATTTCAGTAAGAACATACAGACAATGCGCAGGCCACAGCCTGGTTATATACACCGAAAACTCTTCCCACTCCCCAAACTATTGGAGGGTTTGAACTTCCCTCCAGCTCCCTGAGTTCAATTGGCAAGCAGACTCCAGAATCCTGATGGACTATTGTTCTGAAACTCCAGGCTTCACTAAGGCTTCTAGTAAACAAGTCCTGGCATGCCTACACAGAGCTGCTACAGTAACACAGATAACAAACCCCAGACATAACAGATTCTTGCTATCCCACAGCCTTATTAGCTTCCGGCATCCACCATTCTGGCCTTTACCATCAGTTACTGTGGTAGGCTATCCACACCTCATCAGTTCTTGGAAGTTAAGCAGGGTCCTGGTTAGTATTTGAATGGGAGACTGGCAAGGAAGCCAAGAATTGCTATGCAGAGGCAGGCAATGGCTGACCACCTCTTGCCATAAAGCCCCTATTGGGTCACCATAAGTCAGCTGCAATTTCACCACCACCATTGTGGTCACTATAACTGGTAATTGGCCACAACAACTAAATGGAACTTCCACATTCCAACACAGTACATCTTGGAATACCAGTCACTGCATGGGGCAATAGCAGGTGAAGTTTCTGACCTGTGAGTTCTGCTCGTAAGATTCATGGAGCATCTGACTGACCACTGAAATGCCATAACTTGATGCCACTCAATGAAATAGGTTAGCAGTAGATTCAGGATAGGTGATTGGAAATACTTCTTTGCACAATGTATAATTAACTTGTGGAACTCATTGTCACAAGCTGTGGCAGTAGAAAAGAGCAAGAGCCAAACCTTAAACAACCTTAAAGACTAAGAATATTTGTGGCAGGGTATGAATTTTCATGAGTCATTGCTCAATTCTTCAGATACAGCTAGAATGTGAGTCCATCTATCCTTGGAGAGTGGAGGACAGGTGCCAAATGACAATAGCAGGCATGATTGGATTAGGTGTAATATGCAGAGGGGCAATAGGGGTGGAGACATCAGCATTGGTAACCTAGGTCTCAGTTCAGTCCAGGAGGATGCATTGTCTTGAGCTTCAAGATCAGTTGCAATTCAGCAGTCTCTCTTTCTAATCTCCCTTTGAAATTCCTTTGTAATAGACCTGCTACTCTTAGGCCTGTAACTGAACATCCTGGGAGGTTAAAATGTCCCCCCAACATGGTAATGGGGAAGTTTTTAAATGGGAGTTTAGTCAAATTCATGGAGATTTTATCAGCAGTTACTTGCCATGCTAAGATAAGTGGAACTTCCATGTTCAGAGATGATACACCACTAAATAACAACTCCATGGGAGGGTTCTTGCCTTCATGCCTCAGTATGGGATTCCTGGGATCATCTGATTAGCCATTGTGGGAAACAAGATGCTAGATTAGATGGAAGTTTTGCTTGATCCAGTTGGGTAAGGACAAGAAGAAGGCGTAAGAATTTATTCCAGACACTAACATTTCTGGGATTGATCCTGTTTGACAGTAGAGCTGCCAAGGGCAAACTTAATTCATTAATTAAGATTCAAAGCCAACCTCCTTCAAGAATAAAAGGGCAAACGCCAGCTTGTTTTGGCTGCTTCAAAGAAGGCTGATTACCATTAATGGCATTCAGGGCAAATTATAGGCCAGCTTTTCTATTATTAAATCAAAAGAATATTTTTCAGCAGCATTCAGAAAATCGTTTTCTAACCAGCAGCTACCATTCTTACTGAAAGGAATAAAGGATTTCATTTCTTTTTCATTTCAAGGGAGAAATCCCCAAATAAGTCAATAAATAATCCCTTATGGCAAAGAATAAAATCCAACAAACTAAAAAAAACCCACACACATTACCAAAAGAGTTTCAATGGGAAACAACAGAGATACATGCAAGAAAAGCAAAACAAGCATTCAATCCACAAGTTAAACAACTCAAAGTCACTGTTCTTCTAGACTTACTGAGAGACTTCTATCAGCTTTACAGGGAAGCTGCAGTCCAAAACTAGATGAAGGGCAATCCATGAAAGGATCTCCTATACTTCTGAAAACTGTCCAATAACAACCATAGAAACTAGGAGTGGGGAATAAGGAGTGCCCCCCTCCTTTTTGGTGCTGCTTTCATAAATGTCACACTGGGGAAAACAGACTGATACCTGCTGAGAAGATTCTTTAGATTTAGCAACAGAAAAACTGGCTTATCTTTTGCTCCAAATGGCTAATATTTTTAGTGTTGAATGGTAATCAGCCTCCATTGGCAGGCCTGCTTGCCCCCTCCCCCCCGCAGATGCAGCCCCAGTTGGAGGATGAACTGAGATCATGAAAGCAGCCAAAAGGCATTTTTAAAAAACCATCACTTCTCTGCGCCAAGGCTCCAGTTTCATGGGTCAAATACTCATGTAGTGGTCATTCACAACTTTGAAAAGTGCAAAAAAAAATCCATTCATGGATTTCTCATCACCATGCCTAGCCTTGGCCTTTAGTTAGCTGAGTAATAACACAGATGGGAGATTAGGATTGCCAGCTCCAGGATGGGAAATACCTGGAGAATCTGGGGGCGGAGCCTAAGGAGCATGAACTTCAGCGGGGTATAATGCCACCTTCCCAAACAGCTATTTTCTCCAGAGGGACTGATCTCTGTCACCTAGAAATCACTTGTAATAGCAGGAGCTCTCCAGATACCACCTGGAGGCTGGGAAACCCAGGGCTTTTTTTGTAGCAGGAACTCCTTTGCATATTAGACCACACTCCTCTGATGTAGCCAATTCTCCTGGAGCTTACAGTAGGCCCTGTAAGAAGAGCCCTGTAAGCTCTTGGAGGATTGGCTACATCAGGGGTGTGTGGCCGAATATGCAAATGAGTTCCAGCTACCAAAAAAAGCCCTGGGCAAACCTATGGGTGATGGACAATTTGCTCCAACATGGTAATTGGCATCTAATGACAAAATAGGACCGACATCTGGAGAACTACCATCACGTCAGTGTTAACCACTACAAAGAAGGGCAGGATATAAGTATTTTCAATAAATACTCACTGATAGATCTGTTCTCTATGAATTCATTTAGCCCCCTTCTAAAGCTGTGTAAGCCACTGATCATTGTCAGATCTTACAGCAGTGAATTGCATAAATTATGCACTGTGTGAGGAAGTGTTCTATTTCATTGGCTGGCCCTAGGTCTAGCTTTATGAAAAAAGCTGATTGAGCTACCACACCTGGGAAAAAAAGAAGAGATTTCTGCAGAAAGAAAGTGCAGACACTAACCTGTAATGAGTTCCCGCACTTCCATATCGTTTGTCTTCCGCAGTAACCTGATCAAAGCTGGGATCCCATCACAGTTCTTTATTGCCACCTTGTTCTCGTTATCCTTTCCGTAGGAGATATTTCTGAGAGCCCCACAAGCTTTCCGGTGCACCTCTGGCTTCGGATGGTCTAGTAGGCTGACCAGGATTGGAATCCCTTTGAGGTGCCTCACGTCCTTCTTAATTTTATCATTCTCGTAGCACAGGTGCTGAAGGTACGCGGCTGCATTCGACTTGACTGGGTCGATGGGGTGACTAAGCATAGCGATAACTTCAGGGAGGTCAGGGTCCCGCCACCTGGGGTCTTTGCGGATGCTGTCAATGGAAGGAGAACGCTTGCCCAGGCGGTCAATGCTGGCCATGCTCCCTCTCTCAGGCTGTGCCAACGGCGCCGCATAACTACCATGCAGGTACGGGATCCTCTCGTCAACAATCTCAGACTCAATTGGATCATCGTAGCCCCTGTTGAGACACCAATAAGCACTGAACATAAGAACATAAGAGAAGCCATGTAGGATCAGACCAATGGCTCATCCAGTCCAACACTCTGTGCCACACAGTGGCCAAAAAAACACAAAACATCAAGTACCATCAGGAAGTCCATCAGCGGGGCCAGGACACTAGAAACCCTCCCACTGTGTCCCCAACTACCAAGAATACAGAGCATCACTGCCCCAGACAGAGTTCCATCAATACACTGTGGCTAATAGCCACTGATGGACCTCTGCTCCATATGTTTATCCAATCCCCTCTTGAACCTCTCTATGCTTGTAGCTGCCACCACCTCTTGTGGCACTGGATCATATCCCCACTTAATAATTTAAAAAACCCTAGCTATATATCATGTAGGTTGTACCTTTAAATGTGCTATGCCAGGAGAGCCAATTAGGAAGGCCCGGAGGATTGTGGGGGCAACCCTAATTATGCCAGTCCTAAATAAACTCTGGAGAAAGGAGGATTATATTTTCATTGTCAGAAGTCTATAATAAATGGGAAGGTATTCAAGTCTCACCTCACATTGTCAGAGTATGAAGTGTAGAACTGAAGCACCAGAACTAAACTGGGGTCAGATCAAGGGAACACAGGGAATGTGGTGCTGGTGGAGAGTGTTATGGACACCATGGGCTGCCAAAAAGAAACATAAGTGGGATCTAGATCAAATCATGCCTGAACTCTCCCTAGAAGCTAAAATGACCAAACTGAGGCTATCGTACTTTGGTCACAGCATGAGAAGAGTCACTGGGAAAGACAATAACATTAGGAAACGTTGACGGCAGCAGGAAAAGAGGAAAACCCACCCAACATGAGATCCATTGGCTCAATCAAGGAAGCCACAGCTCTCTGCTTGCAAGACCCAAGTGAAGCTGTTAATGATTTGGACATATTTGGAGGTTACTGGTTCATAGGGTTGCCATAGAAGAACCTAGAGAACACTTAACATATGCACTCAGGACACTTTATAAGGACGCCATGAAAAAGAAGACATCAGCCAATGGGTTGAAACCGATAAATCTTCTAAGAACTGTGTGTGTATGTGTGTTTAACATGGGTGCTACTTAAGGAGAGCAAGCATCATGATCCGTCATTCCCTGTTTCAGAACATACAAGAGAGTTCCCTCAAGAACCCCTTTCTCTTTATTTTAATAAGTTGCTAGGATGATGTTCTATGAATGCCCAAGAGAGTCCACAGTTTCATTTGGCCACAACCATAATTTAAAGTAATAGGTTCTTACAATTCATGTGATTTTGTATCACACTGACATTATGGCCGATGTGGTACCGTGATGCAGTCATGACTAAATCATGTGGGTCCATCAGCGCTAAGTGGACTAAATGAAAGCACAGGCAAACAAAACCAGTTAAAACAAAATAGACGGGAAAAGAAGGAAAGGAGGGAGGGAGAGAGAGAGAGAGAGAGAGAAGAAGAAGAAGAAGAAGAAGAAGAAGAAGAAGAAGAAGAAGAAGAAGAAGAAGAAGAAGAAGAAGAAGAAGAAGAAGAAGAAGATATGGATTTATATCCCGCCCTCCACTCCGAAGAGTCTCAGAGCGGCTCACAATCTCCTTTACCTTCCTCCCCCACAACAGACACCCTGTGAGGTGGGTGGGGCTGGAGAGGGCTCTCACAGCAGCTGCCCTTTCAAGGACAACCTCTGCCAGAGCTATGGCTGACCCAAGGCCATGCTAGCAGGTGCAAGTGGAGGAGTGGGGAATCAAACCCGGTTCTCCCAGATAAGAGTCCGCACACTTAACCACTACACCAAACTCTGAGAGAGAGAGAGAGAGAGAGAAGAGAGAGAGAGAGAGAGAGAGAGAGAGAGAGAGAGAGAGAGAAAGAAAGAAAGAAAGAAAGAAAGAAAGAAAGAAAGAAAGAAAGAAAGAAAGAAAGAAGGAGGAGGAGAAGAGGAGGAGGAGGAGGAGAACAGAATTGCCAAAAACACATGTCCACCATGAATGCCAAAACACTGTTGGAAAGGACAACTTTTCAGCACTCGTGAAAATGATCATAAAATGAAGGATGTAGTTCTGGTTCAGCCCCAGCGCCTTCTTCCACTTGGCAAGATTGATGGATGAGATAAAAGGATTATTTCTGTGGAAAGTCCCACAAAACCCCAGACTTCACAGCTGTTCTAACTCATGGTGAGTTCTGCAATTTCAAAAAGTTTTGCAAGTCATGGTATCACCAGTAAAGAAAGAGGACAGAAAGCAAGAGACATTGGGGGGGGAGGGAATTTCCCCCCCTTATTGCTATTTTTGCCAGTCAAGCGAATCATTTGAACTATTGGAAACTAAAGTCATATAAACAATTTTTAAAAGGAAAGACACTGAATAATCATTATGAAATATTACCAAAGTGAGGCAGAGGGAAATGTAGACAATGAATCAAGGTTAGAATGCTATTTCCAATTCCTAAGCACTTAGGTGCCTGTCCTCATTGCCACCAACACTACAACTCCTGACATTAAAGCCTGAAAAATAGAGTTTAATGTTGCTATTAGGGAAGTGCTAATTTAACCTGAATGTGTTGAAGGCAGAGACTGGATTAATGGGGGAAGGAGCAAGCCTACTAGCTTCAATTTCTCTGTTGTTCAAATACCTGAAGTTAGTCATTTAGGACTATCATCCTAAATGAGAAGCTCCTTATCTGTGGCAGGACACTGGTCCTTCTAACCTTCTAAGTGTTTTACTTTGACTGACAGTCGCTCCCAGGCAAATGTTTTCCCAGCCAATGACATCTAAGAGACTCAGAGATGCCAGAGACTGAACCAGGGATATTATCTTTGGAAAGCCAATGCTCTACCACTGAGGTGCTGGCCATTCTCCTGATAATTTTAGCCACACTCTTTATCGGGCGTTCTCATAGCACTTCCCCATTGGGCATTCTCTGGCCACTCTGTGCTCCTAGTAGCTTCCAAGCTCTCTGCTCCTTTGTCATCTATGACTCTCTCTTTCTGAAGCTACCTGCAAGTTCCCTGATCATCTAAGATTGTCTCTTGCTTTCAAATTCCTTCAGATCAGTGCTGATTAGTGCTCTGACCAGCTAGAGCAGGGGTGCAGTCACACGTCACATTAAAAGCGGGTGTGTAGCGCTCAAATTTGAACCGCTGAATATTGATTCGATGTGGGGCTGATCAGACGAGCATCCAAGAATGCGACTCATCCTGTTGTTGAGCGATCAGACATCCAATGTTATCACGCTCTTTTCTTGGAGCGTGCGCGATGTGATTCCTAGGGGTGGGGGTCCATTGAACATGTGCCCAACCATTGGGAGGTGGGAAATCAAACGTTGCTTCAGAGGCGGGAGGGAGGGGGGAAGTTCCGCAAATGAACGTTGCTGATTCAAACCAGGGGACTGCCGGGAACTGCTTTCCTGGAAATTGGCAGTGACAATGATATCTGGAAATCCTCCACATTGAAAAAAGGATTTCCCCCCTGTTCTGAATAGCGTTTCTCCGCCGCCCCTTCCGATCCTGTGTTGATCAGAGAAGCAAAAGCGTCACCTCAGATTCCTGGATGATCTGGCCATGTGCATGTCTGCTGGGGCTGCTTTTTTAAACAAAAAAAAAAAAAGATGGGAGGGGTGGTAAACATCCCAAGGGGCAGTATCACACATGAGCTGTCCAAACAGGAAAAAAACGATTGTGTGCCGCTTCTGTGAAAAAGGGCCAGACTTTCTGCACTATCAAATTAGCATGGCATTAATTCGGAGCATGCCGGCATGACCCCAGATGACGCTCGACTGACAGATGTGGATGCCTGGACGAACATATTTAATCCATCAGCGAGATGGAGCTGTGTTGCCACTAATGGTACATCTGAACGTGCCCCAGGGGTGTCAAACTTGCAGCCTGAGGTCCAAATCAGGCCCATAGAGGACTCCTATCAGGCCCCTCAGCAACTGGCTGCTTCCTTCTCCCTCTCTTTTGCTTCCTTCTGCATAACAGTTTGCTTTGCAAGGCTTGCTCAATCTCACAGGAGCTACAGAGCAACCCCCCTATTTTCTTCATTGGCTGATGCTCCTCCCTTGGGGAGGAAGGAGCGGAGGGAGAGTTTGTTTTGCCAGGCTGTCTCAATTGCACAGCAGAGCTACTGAGCCAAGCCTCTCTTCCTTCTATTGGCTGAGGATCCTCCCCCTTGCAGTCCCCTGGGGAAGGAAGGAAAGAGCCAGGGCTACCTTTGCCCAGTTCTCTGGATCTAATAAGAGAAATACAAAGAAAGCTCATTTAAGACCAAAGAGTGCTAATGTTTTAAGCATGTTTTTTTAAAAAATCTTTTATTGTGTTTCCAACATGGCCTGGCCTGACAAGGTCTCATTTATGTCAGATCCGGCCCTCATAACAAATGAGTTCAATATCCCTGAGCTAGAGGGCTGGGAAGAAGTACTGGACATTCTTCTACCAAACTCCCCCAGTTCTGCAAATGCCAAACTGAATGATGGCTACACTGTATTCAAGGGCAAAGAGAGGTTCCACCCTCCTTGGGAAGACAGTCATCTCTCCCATGGGGAGGGGGAATTGGTTCCCCTGGCCTTGTCACCCCACCTGCTGAGGAAAGAAAGGACGCAACACAAGAGGAAGCCTAATGACAGAAGCAAAAGCTCACGGTTGAAAATTACCAACAATACAAAAATCAAACTATTGGAATTGTTTCTACAAAAATACTCTCAATTCCATACAAAAGTAATATTATTTTTCCAAACAGGCATGTGCTACACAGCATCTTAGTTCAATAGAAGATAATTCTTTTACTCAACAAAGTCCCACTGCAAGCAGAGACCAATTAAGCAACAATTTGATGGTCTATGAATTCCACCGCCACAATTTCAATTTTAAAGTGGAGATAAACTCCTTTCTTCAAATGGTCAGCAGGACTGAAGGGCGAACCCCCCCCCCCAAAAAAAAAAAAATCCACCAGTGGTGTTGCTAGCTGGAACTGAGCATTCTATGGATAGCTTAATCGGGTTCCGGACTAGGGCTGTACAATATTTTCTTTTACACACTATAAGATCTCATGTCAAAGAGTGTTGGCTCCTCCCAGAGGCCCAGAACAAAAGGAAACAGCAGTAGCTGTAGGGACTGAAGAGGACAACGGCATCATGGCACACTCCCTAAGGACCTCCTAATTGCATCCCAACTGATTACCTTTTAATTTTAACTGTAAATGCTTTGTATTGGTCATCTGCGTAGGAGCCATTAGAGCTGAAAGACATCCTTGCAAAGACTAGAAAACAAACAAGAAATTAAATTCTGGGGTTATCATCCTGCGCTGAGGGAGAAAGTATCTCCGGTTCCTATGGGTGCCAGCTCTGGGCTAGGAAATACCTGAAGATTTTGAGGGTGGAGCCTGAGGTCCGTGAGGTCCACCTTGAAAAGCGGACAATGTGATCTCTGTCGCCTGGAGATCAGTTGTGATAGCGAGAGCTCTCCAGCCACCACCTGGGGGAGGTGACAACTAATGTTGCCTCTGTCCCCCCCCCCCCTAATGAGCAGAGGATTTAACATCCTGAGCAGAATATAACTGCTATAATCTTAAAATGGGCAATGCCTGGTTCCAGACTGCTACTGAGTGGGACTTCCTATGTCAATGAGCGGCAGCTCACGGCCATAGCTTATAGGGAATTGCTAGACTAATTCCTCAGGCATTTATTGATGTGTCCTCCCATTTATGTGTACAGTGCAAGTGGGGTGGCCAGAAACGGCGTGCACAGAGAAGAGAACACCCCCCCTCCCCTCGGTCTTGCTTTCAACATTAAACTGAGTTTGGAGGGAAAAGTTCAAACCATCAACGTTTTACCAGGTAAAACAGGGGACAGGGCAGGGCTTTTCTCCTCTCCCCCACCTGCTTACTTTTTGTTAAACATTGCTAGGATTGCCAGGTCCCCCCCTGGCCATTGGCGGGGGCTGGGTGAGTAGCCTTGCCAGCTCCTTGGTGGGAAACTCCTGGAGATTTGCAGATGGAGCCTGGGGAAGACAGGGACCTCATTGGGGTACAAGGCCATAGAGTCCACCCTCCAAAGCATCCCTTTTCTCCAGGGGAACTGATCTCTGTAGTCTGGAGACTATAGAGCAGGGATGGCAAGCATGCAGTCGAATCAGGCTCCCGGAGGGCTCCTATCAGGCCCCCGTGCAACTGGCTGTCATCTGCTTCCTTCTCCCTCTCTCTTGCTTCCTTCTGCATAACAGCTTGCTTTGCAAGCCTTGCTCAGTTCCACAGGAGCTACAGAACAAAACCTCTGTTTTCTCCATTGATTGAGGCTCATCCCTTGGGGGGGAGGCAACACTTGTTCTTCCAGGCTCTCAATCGCACAGCCAAGCCTCTCTTCCTTCTATTGGCTGAAACTCTCCCCCTGCCCCAGTTTGATAATTTATTGAAGGGTTCCTTTTTACGTTTCTTGATCTTGTTGTTTTGGTTCTCTGCTTCAGACTGTTGATTTTGTAGATTCATTTGTATTACATACACAGGGCATCCATTTTTAATGCAGTTTATGCAATATTTATAGTTATATGCATTTAGTATGTAGAGCTGATTTTCTAATAATGTTGGGGAGGGGAAAGCATTCATTTCAAGGGGGGGGGTGATTTGTGCAAAGGAGCAAAATATGGTGCAAAAATACAGAGATCCAGGTTTGATCAGCTTAAAGGAGAAGCAAAAGTTAAACAAGTTTTTTCCCCCAGGCTGAAACAGCAGACGAAAAAATCAAAATCATTCCTAATGTTAACTAATGGATGACTCCATAAACAGGAAGCATGAAGAAATGTGTGTAAGCTTTTAAAAAATAGAAGGAAAGAATGAGAGGAAAGAGATCCTTTTATTGATGCAGTTACTGAAATATGTATAATTCATTAGAGGATTTTAGGGCAGCAATTTACAATGTCTCAACAGCCATTATGCCTGATTTTATGCCAGGGAGCTGTTTCCATTCTGCGGCATAAAGGAAGATAATAATGTTACATACCTATCAATATTTTCATGTAAGACTTAAGGATAACGAGCACCTAAAGTGGTGCTTGCAATTTCAAAATTTTGCATCGCCCTCTAAACCCTGAGCAAACGGGTATTTCACACCCATATTCACTATCATCATGTCTGCCCCAGGGAATAGGCAGAGGTGGCCCCATGACCGTGACAGAAAGGACCCTGATAAGCAGCGGCCACTGCAGCAGACGAAACCAGGTACAAATCTGTGGCTGTGGTTCAGTGGTAGAGCCTCTGCTTTGCATATAGAATGTTGCAGGTTCGTGTTATAAAACAATTTTATTTGGTAACATTTGGTAACAAATTATATTTCTTGCATCATTAGTAACTTCTTTTATCAATCCCATATGTTACTTTCTACCCACCCCTCCCCCGTTACTTGACCCCCGCCAGTGTTATTTACTTAAAGTACTAATGTTTAAAGGTACCCTTAACTAATAAAAACAAAAAATTTTCTAAGACTTTATCAAAAATTCTCCAATGTCCTTTTATTTTCCACTCTTTTTCTACATATCTTCTGAACTTTTTCCACTCCATCTTAAAAACTTCTAAATCATAGTCTCTTAAAATTCTTGTTAATTTGTCCATTTCACTCCATGTCATAACTTTTACAATCCAATCCCATTTCTCTGGTATTTTTTCTTGCTCCACAACTGCGCATATAATGTCCT
Organism: Heteronotia binoei; assembly: GCF_032191835.1. NCBI lineage: Eukaryota > Metazoa > Chordata > Lepidosauria > Squamata > Gekkonidae > Heteronotia > Heteronotia binoei. The sequence goes on from NC_083233.1 coordinate 64,463,325, forward strand.
AGCAGCTGAAAGCAAGTATCAAATTATAGTTCTATCTTCTTTTGGAAATTTTTCCATTTGTAATCCCAACAGAAAAGTCTCTGCAACTTTCTTAAATTCTTATCCCAAGATCCTAGAAATTTCTTGTTGAATTATCTGCCAATACTTTTTTGCTCTTTCACAAGTCCACCACATATGGTAGAAAGAACCTTCATGTTTTTTACATTTCCAACATCTGTCTGGAATCTTATTATTCATCTTTGCCAATTTCTTAGGAGTCATATACCATCTCTACATCATTTTAAAACAGTTCTCTTTAATACTATGACATGTCGAAAGCTTCATAGAGTTCTTCCACAAATATTCCCAAATTTCCATCTGTATTTCTTTATTTACATTAATTGCCCACTTAATCATTTGAGATTTCACTACTTCATCTTCCGTAGACCATTTCAAAAGAAGTTTATATAATTTTGAAATTAATTTTTCATTGTCTCCAAGCAGAACTTTTTCCATTTCTGTTTGCTCTATTCTTATTCCTTCAGTTTTAATGTCATTCTTCACCAAGCTTTTTATTTGTTACATTTGAAACCAATCGTATTTATTATTCAGCTCTTCAGCAGTTTTTAATTCTATTTTGCCACTTTGTATTTTTAATAGTTGATTATATGACAACTTTCTTCACCCGTCTCAGCTGGTATTTCTATCACTTCGGCTGGCACTATCCATAACGGTTTTCTCTCATCTCCATATTTCTTATATTTCATCCATGTATTTAGCAAGCTGTTTCTTATATAATGGTGAGAGAAAAAGACGTCTATCTTTCCCCCCCCCATAATACATATAAGCGTGCCAGCCAAATTGATTTCCATGACCTTCCAACGCTAAGAATTTTTTGTTTAACAACATTAGCCATTCTTTTATCCATTCTAAGTAAACTGCTTCATGATATAATTTTAAGTTTGGTAACTGAAATCCGCCTCTCTCTTTTGCATCTGTTAAAATTTTCATTTTAATTCTTGGTTTCTTCCCTGCCCACACAAATTCTGAAATTCTTCTTTGCCATCTATTAAATTGTTTACTTTCTTTCACAATCGGAATAGTTTGAAACAAATACATTATTCTTGGTAGAATATTCATTTTAATTGCGGCTATTCTACCCAACAGTGACAAATTAAGTTTATTCCACTTTAACATATCTTCATCCATTTTACGCCATAGCTTCTCATAATTATTTTTGAACAAATCAATATTCTTCATTGTTATCTCCACACCCAAATATTTTACCTTGGAGGTAACTTCACAGCCCAGTCTCTGCAATTCTTGTTGCTTATTTATTTGCATATTTTTACATAGAAGTTTTGATTTTTCTTTATTAATACAAAGTCCCACCAACTCCCCATATTCTTGTATTTTGACTAACAACAAAGGTGTGACTTGTATGGGGTCTTCATTTATAAACATTATATCATCTGCAAATGCTCTGTATTTGTAAGCAAATCCTTTTACTTTTAATCCTTCTATTTCTTTATCTTCTTGAATTTGCATCAGTAATATTTCAAGAGTCATTATAAACAACAGTGGAGAAAGTGGACAACCTTGTCTTGTACCTTTACTAATTATCATGTCTTCTGTAAGATCAGCATTTATACATAACTTTGCACATTGTTCAGTATATATTGCTTTTATCATTCTTATAAAGCTTTCTCCCAGCTCCATTTTCTCCATTACTGCAAACATAAAATCCCAATTTAAATTGTCAAATGCTTTCTCTGCGTCCGCAAAGAATAATGCTATGCCCTTTTCTGAATGTCTTTCATAATATTCTACAATATTTACAACAGTTCTGATATTGTCTCTTATTTGCCTTTTGGGAAGAAACCCCGCTTGATCTTCCTTTATAAAATTTATCAAATATTGTTTAAACCGTTCTGCCAACCATTCTTACTATTTTATAGTAATTATTTAATAATGAAATTGGTCTATAATTTTTTAAGTTCGTAACATCTCTATCTTCCTTTGGAATCAACGAAATAACAGCTTCCTTCCACGTATTTAGTATTTTCCCTTTTGTTCTTATCATATTCATCAATTTCTGAAGTTTCGGGATTAACTCCTCTGAGGGTTTTAAAAAATTTAGCTGTATATCCATCTGGCCCAGGTGCTTTTCCATTTTTCATTGCATTAATTGCTGCTTCAATTTCTATTTTTTCAATTGGATCGTTCAAAACTTTTCACATATTTTCTGCTAAGGGTGCTATTTTTATCTTTTGTAAGTACTCATCCATCTTTTCTTTCCTTATTTTAACACCTTTACATAACTTGGCATAATACTTAAAGAATTCTCTTTTTATTTCTTCTTGATCTACCACCTCTCTTCCATCCACCACAATTTTATTAATAATTTTACTTTCCCTCTTTTTCTTCAGTTGCCAGGCCAAATATTTTCCAGGTTTGTTTGCTCCCTTGAAAGATTTCTGCTGCAATCTTTTCAGATTCCATTCCAGTTCTTTATTTAACAAATGTCTCATTTGCGTTTATAATATTATAATCTCCTTTATAATTTTCTTTTTCCCTGGCCTTTTTCTCAGTTCCCCTTCTTTTTTCTTTATTTCATTTTGAATGTCCAATATCTGTTTTTCTTTTGCCCTCTTATCTTTGTTATTCAATGTAATCAATATTCCTCTCATTACTGCTTTATAAGCATCCCAGACAGTCTGAAATTCTATATCCTCTTTATTGTTTATTTGGAAGAAAGCTTTAGTTTCATTTTCTAGAGATGTCACTATTTCTTTATTCTGTAGTAAATCCTCATTCAATCTCCATCTTCTCAACTTCATAGACAATTTTGTAATCCACATTATTGGGTTATGGTCAGCCCCAATTTTAGGTAAAATCTCTATTTTCTTTGTTATAAGGCCTAACTCTTTAGTGCCCCACAATATGTCAATTCTGGAAAAAGTTTTATGTCTTGCTGAAAAAAGGTATAGTCCCGCACTTCAGGATTAAATTTCCTCCATATAGCCTCCAAATTTTCTTTTTGACCAATTCAAAAAAAGGCTTTGGCAATTTTCCTTCCTTATTTTTTTTTTACCACCAGACCTATCCAGTGTGTTCTTAATTGTTCCATTAGAGTCCCCCATTATCAAAACTTGGTCATAAGTCAGTTCATCAAATTGTTGTATAATGTCTTTTTAAAAAGCATCCTTTGCACCATTTGGTGCATACAGTCCCAATAACAATGGTTTTTTTGCATTTAATATTATTTCTACCGCTACAAATCTTCCATCTTTATCTTTAAACACTAATTTCGGCTCCAATTCTTGTTTAATATAGAAAATCACTCCCCTTTTCTTCTGTTCAGCCAATGAATAAAATTCTAGTCCCAGTTGTTTATTCCATAAAAAATTGTAATCCTTTTGTTTGATATGCACTTCTTGTACACAAACTATACTACAATTTTGCTTTTTAATCCAATGAAACGTTGCCTTTCTTTTTGGTGGTGAATTTAGTCCATTTACATTCCAAGATAATAATTTGTAATCCATCATGGCGTAAATTCTTTATGTTCTTCATAAAACCTTCACAGTTCCTGTGTGCTTGTAATTGTAATCCTTTTTCCTTGCAGCTTAAAGCTCAGACCTACAGGTATTATCCATATATACCTCATTTCATTGTCACGTAGTTTTTCTGTCAATTTTTTATATGCTTTTCTGTCATTTATCACTTGTCTTGGCAATTCTTTCATGATTCTTACTGTGCTGCCTCCCACTATCAATGTCTTTTCAAAATTTTTATTCAAGATTTTTTCCCACCATTTCTTTTGTCATATATCTTATAACCACATCTCTTAGTAGATTATTTTTTTTGGCATATAGTGAGTTCACTCTCTCTATATAGTCATACATGTTTCTAGTCCCTTCAGGATCTTCCTCCAAAAATTCTGCAATTATTCTTATTATATATCCTTTCAAATCAGTCTCTTTATCCTCAGGTACTCCTCTCAGACGTATCTGGGTTTCCATCAATTTGCAGTCATGAATTGCCAGCTTTTCTTACATTTTTAACAAGGTGGAATCATGTACTTTCAGTCTCTCTTCCACCTCTTGCACTTTCTTTGATGTTACCACAGTCTCATTTCTGAGATCTTCTATATTTTCCCTTAGCTCTTCAATGTCTTTTCTAATTTCTTTTTTAGAGGCAGTTATCATGTCTCTCATCATCCTGGCTTCCATTGCTTCTAATTGCTCTTGCATTTTCTCCATTGAGGCAGTCCTTGCACGGGTTAACTTATGCTCTGACATTTAAAAAACACCAACAATTTTGACCTCTCCAAAATAAATTTAAACTATCAGGTTTGATAGAGTAAGTCTTGCCCTTTTCAATAAGCCTAATTTCGCCATCCTCAGAGCCTCCTGGGCTCAGATATTAATTTTTAAAGTTTTTCTTTCTTCCAAAATGGCAGTCACGACTTTCTGCTTCCCTTTAAAAAAAAAATTCCTTCAAAAGGCTTCTAAAATAATTATCAGCAATAATGTCCAATAGTATTTACCTTATAATTGTCACCTCTGTCAGTTTCACCAATTTTTAATGTCCCGAACACTTTAAAAACTTTGTTTAAATTTTGACCTCCTAGCAATGGCTGCCGATGTTTTTCTATGGTATTATAGTCCTAGAGTAGGCTAGCTACTTCAATGATTTCCCTTTTCCATCCAACACTTTCTGCTTTTCTTGCCACCAAATCCTGTTTTCACTGGTAAAAAGATCTCGTGATGTTTGACATATTTCCTGTGTTGACTGTGAGAGCTGCAAATCTGTGACGATGGGGCTTTTTCACCAAAACTGCAAGTAGACAAAACAATAAATTCCTTTCCACTTTTTAGCACTGTCCTTTAAATTACAAAGTTCAAATTTCACCCCTTCTCCCTTTCTTCTTCCAAGCTTTCTGAATCTCTATTTCCCACCTTCTGATTTTATTTTGTTTAACTTTGAATAGTCCCGGAATGAAGCTAGTCATCAGTACCTTTTTCTGCAGTTATCCAGATCCAACACTGGTCTTGTATAGCTTTAGATGTTTAGCAGTCTCAAAGAAGGTTAGGATCCTGTCGAGCTTATGTCAAATAAATGACTCTGGAAACTTCTGCAGATGATGAATATGCAACTCGTCTCCGGAGACCTCTCAAAGGAGCCACCCCCCGGGACTCCCTTTTAGCCAAGGTAAATCTCCTCAGAGTTTCCTGTGCATATCTTGGACTGATCTCTGACAGGGAAAAGTAGGCAGCAGGCATTAAATTGCCCTCCACTACCCCGAACAGAAGCCCCAGCCTGCTCCCCTTCTGAGAAGCAATTCAGCTCAGCATTTTCCAACCCTGGAAGTCATCCTAGAAGGTTGCAGGTTCAATCCCCCATCATCTCCAGTTTAAAAAATGGCCAGGCAGTGGGGGATATGAAGCCATAAAAGACTGAAACCAATCCAAGAACACACAAAAAGCATCATGGCAGCGTGGGGGATTTGAATCTACATGTTCTAGATCGGGGTGGCCAAAATGTGGCTCGGAGCCACATGTGGCTCTTTCATATATATTGTGTGGCTCTCAAAGCCCCCACTGCACCATCAGCTGACTTGGAAAAGGAATTTCTCTCTTTAAATCACTTCTCCAAGCGAAGCCAGCCAGCAGCTTGGAGAATGCACTTCGTTTCTTTCCACCTCTCTGTCCCTCATCCCTCCCATCTGCCTGCCTGCCTGCCTGCCTGCCTGCCTCCCTTCCTTCCTTCCTTCCTTCCTTCCTTCCTTCCTTCCTTCCTTCCTTCCTTCCTTCCTTCCTTCCTTCCTTCCTTCTCAAACATCTGATATTCATGTCTTGTGGTTCTCAAACATCTCTGGCTCTTGCATTAAGCGAGTTTGACCACCCCTGTTCTAGATCCTAATTTGACACTCATTAGACTCACATTGGTTCTGTCTTGCAGGCCCCTTTTCCAGGCACGTGAATGGCATTATTGTTTCTTGTTTATCCTGTCAGGTTGAATGAGCAGCCATCAGTGGTTCGTCTCCCTTCTCCATCTGTTGCTGCTCATGTTCCTAACAGCCAGTGTTACTTGCTTCAGTAGTTGAGTGACCAGTGGGATGCTGGGGAAGGTAGACTTAATCCCTACAAGGATGATTGACATCACTACCTTGACTGCTCATGCACAGAAGTGTAAGCCTATGAGGCGCAGCAGAACCCCAGATTACTGGTCTATTAAACTCAGTATTGCCTACTCCAACTTTCAGTAGCTCTTCAGGGACCCAGGATGGGATGGCTCTCTAGGGACTCAAGCAGAGACAGGGTTCCCAGCCTCCAGGTGGGGCCTGGAGATCTCTTGCTTTTACAGCTAATCTCCAGCTGGCAGAGATCAGCTCCCCTAGAGAAAATGGCTGCTTTGAAGGGTGGTCTCTATGGAATTGTACCATACTGAGGTCCCTCCCCTCCCCTCCCCAAACTCCACTCTCTCCCAGCACCACCCCCAAAGTCTCCAGGTATTTTCCAACACAGACCTGGCAACTCTAAGGGGAGATCTTTCATATCACCTTCTACTTGATCCTTTTTATTTTATTTAACTTTACTTGGAGATGACAGGGCTTCAACCCAGGACCTTCTGCATGCAAAACTGATTCTCTGCTCCTGAGCCACAGCCCATCCCTCAAAAGGCACAGCTTTCCAATGTGCAACAACAGAGCTCACTAGGGATTTGAACTGTCTGCCTTCGAACAAAGCAATAAGACCTTAAGCCAGGCAGTGATAGTATAGTAAAATATTAAAAATTTTCTGAAGCTGCATAAAAATTCTATTCACTTTTCAGTCAATGTCTTTGATAGTGACAGCAACAAATTAGTAGCAATTTTTATTTGGGTAGTATGTAAATAACAAATTTTTAAAAAAGTCAATTCATGGTTGGAATCATCTTTGATTTTAAACATACCAACTAGATATAAAAAAGCAAAGTAAAAAAGTGTACCTCAGCTGCCAAACTTCTAAAATGAGATCTCAGTACTCAAATTTCCCTGGGTTTTGCCTCATTTCAAGTCATGTCCTAATCCTGGTATACAGGCAGTGAGGAACAGCTATGTAGTACTGAGGTAAAGACACTAGTCAAACAGAGGAACTAGACAGTCCTAAATTCAGAGACAAATTTTTGACATTTGAAACAGTTTCTGGGCAAAGTCTTAACTCAATTTTTTAAATAATTATTTTTCAAACTTTCAGAAAGTATAAAAGATGAACCAACATAGTATCACAAAATCAAAGCCTCTTGCCCAGTTGCAAACAGTATGGAAAGACTACCAGGTAAGATACAATTATAAAGAATATACAGCTAATTTTTAGCAACGTAATTATAAGTTAGAATAGTAGCAATGTAGAAGCACAATATAAGCATAAAGCTGTTCACATTCTGATTAATTTGAGTAGAGACATTTTGGGTTTGCATAAATTCCAAAAAATTATGGCAATTCCCTGCTGCTACACCTAATCCCACACCACTGATCTGTGGAGGTGAGAGGAAAATGGGAGAATAAAAGGTGTTGCTGATTCCATGACATTATTTCCAGGCAAAATCCAGGAAGCGATGTCACAGGTTACCATTATGCTTTAGGAATTCCACCAATCTCTATGCTCTTCATCACAGAAATTTCAGGGATTCCCAGAGAGTCATGGGTGTATGGGTGTGACATCACTTCCAGGTTTTCACCTGAGAATGATGCCACAGTGTTGGCGATACTGTTTCCAGGTCTCCCTGGGAAGAGCCCAGTGGTTGTCATTCATTTAAGACAGAAAACAGAGGCAAGAACAAGATGGGTAAAAGAAGAAAACTCCACTTTTGTACCTACCAGAGGCTTTGTTTGGACATCCAAACTTGGCCTGGAAGGATCTGATGACTGCAGAGGTAAACAGTCATCATCAAAACCAGAACAGGTGCAGAACAGAAAAGCAACAGACCTCCAAGCAAGAAGCAATATTGGCCAGTAGTGCCTGGAGTTACTAAAACTCATGGCACTTTATTGAATTATGCCTGAGGCTGTTGTCGTCTGGAGTTTGTTCTTACCACCCAAAGCCTCTGTGAATGAGCCCATTATTGCAAAACAAACAGGATTATGGACCCTGCTGCCATTCCCTTAGCCTCTACAGGCACTTGCCTTTCAAGGAGATTAACACTTCAGAACATTTTCTGGGAAGCTACACTACACAGCAACAAATAAGGTGGTTTCTGTCCTGTGCTTGAGCGCTGTGACCACCTCCTCTTTGCAAGTGTTGCAGTCTACAATGGATGGTGGTCTTTTAATGTGCAGGATAGCCTTACAATGCCAAACACAATGATGCAAGATTATTCAAGATAACAGAGGGACACTATGAACAGACAACAGTTCTCATAACTGTTGTCTGAAGCAGCATTTATTGTCCCCCTCTCCCTGCCATCCTACCCAAGCAATTGCCTAGAGTTACAACTAATCTCAGGAGGACTACAGAAATCAGGAAAATGCCACAGAAATGAGACCTATAAAGAATAGTGAAAGGTGGGGAACAACTTAGAAATTCCCCTCTGCATCACCTTATAATTATTCAGAAACTCTACTCTAGGAAATCTCCAGGCATTACCTGGAGGCTGGCAAATCTGTTTAATAGTCATAATGGAGCCCAGCCACTGTCATGTGAGAAGCAGTGTGTTCCATGCTGCCTGAGCCTTCCCATTGTGGTCTCAATCATAGAAGCTGGAAAGTGGACACTTTTGGCTGAGGTAAACATGAAAGAGGGCTGCCCCTCCCCCCCTTTCCTCTGGTTGTCCCATTCAAGGCAGCCAGAAACAAGAGAAAACTGGAATGGTCCTGTTTATAATGTATTGAATTAGGTGAGGAGAGGACAAGACTTGAAAACCCCAAGGGAGCCATGAAGCTCATGGTGAGACCTTCAGCCAGTTATCCTTGCTCAGTCAAAGCTGCCTCACAGGGTTGTTGTGGAAGAAGAAAGGGGGTGCCATGGTCACCTCCTTGGAGGAAGAGAGGGGGAGAATCAAACAAATGGAAAAATAACAAATGGTGGGAAAGCTAACAGATAGCTACAAGGCAGGGTAAAGCAAATTTACTGAAACGGCAGATTTATTAGTTCAGCTGAGCGATTCAAGAAGTATATAGTTCGAGTGGATTCAACGACCTTGAAAGGAGGTTAATTAATTGTTGAAATGCTGAAAAAAAATACATGAAGAGGCCTGACTAAAATGAAAATATTATTCTGAAGAAGTGGTGGTGGGGAGGGGAGACAGAAACACACACAAAACCCCAACTCAAATGTTAAGACAAATGGAAAGAGGAACAGATGGTTTATTTTTAGCTTTGTGAAGTAAAAGATGAAGAATATCAGGAGTGAGACAAATGGAATGGAGGTTGAGGTAAAAGATGAGGAATATTAGAAGTGAGATGAATGGAGTGGAGGCTGAACAAATGGCCATTGTAGGAGGACAGGAGTGAGAAGGGATGAAGTGTGCTTAGCAAAGCCAAGGGTAAAATTAAGATAGATGACATGGGAAAGGCATCCCTATAAAAGAATTTGGTGAGAGGCGGGAAGCATTGCTAGCCAACAGAGGAGGAAGCTGAAGGATGAGCTAAACCAAAGCACAGAGACACTAAACTAACAGGGAAGAGGAGAGGCTCCAGCCATCCCATAAAGACTACGTAAGGCAAGGACCATAGTTCAACAGCTGAACACCACTGACCAGTTTGGTGTAGAGAACTAGTGAGGGGTAGAGGTTAGAATGTCAGGTGAAAAACAGTCAAGAGTCCAGCAGAACCTTTATGACTAACAAATTTTATTGTAGCATAAGTTTTCGAGAAACACAGCTCTCTTTGTCAGGTGGGGCAGCAAGGGTTCAAATCCATTAAGCTCACTGGATGACCTTGAGCCAGTCTCTCTCTCTCTCTCTCTCTCTCTCTCTCTCTCTCTCTCTCTGCCTAACCTGCTTCCCAGCAGGTTGTTGGGAGGAAAAAAATGGAAGAACCATGGATACCTCCCTGAGCCCCACAAAGGAAGAAGTCAATTAAAAATGGATAGATGCTTTGCTTTGCATGTCCCTGGTATATTCAGTTAAAAACGTCTCCGTGTATTAGTACCTCTACCCAAGACCCTGGAGACCTGCAGCCACTCAGAACAGACAGTACTATGCTAAAACAGATCAATGGACTGACTCAGCATAAACTAGCCTCATAAATTAGGTTAGGTCAGCATTTTATTCTCAGGGGCATCTACTAACACCGAAGGGAGAAATTAATGGATTCAACTTGCGATATATACTTCAGACAGAAAAAAGATTAACCTTTCTGCTACTTCTCCCCATGTCTCAATTGTTTAAAGTTCAAGCCATTCAATTATTATTACCTGAGTGACAGCTTAAAACCCAAATATATTATCAAACATTACTGTAATAAAGCAGAAATTCTGATTCTCAAACTTAAGGGTGAAGGGTATGATTTCAGTGGGTTGTGATGGCAATACAGGGGAAAGTGGGCTTGAAAATACAACTGACCACCACCCCAATATACAACATTCTCTGAAACACACCTACAAAGAGCCGAGGCTTGACATGTCCAAAATGAATGCAGACATGCAGATCGATATTAGTGTGCAGACAGATGGAAACTGTGTCTCTGTGTGCTCATTTTTATTTGAAGGCATGCTCTTCCCCTGTCTTCCCAATCTAAATTCTAATGCAAGTTTTCTAAAACTGGGTCAGCAGTGAGAAGAGAGAGAGGAGAGCAGAGCGGAGCATATCCGCAGCTACCTGCCTGATGAGATATGTAAGGAAACCAGGAACTCACAATTAGCAAAGAGATTACAGGATTAACCCATCTGCTGGAATCGCCTGCAAGGAAAATGAGATCACTTAGCAGACATGGGCCAAAATGAGGAGGAGGGAAAGGGAAAGAATCCGCGAACAGTTGCAAGCAAAGGAAACACTGGGCTGCCTGTGGGAAGCACCAAGACGCATGAAGATTCTTGGTGTGTTTCCCCCCCCCAAACTCCATTAACTGTACAGTGAAATGGGTCATGGATTTGTCCGGGGATATAGGGGGACAGTTGGTGGTCTATACTAAAATAATGGAGGATGCTTCTGCAAGCCAAAAACAAGGTTGTAGTGGTCTCTCAGCTAAACTTGGCAAACAGGGAGTACAAAGATCCAGAACAGACCTTGGAGCAGGATAAGGAACAAAGGACTAACAGACTAATATGTTAAGCTGGGTAGCTGTGTTAGTCTGTCTGCAGTAGCAGAAAAGAGCAAGAGTCCAGTAGCACCATAAAGATTAAGGGGTTTTTTTACTGACAGAAACCAAGGTATGAATGCTGGCAATACTGTCATGGTTGCATAACAACCCTCACTGAAATTTCTGGAGGAGGAGGAGACGATATTGGACTTATATCCCACCCTTCACTCTGAATCTCAGAGCAGCTCACAATCTCTTTTGCCTTCCTCCCCCACAACAGAAACCCTGTGAGTTGCGTGGGGCTGAGAGAGCTCACCCAGAAGCTGCCCTTTCAAGGACAACTCCTGTGAGAGCTATAGTTGACCCAAGGCCATTCCAGCAGGTGCAAGTGGAGATGGCCATCTAGCCTCTGTTTAAAATCTTTAAGGTGCTCCCACATTATAGAAGTGTTGTGGTTAAGTGTGCAGACTCTTATCTGGGAGAACCGGGTTTGATTCCCCACTCCTCCACTTGCTGGAATGGCCTTGGGTAGCCATAGCCCTTGCAGAGCTGTCCTTGAAAAGGCAGCTTCTGTGAGAGCTCTCTCAGCCCCACCTACCTCACAGGGTGTTTGTTGTGGGGGGGGGGGTGGAAGCTAAAGGAAATTGTGACCGCTCTGAGACTGAGATTCAGAGTATAGGGCAGGATACAAATCCAATATCTTCTTCAATAACTTGGCTGAGCCTAGCAGTAGTTGGATACAACTCAAATGAGCAACTTGCTCCTGCATAACTTCTGCAATTTGGTCAATTTTTTGCCAGAGAGAGGCTGCCAGTGGGAGGGATGAATGAAAGCAAAGAACCAGCTTACTGTGGGGATTAAGAGTGTCTGACTTGAGTCTGGGAGACCCAGGTTTGAATCTTTAGTTTGTCATGAAATCTGTAGATTGATCTTCAGCCAGTTGCTCACCGTCAGCATAATCTACCTAACAAGGCTGCTGTGGGCATGCAATGAAGAACAGGAGAACGGCCTATGCTTTTTTGGGTCCCCACTGGGGATAAAGGTGGGGTATAAATGAAGTAAGTAAACAAATGGATTTGATGACTTTGGGGAGGGTCAGATAAAAGGAAAGTTGGTTTGTGAGTGGGAATGAAAAACAGAAAGCAGGGAAAGGGAAGAGGATAGATATGGGGACTGCCAGGAGGAGAGAAAGAGTGTTGGGAGAGGAGACAAAGGAAAATCAAGCGACCCTTGCAAGTCCCTGTAGGTTCCCCTGCTTGTTTTATCCAACTAAGCACAAAAGTAAATATATAGTTCAGAAATGGATATATTTGGATGAGGGCCAGCAGACAGTCATATGTATGAGAAACCTGTTATCCCCAATTTTGATATCTTTGTTATGATAAGCAATCGTAAGAACAAACTGATAACGCTTTGATCAATTTCAAGAAGATACTGCAATACCGGTAACTTAGTAAAGTAACTGAAGTTATAAAACAGAGAGCCAAGAATGTCAGCCCTACCTGGTAGGGTAGCTAGCTATTGTTAGAAGATAAGTATGAAAACTTATAAATACAGAAGACTGCATGGAACTGGAGCATCTTCTCTGTAACCTTCTTACTTTGTTCAGCTATTTAATGGACTCACTCAAATAATTGCTCTGTTTTAATGAGCTATGTAAAATCAATGGATGATATTATCATGCTCTTTTAAGTGAGCCTTTGTGGGGTTTATATCTTAATACAAAGATAAAACGCAGGCAAGATCCTCTACTAATATTTCTACTTGTGTACCATACCCAAAATGAATCAGAAACATTGTTGAGAAATACCTCTTGCCAGGACAGAAATGACCCAATATAGGAAAACTAACCAGACATCTAGGGTTTCTTAAGTGCATGCCTATATCTGAATCAGGCCTATCCAGAGTCATCTGGAACAAGTGTTTGCACTAGAATCCTTGCTAGAGATGCCATGAAATTTATTGGCAAAGATGTGCAAAGTCAAATTTAGTGTCATTAGGGTTTGTAGAATCTTTCGGGATCAAGTGCCGTGTTCTACTGGAGAAAGTTTTCCTTCCAGATGTTTCGTTCTCAGCTGCGGAGAACATGCTCAGTGGCATTGCAGCCGGAGCAGGCGCTCAGACCTTCTTGGCTGCTGTGCATTAGTGTGTTTGTCAGTCAGGTAGTCAGATATGAGCCAATCACCAGGTCTGTTCAGGAGCACTGAATAACCTGAACGCCATCGTGACTGGTCTATATCAGGATATTGCAATAATGCATATGTGCAAAAATACTGCTTGAAAATGTTGGTGCAAAAATATTGCCAATCCAAAGAGATTGACAGATTCGAATGCAGTTAAGAACTACGAAGACAGTGAGCATTAAAAAAAAAAGACTGACTGATATGATTTGTGACTGATTTACTGTCTATTTTTAAAAAATGCCTGCCAAATAAAGCCACATTACAATTAGGGAGAAAAGTAGAACTTCACTGAATTGTGTGAGAACAAGCATGCCCAAAATAACAATTGTACTGTGCTGTACTGTACTGTTAAGAACGAACAGTTGAAACAACCTAGTCCAGGGGTGGCCAAACTGTGGCTCGGGAACCACATGTGGCCCTTTCATACATATTGTGTGGCTCTCAAAGCCCCCACTGCCCTGTCAGCCAGCTTGGTGATGGCATTTCTTTCTTTAAATAATTTCTCCAAGCCAAGCCAACTTGCTCTCAACCAAGCCTGCCTGCTCTCAAACATCTGATATTCACAACTTGCAGCTGTCAAACATCTGACATTTATTCTATGTGACTCCTACATTAAGTAAATTGGGCCACCCATGACCTAATCCATGGATGGATGGATGGATGGATGGATGGATGGATGGATGGATGGATGGATGGATGGATGGAGGGATAGACAGACAGACAGAGTGTGTGTGTATATATAGATCAGATGAGATCAAGCTAGACTAGGCTACTCACGTCAAGTCAACCTAGCCCAGTATTATCTTCTCTCCAGGCTCTCAAGAAGGGAATGAAACAAAGCATTGGCTAAAGATAGCTGGATTTGTTGTATATCTTTGTAGAAGGTAAACACTCTAGATCCACAGCAGTTGGAGCCCATGAATGGGAAGACAGAGCTATTTCCAGATTGTGCAGGCCTTTAAGCCAGTTGCTGTCCAAAAGACCTCCCTCTCAGAAATGGCTGCTATGTCATGGATAGAAGGCAGGCAACTAAATAATTCAATTTAGAGTGTACTGTGGAATGTGGCAGCTTTGAATACCATGGGCACTTATTGGACAATGCATGTGACATCACTGCAGACCAGTGACACAGTTCTTCTTCCCTCCATGATCATGCAAAATGACAGGTTATGCACTTCACAGACCCTTAGTGTTCCTGAAGAAGATGACGACTGCAGATTTATACCCCGCCTTTCTCTCTGAATCAGAGACTCAGAGCAGCTTACAATTTCCTATATCTTCTCCCCTCATAACAGACACCCTGTGAGGTAGAAGAAGAAGAAGAAGAATTGCAGATTTATATCCTGCCCTTCTCCCTGAATCAGAGACTCAGAGTGGCTTACAATCTCCTATATCTTCTCCCCCCACCACAGACACCCTGTGAGGTGGGTGGGGCTGAGAGGGCTCTCACAGCAGCTGCCCTTTCAAGGTCAACCTCTGCCAGAGCTATTGCTGACCCAAGGCCATTCCAGCAGCTGAAAGTGGAGGAGTGGGGAATCAAACCCAATTCTCCCAGATAAGAGTCCACGCACTTAACCACTACACCAAACTGGCTCTCCTGTGCAAGCATTTATGTGGGCATTCACTAGCTACAAGATGCATCTCCTCCCCATCAGAGATACAATTCCAAGAAGACAGGGAGAGAAACTTAAACCCTGAAGACAACTCTATCAAAATTGTAAAAAAGGCTTCCTGATTTCACTTAAAAAGGCAAAAAAACCTGAGCCAAAACAAGGAGAGTGATTTGCTCTGGACAGGTTCCAAGGGAGAAAAAAAAAAGAAACAGTTGCCGTGTGTACTACTTCCTTTGAATTGAGACTGAAGAATTATCCCTCCCCCGCCCCCTACTAACTCACTTGAAATGCAATAGGGTCAAATTTTGAACTGGTTGTCACCATAAGCCCACATTAAGAGGCAGACAGACAAAGGCAAAGCTTAATTTAAGCCTGACTCAGCATACTTCTTGTGCCACACTCCTCCGATCATGTGCATAATGCTTTCCCATCACTACTACGCCACTGCAGTCACAGCCCACACATCTGGGATTAGAGGGCAGGGCTCCAAGGAGATTTCAGACCAGCCATAACCTTAGACTGTAACGATTTTGCATTTAAACAGCACGATGTGGAAAAGAATCAGACCTAGAAGAGTGCAGTAATATTAAAATGATGGGAGGAGAGGGCAGGAATTATTTCGTAGAAGAGACTGCCAAAGAGAAAAGCAACATGGAGCCAAGCAATTGTGGCAGCGAAGAGAGGAGGCAACCAAGACACACACACACAGCATAAATCCAAAAAGCATCAGGGGGAAAGCTGCATTCAGGAGTGTCATTCTATGACTAACTCCGCTTGAGGGAGCCGCCTATTTCCAGCTGAATTGTTTGTCCATTGGCCGAGTTTCATTTATCGTGAGGATTATTAACCTTTCAAGACTTATTGAAAATCGATGTCTTCGCTCACTTCTAAGTGGGAGGAAAGCCACTGGGCTCCCTTTTCATGTCTGATCCCTAAGGGATAGTTGTTTATACTAGTAGGGGGGAATGCTACAGTAAATCTGCACAACGCAAGTTGTTCCTGGTGAGAGGCAGTGGCATTGCCATGCCTGGAGCTGTTCTGCTTTCAGGCTGGAGCTAGTCTCACAATCCACACAGGGTGGAAGTAAAAATGTCAGAAGACCAAAGATGCATCTGGTGCAGCATTCTGATTCCTGCAGGGACCAACAACAAAACCTCCCCTCTAGCATTATTATTATTATTATTTCTAACTTCATTTATAAACTACCCTTCACGCTGAGACTCCAAGTGAACTATGAAATATGAAAAGCAATTCAATGAGATAGCAAGAACCTCTGATACACAATGCAGAAAGTCTAGGACCAGAACTAGAAAACACAAACACCCCCTCCCACCATCTAACACATGACATTCCATAATAATGGAAGCGGGTTACAAAGTTAGAGGAGTCATAGTAAAAGGTGAGAGGATAAGCACAACAAACGCCACAACTTCTTGAGCTTTTCCATTATACTATGGTTCTGATCCCTTTATATTCTGCAAAACAAGAAAAGTGTGGATGCCTTCCAGACCACCTCAGGCATGACCTAGGAACATAAGAGAAGCCATGTCAGATCAGGCCAATGGTCCATCCAATCCAACACTCTGTGTCACACAGAGGCCAAAAAAAACCCCAAGTGCCATCAGGAGGTCCACCAGTGAGGCCAGGACACTAGAAGCCCTCCCACTGTGCCCCCCAAGCACCAAGAATACAGAGCATCACTGCCCCAGACATGCAAACAACAGCCCTCTACCATTGTCCACCCACCACAACAACTGGCATTCAAAGGTATATATCCTCTGAATATGGAGGTTCCATTGAGTCATCATGGTGAATAGCTACTGATAGACCTAGCCTCCCAAAAAGCTACTTTTCAAAGCCATCTATGCTTGTGGTCATCACCACATCTTATAGCAGTGAGGGGAGGGGGACATAGTCATATTCTGTGTGAATTATCTATCTATACTGAGTACATTTTTATCCCATCCTTCCAACAAGGACCTGAAGGCAGCATCCACAGTTGTCCCTTCTTCATTTCATTAGCTCAGTAGCCATGTCAGAAAGGTTAGGCTGAGAATGTGAGATTGGCCCAAGGTCACCCAACGAGCTTCCATGGCAGAGTGGGGCTTTGAACCTGGGTCTCCCAGATCCTAGTCCAGTACCCTAAAACATTACATCATAATTAGAGAATCCATATTTCCCTTTGACTGTCCTGAATCTATAGTCCATCAATTTCACTGAGTGCCCTTCGAGTTCCAGTATTATGGAAGGTAGAAGAACCCCACATGTCTCTATCCACCTTGAACACACTGGGCATCTGCTCCACACCATGTCTTTTGTATCCAAGTACGATACCCAGGTAAAAAAAGAAATTATCAAGGGAGAATGACACACAGGTGTTTATAACACTGTTTTGCTCAATGACATTTAACGGAAGTGATGCCATTTCTTGTTCCATCATCCTTATTTTGCAGAGAAAAGCGACCAAACAAGTGCACCATTCATAGCTGTCCTCAAATCAGTTTGTATCGAGTACACAACAGAACGGGATATGAGAAAGAAGGGGCCTTGAAGATTACATGCTCGAAATCTTCAAAGCCAGTTGATAGCGGATGTTGCTGTGTATAGCTCCAACACCAAGAAGAGGATTTAGGGAGGATGAAAGAGGAGGCTGTGTGCACACACCTTAAAGGGCAAAGAGGAGGAAGTGCACTGAAAGGAATATTCTGGGGCCAAGGTTCACCCTTCAGTTGTCTCCATCTCCAGTAATTTCAAAACCTTGCAAAACCCTGCAAAAAGCTCCCGTCCACCTGTGCAGCGGCTATTTCTCTGCCTCACTGGAGTGGAGCAATCTAAATGGTGAGAAGACCTTGGCATGGCTCCTCCATCCTGTCTGGAGTGATGGCAGTTATTCCTGCCTACCAGACCAAGCAGAAAAGGGCACAAGAGGCCAAGACAGGCTACAAGAGCAGCCCAGTTGATTGGGATAGAATCACAGAGCTGGAAGGGACCTCCAGGGTCATCTAGTCCAACCCCCTGCACAATGCAGGAAATTCACAAACACCACCCCCTAAATTCACAGGATCAGTATTGCTGTCAGATGGTTATCTAGCCTCTGTTTAAAAACCTCCAAGGAAGGAGAGCCCACCACCTCCCGAGGAAGCCTGTTCCACTGAGGAATCGCTCTAACGGTCAGGAAGTTCTTTCTAATGTTGAGCTGGAAACTCTTCTGATTTAATTTCAACTCACTGGTTCGGTTCCTACCTTCTGGTGCCACAGAAAACAATTTCGCACCATCCTCTATATGACAGCCCTTCAAGTATTTGATCTTATCACCTCTCAGGCACCTCCTCTATATCTATACCCTTCTTTAAATGTTGGGAGATCAACATTTCAGTTCTCAAAACTGAACACAAGACTATTGAGACAGCCAACAGTCAAAAGTCTGGAAGCCATAGCACCAACCAGCACAGGGCCAACCAATCAGTACAGAGCTCAAAACCAGGGCTGATGCCTGGTGTGTGGAGAGCACCTGGTCCACAGGACCATCCCACCAACACTGTCAGGTCAAAACCGAGGCTCCTAATAGCCTCCCAGGATGACTCATTCCTCCTGGAGTGGGGAAACCAACTTGCCCAGCTTTAATAATAACAATAGTAATAATAATAATAATTTTTAATTTATATCCCGCCCTCCTCGCCGAAGCAGGCTCAGGGCGGCTTACATGACATAAATGCATCATTACAATAATACAGCAATAAAATTAAAAGTACAATTACATTTCAAACAGCGTTTAAACCAGTAATTTAAAACCACAGTATGATATGGTGCTACAGTCTTGATTTTCAGCAGATTTTGTGAGCTAGATCTCAGTACTCTCTGGAGAACATATGGGGAGAGACGGTCCCTAAGGTAGGCAGGTCCTAGGCCATATAGGGCTTTAAAGGTAATAACCAGCACCTTGTAACAAACTTGGTACACAATTGGCAGTCAGTGCGGTTCCCGTAGCCTAGGCTGTGTATGTTCTCACCTAGGCAGTCCCACTAACAGCCTGGCTGCTGCGTTCTGCACTAGCTGCAGTTTCCGGGTTTGGCACAGGGACAGCCCCATGTAGAGGGCATTACAGTAGTCTAACCTCGAAGTGACCTTTGCATAGATCACTGTTGCCAGATCATCACGCTCCAGGAAGGGAGCCAACTGCCTCGCCCGTCTAAGATGAAAAAAGGCGGATTTAGCAGTGGCTGCTATCTGGGCTTCCATTGTCAGAGAAGACTCCAGTAGCACCCCCAGGCTCTTGACCCTGCGCACTGCTTTCAGTGGCGCACTATCAAAAGCTGGTAGGGGAATTTCCCCTCTCAGACCGCCACGGCCCAGGCAAAAGACCTCTGTCTTCGCTGGATTCAACTTCAACCCACTCAGCCTAAGTCAACCTGCCACAGCTTGCAACGCCAGGTCCAGATTTTCAGGGACATCATCAGTCCGGCCGTCCATCAATAGATAGAGCTGGGTGTCATCAGCATACTGGTGGCAACCCAGCCCATATCCCCGGGCAATCTGGGCAAGAGGGCGCATGTAGATGTTAAACAACATCGGGGAGAGGACCGCCCCTGAGGCACCCCACAATTACGAAGGTGTCTCTGGGATAGTTCCCCCCCAATTGCCACCCTTTGTCCCTGACCATCAAGGAAAGAGGAAAGCCATTGCAAGGCCAGCTCCTGAATCCCTGCGTCGGCGAGGCGGCGGGTCAGTAACTGGTGGTCGACCGTATCGAACGCAGCCGATAGGTCTAACAACAACAGTACCGCCGAACCACCTTGATCCAGATGCCTTAGCATTCAAGCATCCTTTCCTTGAGCCAAGTTATCAGATGTGACACTCCTAATATGGTAAGCAACAGCAAGTTCATCTTCTCTGGGCTTCTGTATGGGTTCATTGCCGGTGATGTTCTTGGGGGTCCTGAAGCAGTTCACGGGGGCACTACTTGTGGACAGGTCAGCCACATATTCCTAGAGACAGACATGGGTTTCCCTTGCAGGCCTACACTCTTTCTATGCTAGGAAAATGGCACTGGGTAGGGCAGAGGCTGAACGTACTTCTACTCGTGCACCACGGTCCTGATCCTAACTGGTCATCACACACAGAGGAATAGAGGAGAATCTACAACTCACACGCGATTGTGTTATTTCTGACACAGGGTGAGGGTACCAGAACCAACTTGTATGTAATGTGTCAAGCGGAACCGGAGACTCCGGGAAGCGAACCTGAGATCTTCTGCACACAAAGCAGATGCTCTGCATCTCAGCGACAAAGAGGTAAGCAGCAGGCACCAAGGGAAGTGAGACTGAAGCAGAAATTTTCAGCCTCCTGAACAAATGACATCATCACCTTTCATTCTGCCTGTTGCAAGAGTCATCAAATCTACTGCTTTCTACCAGCACAGATTTTTGCTTTTAAAGGAAGAAAAAGCAAAACTAGAAAAACTAAGAAGCATCCCTGCAATCAAAGGCTAATTACTCGGGGGCTTCATCATCAAACAGAAAGCATTATTTGTTTTCACGGGCTTCTTGCAAATGAAAGACGATGGCTAATTTATTCCTGCAAAAATTGCTTTGAGTCTGTGAGAGAAGTCGCTTTAAGAGCTTGCACGCACCTCTTTATGTTTCTACAAGCTGCATTCAAATTGAAATTCTTGTCAAACTTCCTTGATCATATTTCTAAAATTTGGGGGAGAGGAGGGGGAAGGACTAAAAGAAATGCAAAATAAGAAAGGGCAGGGAGGAACCTCTTCTAAATAAGTTGGCCTTATTCAAACTGATGTCTTCAAGCCTTTAAAAAATGCAGAGCTGAAACTGCTGAGAGTGAACTGGTTGTTCAGTTAGGGTATAATTTTGCAACATAGTAACACATTTCTTAAATAGGTTCAGTAATGAGTTGGGAGATCAACATTTCAATTCCCTCCAGCCGCTGTCAGATTCTTTCCACCCTAGGATATGTAAATATATACCTGTAAGACAGTTTTTGCCATCCTGAGTAACTTCTAAAGGCTCTGAAATAATTTGAAGGGCACTTTTGAAATTCTCCTCCTCCAAATTTCAGTCCCTGACTTTGAAGTTCCAAATTATCTGGTCTCGTTTCTGAAATGGAGTCAACATACTAGAAACCCTTCATTGTTCTGAAATGGATTTCTGTGTATTGGTACACAGCACTATACTTTCATTATCTGGCATAATGGCATAAGCCATCGTCCAGAAATCCGAATCTTTCATGACGAAACCATCGACATCACCTGAGATTATTTTACTGCGATGTTTCACAAATGTGCAGAAGCATCAGCAAACCAAACCCACACAAAAAGAATCATGACAGAACCAAATAACATCTCTGATCATCCCTACTTATTTCTCCGTGATTTACTTCTTTTTTTTCTCTTGTATGTGCATTCTCATTAAAAATGCTTTATTAACTGTGTTTGCCTGTGTTAAGTATTAAGGGTGCAATCATAATTTTCTGGAAAGTGATAGCTTATATTGCTTGTTTTTTATCTTTCGGTAAAACGAGCCTTCTGTTCATTCAAGCCAAAAGAAATCCAGGGCTAAGACTGGGGCAAAAACTTTCTTGCTATGCCTTGTACTGATTCCTGGTGTTCCAGATAGAGAACGGTGAGGAACATCTATCCCTGGAGAGCATTTTGCTTGAGTTACCAAGGGTACAGCTGTTAATTAATGGCAGTGATGAGAGGAATTTTCAAGGGTATACATTTTGAAAGGGGGGGGGAGTTATTGATTGATTGGCTGACTGATTAAGTTTTTAAGCTGGGTCTCAGAGCACAAAGAAGAAGATGATATTGGATTTATATCCAGCCCTATACTCTGAATCTCAGAGTCTCAGAGCGGTCACAATCTCCTTTTACCTCCCCCCACCCCCACAACAGACACCCTGTGAGGTAGGTGGGGCTGAGAGAGCTCTTACAGCAGCTGCCCTTTCAAGGAAGATGAAGAAGATATTGGATTTATAGTATATCCCGCCCTCCACTCCGAAGAGTCTCAGAGCGGCTCACAATCTCCTTTACCTTCCTCCCCCACAACAGACACCCTGTGAGGTGGGTGAGGCTGGAGAGGGCTCTCACAGCAGCTGCCCTTTCAAGGACAACCTCTGCCAGAGCTATGGCTGACCCAAGACCATGTTAGCAGGTGCATGTGAAGGAGTGGGGAATCAAACCTGGTTCTCCCAGATAAGAGTCCACACACTTAACCACTACACCAAACTGGCTCTCCTGCGAGAGCTATGGCTGACCCAAGGCCATTCCAGCAGCTGCGTGAAGGAGTGGGGAATCAAACCCGGCTCTCTCAGACAGAAGTCTGCACACCTAACCACTACACCAAACTGGCTCCCTCAAAGCTTAAAACAAACACTGCGATCTAAAACAGAAAGATCTGAGTCCAGTAGCACCTTAAAGACTGACGAGATTTCCAGGGTATAAGAGTTCAAGAGTCAAAGCTCCCTTTATCAGGATTTTGACTCTTGCAAATTTATACCCTGGGAATTTTTGTTGATCTTTGTTACTGGACTTAAACTTGCTATTCTGCCACAGACCAACATAGTGATCCACCTGAAGCAGTCTAAAATGATATCGATAAAACAGTCCACAACTATAAAGCAACTAAAAAAAGACTGATCTCCTTAGCTAAAAGCAGGGGTAGAATTCTAGCA
Source organism: Heteronotia binoei (assembly GCF_032191835.1). Lineage (NCBI taxonomy): Eukaryota > Metazoa > Chordata > Lepidosauria > Squamata > Gekkonidae > Heteronotia > Heteronotia binoei. The sequence continues at coordinate 64,486,016 of NC_083233.1, forward strand.
GGAGCTCCTTTGCATATTAGGCCACACACCCCTAATGTAGCCAGTCCTCCAAGAGCTTACAAGGCTCTTTTTTGTAAGCTCTTGGGAGGATTGGCTACATCAGGGATGTGTGGCCTAATATGCAAAGGAGCTCCTGCTAGAATTCCACCCCTGGCTAAAAGCCCAGGTAACGAGAAACGTTTTACCCTGGAGCCTAAAGGAAAGTAAGGTAGGTAGATGCCAGGCAAGCCACAAGGTGGAGAGTATTCCAAAAGTGAGTTGCCACTACCGAAAAAGCCCTGTTTCTAATTGTCACTTGCAGCACCCTCTGTAGGCGGGGGCACAGAGAGTACAGCTTAAGAAGAAAATCATAAAATTGGGGGGGAGGGCAATACAGGAAGACCCCTTTTAAAACCATATATGCTAGCAGTCAACACCCCAAATACATTTAGCAGTAAAAATCACTGCAAAAATAAAAGCAAATGTTCAATATCATCTTTTACCTTGCCTTGTGAGGCCTTCCTCTTTCAGGTATCCCAGCAGATGTCCTTCGGTTCACCGTTGAGTACTCCGGGTCCAGCTCGTACCCCTCGTCATCAACTCCAAGGCTGCGGTTATCATCCTCAAGCCCATAAGGCTCTGGTTGGAATCGTTCTGGCTGGGAGCGGTTTAAGTCCACATTGCTGCCTGTTGGCACTTGAGGTTGGGCAAGCGGACCATAGTTATCCCTTCTGCTTGGCAAGGTGAAACTGCCATCCTCTGGCCGGTAATTGTTCCCAGGGACATAGGCATAACGTGGACGGTAATTGACGCCACGGGACAAACTGCCGTAGTTGTCGGGGAGGTCTCCGTAACCATCATGCCCCATGAAAGGACGATATTGGCCATCGTGGCCATCAGGGTAGGAATCATTGTAGCTGTTGTAAGACCGTGTCAAGGTGGAAGAGGCCTGCGGTGTTACATAACGTTCCCCATTTTTCATGTGTCTTCTGTCTATCGAGTCAGTGTAACTACCCATGGGAGACGAGCCATCCACCACAGGGAGGCCGTCAGGACCAAGAGGCACCTGGCGCACTGTTCTAGTGGTGACGGTTTTCACCATTTTGGTAACCTGTAAAGTGCAGAGAGAGCGAGAGAGACCTATCAATGAAGGAGGTCCTTCAAATACAGTGCACAACCCAAATGTTCTTTTAGTATGGCACCCGCCAACAATCACCTTCATATAGTCAGGGCTCTGCATGGTTTCAGAAATAGTTAAATCCTATCCTCATATGGATGAGCCCCGTGGAGCAGAGAGGTAAGCTGCAGTACTGCAATCCAAGCTCTGCTCATGTCCTGAGTTTGATCCCAGTGAAAGCTGGTTCAGGTAGCTGGATCAAAACTGACTCAGCCTTCCATCCTTCCGAGGTCGGTAAAATGAGTACCCAGCTTGCTGGAGGAAAAGTGTAGATGACTGGGGAAGGCAATGGCAAACCACCCCTGTAAAAAGTCTGCCAAGAAGACATTGTGATGTGCTATCATCCCATGGGTCGGTAATGACCCAGTGCTTGCACAGGGGACTGCCTTTACCTTTTTATCCTCACGTGGGTCTGCCATATCAAATGTATACTATCCTGGCACTTTATTTATTTTAAGAAATTGCATGCCACCTCTCCAGAGATCTATAAACACATGAAGCTGCCTTGTACTGAGCAAGACCACCAGTCCATCAAGATCAATACCGTCTACCCAGGCTGGCAGTAACTCTCCAGGGTGTCAGCTGGAGGTTTTTCCCATCACCTGTTGCCTTTTTAAAGTGGAGATGCATAAACCTGGCACCTTCTGCATGCCAAGCAGATGCTCTACCATTCAGGCACAGCGCTGCCCCACCAGTCAAGACAATCAAAAAAAGTCAATAAAACAATGTGGTATTAGTAGCACATACAAATCTGTGTGGGTCTACCCTATAACATGGAAAAAGAAGATATTGGATTGGATTTAGGAAAATAATTGGATTTATATCCCACTCTATAATCTGAATCTCAGCGTCTCAGAGCGATCACAATCTCCTCTACTTCCCTGCCCCCAGAACAGACACCCTGTGAGGTAGGTGGGGCTGAGAGAGCTTTTTACAGCAGATGCTCTTTCAAGGACAACTCCTGTGAGAGTTATGGCTGACCTAAGGCCATTCCAGCAGGTGCAAGTGGAGGAGTGGGGAATCAAACACAGTTCTCCCAGACGAGTCCACGCACTTAACCACCACTCCAAACTGGCTCTCATCAAATGCATACAGATCTGAGATAGTGGTGCATACAGATCTGAGATTGTGGATGTGAGTTTCAGAGAAAGCTGGATCTGGGCCTAAATGGTAAACTCACCAGTTAAGCCAAAACTGATAACAGGCATACAATAGACTAACTAGATAAAGAGAAACAAATTACTTTCATCTCCATTTCATTGTGGTATTTCTATTGGTATATGTAAGTAAGAAAGAGAAGTATGAAATCCAGCATATAGATGAGATCCTCACTGAGAATACTAAGAAACTCCAACAGTTTTAAGTACCACAGAACATAAGTAAACCAAAGGCTGTCAAGAAATGAACCAACACAGAGAGGTAGTTAGAGTGTTAGTATCCTTGGTCTGGTGCTGATCTTTCCATGTAACCTAATTCTCCAGGTGAGCATGAGGATAAAACGGAGGAGGGAAGAACTATGTACACCATCCTGATTTCCTTGGAGGAAAGCCAGGTTAAAAAGAAGAACACAACACTGCCACTTGATGTTAGACCTGTTGTGAATATACATCAGCAAATGAATGCTATTTTAGGGTGAAACCATTTCAAGATGACATTCGTAAGCAAGAGGAGAAAAAACATGCTCTTTAATCCTGATGTAGATCATTTGCTTCCCAGTCACACTATGATCCTGTCCTATTTACTGCCGAAAACAATTTTTGCTGTCACCATGACTCACATTTGTTGATTTCATGCACCGGAGTTCAAGCCCCATAATTTTTAACAGACCCGTTAGCAAATTTATCAAGGACGCCAGCAGTGGCTTGCAGCTGCCTATTGGGTTCACAGACCAGGCGTACTGTTGGCGAGGCTTGTCATCGAGCCCAGGAGATTACAAGCAACAGCTCATTCTCTCTGTGAATTTAAACCCGCATCAGGTCTGCTCGAAGGCCACCCAACACATGTGCAAAAGGAACAGCCAAATGCAGGAGGACCAGCGATGCACGTTTCAAATTCAGTCGTCATGAGAAAAAATGTAGTGATGCAAACGTGACTTCTTGGTAGGGTTGCCGCCTCTGGATTGGAAAATACCTGGAGATTTTAGGGATGGAGCCTGGGGAGGGTGGAGTTTGGGGAGGAAAAGAATCTCAGCATAATATAATGCAATAGAGTCCACCCTCCAAAGCAGCCATTTTCTCCAATGGAACTGATCCCTGTAGTCTGGAGATCAGTTGTAATAGCAGGAGATCTCTGGGTACCACCTGAAGAGTAAAAACTCTTGGTTACACCTTTCTCATGCATGGCTTTGGGGAGAGGCAACATTTATTCATCTAAATATGTATATGCTGCTTTTCCACTTTAAAAAAATCTCCACCATACAATAAAATAAAACTAAAGCAAGGGAAGAAGAAATGAAAACAAGCAGAAAGTAAAACAGGCAAAGCAATTAAAAAAAAACAGTTGGGGTGGTGCTGGAAACTGGTTGTGTTGGAAAGTCAAGGTTTATTTAGGGTGACTCTTCATGGGGTTTTCAAGGCGAGAGACATTCAGAGGTGGGCTGCCGTTGCCTGCTTCTGTGTTGTGACCCTGGACTTCCTTGGTGTTCCCCCATCCAAATATTAACCTGGACTGATCCTGCTTAGCTTCTGAGACTGGATGAGATCAGGGCAGAAATCAGTTAAAATCCAATAAAACAAAAGAAAGAAGTAAAACTAAAAGTCTTGGAGAACAAGAGAACATCTGAACCTGATTGCAAAGATTTGTTCTGGGGAGGCGGATATTTCTTGAATAGGGTGCCACTTGTTCCAGATGACTCTGAACAGGCCTGATTCAGACACAGGTATGCACTGATACCCCCACATTACCCCAATGAACGCAGTCCTCTTAGGGGAAAATAGGGTTAGCTTTTCCTATCCAGAAAATGGGTGTAAACAGAGCAGAAAAGATATTTCTAAATAATCCCTAAAGAAGAAACACCCGGACTGTACCTATACATCCCTCTATCAGGTGTGGGGCTGATTTTGTTCAGGGAAATGGCACAATGGAGAGAGTCAAGCCCCCTCACTGCTCAGCATTACAACTGTCATTCTCCCTCACAACTCCCACCTGCAAAATGGGGATAAAGATGTCACAAAACCCATATCTTCTGAGGTTAAGTTCAGTGGTGACCAGAGACAAAACATTCTCAATAGTGGTATCTTGGGGGTGGAGGGCTTTTCCCAGAGGGGTTCACCTACAGCTTTTTAATCATTAGGCATCAAGATAAAGCATTTCCCCCCTTCAAAACAAGCTTTTAATTAAGGGTCTATATGACCCTTGCTGTTACTCTTATTGCTGAAGGAAGTTTATTCTGTTTTAAAACCCCATGTTCTTTGTAATTTTTTGTGCTGCTGTTATCTCCCACTTTTAAGTACCATTTTAAAGTCTTTCACTTTTTCTCGTAGATTGCTTCAATCTATTTTATGAAGAGAAACCGCCAGTAGCTTTTATCAATTAATTACTGTCAGCTGACCTTACTACAAGTAGAGAATGTATGTGAGCAGTTTCCCAAAGCAGTATATAAAAGCAAAGTTTTGTCGTAACATTGTAAGGTAATGGTAGACTAATACACTAAGTATTCTTAAAAGCAAATTCAATAGATTTTTGAAGACGAGCAGCGATTTGCAGCCCACAGTTCCTCACCACCCCTGTTTCATTTGCAGAGACTGGCTTGAGTCCTAAGTAGGCTTGACACAACCACAACAAACTACTTCATCTTGCCACCCGGGGTGGGAGTAGAAAATTCCAGAGACTTTGCTGTATTAACAAACACACACACACACAGAGACCAAGTACTTAGCTGCTACCCATTCAATAATGTGCCCATAAAAGGAGTGAAAGAGAGTGGGTTTTTTTCCATTTTTGCTACGTCCATGACTGGGTGGAATGGGGGCTCAATACATTTGCTTTCATCAGCACTGAACGGCAACCACTTTTAAGCTTTTAAGACTGTTTAAAACAGCAGGTGTTCAGTAAAAGTAACCAATGCCAGCCAATCCGGGGTCTGAGTGTAAAGCTGAAAGTGTGGTATTTTTACACACAGCGAAAAGGGGGGGGGGGGGACTTCTGAATCTGCATATGGCATGCTCAGTGGTTCAGAAGTAGGGGAAAAAGGGAAAGGGAGACATTTTGACCAGCAGCAATGGATTGAAATGCTATCGATCTGTTGCCAGATTAGCCAAGCTACTGCAAAAACACGAAATAATTAGAGCATGTTGCTGCGAGCAACTCTAAGCATATGTCCTTTGCTTGGGCATATTGATAGAAGAACAAGAAATAAGGGGGAAATCCGCTCAAAACAGCAAGCTTCTTGTCCCTCAGACATCTGTGAGTGAATGCTACCCTTCTGCCTAATGAGGTCCCACAAAGGCAGTAAAAACCGCATGCAGACTTCCCACTGATGGAATAATCAAGCTGTCTTGGGTGCGGAGTGATACAGCACCAGCTACTGGCAGAAACTCCACCATCTCTCGAAAGGCAGCGATCTCCCTTCATCCTGAGGGGTTTTGTTTGTAATTAGACTCTTCTCTGAGGCATAAATCTATTCTGGTGTTTCAGTGAGCTAGAAGGAAAGGAAATAAACCAGTTTCATGGGTGAGAAAATAGTATGCCTGTCTCATATGAAGCAGCCAATTTTTGGATCACCTACAATGTCAAGGAAAGGGGTTTGGAGAACACAATCTATCGATTCAAGCTACCCAGTGCAATAGAGCCTTTCCGCTGACACACAAGTAGGTACACACTCTGTGAGATCTGCCAGATAGGACAAGAACCACACGCAGCCTAATAACAGGGTTACTAATTCTGGGTTGAGAAATTCCTGGAGATTTTGGGGGTGGAGTGTTGGGAGGAGAGATCTGGATAGAATGCCATAGAGTCCTCCATCCAAAGCAGCCATTTTCTCCAAAGGAAGTGATCTCTATAGTCTGGAGATCAGCTGCCATTCTGGGAGATCTGCAGGCCCCACTTGGAGGATGGCAAACCTGCCTAAAAGAAGAATAGTGAATACATCACCTCCCTACAGGAGCTGGACTCTGGAGGACAATAATCTTTTAAAATGCTGACTACTTGTTTGTGTTCTGTGCTAGTGGTTGTTTTGCCCTCAAGTTGCAGCCAACTTATGATGACCCCACAAGGTTTTCAAGGCAAGAGACATTCAGACAGGGCTTTTTTTTTGTAGGAACTCATTTGCATATTAGGCCACACTCCCTGATGTCACCATTGTTTCACACAGGACTTTTTTGGTAGAAGAAGCCCAGCAGGGATCTATTTGCCTATTAGGCCACACCCCCTGACATCAAGCCAGTCAGAACTCTATTCCTGTGCATTTCTGCTCAAAAAAAGCCCTGCATTCAAAGGTAGTTTGCCATTGCTCGCCTCTGCATAGAAACCCTGGTATTCTTTGGTGGTCTTCAGGGCTTTTTTTGTAGAAAAAGCCCAGCAGAAACTCATTAATATGCGAGGTCACACCTCTGACATCACCATCATTTGCATACTAAGTCACACATTTGATGTCACCATCATTTGTATACTAGACCACACCTCTGACATCACCATCATTTGCATACTAGGCCATACATCTGACATCACCAAAAGTGCTAGAATATCTTTTTTGAGGTGTGGTGACCTCAAAAAAGATATTCTAGCACTGGAAAAAGTCCAGAAATATATAGCCATATATATACAGCCATCCCAGAAAAAAAAAAAAATCAAATTCCAGCACACTACTCGATCATGAGCCAGCATTGTGTAGTGAAGAAAGAAAGAAATATAGCAAATAGACAGGGGAAAAGACTGACTGACAGAAAGAGAGAGAGAGACAGAGAAGGGGAGACGGGGAAATAAGGCTAACAGGGAAAAAGAAAGAAAGAAAGAAAGAAAGAAAGAAAGAAAGAAAGAAAGAAAGAAAGAAAGAAAGAAAGGAAGGAAGGAAGGAAGGAAGGAAGGAAGGAAGGAAGGAAGGAAGGAAGGAAGGAAGGAAGGAAGGAAGGAAGGAAGGAAGGAAGGAAGGAAGGAAGGAAGGAAGGAAGGAAGGAAGGAAGGAAGAGCAAACAGAAAAGAAAGACTGACAAAAAGTAAAAAATGAATGAATGAAAGGGGGCAGATGGGAGCAACTAGCCTGTAAAACTGCTGACTCTCAGGAAGCCCTGAGGAGTCCTGCTGGCACACACGTTGTTGGGAGGCCCCCACGAAGGCGCAGCTGGGCCTCCGGAGTCCCGCTGGTGCTCGCGACATCGGGAGGTCCCCGCGAAGGCGCAGCTGGGCCTCCGTGGTCCCGAAAGCGCACATGACATCAGGAGGCCCTCGTGAAGGCACGGATGGGTCTCCGGAACTCCGCTGGCACATGTGATGTCGTGAGGCCCCCACAAAGGTGCGGCTGGGCCTCTGGAACGCCGCCGGCACACGTGACGTCGGGAGGTCCCTGAGCAGGCACAGCTGGGCCCCTGGAGTCCACTGGCACGCACTACATCAGGACGCTGCCCATCAAACACTGGTCGGACCCCTGAGCCCGCCAGCCATCTGGGAAGCGAGCCGGAACGCTGGCCTAGGCGGCCAGAACGCTAACAGGGCCAGCCGGAACGGCGTTCAGGTGAGCCCCGGCTCAAAAAAAAGCCCTGGTGGTCTCCTATACAAATACTAACCATGACAGAACCTATTTAGCTTCCATGATCTGACAAGATTGAGCTAGGCTGGGCAATGCAAGTTAGGGCATATACTCACATACTACATACAAAGAAAAATACTACATACAAAGGGAAAAAAATCAAGAATCACAGATTTAATCCTCACAAGGATAAAAATGGGGATATTCTAACTGAGCCAGCTTTCGAAATTCAGACTCATCCTTGGACCAAGCGTTGTTTCCGTAAAGTTCTAAAGGGCATCCCTGCAGGAAATGCACTATGATTGGGGGGGGGGGGGGGTTGTGTGGCTCAGTGGTAGAGCTTCTGCTTTGCATGCAGAAGGTCCCAGATTCAACCCCAGCATCTTCAGTTAACAGAACCAGGCAACAGATGATGTGAAAAACCACCACCTGAGACCCTGGAGAGCTACTGACAGTCTGAGTAGATGTTACTGACCTAATAGAGCTAGAATACCGCAGATCTGTGTGTTCATGTATGACAGTCTAATCTGGAAGTCATCAAGGCACATGTGGCAAGAAAATTTATACAGAAGCAACCAATTTAAAATCTCAACAAATCCATCCCCATTACCTGCTACTGCTTGAGTGGTGGCTGGTCCTGAGGGGGAAACACTCCCACAAGAGCGAGCCACCAATGAAGTCATTCAGGAGGCTTTTAACATTTGCTCTTGTCATGCAGAAGGCAGCCTCTGGAGCCCGTCGGCACCAGCTGTTTCCCTCCAACCCAGCCCGGGAACAGTCCGTGCAATTTAAGCCAAATTCAAATGCACCTCTTGGTATGAATCCATTTCTTGGTGGGTTGGGGGTGGCAGGGCAGATTTAGCAAGAAGATGCATTTCTCAGTGAAGAGGTATTTATTTCCCTAACATAAACACCCATGAAATCTGGATAGCATTATATTGTGTCCTTTGCTGATGGAAAATCTGCTCACAAGGATAAAGGCGACTGTAACATCATAATGAGTAAAGACTAGCAGATATTTCCTCACTCGTTTTTATATATATATATATATATATATATATATATATATATATATATATATATATATATATATATATATATATATATATATATATATATATATATTCAGCTTTGGTCAAAGGTTTTGGGTCTCTGCCTTTGACTGCCGGTTTTGTAGATTTAACCATACTATAATACACACGTATGCTTTTCACATGCAATTTAAAGCAGTATCACACATATAATGCATGTCATGATGTATACTGCTGTTTCACTGAAGCACAAATACTGGTGGGAGATGTGCACATCTTACAAAAAACCCCAGATCAGTACAAGAAAATAGTAAATGCTGTAAAAGTAAAGACAGAGGTTTGATCTGCACCAGAGAGCTGCAAACTCAAAATGTGGATTTTCAGGTCAGAACAAGAACACAAAATTGGAAGTGACTCTAGATTAATGTTACTTCCAAAGGCTTCTTACTTTTAATATGATTGAAATGGAAATATGGATACAGATGTGTCAGCCCCATGCACATCTGAGACCTGAGCATATTACAGTGGGGCAGGGGGGAGAGAGACAGACATTGATCGCATTCATATTTCAGACTTTCCTCTGTCATGGAACTCAAGATGGCACATATCGTACTCCCAGGACACGCCCTGTGCAGGTATGAAGCAGGATCAGTCGTTATTCAGTTTCAGCAAGGTTGCTGTGTTGGGCTCTTTCCAACCCAATCCTGGGACTGTGGGCTTTAATCAAAAGCATGAGCAGAGAATGAGCACAATGCTCACGCCTCCTCTTTTGGTACATCAAGGTCCCCTGTGACTTTAGTGCAAAGCATTAGAAGATGGACTTTGCCAGCCTAGAATTTCTGAACATCCACGGAACAAGAATTTTGAAGCAAGATAAAAGACAAAAAGGTTAGTCTGATCCTCTGGTACAAAAAAAATGTTTTCCTGCAAAAGGAAGACTGTGAAAGTGCCCCATTTTCAAGCGTGCAAAAAAAGGGAGAGAGTAAAAGAAGGGGTTTTTTTTAAATCCTTTCATGAAATATGGATAGCAGTTATGAAATCTGATCTCTGTAAAATTCAACACGACACCAGAATGACACCATCCTGATTTAACTTTTTCAATATCTTACTGATAATACATGCTCATGTATAATGAGAAGACAGCTAATATGCACTACAAGAAAAAAGGATAGGGAGGGGACAGCACACACAAACAGGGAAGGAGCTTGATCTGAAGAAATGGCAGCTCCCCAAAACAAAAAAATAATGGGACCCTTCCTGTTTAGACAGCAGATGGCATTCCCCATCTCTGCCAAAAGGATCACTGTGGGAAGGAATTGTCAAGATAGAGGTTCAGAATATCTGGCACAAACTGGCCTTGGCTGGGCATTGATGATGATGATGATAAAACTACTGTTCCATCAACCTATTGGTTCTGAATAGCATTGGCCAAGTATTTAATGTGTGAGTATCCTCCCCTGGGCAAGGAGATTCCTTTCAGAGACTCCTGTGTAGGGTTATCAAGTCCCCCTGGCCACCAGCAGGAGATGGGGGTAGAGTTTCCATATTCAGGTTGGGTAGCCCAGCAGTCCTCAACCTTTTTGGCACCAGGGACCAGTTTTGTGGAAGACAATTTTTCCACAGACTGGTGTGTGTGTCTGTGATGGTTTTGGGATGATACAATTGTGCACTTTATTTTGGTATGATGGTTAAGTGTGCAGACGGAATTGGGTTTGATTCCCCACTCCTCCACTGGCAGCTGCTGGAATGGCCTTGGGCCAGCCATAGCTCTTGTAGAACTGTCCTTGAAAGGGTAGCTTCTGGGAGAGCTCTCTCAGCTCCACCTGCCTCACAGGGTGTCTGTTGTGGGGGAGGAAGGTAAAGGAGATTATGAGCCAATCTGAGATTCAGAATGGAGGGCAGGATATAAATCCAATTTCTTATTATTATTATTATTATGACCAAATTGTAATATATAATAAATAATTATACAATTCACAGCCTGGTTGCTAACAGGCCACAGACTGGTACTGGTCCATGGACCAGGGGTTGGGGACCTCTGGAGTAACCCATAGAGATTTGGGGATGGAGTACGGGGAGGACAGAAACCTCAATGGTGTATAATGCTATACAGTCCAGCCTCTCTGTAGTCTGGAGATGAGCTGGAATTCTGGGAGCTCCCCAAGTCTCACCTGGAGGTTGACATCCCTACTCCTGTGCTTTCACAGGTGCTTTCATGACCATGAAGCCAACTGATAGGTATATTTCCTCCTAGCGAGCAGAATCAGGAACAGCAGGCCACAGGAGTCATTCAATATTGACCTACATTACAGGGTTCTTGATTAACTGATTCCCTTACAAGCCTTTCTATCCATCCACAGTGATCAGCAGCATGGTTTACAACACAGTTGTAAAACAAGAAGAAAACTCTCTTCACAAATAGTCAAACGGGTCCACTGAATTAAAACGGGGTGGGGGGTGGGAAGAGATGCCAATATGATATTCTAGAAAATCTCACAATAACACAATGTCTTGACTAGAAGGCTTACTTGGTGATTTCAACACAGGCAAACTTTTGAAATTCATTAAATTTATTTATTTATACATCGAGGTTTATTTGCACAAATTTACATTACATGGTGCTTTTTGATTTCTTGATACTATTTTCTCTATGGTACCTAGTAATATTGTTGCTTAGCTTTGCATTGGAAAGGTGAAACAGAAAACAGAAACACCAGGGTCCAAATGCCCTCTTAAAGAGCGTCCACAAGATAGCAGCACAGTGGGCCTCCATACTTAACTCTATGCAAAGCTCTGAAGAGCCCACTGTTAGCCCTGGCTCCATATTGATTTGGATCCCATAGATCCCTGAACACATACTATGTTTATTTTTTGTTATTCTTAATTAGGAAATTCATATGTTGCCTCCCCAAGGTCCATTAATCATTAAAGTACCATAAATCTTTGATATGAAAGCAAACCAAGCCACTAAAAACAAGCTAGGGGCATAACTAACAAAATAAAGCAACCATTGAGCATGCTAAAAAAATATTCCCCTAACAGATCTTACAGTAAAAGAAGACGAGAAAGCAGCTAAAAAGATAAACACCATTATAAAAAGTCTGGGTAAAATAAATGCTTTGACCTGGTACTTAAGAGACAGTGCAATAGGCACCAGCCAAGCCTCAAGGAAGTGGGCGTTCCACAGGCAAGGTGCCACCAATGGAAATGCCCTGCCTGTAGGTGCCCCGCCCCACCACCTGAAGGTTGGGTAACAGAAAACAGGGCTTGGAAGGCAGCTCTTAACTGGTGGGCTGGACAATATGGGAGGAGACAAACCGACCCACTGCGCTGTTTTCCTATCTTAGCATACTTCAAATGACAGTGGGTACTGTGGGAAATTCCAGATTTCCACCTCCCACAGAATCATGAAGGTTGGGGGCAAATTACTATCTTCTAGCCTAACCTACCTCACAGGAGTATTGTGAGCATAAAGCGAGCAAGGGGTATGGATGCACATTGTTCTAAATTCTCTAAAGGAAGGGCACAGGATAAAAAGCTACAAAAAATTATCTTTCTCTGTCCTACACACAGAGATGATTGACTAGATTGCCTCATAAATCAATATTATTTCAAGTGCATGAAATTAATATCGTGCAAAGCTTTTCTTTGTTCAAACGAATTGGTCTGACTAAATAGTTCAGTACTCTCAAGTAGGCAAGATGGCCACCTCCAGTTTAATACTTCAGGTGAATTAAATATTTTATAAGAGCTGACAAAACTGGAAAAGATTTTTTGTCAGAATTGTGCCATAAAACAGAAAATAGGTAAGGAGAAAGCGCTCAAGGATAAAAGCATTTTGACATTTCTGAGTGCTTATTTTTGACATATAGACTGTAAAATTACCACTCTGAAAAAAGGTACACGCCATTACCTTGTTAACAGGAGACTATGAAAGAGCCGGCCCTTCAGAGGCCTATGAAATGGAAGGTCACTCATCTCCACTCCCTGACACCTACTTACATTGAAAATAGCTGAGCTTTTCAAAAAGAACCTGAGGAAGTTGACCCTCTGACTTCCCACTGAAGTCTAAAAGAGGAGGAGGAGGGAGATTTCTAGTGGTACAAATGATCCGAGGACCAGAGTCATTGAAAGACTGCCTGTAGCCTTAGATATCTGCCCAGTCACTTAGATTGTCTGAGAAGGACTTCTGAGTGGGCCCCAAACTTAGATGAGTGATGGGCAGCTGCTACTGATATGGCCTTCTCAGTGGTAGTGCCTTCCCACCACTTCCCACAAAGGTTTACCCTGTATTTGGTTTGCTGAGGTAAAAAATATATATATTTTCTTTCCTCAAGGTACTAGTCAAGGGTTGTGTTCCAAGCAAACCCACTGGCTGTGTTCTCTTGTGTCACTTTTGGCTAGTTTTATGCTTTTTTTAGATCTTGTTTTGAGGTTCCTTTTTTATTTTCGCTATCAAGTTGAAGTGGACTTTTGGCAACTTTGTAGGATTTTCAAGGCAAGAGATGTTCAGAGTTGGTTTGCCACCACCTGTCTCTGCTTCACGACCCTGGACTTCTTTGGTGGTCTCCCATCCAAGTACAAACCAAGGCCAACCCTGCTTAGCTTCTGAGATCTGACAAGATCAGGCTAGCCTGGGCCATCCAGGTGAAGGCCCTCTTTTTATTACCAGCAATTTATTACTGGTGCTGTTTTATTACTGTTTTACTGCTGTCTCACTGACTATTTTATACCATACACTAATAAAGTTCAGGAGTCTTGTATGCTAAATAGCCTAATAACTCAATAAATAATAATATATAAATCACACGTGAGTTTGTGGGTTTACCTTAATTTCAGTGAATGACGTGCCCAATTAGGATCATGTCATGGCACACATGGACTTTCAGCGCCTCCCCCCACCCCCTTAACCGGCACCACCTTTCCAATCTGCAATAGTTTCAGTGGGAGCTATTCTGGGAAGCTCACGTGTTCCTTTGGGATAAATGTGAGTTCCCTCCACAGAACTCCCCCGGGGATTTTTTTTTTCAGGCTGGGAAAATTGCACAGGGGAGAAAGGCTGAAGCTCTATACACACTGAAGTCCTGATCCTAATCAGGCGCTGCACACACAATAATTGTGATTACATTACATTTGACACAGGGAGAGGAATAGGGTAATCAACTGTCTGGAGAAAAGATATCATAATAGAGGCCTAATAGGATGTTATTTACCAAGAGATGTTATTTACCTCCATGCCATGAAAAGCTTTAGCTGCCCTTTTCCACACATTAAGCTTGTATTAAAGGGACAGGATATTTTTCTTCATGCCTGTGGTCTCTGTAATCATAGAGTTGGAAGGCACCTCCAGGGTCATCTAGTCCAACCCTCTGCACAACGCAGGAAACTCACAAACACCTCCCCCAAAATTCACAGGATCAGCATTGCTATCAGATGGCCATTTAGCCTCTGTTTAAAAACCTCCATGGAAGAAGAGCCCACCACCTCCAAAGGAAGCCTGTTCTACTGAGGAATCACTCTAATGGTCAGGAAGTTCTTCCTAATGTTGAACCGGAAACTCTTTTGATTTAATTTCAACCCATTGGTTCTGGTCCTACTTTCTGGGGCCACAGAAAACAATTCTACACCATCCTCCAAATGACAGCCCTTCAAGTACTTGAAGATGGTGATCATATCACCTCTCAGCCGCCTCCTCTCCAGGCTAAACATGCCCAGCGTCTCCTAATGGTGGTCTAAATCTAGTTCTGATGAGATCTTTGAACAGCAGATCTGAAGAAGTGAACCTGGGACCTTCAGACGCAAAGAAGGTGTTCTGCTCCTGAACCCCAGCCCGTCATGAATCATAAAGAATCCAGTTTGCACAGTGCACCTTGATTTGGCAAAGTTTCTGAAGTCATAAAAGCTCAGGAGAAAAGCAGTAGGTGAGGAGTTCTATGCAAATCGAGGCAGGCTGTCCTTCTACGCATTTGACAGGGGGAGAAAAATTAAGCGTTTCAGAGCAGCGAGATGAGGACAGAGATAAGGACCCGGAACAGAAAGGAATGTAAGGTACTTATTAAGACCAGATTCCATCTGGCTTTTTTTATTAAGATATATTTGATTGCTGTGGAAAGGAGGAGGGGCATCCCTTTATTCGTCTGCAGTGTTCCTCTGCTAGCAACTTAAAATGGTTTGTGGTTTGGGCCTTCCTTGGCCAAGGTGACCTTCATTGTTGTAACATGCTAAACGTTTGGCTTCCAAAAGCAATTGCTAAGATGTGCAATCCAATATACCCTTTTGTGCTTTGAATGATATGCCAGGTTCCAGCCAGCAAAGTATGCAGATGAAAGAACAAAGCCAGATTTTGGACGGTTAGTATTCATCAAAGCTTCTTCTGAATAATAATAATAATAACCTGCTACATAAAGTAATCCTCTTGCTCTCTCCGACCCAAAATGGCAACTGTTCAGTTCATCTCCATCCCTTTCTTTTATATGTTGGTTCACTGTAATGGGTGCCTTCAGAAAGAGGAAAGAAGAAAGGAAAGGCACCATGACAAGTTTCTGCGCCTGAAAGTGAAGCTATTTGCTGTAATTAGGCTGTTCCGCAATCTTCAAATGGCAGACAGGGGGAGGGAGGCACATGGGAGAAGCTCTGCACAGAAATATCCAGCATTAGCATCTTATCAGTTCTGGTGCACAAAAACTGTAATAACTGCATCAGTACAAAGCACTGTTATCTGCTGCAGGATCACCAGGCCAAGTCTAGCAACCGGCCAGGAGGGTTGGGGGTGGGGATATCAGCTGTGTCACGATGTCATTTCCACACAAAACCTGGAAGTGTTGTAAGGGAGTTCTAGGAATCACTGGGAACTCTATGGTAAAACCATAGAGTTTCTGGCAATTCCTAGAGCTGCCCTACATCACTTCTGGGTTTCCCCATAAATGATACAGCAATGCAGCATTGTCTTTTTCCCCCTCCCTGTCACCAAAACTTTCCTGGGCCTCATATAAACCACATCCAAAACAAACACATACAACAAAGACCCTTAAACTCTTATGCCTGGCTCTAAAAACAACAGGTGAAGTGTCAGTCTGTATAACCTCAGCCTGCAGGTGGGATTTAGACAATAAAATGTACCCCCACTGGAAAAAGAATGCCTAACATGCAAGCAGAAAACAATGGGTTTTAGCATAGCCTTCTACCCAACAGGTTAGCTTTCTAGGCACAGAAATCTTTTTATCTCAGAGGATTATTCTATTGATAAGGCAAAGAAGAAGAAGACGACAACAACATTGGATTTATATTCCGCCCTATACTCTGAATCTCAGAGTAGTCACAATCTCTTTATTCCCTCCTCCCAAATGACACCCTGTGAGCTGGGGGGGGGGGGCTAAGTGAGCTCTTACAGCAGCTGCCCTTTCAACGACAATTCCTACAAAAGCTATGGCTGACCCAAGGCCATTCCAGCAGCTGCAAGTGGAGGAGTGGGGAATCAAACCTGGTTCTCCCAGATAAGAGTCCGCACACTTAACCACTACACCAAACTTGCCCACATTCTTCAGTACGAAGATTAGTCACCTTGTTTATTGATTATAACAGTCTTGAGTATCTTTTAATTCTGCTTCAAATTTCACAAAGGACTCAATGGCTTGGGGGAAAGTGTAGATGACTGGGGAAGGCAATGGCAAACCATCCCGTAAAAAGTCTGCTGTGAAAATGTTGTGAAAGCAACGTCACCCCCGAGTTGGAAATGACTAGTGCTTGCACAGGGGTCTACCTTTACCTGGCAGTACCACTGTAAGGATTACTTATGAATATAAGAACACTTGCAACATACTCTAAGTAGTATTATTACTAACTGGATGCTTGTGCTGGCTTCAAATCAAACACATCCTCAGCAGATGGTATGCAGAATAGGTACCACTCTATTCAATGGGTACAATGGAGCATATGTGGCTGGAAGGAATCCCAGACATCCCTCTTTCCCTAAAGTGTGCTGAGCAAACAGTGACAGGCTGCTGACTAATATCCCAGCTTCACTCGCCAAGTTTGCAAAAACAGACATGATGTTAACTGCATAGTGTCTAAGAAAAATAGACTATGGTCGTTTTCGCACTCACCTCCAGCCGGCGCGACCCCCCTCTTCACCGCGCAGGATCTGTGCGGATTTCGCACTAAATGCCACGGAGCAGCCTTTTGCGCCGGAAACTCCCGTCGCAAAAGCCGCGCAAACGCCAAACTACTTTTGGCGATTTACGTTTGAGCGGCTTTTGCGCCGGGAGTTTCCGGCGCAAAAGGCTGCTCCGCGGCATTTAGTGCGAAATCCGCGCAGATCCTGCGCGGTGAAGAGGGGGGTCGCGCCAGCTGGAGGTGAGTGCGAAAACGACCTATGTCTTTGAATCAGACTTCAGCTCCGCTATAAATGCACTGGATGGACATTGGCAACCCAAAGAGTGATTAACATGCGGAATTCACTGCCACAGGAGGAAGTGGTGGCTACAAGCATAGCCAGCTTCAGGAGGCAATTGGATAAACATATGGAGTAGAGGTCCATCAGTGGCTATTAGCCAAAGTGCATTGTTGGGAACTCTCTGTCTGGGGCAACAGTGTGAGGACTTTGAGTGTCCTGACCCCACTTGTGGACCTCCTGACAGCACCTGAGTTTTTTGGCCACTGTGTGACACAGAGTGTTGGACTGGATGGGCCATTGGCCTGATCCAACATGGCTTCTCTTATGTTCTTATGTATGAACACACAAAATGCCTGAGTCTAACTACTGGTCTATCGAGGTCAGTATTGTCTTGTCTACTCAGGCTGGCAACTGCTCTCCAGGGTCCCAGGCAGAGGTCATTCACATGATTAACTTCTCCACCCTTCTAACCACTGGTACGGGGGATCTCATTAGATCTCTGAAGCTAAGAAGGGTTGGCCTTGGCCAGTGTCCCCTCTAAACTGAGTTAGTGTGAGCCAGCTCACAGATTTTTAGCCTCCAGCTCACACATGTTTGTCTCAGCTCAGGAAAAATGGCTCCAGAGTAGTGTTTCCTCTAAGCTGAGTTAGTGTGAGCTAGCTCACAATTTTTTAGCCTCCAGCTCCAGATATTTTTGTCTCAGCTCAGGAAAAATGTCCCTAGAGCAAACTAATTTATGCAGTAGCTCACAACTTCAGTGTCAGTAGCTCACAAAGTAGAATTTTTGCTCACAAGACTCCACAGCTTAGAGGGAACACTGGCCCTGGTTATTTAGATAGGAGACTTCCAAAGAAGTCCGGATCATGACATGGAGCCAAGCAATGGCAAACCACCTCTGAATGTCTCTTGCCTTGAAAACCATACAGGGTCACCATAAGTCAACTGTGACTTGATAGCACTTTCCACCTCCAGCACCACCACCAGGGATTGAACCTGGAACCTTCTTCATACCAAGCAAATGTCCTTCCACTCAGCCACCTCTCCCCCACTCCCTTGCAGCATCAGTCTTCCATTTGCAATAATGGGCAAATAATACTGACCTAACATTATTGTAAGGACTGCAACTATATAATAGGCATGAAGCATTTGGAAAACACAGAAGTGCTCTGCAAGTGCCAAATAACTATTTACTATTATGAAGTTCCAGCCGAAGAATTCTTTAAAGCTAACTTGGGAGTCTGAGGATGAACGGACTACAGAGCAGCTGGCAGGGGAAGTCCTGGAGAGAAAAAAGCGCCCAGCACATCCAGTGGGATAAAGAACAGGAGTAATGCCAGACCGGGACAGATGGGTTTTTTTAAACCTGAGGGACTGGGGGAAAGGTTAGTCCAGGCAAAAACGTGTTTTGTACAACATGGTTAGCAAGCCAGGAGAGATAAAGAGTTGCCAGTTCAGAAGGGCAAAGGTATAAAGAATACAGACACAATTATGCAGTTACAAAAATCCATACCAATTATTTACTTGACATTTAAATATTTTCTTTCAATTTAAAACTTCCAGGGTAGCTAACAAACAAGTACCATGTCAAATCGCACCAATAGTCAACATGGTGTAGTGGTTAGAGTGTTGAACTAGGATCTGGGAGACCCAAGTTCAAATCCCTCACTCTGCTATGGAAGTTTGCTGGGTGACCTTGTGTCAGTCACAAACTCTCAGCCTAGCCTACCTCAAAGAGCTGTTGTGAGGATAAAGCAGAAAAGAGAAAGAGGATGTAAGCCACTTTAAGTTCCCACTGGAGAAAAGGTGTGTGTGTGTACTCCAGATGAAAGGTCTCCCACCCATTCAGTCCTGTGGGAAGTTCTTTGAAGCTAGGTCTGCTGCAATAGCTTTTGAAATTTAAAGGGCCAGGGCACTGCTCTGGCCCAGCTGGAGAGAACCATCTGTCCCTTCCTCACTGCATCCACTTCCCCAGTTCCTTAGGTCAAAGGTCTGTTCTCACCAACTGGGCCAGAGAACTGCCCTGGTCCTTTAAATTTCAAAAGCTACTACAGCAGTCCTGGCTTCAGAGGCCAGATCTGCTCCTCCCTGGACTCTATGGGTGGGAGACCTGGCATCTGGAATCCTCTCTCTCTCTCTACCCCTCCCTCCCTCTCCACTTTGGCTGCTGCCCACAGTACATTCATCCCTTGAAATCTGGCGTGTCGAACTCATGAGGGCAGAATCTGACATGAATTAGACCTTGTCTGGCCAGGCCATGTTGAGCCAGGCCATGTGTGTACCTATTTAAGATTAGGTAGCAGAGATATAAAGGATACTGACAAACACAATTAAAGATTTTTTAAAAAACTTAGAACATGCTTAAAACATTAGCACTCATTGGTCATAAAGGTGCTTTCTTTTTTATTTCTCCCATGGGACCCAGGGAACTGGGCAAAGGAAGCTCTGGCTCTTTCATTCTTACCCCAGAGGATGAGGAGGGGGAGGAGCCTCAGCCAACAGAAGGAAGAGAGACTTGGCTCAGTAGCTCTGCTGTGCAACTGAGAGAGCCTGGGCAAAGCAAGCTATCCCTCCTCCCCTTCCTCCCCAGGGGAGGAGTCTCAGCTAATGGAGAAAATAGAGGCTTTGCTCTGTAGTTCCTGTGCAATTCAGCAAGCCTTGCAAAGCAAGCTGTTATGCAGAAGGAAGCAAGAGAGAGGGAGAAGGAAGTAGATGACAGCCAGTTGCTCGGGGGCCTGATAGAAGCCCTCTAAGGGCCTGATTCGGCCCCTGGGCCTCATGTTTGACATGCCTGCTTTAAATTTTAAAAAGCCATTATTTTCAATAGCTGGACTCTGGACTCCAGAAGCCAGGTCTACCATCCCCTGAAACAGGACTACTATCCATTTAAAATTTAAAGCAGAAGAAGAGTATAAAGGCCTCCTGACCCTGATATGGATATTTCCAACGTTGGAGTGAAATCATGGAAATGGAAGTCATTGAGAGTCCTTTCAAGGTCTCAGATACTGTCCATTTGATCTGGTGCCAGGGATACATAGCTTGGCGATCAGCTTGGCGATACCCGATTGCACACCCTTAGCGCTGACTACAGATTAACCAATTAAGCAACACCAACAGTCCCAACACATATCGAGGCTTCCAGGATTCCCACTGCCAAAGAGGGCTCAGTGCACATCCAGAGAATAGACTGAAACAAAGCCGAGATGTGCAATAAATCACTCTGGCTAGAAGCAGCGAGAGAAAACAAGGAAAGTGGTTTGTATTTCTCCAGGTTGGCTCCTCCCCTGCGTCCCCCTGCATGGCTCCTCTAGAGAGGCATCTGGCAGAGAAATGAAAGCGATGTGACTGGCAGCACGGTCAGGCTGGCAGCTTGACATGCCCGGTGGGGGAACAGCAGCTGTTCCCTTTGCTTCCTTCCCTCCAACGGGAGAGAAAGAGAGAGCAGAGACCAACGGGGGCAACACCTGTCCTTGGGAGCCACGTTTAACTAGGTCGCCTGCAGCTCCCAGAGTGCAAAGGCTGTGACTGACGGAGGGGAAGAGGATGTGGGGCCACCTCCTTTCTCCCTCCCATCGCAGCTTTCATGCAGCGGAACATATGTGCGGTGGCCTGAGCATCCAGGAGAGTCCCTGCAGCTTAAGGCTGCAAAACTTGAATGACAACAAGAAAGAAACCTGTTCCTGTTTCCAGGGCCAGCTGGTGTCCACAGGGAACGTGTGTAAACTGGTGGCTGTTTTTTAAGGAACAAATTGCACATCAGGAGTTCTAACGGCAGAACTCCAGCAAATTTTCCCTCCGGTTGTTGTTGGGGGTTTTTTGCTTATTTCTTCCACTTTTTCTTTCACTGAGTAAGTTGCCTCAAAGTCTAATCGGTCTTCTGCCACCATCTTGGATTCAGTAGCATCCTCCTTCCCAGGGCTTTTTTTGTAGTAAAAACCCAGCAGGAACTCATTTGTATGTTGTGCCTCACTGATGTTACTATTCTTTTACATACGGGTTTTTTTGTAGAAAAAAGGCCAGCAAGAACTCATTTGCATTTTAGGCCACACCCCCTGACACCAAACCAGCCGGAACTGCGTTCCTGCTCCTTCCACTTCATGGAGGCCAAAGCTTCATCGAGATCAGGGCTTTTCTTGTAGCAGGAAATCCTTTGCATATTAGGCCACACCCCCTGATGTACCCAATCCTCCTGGAGGTTACAGTAGGCCCTGTAATAAGAGCCCTGTAAGCTCTTGGAAGATTGGCTACATCAGGAGGTGTGAGCTAATACGCAAAAGAGTTCCTACTACTACAAAAAAGAAAGCCCTGATGGAGACCAACTGGTTGGCCACTGTGTGAAACAGGACACTGGACTAAATCGACCACTGGTCTGATCCAACAGGGCTCTTTAGCTTTTTATGTGCTTTCCACTGAGCACAAGTTGTTGACAGTGCCCATAGCGGCTAACGCGCCTGCAGTCTCTTTGCATTTTCCCCCAAAGGCCGTTTCCTTCTCAATCCCTGTATTAATAAAGATTCCACTTCAGTGGATTGCTATACCTGTAACTCACTTGTTTTGTGTGCCTCTGTCCATCACAAAAGAGTCATGGCTCAAAGGGAAGGGTACGTTTATCAAATGGCCCATCCCAGTAAATTTCCTGGTCCACCTTCCCATCTGATTGGTTACAGGTATTCTAGTTTCCTCTGCTGTGTTTGGGCAAACAGAGACAGGAAGGAGGAGGAAGGGGGGGGGGCTAATGAGGAAAGCCTGTCAGTCCAAGCCTGGGAATACTCTTTCTCTCCCTCTTGCTGCTACACCTTCTGTTATTCACCACTGTTTGAAAAGGTTTCCTAGTTCCTTTCTTGGAGGGAAGACAGCCGGTCTAATACACATTTCCCTTTTGATAACTATGACAGCAAACATATAGCTTATCAGCTGTATAACTATTCTGGGAAAACTCTATCATCCATACGCACGTCTGTCCTTTTATCAACTGGATAGTGTATGAGCGAGGCTGCTATTTGAATGACGTTCAGTGCCCTATAAGGTTCTGTCTTCCATTTTATCGCCTTGCAAGGTTCAAGCTGTAGCAACATGAAACAACGTGCCACAATTAGTTTGCTTTTTCCAAAAGAGAATATTGCTCCACGTCCCCACCTTTAATCTTCCTGTTCCTCCACATATAGCTTCTATTTTGGTGTTACCAAAACCGATGCACTTAATGCATATGATTATGGCTGCAAAACCTTTCCAAAGTCTTGCCAGGGACAGCCAAAAGAGCCAAAAATATTCCATCCGAGCCACAAGCTTGGTAACCACAAGGCCCTCTTCCTCAGAGAGGCCACAAGCAAAGGTCATTTTGAATTCAGGATGCTACTGAATTCCGTAGCTTTTCTGTTTCAACTCTGAAATCCCTGTTCCATTTTTTGCTTTCCCTTTGGATGAATCAAACTTACAACTGTTTATTTTAACCTCATTTTTCTGCATCCTTGCACTGATTTTTGTTTTCCTAAAAATGTATACAGTGTTATTTTTGTGTCACTCACTATATCCAGGGCTTTTTTTTTAAAGCAGGAACGCACAGGAACAGAGTTCCGGCTAGCTTGGCATCAAGGGATATGGCCTAATATGCAAATGTGTGAAACAATGGTGATGTCAGAGTGTGGTCTAATAGGCAAATGAGTTTCTGCTGGGCTTTTTCTACAAAAAAAGCCCTGAGTATTTAATTCTGAACAATGGCCTCAGATTGTGGATGAAAATATCTACACAAAGGGACCATGTACAGATTTGCAGGACTTTTTTTTTTTTTTAAGCATGAACACACAGGAACGCAGTTCTGGCTGGCTTGGTGTTGGGGATGTGGCCTAATATGCAAATAAGTTCTTGTTGGGTTTTACTACAAAAACACTGTGGAAAACAATGGTGATGTCAGGGGGTATGTCAGGGGGTATGGCCTAATATGCAAATTAGTGCCCGCAGATAGGACATATTTTCCCGCAGTCTGCGTAACATCACCTAACTATATTCCATGTAATTTACCAACTCCCGAGCCTTACAGAAATCTTGCGAGACAGATTCCGTTGAGAGGGAAGGACTGGACCACTCCGAGACAGATTCCGTTGAGAGGGAAGGACTGGACCACTCAGCAAACAGAGATCTGAACCAGGACTCTTTGTCCCTAGTCCAATATCCTGTCCACCACATTGCACTTGTTTAAGCAGCAAGCCTATGCCTATTCGTCATTCACAATGGTTGTTCTGCATCTGCACAAAATTTAAAAAAGGAAAACCAAATATTCTTCCACACTGCCCACTGCTCCACTTTTAAAATTCCTGTATACCAAGCAGGCAATCTGCCAGAGGAATATACTACGTGTACTAGACCATGCTCTCCCGTAGAAATGAGCTGTGTGTACCAGGCTCCCATCCCCACTGTTATCCCCCCCCCATAAACTAGTCAAAATTTTATAATCATAATCTATGCTTTCTTTTCTTTTTCTCTCCTCTGTTTCTCCCACTCAATTTAGTGCCACTTTATCAACCCATACAAAATACGTAGCCAGCTTTAGACACAAGATTGATTAAAAACAGAAGATAAAAAGGCGATGCAACACAATAAAGCAAACATCAACAATAATTAAACAAGAAAGATATTGACAGCAATTAACTGCAGAGTAATTATTTACCAAACAGATAGATCCAATGAACACATGATCATAAACTTTTTTTATACCGAGTGAAGCCAAGCAAGACGTTTTTAAGCTAATAACAAAAATTATGGGAAAACTATCAATATTTTTAAGTGCATGCTGAAAGCACTTAAACAGACAGTCACTTTAGTATTCCTGCAAATTAATGCCTATATTGCCAGGCCTTTCATTATTTTGCAATTCTTTTTACAACTCCGCTAGATCTTCCATTTGTTGCCCACTAACCTCTGCCTTTGCACGGTGCTTTCTTTCTGAAGAAAGGCACATCAAGGTAATTTTTCCACATACACTGCCACTTATAAACTTAAATAAAAATTAACAGGTTAAAAATGAGAAAAATTGATCAACACAAACCAAACAATATCTGGATAGCTGATGCACTTATATGATTTAGCTGCACAGATTATAAAGCTCTCTTCTGAGCTTCAACAGATTCTAATGACCAAAGTTTTATCCCATCCTACATTGAAGGACCTTAGAGCAGCATGCAGGGGCAGTGGGGAGTCCCCCTTCCTCTAGTTTGGCGTAGTAGTTAAATGCCCAGACTCTAATCTGGGAGAACTGGGTTTGATTCCCCACTCCTCCACATGCATCTGCTGAGTGACCTTAGGTCAGTCACAGTTCTCTCAGAGCTGTTCTTACAAGAGCAGTTTTCAAGAGTTCTCTCAACTCCATCTACCTCACAAGATTGAGGGGAGGGGAGGGGAAGGGAAAGGAGATTGCAAACTGCTCTGAGACTCTGAGTGAAGTGTGGAATATAAATCCAAACTCTTCTTCTCCACCACCACCACCACCTCCTCCTCCTCTTCACAACATAATAAGTTGGAGTCTTCCAGTGGCCCAAAGCCAACCAGTTGGTATTTGAACCTTGGCCTCTCTGGTCTTCTGAAGTTGATGGACAATAGATACAGGATGGACAAAAGGAAATATTTCTTTACTCAACAAGTAATTAAACTGCAGAATTCAGTACAGTGGAGGAAGTGATGGCCACAAGTACAGATGATTTTACAAGGGGGTTAGAAAGATTTATGGAGGTCCACCAGTGGCTACTATTACTGGTTTACCAAGATCACTGTTGCCTGGTAGCAGCAATGTAGGCAGAGATCTTTCACTTAATCCACTACCCGATCCTTTCAACCAGAGACTGAATCTAGGACTTTCCGTGTGTAATGCAGGGTCCTACCACTAAGCTATAGCTCCTCCCTACTAAATGAATAATAACAAATAAGGATATCAGTCAGTGTTCCCTCTAAGATGAGTTAGTGTGAGCTAGCTCACAGTGTTTTAGCCTTCGGCTCACACATTTGTGTCTGAGCTCAGGAAAAATGGCCCCAGAGTAAACGAATTGATGCACCAGCTCACAACTTTAATGCCAGTAGCTCACAAAGTAGAATTTTTGCTCACAAGACTCCACAGCTTAGAGGGAGTATTGATACCAATGGTGCATCTTGTTATTTAGATGCAATCCAGTATGGTTTGTTTGTTTTTTAACATTATCCCTTTTTATCCACTTAATCAGACATGGTTTAATGAAAGCCTCCAGCCTTGGAGAACTGTTTTCCCACTGACTGTTCACAGTACTTCATTCATAAATTCTGACCTCCCCCCCCCGCCCCCAAACTGACCTAGTTCTTCCTTCCTGTCAATATTCTCATTGGCACTCCAATTCCAATGCTATAATCACTGGGTCAATATACATTGATGAGCTGAGCTAGTTAAAGAAAATAGTATTTCCATTTTAAAGTAGGCACTTTTGAACTTTGAAACCGATAATGCCAGAAGTATAGTGGTTTTGACTTCGATTCAGCAGAGGACCCCAGCTGATAACTGGGTAGAGCATGGGGAATTTGGGAGAATGGTACATTGCTGGCAGGGCAAGATGGAGTGATCACTATGGGGACCGGTCCTAGTATGATGGCTGGCATATGATTTTGTAGCAAACTGCACTATGAAATGCATTTGCTCAACGAGATTCCATATGGAGCAGGATCATACCAGCTGGGATGGATGGGAGGGATGGTGGCTCAGTGGTAGAGAATCTGCTTGGTAAGCAGAAGGTCCAAGGTTCAGACCCCTGCATCTCCAACTAAAAAGGGTCCAGGCAAATAGGCGTGAAAAACCTCAGCTTGAGACCCTGGAGAGCCGCTGCCAGTCTGAGTAGACAATACTGACTTTGATGGACCGAGGGTCTGATTCAGTATAAGGCAGCTTCATATGTTCATATGTTCAACTGATGAAATAAGGCGGAGAACCCCATTTCGCCATGGAAAAGGCCATATTGGGAATCCTGAGACCTCCACGGGGAAAAGCTAATGTGGGACAAGAATTCCTGTGAGAAGGGAGGTTGAGTAAGATACAACAGGGAAGCTGGTAGGATTCAATCCAACATCTGCAACTTTTGAAAATAAGTACACTGCCAGTTTGGTGTAGTACTTCAGTGCACGGACTCTTATCTGGGAGAACCGGGTTTGATTCCCCACTCCTCCACTTACAGCTGCTGCAATGGCCTTGGGTCAGCCATAGCTCTTGTAGGAGTTGTCCTTGTGAGGGCACCTGCTGTGAGAACCCTCTCAGCCCCACCCACCTCACAGGATGTCTGTCGTTGGCAGGGGGGAGGGATGTAAAGGAGATTGTGGCTGCTCTGAGATTCAAAGTATAGGGTGGGATATAAATCCAATATCATCATCACCTTCTTCTTCTTCGGTATCTTACTCTACTTGCAACTATCTTTTTACTATGCAAATTGATATACAAATATTTATAATATCTATATGTATACCTTGAATTTTTTTCCACTGATCACACACTTGCAAAAAAATGGATTTGAAAGGAAGCACAAAGGAAAGATGTTGTAATCTTGGACAAGTCAAAACAGCTACAAACAGCACAGACATGTATGGTAATAAAGTTAACTAGGACACAATCTCTCCAGATTTTTTTTTGCAAAACTGCACGTGCAACAAGACGCTGCTGCTTCAAACCAATCGACAGCCATTAGCATCACTAGGGACCACTTAGATGAACACCAAAAAGAAGGATTTTTAATAAAAAGCTGCATTTATTTATGATTGATTTCTATGATTTCCGGCTGATTTAGTTGCCCATTTAAACAACTGCCTGCTGAGCGGAGTAGTTATGCAGCCAGGAGGCGGAGGGGAAGTGGGGCTAAACTCAATCAGGCTAGGTGAGAAAACACATACATAAAAAGTCAACTCTGCTGTATTGCACGGTTAGAAAGAAATACGGTGAAGCAACCTACTGAACAGGCATGAATAGGTCAATGAACAGTCAAAACAATCACTGAAAAATCAGCTCCTTGCTCACGAATGCAGCATAAGAGAGAATCACAGACAAAAAGACTGAAACAGAAGCAAATCCATGAAAATAACTAACACAATCCTTAATACAGTTGAATATCAATATTATTATCCACACAGTTCTGCACGTATTCTGCACGTTCGAGAGATTTCTCCATTGATAAGACATTATGCTGGATACTCTGTAAAGAGAAATATTTGAGAGCTTGTGGACTGTTCAACTTATCCCTCCTTGATGAAGATGTGATCTCATTGAAACGTGCAGAATACGCTGGCTATCCACATGGAGGGTCTTTTGGAATGTCTGCTCCATTTGGAACATATTTAAAGGACTTTTCATATTTTGGCACTAGCACTTTGTCATTGTAAAAACAATGTACAGCTTTCAGATGATTTAAAAATGTTGTATGTATGAGCATACTTGACTTTGATTAATTATTGTGATTGAATTATATATGAACTGTGTGGATAATAATATTGATATTTAAAGATTGTGTTAGTTATTTTCATAGATTTGCTTCTCCTTGCTCACAACTGGCAGACAGGACACAAGTTGAATCGGTAGGTGTATGAGCATCCCCGCTCCGGCCTTGAGCACAGAAATTTCACTCCTTGACCTAGAAAGTCTGAGAATCTTTCAGTCAAACACTGAGACTAGCCTTCCTTGATACAACTGTCCTCTGTCCCTAACAGGTCAAGAAAGGGCAAGCCCAGCCCTCTTTACCTTGTGGCTGTGCCACATAGAGGACAAAATCAATTCAATTGGGATTAATACTGGAGATCTTTCTTATTGATTAGACAAAGATTGGTTGGATATTGAATTGCAGGTTCTCAAAAGCCTTGCTAAAGGCAGATGTTCACCCTTGAGTTTGGGGTTTTTACGTCCTGGATATAGGGCTGAATATCTCACCTACCTAACTGCCCCTTGGCAACGCAGAGCCTATTCGCTAGCTAGGTTCAATGTGCTACCATCTGTGATACTTCTTGGAAGATTCCATAAAATTCCTTATGCTAACAGACTGTGCTATTATTATTATTATTATTATTATTTGTTTATTTATATTCTGCCCATTCCCCCATTTGGGGGCTCAGAGTGGAATACATCAAATAGAAATAAAATCATAATAAAACCAACTTCAACATTCAGTAAAGTGCAACAAGATGATTCAGCAAGATGATCTGAAAGCAAGGTGGTATAGCACAAAATTAGTACCACAATACAATAGTGCAGTAGGGACGCATTTGTGCATGTCCAGAGATAGAAACTTTTTAGAACATGTGTTCGTAAACTGTACTCCTTACTCTGATCTGCGCTCCATACCCATTGAGCCCTGTTTGAGCGAGCAAACAGCAAAGCCTGACAAATACAAAATTGTCTTCTTGTTGTCAACTCGGAACCAATTGGTAATTGAAACTGTTGCAAATTTTTTATATCTAGCATCTAGGAGGCGCTTAATGCATTTGCAAATTGCCATTTGATGGATGGATTGGTTCCCTGTTATGCTTGATATCATGCCGATAAAGGTTATTGAATTACCTTGGTTTCGGTCCTCCTTGTGGTTCCATCTTCTGAGGTCACAATAGAAACGTGAGATGTTGGGGTGCCCGGGTCTTCCTCTACCGTCACAGTCTCTTCAACTGTTTCTTGTGGCTCCTGCATCATTGCTATGGAAGTCTGGTTGCTGGGACTCTGCTCCTGGAGAAACAAGAATGAATCATGTCAAGGCAAAGAAAAGAAGAGGAGGTTAGCATGACCCAAGGAGGCCAGGCTGTAACAATACTAATTCCCTAAATACTTTCAGTAAGTGGGGCTTACTTGAAGGTGCCATTTACTGTGCATTTTAGAAGAGGCCATTTCTTCACATTTAAAAGTGATTTGCACTCTCTGCTCAGTTGAAGGTTACAGGGAAATGAATCTGTAAATGCAGAACATCCAGCTCTAAGTCTGGCTCTAACAAGCTCGTGGGCAGATTCAAACTTCTGGTCTGGTACCTCCTACCCTCCATGAATGATGCCTTAGATGGTCAGGATCTATTGAAATTGGGTTGGTTTGAATAGGCCTGCCTGACAAACAGTGGGCTTTGCAGCCATGATGATTTGAGAAAACTGAAAAATGTTTTTGTGAGCAATCGTGGAATGCTGCATCATGACATAAAAGCGCTAATAGAAATAAATGAAACTGGGTGGGGGAGAGTGTGAAAACCAGTTTGGTGTAGTGGTTAAGTGTACGAACTCTTACCTGGGAGAACCAGGTTTGATTCCCCCTGTCCTCCACTCACAGCTGCTGAATGACCTTGGGTCAGCCATAGCTTTCATAGGAGTTGTCCCTGAA
This sequence comes from Heteronotia binoei, assembly GCF_032191835.1. Lineage (NCBI taxonomy): Eukaryota > Metazoa > Chordata > Lepidosauria > Squamata > Gekkonidae > Heteronotia > Heteronotia binoei. The sequence continues at coordinate 64,515,611 of NC_083233.1, forward strand.
AGGGCAGCTGCTGGGAGAGCCCTCTCAGCCCCACCCGCCTCACAGGGTGTCTGTTGTGGGGGGGAAAGATATATAGGAGACTGTAAGCCACTCCGTAAACTGTTGGATGATTCTCAAAGCTTAAACTATGTTTAATGACACAGTAGCAAGATTGGCCAAGAGGGAGGGATTCAACTGGGAAAATATCCGGTTGCAATTTTAGTTACCAGTACATGAAATGGAAAGCTGTACATTATATGCTGTGCCACTTTCATGTTGTAGTCAGTGTTCCCTCTAAGCTGAGTTAGCATGAGCTAGCTCACAGATTTTTAGCCTCCAGTTTACATATTTTTGTCTTAGCTTAGGAAGGATGACCCCAGAGCACAATAATTTACGCAGCAGCTCACAACTTTAATGGCAGTAGCTCAATGAACTAATATTAAAATACATGTGCGAAACCTGAACCACGAGGATTTAAATGGAAGGTGCTTGCTGGATGTCGTAAGTGACATTCCACCCTGATTTAGAAAAGTGTGGTTTTTTTATTGTAACTGCAGAATAAAGACACCGGAGGAAAAAGAAATGCGCATAAGGCGGGCCTAGAATCCAAGATCAAGATTAAAGGCTTACTGCTCTGAAAATCTGCAGTAAGATGTGTGTGCATAATGGGCCTAAGAGAGTCCACTTAGAATCTTCCGTGCAAATCTTCCGAGCCGCCCTGAGCCTGCTCCGGCGGGGGAGGGCGGGATATAAATAAAATTTTACATTACATTACATTACAAATATCACTTTTCCTTTTCTATTAGATAAACACTCTGAATGACAGTAATAAAAGGACAAACAACTGATAACAGAAAAAGAAGACCGTAACTGATTGTCTTAAGAACTAAGCTGCAGGCTGGTTAGCAGATTTTTTTCCATTTCATTTGGAAACAAATTGATGGAAATTAAAATGTTTCTACGCAGGTGCAAAGCATGGTTGCAAGACATACTGTCACGGAGAAGAGCATACCATGTTTCACTCAGTGTTTCACTCATTTCAGCTACAGGGAGAACCCTGGGCCTGCTCTTGAGACAACTCTCCATTTTAAAGAGTTCAAAAGGGATTCACAGGTTGCCTTTCAGTGGAGCTGCTGTGTCAATAAAACCCAAACAAGAGTCTTGAGGCACCTGAGAGACTAATCTTTTATTCTAAACATCCACTTTCAAGGAACAGAAGCCCACCTTGTCCAATGTACTCTGCCTTCCCCTAACAATCTCATTGCCTCCTCAGGGTCCGACTGGGAGGGGTAGAAATTATACCCAGGTCCTCCTCACCTCTCTGACCCCCCCCCCTTCTTGTTTGGTCAGGAACCAGGGGGAGGTATGTAGGGTTGCCAACTCCTGGCTAGGAAATACCTGGAGACAGGGCTTTTTTTGTAGCCCTTTGCATATTAGGCCTCATCCCCCTGAGGTAGCCAATCCTTCAAGAGCTTACAGGGTTCTGAGTACAGGGCCTTCTGTAAACTCCAGGAGGATTGGCTACATCATGGGTGTGTGGCCTAATATGCAAAGAAGTTCCTGCTACAAAAAAAGCCCTGCCGGGAGATTTGAAGGGATGAAACCTAACAGAGGAGGAGAGGGGTTGGGAAGGTGAAGGACTTTAATGGCATATAATGCCATCCAGGCCACCTTAAAGAGTGGCATTTTTTCCAGCTGATATGATCTCAGTTGCCTGGAGATCAGTTGTGATCCCAGGAGATGTCCAGTTACTTGCTACCTGTAGGCTGGTAATCCTAGGCTAGCATGTCTTCATGAGTTGACTCTCAGCCATTTCTAAGGTACCTTTACAGGCTGAAAAGGCCCTGTGTCCACCCCCAGCCTACCATAGGAAGGACCCCCTCATGAGAGAATGAGGCAGCCATTTTCCAGGCACCTTGTGTGGGCCCTCTTGGCTCCAGCTGGGCTTGATAGGAAGGAGCCTGCTCTACTGGGGTCCAGGACATCTCCTGAAGGCCTGGTCTCCTGAAACTCCCTGCCCACAAGGCCTGGTCTCTTGAAACCCACAAACTTTTGTCTAGCCAAGGGTTAACTGAGTCTTGAAGGGGACAGGGCTCCATTGTGGATAGTTCTCACTTCATGTTTATGGAATTTCTTTTGCCTGGAGGCTGGTCAGTGGCCTAGTTCAGGGGTGGCCAACAGTAGCTCTCCAGATGTTTTTTGCCTACAACTCCCATCAGCTCCAGCCATTGGCCATGCTGGCTGGGGCTGATGGGAGGTGTAGGCAAAAAACATCTGGAGAGTTACCACTGGCCACCCCTGGAGTTAGTTGGCCACTGCGTAAGACAGAATGCTGGACTAGATGGACCATTGATTTGATCCAGCAGCGCTCTTCTTGCATTCTAGTTTGAGCATATATAGGAAGCTGTATAAGGCTTTCAATTTTGGAAGGCATTGGGTGGCTGTCACAAAATAAATAGAAAGCTATTGTCATTTCCAATGTTTGTTTTATGATACCTGTTCTGAGCTCCTGTGACAGTGAGGCACATAAACTCAAATAAATCACACACATTTTATTATTTATGAGAGGTTTGATGACACCTCTCATTTTTAACTGTTCTTTCCTTCAGTTCTCTCATGGTTTTCAGCCCTCACTGTGAAGCCCACAGAGGAAAGGGTTAACAGGTAATGCACAGATATGTCTACTGTTGAGCCGGAGCTGAATGACAAGATATTTGTGAAAGCACCTTATCTGTGCCAGCTGAACAGGATACAGAGCTTCGAATGGTTTTTGTCAAAACCCTGCATGGGAAGAAAATGTTTCCCTTAATCCTCACATGATCTGAAACCTCTTTTGAGACAAACCGGCTGAGGTGCCCTTGTTCAATTTGGCTTTATTTACAGCTGCAGACTGATATTTGGAAGAATACGCAGTGCTGCAATTAAGATCTTAGATTTTAACCCAGGGCAGGGGGTGGGGGTTGGCTCTGTGAACACAATAAATCCAGTCACAACGTGTTTCTCCACAGGCAGCATCATGTATGAATCAGGACAAATTAATCCCTCGTTTTAATGAGAACTATACTATGTTTTTTCCCGCTGAAATGACAAGTCCAACTGAAAACAGAAGTCCAATTGGTCTGAAGTCTGGATGTGTAAGGATCTTAATTGTGACACCAAAATATAGGATAGTGACCTTTTCACATCTCCTGTCAGTTTAGGGTTGTCAGATACACACACACCCCGTGGAGGTGGGGTTCGCCAGGGCCAGGCCCTACTCCCAGCCTCTGAGGTTTTTTTTCATTATTCCTGTGCCATAGACTTCTCTAGCTCTATGTGAGCCCCTCTTCCCTCCTTCTGGCTCACCTTGCAAACTCTTTGTGAATAATCTGAAGATTAGTTTGCCAATCAACTACACTAGAGTTTTATTTAACCCTTGCTTTATGTAAAGGTAAAGGTAGTCCCCTGGGAATACAGGGAAGTGAAAAGGTGAGCCTTCTGGAAGGATGAATGCCAAGTAAGTCCAAAAGATGTAAACCAGCCAACCAACGAACAACTCACTCCTAAATGCAGCTCCAAGCATGTAAAAAGGAAAACCAACCAACACGGTGTTTTGATAAGGCGGGTGGGAGAGGATGAGAATCTGTTTGGGAAGACCATTTTGCAAAAAGGCTCCATTTCCCCATTTGGCTTCCAGAATTCAAATCCTCAAGCTATTATTGGCTGAGTAACAAACCCAACAAAGCTCTTGGAAGTCATAGTGCCAATCTCCCTGGAGGACAAATAATGTCCTGGTGGTAAGATTTCCCTAAACTGTACCACTGGGGGGGGGGGGGGGGAGAGTTTAAGGAAAAAACCTTCCTGTTCATAGAAAAAGGACACATCACACAGAAAAGGCTGGATTCAGCCCTTCTCCATGACAAAGTGGTTTTCTTTGTGCAGGAAGCACAAAGGGGAGGGGTAGTACGCTTATAGCAAAAGCCTTTCACTGCTAAGGGACATGCAAATGAGAAGTGCCAAATCCTTCTCTTACCTAGATAGATCCAAGTAGGCAGCCGTGTTGGTCTGAAGTAGTAGAACAAAATAGGAGTCGATTGCACCTTTAAGATCAACTTAATTCTATTCAAAACGTAAGCTTTCGTGTGCATGCACACTTCTTCAGAATAATATTAAGTTCTGAATAATATTAAGTTGGTCTTAATATTATTTTGTCCTTCTCCTACTTGTTGTTCACCTCCACTACACTCCTCCCCCTCCAATCAATCTTTGTCCCCCTGACACTTTTCTTCTTGGACCTGCGGTGCTGCCATACATGGCCTTGGGGAGAAGCCAAACTCCTGGAAAGTGTGGGTCAGATTGTTTGCTCCAAATAAAGTGCTGGGAAATAAGGATTTTGAAGGGGGGGGGGGGGAGGTCAACTTGTGAGAGCAGGGGTGGCCAAAGGTAGCTCTCCAGATGTTTTTTGCCTACAACTCCCATCAGCCTCAATTATTGGTCATGCTGGCTGGGGTTGATGGGAGTTGTAGGCAAAAAATATCTGGAGAGCTATCGTTGGCCACCCCTGTGCTAGAGGCTTTTAAAAATAAAGTGGACAACCTAAGGGCCAGGCTAAGAGGAAGATGGCTTTTGATGCTAAGACATTGCAGGAACAAATAGCAGCAAAATGGCCAGCGCCTATTCATAGGCATGCCTCTTTCTATGGCTATGATCACGCACACACACTAACTAATGCACCTTCAATCCACTTTCAATGCACTTTCCAACCAGATTTTATTGTGTGAACTGGCGAAATCCAGTTGGAAAGTGCAAAAGTGCATTATTTAGTGTGTGTGATTGCAACCTATATGTACTGTACTGGGAGACGAGACGTGGTGAAGGCATAGGTCTTTATTGGCTAGTACATCACACGCAACTGAGAACACGCGGCCGGGTCCGCTAATATATACATGCCTCCCGGAACATCCCCTTCGCTGGCCAGCCCAATCCTGGCCAGTCAAACTTCCCGCCCTTGGTCAGGATTGGCAGTGGCTTTTCCCGCGCTGCGCACGGCGACCCGAGGGTGGCTCGGGTCGCGCGGCGCTTGCGCTGAGTCCGATACACTACACTCCTCCCCTCCTAGTTTAAACTACATAGTCCTGTAGGTACGCTGGCATCCTGCGTTCCCGTGTTGATCTCCTCGGGGTTGCCGTTGGTGTGGGGCCCGATCCCAACGTGGGTGGCGCCGTTTCTGGCTGTTGCCGGCCCGGGTCGGGTGCTGGCTCCGGTTCTGGTCCCGCGGCTGCCGGGGCCTCGTACGTGGGTAGCTCCTGTATTGGCGGGGCCCTTCTGGCGGTTCTGTTGCTGGCGGTTCCCTACTCTCTGCCTCTTCTGCCTCCTCGGGTAGGGTGCGGCGGCGCAGCTGGTCGATGTGCCGCCTCAGCACCTGGCCTCCGGCGGTGGTTACCTCGTATGACCGGGAGCCTGTTACCCTCAGAACCCTTCCCGCCAACCACTCGGGGCCGCTTGCGAAGTTTTTCGCATACACTGGGTCGCCCGGAAAGAATCCTCTCACTGCTTCCCGGACCTCGGGGGACCCGCGGACATCCGGCGCCCGGTCCGGGTGTAGCCTATCAAGACGAGTGGTCAGTTTCCTCCCCATGAGCAGTTCTGCGGGGCTGAAACCGGTTACAGGGTTTGGGGTGATCCTGTTGTGGAACAGGAATGCTGAGAGGCGGTGGTCCCAATCCCCATGTACTATACGGCCAAGGGCCTCTTTGGTGGTCCGCACCATGCGCTCCGCCTGGCCGTTGGTGGCTGGATGGAATGGGGCGGACCTTATGTGCCTTATGAGGTACCGGTCGGTGAACTCCCGGAATTCCCGGGAGGTGAATGCCGTGCCGTTGTCCGTCACCAGGGTGTCAGGGATCCCGTGTGTGCAGAGGACCCTTCTGAGCGCCCTGACTGCTGCTGCGGTGGAGGTCGAGGCCACCGGGATTACCTCTAGCCATTTTGTATATGCGTCCACAAGTATAAAGAAGATCTGGCCCTGATACGGCCCCGCGAAATCCACATGGAGGCGGGACCACGGCCGCCCGTTCGACTCCCACCTGTGGACCGGGGCGGACGGCGGATTGGGTCTGGACTCCTGGCATGGTTGGCACCTTCTTACCCACCCCTCTATTTCCTCATCCATGCCCGGCCACCACACGTAGCTCCGGGCCAGGGCTTTCATTCTCACGATGCCCGGGTGGGTCTCGTGGAGATCCTCCAATACCTGTCTGCGCAGGGGGGGGGGGCACCACCACCCGGCTCCCCCAGAGTATGCACCCCTTGTGTGTCGATAGCTCGTCCTTCCTGGACGCGAACGGCCGAAATGCTTCTTCCACCTTGCCCGAGGGCCACCCCCTTCCCACCCAGTCCCTGACCCGTGCGAGGATGCGGTCTCTCCCAGTCGCCCGAGCCACCTCGTCCGCGTGCAGTGGGCGCTCGGGGAGCGACTCAATGAGCATCACCCCGTGTGCCGGGGCGGGATCTGGGTCCGTTGTGGGTAGCGGCAGGCGGCTGAGGGCATCTGCGTGACCCATTGCTTTACCGGGGCGGTGTATCAGAGCGTAAGTGTATGAATTCAGGAACTGGTTCCACCTTAAAACCCTCTGAGACAGAATCTGGGGGGTCTGACGATCGGGGGCTAGGAGGCCGAGGAGCGGCTTGTGGTCAGTGGCGATGGTGAAACGCCTACCGTAGAGGTAGTCATTGAACTTTTGCACCCCCGCCACGATCGCCAGGGCCTCCTTATCGATCTGGGCGTAGTTCCGCTCGGCAGGGGACAGAGTCCGGGAGTAGTAAGCGATCGGCGCCTCTCTCCCGTCCGGGAGTTGGTGCCCTAAGACCGCTCCTACTCCGTAGGGGGAGGCGTCGCAAGCCAGGATCAGGGGTAGGTTTTCATCGTAGTGATGAAGTACCGCGTTAGAGACCAAGAGGTCTTTCACTGCCTGGAACGCCGCGGCTTGGCGTTTACCCCAGACCCACGGGGCCTGTTTATCTAACAAGCGGTGCAACGGTTCCGCCACGGCGGCTTTGTGTGGCAGGAATGCATGATAAAAGTTCAATAATCCTAAAAAACTCTGTAGTTCTGCCTTGCATTTGGGGGCAGGGGCCTGGACTATGGCCCTGGTCTTGTCCGCCGTCGGGTGAATTCCAGCCGCGTCCACGGCGAACCCCAGGAACTCCACTCGCGGAACACCCAACAAACATTTCTCCTTTTTGACTCGCAACCCCGCCGCTTGGAACCGTCTGAGGACCTCTCGCAGGCGGCAGCTGAACTCTCCTTCGGTGGGGGCGGCGATTAAAACGTCGTCAAAGAAGGGTTGAACTCCGGGGATCCCTTTCAAGAGAGAGTCCATTATGCTCTGGAATATCCCCGGAGCTACACTGACCCCGAACTGCAGCCGTTTAACCCTGAACGCGCCCCTGTGGGTCACGATCGTCTGCGCCTCCGCTGTCTTAGCGTCGACCGGCAGTTGCTGGTATGCTTGTGCTAAGTCCAGCTTTCCAAAAACCCTCGCCCCGGCTAGTGCTGCTAGGACGTGGCTAACCACCGGGACTGGGTAGGGGTTGTCTTGCAGCGCCTTATTGATCGTGCACTTGTAGTCGGCGCAGATCCTAACCTCCCCGTTGGGTTTGACTGGCGTTACTATGGGGGTCTCCCATTCCGCATACGTTACAGGTTCTAGGACGCCCTGGGCTGTTAGGCGGTCCAGTTCTGCCTCTATTTTAGGCTTAAGGGCGAACGGGACGCGCCTCGCTTTAAGCCTTATGGGCCTGACCATTGGGTCTATCGGTAAGGTGATGGGCGGACCCTTGTAGCTCCCCAAGGACCCGTCGAAGACCTCGGGGAACTCCCGGCAGACCCCGTCGAAATTGCTGGCCTGCAATTGGTCCACCCCCACCAGCTGGATCCCCAGTGGATTGAACCACGCCAACCCGAGAAGTGTGGTCAGTTGGCGCTTGACCACTAGGATGTCTAGGGGCCCCCTAAAACCCCCTCTTTCTACATGCACCCGGGCCCACCCCACGATGTGTACTGGGTTCTTCTGAAAGTCCCTCAGTACGAAGTCCGCTGGCCTCGTTTGGATGCGGCGGCGGGGACATAGTTTCTTGAGGGTTTCCTCCGAAATGATAGAGATGGAGGAACCCGAGTCTACTTCCATGATGCAGGGGGCGCCCTCGATTAGGACCGACATTTTGACCTTGTCTGGGGCCGAGAGGGGCAAGTTCAATACCTGCAGACTGGTGGATGCCGTCGTGTGTGTGTCCAGGGAGTCGTGATGCGCTGACGGTTGGCGGCGGCTGTTCTTGGCCCGGCAAGCCCGGGCGATGTGGCCTGTCTTTCCGCAGCTGCGGCAGTCCAGGTTGCGGTACGGGCAGTCCCGTCGCTCGTGGGGGTCGCCGCAGCTGGCGCACCTGGAACCGGTGGTGGCGGTGGCCCTCTCCGTCGCTCGTTGTCTCGCGGGGGCCCGTGTGTCCGTTCTCTGAGGCCTCCGGAGCTGAAACGCTTCTTCCTCTGCTCGGTCTTCCAGCTCTGTTTCCCCTTGGTGGACTGCTTCGCCGCGTGGCTGGCCGAACGCCTTGGTGGCCCTCTCGAACGCCGTCGCCTCGTTGAAGGCTTGTTGTAGCGTGAGCTCCTCCTTAGCGAAGAGCTTCTGCTGCAGTCGTTCGTCTCGGAGGCCCCAGACGAAACGGTCCCTCAGGGCTTCGTCCCTTTTGTCAAAATTGCAGTTCCCGGCGATCTGTCGCAGGGCCGCCAGGTAGACCGCCGCTGTCTCCCCCGACTTTTGGTCCCTCTTGTGGAAGAGGAATCGGCGGGCGACGATGGACGGTTGGGGCGAAAAGTGGCCCGTGAGGAGTCTCACGACTTCCCGGTAGGTCCTCTCGGTCAGCTTAGCTGGAGCGGAGAGGCCTCTTGCGATCTCGAAAGTTTCTTCTCCACAGACGCTCAGCAGGACGTCTCTCTTCCTGTCGTCATCTTCGATCAGGTTCGCCCGCAGGTAGCACTCGACCCTTTCTGTGTAGGTCTCCCATCTCTCGGGGTGCTCCGGGTTGAATTCCGCAAGATGGCCCGTCGTTACTGTAGAGTTCGCCATGGTGGCGGCGGGCTGTGCGATCCTGCGGTCTCACGCCTTCCTCGTCTCCGGCCCGGTCAGGTTCCCCTCGGGGCGGCCGGACCTATCTACATCCCATCCTCGTCGCCAGTGTACTGTACTGGGAGACGAGACGTGGTGAAGGCATAGGTCTTTATTGGCTAGTACATCACACGCAACTGAGAACACGCGGCCGGGTCCGCTAATATATACATGCCTCCCGGAACATCCCCTTCGCTGGCCAGCCCAATCCTGGCCAGTCAAACTTCCCGCCCTTGGTCAGGATTGGCAGTGGCTTTTCCCGCGCTGCGCACGGCGACCCGAGGGTGGCTCGGGTCGCGCGGCGCTTGCGCTGAGTCCGATACACTACACTATATCTAACAGTAAGGTACAAGTACTATAAGTAATAGAAGAAGAAGAAGACTGCAAATTTATACCTCACCCTTCTCTCTGAATCAGAGACGCAGAGCAGTTTACAGTCTCCTATATCTCCTCCCCACCACAACAGATACCCTGTGAGGTGGTTGGGGCTGAGAGGGCTCTCACAGCAGCTGCCCCTTCAAGGACAACTCCTGCAATAGCTATGGCTAACCCAAGGCCATTCCAGCAGCTGCAAGTGGAGTAGGGAATCAAACCCAGTTCTCCCAGATAAGAGTCCGCACACTTAACCACTACACTAAACTGGCTCTCATAGTAGATCAGTGACCCCGTGCCAATCAACAAAGGTGCAAAACCAGGCCACACAGAGACAAGTCACAGGCTTCTATATACTTGTTTATTTATTTCATATATATCCTGTCTTTCTCCTCAACGTGGACCCAAAAAGGCATACATCATTTCGCTTCGCCTTCATTTTGTCCTCATAACTCTTCTGTGGGGTGCAGTAAACTGATAGTGTGTGGCTGGCCAAAGATATCACCGCAAGCTTCCCTAATAGAGTGGGAATCTGAACTTGGGTCTGGCAGATTCTAGTCCAACACCAGGATCCTATGGAGTGCTAGAGCATCTGCTTGACACGCTAAAGGTCCCAGGTTCAATCTCTGGCATCTCCAGTTCAAAAGCATCAGGTTGTAGGTAACCTGAGACCCTGGAAAGCCACTGCCAGTCTTGACTAGACAGCAGTGCTTTTGATGGACCAACATTCTGTAGTTTTACCACTACACCAAAATGGTTAACATATATGTACCCAAGTGTGCAGAAAAAATATGAGCATAAATGAACAAAAAGAAAGCAAACAGTAACAGTCAGATGAGACGCATGCTGTAGGAGGAATGCAATATTAAGAGCACTTGAGATTCAATGATAGGAGACACAGGAGATGGAAAAATTAGTATAAATCTCAAGATTTTATAGAATCTGGAGGTGTAGGTCATTGACAAAAAGGATTGCCAATCCCCAGTTGGGGGCAGGGAATCCCTGGGTTTGGAAGCTCTCTTCCTGCTTCAGGGTTATCAGAAAGTGTGTGTGGGGGGGTTGATTTTCTGCTAGGCTCTCCATTATACGCTATGGAGGTTGGTCCCAAAATAAAGTGCCCCCATCCTCCATTGTCTCCAATGGGGGGAGGCATTTTAAAGCATGGACACTCCCTTTAAATGTGATGGCCAGAACTTCCTTTGGCATTCATTTCTGCTTGTCACAACCTTGCTCCTGGCTCCAACCTCCAAAGTCCCCAGATATTTCCTGAGTTGGACCTGGCAACTCTATAAAACCATCGGTTCCTCCTGATATCCCAGCTAATGAACAGCCTGCTTTCTACTACAGGATATAAGCTCAGTATAGGAACTGAAGCTGAAATTTACCAGTGGGTACCCATCTCTACATTTTCATAAAGTTGCCCGCTCCACTGTGTTGTGGTTAAGTGTGCAGACACTTATCTGGGAGAACCGGGTTTGATTCCCCACTCCTCCACTTGCACCTGCTGGCATGGCCTTGGGTCAGCCATAGCTCTGGCAGAGGTTGTCCTTAAAAGGGCAGCTGCTGGGAGAGCCCTCTCCAGCCCCACCCACCTCACAGGTTGTCTGTTGTGGGGGAGGAAGGTAAAGGCGATTGTGAGCCGCTCTGAGACTCTTCGGAGTGGAAGGCGGGATATAAATCCAATATCTTCTTCTTCTTCTTCCAAATCTCTCTTGGTGCATTTCTGTTCCTGACAATGTCTTTCCTTCCCCCGTCCCCAAGTATGGTGTCGGTCCTATTTGTGTGAACCCTTAGAGTTGTGAATTCTTTATTATTGTATTATAAATACTAGCTTGTGGGTCTACTGGACCACATCTCCTTTCATCCTCTTTCTAAATTCTCCTGCAGTAGAAGTTGTGTTGTGATGACAAACCAGAAGAGCAAAATAGGCAGGGAAAGGTTTTTGGGTTTTTTTGTTCTTTTCATGTGCATTTTGTGACTTGGAAAAAACTCAGTGTGTTTAGAATGAAAATAAAATTCACTTTGTATTCAGGCATGCCTGTGGGGCAAAGGAAAGCTTTAAAGCTCTGGCATTTACACATAAGCATACTGCAAACTGGATCACGCTGATTTTAAATGAGCTCTGGAGCCAGTTCTTAGCCAGTGACTGCTTTGAAAATGACAGTCTTGGGAGATTTTGGGGATGGATCTGCATTCCTAAAGCAGCACACTCGGAATTGGAAGAGAATGTCCCAAGAATGGGAAGATTAGAGCGCTTGATTAGTTCTCAAGGCAGATTTCACACTGTAGGAAGCAGCTTCCTGGTCAAAATTCATTTGGGTGGCCATCTTGCTCCATAGGCCACAACATAGGATATCCTGCCCTATTAGTCCAAGGGGACTTCCCGGGGATTCTCTCCTGCTTTACAGAATTTTAGGCATGGTCATTTGTTTGTTACTAATGAATGTTTCTTATGCCACTTTTTATGTTCTAATTCTCTTTTATTATCACTTGTTACTTCTGCCGCTATATGGATGTTTCAATGTGGATAACTGGTTTTGTTGGGTTTTTCAGTTCTATGAAGTTGTCCTGCTATTCTTGATGTTTTTTGGCAGCCTTGGAAATCCTTTGGTATCAAAAGATGGGCTAGAACCCATGGTGGACAGGCCATTGAGGTCACTAGGAAAAGTCCTGGTGGGCTCAGGACATAAGTGGCCACCCCTGGGAGGGGAGATCATTGACCCTGTGTAGGGGAGGGGGTGAGCTCTTTCTCTCTCTCAGGGAGATATTGCAGAGGCAGGCTGAGGAGCGGAAGAGCCTTCATTCTTATATTACTGTGCTGATCTCACTGCACCTCTCTTTAGCCTGCTGGACCTTTTTTGAGCAGGCCGGCTCTTTTGGGATCCACCCCAGTCATGGACTCATCTGTCTACCATGGTTCATGGGGGGTTGGGGCCTTGCTGTGTTTCAGAAGGCCTTGAAGACCCTCCTGTTTACTCTGACTTTTGGAATCTAAGAGAGACTCTGCTGCTAATTATGATATCCCACCTATCGATCTGCTTTATTTCCTGTTCAAATTGCATTTTGACTTTGTTGCTTTATTATGCTGCTGTTAACTCAGCTCAAGAATTTTTATGATGAAAAGCAAGTAATGAATCCTATCATAATCATTACAAAAACATCAATTGAATTTGAACATTAGATGATCTGCTCTGCTCGAACAATCAGACAATGAAATCTGAAGCACAGTTATAACCTTCTACGTTCACTGGGGTCAGGGAGAAGCTGTGGCTCAGAGGAAGAGCCTCTGCATTGCATGCGCAAGGTCCCAGGTTCAATCCCCAGCAGTAGGTGACGAGAAAGACCTCTGCCTGAGACCCTTGTGAGCTGCTGCCAGTCTGAGCAGACAATACTGACCCAAGATGGACTGAAGGCCTGACTCAGTAGAAGGCAGCTTCATGTGAGTGTTCATGTGTGGCTTAGAAGGAAGTAACTCCACTTAGGATGGCACTGAAAGTGACCAGAGGATGCAGAAAAGGAGAGGGTTTCTGTGCATTTCTGGCGCAGTAGACATTTTGGAAGGATCGGGGTTGTAGTTCCCCCCACCACACACACACACACCCTTGCACAACAAAAATGCAACCTGAAAAAATCTCCTCTCTGGAACTGCTCTCAAATGTATAGGAGCCCTTTCCCTCCTTTTCATTTGTTCTCATTAAGAGCACATCCTTCCAGCTCCATCCTTCTATGGCCTGAAGCTCAGAAAAAGCATCAACAGCCATAATAGATGGACCGCTTTCAAAGCTATTCCATGGTTTACTACTATAAGCAGAAGAGAAAAAGCAGTATTCCCCCCCCCCCCCCAGTGTTCAATTCCAACGGAAAACATTCCGCAACAACCCAGTTTCCACTTTTCCAAAGCACAACCGGAATGCCCTAATAAACAGAGGCTCTATCCTTCAAGTGGCAGCACTTGATTAATTAACGATTTTTGCTATTTAAATAATTGGTTTGGCTCCTCATTTGGATACCAAGGCAGATCTCATTTAAGCTGCTCTTCTCGAGCTCTCGGGGAAAGAAGCCAGTGAAGTTGAGCATACACAGACGTATTGACCTTAAACACGAGCTCCTCTGGCACAAGAGATGATTTGCACAGATTGCATCTTATGCCACAATGACTCAATGGTTCCCTGGCCAATACGCCCTTCCAACAAAAAGACAAGCTCTAAAAATACTTAACACATGTGAGATGCATATGCCCACATTCATAGCTTCAGGATACAAACATAAGCAGCCCTACACAACCAGATCGAAGCTCCATCTTTTCCTTTTGCACCCTTAGAAGCTCATTGAATCATGAGCAGCAGAAGACACTTGTTTCTTATTTTTTTTGATGCAAGGGCTAAAAGGACTGAGACAAATTCTGCAATTGCTAGAGTGATCTTAGGATCCTTATCACTGAGCAAACGAGAGCCAGAGTTTCCGGAGTATGGGAGGACGACTGGTTGAATAAAGGCTTAATATAGTGATCCCTCATAATCTCAAAAATCTGCATTCCATCAGAGCATGAAAGGATCTATCAATCCTGTTAAGGCCAAAAGGGCAGATTCTACCAGCGTAGGGCCTATTCAAAAATCCCCCTTGCAAAACCACCGTAGGTATAATGTTCAGACTTGCAAAGAAAAAAGCTCTGCAATAACTTGGGATGGTAAGATAGTACATATGGGGAGTAGAAATTTTGGGGAAAAGAAAGGCCGAAAAATACGGGTGAACCCAAAGCTCCATTAAGTCCAGGTTAGTATTTCACACCATGGCACAATCGATGTCAAGTCCACCAGGGACAGTCCCACTGGATTGATAGCCTGGGATGGCCCAGAACAAGGTGGCTGAGAGCCACCATAGCCACAAACTGGCAGTCCCTGCCTCTTGTCAGGCATGTGAGAGCTGCTGCTGCCAGCAGCCCCACCTCCCTGGATCCAGTATCCCCCACCCACCAAGCACAGAGTGCACAGGAGTTACTATGGCTGCAAAGCAGATGCAAGCCACTACTCTCGTGAGGCAAATGTAACTCCTGCTTCTTGGGAACCAGCAGCCCTCACCCACTTCGGAGCTGCCCCTGCAAGCCTCATCCCTCCAACATAAGGCAGGTGAGTGCGAGCCAGGTAGGAACCACAAGCACCCTAAACCTTCCCTTCTCCCCTTCAATGGGGGGATCCAGGTGGGTCCAGGCTCTCTTCCTCTTCCCTCCATGTAGGGGTGGAGCCAAGCTGGGGCCCTCCCCCAGGACTGTTTTCGCCTCCTAGTCTTCCTTTTCCCCACACTGGCCAACTAGATATGGGGAGAGCCAGTTTGGTGTAGTGGTTAAGTGTGCGGACTCTTATCTGGGAGAACTGGGTTTGATTCTCCACTCCTCCACCTGCACCTGCTGGAATGGGTCAGCCATAGCTCTGGCAGAGGTTGTCTTTGAAAGGGCAGCTGCTGTGAGAGCCCTCTCAGCCCCACCCACCTCACAGAGTGTCTGTTGTGGAGGGAGAAGATGTAGGAGATTGTAAGCCGCTCTGAGTCTCTGATTCAGAGAGAAGGGTGGGGTATAAATCTGTAATTCTTCTTCTTGTAGATGGCCCTGGAGTGTCTACAAACGGAGCTGAATTAACAACTAGGCCTAGGTCCAAAGCCCCCAAGCCACAAGAGATCTTACCAGGGCTTTCCCAGGGCCCTCCAAGTACCAAAATTTATTTCAGCTCTTTATACAGCACCTCCTAGCCACACGGCCCTTGACAGGGCATAGAAGGATAAAAGCAATCAAAAGATACACCAGAATCAATAAAGCCAATGCAACCAGCAGTTAAAACGATAAAACAAGGCTATGAGGTGGATCTTAAACTTCTGCTTGCACAACTGGCACTTGTGAAAAATTTCTGCTGATTGCTCTTCCAGTTGTGGAAGTCCACCTTACATCCTATGCTGATCTTGAGAGTCCACTTACACACCAGGAGCCAAATTTTGAGGGACTATAGCAGACTGCAGTGGGGGTTGACGGGTAGGCAAAAAGATCTGTTCCATGAGTTCTGGAGCGCTTGGGATCCAACGCACTAAAAAGCTGATAAAATGCAAAACGCCTCAGTTTAGCAGAACATAAAATATAAAGTTTTTTTTAAAAATTATTTAGTTTAGCAGCAATAAAACCTGAGGTTTTAAACAAGGAAGGGAAAACAGTCCCAAGCGCATGAAAATTAACCTCCAAAAGCTTGGGAGAACGCATCTATTTAAATGGTGCCTTACGTTCGGCAAAGATGGATCGTGGCATACAGAAAGAATGAGCTGGTAAAAATTTTAATGAGTCAGTAAATTGTTGCAGTGCTTTGATTCTGAATATAATAAATGTTTATTTTTTTAAAAAAAAAAGTATAGTAACATAGTAACATCAAAGTGTATTTGTTGCAACACTGGCTATATCAATAAAAGTTTTTTTTTAATTGTGTAGTAAAAATTCACAACACACCCTAAGCCATCAGAAAACAAAACATATATTTGAGCAGACCATCAACAATACGATTATCCAGGCTTTCCCCCCCCCCCCTTGAGATTTCACAGCAACCAAAGCGAATGAAGGTTTGTTGAGTGACCTGGTTGTTAGTTGCAAGTAAACTTTCCTAATTTCTGCTGATTTGATGGACAGACAGAAAAATCAGTGCATAATTTGTTGCTGCTTCTTTTTGGCTTCGCTTTTTCCTACACTTCTATGCCTGAGCACATAGAGAGAGGTCATTGATTTGGAGGACTTTAAGTGTCAAGAATGCCAGTTAGGCGAGGGTGGTGAGAGACCCACATATGTAGATTTAATAGTGGGGCACTCAAAATATAAACAACTTTTATTGATGGCCATGGGACATCGACACCCCCCACCCCCCCAGCACTGGTGGTGCCCAAGGCTCTAAAAATTGATTACCCCACTTCCTCCATACAGATAGGAGTGAAGAACCAAGGCCTTTTTAAAAAGCACCAATCATACGGGAAATTTTTTCTGCCACTGAAAGCACCAAGTAAACAAGTGACTACTGAAATCAACATCCATGGAAGGGAAAGAAGAAGAAGAAGAAGAAGAAAGAAAGAAGAATTGCAGATTTAT
This sequence comes from Heteronotia binoei, assembly GCF_032191835.1. Lineage (NCBI taxonomy): Eukaryota > Metazoa > Chordata > Lepidosauria > Squamata > Gekkonidae > Heteronotia > Heteronotia binoei. Next base: position 64,532,210 of record NC_083233.1, read on the forward strand.
ACCCTGCCCCTCTCTCTGAATCAGAGACTTAGAGCGGCTTACAATCTCCTATATCTTCTCCCCCCACAACAAACACCCTGTGAGGTGGGTGGAGCTGAGAGAGCTCTTAAAGCAGCTGCCCTTTCAAGGACAACTCCTGCGATAGCTATGGCTAACCCAAGGCCATTCCAGGAGGTGCAAGTGGAGGAGTGGGGAATCAAACCCGGTTCTCCCAGATAAGAGTCTGCACACTTAACCACAACACCAAACTGGCTCTCAGATAAAGCAGATTATGTATTTTTTTAAAAAAATCACTGCCTCTGAGAAGAGAGAAGGAAAAGAAAGGGAAGGGGAAAGACCATTACAAGATTTCCTGGAGCATTTTGAGAGATTCTTTTTTCTCTGTGAGTCTTAAGCACCATCAAGTTGCTTCTAACCGCCCTGACCTGGATAGCCTAGGCAAGTCTGATCTCGTCAGATCTCAAAAGCTTAAGCAGGGCTGACTGTGGTTAGTACTTGGATGGGAGACTTCCAGAGATGGGGGGGAAGGCTTTATTCAGCCACCTCCCTGAATATCCTTCAGGCCCCAGTAGAGGTCAGTCACCAGAGGTCACCATGACTTAAGGGGCACACGTGCACACACACACCTGCATATATATTTTTAAAAGTTGTTTCTGACATATGGCAACCTCATAAGTCAATGTTCTCCAAAATGTCCTGTCATTAACAGCCTTGCTTTGGTCTTGCAAACTGAGGGCCCTGACTTCCTTGATCGAGTCAACTAGGTTGCTTTTCAGGCCAGCTTCTTTCAGATGTAGAACACGGAAAAGTGCAAGTGCTTTTGTTTCCTGGAAAGTGGAGATGGATGGATGGATGGATGAAAGAAAGAAAGAAAGAAAGAAAGAAAGAAAGAAAGAAAGAAAGAAAGAAAGAAAGAAAGAAAGAAAGAAAGAAAGACTCTGGGAGAGACAGGAGAGCTGTACTCAGCCATGCGGCTACTGCTCATCAGAAGGTGGAAATGGAGGCTGTCTCGCCAAGACGACAAAGAGGGCTTTTATGCTACTTTAACCATCTGAAGTGTCTCCCTTAATGGACGAGCAGGCAATCGGCCCTCCACTCTTTCTGCCGGCGGCTGCTGATACACAGAAAGCCGCCAAACTTTTCCCGCAGAAAACCTGGCGGGCGACAAAGAGAGGCTGTAAATACCTTTTCAAGAACAGGCAAGCATGCAGGGAGGTGCCACACTTTGCCTCTGCAGGGGCTAGTTTGGAGTAGGCCAGCAGCGGGCACTTAAAATAAAAGAAGGGAAATAATACTGAGAAGGAGGGGGAAAATCAGCACCAGGCACTAGGGTAGTAGCCAGCCTCCAGGTGGGGCCTGGAGATCCCCCAGAATCCCAATTGATCTCTAAAGGACAGAGGCTGGTTTCTCTGGGAAAAGCGGCTACTTTATAATGTGGACTGCATAGCATTCTATCCTACTGACGTCCCTCCCTTTCCCCAACCCTGCCCTTCCAAGTCTCCCCCCCCCCCAATCTCCAGGAATTTACCAGCCCAGAGTTGGCAACCCACCTGTGTGTGCACGCAGACACACATCCCTTTGCTTCTCTCTCCATTAGAAGGATCCTAACGTGCTGTGCATTTCCTCCAGATTAGCTCCCCCTTAAAATCATAAATGGCCATTCCTCATTTTGACAAGAAAGATATCTGTTGGGGCTCCTTCGGCTCCTTGAGCTCACTCAAGAGTTTCTCTTCTATCCCCCCCACCCCCCCAACACTTGATAGACAAGGTGCAAAATGAACATATTAGAGCATTAAATCATAAGTGACATCAAAGCCAGTTAAAATATACGTAGCGTCCCGTTAATCATGGCACTGTATTTTTCCAAAAGGGCAGTGCTCAAGCCCATGTGATGAATGAAGAGTGCCTGGTGACCTTCAGAAAAGAGTAATTACCCATCGCTTTGAAGCTGAGGGAGGACCAGGCCACGGAGGGCAGCTGGTGGCATTTGCAGTAGCATCTGCAGTCTCTGCCCCCTGCCCCCCAAGTTGGAAGAAGGCTTCCAACAGTAGACCTAATGAACAGGCTACTAGTCCAAAAGGAATCGTCAATATGTAACCCGTTTGCCATCTGGGGTGTTTTCACGCATGCACTTTTGCAACTGGATTTTACTGTGCAAAAGAGCAAAACCCACTGGCAAACAATGGCTTAAAATGCACTGAAATCGCTTTTGTTTTCCCACCAAGGAACAATGCTTTGATCCCTTTCCCAAAACACTGGTTCACATGACCTTCTCTCTCATCTGAGACTAGGCAAGTTAACCAATAAACCAGGCAGGCTATAGAACAAGGGTGTCAAACTCAATTGTTAAGAGGGCCAGATCGGACATAAATGGGAATTTGTGGGGCCGAGCCATGCATGTCCTAAAATGTTATGCCAGATAGCAGAGATATAGACTTTATAGAGGACACAGGCCAACACAATTAAATATATTAATTTTTAACTTAAAATACAAACATGCTTAAAACTCTTAAACAAAATTTATTTTGTTTAAAATGGAAAGGGGGGGTAGTGGGATTTCGCAATGCAATTTTAAAAATAAAAACATCAAGAAAAAGCACAAAGTTCACAGCAGAAACTTTTAAAAATAAAATGTTCTCAGTCTGGGAAAACATGAAATGGCAAGGCATTTCAAGCTTCTCTCCCCCCACCCCTACTCGGGTCTACTCAGGTTAGCAATGGCTCTCCAGTGTCATATCCCCCTTTGGCTGTGGGTTTCCAAGTTAGAGTACTCACTAGGCACTAGTTCTCACTCCACTGAGAAGAGACACACCTGGCTCAAGGTAGCAACACTTGGTTTGCAACGACACAACTCCTGGAAGCTTCAGCTGGCCATAAGAATGCTGGAAAGTTCCTCTCCATTGAAACACATAGACAAAGTTGCAAAGAAAACATGGAGCGGATATTCTGTTCACCTCTGCTCTGTCCGGAAGCCAGAGTGGGAAATCCATTCCATATTTTCTTTGCAGCTTTGCTTTCAGCTTTAGCCTCTGCAAAAAGAAGGCAGAAGGAGCTGGGAACATCCTGGCAGCCTTTGGAGCATGACAGGATGAGGACAGGAGGGGGAAGAAGAGAGCCTTGTGAGCCTGATTGAAGCCCTCCGGGGGCCGGTTTGGCCCGCGGGCCACATGTTTGACACCCAACAGAGTCTCTAACCACCTTATGAGCAGCAGACCATGGTGCAATCATCCAGGGTTATTTATATAGCACTGTTGGGTAGTCAGAACTGTAGCCATTCCGATTTCACTCCAGCCTTCCTCTACGTATCTCAGAGTAGCCTACAAGCTTGTTCTACTTCCCCTCCCTGCTGCAGTTGCCCAGCCGGCACAGCTATTAGTCCATGTAAGTCCCTCAGCCCTGGCAATAAACCTTCTCAGGGTTGGAAAGGAATCCAAAGGGAAGAGGAAAAGATGAGGCAATCAGGGCCTCTTTTGTAAGAAAAGCCCAGCAGGAATTCATTTGCATATTAGGCCACACACACTGACACCAAGCCAGCCGGAACTGCGTTCCTGCTCAAAAAAAGCCCTGGGGACAATCCTGGGCTATCAACACTTTTCACTGTCAAGCCATATCTGAAGTACAGCTAAGCGAACACCCCCACAGGGTGATTTTTTTAACTCCGGGGCTGTGGGAAAGTCCACACAAGCTCTAAAACCCTGGAGGAAAGAAGCCCTGCGATCCCTGAGGTTGTTTGATCAAGCTCCAGGAAAATTTCCAACCCAGACAGCCAACGGCTTTGCAAAGGCTACGTCCTTTTAATTAGCAGATGGCACCGGGACGAAGCATCGCCCAGCACAATGGCAAGACATTTCACATCTTATGAAACATGGGCCATGGCCGTATGGGGAGTGCTGTCATTGGGGCTCTTGTACAAATCACAGCTGCCCCTTGATGAAGGTTCGGGTCTTTGAAGGCAAGGTACCATAGAGTTTTACTGCAAATCCTAGACCATCCCTGGTGTGACGATGACATCACTTCTGGGTAATGTCACCATGCAGGGCACATTGTGCAATGACAGGGCTCTTTGGGGGCGGGGATCCCCCCGGTGGCCTGCTCCATGCTGGCAGGCTGGGGCCCCCCCAAACCAGGGGATTCCCCAACCCCTGGCGGGAGCTTGACAACCCTAAGATAATAGTACATTCAGAAAGTTTTGCTGATGCTTGGGGACAGGGGGGAAGGAAGCAGCTGGTAAGAAGCCCTGCACTGTAAGGGATTTGTTCAGAAATGGCTTGCATTTGGTTTCCTGGCCTGTTAACAAAAAGCATTTACATTCCAATATGACACACGTACCTTGTTTGTTGTAACGGTTCAATGCTGTTATTATTTGTTTCCTGTTCTATGGTTTACATACTAAAATAAAATTCAATACAACATAAAGAAAAAGAAGGCTAACTCTGCCTCAAGTCCACGATTATTAACAATCATCACAAAATTATTTAAATACACAAAGAGAATCCCAAATTCAACTGCTCGCAGTCACACACAGCAGCCCTGCCCTCCAGATACTTCAGCGGGGTAGGGCGGAATATAAATCGAATAAAATAAAATAAATAAAATAAATACTTCAAGAATCAATGCCAGATTATGCAGACTTTAAAGTAATGGGGGAGGGGGTCTTAAAAACACTCCAATTGAACAAAAATAAACCGGACATCTGTCTTATATTCAAGGGCTACATAGACTCCAAGGGTTTTCTAGAATCAAAAATTCTGCACCAAAGGGGGGAAAAGAAACAGTTCTGCAATCTGCATCCATTATGCAAATTAACCCATGGGACCAGTTAATTTTCTGAGAGCACCTGTTGAAGCTACATTAATTGGCTGATCTATTCTAGACCACATGAGATATTCAGGAAAGCAGGAAGTCACATGAACACTGGAAGCAAGGGAGAGATGAGAGGATAATCCATACATTGTCCAAATGTAAATTGTTGGGACGGGATTATATCTCCTTTCATTTTAAATTTATGAAGTACCTAATTAACATTTTAGCATTTCACAAGAAATTATGATGATTATAAATATGTAAATACAAATTACACATACACCTTTTATATTCCTGGGAAGTTGACAGTTTATACTATACTATATTCAGGTTGCAAACAAGTTTACTGTCTAAGATTGGGGCGGTCCCCCCCCCCCCCGCACTGAAAATGGCTTATAGGGCAAAGAGGTGACAAAGCAAAATAAATCAGTCATTCCAGTTCCCAAGTCTGCAAACCAGCAGAGTGAGCAGAATGCATGTGCAAGTTTAAAATGAGTCCCTTTCGCTTTCCGTCTTGCATTTACAATAGGACTAAAATACAGTTCTTTGCATCAGTTGAGAAAATGCCCCAAGTCTTTCTGAATCAACAAAAGCCTGATAAACGGTACACCAGTGTGGCTAATATTTTGAGTCAATTCTTACCTGTTCCCTATGGAGATGAGCGAACACATCAAAAATAATAACTTTGTTTTCCCCAAACTGCCTTTGAAATAAATTAGCAGAGAACACTACAGGAGAGCTGTCAGGATTAGGCAATACCACAGACTACTACAATCTCCTACCTGGAATTTTTCCACCTCTCTGCACCTGCTGCTTACCTCATGCTTGCAAACAGACTTGCGGTAAAAATGGATGAGTCATTTGCAAATTCCTTCCCTTGTCAGACATGCCTTAGCTCTTGGCTCGTCTGGTCTTGGTTAGGAATTAAAAAATATAGCTTATGTGAGCATGTTCCTGTCTCCAGGCTGAGGATTCCCTGTGCCCCATGCCTCCTCTTGCAAATACTGAAACTGGCATTTGGGGCCACACAATGCACTGTGAACATTCAGTGTATTTGTCGAATTTTGCATTGAGAGATTCATTTTGTTGAATTTTGCATTGAGAGATTCAGGTTTTTTAAACAGTTGATTGTTTCAACCCACATCTGTGCTCCAGGCACGATCCTCCTTCCCTCATTTTCAAGACTCACACAGAGGATAGCAGAGCTAAGTGGCTATAAGAATAAATTGTGTCTTATGATCCCCTCTGACCAGTCCAGTGACTCAGATTTCGAGTCTTCAGGAGAGGAGCTTGAGGAGTCAAGGCTGGTGTCCAGTGACTGAGGAGAACCAGAGGGATCAGGGAGAGCCTGCTGACAATACTCCAACAGAACCAGAACCCCCTGTCCCAGCCTGCAGGGGAGACCTTGGCACTGCCCCCTGAAACAACCTCTGCAAGTCAGGATGCAAATCTGGGCCCATAACCCCTGCCCATGCGATGCTCCCACTAAGCAGGATCGGCAACAGCAGAAGGCCCAGACCAAGGTGCTCCAAGGAAGGCAAAGCGCTTCACTGGCTGCACACAAACCCACCCCAGAGGCAGGCAGTGAGAACAATCATTCTTCACAGGATTGTGGCCAAAGCACCCCGCAGCAGAGAAGTCCAAGTCCTGTCAGTAGGGCAGCTGAGCCTGATTACTTCCCAGCCCAGGCCTCTGGCTACAGGGGGGTCTGTGGTGCCCCCTGACTTCCTGTTGGGTACCCCAACTCAAGTATCCCTGACCATTCTTCCTTCCCCTCTCCCCTCTGCCACTACTGTGGAGGTTAAAACTGAGAGGCTAGAGGCTGCCCCCTCCCCCATGATTTAAAATGCAGAGGAGGGGTACCCAGGAGCAGCTGCTGCCCCTCCCACACCATTTAAAGGGTCCTCAAGTGGTGGTGGTAGTAGGGGTGGATGGGAGAGAAGGTCAGGCACCCTGAGTCAGTGGCCCTGACTCATGGCAGCAGCAGACGGGGGGCGGGGGAGCTGATAAGAGCCCCCCCAACCTTCTTAAATACTCCCCAACTTTTAAAATCCTGGCTGTGGTCCTGTCCCAGCCTATTTAGGCTGATGCTTGGGAAAGCTGTCTGATCCACTAGGGGTGGCCAAACTGTGGCTCTTTCACACACATTTTGTGGCTCTCAAAGCCCCCACTGCCCTGTCGACTGGCTTGAAGAAGGCATTTATCTCTTTAAATCACTTTTCCAAGCCAGCAGGGGGCTTGAAGAAGGCATTTAAAATTAAAGTTGCTTTCTTTCTACCTCAACCTCTCCCATCTATTTGCTCTTTTCACCTTTCCACTCTTCCTTCTGGCTCGCAAACATCTGATGTTTGTGTCTTGTGGCTCTCAAACATCTGATATCTATTCTAAGTGGCTCTTACATTAAGCAGGTTTGGCTACCCATGCACTAGCATTGAAAGGACCTGCCTGCGTGCCAGGTCCTTTCAACGCTCTTGAGTCTTGCAACCTAGACCTGAGGGCATTCCTTCCGAGGAGACCAGCAGCAGACTGCAGGACACTGGGGTTCAGAAGGTCATCGGTTCAAATCTCACCTCTGTCACCAACTCACTGGGTGGTCTCAGGCAACCCATCCTCCCCCAGTTTCAGCTCCACATCTGCAGAGTACAGTTTCCCTACGCATCAACACAATAATCTCTCAGTCTGGAGGATTGTGAGACTTTCCAGAGGGATCTGTTGAGGCTGAGTGAGTGGGCATCAACATGGCAAATTAGGTTTAACATGAGCAGCTGCAAAGTAATGCACATCAGAGCAAAAAATCCTAACTCTAAATACAGATTGATGGGCTCCAAACTGGCAGAGACTGACCAGGAGAGATATCTTGGAGTCATGGTAGATAACTCACTGAAAATGTTGGCCCTGTGTGTGATAGCAATTTTTAAAAGGCAAATGCTATGCTGGGCACTATTAAGAAGGGAACTGAAAACAAATCAGCCAGTATCGTAATGCCCCTGTAGAAATTGATGGTGCAACCTCGTTTGCAATACTATGCACAGTTCTGTTCACCACACCTCAAAAAGGATAGTATAGCACCGGAAAAGGTGCAAAAAAAAGACTACTCAAATGATGAAGGGGATGGAAAACTTTCCCTATGATGAAAGTTAGAAGGGAAAATGACAACTATGGGGTGACTTGATAGTTTGGAGAAACGACAACTGAGGGGGTGACTTGATAGAGATTTACAAAATTATGCATGGAATAGAGAAGATAGAGAAAGAAGTACTTTTCTCCCTTTCTCAGAGTACAAGAATTCATGGGCACTCAATGGAATTAATGAGCAGGATTGATTCCTGGCATCTTCAATTAAAAGAACCAAGAAGTAGGTGATGTGAAAAACCTGTTCCTGAGAGCCAGGCGAGCCACTGCCAGTCTGAGTAGACAGAACTGATCTCCGTGGACCAGTGGTCTGATTCGACTGCTTCATTGTGTCCCTTGCCTTTCTCTTTCCTCCATTTTCTTTCTTCCTCCTCCTCTTCTTCCCCACACAAGTCTTATGGGAAATGCAGCATGGAGGGCTGAGCTACAAAAACACTAACTGGACTAACATGAGGAGTGTCAAGTCGTCACAACGCTTTGTCACTCTTTTCAGACATTCATCACTCCCCACCTATGGCAAGTTCATCTGGACAGCGCCACAATGTATTCATGCAACTGGAATGCATGTCGAACTGGGAATCCTGAAGAAGCAGGGCTGCCAAACACGCAGCGACAAGTCTTATGTGCATGAGTTGTACACATGTAGGATCCTTTGTGAGTCTTCCAAGTTATGCAGCTCTTCCTTTAGCCAAAGAGCCACTTAAGGTGAAGGAAGGCTCCTTAGTCTGGGGGACAATTTCAAAACTTGGCTGAGGGGTCAGATACATGCTGCTGGTTTATCCTCCGTACCCATCAACATCTTCCAAATGAGCTTAACAGTTCAGGTAATGGGAAAGCCATTATAAATCTGTAAACCTTTAAGGTGCTAACCAGACTGGGGGGTTGGGGGTTTTGTATGCTTGCGGGAACAAACTAACACAGTAACCACACTGGAAAACATCTTGAGTTTGCTTCTTTGGCACAGACTCTTAGTACATGATACTTCTTCAAATTCCCTTCTCTTCCATGGGCTCCAGTCTGCAAAAGATTCTACCACTGTCATTCTGTTAGTGTCAGGGGCCGTTTTGTAGAAAAATAGGTGGCAGAGCTCACTGGCATAACTCACTGGCATATGTGCCCCCACAACCAAAAGCAACCCAATACAAGAAAGGAGAGCCCCAGGCAAGCGAGGCCTGCTTGGGCTGGTTAGAGATCCAGCCAGCCCAAGCAGGCCTCGCTCACCTGGGGCTCTCCTGGGCCGCCACCCCCAGTCAAAAGGCCAGCAAGCCACCCAAAATCACATAAGTGGAGAAAGGGTGCTGCGGGCTTCTCCAGGGGTTGTGAGGGCTGCTGGGGGCATGGCAAAGCTCCTGGTGGCTGGCTGGATGCCTGCTCTTCTAATCCAGGGATTGTTATGCAGCTGCACCTACTATTCAATGGAAAAGGCAGGTGGGGAGGATGAGAGGGATCCCTCAGGAAGATTTGGAGCTGCACTCCTGTGAGCTCCTGCTGAATCTGAGGCCTGGTTAGTGTTGCAGGTGTGACAAGACTTTTTCTTTTGCTGCAGCTGGCTGTCATGGCTAACCCCCCCCACCACCATGCCCCCGGCTCAGCTTCTATGCATTAGTGCATCACAACACACAAACAAGACCCAAAGGCTGAATTTTGCATGCAGGGTTTGAAGCTGAAGGCTGGCAAAATAATTCAAGGGCCCAAGCAGAGCGTTCATTATGTGCCTTCCAATTCGCGCTTTGACTGAGTGGTTCATTTGGAACTCATTGTTTCTAAAGCACCAAAGATGCATTTGGCCCTGGACAAAAAAAGGCTTTGACAGATAAGGTTAAGAATGGGAACAAGCTTGCGCCTAAGGAACCAATCTAAATTCTCTTCCCAAAGAGCTACTTCGGGTCACTCGATATGTTCGTTCAGTATTAAATCAGACAGTAAAAGACAACAGCAAGAAGCCACCCTAGAAAGGGGGAAATGAGGAGCCTGCAGTCCAGAAATCCATCACCGAGTGTTCATCCTGGTTGCCAGGGTGGAAATCATACCTCTCTCAATTTGCTCACTGTCTCTTCCCTCCTTGGGAAGAAAGTAAACATTGGCAATATTCCATCCAAGCTTTACAGGCTGGGAAGCTGCATCCGGGAGTAGAAGCTTCCATTCCTGCAGGAGAGGAGAACCCTCTCAAGCCCATGTTGCAAGGAGATAAATGGGGGGGTTTCAGCCTCCTCCAAGCCCTCTTGCAATATTGCTGGAGCTACTGGGACATGGCACTAATATCCTGCTTGCCCTGAGGTATTTAGAATGGGGAAGATATAACATCTACTCATACAAAACTGTTTCAGGCTACTGGTTCATCCACTGTTTTATAGCATAGTACTGGTTCATCTATTATATCCTCTACTCTAGTGATATTTAACTCACAAGTCAGGACCTTCCAGGGGATCCCTGCCCCTGAGCCGCCTCGGTGGGGAGGGCGGGATATAAATTGAACAAAATGAAATGAAATGAAACCTACTGTTGCCACAACTTGCCCAGTTCTGACTGGCCACCAGCAGGGGATGGGGGGCGGGTAGAGTTGACAGATACAGCCTGGGAAAATTCTGGAGATTTGGAGATGGAGGCTGGGGAGGACAGGGACCTCACTGGGGTGTAACTCCATAAAGTTCACCCTCCAAAGCAGCCATTTTCTCCAGGGAAACTGATCTCCATAGCCTGGAGATGAGCTGCAATGCTGGGGGATCCCCCGGTCCCACCTGGAGGCTGGCATCCACACATGATCCCTTCTACTGGATCTTGAGCCCCCTTTTCTTTGTTCCTCTATCAAAGTACATGTTGCAAATATGGATAATAATAATAATAATAAAATTTTATTTATATCCCGCCCTCCCCGCCGAGGCAGGCTCAGGGTGGCTAACAACATGTCCATACGGTAATTTATACAAAACTTTAAAATCAACATTAATCTTAAAACCATTCTAATTCACAGTTAACATAAATTAGCAATAACAATAAGCATTTCTGGTGCTATTCTGTCGGTCGGCATGATGGCGAGAGTCACTTAGGCGAGAGTCATTTAGATGAACCCATCAATCCACCAATCCTTCAATCAGCAGTCTGCAAAGGCCATCCTGAAAAGGGTGGTCTTGCAGGCCCTGCGGAATTGGTCGAGGCTCCGCAGGGCCCGCACCTCTTCCGGGAGCTGGTTCCATAGGTGTGGAGCTACAATAGAGAAGGCCCGTGTGCAGGTGTTCTGAAGTTTCGCCTCCTTTGGCCCGGGGATAGCCAGCTTGTTCTTCCCCGCTGACCTCAGTGCTCTCTGGGGCTCGTATGGGGAAAGACGGTCCCTCAGGTAGGCAGGTCCTCGACCATATAGGGCTTTAAAGGTAATAACCAACACTTTGTAGCGAACCCGGTATGTAACTGGCAGCCAGTGCAGTCTGCACAGCCCTGGCTGTATGTGCTCCCACTTCGGGAGCCCTAATAACAGCCTAGCCGCCGCGTTCTGCACTAGCTGCAGCTTCCGGGTTCAGCACAGAGGCAGCCCCATGTAGAGGGCATTACAGCAGTCCAATCTTGAGGTGACCATCGCATGGATCACTGTTGCTAGGTCCCGACGCTCTAGTAAAGGGGCCAACTGCCTTGCCCGCTTCAGATGAAAAAACGCCGACTTGGCAGTGGCTGCTATCTGGGCCTCCATTGATAATGAAGGCTCCAGTAGAACTCCCAGGCTCCTGACCTGGTACCGGGAGAGGTATTTCCCTCCCCAGAGCGTCAAAAACCGGGAGAGGTATTTCCCTCCCCAGAGCGCCACGACCCACACAAAGGACCTCTGTCTTCGTCGGGATGTGCAGACACCAAGCATGCTATGCCTCCTGTCACTCTTTGCACACACACTGAGAGAAGTGGAAAGACAGTGACCCAAGGTGGCTTGGAAGCAGAGAGAACACTTTTTATTTTTAGCATATACAGACGCAGCGACCACCCTTCCTGCCAAAACTCTTCCTTTCCTCTTTCTGCTCCCCCAGCCTCTCCTGGCCACTCTTCACCCCTATTACAGTGTCCTCCAATGTTCTATATGTGCTTAAAGTCGTAACTTTGGCTCCTCCACTTCCTGTCATGTGAGTCATGTGACTTCCTATTGCATGTTTGCAGCAAAGTGGGTCCCACGGCATTACCAGGGTCTTAAAGCTGGATCCCAGACCTAGAACAGTTGAAGACTGCTGGTGTCCTACAAGAAGCCACAGCTTTCCACTTAGCTACTTAGATTTCCACTTGGCTAATCAAAAGAGTTTCCGGCTCAACATCAGGAAGAACTTCCTGACAGTTAGAGTGGTTCCTCAGTGAAACAGGCTTCCTTGGGAGTTGGTGGGCTCTCCTTCTTTGGAGCTTTTAAAACAGAGGCTGGATGGCCATCTGACAGCAATGTGGATACTGTGAATTTAGGAGGGGGTGGTATTTGTGAATTTCCTGCATTGTGCAGGGGGTTGGACTAGATGATCCTGGAGGTCCCTTTCAACTCTATATGAACATATGAAGCTACCTTATACTGAATCAGACCTTTGTTCCATCAAAGTCAGTACTGTCTTCTCAGACTGGCAACGGCTCTCCAGGGTCTCAAGCTGAGGTTTTTCACACCTATTTGCCTGGACCCTTTTTTGGAGATGCCAGGGATTGAACCTAGGACCTTCTGCTTCCCAAGCAGATGCTCTACCAATTCTACTCCTTGCCAATCTATCTGAGATTCCTTGAACTGGAGATGCCAGAGATTAAATTTAGGGCATTCTACCTGCAAACCACGTGTGCATATTATAGCATTGGAGAAAGTCCAGAAAAGGGCAACTAGAATGATTAAAGGGCTAGAACACTTTCCCTATGAAGACAGGTTGAAATGCTTGGGACTCTTTAGCTTGGAGAAACGTTGACTGTGGGGTGACATGATAGAGGTTTACAAGATAATGCATGGGATGGAGAAAGTAGAGAAAGAAGTACTTTTCTCCCTTTCTCACAGTACAAGAACTCGTGGGCATTTGATGAAATTGCTGAGCAGACAGGTTAAAATGGATAAAAGGAAGTACTTCTTCACCCAAAGGGTGATTAACATGTGGAATTCACTGCCACAGGAGGTGGTGGCGGCCACAAGCATAGCCACCTTCAAGAGGGGTTTAGATAAAAATATGGAGCAGAGGTCCATCAGTGGCTATTAGCCACAGTGTGTGTGTGTATGTATATATATATATATATATATATATATATATATATATATATATATATATATATATATATATATATATATATATATATATATTAAAAAAAATGCCACTGTGTAACACAGAGTGTTGGACTGGATGGGCCATTGGCCTGATCTAACATGGCTTCTCTTATGTTCTTATGTGCAGTCACAACATTATGGTCCTACCCTGAGTGGATGATGTCACATGTTATGAGTACAGCTGCTGAAGCTCATGGCAATTCTACAAGCCATTTCTGGTACATCTAGGCTGAACTTTCAGTATTACTGCTACTTTGGCTTTGGCTTTGACAATGACAAAAAAGTGCGTCTGTGTCATTGATAGCTGGGTCACCCTGGTAACTACCCAGCAAGCATTAACCCCAGGAATCATCTCAATCCTGAGGATTTTTCACGTGGTAATACTGAACGTTCACTGGGGCTGCTAACACTGGCATCTTGGTGATCAACATACGCAGGTTACTCATGCAACGGATCCTCCAGCCACACTGAATCAGATTCTGGGTATTTTCCAGTGGAGATTTATGATTCAGGTCTTACACAAGGGCACAAACAAGTCTATCTGGGCAGCACTTCATTATTAAAATGGCGAGCAGCTGCAGATTCACCACTGCACATCTTGCCTCACATCAACCACACCCCTGGGAAAACGTGGCAGAATAATATTTCCCTCGACACAGCACGCTGCCACACAAAAGCATACCATGTGCTGTTTCCACCCTGTGGGAAGTCTCTACGTCATTTAGCAGCCATGGGCTCTTGAGGAGTCAGCCCCACAAGGGATTCCACACAGGCAACTGTTCCATAACAAACACCGCAGCCCATCGGGGTGGAGTCAAGCAAGAGTGCATTCAGACATTACGGCCACTAGGCAGACACTCTTTCTAACGCTCACGGTTCGAGTGCCTCCTAGATGGGAGCTGCAATGTGTGAAAACAATTCAATGTAGCTTGCTCCTGATGCACAGTTCATCTGCATATCGGTGTCAGTCACCTCTGCAAATGCTCGGCACTCTTCTGTGGTTGAAAAGCATAGATAAGCTTAAGGCAAAACAGCAAGAACTGGCAGGTTCACTCTCAGCACAGCACTGGGTCATTCGCCTTACAGGAATGGGGAGGGAAAAGAACAATCCAGAATGCTTTGAGTGGGCTGAGACATGAAGCTCAGGGAAACAAAGGAGGGGCCCAGGATGTCCTGCCCAGGATGTCCTAGTGGCTCACAGTACAAAGCCCATTCCGCTCCTTACATTGTTCAGGTTGAGCCAGAACAAAGGGCTGGTCGGTCACTGGTCACCAGGCAGTGGGGCAGAGACTACAAAACCAGCCTCATTAGAGTTATGTAGGAGATCAAGCCTGTCTTGACAATCGGACTTAGGAAGCCCAACCTCAGCTTCAGGACCGTCTTGTACTCTGGAGAGAAAAAAGCCTTGGATGGCAGGAAGCAGGAGGAAAAGTGGGTATTTTCAAGGCCCCAGAAAATGAGATTGGGGGGTGGGGGAGACGTGAAACCAGCATGGGAGGGAAGGCTGAGGGACCTTTTCTCCCACTGTGCTTGGGAATGCTAGTTTCCCAGGGCTTTTTTTGTAGCAGGAACTCCTTTACCCCAGATGTAGCCAATCCTCCAAGATTTTACAGGGCTCTTCGTACAGGACCTACTGTAAGCTCCAGGAGGATTGGCTACATCAGAGGGTGTGGCCTAATATGCAAAGGATTCCTGCTACAAAAAAAGCCCTTCTAGTTCTGTCTTTTAAAAGAACACAGTCAGGTCAGGGGGAACTAGACCTGACTCATATCACAGGTAACATCCTAGTATGGCTAGAGTTGCTAATCTCCAGGTAGAAGGCCCTCCCCCACTTCAAGGCCATCAGAAAGCGGGGGAGGGAAATGTCTGCTGGGCACTCCATTATTCCCTATGGAGACTGATTCCCATAGGGAATAATGGAGAATTGATTCATGGGTATCTGGAGCTCTGGGGGGGGGGCTGTTTTATGAGGTAGAGGCACCAAATTTGCCGCATAGCATCCTGTGCCTCGCCTCAAAAAATCCTCAAAGTTTCAAAGAGACTGGACCAAGAGGTCCAATTCTATGAGCCCCAAAAGAAGGTGCCCCTATTTTTCATTATCTTCAATAGAGGGAAGGCATTTAAAAGGTGTGTGGTCCCTTTAAATGTGACGGCCAGAGCTCCCTTTGGAGTTCAGTTATGCTTGTCACAGCTTTGCTCCTGGCTCCACCCCCAGTGGCTCCTGGCTTCACTCCAAGGTCCCCAGATATTTCTTCAATTGGGCTTGGCAACCCTAAGTATGGCCCTTAGATACCTTCCTGACATCTTAGATACCTTCCTGCTTTGCAGAGGAAGGCAATGGCAAATCAGTTCTGCACATCTCCTACCTTTCCCCCCTGCTTCCTGATGCAAACCCAGGACCAGATCCAAAGGGGTCTGGGTTTAGCTTGCAAGCACTTTTTGAGTTGGAGGAACCCACCGGATCAGCTAGCTCAATTCCACGTCAACAAAACAAGCAACCAAAAGCACAGCTCATTTTGGAATCCCAGAGAAAATCCTCACCGCCCAGCTGTTCTGTTAAGATTACAAACTGAACCCATGGATCAGGTGCATGGCAGATTAAACTAAAAGTGTTTTGGAAGCGTAGCTCTTTACAGCCTGACAAACCTGCTCTCTGCAATCCAGCACACTCATTCCTGACTTGGCACTTTAAATCTTGCAGGCTCGTTTCTCTTGCTACTTTGTTTGTACCCATAATTATTTTTGCAGAGTGCTGCAGTTTGTACAAACATACGAAACAAAACCTGCTCAGTCTGCTTGCTGGATGGGAACGGTTTCTGCTGACTTCATGTATCATTTCTGTAGCTATCAAAGGCTACTGATGATTTCACTGGCTAAGGCGTTCTAAGGTACAAGACAGGAGCAAGCTTCACAAACCTTGAACAAATGCTACGTAATATGCATCAGATGGATACACACAGATACCTCACTCGAATGAGAATATACCTGTAGAGTTCAATTATACGGAGCAAAATAATAAAGATGTTTTTTACAAATAGGAAATTTTATGATAACAAAACACTCAAAATACTTTTCGCAGGTACTAATCCAGGAAATGTTGTGGCAATTCTGTAAAATAGGCCAGTTTTCCTAGCCCACATTATGGATGTGTACAAGAAAACCCAACCAAACCACTTGAACAGCTTTCCAGCTCCTTTCCCACTGTCAGCACATACATGCACAAAACAAAAAGGGATTTCTCAATATACTCATAACCATACTGACCTGATCTAATAATAATAATAATCTAGGGCCATGCAAGAATCTGATTTCAACCTTCTTGTAGCTTAGAACTCAGGAAGTATTTTGGTCACTGATTTGCTAGAGTGTACTTCTCTCTGAGAAGCCGGAATAACCCTGACTAGCCTGAGTTAATCAGAATCTGGAAGCTAAGCAGGGTTGGCCCTGGGTAGTACTTGGATGGGAGACCACCGAAGAAGTCCAGGGTTGCTTTGCAGAGGAAGGCAATGGCAAACCACCTCTGCTCACCTCTAGCCTTGAAAACCCTATGAGGGGTTGCCACAAGTCTACTGCAATTTGATGGCACTTAAATCATTAATTATTTTTACTGGGCCAGGCTGAGATGTGATCTGAGCCATGCTCTCCCAGTTCATACTCATAACTGCAAGCTAACAGCAGTTTGCTGGGGTTTAGGCCAAACTCAGGGCTGGAAGGCAGTAACAATCAAAACACTTCAGCTTAGGGTTGCCAAGTCCAATTCACAGCTTGAGACCCTGGAGAGCCGCTGCCAGTCTGAGAAGACAATTCTGACTTTGATGGACCAAAGGTCTGATTCAGTATAAGGCAGCTTCATATGTTCATATAAATATCTGGGGACTTTGGGGGTGGAGCCAGGAGACATTAGGGGTGGAGCCAAGATCAAGGCTGTGACAAGCATAATTGAACGCCAAAGGGAGTTCTGGCCATCACATTTAAAGGGACGGCACACCTTTTCAATTCCTTCCTTCCATAGGAAATAATGAAGGATAGGGGCACATTCTTTTGGGGCTCATAGAATTGGACCCCCTGGTCCAATCTTTTTGAAACTTGGAGGGTATTTTGGGGAGAGGCACTAGATGCTATACTGAAAATTTGGTGCCTCTACCCCAAAAATCAGCCCCCCCCAGAGCCCCAGATACCCACAGTTCAATTCTCCATGATTTTCTATGGGAATAAATCTCCATAGGGAATAACAGAGTTCCCAGCAAACATTTCCCTCCCCTCCCCCCGCTTTCTGACGACCCTGAAGCGGGGGGAGGGTCTCCAAACCGGGGAATCCCCTGCCCCCACCTGGGGATGGGCAAACCTACTTCAGCTCCTTTAGTCCCACAAGTCACAACCCTGCTCTTGTAGCCAGGACTTTTTTTGTAGAAAAAGCCCAGCAGGAAATCATTAGAATATTAGGCCACACCCCCTGATGTCACCAAAAGTGCCATCACCCTGTCACTAATGATTAGTAGCAGTAGAGAAAACACACAGAATAAGGTAAATTTGTGGATGGATGGGTGTTATGCATCAACAGCCCCCACACCCATCCCAACACAGATGCTCATTAGCAATACACTTTCTTGAGATAGAAGTCTTTCCCTTCCTTCTTCCCTCACTTGCCAGCCCTTTGTGCCTGCTCCAAGCGGAGAGGCCAGGGAAGGGAGGAGCTTATTGGCTGTCTTCCAGGGCTATTTTTGAGCCGGAGCACTGGCCGCCAGTCGGAACTGAGTTCCTGTGCATTCCTGCTAAAAAAAAAAAAAAGGCCTGCTTGTGGCTGATCAAACACAGAACTGAGGAGAGGAAGCCTTACCTCACTTGAAAAGAAAAGCAGGTGACATTGTCTTGTCCTCAAGCAGGAGAACTTTTGTAGATGTCTCCTACAGACAATGGACACATTGCTGACTTACATTATAACCCTTTGCAATAGTCTTTTTTTTTTAATTAGTGTGGGTGCAAATGAAGGCTAGCTGGTGTCCCTGGCATGTGTGGAGTCTCCAGGTTGCATTCCACAGCCCTACATACCGCTCGTAGGCCCAGGGTACATAGCCTCAGCAGGATGGGTCACAAACGGCGCTCCAAGCTAATAGGAGGAAGGCATGGGCACTGCGTGGGATGTGAGACTTTTGCAGCTAGTGGGGTTTCCAGAGCAGTTCACAGCACTCCCTTTCCTGACCATCTCTTGTCCCTCACTTGCCCTCACTTCTCCCATTTTCAGGCATGGGCACTGCTCTTGCCCTGCACAGCCCAACGCTTCCCTGCAGCCATCCTTAAATCCTCACCCAGCTTTGACCTGGCCCCTTCTCCAACCCAGAGGCACGCCCTCTCCCGACTAAGTGACTCCAGCCTCAACAGCCAGCATCTTCTCAGCCAGTGCCCTTCTTGCTACACTTGGGCCACTAGGTCTGTGGCCCTCAGCAGTGCCTCCACGTGCTGCCCTTAAACCTCCCTTGCCCTTCTTCCAACCCCTCAGTGCCACAGTGTGTGCCAAAGTCTAGCCAAAGCTTATGTGGCAAGAGATTCAGATGGCTCTTTTGTGGCTCTCTCATCTGTTCTTAATTCAAAATCAGCAGTGCCTGCATCAGGACAGAGGGCCTCATCCCTTTTGGGATGCAGGGGAGAACAAGAATGCTAAGGTTGCTTGAAAGTGCACCCTGCAATGTAAATGCTAGTAGCATTCCAAGGCTGGCTTGGTTATCTTGCACACACACACACACACCTGCAAAAAAAATCAGGAATTGTGATAAACAAACAGCAGTGATGTTTCCACATTACAAACTGTGGCCACGGAGAAACGTATCAGCTGCAAAAATGATCCTTCCTCCTTTTATCAAAAGGCACTTATACAGCACCTGCATTTTGTTATAACCAGCCAGTTGAAGACATTCAAAGCCATTCACTGATATAGGTTTTGTAATTAATTTGGGCACGCTCATTACGGAGAAGACCTTTTCTTATGTGTGTGTGTTTTTAAAGCAATTAACTTCGAAGAACAGGCGGCAAAGAACCATTTGCAGATCTTCCCCGTCAAATACTGTAAAACAATTTTTACAAGCGAGTTGATTATTCCCCCCCTCCCTTTCATCAGAATTACTCTCTTGCAAAGAGACTGAAGCAGCAGCAAGGAATCTGCCATGATTTCCAAGTGCCGTCTCTAGCTTTTTAAAAATGTATTGCGGAGACCTAAGAAGAAAGGCTGTGGCTCAGTGGTAGAGCACATGCCTTACATACCTAAAATTCAATCCCTTGAATCTCCACTTGAAAGCATTTCAGGGAGAAGATATTAGAACAGACCCCTCCAGGGGGTGGAAGTAACATTATAATGCGAAACTAAGCAAGATGGCCTGCTTCTAAATCCACTAAGGCCAGTGGGCTTAAAGGTAAAAGGTGAAGATAGTCCCCCCTGTGCAAGCACCGAGTCATTACTGACCCAAGGGGTGACATCACATCAGGACTTTTTCTTGGCAGACTTTTTTTTTTAACCGGGTGGTTTGCCATTGCCTTCCCCAGTCATCTGCACTCCCCCCCACCCCCAGCAAGCTGGGTACTCATTTTACTGACCTTGGAAGGCTGGAAGGAGGAGTCAACCTTGAGCTGGCTACTTGAACCCAGCTTCCACCAGAATCGAACTCAGGTCGTGAGCAGAGCTTGGACTGCAGTACTGCAGCTTACTGCTCAGGACATTCTCCCTTGCTTGGCCTGAAGCAAAATATAGGGAAATTCAACTCTGGTCACTTTCTCATTGATATTCCATAGTGATCAGTACTGGTTTCTTTTTACCCTGAACCCCGCTGTGGCTAAGATCCAAGAGAGACTGCCAGTCAAAATAGACACTATTTAACTCCAAACACCAATGATCTGATATTGATCCAGAGGAGCTAGTCACATTAGTCTGTTGCTGCAAAACAGTAAGGAGTCCAGTAGCATCTTTAAGACTAACAAATTTTACTGCAGCATAAACTTTCGAGAAACACAGCTCTCTTCATCAGATGCATCTGACAAAGAGAGCTGTGTTTCTCAAAAGCTTATGTAAAATCTGTTAGTCTTAAAGGTGAAAATTGTTACTCTTAAAGGTGCTACTGGACTCTCTACTGGTCTGGTATAGGAGTGGTAAGCTGCAATCCAAGCTCTGCTCACGACCTGAGTTTGATCCTGGCAGAAGCTGGGTTCAGGTAGCTGGCTCTGCATTGACTCAGCCTTCCATCCTTCCAAGGTTGGTAAAATGAGTACCCAGCTTGCTGGGGGGGGAATGTAGATGACTGGGGAGGCAATGGCAAACCACTCCATAAAAAGCCTACCAAGGAAATGTCATGATGTAACGTCACCCCATGGATTGGTAACAACTCAGTGCTTGCACCTTTATCTTTTTAAGGCCCAAGGAGAGTCAGTTTGGTGTAGTGGTTAAGTGTGCGGACTCTTATCTGGGAGAACCGGGTTTGATTCCCCACTCCTCCACTTGCAGCTGCTGGAATGGCCTTGGATCAGCCATAACTCTGGCAGAGCTTGTTCTTGAAAGAGCAGCTGCTGTGAGAGCCCTCTTCAGCCCCACTCACCTCACAGGGTGTCTGTTGTGGGAGAGGAAGGTAAAGGAGATTGTGAGCTACTCTGAGACTCTTCGGAGTGGAGGGTGGGATATAAATCCAATATCATCTTCTTCTTCAAGTAGATGTTAACATTTTCCAGAGCTTTTAAATGCACTAAGCTGTTTTATTCAGAATCAGACTCTTGGTCCACCAAGGTCAGTCTGGTCGACTCAGACGTTCTCCAGGGTCTCAGACAGAGGTCTTTCACTTCATCTATTACCTAATCCTTTTTTTAACCAGAGATTGAACCTGATGCCCTCACACTGAGCCAGAGCAATTTTTGAGTCTTTTCAGTGGGTCAACACCTGAAGCTCAGTATTACACAGGAACCACTTTCAACTCCCCCTGCCAATAACCTGAGGTGTTTTTCTCCCCTTTTATTGCTCTGCACAGAACATCCTTTCTCTTCCACACCTTCCAGACATATCTAAAGAAGTTCAGACAGAATTACATGGGAAAAGACTACTGTTATTCAGGGGTGGAATTCTAGCAGGAGCTCCTTTGCATATTAGGCCACACACCCCTGATGTAGCCAATCCTCCAAGAGCTTACAAAAAAGAGCCTTGTAAGCTCTTGGAGGATTGGCTCCATCAGGGGTGTGTGGCCTAATATGCAAAGGAGCTCCTGCTAGAATTCCACTCCTGCTGTTATTATTCGAAGATGCAACGTCTGAGGAAACCAAATGTCTGCAGAACAAAAGGAAAAGGGTTCATGCAGGCTGCTGCTCCGCTTGCAGGTAAACAATGGAAACCTTAGCAGCAGTCTACTCAACGGACTGACTTCCAAGCAAATGTTCTTAAGGCTACACAGCCTGCCTCCCTAAACCACAAAGAGAACAACTTCTCGGCTCTTTTGGAACTCTACTGGCAGCCAAGCCAATCGAGCTCTTAATCCCTCGCTTCCGCACACCCTCCTGGCTTCAGCGTGCAGTGCAAGAGGAATATTTTGGGACCAGTATGTGGCTGCACCTGGTGGAGCCAGAGGCCCTGACATCATTTCTGAGGCTATCAGTCTCCTTTGGGGGAGGCCTTCTGAGTCACCCTGTATTAATAACATCAGCTGGCAGCCGCCTGGTCTGCCCGACGCGAGAGCTTTCCTGCATCGATCGAGCTGTGTCGGGCTAGGCGGGGAGTACAGAAAACTGCTGACTGGAGTTAACCTCCCTGCCATGTTCACTCCCCAGAAATGGAGGCAGAAAAGTTAAGAATATGAAACACCAGTGCTATTTTCCAACCAGGTGGAAGTCCAGGATTTCTGTTAAATGCCTTTTTTTGGCCTGTCACTTTCCCCCTACTTTTCATTTAACTTCTGGGAAGAACATTCCTTTTAAAAAGAGCCCTGCTGAATTAGACTAATACTCAGAGTGGCTTACAATCGCCTGTATCTTCTCCCCCCACAACACGCACCCTGTGAGGTGGGTGGGGCTGAGAGGGCTCTCACAGCAGTTGCCCTTTCAAGGACAACTTCTGCAATAGCTATGGCTGACCCAAGGCCATTCCAGCAGCTGCAAGTGGAGGAGTGGGGAATCCGATCCAGTTCTCCCAGATAACAGTCCGCGGACTTAACCACTACACCAAACTGGCTCTCTTTGTGTGAGTATATATGTGTATGTGATTGGGTTGCCACGTCTAGCCTGGCAACTAAAAGGAGACTGAGGGTGGATGGGGCGGGGAGTAACCATCAGTGAGGGTGTGATGTCACTATGAAAAATCTCTAGAAGTGATATCATGCCTCACTAGGAATTGCCAGAAAAATTATGGTAAAATCACAGTTTTTGGCAATTCCTAAAGAGGATGGATGTTGCTTCTGAGGGAAATCCAGAAGTAATGTCAGTCTTCTCTAGAAACTGCCAAAAATGCACAGTTTTACCACAGAGTTTCTGGTGCTTCCAAGAGAGGTGCAATGTCAGTTCCAGGTTTTCCCCAAAACTGAAGTCACACCATAAGCCCAACAGCCATTTTTTTGAGAGCACCCGGAAATGGGAGCTGGGGGTGGGGGATCCCCCATGAGGGGACTGGCAATCCTAGGGTGTGAGATATTACAAAATGAGTCCAGAGGTCCACAATCCAAGAGATGGGTGTGCCACTACTATGGCACAGCACAAACAAAAACAAGATCCAGCCAATGACAGTCTTGGAGCAGAAATTGAACACACCCAAATGGTGATGAACTTGAAAACCAAAGATGAATGTCATACGTAAACCCCTATAGAGGGGGCTCATACTTCCAGCTTCCCACTCCTACTCTCTGCAGAGGCTAAGCCCAGCTGTGGCAAACTTACAGAGGAATTCCAGCTCAGCCATGATGTCACACTGAAGTCTGCTTCCTTCACATTTTTTACTCCTGCTGGGTTGCTTACTGCATTCTTTCAAAGAGAAGCAGCTTGCGCTAATATAAGCCATTAAAAACAGCACATCTCAACAGCCGCTGTGACTTCAGCCTGGGGCATTCCAGCTTCCCCAGTGTGCACACGCACTTGAGTGAGGAGCAGGTTGGAAGCGCTTCTCCTCCTTTTCTCTCTCCCCCTCCCATGCTGAGTGAGCTGCAACCCAAAGGTGAAGCAAGATGTTTCATCAAATTCAGGCACACTACTTGAAGCAGGAATTTTCCTGTGCTTAATGCAAGTCAAGAGAACCCAGCAGCCTGCGTGTCCTTGGATTCTACAGGGGCAGGCTGTTTTTGTCCAAAGAGAGAGAGAGGATGTGCTTGGCTCCTTTGTGGAACCTCAACCTATCCTTGTGTTCAGACAAATGCTGGGAAGGAGAAAACACCCTGAAAAGCCTTCAATTAGGAATTGCCAGGGACCAATTTTAATCCAGTGTGGATGAAACACTGAACGTGTGTGTATGCATTTCAGGTGACAACCCAGAAAATGTTTTAGATGGTTTTTCTTTTAAGGAACAAGTTGCGGCCTCATTCTATTAGACTGTTCAGGTATCGTAGACATCTTTCGATGTTTTCAAAAGACTCTTCATATTGAAGATTTCGTCATAGGTATGTTTTCAGAGGGTAGCCATGTTGGTCTGCAGCAGAAGAGCCGGATTCGAGTCCAGTCACCCTTTACAGACCAACAAGAGCTCCTCAGTGGATCAGGCTTCCTCAGGAAGCGGTGAGCTCTCCTTCTTTGGAGGTTTTCAAACACGGGCTAGATGGCCATCTGACAGCAACGCTGATTCTGTGAAGTTAGAGGGAGGTACTTGTGAATTTCCTGCATTGTGCAGGGGGTTGGACAAGATGACCCTGCAGGTCCCTTCCAACTCTATGATTCTAGGAAAGAGCTTTCAAAAGTCAAAGCTCCCAGGAAAAGGTGCCTTGGTAAATCAGCTTTGGCTCTCAAAAATTTACGTTCTCAAAGTCTTGTTGGTCTCTAAGGCGCTACCGGACTCAGATCTCGCTCATCATAGGTACACAGCTCAACTAAAAAGTCTGCAGCTGTTTCAGACTCCTGGCAACTTGCAATGCATATTTCCCCCAGTGTTTACCTTACTTATACCAGCTGCCTGTGTATTAACCTACAGAGGATCTCAGCTCTTCTCCCTCCCTTCCTTCAGATGAAAGAAGCCTGCCCTTGCAAAATCCAGGGACGCACAGGCTGCTGGGTTCTCTTGACTCTAATCTGGGAGAACCAGGTTTGGTTTCCCACTCCTCCACATGCACCTGTTGGTGTGACCTTGGGTCAGTCACAAGTTCTCAGCAGAGCTGAGCTGTTCTCAATCAGAGCTATTCTCAAGAGCTGTTCTCAGTCAGAGCTGTCTTCGCCCCACCTACCTGACAGGGTCTCTGTGGTGGCGAGAGGCTCCAAGTGAAGGGCAGGGAATAAACTGAACCCCTCCTCCTCCACCACTTGTTTTTCCAAAGGCAGTCTCCTGCTGATACTGCAGCTCAGGTCTTCAAAAACCTATCCAGACAGGTGTGAACTGCCACTGGTACTCAGCCAAAGCTTTGCTTTTGGAACTGCAAGAGGGTCCCAGCCCAAACATGGTAGGAAAACAAATTGTAAGTGACTTAAAAAGGTAAAGGTAGTCCCCTGTGCAAGCACCAGTCGTTTCCGACTCTGGGGTGACATCGCATCATGACGTTTTCACGGTAAGACTTTTTTTGCCATTGCCTTTCCCAGTCATCTACACTTCCCTCCGCCCCCCCCCCTCCCCCAGCAAGCTGGGTACTAATTTTACTGACCTCAGAAAGATGGAAGGCTGAGTCAATGCAGAACTGGCTACCTGAACCCATCTTCCACCTGGATTGAACTCAGGTCGTGAGCAGAGAGCTCAGACTGCAGTACTGCAGCTTTACGCCACTGGACTCCTTGTAAGTGACTTGCCTGCCTCCATATACCTAGAAGGTTCCCCAGAATTTTGTCGTCCCCCCCACAACTCCCCCTCTCAGAGACCCTGATTTATCCCGAAACATTGATCAGAAACTTGCAGATTTTTTTTTAATGCAGACTTGGGGAAACACTTCAAAAGGAGCGCAAACAAATTAAAAAAAAAACTAACTTGGAATGTGGCAAATGAACTCTAAAGAGGATTAGGGTGCAGATCACCCTTTTAGACGAAAAGTCTACTTAGGTCGACAGAGGTTAAGTGGCTGGTTATCCAAGCTCAGCAGTTTGAGTCCGTAAACAAGGATTACAGCTGGTCTCCCCTCTAATTTTCATTTATACACATATATTCTAATGTTAGCATTTCAGGGGTAGAAATGGCTCCCTTGCTAAATAAGCATATTGCCTTCCAAGCTTTTGCTACCCTTTTACTGCTATAATAACATGCTGTCGAAAGCAAGCTGTTCTGGCCCAAGAACAGATGTTTGACCACTGCTTAGGTGGACCAGTGCCCGGACTTCATCGTCAAGAGGACAGCAGAAAATGCAGCTCTTGGATCTTTAACACATGGTTGCTATTCAAGGTTGTGGAGACGTGTGCAGTGCAAACCTAAGCAAGTACCTAAAAGACCACCTTCTTCCCTATCAACCTTAGTGCAAATGAAGATAGTCTGTTTCTTTATTTTGTAGCCTGCCTTTTTCAATGAGCCTCAAGGTGAATTACAAAAATCGGAAAACAATGCAATACAAGTATTTTTATGGGTTGAACAAACATGTTTACTCAGGAGTAGGGCTGAACTGTAAGTACTTCCCAAAAGTGTGCAGGGGATTGATGCCTTATCTTGGCAGGTGATCTTGAACCAAGCTGAAGCATCAGATGGGCAAAAAGACCTCACAACATCCTCTGGCAGTGAATTCCACAGTTTCATGACTTTTTTGTAGCAGGAACTCCTTTGCATATTAGGACACACACTCTTGATGTAGCCAATCCTCCTGGATCTTACAGTAGGCTAAAAGCCCTCTAAGCTCTTGGAGGATTGGCTACATCAGGAGTGTGCAGACTAATAAGCAAAGGAGTTCCTGCTACAGAAAAAGCCCTGCACAGTTTAATAACTCATTGAGTAAAAAAAAGTATTTCCTTCTGTCTGTTCTGAATTTACTGCCCATCAGCTTCATCAGATGCTCCCAAGTTCCAGTATTTTGGGAGAGGGAGAAAAAGTTCTCTGATCTACCCTCTCTACCTCAGGCATAATTTTATAAAGCTCTAGCAGGTCTCCTCTTAGTCGTCTCTTTACTAAATGGAAAACCCAATAGACTCTTCAGACTTTCCTCATTGGAAAAGTGCTCTAATAATGTATTCCACCAGGATCTGGAGACGTTTTGGTTTTTAATTTCCCCAGCAGCTCTACAATTTCATCTTCTCAGTTTATTACAACTGATCCCCATGCTATAGAGATCATTCCCCTTCAGGAAATGGCAGCTTTAGAGGATGGAGTCTACATACGACACAGTCTAGGAGAAACGGAAGTCCTAGAGTGACAATACACCCCTGCTGAGATCCCCACCTTCCCAAGCTCTACTTTCCTCAGATACCACCTTCAAATCCCAAGGAATTTCCCAAGCCACAGTCAGCAGTCCTACCCAGGTATCAGGAAAAGAAAAAGTCTTCTCCAACACCTGTTATTTAAGGTTCTGTGACAGGAACTGGCAAGGGCTGTACCTGACACCTTCTATTTGCGAACCATGTGCTCTACTAGTGAGTCACATCTCTTCTCTTGACCAATGTTCCATCAGTCTTTATTGTCACCCACAGAAAATTTGCAGGACCCCTTCTTTTATTCTAAAAAACCATATATGCGTTTACTTCAGGAACTGTTTCTCTCTTAGCTGCTTCTACGTGTCTCTTGAAGTATCCATAAAGAAAATTTCTGTGTGCAGATGTATATATACACACACACAGCAAAACCCTGCGATTATGGAAATGACAACAACCAGGTCCTAAAATGGGAAGGGAAAGAGTCTTCTTAACAGGATCATTGTATGAGATGCTCCTCAAGCTCGTGATCTTTCAAGTGGGCTTTCTACTGCAGGCGATCAGGTTGAAGAGCTCCAAAAATAAATGCACTTATTATATAATGTGCTTGAAACAAGCTCTCCTGCCGAGCGATGCGCAGCAGGTCATGGCCCACCAAGAAATGAAGGATGGTGAAGGAGAGGCTCAAATTCACATTTCCAAGTCAAACTTGTTCAGCTAATCACAACTCCTCTCTTCACAACAGATTTGATTTTTAAAAACATCAATTCCATCAGGGGGTTGGGGGAGGGGAGGCAACCATTGCTTATCATGTTATCTGCATCTGTGGTTCCAGAAGAACTACCTTTAGCCCAGGAATGTGTAGTTATTATGTATAAAGTCCAAGGCTGAGTTTCTAGTCGAAGAATGCATCCACAGGAAGAAGAAGAAGACTGTAGATTAATATTTCTCTCTGAATCAGTCTCAGAGTGGCTTACAATCTCCTTATCTTCTTCCCCCACAACAGACACCCTGTGAGGTGGGTGGGGCTGAGAGAGTTTTCACAGAAGCTGTCCTTTCAAGGACAACTCTGCAAGAGCTATGGCTGACCCAAGGCCATTCCAGGAGCTGCAAGTGGAGGAGTGAGGAATCAAACTCAGTTCTCCCAGATAAGAGTTCACACACTTAACACTCCAGACTGGCTCAAACAGCAACGGATTGGTTTGTTGGTTTGTGGAACATCCACATGACATTGTCCTCAAATTATCCATTTTCCAGGCTTAAACCATCTTGGTGTATATTCTTGCTCGAACCTGATTTGATATAGCCTTTCATGTTAGCGAGACAACTGATTGGGAAGGTGCATGTTTTCAATGGTCCCGCACATGTCAGCACCACTTTCCTTGTGACAGCTCCTTGGGGCCACTGTTTTCCCTGCCACAACACTGAAGGGCTTTTTGAAGTTGTGGCAACAGAAGGGCAAAGGCACCTTTACTATGATATCTGTGTGACAAAAAGGACCAGAGATTTTTAAAGTGTGAATTCAGAGGAACTAGTCAATAATTAGAATATTATTACACAGTTGCCTAATAGCAATTACTGTTCTTGTTAAGTGCTAAAAAAAGTCCTCCAGTGATGTGGTAAAGGAAAATGCAAAGGGAAAAGTGCAGCTGACAGATGAAAGTGTGCACAAAATTCCAATTCCAAAATTCCATCCTCAGTGTGAATGCCTTTGCATTTTTGGCAACAGTGACTGGGAAACAAAGAATCTTTGTTGTATGCATACAGCCGAAGAATCTCAAGCGTTGAGCTGTGAAGCATCTCTACCTATAGATGATGGGCAAGTACATGGCTACCTTCAAGTTAGATCTCTGATACCTCTAGCTCAGTACAGGGTCTGCTTCAATCAACAGCAACTCTTCAGGATCTCAGGCATACCTGCAGGCCCAACAAGATGTGGCATTTTTATAGGGAACACTGCACATGCAGCTCCAAAGTGGGGTAAATATTACTCCGGGGGTCCATCTGGACTGGGGAAAATGATCCAATGCAAATCAGGTACCAGCAGTGCTTGAAAAATTCATTCTTCACAACTGCTACGCAGCTTCAGCATAAGCTGGCTAGAGCCAGGGAATCCGGATGCAACTTTCAGAAAAGGTCCCCTTAAGTTTAACATGAGATCCCTTTTCCCAAAGAGATTAAAAAGTGACCCTGAGATCTAGGGTATACAGAGCATGTGCTCCTGAATTCTTTTATAAAAGTGAAAGCATTTCTTTCTTTCTTTTTTTAACAAATCTAGAATTATAGCTTAAAATCTGGCAGCAGAACTCACGTAGACCAGCAATTGTATATGCTCAAATCTAATTATCTACCCATCTATAGATAATTTGTCATGCAGGGAGGAGAGAGGAGTAGTCAGGATCAAACACCTGCCATCTCATCTGAACAGAGCTTGGGCGGGGGGGGGGGGTGGTTTAGCTCCTAATACATTTCCAAATGCATCTGCTCTGACTAACTGCAGAGGACTGGCTGCTTAAAGGTTGTTGTGTGTTCTCTTCCCACCCCTTTTTGTCTTGTTTGCTGCTGGCTGGATCTCAGGGGAGAAGAGAGCTATCCCTTTTTGTCTTGTTTGCTGCTGGATGGATCTCAGGGGAGAAGAGAGATGGGACTTTTACAATCTGGACAGTAAAAAATATTAGAGAGTGGGGTGAAGAGCAGGGGATGCCTCAGGGAAGGCAAGAGGGACGGGATCCAAATACCAACAGACAGGAAGGAATTGGGCTTTGGGGGCATTTTTAAGTTTTATCCATGAACTGCTGTGGAGCCACAGTGAGGAGGAGGAAGAGGAAGACGAGACGGAGGAGGAGGAGGAGAAGGAGGAGAAGGAGAAGAAAGAGGAGAAGAAGAAAGAGGAGAAGGAAAAGGAAAAGAAGAAGGAGGAGGAGAAGATGGTGATGATGATGATATTGAATTTATATCCCGCTCTATACTCTGAATCTCAGAGCGGTCACAATCTCCTTTACCTCACCCCCAACAGACACCCTTGTGAGGTAGATGGGGCTAACAGAGCTCTCACAGAAGCTTTCATGGACAGCTCCTACGAAAGCTATGGGTGACCCAAGACCATTCCAGCAGCTGCAAGTGGAGGAGTGGGGAATCAAACACGGTTCTCCCGGATAAGAGTCCATGCACATAACCACTACACCAAACTAGCTAGAGGTATGCTTTTAAAAAAACAAACACTGAAATCTGGAAATTCATAGGAACTAGTAAACCAAAGAGACAGATCGCTGTAATGTTGTTATGATCTAGCAATTGCCAAATACTTAAAAAGAAGTCGCTGGTAGGGAGGGGAGGCTGTAGGGGATAGAAACAAGGAAAATGGAGGGGGAACTGCTGAGTGGATGCTCTATGAATCTCTCTGCATTTGTAGCAGCAACAAGAGGTGCATGGAGAAACACCATTCTTGGCTTAGTTGGCTAATATGGAGCCAAATGTAAGGAGTTTCAAGTTTCATGGCAGGCGGTTAGGATAAAGGCCAAACCTGTCATTCTCCTTCTGAAGCTATAGAACTCGGTCTCTCATCTTGTTTAACCTTTTCCAGGCATCTCTCCTTTAACATATTCAATTGCTGGGCAGAAGATTTTTGAAGATTTTGATATGAATCATAAATGCAGCAGAGATATATAATGGCAGCGGTGGCCCAGTTTCTCTTTCCTCGGATGAAAACTCTTGAAATATTTGCAGCCTGCCAGATGGAGCCTGGTATGCCATTTTATCTTTCCAAGGGCAAGCAAAGCTCTAACTTTAACAGCAAACGGCTGCGCTTCGAGTCAGCCTCTCAGTCACAACCAATGATTAAACCCGGAGATATATCATTATAGAGAAGAAGAAAAACAACGTCCCTTTAAAACCAAGAACCGACTGATGAATGTCTCCCTTATGGGTTCATACTGTCTGTAGGCACTGACCGTGCAAAAGAAATATTTCCTTGATAGGAATTCCATGCAGTAAAACCAGAGAGGCCCAGCGCAGCATCATCACCTGGATTCGTTAAATGCCTCTCTGCTTCCTAGGTAGAGGCCTGCAGTTTTGCCAAGTACAATGGGGAGGAACCATGGCTCAGTGGCACAGCACGTGAGCCAGTTTGGTGTAGTGGTTTAGTGCATGGACTCTTATCTGGGAGAATTTGATTCCCCACTCCTCCACCTGCAGCTGCTGGAATGGCCTTGGGTCAGCCATAGCTATTGCAGGAGTTGTCCTTGAAAGGGCAGCTGCTGTGAGAGCCCTCTCAGCTCCACCCACCTCACAGGGTGTCTGTTGTGGAGAGAGAAGATATAGAAGATTGTAAGCCTCTCCAAGTCTCTGATTCAGAGAGAAGGGCAGGGTATAAATCTGCAGTCTTCTTCTTCTACTGCTTTACATACAGAAGGTTTCAGGTTTAATCTCCAGCATCTACAGTTTAATTAGGTAACATATGATGGGAAAGGCCTCTACCTGAGACGCTGGAGAGCTGCTGCCAGTCAGAGAATACAAAACTGACCTTGATGGACCAGAGGCTTGAGTCACTATAAGGCCCTTCTCTGGCTGAGAGCTTATAGAGATCTGCCAATCAGTGCAGGAGATACTGAGCTACATGAACCAATAAGCTGGCCCAGTACGAAGCAGCTGCATGAGGATGAGGGCAGCTGATCTTCCTGGCACTCCATCTCTACATGTTCCACCATGGGAGGCTTTTTCCCCCTCCTAGTCTGGCTCCAAAACTGGAAGCGAGATAAATTAAGGAGAGAAGAATCAGGACAGACTAAGTTGCAGGGAGGGTTGTCCTCTTCTCATGCATAGGCCACTCTTGGGCTGTGATCACACACACACAATAATGCACTTTCAATCCACTTTCAGTGCACTTTCCACTGGGAAAGCAGCACTTAAGGGGTGGCTCAACAGAGTTCTACAAAATTATGCATGGTGTACCAAAAAAAGGGGGGGTAGAACTACTGCCAGTCAGAGTTAGGGTTGCCAGGTCTGTGTTGAAAAATATCTGGAGATTTTGGGGGTGGATCCAGGAGAGGGTGGGGTTTGGGAAGGGGAGAGGCCTCAGTATGGTAGAATGCCACAGAGTCCACTCTTCAAAGCAGCTGTTTTCTCCAGGGCAGCTGATCTCTGCCAGCTGGAAATCAGTTGTAAAAGCAGGAGATCTCCAGGCCCCACCTGGAGACTGGCAGCCCCAGGACAAGACTGACTTTGAGAGACCAACAGTCTGATTCAGTATAAGGCAGCTTTCTGTGTCTAGACGCAATCTCTGCTGGCATGAGTCTGACTTCCAAAAGCATGACAATCCACCCAGAAATCATAAGTATTTAATCTGTACTGGGGAGTGGGGAGAAGCAGAAATCAAGCATACAGACAGCTTACTGAGGTTCCACTATTGCTCTCTCAAATATTTTTCCAAAATACTGGGAAATGGTAAAGAAGTGGATCATTCCAGCTGGAAATGGTTAGAACCTGCAGAAGCAAAAGCTTGTGGTATTTTTTATTTTCTGCACAATCTCCATACTTGCCAAGATTATAATGAAAGAAATGGGATTTTCATTTCATTTTTCTAGTAAGGAGGATTTTGATTCACAGATACAGCAAAGTACAAACCAAATTCACAAGGGAAGGGGTTTTTTTTTAATGGTTCCAAGCAGGCCTAGGATTCAGCGGGAGTTCACAGGGGCGCAGCTCCTGAACCTTTCTGAGAGTTCCACCTCCTCCTTCCCATCTTGTCCACTGAATAGTAGTTGCAGCTGCATAACAATCCCTGGATGAGCTCCACCACCTATTTTTCTACAAAACAACCCCACTTCCAAGGCTATATTTTATACCTTCTTTGGAACAAAGAGACTCTCTCCCCCCCTTTAGCCTTTCTCTTCCTGCCGCACAGTGCTGAAGCCCAAGGTTTGACTGTGAGTCTTCCATCAGGAGTGGGGATGATGAATTCTAATGAACCTAATAAATTAGCTGGACAAGAACATCACTAGGAAATGCATGACCTTTTGTTTTACCTAGACTTGTAGCAAAAGCAATTAACAGACAACTTTTATTACCTTTTATTGGTTTCCCATGCAAATGCTATCCAGACCAAATGGTTTTCCAATTTATTACACTGTTTTGCCATCTGATCCTAACTTTGTATCAGTTTACACTCTTAACTCACCGTCTATATATATTTCAGCTCACTGTACCCCATCCCGTCGTGTGAAGAAGTATGCATACATACGAAAGCTTACATTCTGAATAAAACTTCTGTTGGTCTTGAAGGCACTACTTCACTCCTACTTTGTTCTAATGAACCACCACCATCATATTAACTGAAGAACCATCCACATGAGTAGCATTTTTCAGAGTTACAAGCAGGGCCAGGGCTGGAGCGTTTGCCGCCCCCAGCAAGGCCCCGCCCCCTCACCCTCCAATGGCCCAGTTTGCAGGGCGGGCTCCTCTTGAGCAAACACCTGGCCCCATTCCACCTCCCCACGGCATGGGGAAGTGAAGCAGGGCCGGATGGCGTGGGGAAGCCAAGCAAAGGAGCCCGGCATGCAAACACCCGGCCCTGCTCCACCTCCCCACAGCACGGGGAAGCTGAATGGGTTGGCTGGCGTGTGGAGAGGGGCACCTAGAGCCGCCCTGTAGGCCATGTGGCACCCTAGGCAGCCGCCTACTTGGCCTACTCCCATGTGCCGGCCCTGGTTACAAGAAGACCATTTCCTGATCCTTTAGGACCTTAAAACCCAAAATCTGAAATGTAGACAAGAGCAATGTCCCCTCTAAGCTGTGGAGTCTCGTGGGCAAAAATTCTACTTTGTGAACTACTGGCATCAAAGCTGTGAGGAGGGGAATAAGATGAGCAAGCGATCTGACCAAGATCAGTTCTTCTGAAGAAAATGGCTGGTCTGGAGAGTAGACTCTATGGCACTATGCCTGTTGAGGTTCCTCCCCTTCCCAAACCCCACCCTCCCTAGGCCCCACCCCCGAAATCTCCTGGTATTTCCCTTCCCAGAGCTATCAAGCCTAGCCTAGTTACAGGTAGGGTTGCCAGGTCTGACTCAGGAAGTATCTGGAACTTTGGGGATGGAGCCAGGAGCTGGCCTGTGATAAGCATGACTGAACTCCAAAGGGAGTCTGGTCATCACACTTAAAGGGACTGCATTCCTTTTAAATGCCTTCTCTTCATTGGAAATAATGGAGGGCGGGGACAACTTCTTTTTGCGCTCATAGTATTGGACTCCCAGTCCAATCTTTTTAAAACTTGTGGAGTTTCAACTTGTGGAGAAGAGGCACCAGATATTATGCTGAAAATTTGATGCCTCTACCTCAAAAACAGCCCCTCGAGCCCCAGATACCCACAGATCAATTCTCCATTGTACCTTATGAGGACCAATCTGTGCCCAGAGGACATTCAACCCCTCCCCCCCACTTTCTGATAGTCCTGAAGTGGAGGGTGGGACTTCAACCCAGAGGATCCCCTGCCCCCAACTGGGAGCTGGCAATCCTATACAGGTTTATCACCTGTACCCACTCACCAAACACCCACTCATTTTCCCACTTACTTCCATTTATGGAGGTAAGGAAAAATACAGGGTCTAATTCTGTCATTGCATGCACAATCATACACAGATCCTTTTTTTAAAAGGACACGCTGCCAATCAAAACAGAAAAGGAAAACCCAGAAGATTCTCTCCAGTTTCTTTTATTATTGTAATTCAAACTTGGTATAGTGCTCACAGCAGATGAAACTCAACCAGCCTCAACCAGGGCCGTGCTTCAAAACACAGCAATTTGCAGCATTCTGACCCTTCCTTTGATCCCTGAAGTTATTTTCTGTGGTCCACAAGAAGTCGAAACTCCACACTCAAGAGAGCCAAAAACAAAAAGCATTTGAGGGTGACCAACAAGGAAAAGGGGATTGGGAAGGAAGGAAGATTACCAAAAATGTCATTTTTAATTGTCTACAGTGTCAAACTATTGTAGCTGAAATCACCAGCACTAGGTGACTATCTGTGACACAAAACAAGGCATACTATTTTTTCTCCAAAAGAATGAATGCACCTATTAAAAATTCAGAACAGTCTCTCCAAACTCGAGTCGATGGGGGAGAGAGGCAAGGATAATTGATCGCCACGCTGGAGATTCCAGAGATGAAAAGGCAGGATGAAATTATTTTAAGAAATAATAAAGATTTTGTTTAAAAATAAGCTCCTCTAATCCCTGTCAGGTTCCTATGAGGAAAGAACACTGGGGGAGTGAGAGAAGAGAAGGGGAGGAATAAAAATCCACAATTAAGGCACCCCCCCCCCCGGTCAATAAAATCAGAAGAAGTTGATGAATGAATCCATTAGACCTGCATAAATGTGCATATGAGTTCCGATACAAGTCTTTGTATATTTGCTCCAAAGAGGCAAATAACATCTCCTCAAAGTTATTCCAGGTTGAGAAAATATCAATCTGGTGTAGTGGTTGTGTGCGGACTCTTATCTGGGAGAAATGGTTTTGATTCCCCCTTCTCCGCTTTCAGCTGCTGGAATGGCCTTGGGTCAGCCATAGCTCTCGCAGAGCTGTCCTCGAAAGGGCAGCAGCTGTCCAAGCTCTTTCAGCCCCACCTATCTCACAGGGTGCCTGTTATGGAGGAGGAAGGTAAAGGAGATCGTAAACCACTCTGATTCAGAGAGAAGGGTGGGGTCGTCTTCTTCTCTCTGGGTGTTGCTGTCCCCAGCTGGAATCTGTCCCCTACATGCCTAATCACTGAATAAAATACAACACTGGGAGAGCCATTCATAAGGCTCCCAAGTATCTCATCTAATTTGGGCACTGGGGTTGCATTTAGCTATCCAAATGAACCATCAAATGAAAATACTAACTAAAAACATGCACAAACCTGGTTTATTTTGGACTTGCAAGTACACTTCCCTCCCTCCTCCTTTCCCTTCCCTTCTTGCACCAGAGTGTGATGAAGAAGGATGAACTCCAATTACCTTTTCATATGCAAAGGCAGACAAACATGGCTTGACTGCTGTTAGCTATCCAGACACAAACTAAGAGTAGAAGAGAAGGTTTTTATATCCTTCTTTTCTCTACCTTAAGGAATCTCAAAGCAACTTACAATCACCCCACAGCAGGCCAATTAGTCAATACCTTTATTGGCATTATACCCACAACAGGGCACTTTGTGTGGTAGGAGAGGCTGAGAGCAGGGTTGCCAAGTCCCTCTGCCACTGCAGCAAGGGACTGTTGTCTCTCTTATGCAAAGCGATGTCGTCACCTGGAAGTGTGCCAGGAATGCTCTAGGAGTCGCGGTAAAACTCTATGGTACCATAGAGTGTTACCATGACTCCTAGAGCATTCCTGGTGCAATGATGTCACTTCCAGATGATGTCATCATACCAGGGATGGCGCAAGACAACGGGGCTCTTTGGGGGTGGGGATCCACCCAGCAGCCTGCTCCCTGCTGGCAGGTTGGGACCCTCCAGACCAGCGGACCCTTCACCCCCCCGCAGGAGCTTGGCAGCCCTAGCTGAGAGAGTTCTGAGAGAACCATGTCTGACAGAAGGTCACCCAGCAGGAGGAGTGGGGAGGAGGAATAGGGAATCAAACCCGGTTCTACAGATTAGAGTCTTCCTCTCTTAACATCTGTTATCAGGATTCTTAACCCAGGCTGAAAACTAATTAGTGAAAGTAAAACTAACTCTGGTTAGTCTGCATTTGTACACTGGTTAACCAGAATGCGACTTGATGTCACTTTCCGCCACCAATAATCAACAGTTTTAAAGCTAGAATTAGGTGTCCTGTTATTAATCTCTTAAGGGGACTGATGTGCGCAGATCTCAGTACATCACATCAAAACTTTGTAGACATGCAGAACTGCAAAGAAACTAAGAAAGGTCAACCCAGTTTCCAGAGACTGGAATGTGTTATGGAAGAGCCCCAGAATGGAGCTCTCAGATTGTTCCTTTCTCTCCCACTCCTCTTGGAAGAGGCAGCTGGCGACAGCAGCTTCACCTGACTGATGTGCTGTACTAGCTGTTCAAACCCTCGTTGCTTAGGACTACTACAGAGCACTGTAATTGCCCGTCACGCTACAGCAGCTGGAGCCAGGGATAAGCCTGAAGAGAGCCGTCTCCCCGGCAGCAAGGTTTCAGTCTGCTGTGCAGGGTAGGTATACTTGCTGACCTCATCCTCTGCTTTAAAAACAAATGTTGCAGTGGTTGCAAATACAGGATGATCTTTACGCACTCCCAGGTCCCATCTGTTTTCGCTTCTGCACATGCCAAATTATGGATGACTCTGATGCCCGCGTGGAGAGTGTTCTAAGTGGCCATGGCTCAGTAGTAGAGCACCTGCTTGGCATGCAGAAAGTCTTGGGTTCAATACCTGGCATCTTCAGTTAAAAAGGACGAGGCAGTAGGTGATGTGAAAGAGGGACGGTGGCTCAGTGGTAGAGCATCTGCTTGGGAAGCAGAAGGTCCCAGGTTCAATCCCTGGCATCTCCAAAAAAAGGGTCCAGGCAAATAGGTGTGAAAAACCTCAGCTTGAGACCCTGGAGAGCCGCTGCCAGTCTGAGAAGACAAGACTTTGATGGACCAAGGGTCTGATTCAGTATAAGGCAGCTTCATATGTTCATATGTACCTCTGTCTGAGACCTTGGAGTGCTGCTGCTATTCGAACTAGACAACATTGTCTTTGATGGACCAGTAGTCTAATTCAGTAGAAGGCAGATTCATGTGATTCAAGTCAAGCTGCTACTGAGGGCAGGGGGGACATTTAAAAAAAAAACACAGCACATTTCTCTAAGATGATCATAATTACTCTATTGCAAATCAAATAAGTTTGGAGAGGGGTCATATCTCCGTGACAGAGCATCTGCTTGGCATGTAGAAGATCCCTAGTTCAATCCCTGGCATCTCCAGTTAAAAGGACCAGGCAGCAGATGATGGGAAAGACCTCAGCTTGAGACCCTGGAGAGCCGCTGCCAGTCTGAGTAGACAATACTGACTTTGATGGACCAAGGGCCTAATTCAGCATAAGACAGCTTTCATATGTTCATGACATCCAAACAAGACGCGTATCGCGGTCACAGGCATGCCATTTGCAACCCTGGAAGAGCTGCACCAACGCGTGGTTCTTTGGCATCAGCCAGAGCAGTCTATGGAGATCTGGTAACTCCCAGGCATATGTGGAAGACTTAGTTGCCAGAAGTCAAGAAGCAGCCACAGTGCAGAGGTTGGAATGTCAAAATGGGAAAGCTGGATTCAGATCCTCACTCTGCCATAAACGATGCTGTGTGACCTTGGATTGCTCCTTACCTAGTCTACCTTCCAAGCTTGTTGTGAGAATAAAAAACCCGCTCCTCTTCCCTCAAGTATCTTGGAATAAAATACAACAGATTAATAAATAAAAGCATCAAGGCATCTGCAACTGGTTGAACTACTTTTGTTCTCCTTATTCCTTCCATGGCAAGGTGCGGGTTTTGCAGAAGTGTTGTAAGCCCTCATGCCAGTTTCAGTAATCTCAGTGGTTACTGCATAGCTAACAGCAGGGCTTTTTTGTAGCAGGAACTCCTCTGCATATTAGGCTACGCCCCCCTAATGTAGCCAATCCTTCAAAAGCTTACAGGGCTCTTCTTACAGGGCCTACTGTAAGCTCTTGGAGGACTGGCTACATCAGGGGTGTGTGGCCTAATATGCAAAGGAGTTCCTGCTACAAAAAAAGTCCTGGTAGCAGACAGCATGGTATTCATCCACTTACAATTTGGTAGGAATCTGTTACCTGCACTGGCAGAGAATCACTGAACTGGATATTACTTATTTACTTAATTTATATCCAGCCTTTCATCCCAGTAGGGATACAAAGCAGCTTACCTCATTCGCTACATTACCAGCCCTGCAAGACAGAATAGGCTATGAACGAGTGACTGGCTCAAGGTCATCCAGCAAGTTTCCATGGCAGAGTGGAGTTTCAAACCTAGGGCTTCCCAGATCCCAGTCCAACGAACCCATGTCACATTGGCTGTCTGAACTGGATCTTATAACCACATTCCGCACATGTGTCACTTCAGCTGCGGAGCAACTCAATTTCTCTGTTATTAGCACTTCCACTTGAGCGCAAGGTTCATTGAAAAACACTGAACTTATGCCAATGAAAGTACCAATGGCAGGGGAAGCAAGCTGTGCTGGGGCCAAAGCAAAGTGAGTTAGAAATGTGGCCCCAGGATCCAAGCCGATATCCTTCACACTTTGCCTGAATTAGAACATACGCCAGGGCTTTTTTAGCAGCAAGAACTCCTTTGCATATGAGGCCACACACCCCTGATGTAGCCAATCCTCCAAGAGCTTACAGGGCTCTTAGTACAGGGCGTACTGTAAGCTCCAGGAGGAATGGCTGCATCAGGGAGGTGCGGGCCTAATATGCAAAGGAGTTCCTGCTACAAAAAAACCCCTGACATACACTACTATTTTCAACATTGGAAGCTGCCGCTTCCAGTATGTGAAGCTACTTCTGACATTCTCTGAAATGCTGCTCCTAATTTGCACACAATTAGTGTAACTGCTTATCGCCTCCCAAAACTCAACAGATGTCAAACATCCTTTCGAAGACATGTCACATTTCTTCTTCACAAGTTAAAAAAAAAAAGATTAGCAAGCTATACAGCCATGAGAGCTGAAAACTGTGATTTCAGCATTTGGAGGCCTAATCTCAGCTGTGTGGGAAAATGAAATCTGGACTGTACCATCTGTGATAGGGACTCATAACACTGAATGCTCCTCTGCAGAATAAAATATCCTTGAACATAGGAAAGGAACACATTTAAAAACAAAACCCAAATTTTAAGTAAGATAAGGCTTAAAAAAAAAAAAGTCAACTCTCTACTTTCTGCGGGGCCTGCAAAACTGAATTATTTCGACAGGCCTTTAACATCTAAACCGGGAGAGGACTGCCATCCTACATAGCTAAAGAGCTACGATTACTACAGGATCACTATCAGGAAAGAAAGAGCCCGCCGACATCGAATTTGTACAGCACCATGGAATGTTTTAATTGTAATTGTATTTGATGGGTTTTAAACTGTAATTATAAATGTCTGAACTGACTGCTAGGCACCCTGAGTCCGCTTGTGGAGAGGGCGGGATAGAAATTTAAAGTAATAAAGAAAGAAAGAAAGCTGTGAGGTCCACGGCTGCTAGTTTGGCGCCATCTTGGAAGCATCCACCTTCAAGTACTAATCCAGGCCAACCCTCAGGAAAGGAACGCATCCCTTATTCATTTTCTTCATATACACCCCACCTTTCTCCTCAGTGGAGATCCAAAGTTTGTTCTCCTCTCCTTCATTTTCTCTTCACGATAGCCCTTTGGGGTAGGGCTACACTGAGAATATACGACTGGCTCAAGGTCATGCAGCAAGCCTTTAAGGCACAGTGGAGAATCAAACCTCAGTGAGGACACAAGAGAAGCCATGTTGGATCAGACTAATGGCCCATCCAGTCCAACACTCTGTGTCACACAGTGGCCAAAAAAACCCAGGTGCCATCAGGAGGTCCATCAGTGGGGCAGGACACTAGAAGCCTTTCCACTGTGGCCCCTCCCAAGCACCAAGAATACAGAGCATCACTTGCCCCAGACAGAGAGTTCCAACAATACGCTGGGGCTAATAGCCACTGATAAACCTCTTCCATATGTTTATCCAATCTCCTCTTGAAGCTGGCTATGCTTGTAGCTGCCACCACGTCCTAGTCTGACCTACTAACAGTGGTTCTCATGGAGATGGCTAGGCTCCCTTCTCCCTGAAACTCACTTCCCGAGTGGGAGAAGTTCCCCACGTGAATCCCCACTTGCACTCAAAAGTGAAATGGCTCACCCACTGCCTTCCCACTTCATTGAGGACTAGGCCCATGCATGCATGAGCTGCAAAGAAGAGCTGATAGCTTCCATGTTCAGGATCAATTCAAATGTAAAACCAAACCATGGCTTGATGCTACCCAAGCAAGCCCTGTACTAATGTGCTAGATCCCCACGCCTGTGTGGTCAGAGACAAGAATGGTATTCTGAGTCACCACAAACTATAGTTTACCCTTACATCCCAATCCACAAACTGTGACTCGAGCTTCCGTCCCCAACCAACATTGCAAACAACAGTTTAAGGCCATTTGCAATCTTTAAGGGAAGAGCAAACCAGTGTTTGCCAGTTTGGATATAACCATCAAACCACACTTAGTCCTAAGGCCAGAAAGGAAAGGTCCCCTGTGCAAGCACCAGTCGTTTCTGACTCTGGGGTGACGTTGCTTTCACAATGTTTTCACGGCAGACTTTTTACGGGGTGATTTGCCATTGCCTTCCCCAAGCTTGGTACTAATTTTACCGACCTCAGAAGAATGGAATGCTGAGTCAACCTCAAACTGGCTACCTGAAAAACCAGCTACTGCCGGGGATCGAACTCAGGTTGTGAGCAGAGCTTAGGACTGCAGTACTGCAGCTTTAAAACTCTGTGCCACGGGGCTCTTCAAGGCCAGAAAAACTGACTCCAAGACCGATTTCACACTAGGGCTTGTTCCAGGTAGAGCGCCCTTTTGCCCCCAGGGCTTCTCTCCATTTTCACACAAGTTGCCCCAGAGCTGCAAGTTGACTCACCGCTTTTCCACAGCAAGCAGAAACCGCTTGTCAAAGGATCTCGCTTGCTGTGGAATAGCGGCGTGCCAACTCGCAGCTCTGTGGCAACTTGTGCAAAAATGGAGAGAAGCACCAGTAGCAAAAGGGTTCTCCACCCAGAACAAGTTTAGTGCGAAATCGGTCCAAGTGTTCAAGGAAGGGGAGAAGGAAGAGGCCAAGCTCCTTAGTTTGGTTCCCAACCATACCTAGGTATGATGTCTACACCAACATTCAGCTTCCAGGTTGTACACTGACCATCCAGGTTTAAGGAAGGTCCAGAGCTTTTGATGGAAAAATTTAAATCTACCAAGCAATATAAGCCATTGCAAAATTAAAAGTATTGTGGGAACAATCCACACAGCAGCCATCCAGCCCGCTGTTATCAGAGATCTGCATCTAGCGAATCCTGTGACTTAGGGGGGAAATGGCAATTGCTAGCATCAATAACCCTTCAGAAAACCCATGCAACGCTTTCTTTACATCTAACAAATAACGGCTCCCCCTTCTCAGTAATCAACTCGA
Source organism: Heteronotia binoei (assembly GCF_032191835.1). NCBI lineage: Eukaryota > Metazoa > Chordata > Lepidosauria > Squamata > Gekkonidae > Heteronotia > Heteronotia binoei. The sequence goes on from NC_083233.1 coordinate 64,574,034, forward strand.
ACATTAAGAGAGCAATGATGTTTGTTTTAAATCCTCCGCGTTTACTACACCGAACAATTTACTCTCAGCACTTTATCGAACACCTGAGACGATGCGGATCGTTACCTCCAACGGGCACAAAGGATGTTAATGCCACGATTTATGAGAAAGGAGAGGGGAAGCTATAACAATAACTGCAGAAACAGCTTTGTGGCCTGCTTGGCAATTAGGGAATGTATATGCAAAGGAACAGGAATGCTTTATGGGAGGCTTGGAAGAATTTATGCAGAGCTGAATGTTCTCCCTCTCCCTGCGGATGCAGCCAGTTGATCCTAGCCCACCGACAGACGCTGAAACACTGCAGACATGGTCTCTCCTGAATGAGTGCCCAGAGCCCCCTTTCCGTCCTTCAGCTTGACCTAGGAGGACACGCCTTCCCTCCCCTTTCATGGGCTTAGCTGCTGCCTGAAACCACAGTTCACACCAATCAGCACCAATCGTCCACCCTTATTCTCCAGATCAGAAGGAAGGACATCCTGTTTAGTTGGCAACTACCATGTGCTTTCTGGTCATCTCAGAGAGGTGCCAAAATACGCAGAGGATCCAACACAGCCACAGAATTCTATTTCTAAAACTTAAAGATGCTTAAAAAGGTAAAGGACATCCCCTGTGCAAGCACTAGTCATTTCCGACTCTGGGGTAACTTACTATATATTTCACCATTCTTGAAACAGCACCAGTTCATCCCCTCTATCATCAGCAAGTCACTTCAGGTCCCCTGAGCTGCTACTCATAAAAAATGCAATCTTAAACAGAGTTTAGCCCATTGACTAAGCCCATTAATTAAAATGGGGGTAACTCTGCTTAAAAGTCCATTGCCTGCCACCCACACTGGGTCTGACAAATGCAGGGTTTTGTGTTAATGCCCAATAAGAGCCAACAAGTCCTATCTGACCTGATCTTCAGATTCAAGCTGTCACCAGTGCTTTTTTTTTGTAGCAGGAACTCCTTTGCATATTAGGCTACACTCCCCTGATGATACAATCCTCTTGGAGCTTACAGTAGGCTCTGTAAGAAGAGCCCTGTAAACTCTTGGAGAATTGGCTACATCAGAGGGGTGTGGCCTAATACACAAGGGAGTTCCTGCTACCAAAAAAACTCCCAAACCCCCTGGCTGTCATTATCCTACCCTCCTTTCCTTCTACCCATTTCTGCTCTATTCTGGGTTCAGGTCATTGTGACCTGGGTTTCTAGCTGACCTGATTGTCTGTTAATCACCATCCATTGTTAGTGGCAGAGATTTCCAAGACCAGAATTTGGCTCTTTAAAAGATATTTTTCTTATTCAAAAGGAATGGCAAAGGAGCAGATACCTTAACTCTTCTTGTTTTGTTCATAAGTGCAGGTGCTCACTTTCAGCTACTGATACCAGAGAGCTTAACACAGTTTGCAAATGTGAACACCACCCCTGACTACCGATTTATTAAGGTTAACATTCAGAGATTATTTGGGCTTTTAAGGTAGGATGCATGGTATAATCCTCGTGAGCCTACAGCCTAAGGGGGGATCTTGTTTGAATGTACACCTACCACCGAACTCTCAGTACTCCTGAAAGGAGATTTTAAAATTGAGCATCTAACATGTTTCTGATTCCCCCATGTACTTTTTTAAGTGCTATAATTCTGCAAGGACAACAGCAGGGGTGGAATTGTAGCAGGAGCTCCTTTGCATATTAGTTCACATCAGGGCTCTTTTTCTAGCAGGAGCTCCTCTGCATATTAGGCCATGCCTCCTGATGTCACCAATGCTCCAAGAGGTTAGAGGGCTCTTAGTACAGGGCCTACTGTAAGCTCCAGGATGATTGGCTACATCAGGGGGGCGTGGTCTAATATGCAGAGGAGCTCCTGCTAGAAAAAGAGCCCTGGTTCACATACCTCTGATGTAGCCAATCCTCCTGGAGTTTACAAGGCTCTTTTTTTGTAAGCTCTTGGAGGATTGGTCACATCAGGGGTATATGCAAAGGAGCTCCTGCTACAATTCCACCCCTGGACCACAGCATGTGACTTTGCTGAAATATCTGAACGGGTTCTCAGAGTCATGATCCCAGGTTTAGGTGGGGATGGGGAGACCCCAGAAAGACTGCTGCAAAAACAGGTAATTCCTGGAAATTAGCTGGGTAAATCCGCAGCAGCAAAATCAAATGGGGTTCAGCGGCACCTTCGAGACAACCAGAATTCATTCCAGAATTAATGTCTGTGGGTCAGAGCTCGCTTAATCAGATGCATGAAGACATGAAGGTGCTATTGACAGTAAAGATATGCACATGAACCATACATCTAATGGCACTCTTGCAAAGGCCTTCACCTAGCTCAGAATGTAACTTATGTAATCCATGGTGACTGATGAGTAATGAAGAAAAATTCCTTTGTTATATGAAAAAGTCTGATGTGCAAGGAATGAATCAGATTTACATAGAATCATGCCATTGGCCCTTTTTTCCTACTCCGAGTGGCAATGGCTTTCCATGGTTTCCAACAGAGAAATGTCTTTAAGACCACCTAACTGATACCCTTTAGTTGGAAATACCAGTAACTGAACCTGGGACATTCTGCATGCAAACCATGTGTACAGAAGTCCCATGATTTGCTGAAACGTATCTTGGAGATGTTTGTTACGTCTCTCTGTTACATTTGTTGGTTGCTTTTTGGTGGGGAAAATTTACTGGCCAGATTTGCAAATGACTGATCTACTGGTATATCCAAACACCGCTATTCAAGTCGCGCTATCTGTGGTATCGGAGGTAGATTCGATGGGCCCTGTGACTGTTAATTTTCCCACTGATGTTCTATTGCATTCATTTTTTTCACTGTTCGTGCTTTTATGCATAATACAAAATTTGTGTATCTCATGGCCTCTGGCCAGTACAAAATAAGCACTTTCCTATTAAAGGCATGTACTGAATACGGGTTTCCCCTACACCCCCCTCCCCCATTCTTATACCACTAAACAACTGTAAAATGCTGGCAGAGAGATGCAAGAGTCCCTAACCCACCCCAAAATTCATATAGGCTGAAATCTTCAAAAGGTAAAAGACAACAGAAGTCGATTTATCTTGGAGGCATGTAACAGAATTAGGTAGCATGAAACTTTTGGGAGCCGACAATAATCAAGAAGGGGAAAATTGCAGTGTTGATTGGATTAAACCCACGCCGGCTCCGTGTCACTATCTCCCATGCACTGCCTCAAATATTAAAACACCCTCGAGCAGTGACATCGTCACACTTCACATTTCAAAGGGGAAGTGCCTGATCTCACTCCTGTGCATGCATTTTTACAGTATGGAGTTTCGCTCTTTAAAATAATCCTTTTTTCCTTTTAAGTCCAAACAAGTTTGGTGCTCATCAAAGGTAGCACTGATGAAATGCAGCTTCAGTGCTAAGCAATTATGGAATGAGAGCTTGTATCACTTCCTCACCTTCATATACCCCAAGTCGCATGGCTATTTCTCATCCTGGTAACAGGTAGGTCTGGGGAGGGAAACCAGGTGCCCAGGTGTCATTCCATCTTGAATGTGTAAAAAAGCCAAGAAGGCAAAAGAGAAACAGAGATGGGAGGGGGAAGAGATAACTTACGTGAGAGATTTGAGCTCCTGCTTTGTTTGTCTGAGTACTGAAACACAATAACAGGGAGCACCCGTTTGCTTGGAGCCGATATTCAGCACCTGAGCACAAAGCCGACCCCCTCGTCCTTACCACAGACAAAACCACAAAATAAAATCAGACTGAAGGCTGCCACAGAAAAATCCCCAAAGCAAAAGTCAAGTCATATCTTTTATTGTGACTCACCAAAATACAACAAAATGATGGCGCATTACAGAACAGCGTGCCAGCAAAATTAAGAGGAGCCTGACACTTTGCTCACAGTTTTGTGACGCACACTTCTGTGATCTTTTAATGGGTCCTAATAACATGTATTTCATTATTTTTTTTCCTTTTGAAAATGGATCCTGCATGGAGGACACTTTGGGAAAACCAAAATAAACTGTAATTCAAGTTTCTTTGTGATACCTTTCTATAGAAAAACAATATTGTCATTGGTTTTTTCTCACTGTTTCAAAACAATCCACTCAGGCTTTTTTCCCTCCTGTTTTTCCTTGAACTTGTCTCAGTGCCTACCGATGTTTAGTTTTCAATGCATATATATGTAGATGAATTAAAGCATGCACTGATGCTCCCAATCCCTAAAACAAGTACTCTGTCCTAAGCTGATACAGTAGTTAGTTATTTATATCCTGCTTTGATCTCTGTGGACCCAAAGTGGCTTACAATGCAAAAATACTACATAAAAATTACAATTACAACAGAGACCGATTCCTCCTTAGTGGTTGCTCCACTCCTGGGCTTCTGCTCATGGGATCAATTCCCCACCAGCTGCTGTGTGGACACATTTGATCCACGGCTCCCTCCAATTCCCCTCGAGGCTTCTGGATCTCCAAAAAACAATAGCAGGAAGCCACGAAGGAAATTGGAGGGAGTTGCAGATCAAAATGCACCTGTGCAGTAACTGGTGGGGAATTGATCGCTTGAGCCAGGGAAAGTAGAAGCCCGGGGGCTGCAGCAACTGCTAGTGAGGAATCTGTAAGACAAAAACCAGAATAGATTTCACACTCACCCTACACCACTCTGACGTTCCTCTTTTCAGTACAGAGTCCTTCCGATTTCCCACTATCTGCCCCGGGGCTTCAGCAAAGATCAGCATTTTTGCATGGCAAAGAGAAACCGCTAAAAACCAGTTGCTCTTTGCCATGCAAAAACGCTGATCTTTGTTGAAGCCCTGGGGCAGATAGTGGGAAATCGGAAGGACGCCCCGCTAAAAAGAGGAACGTCAGAGCAGCTTAGGGCAAGCAGGAAATCAGTCCAGGAGAAGATGATAAAGGCTTTGAGGAACAAAGCAGGTCTTCCTCTCTTTGTCTGCTGGCAGATCTTCCGCCCCACCAACCTGCAACCAGCTGCCCCTACTCCAAAGCCCCTCAAACCTCAGAGTCACGATGACAGTGGATGGATCAGCCAGCAGGTGGAACTGCACCACATCGGGTGGTCCCTGAAACTCAGAAGGCGTGGAGGGAGGACATCAATAGGAACGGGGGGTGGGGGTGTAGCCCAAGGCTGGCAGGGAGAAGTCGCTTGCTTGGCCAAGCCCCACACTGTGTAAGGAGGAGGGCAACACCCGCCCAAGCTCCAAGCTAGGTTGAGAGGAAGGTGCAGGGCCTGGTACACAGCTGGCAGGACTGACAGGCTGGGGGACTTTGGGGTTTTTTTCACACTCCCTCCCAAGAAGAGGGTTGCAATGATGTTCAGGTCCTCTCCTTGAGTTGTGCCTGGAACCCCAGAATCACTAAGACTCTTCCTGCCCCACTCTGAGACACAACCCTCAGGGCTAAGAGCTGGGCCAACATAGCATAGGATTACATTATTAAATTGCTATGCCATTGTGGCACCAAACTTTGGAACTCTCTCCCCAGGGAGCAATTTGTTCATCTTCCTCTACTGCTATCATTCGCCATCAGGCAGAGATCTTTTTGTTTCATATGGCGCAAGCGCCATTAACATTGTTTTGGTTCTCCTTCTAGTGGTGTGTGTTTATATGTTTTCAATTGAATCTTTAAAAAATTCAACAGTATTTTTTAATTGTTTTCATGTATGATGCCTTGTGGACCCTGACTGGGTAGAAAGGAGGCATACATATGTTTTAAATAAACAAAAAAAATAAAATAAGAAGAGGATCAAACACAAATAAGGAGCAAACACAATGAGATGTTACTTGAATGCCTCTAGCCAGCACCATAGCAAGATTCTCCTCAACACCTCTCTAGCCAGAAGTGGCTCAGAGCATTACCAGGCCTTAAATACCTGTGGGCAGAGAACAGGGATGCTAGCTTCCAGGTAGGACCTGAGGATCTCCTGAAATTATAGCTCATCTCCAGACTACAGAGATCAGATCCCTGGAAAAACAATGAATGTGTTGGAGAGTCGACTCTATGGCACTGTGCCCCACTGAGACCCTTGTCCTCCCCAGGCTCCATTCCCAAATTTTCAGGAGCTTTCCAACCCGGATCTGGCCACCCTACCTCCCTATCCCCTGCTGGTGTCCAGGAGACATCTGGCTACATGCTTCCCCAAAGCCACACGTGGCTCTGAACACGCCCAGGCCTTAAGTGCCTGTGGGCAGAAGGGAAGAAGAAGAAGATATTGGATTTATATCCCGCCCTCCACTCCGAAGAGTCTCAGAGTGGCTCACAATTTCCTTTACCTTCCTCCCCCACAACAGACACCCTGTGAGGTGGGTGAGGCTGTAGAAGGCTCTCACAGCAGCTGCCCTTTCAAGGACAACCCCTGCCAGAACTATGGCTGACCCAAGGCCATGCTAGCAGGTGCAAGTGGAGGAGTGGGGAATCAAACCCGGTTCTCTCAGATAAGAGTCCGCACACTTAACCACTACACCAAACTGGCTCTCCAGAACCAACTCAATGAAATGTTGCTCATCTACCACTAGCCAGCTCCCTAGCAGGATTGTCTCCAACCCCATAGCTAGGTGCCACCCCTCTCTCTTCTGGTGATTTAAAGAGCCTGCTGATCAGCTGACTGGCGGGCCCTTTAAATGGCATGGGAGGAGCAGTCGCGCAATTTAAATCACATAGGAGGAGTGGCCATGGGAAGAGGGTGAGGTGCCCCAAAACCTGTCGGGGGCCATCCCCCATGGGCCCCTGGTTAGCTACGGGTCTGATTGTCTCTGTTTCCTCCTCAGCCAGCAGTCTTGGTCTAGTCATGTTCTTGCCTAATGGCCCCAACCTTCTTATCTTATAACTTAAAACACACTTAACAATCTGGAACCTGTCAGCTATTAAAGTTGCACCTATTAAGGGGTGGTGGCAGTGAGAAAGCTATTATTTTGAGAAGGGATTTAAAAAAAAAAAGAACATCCCAGAACAGGGAGAGCGAGAAGAATTAGAACAGCTTTCTGCTGGAACTCATTTGTAAGCAATTTCAGAAATGCTGAACACAGATGTTGAGTATCACTTTATACGCCCTTTGTTCGAATGCAAAAATTCTGCTCAGCTTTCTCGTATCCTAGGGATTAGACGCACAGGGATTTAAATGCAAAACTGATTAATGCTCGCCGTAATTTTCTTTACCGAGGAATGGGAAAAAAATCCCATCCGTTGCTTCATCAGCCATTCCTCCTAGGTGAGCCAAAGGCATCTTTCACGTTCCTGTCCGTCTTTCCAAAGTTTTCCCTTGGCTTATCAGCACGAGAGTCCAACTGGGATTTTAGTTGGATGGTTTTCCTAGCACTCCTTGGGTTTTCTTTCCGCCCTGCAGCAAACACTGCCTTGGATTACAGCTCCATTCCTTCCCTGAAAATCTCAACGTTAACAAGCTGCCACTTTGGCATTACAGCTGTTATCTCTTTTAAATGCTTTCAGAACATCCTTGTTTGCCTCTTTGCCAGGAACAGCCTAACTTAGAGTCTCAGGGCCAATATCCGGCTTGTTCTGTGTTTCCTTGCACTCCCCACATCACAGTCTCGTCACTGACACTGCAGCAATTGTCTGGGTCTACAGATCCCTTCTAGCACTACCAAGATACAATTCACAGGCATGCTTTTAAAAACTTTATAACTGCCCCTATTCAATCTCCACGCTCCAAACCATAAGGGACTAGGATGGTACATAGTTGTACAGAACCTGGGGTGAGAAAGTCATCTAAGCCGGGGCTTGCTGATCTTTTATTTAATAAGAGCTACTTTTGAGTAAAGAGCCCCGTTGGGCAGAGTGGTAAAGCTGAAGTACTGCAGTTTGAGCTCCCTGCTCATGACCTGACTTCAAGCCCAGCGGAAGCTGGTTCAGGTAGCCGGTTCCAGGTTGACTCAGCCTTCCATCCTTCCAAGGTTGGTAAAATGAGTACCTAGCTTTCTGAGGGGAAAGTGTAGATGACTGGGGAAGGCAACAGCAAACCACCCCGTAAAAAAGTCTGCTGTGAAAACGTCGTGAAAGCAACATCACCCCAAAGACAAAAATGACTGGTGCTTGCACAGGGGACCACCTTTACCTTTTTACTTGTGAGTAAAGCAAGAGCCCCATGGTGCAGATTGATAAGCTCTGCTCACGATGAGTTTTATCCTGGATTCTTGGTAAAAACGTCATGATGCAACGTTACCTCACTGAACAACAACAACAAAAAGTCCCTCATATACGGTCCCTTGTACCTACTGCAGTCCTCCAGCTGCTACTTGCTAGCAATTCTTCCACTAAGGGGAGCCCGTCTGGCATTGATCAAAGTCCCTGTTTGCCTATCATAGCTCTCACTCCATGGAATGGGTGACCTGAGCAGGTGCTGTTTCTAGAGGTGTTTAGAGCCACTGTAAAGTTATTTTATTTGCAAAGGATTTTAATAGAGTGTAGGCTGCAGGAATGGGGGGAGAATATTTGGGATTTAGGTCTTAAATTTGAATTTATAACGATGCCTTAAGCCATGGGGAAAGGCAGGTTATAAATATGTCCATAAAATAAATTACCCCAAGCTTTCAGAGAAAGGCTTTTCCCAGGTGTCAGTCATGTCCATTCTGCAACTGTGATACCGGAAAGCCACAAAGAAACCGCCAATGGAATAGGCTTCCTTGGGAGGTGGTGGGGTCTTCTTCCTTGGAGGTTTTTAAACAGAGGCTAGATGACCATCTGACAGCAATGCTGATCCTGTGAATTTAGGGGGAGGTATTTATGAATTTCCTGCACTGAGGGGGTGGGGGTTGGACTAGGTGACCCTGGAGGTCCCTTCCAACTCTATGATTATTCCCTATGCTGAATCAAATGAGAACCAAAGGGCAGGCCCAAAGCTTGTAGGAGCTGTGCAGTTCCAAATTCCCAGTACTTTCCCCTATGGATTATGGTCTTTGGGACCCTAGAACCTGAGGTCAGTAAGTCTCTTCATCTCAGGTAGGGCTTGCAAATCTTTTCTTTAATGAGAGCTACTTGTGAGTAAATAAAACAATCCTGAGCTACTCTCCCCTCCTTTCCCTGGCATGTTACCAAATTTGTTCTGATCTAGAAACAGAACATGGATTAGGAAGATCACCAGAAATGAAGCTATCAGCCAAGCAACACAGGAGAGAAATCCTATAAAACTATTAAAAAGGAAAAAAGCCTACAGCTGATCTTTTAGCAATCATTTCTTAGGTATTCTACTGGATGCATGAACTACTGTGCAGGAGCAGATGAGTTACAGGTAGCTAACAAGCCATCTGTTGGAGACCCCTGTTCTAAGGAAATTGGGGAGATGGAGGACCTGGAGACATGGGGAGATGGGGAGATGTTCTGCTGGCATCTTAAGAAATCATACTGAGGAATGTCTATCTTCATGCACTCATACGTTGAAGACTCATCTCCGGAGAGTGTCAGCTGTTGTCATCTTGACTTAGCTTCCACACAGCAAAGGTGATGATGATGATGATATTGGATTTATACCCTGCCCTATACTCTGAATCTCAGAGTCTCAGAGCGGCTCACAATCTCATTTACCTCCCCCTCCCCACACAACAGACACCCTGTCAGGTAGCTGGGGCTGAGAGAGCTCTTACAGAAGCTGATCTTTCAAGAACAGCTCTGCAATAGCTATGGCTGATCCAAGGCCATCCCAGCAGCTGCATGTGAAGGGGTGGGGAATCAAACCCAGCTTTCCCAGATAACAGTCTGCACACTTAACCACTACACCAAACTGGCTCTTGGTGATAAGACACATACTTTGCTTGCAGAAGGCCACGTTTCAATCACTAGCATCTCAGATGAAGGATATTGGATCCCATGGATGTGTAAGAAACCCGTGACCCATGAGTATTGCTATCAGTCACTGTAGACTGATCTGGGTGGACCAAGGCTTGGACAGTAAAAAGAGGCTTTGCATGGTCAAACCATTTCCAGAGGCAAGAATGAGGTACATTTGGAATGTATGAATCAGGATCAGATTTTTCTTTAAAAATGCATCATGTGAAAATGATCACTGTATGTAAACTGTATGGAGAGGAAGAGTGAACTGCCAAGGGGGCAGGTCAAGACAAGAGGATGAGACTTTCCCTACTGACAACCAGTACTCTCTCTAAGTTGTGTAGTCTTGTGAGCAAAAATTCTACTTTGTGAGCTACTGGCACTGAACTTGTGAGCTATTGCAGGAATTAGCTTGCTCTGGGGCCATTTTGCCTGAGCTAAGACAAAAATGTGTGAGCCAGAAGCTAAAAAACTGTGAGCTAGCTCACACTAGCTCAGCTTAGAGGGAAGACTGCTGACAATTTTCCTTGAGCGTGAACGGTGTGAACAACTGCACCATCTGCACATCAGACAAATAAGAAGCACCCACTAGAATGGGTGGCTGGCTTTTGAAGAGGAGCTGACAAAGTCGATGATCATTCGTTGAGCCAGGGAAAGAAAGGAGAAACCTCTGCAAATTAAGGGAGAACAATAAAGCCACATAAAAGGCAGGTTCACAGAAAGGTTATAGTTGGACATTTTTTTATAAACCACAGAACATTCAGACACTACTTTTTTTTGCGGGGGGGGGGGGGGACAGGGTTATTTATTGAAAGTCACTGTTGTTTTAAGAAGAACAAGACCACCACCGGAGAGTGGGTGAAGGGAAACAAAAAGGAAGGAGCTCAAATGCATTGATAGTACTAAATAGGGTTGCCAGGTCCTGCCTCATTGCTGGCAGGAGACTTTGGGGGGGAGGGGGTGTTCTTGGAGGGGGCGGGGACATCTTCAATACAATGTCACGGACATAAGAACATAAGAGAAGTCATGTTGGATCAGGCCAATGACCCATCCAGTCCAACACTCTGACACAATCGCCAAAAAACAACAACAACCAGGCGGTCCATCAGAGGACACCAGAAGCCCTCCCACTTTGCCCCCCCAGCACCAAGAATACAGAGAATCTTTGCCCTAGACAGAGAATTCCAACAATACATTGTAGCTAATAGCTACTGATGGACCTCTGCTCCATATGTTTATCCAGTCCCCTCTTGAAGCTGTCTATGCTGTCAGCCATCACCACCTGATGTGGTAGTGAATTCCATATGTTAATCACCCTTTGGGTGATGAAGTACTTCCTTTTATCAGTTCTAACCTGACAGTTCTAATCTGACAAGTGATGTCATCGCATTAGAGATGCAGTCCCATGGAAGGCCCTATTAGCATTGGCTGGCAAGAATTGGGCATGCTGGCACCTCACATGCCTGAACTCCAAACTGCAAATTTGCTGCTTGGAATTCACAGAAGCATGACCCCGCATGCAAAAAAATCATTTATGGGAACCCTTTAAATGCTTTTTGCAAGTGGGAGCCATGCACCCTTGAACTCCAAGTGGTGAATTTGCCACCTGGAGTTCAGGTGTGCAGCCGGTGGCCTCTCTACCCACTCCTGAAAAATATAAAGGGCCCTCCAGACATGTGCTCCCACCAACCAGCTGGAGGGCTCTTTAAATCTCACAGGAGGAAATGGAGAGAGGTGACTGCCAGTGGCTGCTGTTGGGGGCGGAGCTTACCCACCTGCTAGCCCATTCACAGTAGGCAGGAGCCTATGAAATTGGGGAGGACCCGCCGCCACCACGGGACTGGCATCCCTAGCACTAAAAGTAGCAGAAACATGGCATGGCCTTTATATTGGGGTGTAGGTATCCCCAATGTGGTGCCCACCATGTGTTTTTAGAAAATGAGCAGGACCGGGTGGGGATTTTGCCCAGCAAAGCTTCTGATGGAGCACTGGAGACCTGATTGGCTCTGCAGATTTTTTAAAAATGTTGCTTTGCAGCAGCTGCCAACACAGCACAAGCCCCTTCACTGTGTGACTGAAAATAAGCCACAGTAGCCATTTTGTGGCTGGCTCCACCTCTTCTGGCAGCCATTTAATGGCTGCACCACCATATGTGTTGGAATTCCAAAGGTGCCCTCAGGCTTAAAAAGATTGAGGACCCCCTGTTCTCCATAGCCTCCATAAAATCTAGCAATTTCTCTGCAATATTTCTGCAGACATCTGGAGACAAAACATAGCCATTACTACTTGTTACATCCACCGAAGAGTGCAGTAAGACATAGCCTTTGCATGCCTTTGTAATTAACAATAAAAATTGCACTCTGCTTTGGTAATTTCTGGCTGGTGTCCAGATTTAAGCCGCGGCAGGACTGGACTATTTTTAAAATGAGGCACGTGAAAAGGTCTACAAAGCCTTCACTGTCCTAGCGAATTTGGAGGTGGGGGGATGCACTTCAAGAATAGGAAATCTTGCGGGCAGCATTCCAAGTCTCCGCAGGGACTCTCTGATCTCATTCATCCCAACTCTCAGCAATCAGAGCTACTGGAGGCTGGAGGTGGAGGAAGGGAAGGCATCAATCAGCATGTCAAGGAGTTTGGAAGTTAACCTAATTAAACTATACAAGGAAAGTAACATTAATGGGAGGGAGGAAATGAAAGATCTGGCTACAACACAACAAAGCCCAACTAATCTGCATTAAGGTAAAAAAAAATCTGTCCTTAATTTATTTTGATGTGCTGAACTATTAATCAGAGATGCTGATCTCTGATTATCTGGTTATCTTGCATACCACATGTGAAGTGCATTTTTCCTTCGGCTGTAAACAACTAATTTTAACCCAACAAGGGGAAAGAGGTACACTTTGGCCTAATCCTTCCTTCCTTCCTTCCTTCCTTCCTTCCTTCCTTCCTGAAATAAGCAAAGATGTTGTGTTAGTATCACAGAGTCAGCATAACACACTCCTGCTTATCTCACACTGATGATAGAAACACACCAAAATATCTTTCCAAACTGATATGGCAGAAGATTTATTTGATTTATAAACTGCCCTCCCCTGGGGGGTCTCAGGGCAGTGTATAACATATACTTAAATAAATATACAGTATATATCTCAATAAAGTTCAAAAAGACAATTGAAACAGTAAAAACACTATCGTGTAATTCTCTGATGGGGTCTGGTGTCAATTTATACCCTCCTCATAGAGAGGGGAAGAACGGTGAGAGGTGGAAGCCAGGCTTGATGATAGACCGTTGCTGTTCTCAACCGTAGGCCTGGCGGAACATCTCTGTCTTGCAAGCCCTTCAGAATTGACCCAAGTCACTAGGCAGAGAGTTCCACCAGGCCAGGGCCAGGGCTGAAAAGGTCCTGGTCCTGGTCGAGGACAGCCAGATATCTTCTGGGCCAGGGATCTACAGAGGATTTTTTTGCCTAAATTTGGTCATGCATGGTAGTTTCCTCCCAGGCTTGGCCCCCCTCTGTGGCAGGTGCCCTCCTGCCAGCAAGCTCTGTTGCCCTCAGCTGCTCCAAGTCATAACAGAAGAAAACTAAAACAAAGAACAGTGACCACAGAGTTTCTGGCAATTCCTTGAGGCACCTTTCTGGAGTTCCCCTGCAAGTGACATAGCAACACTGGCCAACATCGCATGCACCCCCTGTGTCCCCACCCCCTCAGCTCTCCTACCATTTACCAGGTTTGGCCTGGCAACCCTATTTCCTGTCAAGAACCAGTCCTAGTTGAGGTAGGTGGGTTAAGACCTGTGAGAGGACTTTGCTGCTTGCTGCTTTCGAATTGTAGAATTCCCTCAGACGTAACTGGTAGTGATCCTACAAGCTTTTGAGACTGGACATTTATGAAGCACTCAGCAGTTTGATACATCTTGTACCCTACATGTGTTAGGCTAAATTAATAGCTGCAGCGAGAAAGAAACAAACTGAGAGTCTCTGAAATTACTTCACAACTCTGAAAATTTTGTAAAAACTAACATTTTAGTAATTATTGCTGCAAGATTTGGGTGGTTCCGGGGGGCGGGTTTGTAGAAAAAGCCCAGCAGGAACAAAATTTGCATATTAGGCCACCACCCCTTATGTCACCACTGTTTCACAAGGGTTTTTTGTAGAAAAACCCAGCAGGAATTAATTTGCATATTAGGCCACACTCTCTGACACCAAGCCAGCTGGACCCGAATTTGAAAGTTTAAGGAATTTGTTAGGCTCATTTCCTCATGTTTTTCATTGATCTGATAATGGTCCATGTTATTTGTAATAAACAAGTGGTTGTTATATGGAGCGGTTGTAACTTTAACGCGTACGTGCCATCTATAATTAAAACATTACATTTTAAGCTGCTCTTTGAAAATGTTCTAATACAGCTATGGTTTTTTTCTTCTTCAATAGCTATTGAGTCAGTCTGGTCATTTTAAGAATTAAGCAAAACACAGTAGACTGAAAACAATCCCCTGGGGCTTCTATTAACGGGAAACTTGCATTTCCCATTAATAAAACGTGGTGTGTGCAAGCATATGTGTGTATGAGAGACAGGGAGAGAGAGAAAATCAAAGCTCTCTCTCTCTCTGCCAAGGAAGTTTTGTCTCCTTGCCATATTCCAGTAAATCCCCTTCATTCTAACAAACAAGACACACAATGCCAGGTCTCAGTCCTGTGCATCACTGGGAAATTCACAGCTGAGTAGCTCCCATTCAGCTCCAGCCAAGAACGTTAGATTGTCTATTAAGCCAACATTCTATTATATGGGAATAGCACCTCTGGCTAATCAATGGCAAACAATCAATAAAGTTTATTATGAAGGCTCAGAAACACAATATTCAAGCCGCAGCTCTAACCTAATCAAGCCAGGGAGCGAAGGAAGGAAACTATCCACAGACTTCCATGTTAAAAGTTCGGGCCCTGTGGGGATAGAGAGCAAGCTACCTGGCATTTTGGAATGAGTCAGAGACGAAAAGTTACAATGGATGGAAAAGACTTGTAAGCAATGTTTTCCATTCGCCACAGACGGGGCCCGGTTTGATGGGGAAGGTTCCCAGCTGTACGAACGGGTAACAAATCAACTTCGACCTGATTTCCAAGCAAGGATTCAATCCGCATCTTCCAGCTTATCTGCTTCGCGCCAACTGCTGGGCATGAAATTGACAGGAAGTGGTACAAGCACGCCAAGCAGAAACAAAGATACGGAAAATATGCAGCCACTCTGGCTATGTGCTTCATCTCCTGCTAGCCCTGGCTAAAGCATGACAAAGCTTTGCTGACGCTCATGAGTTTATCTTTGCTAAGGTGACTTGCTTTTCTCCGCAGTCTAGCTTTGGGCCGTATAGCGTTTATTCAGATTTCATGTTTTTAATCATCTGCAAGTTGCATGCACGGTTGCAAAGGCTCAGAGCTGTGGAAAAAATAAATCTAACTTGAACCTGACATCAACATAGCAGAGAAATGAGGTGGCTTTTTAACAGGGTGGTCTCTTCGTTTTGGCGCCCTGGAGGAAAATATTAAAATCATGCATACACACAGTGAACGCTTGCCAGAATATTATCTCATCCATCTCGCTTGGACTTTGAGTCAGCTGTATTCTCTGGGCCTCTCTTTTGCATGTGTGCATGCATAATATATGTACCGTGACACTGTCTCACTCATCCCTCCTTCCCTTTAGGCCAGTTTGGTGTAGTGGTTAAGTGTGTGGACTCTTATCTGGGAGAACTGGGTTTGATTCCCCACTCCTCCACTTGCAGCTGCTGGGATGGCCTTGGGTTAGCCATAGCTATCACAGGAGTTGTCCTTGAAAAGGCAGCTGCTGTGAGAGCCCTCTCAGCCCCACTCACCTCACAGGGTTGGGGGGGGGAGAAGATATAGGGGATTGTAAACCACTCTGAGTCTATGATTCAGAGAGAAGGGCAGGGTATAAATCTGCAGTCTTCTTCTTCTAGGCTAGTTGCTGTCTCTCCAAAGCACTTTCTGCACATGAAAATACACTGCCCACCAATGTTCCCCCTACGAAGTGGAGTAGTTCACATTCTGAGTAGAATGAAACTGCTGTACTCTTAACATAGAAGCCCCGTGGCACAGAGTGGTAAGCTGCAGTACTGCAGTCCAAGCTCTGCTCACGACTTGTGTTCGATCCTGGTGGAAGCTGCATTCAGGTAGCCATCCCAAGGTTAACTCAGCCTTCCATCCTTCCGAGGTCGGTAAAATGAGTACCCAGCTTGCTGGGGGGAAAGTGGGGAAGACAATGGAAAACTACCCTGCAAAAAGTCTGCCAAGAAAACGTGATGTGACCGTCACCCCATGGATCAGTAATGACTCAGTGCTTGCACAGGAGACTACCTTTACCTTAAAAAAAAACCCTCTTAAAATAGGCAATAATAATAAATAAATAAATAAATAGGCAGTGCAAGACCTGCACGACTCTAGACTGCTGCTGAGTGGGGCTTCCTGTGTTAATGAGCTACTGCTCATGCATACAGCTTAGAGGGATCACTGCTGCCCACGAATGTGCAAGCCCTATGTCTCTGGTGGCAACCCTTTGCCCCCTCCAAATATTCCTAGTAAATCTTGGCCTTAGATAGATTCTTCTACCTTAATAATGCCTCAAGGCATTGATTGATGACCAACATGGTTGAGGAGTTGAAGCACTTTTCTTATGAAGAATGGCTAAAGCAGGGGTGTCAAACATGCAGCCAGCTGGATGGATCAGGCCCTCAGAGGGCTCCTATCAGGCCTGTGAGCAACTCACTGTCACCTGCTTCCTTCTCCCTCTCTTGCTTCCTTCTGCATCACAGCTTGCTTTGCCAGGCTTGCTCAGCCTCTATTCTCTCCATTGGCTGACCAGCACATGAAGCAACTTATGTACAAAAGCTCGCAATGCCCAGCCATTTCATGTTTTCCCCTGGGTCTTAGGCTCAAAGCACTGACCATGAGATTTCTGTAATGAATGTCAGTAAATCAAAAGTAGGTTTGCAACTTACAGACACACACCTGAACAGCATAGGATTGCTACAGCACAGATATCGTCTCCAAATTTTGATGCAATAAACTTGCAGGGGTGGCCAACGGTAGCTCTCCAGAAGTTTTTTACCTACAACTCCCATCAGCCCCAGCCAGCATGGTCAATGGCTGGGGCTGATGGGAGTTGTAGGCAAAAACATCTGGAGAGCTACCTTTTGCCACCCCTGCAATAAAGCAAGAAGTGTCAGTTATCAGAGACTGTTAAATAAATAAAATATTGCGAGAGTGCTAATATTTTAAGCATAGAATCATAGAGTTGGAAGGGACCTCCAGAGTCATCTAGTCCAGCCCCCTGAACAATGCAGGAAACTCTCAAATACCTCCCCCTAAATTCACAGGATCCGGACTGCTGTCCGATGGCCATCCAACCTCTCTTTAAAAACCTCCAAGGAAGGAGAGCCCACCACCTCCTGTTCCACTGAGGAACCACTCTGGCAAATTCTTCCTAATGCTGAGCCAGAAACTCTTCTGATTTAATTTCAGCCCATTGGTTCTGTTCCTACCTTCTGGGGCCACAGAAAACAATTCTGCATCATCCTCTATAAGACAGCCCTTCAGGTACTTTAAGATGGTGATTATATCACCTCTCAGGCACCTCCTCCCAGGCTAAAAATGCCCAGCTCCTTCAACCTTTCTTCATAGGATTTGGTCTCCAGACCCTTCACCATCTTTGCTGCCCTCCTCTAGACCCATTCCAGCTTCTCTATATCCTTCTTAAAATGTGGTGTCCAAAACTGAACACAATACTCCAGGTGAGGTCTTACCAGAGCAGAGCATGTTTTATTTGTAGAAACTAATGGGGTATGTGATAGCATGGGGTGAAAAAAGTAGATTCTCATAATGCTGGAGGCCTGAGGGCACCCAGTGACATTAATGGATTCTGAATGGGTGAAAAGAAATACTTGTTTATTCCACAAGTGATTAACAGCCCACTGCTTTCAGTGGTATTAGACTGGAGTAGTTCTGCATAAAATTGCACTCTAAAACTGTGGAATCCACTGCCAGTGAAGATAGTGATGGCCACAGGCATAGATGGCTTTCATAAGAGATTCATGGAGGAAAGATCCACAAATGGCTGCAAGCTTTAGTGACTAAAAGGAACCTCCATATTGAGTTATATCCTTTGTATAACCTCTAACCTGGTAGATAGATCCAAGTAACAAAGTAGGAGTCTAGTAGCACCTTTTAAGACCACCTAAGTTTTATCTTAAATTGGTATCATTTTGCATTCTAAAAACTGCCTACCAGTTATATGCAGCTCTGCTCACTGTACCGGATTCCTCGTCTGATAAAGTGTGCTTAGAGCACACGAAAGCTTACATTTTGAATAAAACTTTGTTGGTCTTAAAGGTGCAGCTAGAGTCCTACTTTGTTACTCTAACCTGGTAGTAATCCCAAACAAAAATCTCCTGTGAGGGTTAACAAGTCTAACCAGGAAAGGGGAGAAACAGCCATGGAAAAAGGCCCTGGTGCCTGCTCAGTCTCCCCAAAGGAGGGAGGGAGAGGCCGCCCCCAAACCAGTCCCACCCACCTGAAAAAGACAAGGAAGGAAGGAGATGGAAGAGGCCCAGCAGGCTGAATGAGGCTTCGGTGAGCCTCACAATGCCCTTCTGCAATCAGGCAGGCCCACCACAGATTGGGTGGGAAGCCACTGGTCAACCAGGAAAAGTCCCAGTGGACTGGATGCTTATCTGAGAATCCATCCACTCACTCAGCATTATGGCCTGTTGGCAGCACAGGGAAGCTTTCTACTGTCTAATACATAAAAACCAAGATAACTGATGGTTGGCCAGCCCTTAGTAAGTAGGTAAAAAGAGGACTGTAGCACAGGAACAGAACAGGAAGTGGTATGGAAGGCAGATATAGGGTATAAATGAGGAGTGCTTCAGATGGCAGCTGGGTGGGTGGAAACCTGGGGTGTATAAGAAGGAGAGGTGCTTTGTAAAGACTGATCTCAGTTTGCCCCAGCAGGAGACGCACAGTGTTTCAAGGGCCCCTAGACCTCCATTTGTTGTCTTTAAACAGAGCTTTGGCTGAATGAACTACCGGTGCTGTGAAAAACGAACCTTGTCTACCACATCACACTGAAAGTGCTAAGCTGCACGCCACAAGGCAGCCATGAGAGATGTGAGAGACAGAGAAGCCTTATTTGTAATCTCAGTGATAAATGCAAGAGGATGATCCAGACAAATGAAGGTTCTGTTAGACGCAGGTCTAGATACCAGGCAAAAAAGCCCAGTGAGACATTTCTCACACAAAACAGAAACTTGTCCACATGACACAGCCAGGACACTTCATTCCCTCTTTTAAAAGATGACTTTGGCAACAATTTTCTTTTCAGTTTCAAGTATAAAGGGCTGAATTTGGAAATACAATGATGTATATTTAGTATTTTCTCTCTAGCAAGTCCTTTGAGTTTTAACTCTCAAAAGCTTACATCCTGAAACTCTTCTTTGGTTTAATTGTTCTATGGCAGATCAACATGGCTGCCCTCTGACACTACCTCCACAGAGCTTATTACTAGAGATGGGAAAGTCAACACAGTTATCCTGAACCTTTGTCTACAGGGATAAAGAATTGCAGAGTGTTTCAGCTACACACACCTTTGCTCATTCTTAAAGTCAACAATCCTTTCCTAGAACCCTGTTCTGGGAGGCCAACCTTCTATGCCAGTTATTATTTGTGGTCACCAGGGCTTTTTTTGTAGCAGGAACTCCTTTGCATATTAGGCTACACACACACCCCTGATGTAGCCAACCCTTCAAGAGCTTACAGTGCTCATAGTGCAGGGCCTACTGTAAGCTCCAGGAGGATTGGCTACATCAAGGGTGTGTGGCCTAATATGCAAAGGAGTTCCTGCTACAAAAAAAGAGCCCTGGTGGTCACTAACAACCCCCTCTTTTCTTACACCTGCAAAGAGCTTCAAGAAGAAGTGGGGGTCTAATTCACATCACAGTGGCATACGAAGAAGAAATGGTTGATGATAGTCTCCTTGAAGACACCAAATTAAGGCTCTCTTGCCCAAGGCCCAGTGTAAATGAAGGATGATATGCTAGAGAAAGAAGTACTTTTCTCCCTTTCTCACCATACAAGAACTCAATGAAATTGCTGAGCAGTCAGGTTAGAATGGATAAAAAGAAGTACTTCTTCATCCAAAGGGTGATTAACACATGGAATTCACTGCCACAGGAGGTGGTGGTGGCTACAAGCATAGACAGCTTCAAGCGGAGGTTGGATAAACATATGGAGCAGAGGTCCATCAGTGGCTATTAGCCACCAGGTATAGATGGAATTCTCTTTCTGGGGCAAGTGATGCTCTGTGTTCTTGATGCTTGGGGGGGCAATAGTGGGAGGGCTTCTAGTGTCCTGGCCTCACTGGTGGACCTCCTGATGGCACCTGGGTTTTTTGGCCACTGTGAGACAGAGTGTTGGACAGGATGGGCCATTGGCCTGATCCAACATAGCTTCTTTTATATCTGCATAGTGAGAGAGAAGGTGGTACTGTATAGCCCAATCTTAGCATATCTCAGAAGCTAAGCAGGGTCAGCCCTGGTTAGAACTTGGATGGGAGACTATCAAGGAAGACTGCAAAGAAGGCTATGACAAAACACCTCTGCTTCACACTTGCTTTGAAAGGCCCTTGCTGGAGTCACCATTAATCAGTTGTGACTTGCCAGCACTTTGTACACACACATCTGCATAGTGCTGGGCATTATGCTTGGGAGAGAACCAAGCAAATTAACTACTAGCAAGCTGGATCTGCAGAAGTGTGCACAGATAACAACACTCAAGGATTAATTCTGGAATCTGTAACAATAAAACCATGTGTGGAGTGTTTTCCTTTTCATACCTGAGAAACAAAAAAGTTGTCTAGAATCAGGGGTGTCAAACTTTCGGACCAGGGGCCAAATTAGACCCCCGAGCAACTGGCTGCCATCTGCTTCCTTCTCCCTCTCTCTTGCTTCCTTATACATAACAACTTGCTTTGCAAGGCTTGCTCAATTGCACAGGAACTACAAAGCAAAACCTCTATTTTCTCCATTGGCTGAGGCTCCTCCCTTGGGGAGAAAGAGGGGGGGGCAGAGCTTGCTTTGCAAGGCTCTCTCAATCACACAGCAAAACTACTGAGCCAAGCCTCTCTTCCTTCTGTTGGCTGAGGCTTCTCCCCCTCCTGGGGAAGTAAGGAGCCTCCTTTGCCCAGTTCCCTGGATCCCATGGGAGAGATACAAAGAAAGCACCTTTAAGACCAACGAGTGCTAATGTTTTATGCATGTTTT
Source organism: Heteronotia binoei (assembly GCF_032191835.1). Lineage (NCBI taxonomy): Eukaryota > Metazoa > Chordata > Lepidosauria > Squamata > Gekkonidae > Heteronotia > Heteronotia binoei. Next base: position 64,595,158 of record NC_083233.1, read on the forward strand.
AAGTTTAAAACAAAAACAAAAAAAACCCTTTGTGTTTGTCTTGTGTCCTTTATGAAGTTTATATCTCTGCTACCTAATCTTAAATAGGTACTCACACAGCCCAGCAAGACATGGCTTGGCCCAACAAGGTCTCATTTATGCCAGATCTGGCCCTCATAACAAATGAGTTTGACACCCCTGTTCTAGAAGCTTCTGCGATTAGGGCTTCCAAATCAGAACCTAATCCTTCCTAGTTAGAACTTAACCACTTCTTCACAATTTGTGACCCACCCAGCTGAAAGCCCCCCACCAGTAATTATGACATGTGTGTGGAGTGTTTTCTGGAAAGCAGTTAGGCCACAACTTTTCTACAATGCAAATGTTTGTTCTCAACAATTCAGACCATTTTTTTTTTGCTAATATCTGCATCTAATATCTGTATCATTAAAAACAACAACATCATGTTCCAGTACAGAGCAAGAAAGCACTGACTTTTTGCTCAAGTATAAAAACTTCTTGGGTTGGCACTTCCCAGGTTTCATGGATATGCATACTTAGTGCATTAGGCTGTTTCTAAGCTTCTCAACAGCTGTAGCCTATGGGTGGGATTCACTCACTGCATCAAGTTTGCATTTGGATTGAATGGTCACTGCTCCTTACTGCCCACATCTTTTCCAACTGCGTTGCAGGCATCTGATGCCACAGACAGCTCGGGAACAGCTGAGAGAAAGCTGGCAGTCCTTCAGACTCAGAGCCAAGCCGCTTGGACATGCCAGTTATTCTGCCCACACCAGCTCACTTTGCCAAGCATTTGTTCTTCTATTAAGACAAGCCCTCGGGCACTTATTCTCTTCCAGTGTTCCTGGTTCAGGTGCCCACTGGCTTTGCTTCCAGAGATGCAAAGAATCACCCTCCCCTTCCCCTTCCACAATAAACCAGAGGCTGAGAACTCAGTGACAAACTCTCATCAAGTTTTACTACCAAGATGCCATCTTTTACCCTAACCCATGCAATAGCACAATGAAAGAAGAGGTCTTTAGAAGTCCAACTCTGAGTCACTTCCAAGTGCATTTCTCTCTTGCCATTTCTTCTAAAAGCACAAAAAAAGAATGGTGGTCATATTAATCTATTGAAGATAACAGCGTTTTCTAGCATATTCTTTCATGGACTGTGTACGTTATGCACCTTCAAGTCACAATCAACTTATGGTGACCCCAGCAAGAGCTTCCCAAGGAAAGGGAGAAGCAGAGGTGGTTTGCCTTCCTCTGCATAGTCTTCCTTGGTGGTCCCCCATGCAAGTACTGATCTTCTGAGATCTCCTGAAATCAGGCTATATCATAACATTTTGTACATCTGATTTAGTGGGCTCTGTGGTATCATCTGTTAGTGGATATACCCACCACAGGAAAAAGACATTGTAAGTAGTGGAACCAAAGGGTTTAAGTGTTGGAAATAGGAGAGTCAGTCTGGTGTAGTGGTTAAATGTGCAGACTTATCTGGGAGAAGGACAGGTTTCTTACCTGTAACTGGTGATCTTCGAGTGGTCATCTGTGCAATCACACATATGGGTATTCCTCCAGAATGGCCCTGACCTCGGAGAGTTCAAAGCAATCTTGATCGTAGATCTGGCGCGCCTCCCCCTCGTCCTGGGGCGGAGCCACCGTTTGCGCATGCGCGGACGAGGGGGGAGGCGTCTAGCCACTCAGTTTCTTCCCGCCACCGGACAGGTGGAAGACGTGCTAGGTGAGTGTCCAGCAGCGGGGAAGGCTGGGTGGGTCTGTGTGATTGCACAGATGACCACTCGAAGATCACCAGTTACAGGTAAGAAACCTGTCCATCTTCTTCGTGGTCTCTGTGCATTCACACATATGGGTGATTAGCGAGCTATCCCTTCGGAGGCGGGTGCTGGATCTGTAAAAAGTATGCAAGGTTAGACCAGAATGTAATGAGAGTGGTACTTACGGTGGTCAGTCGAAGATGGAGCGAAGTACAGCCCGTCCGAAGGAGGCATCACGCCGGGCACGAACGTCAAGAGCGTAGTGCGAGGCGAAGGTAGACGTGGAGGACCAGACCGCTGCATCGCAGATGTCCTCTATAGGGATGCCCTTCGTGAAAGCTGACGAGGTGGCGACGGCTCTAGTAGAGTGAGCTCGTATGTGTTGCGGGACTGGTTGTTTCGCCAGTTGGTAGCAGAGTTCTATGGTGGCAACGAGCCACTTAGAGAGCCTCTGAGTAGATATTTTGCTGCCCTTATTATGGGTGGCGTAGGTGACAAAGAGTCTCGGATCCTTACGGAATTCTCGAGTTCTGTCTATGTAGAAAGCTAGCGCTCTGCGCGCGTCCAAGTTGTGGAGAGCCCTCTGGCCTGCGTCCGAGGGGTGCTGAAAAAAGGCTGGTATGGTTGACTGTTTCCCTAGGTGGAATGGAGAGACGACCTTTGGTAGGAAGGTCGGGTCGGGGCGAAGGACCACCCTGTTACTGTGAAAGATTGTGTAGGGTGGGTCCGCCCTCAGGGCACAGATGTCGCTAGCCCTCTTGCCTGTGGTGAGAGCCGTGAGTAGTGCTGTTTTCCACGATAGCAGGTGTAGTGGAATAGATGCCATGGGCTCAAAGGGTGGTTTCATGAGCTGGCTGAGCACTAGAGAGAGGCTCCAGGTTGGAAGGATTTGTCTGACAGGAGGGTGTAGGCGAATGATGCCCTTGAGGAAGGCCTTCGTGGCATGATGAGAGAAGACTGTTGTTCCCCCGATGTGGGGGTGGAAGGCAGAGATAGCTGCGAGGTGTACCTTCAGGGAGGAGTATGAGAGGCCTGTTCTTGAGAGTGCTAAGGTATAAGTTAATACCTGAGAGATGGTAGCGCAGTTAGGGTCAAAGTTGTGTTGAGAGGCGTAGTGGGTGAAGCGCTTCCATTTTAGTAGATAGGCTTTCCTAGTGGATGGTTTTCTAGAGTTCAGTAGGACTTGGCGAACGTCCGGGGGAAAGTCTAAAAACTGATTCTCCAGGCCGTCAATTTGAGGGATGCCGGGTTGTGGTGTAGGACCTTCCCGTCTTGTTGGGAGAGGAGGTCCTGTGCTTGTGGGAGGATTAGGAATGTCCTGTTGGACAGAGACAGGAGGGTGGTGAACCAGGGTTGGCGTGGCCACCATGGGGTTATGAGGATGCAGTTCGTGCGGTCTGTTTGGATTTTCTGCAGGACCCTTGTGATGAGTGGGATGGGGGGAAACAGGTAGTGTAGTTTTCCCTTCCAGGTTTGGAGGAATGCATCCCCTCTGGAGAGCTGGGATGGTGGACCTCTCATGTAGAAGTGGGTGCACTGGGCATTTGATGGTGAGGCAAATACATCTATGCTCGGGGTTCCGAAGGTTTTGAAGATTTGTTGGATGTATTGAGCGCTGATAGACCACTCGTGGTTGTTGGTCGAGTGGCGGCTCAGGGCATCCGCCTGGGTATTCTCGGTCCCTGGTAGGTGAACGGCCGTGAGGAAGATGCCCTGGGTGATGCTCCAATGCCACAATGCCAGGGCCCTCTTGCAGAGTCTGATGGAGGCGGTGCCTCCCTGTCTGTTGATGTAGAAGACCGTGGCGATGTTGTCGGAAGTGACCTGGACGTGCTGATTCCGTAGCGATGGGAGAAAGGATCTCAGCGCTTTGTGTACTGCAAGGAGCTCTAGGCAGTTGATGTGGAGGGACCGCTCGTAGTCCGACCATTGGCCTTGGACTGTGAGGGTTCCTAAGTGGGCTCCCCATCCCCACCTGGAGGCGTCCGTGGTGACGATCACTGAGGGGGGAGCTTGTTTGAAGGGCATGCCCGTGCGGAGGTGATGTTCCATCGTCCACCATTTGAGGGATGTTACGATGTGCGATGGAAGGGTCAAGAGTGTAGATTGGTGCTGTGTGTGAGGATGAAAGGTCCTGACAAACCACATCTGCAGGGGTCGCATGTGAAGTTTTGCGAAGCATAGGACTGCGGTGGTTGCTGCCATTAGGCCTAGCATCCTTTGAAACGTTAGGGCTGTCTGGGAGCGCTGGGCAATGATGGTGTTGGCCAGAGATTGTATGCTGAGTACTCTGTCGTGCGGTAGAGAGGCTGTTTGGGAGATTGTGGAGATGTCTGCTCCTATGAACTGAATTCTCTGAGTGGGGGTTAGTTTGGATTTTGATAAGTTGACCTGGAGGCCGAGTGTGGCCAGGAGGGAGAGGGTAGTGGAGACGTCCAGTTGGAGTTGTTCCCTTGAATGGGCGACGATCAGCCAGTCGTCTATATATGGGTATATCGATATGCTCTGTTGTCGTAATGATGCGGCAACCACTGCCATGCATTTGGTGAAGACTCTCGGGGCCGTCGATAGGCCGAATGGGAGAGAGCGGAACTGGAAGTGTTGCTCCCCGACGGCGAATCTGAGAAATCTTCTGTGATGGTGGTTGATTGTGATGTGGAAGTAGGCGTCCTGTAGATCTATGGATGCCATCCATGAGCGTTCTGGGATAAGCGGAAGGATTGCCTGGAGTGTGATCATACGGAATTTCTTGTAGGTGATGTGGAGGTTTAGTTTGCGAAGGTCGAGGATCGGGCGGAGACCTCCGTCCCTTTTCGGCACCAGGAAGTAGCGGGAATAGAACCCGGTGCGATGGTATTGGGGTGGGACTGGTTCTATCGCGTTCTTGTCTAGCAGGGACGCGATTTCTGTCTGTAGCGGTGCGGACGATGGGGTGGTAAGAAATCTGTGATGTTTCGGGGTGGATGTGAATTCTATTAGGTATCCTCTCTGTATGATGGTGAGGACCCAAGCGTCCGATGTTATGTCTCTCCAGGCGGAGTAAAACTGTTGTAGACGGGTGTGGGGGTTTGGCTGAAGGAGGGAAACTGGACGTCTCGTGGCAGGGTGGTCAAAGAGACGGTTTTGAGGTAGCTGCGGTCTTTTTGGAAGTTTGCGTGCGTGGTCTGTATTGAGATGACAGCTTGGACTGGGGGGTTTTCCGTCTCCATGAGGTTTGCTGTCTGGGGGACTTGGTACCCTTATGGTAGGTGGACTTCCAGTTCCTCTGCCTGTTGAACTGGGGTTGTTGTTGGGAGACCCCCAAGCGTTTCGCCCGTTTCCTGCCGTCATCGACTGATGTGAGGATGTCGTCTGTGGCTGCGTTAAATAGTCCAAGGCCGTCGAAGGGTAAGTCCTCAATCTTATATTTAATGTCCGGTTGGAGTGACGAGGACCTAAGCCACGCATGTCTGCGTAAGGCTATAGCTGAGGCCAAGGCTTTGGAGGAGCACTGTGCAGCATGGCGAGCTGTGTTAATCTGCTGCTTGCTCAGTCTTGCTAATTCCTGTAGGGCGTTAGAGGCTGGTTTTCGTGATTCCTCGGGTAAGGAGGGTATCAGGGTGTTGAGATAGGTGGTTAGGTTGTATGCATATGCTGAGAAGCATGCCGTGTAGTTTTGTATCTTTGTTGCAGCTGTAGTGAGCGAGTATATCTTTCGCCCTATAGTATCGAGCTTCTTGCCCTCTCTTTCCGGGGGTACCGGGTGTCTCGTCTGTTTCGATTTCGAGGAGGAGTGAACTATTATGGAGTTGGGAGCCGGGTGGGTGAACAAGAACTTTGCATCCGGCGCGTGGATCTTGTAAAGGGCTTCGACTCTTTTGGAGGTTGGAGGTACCGATGCCGGCTTGTCCCAGGCTTCCTTGAGTGTCTCGAGGAGGACGGGAAGCATAGGGAGAGAGGAGCTTGCTGGGAGGTCTGAATGTACGAGGTCAAAGACGACGTCCGAGACCCTGGGTGCGTCTGTGTTAAGCTTCAGGTTCAGCGAGTTCGCCATATTGGAGACTAAGTCAAGGTAGGATTTCGGACCCTCTGATGGAGACAGGTCCGCCGGTTTAGCTATATCGGAAGCCGGGGATTGTAGGTCCGACCCCGAGGAGCGGTCGGATTCGGAGAGTTCGGCTTCGGAGTCGTCGTCGGATTCGTGCTGTAGGTCTGGTTGGGTTTCTACAGGTGGCAGCTGTTTGTTTGTCGCAGTGTGTATGGAGCCCGGTGGTGAGGGCAGTTTCGGCTCGAGGTCGAGGCGACTGCGTTCGTCATGGAGCTGAGCGAGTGTGTCGTAGTCGAGGTGGTGTGTGCGCGGGGACGCTTCGTAGTGTCGGGTTCGATCGTGTCTGTCCGCGCGGTCTCGGTACCGAGGGGAGTCATGGTAGCTGTGGTAGTGGCGCCCTCTCGAATCCGAGCGGTAGCGGTCGTGAGAGGGGGATCGTCGGTGCCCTCGTCGGGTCCGGGGAGAGCGAGATCTAGATCTCGACGGGGAGTAGTAGGAGTATCTCTCTCTACGGCGGCTGTGGGAACGGTGACTGCGGCGGCTGCGGGAACGTTGGCGGCTGTCCCTACGGCGGCTACGGGAACGTTGCCTACGGTGGCTGCGGGAGCGTCGGCGGCTGCGTGAGCGTTGGCGGCTGTGAGCTCTTGGTGTGGGTTGCCGTGGTAAAAGGACTCTCGGAGTTGAAGGTTCCCTGGTCAGGGATTGGGCTTCCAGCGGCTTAGAGAGATCTACGAAGGCGCGGGGGTCGAGTGGTTGGTGGCTCTTTGCAGGGGAGTGGACCTCGAGTATTTGGTCGGGTGGAGAGGTCGTGATTGACGGCGACTTGGAGGAGATGCGCACAATCTCCAATGGTGTGATGTTCGGCGTCGGCGTCGATTTCACTGTTGGTGTCTTTGGAGCCGAGGCGGAACTCGTGGTCGGGTTCGATGTCGATCTTACTGCGGTCGAGCTCGTGGCCGGGTTCGAGCTCGTGGGTTGCCCAGATTGGTCGGAGGGTCGATGCGCAGACTTGGTTTTCTTTATGCTGGCGGTGCTCGTCGGATCCACGTGGGCGGACTCGGAGCGGTGACGCTTCTTGGTGCCGTCCGACTTTGTGGTATGTTTGCCGGACTTAGGCTTGCAGGGACCTTGAGCCACGGAAGCTGCCGGCTGCGCCGTTCCCACGTGGAGTGGGGAAGATGGCGGAGGCTGGTGTTGCGCGCCATGCGGTCGGAGGGAGGCTTCCATTAGATGGCTCCGGAGTCTCGCGGCGCGATTCTTGCGGGCCTGTTTGCCAAACTGGCTACAGTGGACGCAGGAATCCGTGCGGTGGGTCTCCCCGAGGCAGAAAAGGCAGAGGGAGTGCCCGTCAGACGATGGGATCTTGGCAGAGCAGCGCGTGCAGCGTTTGAAAGTGACCTTGTCCCTTCCTTCCATCCGCTCCCGGGGGGGGGGGGGGAGGGTGAGGGAGAAAGTCCGAAAGATAGTGAGGAGGTTTTTTTTTTTTTTTTTTTATACGATACCAGGTGAAGATGAAAGACTGAAGTAGGTTGAAGAAAGAAGTAGTTTGCTGAAGATTGCAATGAGGAAGTTGGAGATCAACGAGGTAGGTGCGATCAGGTCAGCGGTAAGGAAGAAACTGAGTGGCTAGACGCCTCCCCCCTCGTCCGCGCATGCGCAAACGGTGGCTCCGCCCCAGGACGAGGGGGAGGCGCGCCAGATCTACGATCAAGATTGCTTTGAACTCTCCGAGGTCAGGGCCATTCTGGAGGAATACCCATATGTGTGAATGCACAGAGACCACGAAGAAGATCCGAGTTTGATTCCCACTCCTCCACTTACAGCTGCTGTAAAAGCCTTGGGTCAGCCGTAGCTCTCGCAGGAGTTGTCCTGGAAAGGGCAGCTTCTGGGAGAGCTCTCTCAGTCCCACCCACCTCACGGGGTGTCTGTTGTGGGGGAAGAAGATAAAGAAGATTGTAAGCCGCTCTGAGACTCTGATTCAGAGAGAAGGGTGGGGTATAAATCTACAGTTCTTTTTGATGGTGTTGGTATGCAGAGCCTAAAAGTATAAAAGGTAAGAGTGGAATGACCTGCTCCCCATGGTACCAATGTTATTTTCTTAGTTGTTCCAAGCTAACAACAGCTGCAATGCAAAAGAAACTCAGGGTCATGATGAAGTTGAACCAACTAAATTTTCCTGACAAATTATAATTTAGCAACATCTCGCTGGAGCTCCCACTAGGAGAGATGTTATGACTTTAAGGTCTGCTATAGAAAGTCCCTAAAAGACTAAACTGTTATTCCACTGGTTTCCACTTGTTGCTATTTTTTCATGTCAAATAAGTTAGATCACCAGGAAGCTGATGCACGTGTGCATCTACATCTACATAGTTAATTTTCTAAACAGAGAAGCATTCCAAGGGTCAAACCCGCTTGGAAGTCAAACTATCTAGAACAGGGGTGGCTAAAGTTGCTTAACATAAGAACCACACAGAATAAATGTCAGATGCTTGAGAGCTGCAAGGCAGGAAGGAAAGGAGGGAGGGAAGAAAAGTAGAAAGAAAACAAATAGATGGAAGAAGGGAGAGAGAGGTAGAAAGAAAGCAACTGTAACTTTAAATGCCTTCTCCAAGCTGCCAGCTGGCTTGACTTAGAGAAGTGATTTACCTTCTCCAAGCTGGCCAAACAGGGCAGTGGGGGGCTTCAAGAGCCACAAAATGTGTGTGGAAGAGCCACATGTGGCTCCCGAGCCGCAGTTTGGCCACCCCTGGTTTAGAAGATCAGTCTTATAACATGTGTAGGAGCTGATTGTTAGTGGTGTGTTAAGATCCTTTGCACAAGTTCTTTCCAATATTACTTCAAATTTTCTAGTACCAAATCCTGGGACTTATAGCAGACTCTAGGGCCGATCTTTGGATGAATTTAATTTCATCCTAGGGATTTTTTTTTTTTTTAACAAGGAAAGATACCGAGAAGGTGACACCATTGCTCTGTTCTTGGAACTGCACCACCATTCTAATGGATGCTTTCTCCTGGTCATATCTCGGATCACACAGGAAGATGTCTTCAAAGGAATGAAGCTGACAGCAAAAGTACTGCACAGAAGTAATGCCTCCTGACAAATACAGATTGTATTAATGTGCTCTGATTTTCAGAAGCAAAAGAAATCCAAAGAGTTATAGCCCAAGACTCTGAACTAGTACAAGAAGTAAAATGTTGCCTTTATCAAGCAACCCAGCTCACTAGTCTATATACTGCAGGTCTAGTTTTATCCCCTCCCCTTACACATATCACATATATGCAGAACTTGACCATCAACAGAGTAATGATTCCTTCAGATTCTACCATTCAATGAAAAGCACAAGCATTTCAGAGCTAATGCAAGCAGAAACAAAATCCATGGGCCAGGATCCTGACAATTAGACTTCTCTTCAGAGGGAAAAAAACTGAATAAGTCAATAAACTGCAGCATATGTGCATTCCAAGCTGCACGCCAGAGAAGCTGAAAAGAGCTCACAGGATATAACTAACACTGCTGAAGCAGAAGGAAAGCACATTTCATAGCTATTGTTGCAGGCGCCTATTGGATAGCGCCAATGACTAGTAAACGCATTCCCTTCTATCATACTTGAGTTCGGGGACCACTTTTAAAGTTTCTGGGAAATTATATTACAAAACAGATAAATGCCTACTTGAATATCTGCACAAACAGGTAGCCCGATGAGAACAGAAGAAGAATTTATACCCTGCCCTTCTCTCTAAATCAGAGACTCAGAGCGGCTTACAATCTCCTATATCTTCTCCTCCCACAACAAACACCCTGTGAGGTGGGTGGGGCTGAGAGGGCTCTCACAACAGCTGCCCTTTCAAGGACAACTCCTACGAGAGCTATGGCTGACCCAAGGCCATTCCAGCAGGTGCAAGTGGAGGAGTGGGCAATCAAACCCAGTTCTCCCAGATAAGAGTCCGTGCACTAGACCACTACACCAAACTGGCTCTAGAGAAGGTCAGTGTTGTGGCATTTCAGAACCATCTTCCTCAGAATATTTTAATGTACCTGTGAAACTGACCACAGCAGAAGCAATTTGCACCTAATGTACTCTGTTTCAACAAAGCATTGATTTGTTTGGAACAAAGGAAGAAAGCTGAAATCACAATAGCCCCTTACAAAGAGATTCTTCCCCTCCCAAATGAAGAATGTACAATAATCAAGCTAACAACACAGGATCTGGGCTAGTGCCTGGATATTATAAAGACAAAGTCCTCCCATTGTTAATTTTAAAAGCAAACATTTTTTATACACCCTCACTGTACTTCATGGAGATTTCAGTCACAATTGAAAGACTGCTAAAAGAAAATGATACTATAGCTTTAATCTTAGCCACATTTCAAGAGGAACAGTGCATCAGGGTAACTGAGTATTGTAGGTGTGGAACACAAGTACACAAGTCCAGGATAGGGATGATAAAAGCACTCACTAATTTGGCTCACTTCCTGTTTGCCAGGTGGGAACAGGAAGCTGGTTTTTCAGCAGATTGTTCATTACCCCCATTTGTGACTGTTCAGCAGTTTGCATCGACTATTTCTTCCGAACAGTGCAGCAGAGCACAATCAGCTTTTCACACATGCATATTCTCACCTTGCTACACTGCTGTACTGCCTGGCGGGCAGTTGTTTAAACAGGCACTTTAAATCTGTCATCGATCACATGAATAAGTCACAACCAAAACTGTGCATTAAAAAAAAAAATCCTACCATTTGGTGCTCACCAAGCAATCCTTAGCAATGCTCATGGCTGCCTGCCAATCTGTTTTCACACATACACAGTTTTGCAAAAAGAAAAAAAAAAGATGCAAATCTGTTGGGCAGGTTTCAAACCATTTGATGCCAAATGAAACAGATCTAGTGAAGAGCTTATGCCTGACTGACAGAATAAAACATGGTAAATTCATGGCACCGCCTCATCCACTTGACTTATTATAACATTGGAATTTTCTGTATACAGTGGCACAAGATACCCACCTTGGTTCCAGGAGTAGCAACAAGCATTTGGGAAACAGTTTTCTCACATATGGCTACCCAAGTGTTCCTTCGCATTTTAGAAATCCCATGGGGAGTCTGTTCTTCCCTCCCCACCAACCATGATCTTTCAACCCTTGGCCCAGCATTTTACTGGCCATCCCAAAAGCACCTAGAAGCAGTGCCAAGGTCTGCCTAACACAGTTTAAAAAGCTGGCAAGTGCTCAGTCACACTCCTGAACTACTGAAAAAAGTCTTTGTTCTGTAATTGCCGTCCAGCCACTCCTTCTCTCAAACATCTTTCAAACCCCCTCTTTCTTCTTCCCTCCCCTTCTCAACCCCCATTCATCCATTGGCATAGCTACGATTTTGGAACTTTTTTCACTAGCTGCATTAAGACACTCTGGAACTAGATTACACATCATTCAGTGTTGACTTTGCACACTGCAAATCAATTTAAGTCTCCCACGCATGTCAGAAGGACTTCTGCAGCTTATGGGGAAGACCTGAAGCCTACACATGCAGAAATGCTAGAATTTCCACATACACGCACCAACGTTCACCGTTTCATTAATTAGGGGAAATCAAAGGGAGAACTGGAACTAATTAGCAAGAGTGAACTGATGTGAGAACAGAGGTGGAGAGGACATATGCAGCACACATGGAGAAGCAGTTCATCGTTGGCTTCATCAGACTGCCTCAAAACTCTCTGCCAGTGAATGACTCCACATAACAAAGACAGTTTTGAGTAAGCAGCCATGTTAGTCTGAAGCAGAAGAGCAAAATTTCAGTCCAGTAACATCCAGGGTTGCCTGGTTCAACTCAAGAAATATCTGGGGACTTTGGGGTGGAGCCAGGAGACTTTGAGGTGGAGCCAGCAGCAAGATTGTGACAAGCACAATTGGACTCTGAAGAGAGTTCTGGCAATCACATTTAAAGGGGCCACACACCTTTTTAATGCCTTCCCTCCATTTGGAAATGATGGGAGGATAGGAGTACCTTCTCTGGGGGCTCACAGAATTGGACCCACTGGTCCACTCTTTTTGAAACTTCGGGGGTGCTTCGAGGAGATGCTATGCTGAAAATCTGGGGCCTCTGCCTCAAAAAACAGCCCATCCAGAGTCCCAGATACTCAAGGAACAATTCTCCATTATACCCTATGGGAATCCGTCTCCATAGGGAAAAATGGAGTGCTCAGCAGACATTTCCCTCCTCCTGCTCCTACTTTCTGATAACCCTGAAGCAGGGGGAGGGCCTCCAAACCAAGGGATCCCCTGCCCCCAACTGAGGATTGGTAATCGTAGCAGCATCTTAAAATCCAACAAAAACCAACTTTCCAAGAGTCTATCTGATGAAGGAAACTTTGATAGATTATACCCTCAAAATCTTGTTGGTCTTTCAGTTGCTACTGGACTCAAATCTTGTTCGTATAGCATAAAGTTTTGTCTATAAAACTCTGCTTTCCTCAAATACTCATTCATTCCAGGGTTTCCTTCTGTGGACTTTCATTTCCTTTCCCATATCAGGGTCTTCCTTGATAACAAGGCTGGCCACATAACTTGCTTAACAAGTCCAGACATATGACAAGTGTGTTGAACACTCCTCTGCCGCCACAAACTTCACACGAGTCAACTGTTCCACATCCAGTGCTATTTCAATAAGCAGGCGATAAAAGAATATAGAATTGCTGGGGTTGCAAAGATGATAGCAAAGAATCACAACGCGTTTACTGCCAGACATTAAAGTTCATCCAAATAGCCCAATGGGTTGCTGTTAACATGACAAAAAGATGTAATGCTGTAGACATATTTTGGCTGCAATGTGCAAGCTGCATAACAGGTCGCACTCAGTGACTTGAAAAGGGCATGTAGTTCTGCAGCTCATTTAGATTAACCTAATTAAACTGGGGATGGCCAGTTTCTACATTCTACAGGGACACCCTGTAGTTCAGCCCTGACCGATAGATGTTATGATTCTCAAGCAATGAGAGTTTCACCATCATGAAGCACATGTGTTTGACTGGGGTGTCAACAAGCTATGGCTCAATCATAGAAAACATTTTTGCATGCCATGTCACATGTGCAATTTCCAGCAACTGCAATCACGTTCTTTTTGAAACATCCTCTCAAAAGCCATAATTATATAATGGTTAGAGCTCCAGATTCGATTCCCCACTCAACCATGAAGCTCACGAGGGTGATCTCATTCCGTTTTATGTATTTCAGAGGATTATTGCAAGGACAAAAAGAGTGGTATGTATATACCAGCTTCAGACAGAATGTAACAGACTGACAATAGCGTTTCAGAAATAAGAACATAAGAACGTAAGAGAAGCCATGTTAGATCAGGCCAATGGCCCATCCAGTCCAACACTCTGTGTCACACGATGGCCAAAAAAATTATATATATATATATATATATATATATATATATATATATATATATATATACACACACACACACACACACACACACACACTGTGGCTAATAGCCACAGTGGACCTCTGCTCCATATTTTTATCTAACCCCCTCTTGAAGGTATGCTTGTGGCCGCCACCACCTCCTGTGGCAGTGAATTCCACATGTTAATCACCCTTTGGGTTAAGAAGTATTTCCTTTTATTTGTTTTAACCTGTCTGCTCAGCAATTTCATCGAATGCCCACGAGTTCTTGTATTGTGAGAAAGGGAGAAAAGTACTTCTTTCTCTACTTTCTCCATCCCATGCATTATCTTGTAAACCTCTATCATGTCACCCCGAAGTCGACGTTTCTCCAAGCTAAAGAGCCCCAAGCGTTTCAACCTTTTTTCATAGGGAAAGTGTTCCAGCCCTTTAATCATTCTAGTTGCCCTTTTCTGGACTTTCTCCAATGCTGTAATATCCTTTTTGAGGTGTGGCAACCAGAACTGCACACAGTACTCCAAATGAGACCGCACCATAGCTTTATACAGGGGCATTATGATACTGGCTCATTTGTTTTCAATTCCCTTCCTAATAATTCCCAGCATGGCGTTGGCCTTTTTTATTGCAAACGCACACTGTCTTGACATTTTCAGTGAGTTGTCTACCACGACCTCAAGATCTCTCTCTTGGTCAGTCTCTGCCAGTTCACACCCCATCAACTTGTATTTGTAGCTGGGATTCTTGGCCCCAATGTGCATTACTTTGCACTTGGCCACATTGAACCTCATCTGCCATGTTGACGCCCACTCACCCAGCCTCAACAGATCCCTTTGGAGTTCCTCACAATCCTCTCTGGTTCTCACCACCCTGAACAATTTAGTGTCATCCGCATACTTGGCCACTTCACTGCTCACTCCCAACTCTAAATCATTTATGAACAAGTTAAAGAGCATGGGACCCAGTACCAAGCCCTGCGGCACCCCACTGCTTACCGTCCTCCACTGCGAAGACTGCCCATTTATACTCACTCTCTGCTTCCTATTACTCAGCCAGTTTTTGATCCACAAGAGGACCTGTCCTTTTACTCCGTGACTCTCAAGCTTTCTAAGGAGCCTTTGATGAGGAACTTTATCAAAAGCTTTCTGGAAGTCAAGGTAAACAACATCTATCGGGTCTCCTTTGCCCACATGTTTGGGCATGAGATAGCAAAGAATACAACATTTAAATGAAACATGCAGGAAGTATCATTTCTTCTTGCACTTTACAAGGGAAACTGCATAAATTGTTTTGCTGCTACTTGCTAAACATTTGGTAGGGCCATGCAGAGACGGAGGTCAGACACAGCGGCTTTGGGCACTGGATGTGCTCCCATGGGCAGGCAATTGGCCATCTGTGACTTAAACAAAAAACACAAGAAGCTGAGTAAGTGCCCACATTCATTTAAGGCAACCTTTGTCAGCTCCGACACAATCCCATCTCTTGGCAATTCAGTGCCTGGAATTTCAAATTGAATTAAGACTGAAAGAGCCCTACAATTTAGGCCAAATCAAGGGTCTGTCAAGAAGTTCAAGGCTGAACTCTGACTGACCTCACTATCTAAAGAATCCATGCGGTCCCAGTGGAACATAATAGCTTGAGAGAGGCCATTAAAAGCTCCTGAGTTGATGGTCCATGAAATAAGGGACACTTAAGCGGCAAAACAGGCTACGCACAACAGACATCCAGAAGGTGCGTCCAACGACCTACATTTGAATTGCTGTTAGCTTAACCATTTCAAAGGCCACTGACATCCTAGACAAAGGTCCAAAACCAAGATCCAAAACCAAACAACAGTCCGCATAATACTTTTTATTAGGACCAATCAAAATGACACAGAACAATGTGCAAGCTTTCAAGTTCTCCAGAACTGTCCATCAAGCTGGACATTATAAAATAAGACAAAAAGGTGGTGGTAGGGAGAAAAACATGTTTCAAGTCAAGATTCCAAGGCCTCAATTGACTGACATCCTAGGCCAGGGATCCCCAACCCAGCGCCCATGGCACCACAGCACCCACTGACACCTTTTCTAGCACCTGCCAAGTGTTTTTAGAAAATGGGTCTTATGGGACTGCTGTTTGGCAAGGCTTCTGATTAGCTATTGGAGACTTGTTTGGCTGTGCAGATTTGTCCCCCCCCCAAAAAACCCATTGGTTTGACAGAAGCTGCCACCACAGCACAAGGCTATTCCCTGTGTGACTGAAAGTAAGCTGTGGCAGCCATTTTGCATCCAGTGCTCCCTCTTGTGGTGGCCATTTTGTGACTCTACCCACCACACTGTGTCAGAATTCCAAAGGTGCCTGCAGAAACAACAAAGGTTGTGGGCTCCTGTCCTACACATTCTACACTTCATTTTAATATATTTGTCGTATGAAAGCTGTTAAGATTTTACATAGAATTCACATGGGAATGTTTTTAAACATCAGTTGCTAAAGAGTTAAAATTCCTCTGCTTACATTCCCAAAAGGCCACGGTGAGAGTACTCTGTTTTCTTCCCAGAGAAACATCACCCCCTGAAATAAAAACAGTGCAAGAGGCGAGCACACTTCCTGCTACTGAATGAAGAGACAACATAGCATTCCCCATTTGTCTCTGGGCACTTGTGGCGTCTAAGATTTATCTTACTTATTTACTACTACATTTATCTTCCATTATAGAACCCAATGGGTTCCCAGGTGGTCCCCTAGCAAAGCACTGCTAGACCCAAATCTGCTTAGCATTAGCAGTGTTCCTGCATCATGTGCCTTCCAGCCATACCCTGGGAGACGAGAAATAAAAGGAACTAGAGCTATGCTGACTATTCTTTGCTTTCAATTTTCAGGTTGAAAATAGCAGTTGGACTGAAGAAGGCATATTTTTCCTTTAAAAAAATAAGTCTTTGTTTTTTTGCATTTCACCTTTTTTTTTTCCTGTTCAGCACAAGTGAGACTACTTCGGTATCATCCTCCATGCCCATAGCTACTGCTTTCCCCTATCCAGATTATTCACATGGATGACCAAACACAAAGAGGCACTCTTATACTAAGATCACTGATCGATAAAGATCAGTACTGCCTACTGCCTGGTAATGGCTCTCCAGAATCTCAGGTGGTGGTCTTAAAGGTCACCTGCTACCTGATGTTTTGAACTGGAGATGATGGGGATTGAACCTGGGACCTTTTGTGAATGTTCTACCGCTGAGCCTTGGTTCCTCCCTATTGGGCAACCAGAGATCATACAGAGAACAGGATAACATCACACTGTTTTATTACTGATCAGAACTGGCTAACGATGGCACATCTAAGGGTAAACAAGGATAATCAAGAATGAAGAAGAAGAAGAAGAAGAAGAAGAAGAAGAAGAAGATATTGGATTTATATCCTGCCCTCCACTCCGAAGAGTCTCAGAGTGGCTCACAATCTCCTTTACCTTCCTCCCCCACAACAGACACCCTGTGAGGTGGGTGGGGCTGGAGAGGGCTCTCACAGCAGTTGCCCTTTCAAGGAAAACCTCTGCCAGAGCTATGGCTGACCCAAGGCCATGCTAGCAGGTGCAAGTGGAGGAGTGGGGAATCAAACCCGGTTCTCCCAGATAAGAGTCCGCACACTTAACCACTACACCAAACTGGCTCTCCATGAGGGTACAGTTTCCCAGTTTGGCTCTATGGGTTTTCATACTCAAGCCCTGATCATGCCATGATCAAGATGGTATCACAGTGCTCAGTAGCCAATCAGATCTGACTAACGTTGACATCAATAAGGGCAAGTGAAGTCAAGCGAGAGTGGAAACAAGGGAAGTGGACATAAATTAAAAGACAAGCATTTTTGCAAGGAGTACCAAAAGAATAACTGACAAAGGGAAACAGAACCAAACACACTCACAAAACCAGCATAACCAAGGAAAGGAAAAGTCCCCTGTGCAAGCACCAGTCGTTTCTGACTCTGGGGTGACATTGCTTTCACAGCAGACTTTTTACAGGGTGGTTTGCCATTGCCTTCCCCAGTCATCTACACTTTCCCCCCAGCAAGCTGGGTATTCATTTAACCGACCTCGAAAGGATAGAAGGCTAAGTCAACTTCGAGTTGGCTACCTGAACCCAGCTTCTGCCGGGGACTGAACTCCGGTCGTGAGCAAAGCTTAGGATTGCAGTACTGCAGCTTTAACACTCTGCACCATGGGGCTCATAACCAAACACACTCACAAAACCAGAGAAGTTATTTTGCTGCAGTCCTAAAAAGAATGAAAGAGGGGGAAAGACTTCAAATGATTTGACTTAGTAGATAAACAGACTTCTTCTAAAGTACACTGACCTATCTTGTCACTCTAGATAAAGAATATGGTAAGATGTCTACATATTTCATTTTTACTTATTCACACCTATTTCTGGGAAGTCCAGAATCCTACTGTTCAGTGACAATTAGCATCTATCTCCTTTTCTGCTGGATAAGGAAGTAATTTCACATCCCATTAAAAATGTAAGTAAAGGTGGGGGAGAACCCTTGCATTTTCCTGCTTTTAAAATCACTGCTCCAGACCACCAGGGACACCACAGGCCTCCCACACATACATTCCTTTCATATGTACTTTTGCTTTCCACCCTTATCAGATCAGCTTCCCAGCGGCTGCAAAGAAACCCAATGCGCTAAAGGGATCTGATTTGATATTTTCAGACTAACTAGCTGTAGCACAAATCCCCATCTATCACAACAGGAAATGCAAAAATTAAAGTTGAGGTGTGTAAAAAGAAAGTGCAACAGTAACCAAGCTACTGTCTCACTACCAATTAAGTTAAATTATAGTTTCCTGAGTGAGTGTAAACAATCTTCTGCTGAAGAACAGGTAACAGGTCGTTTAGAGAGACTACCTGAGAGAAACAACATCAGCATATTGGTTACTTCTATTAATTTATTCAGATAATTTCCATGCTCAAGGCGGCTTAAAACCTGCTCAAGGCGGCTTAAAAAATAGAGCATAATAAAAATACAGCACAATGGAAATTGTTAACAATTAAAAACATGCTATTAAAAACGCAGCCAAAGCATAAAACAATTAACATTTTGAGAGCTTCAAAAGTTCTCAGGCTTAAAAAAAGAAGACAATAAAGTAGCAATAAAAGATCCATTGCTCAACTGAAAGCCTGGCACAAAGAACGCCAGGTAGCACCAGAGTTCCTTATTAAGACAAGTCAATGAACGTCTAAACAGACAGCAATATGTCTGCATAGCTTGTCAACGCTCAAAACACTGTACATAATTTACAATGACAAAATCTTCACGTATGTTAATATTCAGACCAAAAACAATAACAAAAGGACCAAAGTCCTATAATCGAGTTCCGCGTAGAGAGTATGTAATGCAGTCCGGCAATTCAGCCCTCAAGTTGGAATTAGTCAGTTGTGATGCCAATTCAGACCACGAGCATCTAGATTTCCACCCATTTCGCTTGAAGATTTCTTCAGAGCCGAAGTATTCTAAGACATATTCACGATATTATCTCACAAATTATGATTTGGAGCTAACCAAAACCAAAAGTGATGTTGTAATGAAACAGTCAAAAAGTCACCTGATCCGAAACGGCATACAATGTGACATACCCCGTGCCCACAACAATATCACTACAGAGAATCAGCAATCTGTACAATCTCACCAATAGAGGCAGCACTGCATACTCTGAGACTTACACTGTGCCTGTAATATCACTACAGAGAATCAGCAATTTGCCTCTATAGGTGAGATTGTACAGATTTTGTTTACAGGACTTGGGTCTTTTAGTTATTGTTTTTGGATTGAATAAAATCCACATTAACATATGTGAAGATCTTGTGATTGTAAATTATATACAATGTTTTGATTTTTGGCAAGCCTATGCAGACATACTGTTGTCCGTTTGGATGTTCACTGACTCGTCTTAATTAGGAACTTAGACACAAACAGGTTATAAAGAATTGTTTTATTGGTTGATCATTTTCATCATGGTGATTGTTTGGTTTATTCATTTTTTTCATATCTCTCACACTGTGATCCCATTGTTGTATAAGATCGCACCACAAGGCAACCTCCCACCTCCAGCTTCTGACACCCACTGTTGTTTGAATAAGGAGTGACAGCAAAAAGGGAGTGGGGGGGGGGGGGAATGATGTTGCATAATGCAATGATATCACTTCTAGGTGAGTACCCAGAAGTGATATCATTGCATCTTGCAGTGTTCTAAGAATTTCTCTGAGACTGAGGAAATCCTATAGCACCACACAACAGAGTGACATCACCTCCAAGTAGGGATCGTTTTGTAGAAAAATAGGTGGTGGAGCCCATCCAGGGATTGTTATGCAGCTGCACCTACTATTCAAAGGACAAGGTGGGGAGGAGGAGAGGGAACCCTCAAAAAAAGTTCAGGAGCTGTGCTCCTGTGAGCTCCTGCTGAATCTGAGGCCTGCTTCCAAGTATTGTTCAGAAGTGATGTCACAGAATCACGCTATGCGGTTTCCATCAGTTTCCATTCCCCAACTCCTGCCACATGGGGCCACATTGTTTAGATGCTTCATCAGCAATGGTAATTGGCTGGGCTTTTTTGTAGAAAAAGCCCAGGAGGAACTCATTTGCATATTAGGACACACACACTGATGTCATCATTGTTCCGCACAGTTACTTTTTTCGTAGAAAAGGCCCAACAGGAAATCATTTGCATATTAGGTCACATCCTCTGATGCCAAGTCAACCAGAACTGCATTTCTGTGCATTTCTGCTAAAAAAAAAAAAAAAAGCCCTAGTAATTGATATTGGTTCACCAATTGTGTTTTCCTACTATCAGTTTTCAAGAGGAAGCCATGGGTGAGCTAATGCCCATTATGACTCCTGCAATATTAGCTGGTAATGCCAAGAAGGCCTGTCAGCTCCAGGGCCATTTCCACTTCCCAGTCTGCTCCTGTTTGAAGGTACCACTGGCCTTTCACTTTATTTTGCTGTAATGGATTAACACAACTTCCCCACTTCAATCAACTTGGGCTAATAACTGACTTGTAGCCCAACCTATTTCACAGGGGTGGGGTAACTGCCATAAGCCACCCTGAGTTTCTTGAAGGAAAGGTGCAATCTAAGAAACCAAGTTATGAAAAACAATAACCTTGTTTTCCCAAAAAGTTCAGAGAGACTAAAAATAAAGGAACCTGAGATGGCCAATATATATATTGTGTTTTTCTACTATCAGTTTTCAAGAGGAAGCCATGGGTGAGCTAATGCCCATTATGACTCCTGCAATATTAGCTTTTATATATATATATTTTCAAACCCCAACCAAGGCTTCTTCATTCCTAAATCCCAGGGACAGATGTTATCCTTTCCTCTTTGCCAGGTCTGGTGTGAACTTTTATCTAGCAAAGTGACATTTTGATCACCATCTACATCTTAGGCCTGCTGACAGATCACAGCTCTGAAGCGTGTTTTCAACATCTTCTCGGTCAGAAGCAAGTTTCAATCTCTCTAGCAACCCAGCATAGGTAAATTGTGTGAATCACATTTTCAACCCCCCCTCACCCCCTGCCTCCACCAAATACCTCAGACCTCTAGTCTTTACGTGTCCTGGCTTTTATCTTTCAGTAATCTTGATACATTTCCCCCCTTAATGTTGGCCTTGTTTAGTTTATGCCCTCTAAACAAAGAAATGTGCATTAAACAGGGGCTCTTTCCATTGCAAGAGATATCTTAAGACAGGGGTCCCAAATCTTTTTGAGCCTCTGGACACCTTTGGAATTCTGTCAAAAGGGGTAGGCACAATCATAAAAGTGCGGACTGCAGAAGGTAGAACCAACTACAAAATGCCAAGGATTACAAATCTAATAGTAACTCTTCAACATTTCAGGCAGAACCTGTATTTAACAGGCCACTTTTAAATCTGCACAGCCAATCAGATGCCCTGCTGGGAAAAAGCCACACCTAGCCCTGCCCACTTCCTGAAGACATTTGAAGGGTGACAGAAAAGACATCAGTGGGTTGAAAACCCCTGTAATAGGACACACACGCATACCAAAAAAGCTATCAATGGCCTTTCTTCAAGAGACTCCAAATAACGTCAACAGTACCACAGTGCTACCATCCAGTCAGTGAGTCTCAATACTTTCAATTCTGGACTTAGACTAGGGGTGGCCAAACTGAGGCTCAGGAGCCATATGTGGCTCTTTCACACATATTGTGTGACTCTTGAAGCTCTCACCACCCTGTCAGGCTAGGAGGTGGCCTTTATCTCTTTGAATCACTTCTCCAAGCCAAGCCAGCAAGCAGCATGGAGAATGCATTTAAAGTTAAAGTTGCTTTCTTTCCAACTCTCCCTCCCTCCTCAATCTCCCATCTTCCTTCCTTCCTTTCCTCCCCTCCTTCCTTCCCTTCCTTGCCATCTTGCGGCTCTCCAACATTTGACATTTATTCTATGTGGCCACCCTTGACTTAGACACAAAGTGATGTTCAGTTCCATTGTCAGCGGGATTAAGCAGGAGTCTCGTGACATCTTCAAAATGAACATTTTAAAAAGTTCTCACGAAACCTGCCTTGAAGAGAGGCCACTTCTTCAAACACATGTAGTGGATTCTCAAGTAGGCAGGCATAGGTGTGGCCGTGAAGAAAAACAGGGGTCAAAGAGCCCTGAAATACATGAAATACCAAGTGAGATTCAATCAAATGTGAATCGAGAGCCTTCACAATAGCAGTAACTGGAGGAAATGCTATCTTCTTACTCTTGTTGAACAGGTTAATGCCTGTAAACACAGGTTCTTGTTAGGTCCATGGGAGACAGCAAAAAAACATCTTGATAAATTCAAATTTGGCTGCTTTATGCTTGAGTCTCCCTTGGAAACTCTTTTGTTGGTAACTTTTCAATCAGTAGTGGTGCATCCTGAGAAACTAAAACACACTCTGACTAGTTTCTGAATGTTATCAGCCAAACACATCACTGGATAACTTGAGACTCACCAGCAAGGCTTGGGGGGAGGGGGTGGAATTGAGTTGGATCTCCAGTGGGGCCTGGAGATCTCCAACCTTTACAACTGATCCCCAGCTGGCAGAGATCAGGTCTCCTGGAGAAAATGGCTGCTTTGAAGGGTGAACTCCATGGCATTGTTCAGTCTCAGCGGAAGCTGGTTCAGGTAGCCGGTTTTAGGTTGATTCAGTCTTCCATCTTTCCGAGGTCGGTAAAATGAGTACCCAGCTTGCTGGGGGGAAAGCATAGATGACTGGGGAAGGCAATGGCAAAACCACCCTGTAAAAAGTCTGCCATGAAAACGTTGTGAAAGCAATGTCACTTCAGAGTCAAAAACGACTGGTGCTTGCACAGGGGACTACCTTTACCTTTTTAAGGCCCCAACCCTGCCCTCTCCCAGCTCCACTCCCAAAGTCTCCAGGTATCTTCCAACACAGACTTGGGAACCTTAGAATCAACATTAATGAAGGATGGGAATTAAACTTTATGGCACCTTAGATGACCAGGAAAGTGGTCCTGGATAGCCCAGGCATGCCTGATCTCCTCAGATCTCGGAAGCTAAGCAGGGTCAACTTTGGCAAGGACTTGGATGGGAGACCTTCTTGGAATACCAGCAGTCAGGAGGGCAGGGGCAGGCTTTATTCAGCTGCCTCCCTGAATATCCTCCATGCCTCCAGTAGGGGTCAGTCACCAGAGGTTGCCGTGACTTCCAGGTGCATACACACATGTGCACACACACACTCGTGCACACACATAAATACAAAATTAAAAAAAAAATTAAGATATTCACCCAAAGCGGCAGCACAAGCAGCAGAATTTCTCTTGCTTCTTCTGCCACTACTTTTGGGTTTTGTACTATGTGTATGTGAAGGAAGGACAGGATATGCCCCCTGAAGAAAAGCAAACGGGCTCAGTTTCCCTCTTAGGTGAACGTCTGAAACCACGCATTGTTTCTAATCTCCAAAACAGGAATTATGACAAGCTTGTTGCTAAGCTGTTGGTACCACAGAAACTAATGAACCAGATAATATCCTAAAGCACTCTGCATGTTAGAAATGCTATACACCCAGAAGAAGAATAAGTAATCCAATATATAAAGTATGCTCCAAGTGGAGAGGGAAAAACTCACGCAGCTTCCCTAGCAGCTTCCCTATTCTCTTGACTGTAGTCAGCTAACTGCCTATTTACATCCTGAGCCAAATCCCTCCTCACACACAGATACACAAAAGCAAGGAAATCGATTGCAGAAACAAAGTCAGCTCTTGCAAGCCACACATTGCCTTTGACCGACTCAAACCACCGAGGAAGCAGAATTATGCGTAATGGTGCATTCTTGATATGCACAACTCCACTGTGGGGAATGTGGGGGGAGAGAGAACGAATGAGAGCATCATCATTTCTTTCAGACCTCCCAGCACGCCTTTGTTTCCATGCCTTTCTCTGGGATTCTCTAGGGAAAAGGGTAAGAATTTTTCAAATATTTTGTAAACAGCCCTGGCACGCGCACAGGCACACATCCCACGCCAGAATAGTATCAACACACTTATCAAAGCAATCCTAGCAAAGCCTCCACTTCCAACTTGTTCCAGGCCTCAGTGGAAAGGCAGAAAAAGAAGATACTCACTGTCCCTTTAAGCTAAGCTCTTTCAAAGCTCAAACCTTCCAGTTGCCAATGAACAGAAGAAGGGACTTCAAAAAACGCTTTACAGGAAGAAACCTATGGAACCTCCTTCAGGGTATATCTCGTTTGTATCAACATTTCTAAGTCAGCTTAGGCTCTGATGCAACAAAATCCAGAAAGAGTAGCTAGCTCTAAAACCAGGAATAGGCAAACATGAGATGGCATGGCTGTGGTTTCAAATTCTGCCCTCAGATATCACTGGTTTGAAGTGCAGATTCTATAGCCAGACAGCACATCTGCATGCAGCTCATGCACCATGGCTTCAAGGGGCATAATGAGCCACTCAGCTGTGCCTCGGCACCCTGCCAAGGTTAAAATGTGCAGGCTGCCTGCAAATGCACCATTTGTCCAGTGGAGCTCAGTATTTTTTGACAGTAGTTGCCGATGCACACAGGGGCTCAAATCCTAAAGGCCACCTTCTTACAATTGAGAGCCAATTAATACTTGTGAAGTACGACGCATCCATCTGGAAGCCAATCATGTGAATGCATTTTCTGATTGCATTAAGTAGAGAAACAATCTGCCT
This sequence comes from Heteronotia binoei, assembly GCF_032191835.1. Lineage (NCBI taxonomy): Eukaryota > Metazoa > Chordata > Lepidosauria > Squamata > Gekkonidae > Heteronotia > Heteronotia binoei. The sequence continues at coordinate 64,619,528 of NC_083233.1, forward strand.
TCTCAAGACTCCAAAAGCCTTCCCATGCTGATCCATGTCTTTGCAACGTCTAGGCTAGACTACTGCGTTGTTGCATGGGGCTGCCCTGGAAAATGACCAAGAAGCTTCAACTGGTAATACAGCCACTCACTTGTAGACTAGAGCCTGTTGGTGTGACTGTACCACTTTCATTTTAAAATAATGCCACTGGATCCCTACATGCTTGTGGGCTCAATTTGAGCACTGGTTCTTAACTTTGAGGTCCTACATGACTGAGACCAATGTCTCTGAAGAACTGTCTCTCCTGATATGAATACTTATTCCTTTCTGGTTACTCCTTCTCCTACATGTACGAAATCGCCTACTGGCTTGAGCACAGTCATTCCTGGCATTCCTGCTTTATCTAGCTTTATCACAATCCAGTACCCATGGTGCTGTGCAAAACTGTGAAATGGTCCACACTCCTTCTAGACTCCATGATCAGTTTTTAATTCACAAGTAGAACTTTACTCTCACATTTCTTACATTTTACTAGAAAGTTCCCCACTGATTCTTGTTTTCACTCCTGTTTGCCTGATGTGTACTTTACAACAAAGTAGTCATTAATTGCTTTGAAATAATGAGTTTTAGGACTGTGCAAAAGCATTTACACATGGAACTCTAATTTAGGGCTGGAGATCTCCTGAAATTACAACTGATTTCCAGATGACCAGGGGTGGAATTCTAGCAGGAACTCCTTTGTATATTAGGCCACACACCCCTGATGTGTGGCCTAATATGCAAAGCTCTTGGAGGATTGGCTACATCAGGGGTGTATGGCCTAATATGTGAAGGAGCTCCTTCTAGAATTCCACCCCTGCAGATGACAGAGATCAGTTCCTCTGGTGAAAATGGTTACTTTGGAAGGTGGGCTGGATTCCATGGCATTGTACCCAGCTGAGCTCCCCTCCTCTCCGCAGGCCCTACCCTCCCCAAGCTCCACCTCCCAAAGTCTCCATGAATTTCCCAACGTGGAGTTGGCAACCCTCAACTCTGCATATTATTTGGTACTCCTTTCTGGAAATACACAGAGAGAGACTTATACAGCACCAGCCTGGTCATTAGCCAGCGTGAAGGCATCTAGGGAGACTGGGACAATAATTTATCATTGTAACTTTTACCATCTTGGATTGGGAGTACTGTCTGGATATTCACTTTCAAGCATTAAAATGTCTTAGGCTGCTTCTAAAACTTCCAAGTTTAACCCAGAAAGTTGCACTGTATTTCTTCCATCTACAGTGACTTGGCTATTGACATACCCAGGATTTCATTCCATTACAAACATGAAAGGGAAACTCAAGAAAGCCAGCACAAAAAAAAAAAAAACCACTATTTGACAATATTAACTTCAAAGGCTGCAGGGTAGCAATCAGAACATATTAACTTGTGCTTCAATTGTGGCCCATTCTTGCCCACAGCTACACAAACACAATTCCTGTTTCTCAAATGATGAGGATTCCTGTTCCCATTTTAAGTGAATAGTAGCCAAAATATAGCTTCTCCTCAAGGGAGGAGCATCTATGAGGCTTTCAAGGCTTGTTACACCCTAAGAATTCAACTGCAGAGGCAGTCAACCTCTCAATATCAGTTATTGTTGCAAGTCCCCAGGTCCTAATGGGGTTCCCCTGGTTTTTGGGGCTTCTCCTCACTCTGGTTTTGAGGGCAAACTCCTGTCCCCAAACAGTGACCTCACTATGCACCATCTTCAAGATGATGACATCACCCAGATGTCATCATATCAGGATGTCATGCAATGATGCTCTGGTTTGAGGGCAAAACGCTATGGTTTGGAGCTGGTTTTACCATACAGTTTTGCCCCCAAACCCAGAGCATTGCCGCACGATGTCCCCAATGTGACTATGTCACTTCCGGGTGATGTCATCATGTTGGGGACATCCCAGAATGCCCCACAAATTCCCCTTGCCAGAGAAAGGAGGGGGCCTAGCAGTCCTAATACCAGTGCCAGGAGGCAACATCAGAGGAAGGCCTCAGCCTCTATGCCCAGACAGAATTGGTTGTGAGACAAGATTTTGGACTTGATGGACCACTGGTCTGATCCAGCAGGGCTCTTCATATGTTCTTTAAAAAATAACTTCTAAGACCTTTTGGCTACAAGATTGGAAATATTTTAATGGCCAAAGCACTAACTGATCTGGAAGAAGAAAAGCTGCCAACTGTGCATTGAGAAAAATTCCTGGAGATTTGAAGGCGGAGCCTGGGAAAAGTAGTGATCAGGGAGTGGAGGGACCGCATTGAAAAATATAATCCCTTTTAAGGAGAGGAGAGGGAAAATATTTGGGGTTTCCTATTTAACTCAACAGAGTGTTGGACTGGATGGGCCGTTGGCCTGATCCAACATGGCTTCTCTTATGTTCTTATTTTTGCTTTTAACTGAAAATGTTTTAAACTATTATTATAACCTGTTTCGACCCATAAGGAAAGGCAAGATATAAATGTTTTCATCAATAACAGTCCACCCTCCAAAGCTGCTTTTTCCATGCATCCATCTGACTCCGCTTCATCTCTTCTACATCTTTCTAGACAGTTGTCTGAGTCCAGGAGCTAGGGTCACCAGCTCCAGGTTGCTTAATTCCTGAAGATTTGGGGGTAAAGGCAGGGACATCAGCAGGATATAATGCCACAGAATCCAGCCTCCAAACCAGTCATTTTCTCTGGGGAAACTGACTGCTGTCATCAGGAGATTGGTTGCAATTCCAAGAAATCTCCCCAACTCTACTGGAAGTTTGATCCAAAGTCTTTTACCTCGCCTGCCGCCTTTTGTTAGTCTCTCCAGAAGCCTCCTTCTGCAGCCAAAACCTTCATCCTGCAAGGAATTCAGTCCTAAGTTACACTACCGTACTGAAGACAACTCAGTTTATGAGGTGCTGTCTTCTTTGATCTATCTGGAATGTGTCTAAAGCTCGAAGGAGCTGCCAACACTTCTAAAATGGAGGAAACACTAGAAAGCAAACTCCTTCCCAAAGCATCTGGAACTTCCTTCTTGCAAGTTCAATCAGGGCATGTCTGGCAGAGCTTCAGAGGAAGAGAAAGTGCAAACATATTCCAAAACAATAGAGGTAATTTGGGGTCAGCAGGAAGAAGTTTACCCAAAGCTCCACACTTACCCAAGACTCAGGATAAGCAGATTGCAAGAAGCTCATTGGTTTTGCTTCAAAATTGCTTCCCCACCCCACCCTTTGCCAATAAAAGCAACTTTATTTACAGGCCTGGTTCCTGCAAAGAATGTGAACTGACCAAGCCAAGGGCAGAGCACATATTAAAGAACAGCGGTAAGGACAAGAGGAGAACAATGCTCCATGTACTCTTGACAATTCGGCCCTAAGGAAAGGGACAGGCTGCTGTTAGATGAAGAAACAGCTCAACGTATTTAGGAACTGATAAAATCTCAAGAGCCTAAAACAGACACTGGCCACGGGGCCAAAGTGTATCGCCAAACATGGTTTCAGTTGGATTTGCTTTCTTCCAGGACTTTTTTTTTTCTGCCGGAGCCCACAGGAGCAGAGCTCTGCCTGGGCTGGCCAGGGCTCTGGCTGGCTCAACCCACCATGCAGCAGCCACATGCTCCCAGGCCAGGCAGTGTGGCCTAACATGCAAATGAGCTCCTGCTGGGCTTTTTGTTCAAAAAAAAGCACTGTTTTCTTCAAAGATAGAAAATCCATATTGATTTTCCGTATAAATTCTGACCAAAATATAAATCCAAAATGCTGCTCCTCCATGGCGGTAAGAAGGAAACAATAAAGTAAATTATGTGCTGTCCTGTAATGGTAACCCCCAGGGGTTGTTTTGGAGAAAAATAGGTGGTGGAGTCATTAGCATAACTCATTAGCATATGCCGCTCCTCCCCCCCCCCCCAGCCAAAAACAATCTGATGCAAGAAAGGAGAGCCCCAGGTGAGCAAGGCCAGCTTGGGCTGGCTAGAGATCCAGCTAGCCCAAGCAGGTCTTGCTCACCTGGAGCTCTCCTGGGCCCCACACACACACACACCCCAGTCAAAAGGCCAGCAAGCCACCCGCCACCCAAAATCACATAAGAAGTGGAGAAAGGGTGGCATGGGCTTCTACAGGGGCTAATGAGGGCTTCTGGGGGGCATGACAAAGCCCCTGGTGGTTGGCTAGCTGCCCGCTCTCCTGATCCAGGGATTGTCATGCAGCTGCACCTACTATTCAATGGACAAGGTGGGGAGGAAGAGGGCAAACCCTCAGAAAGGTTCAGGAGCTGCGCTGCTGTGAGCTCCCGTTGCATCTGAAGCCTGGTAACCCCATATCAGCTGCCTAAATCAGACTGGGCCAACCATTCTCCATACTGGAAGTGATGTTCTTTCTATATTGATCAACTATAATGGAAGGCTCGAAGTAATGTTGTCAGCTCCAGGTTGGGAAATTCCTAGAGATCTGGAGGTGGAGCCTTGGGGGAAAGCAGGGTCTAGGGAGGGGAGGGGCCTCGGCAAGGTATAATGCTATAGAGTCCGCTCTCCAAAGTAGCCATTTTCTCCAGGGGAACTGATCTCTGTCATCTGGAGATCAATTGTCATTTCATGAGATCTCCAGGCCTTACCTGGAGGCTGGCAACCATAGCTCAAAGATATATCCATGATAAAACATTCACAGGCAACAGAACATTCTAAGGATTGCAACTGAGGCAAGGTTGGGATAGCTTCAGCACAAAAGGAAATAATACACAAGACCTTTCATGATGTACTCTAGCCGCAATTTATCTGCTCATCTGCCATTACTCAATCCCTTTGTAAAGACTGGCTCCCCCACCACCACCCCTTTTGCCAATAAAATCTGTAAACCTTATTTGCAGACCTGTTCCTGCAAATCCACGAGACTATAAATATAAGCAGGAATCTCTTTGCACTGTTTTCACATTCTTTTGAAATGATTGCTGGGTTTCCCCCTCTCCTTTGCTCCTCTCTCACCAGCCGTAAACTGTTTTAAGCCCCCAAATGAGAAGAGAAGTGGAACTATCAATAGTTCAATAAAAAGAACTATTAATTACATGGATTACCCTGGGGCTGCAGAAATGAGAGGAAAGACACTCTAAGGCTCCGCCATTGGCCAGAGGTCCAAGGCAACAGAAGGTTTGCACCCCCTCCCTCTCTGCTCCCTCCCTAAAATAGGAAGACCACCTATTTTTCAGAAGCAGAATCATTTGTTCATTACATTCCCCCCCACCTTCCTTTGAGGAGCTCAAGGTGCCACACATCATTCTCCCCTCCCACAAATTTATGCTCACAACACCTCTGGCAGGTGATTAGGCTGAGTGCCTGGCCTATGAGATTCATGGCTAAGTTAGGGCTGAGTTGCCAGGCATAGTCTGACAACCAGCAGAAGACCCAGAGCAGGGAGAACACGGGCGACAGAATGACATCACTTCCTGGATGGAACTTCCAGGATCTCTTCTGAGATCTCTCCATCTGGAAAGGATGCTACAGGCACAGGGGTTGCCAGGTGTCCAGTTTTGAATTGGACAGTCCAGTATTTTCCCTTCCTGCCCAATAAACAGAGGAAATACCGGACATATAAATGTCCAGTCTTTTCTATTTAAGTAAACTTGCAACCACGAGAGCCAAGTTCCATGCTGTGGTGTTTCTGACAACTTCATTCCTTTAATCCGGGCCTTCAGACTGCCATAGTCCACCTGTTCAGTGTTGGCAGGAGCAGGGAGAAAACGAAGCTGCTATCACTGAAGTTGCACACAGAGCAAGACTTGCACACAGGGCAAAACTGTGCTCCTGTTTGAAACTGCATGGCCAAGCATGAAGGACACAACACTTGCATGGACTGTTTTCTCAAGTGTTTCCAGTTTTTTTTTTTAAAAAACCCTTCTCGCAACTCTACATGGACCAGGAGGACAATCCTATGGATAACTTGGCCCAAACATCTCCACCTCCTGCTTTAGCTCTGTGAGGTAAAATCAGGGCTGTGCCTGCCTCTTCAGAAGCAGTTCTGCCCTCAGAACAGTTATTTTCCAAGCCAAACATCCAACAAAACATAGGCATATATTTTAAATACCCCTCCAAGGTGCTGTGAGAACCATTTGATAAGCCAGATGTCCACAGCTTCTTTCCAAGCAGCTAAGGGAACATTACATAGCATCCGCATCTACTTAGATATCTAAAGAAACAGAGAAAGGCTTTCCAAGATTTATGTAAGTGGGTATCTCACCCACTGCAGGGTGGGGGCACATTTTGAGAATTCTCATTTCTCATGCTGAACTCACAGCACCGCTGTCCCTTACTGCAGCATAGAATCACAGAGTCACTCACACAGCATGGTGGTCATTTTCAACCTGGTCCATCTGTCAGCTCTAATCAGGTGGCTGGGTGGTTATTTATGACTTCATTATCATGCTCCCCCCTCAGCCTGCTGCTTCATCAGATTTCTGAATGGTTGTTACTGTGGTAACACAGTTTGCAGCATGAGAAGAGGCAATCAATACTAGTTACCATGTGGAAAGTTTTTAAGTAGCTAGCCACACACTGATCGAATCACAAGGCAGACTCCTGTACTAGCCCTATTTCTTGGTCCTTCTGTGACACTGACTGCAGGTGCAAAAAATACTTAGAAAACAGTAGAAGGCCCCAGCTTGGCTTTCTTCTTGGCTGATTTTCAGAACTGGGGTCATAATTAAGAAGAATTGCCATGGGCATTTGTGTCATGCTCCAAAAAAGGGAAGTTCTTGGATGGAGACAAGATGAAACAAAATGAAGGCATTCTTCCAAGACTGTACTCATTCATCAAGAACAGGAAGATTAACCAAGATTTTTCTGCACTTCTTTCAAGCTGAAGTCATTTCAGACCAAAGTTTTACATTTAAATACACACTTTATTCAGGCCATACACAACAGAGCATTCAGGAATTGGAAACAACAAAGCTGAATGTGGCTACCTTGATTGTGCAAGTTTTGCTGTAACTGCTTTAAAATAATCTTAACTTATGAATTTGCTCAAGTATTTTAAAAGGCACTTCACGAGGAATTTCTCCCTGGTTGCGGCATAATTTGGACAGTAGAAAAAGACATGCATTAATGAATCAACCACTGACAAGGGACAGTCGCAAAAGTGCTGATCTGGAGGTGTCCTAAGGAAACGACCCTTCGACTGAGCTGTATTACACAGCACTATCACATACGACCGTCTTAGTTTGGAAACCATCAGCATGCAGAGATATTGCGGGGCTTCAGTTTTACATTTTATTTTGAATACTGCTAGAGTATTCCCTCTCCATGATTAACAGCAAAAATTGAGATATTCCCAGCTGAAATATAAGTGCATGTTTATCTGTTTAAGTACTGAGTGAAATGCCTGCATATATCAAAGAGAGACACCTACAGACATGTTTACAGGAAGAATTACAATTATTCTCTCCTAAATTGTTCGTCTGATTCCAGAAAATAGCCCAACAGATCTCTTGTGGTTTTCCTACAAATTATTTTGTAGGATCCCGAATGACAGCTGCTGAATTGAAACTTAAAATCGGAGCAAGAGACACTTTCATAAAGCACTATTTATCTTCAATGGCCAATATTAAAACAGCGCCTCAGTACAGAATGATAACATTTCAACAAAGCCTGAGAAGTTATCTAAGACTGAGGATTTAAATAGTTTTCATTGAGAAAATACTGCCAAGAGTTCAGCAAATATTTCTGCTTTATTAGACAAGTTGTAAAGTAACATCTCCTTTAGACTGCCTAGTGATTTTCCAGATTGAAATTGTGGGAGAGAAAAATCATTTTCAGGGCTGCTTTTGTAGCAGGAACTCCTTTGCATATTAGGTCACACATACACACCCTGATTTAGCCAGTCCTCCAAAAGGGCCTATTGCAAACTCTTAGAGGATTGGCTACATCAGGGGTGTGGGGCCTAATATGTAAAGGAGTTCCTGCTACAAAAAAAGCCCTGATAAATGACATTGCAGAAAAGTAAGGATACCAATTCCAGATTGGGAAATTCCAAGAGACTGGGGGTGGGGGATGGGATGGAGCCTGACAGAGTGGGGTTCGTGGAGAGGTAAGACCTTGGAGGCATATAAAGCCCTCAGAGTCCATCCTTCAAAGCAGCCATTTTCTACAGGGAAACTGATGACTGTAGTCTGGAAATCAACTATAATGTTAGGAGGTCTCTAGGCTCCACCTGGAGACTGGCAATCCTGAAGAAAGGAGGGAAATAGAAGATGTTATTTATGTATTGTATATTTTGTTGTCTCCTTTATGAAAGTATGTTGGATAGATTTCTTCCCCTATGAAATAAGTACAGTCATTAGTCAAACTATCATAAAGCAGAATTATTTCTTACCAATAACAATACACAGTTCATTCAAACTAGGCTTCCCAACCCCCCCCCCCCCGCCCTGGCGGGGGACCCCTGAAATTTGCAGCATCCTCCCCCGCTCTCAAAAAATACAGAAGCGGGGGGGGGGGAGAGAACATACATGTAAGCATCATGTTGTTGTAGAACTTCTGATCCGATTGTAAAATGTGTGCCCCTTTAAGGCTGCGCAGGAAACAGAAAGGGCTTCATTGGAAAGGGTCAGTAAGTTTCCATGGAGAACGGCCCCTCCCTTTCTTTTGCTTTCGTTTTCACAGCAAGCAAAGTTCTGCTGGAAGAAGACCAAGTAAATATTTGTGTGTGAGAGAGAGAGGGAGGGGGCAGGGGATTCCCTGGTTTGGAGGCCCTTCCCCCCCTTTAGAAAGCATGGGGGGAGGGAAATATCTACTGGGCACTCTGTTATTCCCTATGGAGAACGATTCCCATAGGGAATAATAGGAAATTGATCCGTGGGTATTGGGGGCTCTGGGGGGGCTATTTTTTTTAGGTAAAGGCACCAAATTTTTAGTATAGCATCTAGTGCCTCTCCCCAAAATACCCCCCAAGTTTCAAAACGATTGAACCAGAGGGTCCAATTCTATGAGCCCCAAAAGATGGTGCCGCTATCCTTCATTATTTCCTATGGAAGAAAGGCATTTAAAAAGGCGTGCTGTCCCTTTAAATGTGATGGCCAGAACTCCCTTGGAGTTCAATTATGCTTGTTACATCCTTGTTCCTGGCTCCACCCCCAATGTCTCCTGGCTTCACCCCCAAAGTCTCCTGGCTCCGCCCCCAAAGTCCCCAGATTTTTCTTTAATTGGATTTGGCAACCCTAATTCAAACTTTAGTGCCATTTGCACTGGATGCAGCAAAATGCCAACACAAATATATTCATGCCCATGTGGTTGATTATTATTTGGCTACTGAACTGCATTCTGATTTTTCCCCATTGCTGTTAATTTCACCATTGCAATTGCGTTTATTCCTTTTTGGAATCCTCTTGCTGTTTACTCTTTCTGTCAACGGCTGACACAAACATGCCTGAACTGATCACACAGCCTGCTTTTATTTTCATGACACAATGTACCTGAACAAAAAAGCCAACAAAACAATTGCGAAGTTGCTGGAAGTAATGGTACAGACTCAGAGCAACAACAGGTTTTGTGGGGTCAGGAAATAGCCCTTGTTGGCTTTGGTATGAGCCAATTTCAGGGCAGCTGCAAGATCCAGATGAAACTGCAGATGCACATTAGACTATACTTGAAAAGCAGGAAGGAAAGGAGTTAAACTGTGAAGAGGAGATTTGCTGCTTTCCAGGCACTCCACTCACCTGAGCAAAAGAAGGGTGGTTTCCCAAAAAAAGTCTAGGAGAAACTTGGGTGCTATTCCCTGAATGCTCTAGAATTCCCAACCAAAAAACCAGAGCAAACACCATTCTCTGCTTGCCAGCAGGGACACTAGTTTGTACTTAGTGCAAGGTTGTGAGTGACCCAGCTGGAGGCTCCCGGGTTTTGTGTCACTCACTGGAGAGTCCAGTCCCTAAACTGGCCAGCTCAGCACAAAATGGCTGGGTAGGGGTGGGGGTGGGGTAGACTAGAGTGGAGAGTTTAGTTCCCCACACTCAACCTTGAGTTTAAAAGGTACCTAACTCCAAGGTACGTTCACTGTATAATGCTGCATTCACCTAGGGGAACAGATTTAGGATTGCCAGCTCTGGGTTGGGGAATTCCTGGATATTTTGGGGGTAGAGCATGGAGGTTGATGTTTGGGGAGGAGAGGGACCTCAGTGGAGCATACTGCCATACAGTTCACCCTCCAAAGCAGCTATTTTCTCTACTGGGTGCTAAGACTCTGGCTAAGCTGCAGTTTTGTTATTGCCTGGTTAGTCTGAGCTGAGGAGGGCAGCTGCTTCCGAGCATTTTTTTTTTTAAATCTGAGGTAATTGTTTCCACCAATTCCTTAAGAAGCCTGGAAACTTGTTGGATCTTGTTGGTGCTTGTTGATAAGCCAAAAAGCCTGCCACCAAAAGAAGATGACAAGTAGGTTAATTTTTGTGGGAAGGCATGGTGAAGCAAATGTACAACTTTACTCCAAGGATTTTCAAGCTCTAGCAAGAGACCTGAGTGTTCCTCTGACAGAAGATAAAATGGGGGTGGGAAGCATTGCCTCCAGGTTTTACACAAGAACATAAGAGCAGTGGTCCATCGAGTCCACCATCCTGTTTCACACAGCGGCCAGCCACTTATTATGGAGAACCAACAACAGAGGATAGAGCCTTCTCCTGATGTTGCCCCCTGGCACTGAGATTCTTTTCCAGAAGTAAACACAGGCCTTTATTTATTGCTGTTCAGTGGCAACAAATAATGTATACTTCTTCAGCAGCAATGACAGAGGAGTGTAACTGTGACAGATCAGAAGAGAATCAAATCAAAAGAGGCAGGGACAGGCATTATTGGTGATACTCTGGTGAGGGGGTGGAGTGCAGTTACTGCAGAACTGTTTGCTGTTTACCTCAGAAAGGTGAGAATCATGAAAATGGAAGAAAAAAACCACATGAAGTGGTTCTGTATGCAGACTGCGTATCTGACTGAACTAGGTGAAACAATAAAATTAATAAGTTATTATGGGTCTGTCAGGATTCAATTTTAACACAGTAAGTAGGAAACCAACAGCATAAAATTTAAGTTTATTTAAGAACAAATCCCATCTCTAAACTCACTTGGATGAAAGAACTCAAGGAATGTGGGGATTAAGAAGCCAGAGTCAAGATTTACTTCAAAATAAGTATGAGTCAAAGGAGGGAAAAGTTACAAGGAAATTTACAGGATTAGTTGCCACTGAATCTCTCTTTCTCTCAATCTCTCTCTCCTTGGATGAGTAAACACAATTTAAATGAGTCGGTTCCTAAAGCTGTCTTTCTTACTCTGAAATACACCTATACTAATAGGAGATAATGTACTGAAAGACTGGCAAAAAAGCAATTTGAGGTTTTTATAGGAAATGGTAAAAAAAAACAAGGTCTATACTAAATCTTAAATCTGCCCAAGATTCATGGGGGGAAGAAAGAGGATTAGCCATAGCCGGGAATAGAATAGCACCATCGTGAAGAGAAGCAGATAGGGCTGATAAAGCAGTGTGAACATGGGGGGGGGGGGAATCCTCTCTATCATTAGAGCAGTATCTTTGTAAAATACTATCGTAAGTAGTACCGGCTATCAAAGAAAAAGACACATGCATATTTCCAACAGCAAAATCAATCATGACTGGAAACACAGACAGCTTAAAGAATAGTTATCACTGGAGGTTTCCACCTTAGTATTTGTAATGGGTAACGCAGCATGCAATCAAGATAACTAATTAGGTATTTTTAAGCAAGAGCATCTTAAGAAAGACTACATTATTGATCTGCATAATAATGGAATTATAAAATCTTCTGAGGAAAGGCACACAAAGATAGGCAACACGCTGATCTGGTTTTATCAATAACTACAAGACAGAGGCCACAAATTAGAGAGTCAACCATTTCCAGATGGCTCACTCTATTTGAAAAGTTAATTCAAGTCAAAAGAAAAAAAATAACTTTCTTTGTATTATATTATTTAGGGAACTGAATTAAATGGAATTTGACTGAAACAGAATCAAACCTTGTGTGATTAAGTGGCAGAAAAACTTGTGATTGTGTGTGTTATCAGCCTTCTCTCTCATTTGCTCACAATGTTGTAAGCTTTGACTATACAAAACTCTAAGGTAGTTCTCAGACTTAGCCCAGTTTTACAGCAGCACATTATTTCCTATAGAGGACCTCCCAATGGGCCACCCATTCAGGTGTTTCTTGGCTTGCTATAAACCAGAAGACGTCCGACCTACACCAAGAGAGGCAAATTACTAAGCTGCTATAATAAAGCATAGGCAGGCAATGGCAAACAACCTCCATTCATCTCTTGCCTTGAAAACCCTGCAGGGCCGCCATAAATCAGCTGAGACTTGACGGCACTTCCCACCATAGCAAAGCACTCATATTCACCAGCTAGGGTTGCCATCCCCCTGCTGGCAGTGGGTAATCCCTCACCATCAATCAAGTGGCCAGTGCGGGGACTTACCAGCAACAGAGGAGGCCTAGGCCACTGTTGCCAGCATCACAGCAATGTCACTTCCAACATGCATTGAAAGTGAAGTCATTACATTGCTGGAGATGAAGGAAATCTGGTATTTCGGCAAAATGCTACGGCAAAAATGCTTCAACCATAGTATTTTTGCTCAGATACCAAAGCGTCCCATGTCACTGGTAGAGCAATTACATCACTTTTGATGCAGCGCAGAATTGACATCACCGGTGATGTCTAAGCCTTCTCTTGTTGTCAGTAAGACTCCCCCAATCTGTTGCTAGGGGGTACCTGGCCATCCTGTTATTGGATGAGTACTCTTTTCCAATTCTGGCTATGGCTGGCATTCAGGAGAAAGGTAACCAAAAAAGTTGAAGCAAAGAAGAAATAATTAAAATATAACTGTGCACATAGTGCAAATATACAAAATATAATATGTAACTTAATACAATCTCGAAAGTACTATAATATTTTAAAACAACAATCCTATGGTTAAGCATACAAGTACCTAATTCTAATATAAAGACAAATGTCCATTCATATAAATACAGATTAAAAGATACATAATGTCTCCATACAGGGCTTTTTTTGTAGCAAAAGCCCAGCAGGAACTCATTTGAAAATTAAGCCACACCCTCTGATGCTAAGCCAGCCAGAACTGCGTTCCTGTGCATTCCTGCTAAAAAAACCCCATCTCCATATGCAAAAACCAATGTCAAATATATTTTGGCAATAAACCTTCCTTGGTGGTATAATTCAATGTGAGCACTCTCTATTAATTAAAGATATACATTAAACTAACCATACATAGAATGGACCCTGCACTGAGATGTTCACCTGTGGAGTAAGTGATATCACATATTCTTGAGATACAACATGGGCAGCTTGTCAAGATGTAAAATATTTCATTTGCCCATGGATCTTCTTAGATCTAATCTGCAATGCTCAAAGCTCCAAAAGAGTGCTCAGGTAGCGATCCCCGGGCCAAGGGAGGCTAGACTACAGTCCATCAGAGAGCAGGCCTTCTCGGTTGCTGCCCCCTGTTGGTGGAATCAACTGCCGGAAGAAGCTAGGGCCTTGCGGGACCTCGCCCAGTTCCGCAAGGCCTGTAAGACAACTCTATTCCAGCAGGCCTTTAATTTGACATCCAAGGACTGATAAGGGGTGACTGAGATACATCGAATATAGACTGAATGCCATCTGAAGCGAGAAAACATCAGATACAATTAGCACCAGACTGCTTTAATTGTTCTTAACCATTTTAAGTGCTTAACATGTTTTATTGTTTAATTGTTAAATTGTTCTTATTTTGCTGGTTGTGAGCCGCCCTGAGCCTGCTTCGGGAGGGAAGGCAGGATATAAATCCAATAAACAACCTTAAGCAACTAGAAAAGAATCAGCCGAAGTACTCCTTTTGGATTCTGGCTACGGCTGGCATTTAGGAGAAAACACATTTAGAAGACTATATGTCTAGCATCTGATATTGGATTTCGCATCAGCAGAATGGAACTTTCCTGCCAGCCCACTATCAAATGCTGCTCCTGAGGGACATGGTCCTGAGGAATGACATGAATGGGAGTTTGCAGAGGGAAAGGGGGAAGAGGTGGAAACTGCCAATCTGCTTTGAATCCAACTCAGTATCTTGAAGGCACTACACTCTGAGCAAGCAAATGAACTGCCAAGCATTGTGGAACTGCTACTGGGACAGCCCTGGAGTCAGCAAAATGTGCAGGAGATGCAAGAATTTTGTCAAGGAAGTGGCTAATCCCATAACAAGACACAATTTGATGAGACCGAGGAGGGTCAGTTGAGTTTGGAACAGGGAAGCAAAGGTGATGTGGTTGGTTATCCAATGAGGAAAGGTGAGTTGGTGCTCTCATGGTGAATTGGGAGGAGGGGGCAGCACACTGCTGCTACCACCTTGCCTGCCCTCTACTGACCACCTAGGAGCTCCAGCAGAGAGATGCAAGAATTCAGAAGGCGCCGTTAAGTGTGCACAGCTTGTCCAACTCACTGTTAAAAGACATCTGGGGGAGGGGGGAGCATTGGCTGCTCCGTCTCCCGGGCAGAGTCAGGAATGAGTCAATGCAGTAGGTGGGTGGCTATGGGGGGCAGAGGCCTCAGATGACACCACTTATTTAGTCACCACTCTTGTGGGAGCTTTTAATGCTGCAGCATTGGTGGCACTAACTTGGGTGCAGACCTGATCGTTTCCTTTGATACAAGGCAGGAAGCTCAATTAAAACAAAAATGTTTTCTTTTGTTATACAGTGGGTAGTTGTGAATGTGATTACTGCATAAACAGATAAAAGGAAGTGCCCAAAGGGCAATTAACACATGAAATTCACTGCTGCAGGAGGCAGTGGCAGCTACAAGCATAGACCGCTCAAGAGGGAACTGGATAAAGATCCAATCTTTAGCAGAGGTCCATCAGTGGCTATTAGCCACCGTGCATTGATGGAACTCTCTGTCTGGGGCAGTGATGCTCTGTATTCTTGTTTTGTGAGGGGCACACTGGGAGGGCTTCTAGTGTTCTGGCCCCACTGATGGACCTCCTGATGGCACCTGTTTTTTTGGCCACTGTGTGACACAGAGTGTTGGACTGGATAGGCCATTGACCTGATCCAACATGGCTTCACTTATGTTCTTATGACCATGTGAAGCTGCCTTATAGAGGATCAGACCACTGGTCCATCAGGGTCAAAACTGTCTACTCAGACTGGAAGCAGCTTTCCAGGTTCTCAGAGAGATGCCTTTTGCATCACCTCCTACCTGATCCTTTCAAATGGTGAGGATGGGAGTTGATCCTGCTTTCCATCTTTCTGCATGTCTTGTTGGAAATTAAAATGAATGTCCACTGACAGTTTAGAACATTAGTTCTAAGCCTGTTGTGTATGCCACATCACCACAGTGTTGCTACTAAGCCAAATATATTATTTTCCACTGAGATAATAAGTAAACATTTTAAAAATAAATCATCATAAATGTTCACAAATTGTTCCCGCATCCACTTTGCATGGAGTTAAATATGGTACATGTTTATCCACAATGGACCTTTAAGTACAAATACTGATACACAAAGGAGAAGACAGGTAATGTTTTTGTCCAAGAAACATTACATCAATAAATGCCTCATTACAATGCAATACCTGATAGTAATATGGAAAATAAATGGTCTATAAATGAAATAGATGTGGCAAAACTTTGGGCTCTATAAACAATTTTGTCCAGAAGCAAAAATCTTGAGATGTAAGCCCTTTTTTTAATGCATCGTATGCACATTTTGCATTGCCTATTCTGCATTTTTGCTTTCACTAATTATTTCAATATATTTTAAACCTCTTCCAGTCATTTTGAGCCCTCTTGGACTCACATTAGGAAAAAAAGGTGAAAGTCATAGCCCCAGTGTCTTAAACTTAGTAGGGCGCCAAATTAGTTTGAGCTCTCTGCCTTTAGCTACATTCTGAAATTCCACAGAGCACTTTTAATGTGACTTGGTGAGCAGCATATCAAGATTATGCTTGCTTCAGGACTCCATTCTCCAACTGAATTCATAGTGTATCTGGCAAAAACAGCCTCAATTTGGATAATGTTTCCCCTGCCTCCTGAGCACTTCAAATGAGGTGCCCATAAATGCTGTTTTACATAATCTGCAGCAATATGGTGGTACTTCCTCTTCCAGAGTAAGGATTGCCAACTTCCAGGTAGGGTCTGGAGCTCTCTCAGAATTTCCAGACTACAGAGATCTGTTTCCAACTTAGCATCTTCCCCTTTCCAAATTCTTCTCCAAATCAAAAAGAATTTTCCAAGCTAGGGTTGACATCCCTAAATGGCCTCTACAGTAAGTCACTGGAGCTTACAGGACCTGGTGGAAATTTTAGTGCCCCACCCACACAATTTAAATGCAACAGGCTTGATCACAGGACATGTGGTCTCTCCTCCACTGAGTTATTTTAACTTCAGAACTGAGTATGTCTACTATATGCCGCTTTCTGATAGAAGCAGCATTGCTGACTGACCATTAGCGTAAGGAACTAGTTAACAGCTATACTAATTTGAATATGAGGGTGCCTTTGCTGAACTAGTGTCAATGACTGTTGTATCCATCCAGGTATTTGATTCTGTTGCCCTACTTTTGTATGTTGGTTTTGCTGGACAGAAGCTCAATGTACTTTATGCAGAAGTCCTGTTAGTCCTCCATAACCAAGTAACCATAATATTGATTAAAGAAGAGGCACAGACATCTGGCACAGCAAAAATCTTTAATCAATATTATGGTTACTTGGTTATGGAGGACTAACAGGACTTCTGCATAAAGTACATTGTGAGCAATTTACCATAAGCAGGTGTGAATGTAAAAACATTATGGTAGGTTGACTCAGTTCCTATCATTTGGTCTTGCATTGTCTCTTAGGTCCACCTAAGAGTTTGAGATGTCATCCTTGCTTCACATACTACTCTATGTTGGATCCCTCTCTTGAGAGCCCTGATCACATTTTTGTAGTGATGGAATCTGCCCCCAGAAACAGCTAAATAATTATGTGGTACTCCTCCCTTGCACCTTCAACAAATTCTTCTCCCTTTGTGTACTGTTTGGAAAACATAAGTAAAGTCCCTTTTGGTCACGATTTCCCTGACCTTAACTTTCTAGCTACATCCTCTATGGTTGGATATACCATCTGACTTGCCAGGCTGAACTACAACTACCTTCTGGGGCTTCTTTCCAAAGTAACTCCATCCAAGGACATTTGAATACCAGTAGTCCTTCCACGGTCCCTTTTCACTCACTTTGTGTAGTTTCACTGCTGCCTCAGATGGTCTACAAAGTGCATTTACACATCTCATGTGCCACCCTGTCCTGAAGTGCTTGTTTGAAAATGGCTGTCCTTGAGCTATTATATGCCTCTTCCAAATGATAATTCTAACTCCTTGACCTGTTCCTTCTCATCATTCACTTTGCTGTAGAAGCATTGGGCAGACAGCATCTGACACAGTTCAATGCCTCAGTTCTCCATTTTGTTGTACACCACCTGACTGAGGTGATTTCTCTTACCCTGGCCTCCATTTTCTCCTCATCCATCTGCTGAGATGCAAATTTGCACCACATGCCTCTATGACAGCTTCTGCTAGTTCATGGATGGCTTCTTTTTTCTTGACAGAGAATAGTTTGTTCAGATACAAGTGCCTGCCATGGTGTGGCTGTGTCAAACTGACTCCTTTTCCACAAGGGCATTTTTTTTTTCTCATTTCCCCCTGACAGGCTGCATCTGGAGGCTTCTCTCTCCATCCTGAAAGCCAGAGGCAAGGTAGCTGCCATAATGCTAAACATCTCAAGTTGTTTTCAAATGGAAGTAAAATTTTCTAAATGCCCTTCATCTAACGAAAAGATTTCAAGCAGCACAAAGTAAGTAGCCCTCAGCCTGAGGTAAAAGTTTGATTAAGCCCACTTCAGGGATGCCAGAACTGTTAACTCATCCACTTTGAATTTATTTTAAGCACCTAAGTGGGAGAACATGTAATGCTAATTTCAAAATACTAAGGATCTAAGGACATTAGGATTTTTTTCCCTGTGGGAGAGGGTAACTTACAGATATGAATGTGATGCCTTATTAGGAAAACCTGTGAAATAAAGTATATTTTAATCTCTTCCTCCAAGGAAAACATGACATGCTACAGTATTATCCACTGATCACCCCCCATTTTATTCCCACAACAACCATGGGAGGTGGGTTAAGTTGTGGGATAATGCTCATGGCTACTCCACAAGGTTCATGGCACAGTATGTTTGTGTATGCTGTAAACTTCCCTGAGGCCTTTGTTGAGGAGAGGGTGTGGGTTATAAATTGAACAAATCGAGGACCTGCCTACCTGAAGGACCATCTCTCCCCATATGAACCCCAGAGAGCACTGAGGTCAGCTGGGAAGAACCAGCTGACTATCCCCGGGCTGAAGGAGGCAAAATTAAAGGACACCCGTACACAAGCCTTCTCCATTGCAGCTCCGCACCTATGGAACCAGCTCCCGGAAGAAGTGTGGGCCCTGCGGAGCCTCGAACAATTCTGCAGGGCCTGCAAGACCTTCCTTTTTAGGATGGCCTTTACCTGACTGAACGACTGATGATTCACCTTAAGTGATTCCACCATAGTATTTACACCTAATAGAGTAGCACTAGGAATGTTAATTTTAATTAGAATGTTTTTAAGTGAATGTGATTTTAAAACCTGTTGCATAATTTATTGTATGGGCCGATGTTGTTAGCCGCCCTGAGCCTGCTTCGGCGGGGAGAGTGGGATATAAATAAATTATTATTATTATTATTATTATTATTATTATTATTACAAACAAATAAATTAAACAAATCAATAACAATAAGGAAACTGGGCCTCATCGATCCAAGGCAAACTCAATAACCACTATACCATTTTGGCTCTCAACTGAAACTGATGACTTCGTCTCATCAGAATCTAACTTCAACTGAGTATAATTTTTATTCAGAGTGGCCTGTGCATGAATCTCTCTAGGGCTCTACTGTGTATATTATTTCTCTCAGGGATAAGGACACCAGCCAGCTACTGGTTACTGGCAGAAGTCAGGGTGCAAGGTCGTGGTGGTGCCATTAGGAGATGGTGTTATGTCATTTTTTTATTAGATTTATGCCCCACTCTCCCCACCGACGCGGGCTCACTTCCAGGGGAAAATCTAGAAATGATGTCATGCCTCTCTAGGAATTGCAGGAATCTCTATGGTAAAACCACAGAGATTCCTAGAGAGGCATTATATCAGTTTGGGCTTTCACTGAAGCAATGTAACGCAGTGGTCTGATGGTGATTTTTAATTTTTTTCCCTCCAGATGATGGACTGCTGGCAGCTAATAGGAGCAGGGGGCGGAACATCTCCTGCCCCTAATGCATAAACGGCAAGCCAACTCAGGGACCAAAACTTTTAGTACTAGTGTTATGAAAACACAAACATGAATTGTAAGTTTGTAAGTTTCCACAATTTATTATGACACCAGACCAGATGTTATAGACTGTGAATGTTAGTCTATGTCCTCAATGGAACACTACCTCATCTAATTATGTTAAGCTCTCAAAGCCTAGAATTATTTCATGAACTCAGGAAAAGATCCCACATAGCAGCATGTCATCACCTACTGACCAAATCCTGCCTCAGCTTCTCTTTATTTATAGCCAGCTGAGGGGTGACTCTAGCCAATCAACAGCGACCTCAAGGTTCTGTCTCCCAAAAGTGAATTCTGCTCCTTGCTTTAAATTCCTCCTTTTTCAGGGAGATCACCCAATGCCACAGCTTTCACAAGAATGCCAAGAAGTATTTGGTTGGTTCCTCCACTTGCATGCACTCAATAGAATTAAACTCTTGCACTGGCCCATGTGGTCTAAGTCAAAGCTTACAGATTCTCAGCACCAAGCAGTGGCAGTAAGTCACAATTTTTCATTCTGCACTGCCAGTGAGTCCAACATGCATTCCACTTGTCTGCTGAGGTGTATAAACAGTAGCTCAGTCTCAGACCTCTTCTTAAAACACACAAATACACACACAGCTGTTTTTGCATTTTCATTCACAAACTCTCTGGCCTTCCAACCAGAGTTCTCACTAAGCTGAGTTAGTGTGAGCTAGCTCAGTTTTTTTTAGCCTCTGGCTCACACATTTGTGTCTTAGCTCAGGAAAAATGGCCCCAGAGCAATTTATGCAGTAGCTCACAACTTTAACTCTTCACAAAGAAGAATTTTTGCTCACAAAACTCCACAGCTTAGAGGGAGTATTGCTTCCAACTCTTGTAGGAAAACCCTATCACACAAACCCCACTTGAATGGAACAGTCTCTACCATGCTCTCAATTCCAACAATCTAAGCCAGTGGTCCCCAACCTTTTTGGCCCCAGGGACCGGCCCCAAGGCCGGCAGGGTGGGGGCACCCAATTTGTCCCCTGCCGCTCATGCCGCCTCCTCCCCGTTTCCCTCCCCCATTTCCTCCTCCCGGACAGCCTCGCTGCCCCCACCCCACGCAGCCTCGCCACCCCGTTTTCAGGATTTTAAGGCTGGGGAGGGGGCTGTGAAGCACCTCCCAGGCCAACACACACACACCCCTGCAGATCAGGTGATCGGAAGGGAAAACGCGGCGGCAGCGGCGAACAACCCACTGAAAAAGCAGCACTCCCAGAACCACTACTTTGCCGCTGCTGTTGCATTTTCCCCGTCGATCACCTGCTTCAAGGCCTCTTCCCTGGCCTTAAAATGGTGAGAACAAGGGGTGGAGGAGGAGGCACCAGGGTGCAGAGCAGTGAGGCTGTGCTGAAGGGGGGGGAGCAGCGAGGCTGTGCTGAAGGGGGGGGAGCAGCAAGGCTGCACGGCCCTTTGGAAACACGTTGCATCCTGGTACCGGTCCCCAGCCTGGGGGTTGGGGACCCCTGATCTAGGCCGAGGCTTCTAGAAGCCCAAAGACAGGCTATGGATTTACTGACAGAAATGATGAAACTATGGACACAATTTGTTCCCATTTTTTAAGAATACAGGCGAGGGAAGGAGGGAGGAGGGGAAGGGGAAAGTGTGTGTGTTTGTATTGTAATCTGCATATCACCCAGCCAACAGATCCACTTACTTTCATGTGTTGTTTTTTGTCAACAGTTAATGTACCTCTGGGCAGCTCACAATCAGAATGTGAACAAGATAGTCTTTCCCTGTTGTTTGTTAATACATCAATAGCAAATTTAAACCACTATATAAAAATATTGATTAGAGCCATCCAGGAACATTTGATACTGGTTTTGTAATTTATAACAGACATTTTCTCTTAAAGTAATTGTTAACACTAGTCAGCAGATTTGACAAGCAAATTATGTTCATGTAAACTGATGCAAATTATCATGAAGGATGATGGATTTGAGACTGTGGTTCAATCCAAGCATATTAACTTTAGGGGGGCTTTCTAAGCATTGGTGGGTTTTGGTATTCATACCTGTTGTTCCTGGTATTTTATGATGACCAAGCACACAACTGGCAGAGAAGAGCCTTCAGCAATGTTCAGTAGCATGTTAGGGAAGCCAGCCCTGGCATACCTATAGGAATATCTCTATTCCCATCTGTGAAATGTTAAAGACATGCATGTTCGCACAGTAAACACTGCCTATTCGTTTCAGCTCTATAGCTGTGTGCAACATGAGTCAGCCTATGGCCAGGGATTTCGGGAGAGCAGCAGCACACTGGAGTCTTCTTGGCTCTCAAAACCCTGGTACCACAGTGCAGTGAGATGAAGCTTGGCTGGTGTCAGAGATGGGTACAGCTGAGCATTTATCTGAGACCCAATGCCACCAGCTTGGCTCTTTCTTACCATGCACTGCCTCCAACCAGTTTACAGACAGTATTGTCTCCCAACAAGTTTAGGTCCTGGACCAAGATGAGCCAGCACATCTCTGAAGTTCATCAATTAACCTAGCACAAGGATGGCCAAACTTGGGAGCCACATGTGACTCTTTCACACATATCGTGTGGCTCTTGAAGCCCCCACTGCCCCATCGGTTGGCTTGGAAAAGGCATTTCTCTGCTTGGAGAATGCATTTAAAATTGCTTTCTTTCCACCTCTCCCTTCCCCATCTATTTTCCTTCCCTCCTTGCTTATGGTTCCCAAACATCTGATCTTTATTCTATGTGGCTCTTACATTAAGCAAGTTTGGCCACCCCTGACCTAGGGCATTCCTTTCCATTCCTCCCTGGCTGTGCCTCTGTGTCTTTCCACACCAAAACTACATAAGGGACCTGCTAATCCATGTTGCCCCAGAGGCCTAAAAAGCTGGAGCTGGTCTAGAAATAAAACATGAACCTTGGATGACACTGAGCTATGAAATACGGAACAGCAGGCAAACCTAATGTCTGTGTCCCAAAATGCATTTTAACAAGGGAAAAGGTTCAGATCTTAAATTATACACTGCTTATACCCACTGGAAACATAATTCCGAGTCCATTTCCCTTAAAATAACAAGAAAATCTTGGCTCTCTTACTTGAAGGAAGAGCTCAGATCCCTTATATATATATAATATATTCTCTTTTAAAAACAGGAAGGAGAGAAAGAAATTATACTTTTAACTTACAGGAATCTTTTGTTTTGCAAGGGCAGCAGATGCAAAGCTATCCGCAGAACATACTTTGGTTGCATTTCTCGATTAGAGAGATACCCAGAACTGTAATTTTGAAAATTCACCCATGGTTTAAAATATCACATATGCCTCCATGCAGACTAAAGCATTCAAGCCTCTGTAGACACAAGCCTTCCTTTGACTATCTTGTTGTAAAAGGCAGATGTTGATTTTATCAATGTTTCTTTTTCTGGAACAGCTTTGGACAATAGCCAGGCTCTTGGGGGGTTTCATTTGATATTTGCAAGGCTTCTGGTACGGACTTAAAGAGTGTGTGTGTAGCGGGGAGAGGTTTACATTGTATTTTGGGCCTTTTTACTGCTTTGTTGGCTTTTTACTGAAGTCTCCCCCCCTCCCCTTTTAAATTCAGCTAGGTTAAATAAGAAAAGCAACTGCAGAAACACAAAGCCACATGAGAAAAGAAAAATACAAGTAATGTTATCTTGGCTGCTGAGATTAGAATCCTCCAATCAAAACCTGCCAGATGAAAGGCGCACAGCAGCACCTTTGAAGTGGTTTAGGACTAGATTTCCAAGGCAGCCACTGCTCCGCCAAGACGAACACAGAATTAAACAAAGTGAAGGAACTAAAGGTTCACTTAGTCCAGGGGTGGCCAAACTGTGGCTCAGGAGCAACGTGTGGCTCTGTCACATACATTGTGTGGCTCTCAAAGCCCCCACTACCCTGTCAGCTGGGCTTGGAGAAGACATTTGTCTCTTCAAGTCACTTCTCTAAGCCAAGCCAGCAGGTGGCTTGGAAAATGCATTTAAAGTTAAAGAGCCAGTTTGGTGTAGTGGTTAAGTGTGTGGACTCTTATCTGGGAGAACCGGGTTTGATTCCCCACTCCTCCACTTGCAACTGCTGGAATGGCCTTGGGTCAGCCATAGCTCTGGCAGAGGTTGTCCTTGAAAGGGCAGCTGCTGTGAGAGCCCTCTCAGCCCCACCCACCTCACAGGGTGTCTGTTGTGGGGGAGAAAGGTAAAGGAGATTGTGAGCCGCTCTGAGACTCTTCAGAGTGGAGGGTGGGATATAAGTCCAATATCTTCTTCATCTTCTTCTTCTTTCCACTTCCCTCTCTCCCCATCCATTTGCTTGCCTTCCTTGTGACACTCAAGCAGCTGATGTTTATTCTATGTGGCTCTTATGTTAAGCAAGTCTGGCCACCCCTGACCTAGTCTTACCTCATTGCCAAAAAGAGGAGCTCTGCTCCTCCAGATCAGGCTACAATAAATAATGTCTCATTCAAGATCCAACTATAGGAGATGGTGATCACAACTCTCCCATTGTCTTTTCAAACTACATTCCATTCTAGGGTTTCCAGGTCCCCCCTAGTCATTGATGTGTGTGGGGGATAGGGTTGCCAGATCCAAATTGGGACACTCCTGAAAGTTTGAGGATAGGGCCTGGAGAGGACAGAGACCTCAGTGGTCTATAATGTCATAAAGCCCACCCTGCAGAGCATCCATTTTCTCCAGAAGAACTGATCTTTGTAGTCTGGAGATTAGTTGTAAGTCTGGGGGAACTGCAGGTCCCACCTGGAGGCTGGCATCCCTATAACCTGGGTATACAGACCTCAGATTTCAAGCAGGGCTGCACAGGAAGGGAGAGAGTGTCTAGCCTTTCCACTTCTGCAAGCCAATAGAAAATGTCTCCACGTTCACAATCTATTTATGGAAGGAAACAAAGACGGGCTCTACCCTTCCAGCGCTAACTTGCAAACAGGTCTGGGTTTCTAGGTCCTTTCTGGCCACCAGTGGGGTGTTTAGAGTGTGTGTGTGTGGGGGGGTAGTTTTGCCAGCTCCAGATTGGGAAGCTCCTGGAGATTTAGGGATGGAGCCTGGGGGGGCACAGTTTCCTTTTTCTCATTAACTTTATGGAAATAATTATAAAAGAGTACATTCTCTTTGTGCATGGTTTCCCTGCATGTCTTCTAGGCTAGCATAAAAGAAGGAAGGGGTTCCTGGGCTTAAAGGTGCTTTCATTGTATTTCTCCCATGGGATCCAGGGAACTGGGCAAAGGAAGCTCTGGCTCTTACCCTCCCTCTCCAGGGGCTCCAAGAATGAGACTAGCAGATATATGAGTTAGAAGAAGAGTACACTATATGTGAGTTAGAAGAAGAGTACACTACGCCACTCTGGCTTTCTAGAGTTAGAGAGCTGTTGTATCTGCAGCTATTACAAGAGAAGGAGCAGGGTCACACGGGAGAAAGTGTTAGGAGTAACTGGTTAGTTGATCTAGTTGTAAGTCAATCTGTGCTCAGCGACAGCATGGCTTCATCAGATGGACAGCTGCCTGCAGTCAGCTGTCAGCCAGTAACTGAACAGCTGGTTGCAGCTGGCTTCCAGCCAGAAGGAGAACAAGAAGAGATCAGCTGATCAGGAGTCAAAGAAAGAGTGAGAAGAAAGCAGACAGGAGCCAGTTGCTCGGGAGCCTGATAGGAGACCTCTGGGGGCCTGATTCAGCCCCTGGGATGCATTTGACACCCCTGGTCTACATAGTGAAGCTTAAGAGACAGAGGCAGAACTAATCTAAAGTACCTTGGATGGATCTGGATGCACAGAGGCATCCAGCCTCCATTGTGGGAAAGAAGAGAGCAGCATCATGCCCCTTCCCTGCTGTGTGTATGAGAGAAGAGAGTGTGAGAGGACAGAAGGGAAGGCAGTTGTTTCCCTGTAATCTATCACTCTACATCAGGGGTGGCCAACGGTAGCTCTCCAGATGTTTTTTGCCTACAACTCCCATCAGCCCCAGTCAGCACGGCCAGTGGCTGGGGCTGATGGGAGTTGTAGGCAAAAAACATCTGGAGAGCTACTGTTGGCCACCCCTGCTCTACATCAAAGGGACAGAGACAGGAGAGTAAACAGGGAGAAAATACAAAGTAGGAGTCAAGTTGCATCTTTAAGACCAACAAAGTTTTATTCAGAATGTAAGCTTTTGTATGCATGCATACTTTTTCAGACGAGGGGAAAGGGTACAGAAGAAGTATGTATGCACCCAAAAGCTTACATTCTGAACTTTATTGGTCTTAAAGGTGCAACATGACTCCTACTTTGTTCTACTGCTTCAGACCAACACGGCTGCCCACTTGGCTCTATCTACAGGGAGAAAATGCAGTTTGCCTCTCTATCTCATTGACTTCTTCTTGGAGAAACATCGACTGCGGGGTGACATGATAGAGGTTTACAAGATAATGCATGGGATGGAGAAAGTAGAGAAAGAAGTACTTTTCTCCCTTTCTCACAATACAAGAACTCATGGGCATTCGATGAAATTGCTAAGCAGTCAGGTTAAAACAGATAAAAGGAAGTACTTCTTCACCCAAAGGGTGATTAACATGTGGAATTCACTGCCACAGGAGGTGGTGGCGGCCACAAGCATAGACAGCTTCAAAGGGGGTGAGATAAAAATATGGAGCAGAGGTCCATCAGTGGCTATTAACCACAATGTGTATATATATGTGTGTGTGTGTGTGTGTGTGTGTGTGTGTATAAAATTTTAGCCACTGTGTGACACAGAGTGTTGGACTGGATGGGCCATTGGCCTGATCCAACATGGCTTCTCTTATGTTCTTGTGTTCTTTGCAGCTCCCTCCCCCGCCCCCCCGGGAGTCTGAGGCTTGCGTAAGTTACTAGGCCTTCTCTTCCAATAGAAAGTACCAAGCGTGGAGTTACTTGTCAGTACACTTTCGCCTGGCATGCCTGTCCCTGCCTCCCAAATGCTCCTGAGTGTCCTAGACTACTGCTTGGCAACTCTAGGAGAAGCTCAATAGGGATATGATGCCAAAGAGTCCACCCCCAGGAGCTGCCATTTTCTCCAGGGAAAGCAAAGTCTTTATAACAGTACACGACCTCCAGGCCTCCCCTGGAGGTTGATGACCCTATCCCAGGAGGCTTGGGAAACTTGCTTGGCTGGAACTTCCCACAAATCTCACCATCAGAACCAAACACCCTTCAGACTGTAACCCCATGCTGTGTATTTACTTTTTGCAAATACATTTTATTTCCATTTTTAAAAGAAAGTTTTTTGGACTTGCCTGATGGGTAACTAGGGTTGCCAAGTCCAATTCAAGAAATATCTGGGGACTTTGGGAGTGGAGCCAGGAGACTTTGGGGGTGGAGCCAGGAGACATTAAGGGTGGAGCCAAGATGAAGGCTGTGACAAGCATAATTGAACTCCAAAGGGAGTTCTGGCCATCACATTTAAAGGGACGGCACACCTTTTCAATTCCTTCCTTCCATAGGAAATAATGGAAAGGGGCACCTTTTTGGGGGGCTCATAGAATTGGACCCCCTGGCCCAATCTTTTTGAAACTTGGAGGGTATTTTGGGGGGAGGCACTAGATGCTATACTGAAAATGTGGTGTCTCTACCCCAAAACACAGCCCCTCCACAGCCCCAGATACCCGCGGATCAATTCTCCATGATTTCCTATGGGAATAAATCTCCATAGGGAATAATAGAATTCCCAGCAGACCTTTCCCTCCCCTCCCTCCGCTTTCTGACGACCCTGAAGCAGGGGGAGGGTCTCCAAACCGGGTGATCCCCTGCCCCCACCTGGGGACTGGCAACCCTATGGGTAACAGAAAAATGAAATTCACACCGGAGCATCAGGGGTGTCACTAGAAGATGCCGAAGTATGAGAATATATCTTGCAGGAATATGACAAAACTGACCAACGGAAACATCATTCCCTTCCTGTCACTGCATGCTGAAGGCGTTGCAATACCCAGTTCCTCGGGGCCCGTGAGGCTACCCTCTTCCAGCTGGCTTTTGCCTAATATGGAATTTACTGCAGAAGAAATACCGTTGCCACGGAAAAACTGTAAGATGGATAACACCGAGATTTTAGCACCAAATTAATTGATGGTTTTAATGTAGGTTAATAATATGTATATAGGATTGTAATATGTTTTGAAAACACCTTGTAATATGTTTTGAAAACTGTTGAAATGTAGCATATTATGTTATCCCATGCGAGCCGCCCTGAGCCTGCTCTGGCAGGGAAGGCGGAATATAAATTAAAGATGATGATTATGATATTATTATAATTATTATCATCATCATCATCATCCTTAGGCAAGGAACAATGTACGTAGATGCAAGACATCCTCCTCTTGTTTCTACCAAGGTGATGGAACACACTAAATAATGTTTATGGCTATTAAAATAATGGGATTCCAAACCCCTGGATGCTGTACCTACAGATGTGAAGGTCATTCTTGACACTTAATAAATAACAGCAACGGTATTGCTTTCTGCCTCCTTTTAATCTTACCATAAAGAGAGGAGGACTTTAAAATGTCACCTCGTATTTTCTTCATCTGTGCTTCTGCCACTCACAGAGGCTTCTTTTTAGCCACATCTTCCCTGGAGGGAGGGGGGGGGAGAGAAAAGAATGATGGATACTGGGTGTTTTCAAAGTAATTTTAAAATGTTCTTCCCCTCCAGAAATAACCTGTTGGAAAGAATGTAGTATCTTTGAAAGGTGGTGCTAATACTTAAAAGAAGCTAGAAGCCCTACTAAATGGACATCCCTGACATTATAAAGCTGTTGGCTAGAGTCAGGGCTGTCATTGATGAATGGAAAGTTGAACAAAAGAGGGGGGGGAGAGCAGAGAGTCAGCAGACTGAGAAAATCACATCATAAAACACAAGGTAACCAGTTTGACTTGACTGAGATGCAGTGTAAACAGACTCTACAGAATAGGCAGCTGTGAGTAAAACCAAACTGCTACAGTTAAATATCGAAAGCAACTGCACATTCAGATATGCATGTACATAAAGCAGTTTAAGCAACAAGCAAACACAACATTCTCATGATGCTCCATCTAAACAGCAGTTCCCAAACTTTTTTGAACACCCGCACCCTTAGTTCCATAAACTCATCTCTGGTGCCCCCTACCCTAAAAAAGCCATTAGTTATAATAGCAGTTTGCACAACCCACTATGGAAGATAATCACAATAACATTCAAAACGGTAACGATTAATTGCATGTTTATTCAAAATACAATTACAATATTTCAGTGTAATTTATTCAACAAAATTTATGAACTTGATCCAGTGATACCAGCTTTTCAATGACTGCAAAATAAAAAAACAACCTAATAGTTCCTACCAAATTTCAGTACTTTGTAGAGGCAGAAACTTGGAGTGCCACTTGCCGGCACAGTGCCTGATTAATTGTAAATAAGTGAACAACACAGTCAAAGTGGTCCACTCAAGCAACCTACCTCACAAGTAATCCCACCCCCCAGGGGTCAGTACCACTCAGAAACCACTGATCTAAACTATTCTAGCCACCTCATGGTGGCATACAACTGCAGAAAATGGCATATTATTTATTTTATTTACTTTATTTATATCTCACCTTTCTCCTGAATGAGGACCCAAAATAGCTTACATTATTCTCCTCTCTCACCCAGCAAGTTTCCGTGGCAGAGAAGTGGATTTGAAACTGGGTCTCCAAGATCCTAACCTGACACTTTAACCATTACACCATGCTGTCTCTCAGCCAATAACAAGCACATGTGGCACAGACAACAGGTCAGACATCTCTTAGGAAAGTTTTTATTTCAAACATTTTTAGCCACCATTTACCTTTCAAAGCCCCATTCTGCTACAGGTAAGTTATGCAGCCAGCCTCTGTTAGCCCAGCTGTAAAATGGTACAGCAGGAGAAGATTATGAGCAGAAACAAAACAGAGAATGTAGAGTATTTTGCCAAATTTAAATACTGCACAAAATACATATAAACAGGTGGCAATACATGGCTTGTGAATAAGCGCAAAAACAAGAACTAGAGATAGACTGAGATGAGTGGATGCCAGCCACCACACAAAACACACCGGTACTATACAGATCAGTGCTATCACAGTACCCTGTTGGTAGGGTTGACAGCCTCCAGGTGAGGCCTGGAGATTTACTGCTTTTACAATTGATCTCCAGCTGGCAGAGATCAGCTACCCTGGAGAAAAGGGCTGCTTTGAAGGGTGGACTCTATGCACTGTACCATGCTGAAGCCCCTCCCCTCCTGAAACCCCACCCTCTCCCAGCTCCACCCCCAAAGTCTCCAGGTATTTTCCAACATAAGCCTGGCAACCCTACCTGTTCGTGGGGCTCATCCAATAGAAGCAGCTGTGTTCAAATAGGGTATGATTTATACATGGACATTTTTTTATTCTTCCTTTTCTCCAGGGAGATCATACCTATGGCGTCTTCCCCCCATTTTATCTTCACAACAATCTTATGAAATACATTAGGCTGTGAAGTAGCAAATGGTCATCTGCTGAGCTTCACAGAAAATAGAAGATCTGAACCTTGTTCTAGCCCAGCCATGGCAACACACTGTTGCGGCCTCCCCCATCCCGCTTAAAGAGCTGCACTGAGCTCACGACGAACATTACCCTTTTATCCTGTAAGGGTAAACCATTTCAGCCCAGGGCAGCCACAGGAAAAACCTAGACCAGGGGTGGCCAAACTTGCTTAATGTAAGAGCCACATAGAATAAATGTCAGACTTTAAGAGCTGCAAGACATGAATGTCAGACATTTGAGAGCTGCAAGACATGAACGTCAGATGTTTGAGGGAGGGGAGGAAAATGGGGAGAGGTGGAAAGAAAGCAACTTTAGCTTTAAATGCCTTCTCCAAGCCAGCCAATAGGGTGGTGGGGGTTTTGAGAGCCACACAATATGTGTGAAAGAGCCACATGTGGCTCCTGAGTCACAGTTTGACCACTCCTGACCTAGACAATGCTAAGATCCAGCTGTTTCCAACAGTGCCAGGCTGGTTGGTGTGTAGCTTCTGTTATGCTTTTGGTGTACCACTGCAAATCTACCAGGAAGGCAGCTTGTGACTTTGCCTTCACATGGCTTCACTGCATAGCAGCCAAGATAAAAGTCAACTTGGGATAAAAAGGATACTGGAAACTAACATGGGGTATAATTGCCCCTGGGTGCTGCTGTGTACTGCAACAAAAAAGAAAATGTACCTTAAATCAAGGTGGGAGGGGGAGTTTCATTGGCTTTTGTACCTGGCGAAGTTTTATTCATTTTTCTGCACTGTATCTACCACTAAAGCTCAAGAAGACGCTAAGAAAGATTAATAGTATGGACTAAGATACAATATTTGGTAGATAGTACACATCTACCTACACAACTGTCAAAGATGATTGCATATTTTTTTTCAGAAGCAAAAAGCAAAAATCATAATAATAATGAAATCTTCCAGCCCCCAAATAATCGTGCATACGCTTGTGTGATGCCTTTTCAAAACACATCTGGGTGTCTATTTTATGCATCAATGCGGATAGCGGTAAGCAAAAGTCCCCAACACATCCTCAACTGCTGGAAGCACTGAAGATTATTTTGCTGGTGATAGAGAACTAGAGGGCAAGAGGAGCAAATGGATCTTCCGTCCTCTCTCTCTTTTCCATTCTCCTCCTTGGAGAGAATTCTCCTTGAAAGCAAGCACCCTCATGAATAATGGCTGCCCTCTATGGATTTGCATCAAGCCACCGTGGCTGCTGTCCAGTCACATTTAAGGTTCCATTTGACAGCTGTATGTGTATAAAAGTGCTGTCAAGTCACAGCTGACTTACGGTGACCCCAAAGGTTTTTCAGGGCACGAGATGAACAGAGGTGGGTTTGCCATCGCCTCCCTCTCCTTTGGTGGTCTCTCATTTAATCCTAACCAAGCCTGACCCTGCTTAGTTTCTGAAATCTGATGAGATTGGGCTAGTCTGAGCTATTCAGGTCAAGGCACTTCAGCTACCAAAGGGCAACGGCCACAGGCTCCAACTAAGTGTGAATGAGATGCTTTTGCCTCCCACTGCAGACGACAGGGAAGCCCGACAGGATGCAGTCCTGGTCCATGGTGGTGTGACCTGAATGGTTAACCGGTCAACATGAGGGCAGTTCAAGTCACCCATTAATGGCTGCTTCAGAGCTACTGGTAGGGTGGAGGAATGCAGGGCTTTTTTTTTGTAGCAGGAACTCCTTTGCATAGTAGGCCACACACCTCTGATGTAGCCAATCCTCCTGGAGCTGACAATAGGTCTCGTAATAAGAGCCCTGTAAGCTCTTGGAGGATTGACTACATCATGGGGGTGTGGCCTAATATGCAAAGGAGTTCCTGCTACAAAAAAGCCCTGAGGAATAGTATAATGCTTTATGGCTTTGGAAGCCTGATCATTCCACCCACAGCCATTCGGTGGAGGAGATTCTCAGTTTTCTACTTAATCAGACTTGATGCCCACTTTCACATACTGCACAGAGCAATGACTGTCCCTGCCTTAAGGAAGCTCTAGGATGCTACAAGATCCCTAATGACTGGGGTGTTGCCATAGCTGGGAGCAGGTGGAGAAGGGGAGAGAGGGCTCCCTCTCTGTTGCTTCCCGGCTGCTGCTACGACAGTCATGTAAGGGCAGTGGGTGGGGGGGAGTTGGAGGGAAAGCCATTCCAAATGAATTTATAATTCCTGGAATGCAACTTTTTGGAGCGTTTTCTAATGTTGCTCATAATTGCCGGCTCGATTCCAAATTGAGCCAGGGGGAGCCCATTCATCACTGGTTTAGCGTAATTATCCAATCATTAGTCGGGCTGATTTCAAATTTCTCATCCCTGCTGCTTTGACCTGAAAATCCCCTTTACAATGTTGCTTCTCGCTTGTCTAAACCGGAGCTGCAATTGTTTATTTTTTTACCGTTTTCCATTTCTCACACCAGCTATACTTGCTGTGCACATTTTCCAATGTTTATTTGTGTGTCAGTAAATCAGACACATATGCATGACCTACACATACTGTATGCATAAATCTGGTACAAAGCTTTCTTTGTAGCAGGAACTCCTTTGCATATTAGGCCACACATCCCTGATGTAGCCAATCCTCCAAGAACCTGCAGTAGGCCCTGTACTAAGAGCCCTGTAAGCTCTTGGAGGATTGGCTACATAAGAGGGGCTGTAGCCTAATATGCAAAGAAGTTCCTGCTACAAAAAAAGCCCTGGGCCTTGACAGCTTTGGTACATAACAAATTCCTGTCTTCTGCTTCCCAAGTTCAAATCAGGTCCTCGAGAAATACTGTTCTTAGACCTGCCTCCCCCAAATATCATTTGATCTTCAATGAGGAAGTCCTCCAGATTTGCATATCTGGCTTAACAGTCTCAAAATTGTACTGAGCAATTCCTCAAGTTTCTCCCTTCTCTATATTTCCATGCCAAGCTGATCTCCCTCAAAGGTTTCATTTTCTTTAGGGGAGCAATAGTACTGTAATTTCTTGTATCATAATCTCATAATTTAGCAGGGCTGCTCTTGGTTGCGACTGCAAACAGTTTAAATTCTAGTGGTTCTGGCTCAGCAATATTTCAGTAGTGTATCTTTCTTTGTATCTTCGCTTGCTTTCATAAGGGGCTGTCAAATTCTTTTCTCTGCCTTTTCCCCTTTATTGCATTTCTGGACACATTAAGCAGAGTGTTGAGTTGCTCTTTTCTGTTAATATCTTCTTCTGTTATTTACTCAAACAGCCATCTTTCCTTTATGCCCTGGGTGGCTGCTCCAATGTGCAATGGACTTACACCAACCTCTACTTATTTTACTAACAACTCTGAGAATCTGTTGTAGTTAGCCAATATATTTTTTTAGTAATAAAAGGCTAATTACACACAACTCACACAATTATGGAGTAATTTCTGCAGACAGAAAGGGGGGAGAAAAAAAATCCCTGTTAGAGATTGCTTCTATCCCCTCAAAGACAAAAGCCTCATGCCCTGACCTGGATAGCCCGGGCAAGCCCAATCTTGGAAGCTAAACAGGACAATTCTGGCAAGCATTTGCATGGGAGACCCTGGAATACCAGGAGTCGGGGAGGCAGGGACAGGCTTTATTCAGTCATCTCCCTGAATATCTTTCAGTCCCCCAGTAGGGGTCAGTCACCAGAGGTCACCATGACTTCCAGGTGCACTCACAAATGCACACACACACACACACACACAAATAAAAAATACCACCAAAAAAAGGGAAAAGCCTGGTTTAAGCAGAATGCAAAACTATTATCTACTGTCTCTACATATAGTTTACAAAACCAGGGCTGTGCATTCAGATTCCAGTTTGTCTCAATAAATGATGGTTTCAGCACCTTTGATCTTTCCCCTAGCACCTCTGCAGAGCCCCAGACCAACCATAGAAAAAAATTTGTTGTTATTGACTTATGGTAACCCCCGGTAGGGTTTTCAGGAAAAGAGATGAACAAAGGTGGTTTGCCATTGCCTGCCTCCATATCATGACCCTGGTATTCCTTGGTGGTCTCCTATCCAAATACTAGCTAGGGTTAACCCTGCTTAGCTTCCAAGGTCTGATGAGATCAGACTAACCTGGGCTATCTAGATCAAGGCTAGGAAAAATCATAAGATATGATGAGATCAGGCTAGCCTGGGCTATCAATTAGGCCTAGGAAAAACCATAAGTTATGGTTAATAAACCAATATCAAACCATGGCTTCAAATTATGGATCCATGTATGATCAACCAGCATTTGGCTGATCATACCATTTTGTCTTTTGGATAGCTCTGTGCTAAATATCAAATCACAAGTTCAGCGTGGCATAGTGGTTAGAGTGTCAGATTCGAATTGGTGAGACCTTGGTTTGAATCCCTGCTCTGGCTGTGGATGCTCATTGGGTGACATTGGGCCAATCACAAAGCCCCAACCTAGCCTACCTCACAGGTTTGTTGTGAGGATAAAAGAGGAGTGGACAATGTGAGCCATGTTGACTCTCCAATGGAGGAGAAGGTGGGGCATAAATAATAATAATAAGATGATAGTGGATTTATAACCCACCCTTCACTCTGAATCTCAGAGTCTCAGAGAGACTTACAATCTCCTTTACCTTCCTCCCCCACAACAGACACTCTGTAAGGTAGGTGGGACTGAGAGAGCTTCTACAGCAGCTGCCCTTTCAAGGATAACTCTAGGAGAGCCACGACTGACCCAAGGCCATTCCAGCAGCTAAGTGGGGCATCAAACCCGGTTCTCCCAGATAAGAATCCATGCACTTAACCACTACACCAAACTGGCTCTCAATGAAGTAAGTAAGTAAATAAATAAACAGAGATGGGGTTGCCAGTTCTGGGTGGGGAAATACTTGGAAATTTGGAGATGGGGGGTAAAGCCTGGGAGGGTGAAGACCTCAGTTGGGTATAATGTCATTGAGTGCACCCAACAAAGCAGCCATTTCCTCTGAGGAACTGCTCTCTATAAACTGGAGATCAATCATAACTCCAGGCCCCACCTGGAGGTTGGCAACCCTACTGAGCTGCTGCCAGTAAATCATTGGACAATATCGCCCATTCTTCCTATATTTCACACAGCAGAACCTTTAAAAATAATGCAAAGACCTAAGTTATTTTATTTTTTTACAAAGTCAGCAAACTTCCAACAAGGAAGTTTCAGTGCGTCTGAAAGACCTTGCACTAGGCTGAAAGACTGAGATCCCTTGATAAAAAGAGGACCCACTATTTCCCTTATTAAAAATTCCGTCTGCATTGTAAGTGGATTCATGGGTTATCTGTAAAAGGGTTGACATAATAAGGAAGTCTAGAGATAATCAAATCATTGTTCATAAAGAGATTCAGAAATGGGGAAAGGTCACAGAGGCAGCCTTCACCCGCATCGGAAAACTCGTGATCAGATTTGCCAAGCTGTTGAGTTAATGCAAACATGGGAGCCAATAACACAGAGAAAGGTTACACTTATCAAGGTGTTTCAGAAAATAAAAGCAAACGGGCTGCTTACACAGCATATTGAAAATTCTGCTGGGTGGACCTCTTTGGATACATGGAGCAATGCTTTGGCCATGTCTTCCTCTGAAGAAGAGGAATTGCAGTTTTATACCCCACCCTTCTCTTTGAAACAGAGACTCAGAGAGGCTCCTTTATCTTCTCCCCCCACAACAGACACCCTGGGAAGTGGGTGGGGCTGTGAGGGCTCTCACAGCAGCTGCCCTTTCAAGGATAACTCTTGTGAATGCTATGGCTAACCCAAGGCCATTCCAGCAGCTGCAAGTGGAGGAGTGGGGAATCAAACTTGGTTCTCCCAGATAAGAGTCCGCACACTTAACCAAACTGGCTCTGCAGCTCCTGAACAGCATGCTCCACTTAAGCAGGGCCTGAGCAGAAGATGGATGGATTGGGCTAAGCACAGATCGGTTTTGACACCAAATAATTGAAAACGTTGTCCTGAATTCTGCCCGGGCAAGCCCGATCTCATCAGATCTAAGAAGCTAAGCAAGGGTTGATTTTGGTAAGTACTTGGATGGGAGACCTCCTTGAAATACCAGTAGTCCAGAGAATAGGGGCAGGCTTAATTCAGCCACCTCTCTGAATATTCTCCAGGCCCCCAGAGTAAGGGTCAGTCACCAGAAGTCACCGTGTCTTCCAGGTGCAGAAACACATATGCACAAGCATATATAAACACAAATATATCCAAACCAAAAAAAAAAAAAATTGAATTTTTAAATCTTATTTACTATACTATATTGATATACTCAGGGCTTCTTTTGTAGAAAAAGCTCAGCAGAAACTCATTTGCACATTAGGCCACACCCCCAGCGCAAGCCAGCTGGAACTGCGTTCCTGCTCAAAAAAAAGGCCCTAGATATAATACTTTCCCCATATCAGGCTTTCTTCCCCAGCCACTATGACTTATTGCATATGTTCCTTTTGCAGCAGGGAAGTTAGGGTTAGAATGACATGCATCTACAGGACAGCGCCTATATAATACATGCCTGCTGAGTAACAATTCAGCTAGGTTACAAATGAAAATAATGCAAATTATAATCAGTTAAAGCCAACATTAAAGCCAATAAAATAAACAAAGCATACAGTTGATCTAAAACTGCAAACAGTGACCTCCCTTCTCCAAACCCTTATGGAACAAAAAAAGTTTTTTTCAGTTTCCTTTAAAAGGCAAAGAACCAGGCCAGAAAAACCAGGAGGAGGATACTCCATTGCACAGGGAATGTAGTTACCAAAATGGCTCAAGCCCTAATAAACCCCAACCTTGCATCCACGCAAGATGGTGGGCTACTTGGCAGATCTTTGTGGAGAGGGAAGATGCTCTGAAACTGACAATATTCTGACATTAAAAAATCAGGCTAAAAATTGACACCGAAGTATCATTATCTGGAGTGATAGTGTCAGAAAGTCCATCTGAAAGTCAATTTTCTGCCCGTGACAGTATCTAGAGTCTTTAGTAATAGAAGATAATTTTTAACCACAAATAGCAATGAAATCATGTCACGCAAATTAAGTCTTGCTAGTGTATTCAGGTCCTGCTTTGCCAGGACACATCCAAAATATTTAACCTTCTAAGTTTGAAGTTTTGGAGAGGGGGAAAAAAACAAAGTACAGTGCAGCCACCACAGCAAGTCTGAAATAATTCCACATACAAGTGTTAAATAATTACTGAGCAACGTGCAAGACGTTTCTCAGACTCCTGGGGGATTTTAACATGGGTTCTCAGTTCTTTCAGTTTCTCAACATTTCCCCCCCTCCCCCTTTTCGATGCGTTAACAATTTTTTCCTGGTATAAAGGTATTCAGACTTGCCACAATGGTACATTAGCATTCCTTGTCTCCAGTACACAAAAGAGAAGCAAAATGCTGCTATTATGGTGGGGGCGATATTTGGAGAGAAGGCTTTCTATTGTAGAGCCATGAGTCTGCACATAGAAAACTTCGTAAGTCCCATAGAACCTCAATCAACAAAGCCCAGGTGATTTACAACACAACCTCAAGCAGAGCTATGCCCTTCTCAGGGTTTAAAAGACCGTAGCTCTGCTTAGGACAGTACTGTTAGTGTCGGGATCCCAGATGCTTTCAACATTCTCATGACCACTTCTCCCTGGATTTTGGTGTTCCAGATCAACTAACTGGATGCTTTCACATGGCAACCGCTTGCAAGTGGATTTTGCTATTTGTACACAGTTAGAATCCAGTTGCGACGTGCGTTATTTTGTGCGTGTGAATGCACCCATTGTCTTTGTGGCTTTGGACCATTCCTGGGATGAAGAAGAGCACAAAAACGCCCTAAATGAATAAATAAAAAAATATGCACACAGTAAACTGTAGGGCAGAAAAACCAGCTAAGTTGTAGGGAAATCCTAACTTTTTTTATTAGTTAGGTTGAAAGGTGAATTTCCATCACAAGTCCAGCCCCTCCCCTTGAATCTGCCAAAAAAGAAAAAAGTGGGTTATTTAATTTTGTTCTACTTACATCCTGCCCTTCTCATGAAGCAGGCTCAGGGTGGGTTCCATCAGAAGGTTAAACAATTTCATGCAAAATTTTATTTTTGGTGTAGTTTTGGAGTAGGGCTTCGCTGCCTCCCCTCAAATTACAGCCCCCCCCCTTCAAAGCCCCACAAAATGCTGCTCCTAGGCGAACCCCAGGCACAGCATGGGGGGAGTCAAATATCTACCATAAGAGGGACCGACAGCCAAAAATCATCTCCCTCTTCCATCAGTGGAAATTTCCTTCCATCTTTATTATTCCTCTACTTAGTATTTAGAAAACATATACGCCACCTGCCCAGATCTGGATAGCCCTGATCTCATCGGATCTTGGAAGCTAAGCAGTATTGGCCCTGAACAACACTGGAGTTCCAGTAGCATCTTTAAGATCAACAAAGCTTTATTGAGAATGTAAGCTTTCATGTGCTAAAAAGCACACTTCATCAGAAAATAGGATGGGATGGAATTAGAAGGCCTACATGTAGAGAGAGTGGGCAGTGAATTAGTATGCAAAATAGTGGAAATGTTTTTGGCAGATTAAAAGAATGACAAGTGTTGGCCCTGGTCAGTATTTGGATGGGAGACCACCAAGGAAGTCTAGGGCAAGGGTGTAAAACATCTGGCCTGGGGGCTGAATCAGGCCCCTGGAGGGCTCCTATCAGCCCCCACCCCCGAGCAACTGGCTGTCATCTGCTTCCATCTCCCTCTCTCTTGCTTCCTTCTGTGTAACAGCTTGTTTTGCAAGGCTTGCTCAATCACACAGGAGCTACAGAGCAAAGCTTCTATTTTCTCCATTGGCTGAGGCTTCTCTCTCGGAGAGGGAGAGCTTGCTTTCCCAGGCTCTCTCAATCGCACAGCAGAGCTACTGAGCCAAACCTCTCTACCTTCTATTGGCTAGGCTCCTCCTCCTCCTGGTCCCCTGGGGAAGGCAAGAAAGAGCCAGAACTTCCTTTGCCCAGTTCCCTGGATCCCATGGGAGAAATACAAAGAAAGCACCTTTAAGACCAATGAGTGCTAATATTTTATGCATGTATTAAAAATATCTTTAATTGTTTGTGTCCTTTATAATATCTCTGCTATCCAATATTAAACAGATTCACATATGGCCCGGCCCAATATGGCCTGGCCCAGCAAGGTCTCATTTATGTCAGATCCGGACCTCATAACAAATGAGTTCAACACCCCTGGTCTAGGGCTACGGCTTAGAGGAAGGCAGTGACAAAACACCTCTGAATATCACTTACCTTGAAAACCCTATGGGGTCGCCATAGGTCAGTTGCGATTTGATAGCACTTTACACCAGTGTAAGCCACTTTCCCACTTCTTTCAAAACAGCGAGTAAAGCGGCATGAAAAGCCATTAAAAAAAACAAGTAAAAGCAATAAAATGGGGGGGGGGATTATTTTGAAAACAAAACAAAAATCCCAACAGCCCCAATAAGGTAAAGGAAAAGTCCAATAATGTCACAGAAATATAAATTATTCCAAAACCCTAGGAAACGTTTTATAAAAGCATCAACCCAATACCAAAAATAAATCAATGTAAATGCCTCACAAATTTGCATGAGGGTATCCCATCCATAACTTAAAAGGCCCTTTTCTGTGGTCACCACCCATCTGATCTCTGATGCCTTCAGATTTAGTCTCAACAGCCACAGATGCTTCTATGGCCTTGGACCTACCTATCTGCGGGGCCACCTTGTCCCACATGTTCCCCAGAGAGAACTTCGATCAAGTTCTCAAAATCTTCTGGTTGTCCGTGGGTCAAAAGAGGCAAGGCTAAATTCCACCAGAGCAAGAGCCTTCTCTGTGGCAGCCCCAATAATCTAGAATAACCTCCCGGAAGCCATCAGATGGCATATGACATCTAAATGGGAGAAGGTTGCTACTCCACCTGGACTTATCTTGTATTAATATCAACCACCTAGGATGCAATGGCCTTGGAGAGAGGATGACACCACATGATCCACCTATAATAGATGTAGTAGCTGTGGTTTTATTGGATCGTTTTACTGTTATGGTCTTAATATTGTTTACTAATGTTGCCTCTGTTTACTTTATGCTGTTAGCCACCTTGAGTCTTCACAGAATAGGCGGGATATAAATCTAACGTAATAAATAAACAAATAATGGGAAGGAAGTAATGCTACATTTCAGGATACAGAATTTATTCAAATGTGGATGCAGGCAAGTTTAAAAGCAGTATAGTGTAAGGAACCTGTGACTTTGTTCTCTCCTTTTTTCCCATTTTAGCTATCCTTAGTAAGAAAGGTTTCTTCCTGAAAGGTGATATGATTCTTGATTTCAAAAAAATCTGAACAGCAGAGCTTTATCACTGTCATGCACTTGAATTAGGGAAGCAGAAGTTATCACTACATAAGTAGTACTATTTTTGTCCCTTATGACTGATACTGCAATTTGCATCATCTAGAGACTTCCATCATCTTCAACACTGTGCTCTTCAAAGCCTACGGATCTCTGTGCCAACTCTGGTCTTCTCATTTTTATTTGTGTGCCTTCTGCATTTGGCCTTGCACTTCTTTTAGTCAAACTGGTGTCCCTAAGTCCATCATGATTGCAGATTCAAAGGTATGTGGACCAGTGAGGAAGGATGAAAGAGCTTCCAGCTGGCAGGAACATAGCAGAGGCCAGCTGCTACAGAAACACGATTAGGAAAATAAGTGCCTCAGGGCTGCAGGATCAGCCTTGATGCCAAGGCAGGTGTTGGCTACTGCAATGAGTGAGAGCTTTCCAATGCATCTCACCCTAAGAAGGCAATTGCTGCTATGTCAGTAGGCTGACAAAGGTCCCTTTTCCACAATTTTACCTGGGAGAAAACAATTTCATCCCATTGCTGCTTTTGGGGATGGGCTATGCGGTTCATCTATACTGCGGTGGGGGTAAGTACTGTCAAGTTGCAGCTGACATGTGGCAACCCTTCATGGGGTTTTTAAGAGACATTCAGAGGTGGTTTGCCATTGCCTGCCTCTACATAGCAATCGCGGACTTCGCTGGTGGTCTCCCATCCAAACACTGACCAGGGCAGACCCTCTTGGCTTCTGAAATCTAATGAGATCAGGCTAGCCTGGGCCGTTCAGGTCATCAACATGAGCTCTAGGTATACGCTAGAGCAAGGGTGTCAAATTCATTTATGAGGGCCGCATCTGACATAAATGAGACTTTATTGGGCCGGGCCATGCCAGGTTGGGCCAAGCCATGTCAGGCCAGGCCATGTGTGCACCTATTTAAGATTAGAAACTTTATAAAGGATACAGATAAACACAATTCAATGGCAGTTACAGCAAACAGATTGGTAGAGGTGTTTAGCCATTTCCTGACTGAATTACTAGAGTTTTCCTTATTCTTGTGGCAAGCCAGCCAAATTTTGCTAATTTGTATGTAACCTCAGGGTTCTTATCGTCAAGAAGATTCTTAAGGAGTTGCAGTTTTTGACTACTGGTAAAAGGTGTGGCCATGGAAAATGGAAGTACTTCATGAAGATCATTATAAGCCTCACAAATATGACATGGACTAAAGATTCAATGCCATCATTGCAGCAGGGACATAATCGTTCTTGTTAGTGTAGGTCCTGTCGAAAAAAATAACTCCATCCTTTGCAAACTTTATTCCAAATATTCTCTCAACTGTTGCTAACAACTTTTAAAATTCTCAAATCGTAAGTTGTTGGCACTGGTGTGGTTTGCTGTGTTGCCTCTGACGGAAATGTCAGCATGTAGTACTGTTTCTTACAAACCCCTTATTAAATAGGCATTCCACACATGTCAGCATTCAACAGATCATTTCATACAAGCACCATCCATGGAGAATCTCTCCCAAAGAAGCAGCCATTTCTTAGGCTGTGAATGGCACCATTCAAACACCATACCAAACTGTGGCTTAGGAAGTTTAACTCTGGTGTGGTGTAATGCCTTACTGGAAAAGTCATGGCTTGCGGCAAACCAGAATCAGAAACCCTGCACTGATGTGTGTTTGCAGAGAGCAGTTGATGCTAACTATGGTTCAGCATGATTACGCCTGTCTCATCATCTTCTGCGGCCAGTGGTGAACAGATTGAAAACAAAAACAGACAATTCTAAATCATGGTTTGCTTCTACGTTTGTAAGCTCAAACCATGGATTGAGTTCTACAACAGAGTTCCATAGTTTTCATGCTTATGGAAGTTCAACTATGGCATCTTAGAAGAAGATATTGGATTTATATCCCGCCCTCCACTCCGAAGAGTCTCAGAGCGGCTCACAATCTCCTTTACCTTCCTCCCCCACAACAGACACCCTGTGAGGGGGGTGGGGCTGGAGATGGCTCTCACAGCAGCTCCCCTTTCAAGGACAACCTCTGCCAGAGCTATGCCTGACCCAAGGCCATTCCAGCAGGTGCAAGTGGAGGAGTGGGGAATCAAACCTGGTTCTCCTAGATAAGAGTCCGCACACTTAACCACTACACCAAACTGGCTCTGAAAGGACGAACCACAGTTTGTAACTGGTTGGTAAACCAGAACCAGAAAATGTAGTTTGAAATGGGCTTGCAAACCATGGTTTGTGTGAATTATGTTTTAATGTGAATAGGCATTGCTTTGCTTCTAGAGGTTGCTCCACTAGGGAACCAGAATGGCATTTACAAAGTGAAAGCAGACAAGCAAGCTTTAAACTATGTTTTGCTTGTTTTACCATTGGAAACTCAAAACCATGGTTTTGGTTCCCAGCTATAGCTAGTACAGTC
This sequence comes from Heteronotia binoei, assembly GCF_032191835.1. Taxonomy (NCBI): domain Eukaryota; kingdom Metazoa; phylum Chordata; class Lepidosauria; order Squamata; family Gekkonidae; genus Heteronotia; species Heteronotia binoei. The sequence continues at coordinate 64,662,145 of NC_083233.1, forward strand.
AGGGCTTTTTTGGTTGGAAAAACCCAGCAGGAAAATATTTGCATATTAGGCCAAACCCCCTTGATGCCAAGCCAGCCAGAACTGCATTCCTGTGCGTTCCTGCTCAAAAAAAAAAGCCCTGAGTACAGTCCACAGTTTGACACAGCAGAATGTTTGCAAATTCCTGGAAACGGAGCAAAGCCATGAGATGCAGTGATTTCTGGAAGAGCAGCAAGCAGGGCTTTTTTGTAGCAGGAACCCCCTTGCATATTAGGCCATGCCCCCCTGATGTAGCCAATCCTCCAAGAGCTTACAGGGCTCTTAATACAGGGCCTATTGTAAGCTCCAGGAGGATTGGCTACATCAGGGGTGTGTGGCCTAATATGCAAAGGACTTCCTGTTATTAAAAAAGCCCTGGCAGCAAGTAGCCACCAGGACTGAGATTTTGGTGGGAATGGGTAAGCTGGCACTTGATAGGAAGAAAATAGAAACTGATGCTTTATTAATTTGGAATTTGGCTTTCTAGTGGGTGTTTATTGCTCAGTTGCTTTTATTTGGTTATAAACCAGTTTCAATAAGCCCTTCATCTTCAAGATGGTGCAGGTTCTAAAACCCTTTTAAGAATGTATGTTATCTTTTAGCATCATTGACTCCTGCAAATCTTCTTGACATAGTTATTGAAGAAATCTGCTTTTGTAGCACAAGGGACTCCTTCATTTTGGAAGCTGATAACACAAGAGTGCATGGGTGGGAAAGTAAACTGGTGGGATATTGTTAGCTTTACTGACCTAAAAGAAATAGAATTATACACCTAAGGAACTCAATAAAGGCCACTGATATTATGTTTTGTGTTTTGAAGGTGCGTGTGATGGGCAAGCCGACATATTAAACCATCGCTTGTACTTCCCAGTATATTGAGTTACATCACTTGCTGTACATATTGATTTACACAAACGCCATGGAAAGCAAACAAAACTTGCCTTTGATCCAGGTGGCTTGCATATAACCAGCTTAGCCAGGTGGGTGCCCTCCTGCCTTGCTTCCCTTTTGAGCAAAACAACTTTAATGTCACATTAATTCTCTCTCTCCATGCCTTGATCCTTCTAGAACAAAAACTTCAACCATGCAAAGCTGGGTATAATTTGTCCAAAAAAAGTATGTTACTCAGAAAAGTGTGGCTTCCCACTTCTTTCTGGAAACAGGTGGATTCGGTTACTAACACTCTCAGGTGTTTGCCTTCTTGAGCAACCCCCAAGTTTCCATCTGAAGTGATTCAAAAAGAATTCACCTCTGTGTTCTGCTGGGCAACATTCATTGGTTCCAGTATTAGGCCTGATGATTCTGCCTTAACAAGTGGAAAAGTTGCTGACAACATCTTGCTGATACCAGGAAGAGCATCGGTCAGGATGGAATGCAAAAGCATGAAGACGATGAACAGCATATGCAAGCAGGTGTTTTGGGCTTTCAAACTGTCAGGTGCTAAAGAAAAAAAGCCCCTCTTCTGTATATTACTGGCCCCCATACACAATGGGGAGGGAGGCAAGGGTCAAAATAATTTCCCCCAAACCTTACTCTCTCTGAAAACTTCTGCCATTGCATAATATATTATTTTTGGCAGAACAGGATTCTGGAGTCACCGGTGTCCTTTTAAGGAAGCCCTCTCTTATGCTCAATGTTCCAAACTCAGGAGGAATTCAATTTGTTAAAAAATTGTTTCGATTCATTTTGTTTCAATGTGCTTTCCAAAAAAACGAGCACAGGAAGCAAAGCAGACAGCTGCCTTCTCCTAAGTACCTGATGGACCATTTAAAACTGGAGCCATGACCCTCCAAATGAGAGCAGCATGGGGAAAGTGACATCATGCCAGAACGCATGCATTTCCTTGTCCTCGACACCCCCCACCGCTGCACACACACCCAAACAAGGTTGCTACAATAGCCCTGAATGTTCTTGTTAGCATTCTGCTCCTTACTTTCAGGGCCTTTTTCATGCCAAGTAGAAAATATCCAAAGGGACAGCTTTGTGTTGCTACCTTTGTGGAAATCAACATCCGACCGTATGCAAAGAGACAGTGGCAACAGTTTCAGGTCAAGCAGCACAAAAAAGGCAGCGAGAAAACACTTCTGTGTTTTACAGCATCCACAGGTGGTACGTGCCACCGAGAATGCAAACCAGAACACTCGTTTTAAAAAATGAGAGAAAATATTTTGAAAATAACAGATGCCAGAGTCTGACACACTAGTTATGGAGTCTACTCATCCCTCAACATAATAGATAGATAGATAGATGAATTTATTGTCATTGTTCTCAACAAAAAGAGAGCAACGAAATGAGGTGCTCTTCCACAAACATACCAACACATCAAACACACATATTCATAAACCATTTAAATACATCTGAAACCATTAAACCATTTAAACCATTAAAACCATTTAAATACATCTAAAACGGATAAACATTCATAAAACCATTAAAACCATTTAAACCATTAAATAAACATTCATAAAACCATTAAACATTCATAAAACCATTAAAACCATTTAAACCATTAAATACATCTAAAACAGATAATCCTTCATAACCCTGCATTTAACCTAACCACAGCACTTGGATAGAAACTGTCCTTAAATCTGTTTGTCCTAGCCTTCAACACTCTATATCGTCTACCTGACGGTAAGATCTCAAAAAGCAAATGGCCCAGATGTGTATGGTCCCTTAGGATCATTTGTATCTTCCTTTTACATGCCATATTATACAGATCCACCAATGAGGGGAGAGAACATCCACAAATCTTTTGTGCTCTTCTCGTCACTCTTTGGAGCACCCTTCTCTCTGCTTCCGTGCAGCTCCCAAACCACGCGCAGAGGCAATAAGATAAAATGCTCTCAATGGAACTACGATAAAAGGCAACCAGCAGACTCTCTGACAGTTGTAGTGATCTTAAGAGTCTTAAGTAGTATAGTCGTTGCTGGGCCTTTTTCTCTAGAGCTAAAGTATTTGCCCCCCATGTTAGATCCTGTTTCATGGTAATTCCCAGAAACTTCCATTCTGTCACCTGTTCTACCATAACACCATCAATAAACAACGGCTGGGTGTCCAAACTACTCTTCCTGTAATCCACTATAATTTCCTTCGTCTTATTTATATTTAAAATAAGATTATTTACTTTACACCAAAGGGACAGCTGTTGAACTTCCCTCCTGTACGCAGACTCATCATCCTCAGAGATGAGCCCTACCAACGTTGTATCATCTGCATACTTAATGATTTTGTTACTCAGACTGCTGGAAACACAATCAGATGTGTAAATAGTGAAAAGAAGTGGACTCAAGACACATTCCTGTTATTTTTGATGAATATCAGTTTGCTTACAGGAAAAATAGATCTACTGAGGATGCTGTTAATACTGTTCTTTATACTGCTTTATCGCATTTGGATAAAAAGGGGACGTATGTTAGAATGTTGTTTGCAGATTTTAGTTCTGCTTTTAATACAATATCACCCCATAGATTGTTGGTGATATTGTATAACAAGGAGGATACAGTGATTCTTGTAAGGGCCAAACCAGGTTACAGGCAGTGTTCCCTCGAAGCTGAGTTAGCGTGAGCTAGCTCACAGATTTTTGTCTTAGCTCAGGAAGGATGACCCCAGAACACACTGATGTATGCAGTAGCTCACAACTTTTAATGCCAGTAGCTTACAAAGTAGAATTTTTGCTCACAAGACTCCACAGGTGCATCCCAAACAGCTTGCGATGGGGCTGAAGGTGACTCCACCAACCCTCTCCCCTGAAGCAAGATCTTTGTACATCAACATGTCTTCCTCTGCCCACAGCCCCATTTATACAAGGTGCTACAAATTTAAGAAGCAGGAGACTCACAAACAGTCTTCCACTGAGAGCAACAAGAACTCTGACTTCAAACCTTATTTGACCTTCTGCTGGCAAGATGTCCATCCAGCCCTTAAGATCGAAGCAGGGTAAACACCCTTCCTCCCTGGACTAAAGAGATACACAAGACTCAGAATATCCGCAAGCATCTTTTATCTACCTTGCCCTGTGGAAGAAAAACAAGGGGAAATTATCTCTCCCCCCCTCCTTTCCCATGTACCAAGGGTTGGCACGAAACCCCCAGAGCACAGAATCTCCAATCTGGTGTGATTTTTATTTTTATTTTTTTTAGTCTCTTCACAAGATCCTGTCACCCAATAACTAAGCAAAAGTTCAGAGAGGGGTACAGATTTCCTAAATGTGTATGTCTTTGAAACCTGCCTGGTAAAACACCAATGGAGAAAGGTATTTGAGCATCTCTAACATAGAGCTTTTTTAAAAAAAATTAAGCATCTCCAAGATCGACTTGTGTTGGCCACAGAGATGGGAGATCCACTCTCTGAAAACCAGCTTGGCTTCGATTTCTCTCCACAGTTTCCCCTGGTACAAGACGAACACAGCGTGGCAAAATAGCTGACCCAGACGCGGCAAAAAAAACCCCAGACCGAGCTCCGTTCAGCAAGGAAGATTCTCCTGTCTCCTAGCCATTCAGTCCAAAGACTGACTGAACAGCGGCTGGAAGGTCACCAGAAAACAATAGCCGGTTTTCTCTTTCAGTTGCAACTGTTAACCCAGCAAAGACGCGCTAAAAAAGCAAACCTCTCCCGCTCTCTAAAAGCTGGTCCCAGCCCAGCAGCCTGAACCCGCCCCCAAATGCTCAGAAAACAGCCATTCCAGCTCCCTTCAGCCCCCACACAAGCCCCCCAAAACACCCATCGAGGGGCAGTCAAAACAAAAACAGGTTTTCCCCCGCGCGCCCCAGGGACACGCAACAAAAACAACAACAACAAAGAGCAAAGGGGCTCGTTCAAGTTGAGCTGACACTAACCTGTTTGAGTTCTGCAGGCATGGATGCAAGGCGGCAGCTTCGCAGTCCCCTCCCGGGCAAAAAGAATAGCAAAAATGCGTTTAAAGAAAAATATATATATATAATGATCTAGATGATGTCCCAAATCAATCCAGATAGGGGCTTTGGGAGGGGGGGAGGGAGAGAGAGAGAGGCTCTCTGTTTTGACAGCCCGCCGCGCCTTGGCTTCTCCCTCTGCTCTCTCACGTTTGGAGAGCCCCCCACGAAACCGACCGAGGCGGCGGCGGGACCAATCCGGGCAGGAGAAAGCCCCCGATCGGAGCGGCTTCCAAAGAAACGGGGCAGGGGGAAAAGGTTCACATGCTTTTGATTTCTCTCCCCCCTCTTCCTCGTCTCTGGCCCGGGGCGAGGCGAGGCGGTGCCGAGAGCACAGCGCGATCGCCTTCGGCTGCCGGTCTGGCGCCCGAGGAGGCGCTCTCTCTCCTCGCCGGCTTCTGCAAACTCTCCCGGTTGGCTTCGGGGGCGGAAACTGACAGTCGCAGCTGGAAGCGCCGAAAGGAGAGAGCCGCCCCAGGCCACACCCAGCCAGGCGGCGGCGGCTCCGGAGAGGTGGGCTGGGCTCCCTCCAAGCGGGCCCCGCCGGCAGCAGCGGCCGCGCAAGCCCCGAGCAGCAAAGGTTGGTTTTCCTCGCCTCCCTTCTCTCAGGCGCTGCTGGAGAGGAAGCCGTCCAGCTCCTCGCCCGGGCAGGTGCGACAGGCAGGCCCTCTCTCTGTAACCACTCCCCACCCCCTTCGTTTCTCCTTCCCGAGCACTTCCCAGGCTGTTTCACACGTGCAAAGTATTCCTGCTTGCCCCACTGAATTAATGAACCCTCCTCATCTCCTATAGACCAGGGGTGGCCAAACTGTGGCTTTGGAGCCACCTGTGGCTCTTGTACACATATCGTGTGGCTCCTGAAGCCATCACCGCGTTGGCTGGCTTGGAGAAGGCATTTCTCTCTTTAAATTACTTTGCCAAGCCAAGCCAGCCAGCGGCTTGCAGAATGTATTTAAAGTTGCTTTCTTTCCACCTCCCTATCCCCATTTATTTTATTTCCTTCCTTCCTTCCTGGAGCCCAGTTTGGTGTAGTGGTTAAGTGTGCTAACGCTTATCTGGGAGAACCTGGTTTGATTCCCCTCTCCTCCACTTGCACCTGCTGGAATGGCCTTGGGTCAGCCATAACTCTTGCAGGAGTTGTCCTTGAAAGGGCAGCTGCTGTGAGAGCCCTCTCAGCGTCACCCACCTCACAGGGTGCCTGTTGTGGGGGGAGAAGATATAGGAGATTGTAAGCCTCTCTGATTCAGAGAGAAGGGCGGGGTATAAATCTGCAGTCTTCTTCTTCTCCTTCCTTCCTTCCTGTGGCTCTCAAACATCTGATGTCCATGTCTTGTGGCTCTCAAATATCTGATGTTTATTCTATGTAGCTCTTATGTTAAGCAAGTTTGGCCACCCCTGTCCTATAGACTATTCCACTTGGCCTAGCAATGTCTTTTCAATTTCTGGACTTCCTTTGTACCCCTCTTTTCTCCCCAAGGGGGACCCAAAGCAGCTGACACCCTTCTCTTCTCCATTTTAGGCTCACAACAACCCTGTGAGGAAGGCTGGGCTGAGAGAGTGGGATTGGCCTGAGGCTGTCCTGCGAGCTTCTGTGGCACCAGCAGAGATTCGAACTCAGGTCTCCCAGATACTAAACCAACGCGCTTAACCACTAAACCACACAGGACTAGGAAAAATATAAAATAAATTAATGCTGGTTGAAAGAGAGAAACCTAGTTCAGGAGAGTGGGTGCGGAGGACAAGGCTCAAGCCTTAAATTCTTGGGTGACTCACATGTGGGATAAGTAGACATGGGAACAGAAGCAGAGATTAATTTTGGTAACAGCTGATTCACACATTGCAAGCACACAAGTTGGGTTTGAGCCCCCCTCACAGCTCTGTGTAATAGACACAGATTGCAGATTCTCAGTTCCCACAGGGAAGGCCTGATTCTGACCGCATCATATGTGGAGAAGGGTCTTTGGCCTTCAATCCTGCTCTGTTTTCCTGCCCTGCAACAGCACCAGGGGGTTGCTGACTAGCCCTCTGTGGAAACCCAGGTGTATCCCTGGGGAAATGGAATTATTATCTCTGCCCTGCTCCCCTGATCATGTTTCCCAGATCTGGTATGCTCAAGAATTACGGCTAGACTTCCATCTCTTGCACCAGGGGTGGCCCAACTCACAATGTAAGAGCCACATGGAATAAACGTCAGATGTTTGAGAGCCACAACACATGAAGTGTCAGATGTGCGAGGGAAGGAGGGAAGGAAGGAAGGAAGGAAGGAAGGAAGGAAGGAAGGAAGGAAGGAAGGAAGGAAGGAAGGAAGGAGGGAGAGAGAGGTGTAAAGAAAGCAACTGTAATTTAAAATGCATTTTCCAAAAGTGATTAAAAGAGATAAACACCTTCCCCAATCCGGCTGACGGGATGGTGGGGGCTTCAAGAGCCATACGATATACACACAAGAGCCACATGTGGCTCCGGAGCTGCAGTGTGGCCACCCCTGCCTTGCACACACTTTCCTGACGCAGACTGCTCTCTTTCAACAAACTTCTATTTAGTTTTACATTTTTCCAGTCTGCCTTTCCAACCATTCAAAGCGCTATGTAGTGATAACCAAAGTTTGCCACACAAAGCTTTAAAAGGCATCGTAACAAACATGTTAAAAATCCATTCAAGCCACCACGATATCAACATAAGGCAAATATCAGCATACGGCAAATAGCCTCCAGGGATCAGACTATCTGACAAAGGCTAATGTAAACAGGAAGACTTCCGCGGAATCCTAGCAGTGAGTTTATCTGCTTCACCTCCTCTGGAGGATGCTCCCAGAGAGGGAGTGCAGTCGCAGGAACTTTTGTGCCCTCCTTGACTTTATCTGTCTATTGGCTTGATTTTAATTGGGACCGAGATTCTCGCAAAACCTCTGATTCATCCTCCTCCAACTCATAGCTTGATTAGCAAACATGAGAGAGAGAAAGGAGTCTAGCACATTTCCCTTGCCGGAAAGTCATTTGAGTTGTCACCCTGAGAGTATCTCCTTGCAACACGCCAACAAAAACAGCACCCTTCTGGATCACTGTGACAAGCTGCCATGTGGCAAGAGGGAAGGCCTTCTTTTCGGACTGGGAAAAAAAATACCATTGCCAAATTGGCACAACCTATACAAAGGCTTTTGTTTCTCCACTGCCAGATGCATGCAGCAAGCCTCAACTGTGCTCTCAATTTATTTATTTATTAAGGGAATTTATAGCCCGCCTTTAAATTAGATGGCGCTCCAGGCAAGAAGCAGTAAATGAAACAAGCTCACTGACTCCCCCCACCCTAAAAAAAAATCAAAATATAAAAAAGACCACAGCAAAAACATCAGAAGGAATCAGCAGAAGAAAAATTACAGCAGCCGACAAAACCAAATCCAATTAGAAAGGTACATGAGCCACAGAAGTCAAAACAGGGAAGTCTTTGCAGCCCATTCGGAAGGAGTAAGCTAAATCTCAGAACACCTTGGTAAGAAAGTGATCGCATAACTCTGGGAGCCATGACTGACACATCCCATCATTAAAGCAATCACCAGCCTAATATCTGTGATAACCTTCCTGTATCACACCTCACTGAATGTTGTAGGCATTACTGCAGGCACTCAGCATACTGACTGGAGAGCAGGGGAGGAAAGGGCCCCGGAGGTCAGTCTTCCAATTTGACATCACCATATAGACGTCTTTGGAGAATGCCGGCAGCAGAGTGAAGGGCCTTTATCATGCTATTATACATTAGACTACATTGATTTGGTTCAAGACAGTTCTTAGGTATATTGGCGGGGGACAGACAAACAGACAGATAGCTAGATAGATGGCTTGAATTCAGCAGGAGCTCACAGGAGCACAGCTCCTGAACCTTCAGCCAGGGTCTGCATTCAGTGGGGAATTCTCTCCCCACTGCACACATCCTGGGGCATATGCAAATGAGATATACTACTGAGCTCCCAGCCTCCCACAACTTTTTTTCTCCAAAATGACCCCTGAGTCATGGATGGATGGACAGACAGACAAATATATATGCATATGTATTGTCAGTATTAAGGGCCCCGTGGCACAGAGTGCTAAAGCTGCAGTACTGCAGTCGGAGCCCTCTTCTCACAACCTGAGTTCCATCATGGCAGAAGCTGGGTTCAGGTAGCCAGCTCTGCATTGACTCAGCCTTCCATCCTTCCGAGGTCGATAAAATGAGTACCCAGCTTGCTGGGGGGAAAGTGCACATGACTGGGGAAGGCAATGGCAAACCACCCTGTAAAAAGTCTGCTGTGAAAATGTCATGATGCAACGTCACCCCAGAGTCGGAAACGACTGGTACTTGCACAGGGGACTGCCTTTACCTTTTAGTGTCAGTATTGTCTACTTTGACTGGCAGCAGCTCTCTGGGGTCTCCTGTTGAAGTCTTTCGCATCCCTTTCTACCTCATCCTTTTAACTGGTGGTGCTGGAGATAGAGCCTTCTGCATGCAAAACAGATTCTCTTTACCTCTGAGCTATGGTCCTTTACCCAAACAAGCAGAATGGGAATGCAATAGAAAATAAAATCATTTCTGTGCGCTGGCAACCAGAGACTAGTTAAGTGTGTGAAATGCCCCTTGCCAAAAGAGAGGGGCGGATACAGCCTGGAGCCAATGACACAAACGCCCAATCAGGAAGTCATGTCATGTAGATGACTGTCTATTTTTAGAGGAGGCATTTGTATAAGGCAAGCGCCCCTTTTTCATCTTTCTTCCTTTCCCTCTCCACCCCCCCCCCCCCCCGCCCTGTTTCTCCTGTGTCTCCACCTCCCTTAGAAAACACTTCCACTCTTTAGGGATATCACTAGCGGATTGCATCAATCAAACAAGAAGCATCCAAGGGAGGAAAAAAGAATTTGGAGGCCGTTAATCTCAACTTTTTGTTTCCCTATAAAACCCTGACTAGGGAATGCATGTCGACCATATGGCTTCCGGGGGAGTTGTTTGGCCTGTGCATTCCACAACCCGCAAACTAAACATTATTATTATAAAGATCCTGGTGGGGGGTGCTGTACTATTCTACTATTTCTTTGTGACACTGAGGTTCTCCTTTGGAGCTTTTAAACTCACGTTTTAAAATCTTAGCAGTTTAGATATTCTCTCTTTTTTTTTAAGTAATACTGGTAATATAACAATGGTTTGGCACAGGAGGTATTTCCAGGGAGACATGAATTAACAAGTGATATCCCAAAATAGAAATATAAGGGAATAAATTTGTCCAATGAAAACAAGACGCTTGTGAAAAATGCAGAGCATGCAAGAGAGTCAGGCTGTTCCAATTTATACCCAATTTGGGATTGACACTTCCTGAACCAAAATAAGTTCCAGGTTTTGGAAAGTGCTGAGTGCATGCTCCCCCCTCTTGTCTGCTTGGCATATGTACACACATATCTTTCCCCCAGTGGGCTCTGGATCCCACGGTCTTTGCTGCAGCCCAGAGAGAGCAACAGGTGGGAAAGTCTGCAGTTTACCGCTACATAACAGCAGATCTCGGGTTCAGGATCCCTGGGGCCACAGTAGTAGCCTAACCATGCCACTTACTGTTGCTGTTAGTAGCCAGGGGAAGAGCTATGGCTCAGAGGCAAAGCAGAAGGTCCCAGGTTCAATCCCTGGCATCTCCAGTTAGAATCATGTAGGAGACAATGTGACCCTAACCTGGATAACCCAGGCTAGCCCAATCTTGTCAGATCTCAGAAGCTAAGTAGGGACAACTCTGGTTAGTATGTGGATGGGAGACCACCAAGGAAGTCCAGGGCTGCTACATGCAGCCAGGCAATGGCAAACCACCTCTGAATGGCTCTTGCCTTGAAAACCCTACAGAGTTGCCATAAGCTGGTCGTGTGACTACTTGACAGCAACAAGAGGAAACCAGATGGTGAGAGATCTCTGCCCCAAACCCCAGAGAGCTACTGCCAGTCAGAGCAGATGCTGGATACTTAGCAGAGCTAATATGCATAGTAGAATAAAAGCAATGCAGCAGATATATGTATGCCACTTGAAGAAAAGTTTACTTGAAAAATAAGGGAAGGGTTACATGGAATAAAGCATGTAACATCCTATCTAACTGGCTCTAAACTCCATCTTGGTTACTCTTCTTCTCAAGGTCTAAGAGTAGAACAAAGCAAAGATCCCACCCCCCAACCAAAAGCTCCACACCCCTCATGTGTGTGCAGATCATCATATAGTATCTTTCAATATATTGATGAGCCAATAGCTGATTTCAAACTCATCTCATTAGGAATAATCCGTCCCCCTCTCTAACAGGAAAAATGTGCCTAACACTTAATAGCTAACTAGGTAATATTAGCACATATAAAAAAAAAACAATTTAACTCTTTCATGACTGAGGAGGTGAAACTTGCAAACTCCGACAGCAGACAACGCTGACCTCGATAGACGTAGGATCTGACCTAGAATAAGGCATCCTCATGTGTTCGCAGGCACTAATTCGCCTCATTTAAAAATGTATGAATTTACCATATAACCAGAGTCATGATGGTGACATGGCAGTTTCCATTTAAAGAATGAGAGTTTGTTTGTAAAATAAGAACATTTCTGGGTGGTTATTTGAAAAAAAAAACAACTGTGTTGCAGGCGGCCTTCCTTGAAAGGGCAGCATGCCAATTTCCACCCACCTGCTTTTTTCCCATGCCAGTGCCCCTCACAGACCTTGCCCATGCTATTTCCTTTCCAACAGGGGTTGCCTGCCTTTTCATTAATGAGAACAATACATGAGTAATGAAAAATATCCTCCCCTCCTCCCTCCCCACCATCATCTGACCAGGTTTTGTTTTGTCCTAGAAACAGAACGTGATCTAGGAAAAACACCAGAACAGCACAGGGTGGTGGTGGGGGAAATCCTATGAACTAAATGCTTAAAAAAAAAAAAAAGAATTTGGAGATCTTTTTATAAGCTCTTCCTGGATCTTCTAGGGCAGGGGTCCCCAACTCCCAGTCCATGGCCTGTTAGCAACTGGGCCACGGAGCGAGGCAGAGACCTTCACCTATTCCTTATTTAAAGACCCCCATGGGGGGCAGGGATAGGGTGTGGGCATGGGGGCAGCAAAACCCCCAGTATCCCCACCCCACCAGTCCATGGAAAAATGGTCTTCCACAAAACCGGTCCCTGGTGCCCAAAAGGCTGAAGACCACTGTTCTAGGGGATGAACAAGCTGCTCCATAGCGACCCAAGAGCTACCTGTCAGAGATGGCTGCTATGCTCTGGGGAGCCACACAGAAGGTGGATCTGCACTGCTTTAGGAACCTAAAAATGGAGCCTTCCTGTAATAACCTGCCTAAATTCAGCTAGACTAATGGTCCATCACCCCTGACCTGGATGGTTCAGACTAGCTTGACCTCATCAGCTCTCAGATACTAAACAGGGTTGGCACTGGTCAGTATTTAGATCAGAGCCCACCAATCAGGGTCACTATACAGAGGCAGACAGCTCAGGGTCACTATACAGAGGCAGACAGTGATAAATCACTTCTTGCTTTGAAAAGTCACTATAAGTCTGCTGTGACTTGACAGCATCTTCCATCACCAATGGTCCATTTAGCTCTATACAATGTGTTCTGACCGGCAGTGGCTCTCCAGTTTCTCAGGCAAAGAAGCTCTTCCTTGCTACCTGAGATCCTTTAACTGAAGAGGCCAGAGACTGAAACTAGGACCTTCTCCGGGCAAAGCTGGTGCTCTACCAACAAAGCCAAGACCCTGTTCCCTAAAGGCAAAAGTTGCTGATAAATAAGGTTGCCACGTCCAACTCATAAAATATCTGAGGACTTTGGGGGTAGAGCAAGGAAACTTTCCCATTCCCTAAAATAAATAAAAAAAATACAGCAGTGAAGTTCCCCTGAACCCAGTCTTCATTTCCTATGTTCCGCAGCGGCTAAACTTTCACTAAATGAAAGTGAACACGCACACTCTCACAAAGCAGCCAAAATAAACACAGTTAACAAGCACACACTTTTGTGATCTCACTGAGGCAATTTACTTACATCGCTGAATGTAACCGTCTGCTGTATTTCAACCAACTTCTTCAGACTAATGGGAAAATGAAAGAATAGCTTAGGGGGTGGAGTTTTCTTCCAAACAGAGGGACTGAGAGCAACGTGGCTCTGTCTGCTCGCCCTGCAGTTTTCCTGCTGAGAATTAAAGGCACACATACCTTCATAAACACTAACAGTTGCAAGCTTCTAAACTTGCCGAGGTTTGAAGGCACACGGTGGCTGTTGGGGCAGGGCTTCCCCGTGCCAGCCAGCTCGCTAGCAATGGGGAGGAGCCTTGGTATATGAAACATGATCAGCTTATTATGTACAGCAACTGATGTGGTTTTGACTGAGAGAATGGGGCTCAGTGGAAGAGCACATGTTATATATAGTGCACATGAAGGTCGGTCTCTGCCATCTCCAGTTCAAGGATCACAGATAGTAGATAACAGGGAAGACCTGTCTTGGCAAGAGACCCAGAGAGCTAGGCTGGTCTCAGTGGACAACACCAAGGTAGAGGGACCACTGGCCCTATTATACATGTTCATGGTTTCAGAGGGTGGTTATATTGATTTGCAGTACAACAGCAAGTCCAGTAGCACCTTGAAGGTCGGGGACAAAGGGTCGCGATTGGGGGGGAACTATCCCGGAGGCGCTCACTCGACTGTGGGGTGCCCCAGGGAGCGGTTCTCTCCCCGATGTTATTTAACATCTATATGCGACCTCTTGCCCAGATTGCCCGAAGGTATGGGCTGGGGTGCCACCAGTATGCTGATGACACCCAGCTCTATCTGCTTATGGACGGCTGACCGGTCTGCGCTCCAGATAACTTAGATCGGGCATTACAGGCCGTGGCCGAGTGGCTCAGACTGAGTGGACTGACATTGAATCCTGCGAAGACAGAGGTCCTTTGTTTGGGCCGTCGGGGGCTGGGGGGGGGGAAATCCCCCTGCCAGCTTTTGGCGGTGTCCCGCTGAGGCCGGCGGACAGGGTCAAAAGCCTGGGGGTGCTGCTGGAGCCGTCCCTAAATATGGAGGCCCAGATAGCGACCACTGCCAAGTCCGCTTTTTTTCATCTTAGACGGGCAAGGCAGTTGGCCCCCTTCCTGGACCCCGACGACCTAGCAACAGTGATCCATGCTACGGTCACCTCGAGGTTGGATTACTGCAATGCCCTCTACATGGGGCTGCCCCTGTGCCGGACCCGGAAATTGCAGCTGGTGCAGAATGCCGCGGCCCGGCTGTTATTGGGCCTCCCAAGATGGGGGCACATTCGGCCGGGTCTTCGGGCTCTGCACTGGCTTCCAATAATATACCGAGTCCGGTACAAGGTGCTGGTCATTACCTTTAAAGCCCTATATGGCCTGGGACCTGCCTACCTGAGGGACCGTCTCTCCCCACACGTTCCCCAGAGAGTACTGAGGTCTGGGACTCAAAATCTTCTCACCATCCCCGGGCCCAAGGAAGTGTGCCTCAAAATAACTAGGGACAGGGCCTTTTCCACAACGGCCCCTATATGGTGGAACCAGCTACCGGAAGAGGTGAGGGCCCTGCGGGATCTTACTCAGTTCCGCAGGGCCTGTAAGACGACCCTCTTCCGGTTAGCCTACGCCTGACTAGACAAATGTAGCTTTCTAGATCTTAGATTTTTGTGATTATACTGCACAGTTTTAATGTAAAATGTAAAATTTTAAGGTTTTTAGGTTTTAAATGTTTGAATTTAAATGTATTAATTTGTTCCGATTTTATTGTTTTATTATTTGTTGTAAGCCGCCCTGAGCCACTTGTGGGAAGGGCGGGATAGAAGTTACGGAATAAATAAATAAATAAATAAATAAATAAATAAATAAATAAATAAAGAGACCAACAAGATTTTTGGAGTATAAGCTTACAAGAGTCAATGGCTCCTTGGTCAGATACAAGTTGGAATGACTTGAATCTGATGAAGGGTACTGTGACTCTCAGAATCTTATACCCGCCTCGGCGGGGAGGGCGGGATATAAGTGGAATAAAATAAATAAATAAAATAAATACCCTGAAAATCTTATTGGTCTCTGAAGTGCTAGTGGACATAAATCTAGCTGTTATACATATGTTCAGCCTGAGATTGTGTCACTGGTATGTTTTGGAAACAAACTAGATGAACCATGCATTTAAAAATATACTTCATTTGGCTACTTTGTTCTGGGAAAGTTTTTGGGGTCCCTTCAGAGTAGACTGAATACTTACAGTGTGTGCATTAGTTATTTAAAAACCTATATCCCACCATTTTGCTTATTCAGCTCTGGAGTTACATTATAACACAGAAAAATAATGTGCACACTGTAAATCTCTCAAGGTGGGGAGAAGTGAGATACCCAGCAGTCTAGTTAAATGCTTCATGGCCAAGCCATAAAAGAGTCCTAAATGGGAAGGTCTTTGCATGCCCCCACCAAAACTGGAAGAAAGTAAGCCAGACTTCCCAGAGGGCGGGGGGAGTTCCAATGGCTTACTGAGAAGGCCAGAGATCTCTCAGCAGCCAAACACACTGTGATATTTCTGAGCACAGGGACTCTCAGAGATACAAGGGGAATGAGACCTGGAATTTTCAACTGCCAGCAAACACTGGACCTTTTTTTATCGTTCCCTGTTTGACTGAGGTGTAGAAGAAGAACACATAAGAACATAAGAGAAGCCATATTGGATCAGGCCAATCATCCAGTTCAACACTCTGTGTCACACAACTGCCAAAACGCAGGTGCCATCAGGAGGCCCACCAGCAGATGTCATACAAACCTGCCCTTTTAAATTTATGTTTTGATATATACGCATTGTGTGCTTTCCTTAATTTGCCCATTCTTCATCTCTAGAGTTCACAGTCTGTTCCTTTTATGCCATTTGTTTGTTAGGTGCAGTTCTGGGCTGCTGTGAGAACCAGACTGGTGTAATGATTAGACTAAGATTTGGAAGACCCAGGTTCTGCCATGGAAGCTTGCTGAGTGATCTCGGCCAAGCCACACTCACTCAGCCTAACCTGCTCTCAGGGTGGTTGTGAGAATAAAAAGGAGAAAGGCAAATGTCATAAGCCACTTTGGGTTCCCACTGGGGAGGAAAGTGGGGCATAAAGGGAGTTAAAAAAAAATACTGATGCAAAACGAAGTTGTCAGTTTAGATGGTTATTTCCAGAGCTTTTTGTGCGTGTGTGTGTAGAAAAAGCCCAGCAAGAACTTCCCCATGCCTTCCCCAGTGCACCTGCCGCACAGGGCATGCTGGGGAAGGCTGGAGCCTCTGGGGAGGTGTTAAAGATGCCTCCCCATGCCTTCTCCAGTGTGCTAGTCAGACCCCTGGCCAGCCCAGGCAGAGCTCCGCTCCTGTGTGCTTCTGCCCAACCCAACCCCCAGATATTTCTATTACATTTTGTTAGCAATTGTCAAGAAAAAGAGAGAGAGTTGCAGTTTTGTCCCATGTGGGAAGGAACCATGGCAGAAATTGGAACTTTCAAAGTTCAAACCTTATGTTCATTAAATTTGATAACATCCCTGCCTGCAAAAACAAGACTCTTCAAACCTTTCAGACTTGGATCCCATCTTTATTCCCAACCTACAACACGAGAGCCACTTCTAATTTTTGTTCACCATACTTGTCTCCTCTTCTCTCTTTCCATCCCACTTGGTTCCTCGTTTCTCTTCTTCATCTCTTAAAAACTTTTATCAGAAATCTTAAACAAGCAAAACGGTGGTGGTATTGGTAGTCTGACCCACCTTTAATTGGACCACCCGAGAGGCATGACATACCAATTAAAAATCACTACAGTAGAAGACCAGCAATGGATTAGTGTGCAGTCAGACTTTTTGGTAGGACTGTAGCCACCACATGCACCTCTGCAGAAGGTGGCGCATGCAGTGGGATCTTCTCCATAGATCTCACAAGCACGCATGCACCTGCATTTCTTCTGGATGCATTTATTTGTTTATATTTTGCTTTTCTCCCCAGTGGTGACCCAAAGTGGCTGAGAACATCTCCTCTCCTTCGTTTTCTTATGTCCACAAACATGTAAGTTAGGCTGAGAGAATGAGACTGATCCAAGGTCACCTGTACAGGTAACGTGGGGATTCAAACCTGAATCTTTCTGGATTCTAGCCCAACACTTGTCCCACTATGTAACAACAGCTCTCATAGGGGATATGCCAGAGGAAACAGTCATTTAAACCCCTAGACCACTCTTTAAATCTTTGATTACCAACCCTGAGAATTAAGTGGGGAAGCCCAGGGAAAGCTGACGTCGCTCCAACAAGACAGGCATTGTGTGACCTCTATAAAGAATGCATTGTAGCCCTCCAGCACTGATTCATGAGTCAGCAGCAGTCAAATTGTTATTGCTTAGGAGATGGCACAGTTTCTAGTTGCTACACGAACAAGCACAATTTGAATGACTAAAGCATTTTAAGAACAATGAACTTGGAGTAGGCTCTCTTTACCCCATTGACAAATGAGCCCTATACAACACGTTTTGTTCTGAGGTTGTCATTTTGCCTCTGTTTTTATGTGTGTGCTTTTGTCTTCCCAATCCTGGCAACAATTTTCAAGATTTTGATTTGGGGGGAGGGGGTTGTTGTAGTTTTGTGCTAGAGCAAGCAAGGTGAGAGAAATTAGAGGCAAGAAATGTACCAAGACTAATTGTGCAATTCTAACAGCAATTTCCTGAAAGTAAGCCCCACTGAACAGACCTTAGTAGAATTCAGAGTAGACCTGCGTAGGATTGCTCTGTAAGTTCTGTCCACTGCCAGAACTGGATCCTTCCCCTGCCACCCGAAAAGCACCATAAATAGTGTGGCTCCCCCCCCCGCCTTGACCCCTCTCTCCTTGATTTGACACCAGCATTACAATTGGTTCCCCCTCACACACACACACTCTCTCTTCATGTTTCATGATCAAGTGTCACATTATTACACAATTCTGCTGATTTCCTACCTAAACTCTCTTTTTCCCCTTCACTGGGCTACCCTGTTAGTCCTGTAGACCACTCAATAAATCCACAATATTGGAAGTGTCTGCTGTGTTGCAAAAATCTAACAGTTTATAATAGTCTCTGGCAGATCATTTCCTTTGTTCTAGCAGTGATGGATCAAAAATAAGGGCTTCCATCAATAGCAGAAGCAGCCTCTTTGTAACAATGATAAACAAAACAGGAATCAAACTTTGTAACACCAGCATGTAACACGCAGCCTACAGGCCAAATGCAGTTCACTGGACCCAGGGGAGTGGTCTGTCTGAGATTTTTAAGCAAAACAGTTTTTGTAATGTTCAAGTTTAATTCTACTACAATTACATTAGGAAACTGCTGGCATTGTGTAGAATTGCATTATGTAGACAAAAGGAAAATAGTTATGGATAAAGCCTCCAATGCTTTACACATTTGAGTCATAGCTGGCCAGTACTTGTATGGCAAACATACACCCTTTTGATGCTGATGTTCAGTAATGACAATTGCCACATCAGAGTTAATGAGTGAGTAAGACTGACTAAACTGAGGCTGTGGTCACATTGTAAGACAAGAGTCAATGGAAAAGACAACAATGCTAGGAAAAATTGAAGGCAGAAGGAAGACCAACATGATATGTCCAGGGCTTTTTTTGTAGCAGGAACTCCTTTGCATATTAGGCCACACACCCTTGATGTAGCCAATCCTCCACGAGCTTACAGGGCTCTTAGTACAGGGCTGTAAGCTCCAGGAGGATTGGCTGCATCAGAGGTGTGTGGCCTAATATGCAAAGGAGTTCCTGCTACAAAAAAAAAGCCCTGGTATTGACTCAATCAAGGCATCTATGGCCCTCAGCGGTGACCTGAATAGCTCAGGCAAGCCTGATCTTGTCAGAACTCGGAAGCTAAGCATGGCCAACTCTGGCAAATACTTGGATTGGAGACGTCCTTGGAACAGCAGCAGATAGGAGGTGAGGGCAGTCTTTGTTCAGCCACCTCTCTGAATATGCTCCATGCCCCTAGTAGGAGTCAGTCACCAGAGGTCACCATGGCTTCCAGGTACATACATATACTCATTCATACACACACAAAAATACCAACCAAAAAATCAAAAGGAAGCCATGACCCTCAGTGTGCAAGACCTGAGCAAGGCTGCTAACGACAGGACATTTTGGAGGTTATAAATTCATAAGGTCACCACAAATTGGAAGCGACTCAATGGCTTTTCCACACACAAGACTGGGAATAGATGCATGAGACAGAGGCTCAGAGATCACGTAGCCCGCTACTGAAAAACACTTAACAATCACAATCAGGATAAAGGCTGGTGGGAAAGTTGCAACAACTGGAACAGCATCACTGTGAAGCTTAAAGGCAATTCTATTACACATTATAACTTTTCAAATTAATGAAAATGATAGATTTAAATATCAATGTGCAATAATCATTCTAAGGACTATACAAGAAATGCAATGCACTTTCTATCCAGTTATAAAACTTCAAAGGTATACAACAGATGTCCAGAAATAAGCGATTAGCCGAATGTCACTGAAATATATACAGTCCAAAAACATCGACTTGGTAAATTGAAAACACTGCCCAGTAGCCTTCCTGTTTCAAAATTAATTTTCTTCTGTTCTCTTAACAAATCTGTGTATAATCAGTTCCTGTGTCACTACAAACTACAATCAGCCATAACATTAAGAGGATACTTGCACAATTTCAACATCTGTCAATCCAAACTTTAGAATAGAGAATCATCG
This sequence comes from Heteronotia binoei, assembly GCF_032191835.1. Lineage (NCBI taxonomy): Eukaryota > Metazoa > Chordata > Lepidosauria > Squamata > Gekkonidae > Heteronotia > Heteronotia binoei. The sequence continues at coordinate 64,681,812 of NC_083233.1, forward strand.
GACCATAGTATAAGAGCGGACCAAAGCCTTCAGCATTTACAGAGCTGGAAAAGACAGAAAATGATTTAATGCCCTGACCTGGATGGCCCATGCTTCTACAGTCGGTCCTGGTTAGTATTTGGATGGGAGACCACCAAGGATGTCCAGGGTTGCTACGTGGAGGCAGGCAATGGCAAACCACCTCTTTTGGTCTCTTGCCTTGAAAACCCTACAGGGCTTCCATAAGTTGGCTGAGACTAGACAGCAAAAAAAAAAAAAAGGCGAACAATTCTTTTAAAGAGTTGCAATTGTGAATGAACAAGGGCAGCCCCTACATTTTGACCTTTGTGGGACAGTCCTGCAAGTTCCAATACAAAGGCAATAATAAGAAAAATTGCACATAACAGGATAGGGATGCAAGGGGAGGGCACAGTTGCCGCTGTCTTTAAAGAAAGCTGGCAGGTGCAAATACTAGAAGAGAGTGAGTGCTAGGGGACATGTAAACAGCAGCTTGATTCTCATTGCAAACTATAGTTTGGCCCCTTTTATCTAAGCATGCTCCCCCCTTCTTCTTCCTCTTGTGCACTTCATCCACCTGCACCACTGTTTGTTTGTTTGTTTGTTTAGCGGATTTATATTCTGCCCCTTCCCATATGGGCTCAGGGAAGATTAAAGGCATAAAATAGGTAAAATACAACAATGAATTAATAGTTTACAATTAAACAATACAACTCAGTTGTAATACAGGCGGGACAGGCACATTTTGCAGATTAAAAACATAGTTAACGGCCTGAATATAAGAGTTCAGGTGGTAAGTCATTGTGGAGGAAGACAATAGGTGGTATAAACAATAAGAAGAGAGGACACCTGCTTGCCTCAGCCGAAGGCCTGGTGAAACATCCCCGTCTTACAAGCCCTACAGAATGGTAACTTCCTTGTTCATACAAAACCCCCCTCTGACACGATATCCAAACCAGGGATATTTTGGTGCAGATCAATCTATAAGTTGCTTGCATGACAATGAAAACCATGGTTTGAAGTTTGTTTCTAGTTCTGGACAGCATACTCGGCATAACGTGAAACCATGAACAAAATTTTGACCATGCTGAATATGATTTTGCAGAACCTCCAGAAGCCAAAGAAAATTGCTTTATCCATCAGCCTGAGCACACAAGGCTTCCAAGTGGTCGTCCCTGTGGTGTGTTAATAATAATAATAATAACTTTTTATTTCTATCCCGCCCTCCCCGCCGAGGCAGGCTCAGGGCGGCTCACAACATAAAATATATTATACAACAATTATACTTATAAAATCATAGTTAAAACAGATTACAGATTATTAAAATTAACATTAACAATAAAGTACTATAACATTAGATCTTCAATAGAATTCAGTAACTAAAAGCATTTTCAACGGCACTTTTAACGGCACTTCCTGGCTTGTTAGTCGAAGGCTATTTTGAAGAGGTGGGTCTTACAGGCCCTACGGAATCTGCAATAAGCAACGAAGCTAAATAAACTTCAGCAAATAAAGACAATATTGATAATAAAAATAAAAAAGTGATAAAAATATGGAAAGTTGCATTGAGAGCCGCTGTCAAGCTCTGCTAATTCCATTGTTCTTCTCTCATTCTATATCACAGAGTTCTCTCCCTACCCAAGTACCTTTAAAATACAAGGCTGGATCCTTTCATGCCTTTCCACTAAGATAGATCCTATGATGGGGTGGTCAAACTTGTTTAACATAAGAGCCATATAGAATAAACGTCAGGTGTTTGTGAGCTGCAAGACATGAACATCAGATGTTTGAGAGTCACAAGACATGAACATCAGCGGAAGGAAGGAAGGAAGGAAGGAAGGAAGGAAGGAAGGAAGGAAGGAAGGAAGGAAGGAAGGAAGGAAGGAAGGAAGGAAGGAAGGAAGGAAGGAAGGAAGGAAGGAAGGAAGGAAAAATAGATGTGGGAGGTGGGAAGAAAGCAATTTTAACTTTAAATGCATTCTCCATGGCTTGGCTTGGAGAAGTGATTTAAAGAGAGAAATGGCTTCTCCAAGCCAGCCAATGGGACAGTGGGGGCTTCAAGAGCCACACAATATATGTGAAAGAGCCACATGTGGTTCCCGAGCCGCAGTTTGGCCACCCATGTCCTATGAGACATTTCCACCAAGTCTTTTTCCAACACAGAAAGGTTTGCTTCGATAAACCATCATTGTACCCCATCAGAGGAAGTCTCTATAAAAAAAAAGGCTATTCTCCATTGGAGGGAATCTTTCTGTCTTGAAGGAAGACTTAGCAGAAGACTCACCGGATCATCCAACTTAGTGGAAAGCAGCTGTTGAATCCAAACCTACAGCTCATTTTTGAACTCTGTTAAAGCTGTACCACCCTGCCTGTTGTATAGCCCTATGCATGCTTATTTGAGAGTAAGCTCTGCTATGTTTAAGGTTGCCAGCGTCTAGCTGGGACCAACAATGCTGGGAGGCAGGACCGGCCCTGCCACTAGGCAAACTAGGCAATTGTCTAGGATGCCGGCCTTCTTGGATGCTAAATTGGGCACACGTACCCATGAGACTCCGTGATGTTAACAGTGTGTGGGGGAGGCCACCAGAAGTTAGCCTTGCCTAGGGTGCCAGCTCTGCTGGGAGGGAAATGCGATACAGAGTAGAAGACATTGGATTTATATCCCGCCCTATACTCTGAATCTCAGAGTCTCAGAGCGGTCACAATCTCCTTTATCTTCCCTCCACATACACACGACAGAACCCTGTGAGGTGGGTGGGGCTGGAGAGGGCTCTCACAGCAGCTGCCCTTTCAAGGACAAGCTCTGACAGAGCTATGGCTGACCCAAGGCCATTCCAGCAGCTGCAAGTGGAGGAGTTGGGAATCAAACCTGGTTCTCCCAGATAAGAGTCCGCACACGGAACCACTACACCAAACTGGCTTCTTGCCGATGTGAAAGTCACTTGCTAAAGCAAACACCAATTATTAATTATAAACTTCAGTGCTGTGTAATATGAAATAATTTTTTGAATTATGAATTAATTTGGATACATGCTGAAGTTTATTAGTAATTGGTGTTTGTGACAGCCAGTGGCATTCACACCTTCTAGCTTCTAGGTGAGACCTGGAGATCTTCTGGAATTACCTCTCATCTCCAAATGACAGAGATCACCTCTCAGGAGAAAACGGTTGCTTTGGAAAATGGACTCTGTTGCGTTATACCCAGATGAAGTCCCTCCTCAAACCCTGACCTCCCCAGGCAGTGCCAAATTAAACCCTGTGGAGGCCCCTAGGCAGTCAAAATCTTGGCCCCCCCCTCACAAATTATCTCAGAGTCTGAGTGCCTGCCCCAATGACCATGGCCCCCCGTTGCAGCTTGCAGGCACCTTCTTAAAAGCCCCTTTATTAAGCCACAGGGGAGAGGCAGAGAGAGGGAAACTTGGCGACAACACCAGCAGCTGCAACAGGCAAGTCAGGCAAAGAACAGCTCAGCTGCTGGCTGCACATGCGGGCTGGGAGGGCTGCAAGCAGGGGGAAAACCGGGGGGGGGGGAGGGAGCCAGCCCGGGCCCCCTAAAGGTATAGGGGCCCTTAGGCCAGTGCCTACTTGGCCTAATTGTTAATCCGGCTCTGTCCCCAGGTTCCATCCTCCACATCTCCAGAAATTCCTAAGCTGAAGTTAGAAACCCAAACTGTGCTCAATACGCCTTAGTCTAAGGTATGTAGGCACAGAATTCCAACTTGGGGTAGTTTACTTTAGTTAGAAACCTACCTAATAAACTACCTGGGTTTCTCCCCCCTGCCCCACTTCACGTGGTATTTGCACTCATCCCAGGCATCACAAGCAGGTGCCCCGTGGCGCAGAGTGTTAAAGCTGCAGTACTGCAGTCCTAAGCTCTGCTCACGACCTGAGTTCAATCCCCGGTGGAAGCTGGATTTTCAGGTAGCCAGCTCGAGGTTGACTCAGCCTTCCATCCTTCCAAGGTCGGTAAAATGAGTACGCAGCTTGCTGGGGGGAAAGTGTAGACAACTGGGGAAGGAAACAGCAAACCACCCCGTAAAAAGTCTGCCATGAAAATGTTGTGAAAGCAAAGTCACCCCAGAGTCGGAAACAACTGGTGCTTGCACAGGGGACCTTTCCTTTCCTTTCCAGGAATCACAAAGGGGCTCTTCTCAGGGTCTGATCTCAAATGCAAAAGATTCCCAGGTGGAAAGCAGTTTCTGAAGCAACACAACACCGCTGCAGATACACACAAGCCCAAAGCACCTCGCACACATTAGCTGCCCTTAGCCCCGCGAAGCGCGAGACCCTATGAGCCTATGTTTTTGCCTAAGGAAACACCAATCTCGTTTTTAAAGTTAGGTCACTGCTTGGCTTAGGGGGAAAACGCTGGCTGCTGCAACAGAATTAAAAGGTATTGCTGAATTCCCGATTCCCCCAAAGAAATGAGAAATTGAAAGCAGAGTTGCAAGGTCAGCCTCCTCCAGAGGCGTGTCTTCGTCAAACAATTAGAACAAAAACAGGATTCCTTTTTAACTCTACAGAGCTGAAGGCAGAATGATGCGGGTGCAACAGCCCACAGAGGTGATTCTAACTTCAAGGTTGAATCGATACAGGCCCTGCATGCCCAGAAACACAGACCGGCTAAGGCCAGCCTCCGCTCTCCCTAGCTAAAAACGAGAGTGATCATTGTGGTAATTGTCTCCAAAAGTTACAACACTGCCATGGGCAGGCTTTCCTCTCATTAGCTCGTAACACTGCAAGCTTCTATTATACAAAACTCTACAGCACTTTTCTGCCTTGGTCCAGTCTTACAGGCATCTGGCGGCCCTCCCTATGGGCCACCCCATTCAGGTGTTCTTTGGGTTGCAATCTGTGCCAAGACTGATAAATCAAAGGTGAATCTTGATCAGAGCCTCTCGTGTCCCAAGGGCAGGTCCCAAACCTCACATTCACTTACCTGGATAAAGTCAGCTTCATCTTCTTTCTAGGTTGACAACAGCTAATGGCATTCACCTTCCTAATTCTGCTCTCACATACAAGATTCCCAAAAAGTACTTATTCAGGAAGGGGGTTTTTTTGTATGTCCTGGTTCAGCTGCGGGAAGCTACACCCCTGATTCCTGCCATGCCTCTGGGCATGGGCTCTCTCTCTCTCTCTCTCTGACAGGAAAAACAATGGCCACTGTCTTCAATGGCATCAAGATATGATTAGACAAAATCATGAAGGACTGAGTTCATCAGTGGCACCTCCACACTGCAAAGCAGTATACCTCTGGAGAAGAGAAGAGGAGAGGAGAGGAGAGGAGAGGAGAGGAGAGGAGAGGAGATTGGATATATACCCTGCCCTTCACTCAGAGTGGTTTACAATCTCCTTTCTCTTCCGCTCCCCAGAGCAGACACCTTGTGAGGTAGGTGGGGCTGAGAGAGCTCTGAGAGAACTGTAACTGGCCCAAGGTCACACCAGTAGCTGAATGTGGAGGAGTGGGGAATCAAATCCATATTTGAGTCCACTGCTCTTAACCAAACTGGCCACCACAAGTGGGATCACCACAAGAGAGCCATTGGCCCTAATTGTGGGCCTTTGGGGACATCTGGTTAACATAACAGAACATAAGAGAAGCCATGTTGGATCAGACCAATGGCCCATCCCATCCAACACCTGTGTCACACAAGTGCCAACAGGAGGTCCACCAGTGGGGCTAAAAGCCCTTCCACTGTGCCCCTCCCCTACTACTATGAGAAACTAATATGGGAAACTGGGTACTGGATGAGACAGTCTAACCCAGAAGGATGCTGTTTCTTAAAGCAAGCCTTTAGCCTTTCAGGCTGTGAAGATGGATTGAAAAACTGTGAGATGTGCTTGAAGAAATCTCAGGTACCACGAAGAATAGAGATGGACATCCAACAGTCTGGAGCGGGGCTTCCATACCCTATATAGCCTCTTTGCTCCTATACCGCAAGAGCATGGTACATTATGAAGAAGTATCATATACAATTTTTCATAATTTCAATAATTTACCCAAGCTGCAGATTACAATTTTTAACACGCACAGAAATTAAAACACATTACAAATTCTGTGCCAAGTATATACAGTCCTGGAGATGTCCTTCCATTTGAACCAATGGGAAACCCACTAGAGACTTTCTGAGCTAAAAAATTAGCAATGAGAAACCAAACCTCTGCTCTGCTCGGCATTCAAGACTGAGGACTCAGTTGGCAATTTCAGTTCAGCCTACACCTGGATATATCCATTTTATAAGGATACCAAGATCTAGAAGCACCGTTTATTCTTACTGATAAATCTTAGACTTTTCATAACAATGTGCAACACCTTTTTTATGACTGTTCTGCACGGATTAAAATTCAATTGTCATAATGGCACTGTGTGTAGAATAGCCAGGAGATCCTGAGATTGTCTGGGTGCCTCCATTTCTAGCTCTTAGCATCGTGTGTGGTGAGCTAGACTTGTTTCGAGGGGCTGAGACGGCTCTGAAAGAGCTGTGATTGGCCCAAGGTCACCCAAGCTGGCTTCATGTGGAGGAGCAGGGAATCGAACCCAATTCTGCAGGTTAGAGTCCGCCGCTCTTAACCACGACACCAAACCGGCTCGCTTCTCCAATGATGAAGTTGTGGGAAACAGAACACAGACAAAACACACCCTAAGCCCCAAGACGGCAGACTTGTCGCCAACTCACATTAGCACAGCATGCAAGACTCAGTCTGATCCTAGACTCGCGGGAATGATATTTCACGAAGTCATACATTGTAGAATGCAATGATACACTGATGGCTGACACCCAACATGGAAAGGGGAAGTTAAGTACACTGCCCAGCGTTCTTTGGTGGAAAGGTGGGATAAAGCATGAGAAACCAATCCTGAGGATAGATGAGCATTCAAGGCGATGTGCAACACAGAGGGACAAATGAGACGAGCAGGCAGTTTACCTGCAGGACCAGCTGCTGCCAGGCGGTTGCCAGGGGCTGGCCATTGCCAATGTTGCACATGCTCACTCGGTCGGAGGGCTGATTGGCGCGCTCGAGCTGCAGGGAGACATTGCGCCGTTCCTCTTCAAGGGCCCGGGTGAGCCGCTCAAAGCGAGCCTCTTGCTCCTTAACCGAGGCTAAAATGCTGGCGGCAGACCTGATATCATAGTCCTCCATGACTGGTCTGAAATTTTCGGGCCTGTCAACTGATAACGGGCAAATGACAAGGGTTTGGTGAAGGGTAGGGGGAGGAGTCACAGGTCAGAGGTCAGGAATAAAAAAAAAGAGGCACACGTTAATTATGCTTCTGCACAACAATTACGCCATGGAGCAAGTTGTCCTGCTGTTCCAAAAACAGAACTCCTTTCTTATGAGTCCTTTTCCAAAGAAGGAAGGCTTTCTATATTGGAGGAAGAGTTTCTTGACTGGAAGATACCTTTCTCCAATAGCAGAAATCTTTTCCCATCAGAACAAGGTGTAGTGAGAGTTGCAGGAGCCAATCCCTTATTCCCAGACGTTTATTTCCCTTTATGACACCAATTCCCTGCTTTTTAAACACACACACACCTTGAATTATTTTAACACTTCCATTTGACAAGAAAAGTTCATCCTTTTCAAGAAAGTAATTTCGCTGTGCAAACAATAATGTACTTTTAAGAAAATACTAGTTTTCCATTTTCGTCTTTTTCCCTAGCAGATCAATTATTTCTACAACTTTACTCACATCTGCTTTTAATAGCACAGATAAAAGTTCTCTCCAAGGAGTAGGAGCTTCACGTGAGAGGGCTGCTGGCACTGCTGCCTGACCTAAACAGAAATCATAAGGAGAGTTATGCCGTACCACACCCATTGACTTCAATGGACTTAATAGTGGATAACTCTGTTTAGGATGGCACTGCTACTTTAACACAGGGGATCCAATAGGGCTTAGCAGCCCAGTCTTGCTGTGACATCAAAGAAGCTCTTGACAAGGAAGTGAACAGGTGGAGCAGCATAAATGGCCATGCAAATGCATGAATGAAAGCTCCCTCATGCTATGTTTTGCCCACATGGAAAACATTTTTATGAAGGAAGTCTGTACACCAACTGAAACATTTGCACATGCATGCACATAAAGAAGCCAGGCTCTGCATCCATCACTTGGACATGGCACATCTTTGACTCTCAAAAGCTTATATCCTGGAAAATTTGTTCATCTCGAAGGTGCAACTGGACCCAAATCTTGCTTGGGATGAGCTCAGTGCTTTCTGCTAGTACAGAAAGAGCCAAAAGTTCCCTGTTTTTTTCTGTTCTGTTCAAGACCCTTAAACTTTATTTCCAAGACTGGAGAAATACAGGCACTAGCAAGCACACTGGCAGTCTCCAAGGCATTCAGGAGAACCATGTTGGCTATTACTGCACTCTCTACCCAAAAACTGATAAAAGAGCAATAGTCCAGTAGCACCTTAAAGGTTTTATTGTTTTATTGTGGATATTTAATGTTGTTAGCTGCCCTGAGCCTGCTTCGGCAGGGAGGGCGGGATATAAATGCGAAAATAAATTTTAATAAATAAATAAATAATAACAAAATTTGTGGCAGGAGATGAGCATTTGTGACTCAGATCTAGACGTTTAACTGAGTTTTAGTCAAAGAAAATTTCTTAGGACTTAAAGTAAGTTGGCTGGCTCTCCACAGGGCTTTGGATAGTTTACCACTGCGGTATTTCAAGCTCTTATTCTTTTTTTTTTTTTTTGCAACACACCTAGAATTCCTAAAAATTAGAGGTCAAAAAGGACTTCATAAAATGTCCAATTTATGCTTATGCAACAACAAACATTGCTGTGAATGTCTTCTAGAACAGGGGCCCCCAACCCCTGGGCCATGTGCCCATTCATAGCCTGTTAGCAACCAGGCCATAAGTTGTATAATTATTTCATTATATATTACAATTGGTGTAGTAGCCAGTTTGGTGTAGTGGTTAAGTGCACGGACTCTTATCTGGGAGAACCGGGTTTGATTCCCCACGCCTCCACTTGCACCTGCTGAGATGGCCTTGGGTCAGCCATAGCTTTCATAGAAGCTGTCCTTGAAAGGGCAGCTGCTGTAAAAGCACTCTAAGCCCCACCCACCTCACAGGGTGTTTGTTGTGGGGGGAGGAGGTAGAGGCGATTGTGACTGCTCTGAGACTCTGAGATTCAGAGTATAGGGCGGGATTTAAATCCAAATTCTTCTTCTTCTACAATGTAATAATAATAATAAGACAATGACACTGGATTTATACCCTGCCCTCCACTCCAAATCTCAAGAGTCTCAGAGCGGCTTACAATCTCCCCCACAACAGACACCCTGTGAGGTAGATGGGGCTGAGAGAGCTTTCACAGAAGCTGCCCATTCAAGGACAACCTCTGCAAGAGCTATGCCTGACCTAAGGCCATTCCAGGAGCTGCAAGTGGAGGAGAGGGGAATCAAACTCGATTCTCCCAGATAAGAGTCCACACACTTAACCACTACACCAAACTAATAAAAATAAAGTGCTCAATCGTATCATCCCAAAATCATCACCCCCACCCCCCGGTCCATGGGAAAATTGTCTTCCACAAAACCGGTCCCTGGTGCCAAAAAGGTGCTGTTCTAGAAGAGGCCTGAGCAAATGCAGCCCGTCATCCATGCTGGTTCCCAGCACTGCAACTGCTGCTGCATAGCCCTAATTTGTCAGGGATTCCTTTGAACAGTTCAATTATTTTAATGCATTTCAGGATGATGGTTTTTCATTTCAGCTGCTTTGAATGCTAGGAAAAGCAGAGCGTCGATATTTTAAATAAATACATTGTGGTCCACCGAATACTTGAGAATTTTTCCTCCTGTTTGGCAGTCCCAGGCACTTGGCAAAAACAAGAACCCCTGGACCCTGCTTTGTATGGCTGTCAAACTATATCCCACTTCGGTCAGAACTTCTGGAGCCTTGTCTGAGAGAATGAATTCTGCCGACAATCTCCCCCCGCCCCCCCCCTTCACATGCTCACATTTTTTTTTTAAGGAGACTCATTACAGGAAGGAAATAAAATCTTCTCCAAAAACATCCATGCTGTGACGGCAAGCTTGGCACAGATCAACTAGCATTTATTGCAGGAATAAATAGCATAAAAGCATAAAAGCTGTCCCGCGCCTCAGATGAGATGGAATGTGATTGATAGAGTGCAGAAATGCCAAATAAGCTTCTCTACATGTTCCTGCCCCAAAAAGAAATGAGTCAATCGAAGAGATTGCCTTCTCTACTGCTAGAGCTGGGTCCATTTTTGCAGTTCTACACAAACAGAGGTTGGCTGCACGGTTCAGTTTTCTAAGAATCTTCCTCATTTTTTCTATTTTCTATAAACAAAAAACATGTTTCTAGTCCCTGCAGAGTCACTAATCAACAGCTTCGATGGGAGACCAGTCATGCAACAGCAGGATAAGAAACATGTTTAAAAAAAAACATGATTCTAGATTGTGAGGTTACAAGTACAAAGTGCAAATGGATTCGTAGTGGTCCAAATACCCTTGTATTCCTGCTAGGCTTGCCAGGTCCAACTCAAGAAATATCTGGGGACTTTGAGGGTGGAGCTAGGAGACTTTGGGGGTGGAGCAAGGGCGTGACAAGCATGATTGAACTCCAAAGGGAGTTCTGGCAATCACACTTAAAGGGACCGCACTCTTTTTAAATGCCTTCCTCCTATTGGAAATAATGGAGGATAGGGGCACCTTCTTTTGGGCCTCATAGAATTGGACCCCGTTGTCCAATCTTTTTGAAACTTAGGGGGTGACCTTGAACTTGTTTGGAGATTCTAGCAGGGGAGCACAGCTATTGTATACCCTTAACTGGAGAATGGTACACTCCTATCTGGGATGGTCGTCCTCTTCCACCGAGCATGCAGTTTTGGAAAGGACGCACACGAAGCGGTGAGGGAGGGAGGAGACACCCACCTAGCCAGCCAGATCAGCTGAACCAACCCTGGTGATCAATGGAGAGACAGATGTTGCAGCCAAATGGCCCTCACATGACACGCATGAATGGATGAACAAGATTCCCACTGTCTCTGCCTACTAGATACTAATGGTTCAATTCTCCATTATACCCTATGGGAATTGGTCTCCATAGGATATAATGGAGTACCCAGCAGACATTTCCCTCCCATCTCACCCTGAAGGGGGGGAGAGGGTCTCCAATCCAGGGGATCTCCTGCTCCAAACTGGGGATTGGCAACCCTAGTTCCTGCCCCCAGTGGAAGCAGAATGTATTATTCAAATGAGGAACCACTGCAGCATCAGTTATACAAAATAAGAGACATTCATCTACATCCAGTTTGGTGTAGGAGAGCCAGTTTGGTGTAGTGGTTAAGCGTGCGGACTCTTATCTGGGAGAACCGGGTTTGATTCTCCACTCCTCCACTTGCACCTGCTAGCATGGCCTTGGGTCAGCCATAGCTCTGGCAGAGGTTGTCCTTGAAAGGGCAGCTGCTGTAAGAGCCCTCTCCAGCCCCACCCACCTCACAGGGTGTCTGTTGTGGGGGAGGAAGGTAAAGGAGATTGTGAGCCGCTCTGAGACTCTTCGGAGTGGAGGGCGGGATATAAATCCAATATCATCATCATCATCATCATCATCATCATCATCTCAATAGTTTGCACAGGTTGCAGAATTTCGGCTTTCTGGTTGCAGAACTTAGATTCCTTCTCCCCTCCCCCTCCAAAAAAACCGACAGAGGACACAAAGCCTTGTCCTGTTATGATGAAAGGAAGGCAAACATTTGTTACAGAATTATTTTTTGTTCTCCTTTGAAAAGTATACATGGCACAATGACAGGTTCCATTTGATACAGGCCAGGGTTATTTCAGCAAGGTCTCTCGCATGATATTATTAATCCCTTTGCATATATGAGCTAATCAGAAAGGACTGCAGTGGGTGGCTATTCATACAGCAGTTTGCAACCGGCACAGATAAGCTGGAGATACCAACTGTCATCACCTTCTATGGGAAATGAAAGGGCTGCTTAGCACCACCTATCTGGAACAAGATAGTGAGTCAGACAAGGTACCTTTCATGATCCCTCTTTTGAGGGTTATCAGGAGGACCATAAAAGGGGGAAATGATGCATAATCATCTCCAGTATGTATGAGCTGGATGGAAATTAATTTCCATTGACCTTGTAGATGCAAGTGAAAGGACTCCCACCAAAGTATGAAACTTAGAGGTTTCTGGAAGTTTTGATTGGGATTCCACCTCCACCCCCCAATCTGCAGGGAAGATGAAAAAGGCAAGCTTTGGGATCCTACAGATTCAGTGAAGCACTGCAGGATTCCATGGAAGCACGTCGAGATCCACAAAGAATCTTTCCAAACTTCCACAAATTATTTCTAAGTGTACAGTGGCAACTCACCACCACACACATGGTGCACCTAAAGTTGCAAGCTTCGGGCTGGAAAATACCAGAAGATTTTGGAGGTAGAGCCTGGGAAAGATGGGGTTTGGGAAGCGGAGGGACCTCAGCAGTACAGGCCACCCTCCAAAGCAGTCATTTTCCCCAAAGGAACTGATTTCTGTTGACTGGAGATCAGCTGTAATTCTGGGAGATCTCCAGGCCCAATCTGGAGGCTGGCAAGCTTAGAGATGCATTCTGAAGGCCATTTCATACATTATAAAGTCTACATGTCCCCCAAGGAGACCTTAAACACACATCCTTTGGGAACTTCCAGCTGGAATCTTAATTCATAAGTATGTGCTGGCCTAATTCAGATGAGAACCATACCATGCAAAGATATTGCCTTCAGTCCTGTAGGAATGCCAGCCTCCAGGAGGGACCTGGGGATCCCCTGGAATTACAGCTCATCTCCAGACTGCAGAGATCATTGGTTCTCCTGGAGAAAATGGGTGCTTTGTAATATCTCATGAGGGCCTGTTCTCCCCAGGCTCCATTCCCAGATCTCCAGGAGTTTCCCAACCTAGATCTGGCCATTTTATCCACCCTTCTCCTGCTGGTGGTCAAGGGGGACCTAGCAACCAGACTCACCCCCATAGCATTGTCCTGACCTGAACAAGCCCTGGGCAGCTACTGTTTGTCCATTGGGAAAGTTATTTGTACTAATGGAGACACACAAATGTCCTGAACAGGGCAAACAGCAGCTCACCGTGAGCCTTTCAGGTCAAGCCAAGAGCACAAAGGCAAAGGTGGACATTTCTTTGTGTGCTGTGATCCCAATCCAAACTGCGCCTGCGTATATCTAAAAATTAAGTTCCCAGCTGGGAACTCCAGGTGTATGTTGCAACCAAAGTCCCTGCAGCGGCCACACATCTGCTGTGCGGACTTTGTAACGTGAATCAGCCATGACAGCAAGAGAGAAATAAGCTGACAATTTGTGAGTGGGTTAAACGGCTACTATTCTTCTCTCAGAGAAATTACACATCTAGACTTCATACCTGTCAAAAATACTGTAAACACATTGAATGGATGTCAATCAATTAATCAATCAATAAACGGATGTCTGATATGGGTTCCTCCCTAGACCTCACGTCTAAATACATATTGGTTGCCATGTGCCATCCTTCAAATAACAGTGTGTGTGGAGAAGATATCAATAAATACTTTATGTCTAATGTCTGTCGGTTGTACCATCTGTACCACATAATAATGTTCAACAGGAGAATTGCTCCCAATAGGTAGAGAATTTCCTCCCGCATCTAGCCACCACCAGGCATGCTGGAGGTGGCAATGGAGACGAATGCATCTGAGAAACTGTTCTACCTGTTGCACCTGCTGCAGGAAATAGCTGCCATGCACGGGATGCACCACCTGGCAAGTGATGACACACCTCTCTTAAGATGCTGAAGACACAGCTGTGCCCTCATCACCAAGGTTATGAAACCACCTTGCCCTACAACAATATCTCCTTGGTATTACCATCAAGAGTGTTTTGTCTGCACAACCTCAAATAAATTTCTGCAACCAGGGAACCAGGTTATGCAATCTGAATAAATCTCACACACATCCTTGATTTGGTACACTCATTTCTCCTTGTGTCATTAACAGTGTAGTCCTAACCAGAGTTACAGCCTTCTAAATCCACTGAATCGATGGGCCTAGAAATGGGTAACTGCTCAGGATGGCACTGTTTGTTTTTCAAATGATTTAGAACAAGTTATGTCAAATGAAAAAGAAGGGTAATGGAGTGAGCGAGAGAACACAGAGACATTTCGAAGCTTGTGTATTCCTCAAGACTGGAAGCTTATCTTTTAAAAAAGGTAATATTAAGAAATAAATCTGGGATTCTGTCAACATTCAGCATCAAAGCTGATGCCAATAGTGGACGACAGAGACCAATGGCCTGCTATAGTAGCTTTATGTATAAAACAGCAGAAGTTCCCAGTTCAGTTCCTGGAACTCCCAATTAAAGGATCTTCAATAGCAAGAATCAAGAGTTATCTTTCTCTTCTTTACAAAGCAAGTCATTAAAATGTGGAACTCGCTGCCAGAGGACGTAGTGATTGCTACAGGCATAGGCAGTTCTAAAAGGAGATTAGACAGATTCATGAAGGACAGGTTTATCAGTGGCTACTAACCATGGTGATTAGAGGGAACCTCCACATTCAGAGGCAGTCAACCTCTGAATCCCAGTGCCAGGAAAGAACAGCGGGGGAAGGCCTTAGCCTCTGTGAGAGCCAGTTTTGTGTAGTGGTTAAGTGTGCGGACTCTTATCTGGGAGAACCGGGTTTGATTCCCCACTCCTCCACTTGCATCTGCTGGAATGGCCTTGGGTCAGCCGTAGCTCTTGCAGAGCTGTCCTTGAAAGGGCCGCTTCTGGGAGAGCCCTCTCAGTCCCACCCACCTCACAGGGTGTCTGTTGTGGGAGAAGAAGATAAAGGAGATTGTGACCGCTCTGAGATTCAGAGTACAGGGCAGGATATAAATCCAATACCATCATCATTTATGCCCTTTTGTTGGACTCCAGAGGAACCGGTTTGGCCACTGTGTGAGACAGGATGCTGGACTAGAAGAAGACTGCAGATACTGTATATACCCCGCACTTCTCTCTGAATCAGAGACTCAAGAGTGGCTTACAATCTTCTATATCTACTCCCCCCACAACAGACATCCTTGTGAGGTGTATGGGGCTGAGAGGAATCTCAAAGCAGCTGCCCTTTCAAGGACAACTCCTGTGAGGGCTATGGCTGACCCAAGGCCATTCCAGCAGGTGCAAGTGGAGGAGTGGGGAATCAAATCCGGTTCTCCTAGATAAGAGTCCACACACTTAACCACTACACCAAACTGAATAGATGGACCACTGGTCTGATGCAGAAGGATTCTTCTTATGATCTTATGTTCTCTGCTTGAAAGCCATGGCCAATCAAAGCAGATGATGCAGAGTTAGCTGGACCAATGATTTTGGCTCAGTCTAAGGCAGCTTCACATATCATCATGGCTCAGGAGAAGAGCAGAAGGTCCCAGATTCCCTGGCATCTCCCATTCAACAATCTCAGGCGACAGATGCCAGGGAAAGACCATTCTCCACCTGATGCTTCGGAGAAATGCTGCCCGTCACATTACAGAATGCAGATGGAACACTGATCTGGCTCAGCAGAAAGCGGCTTCATGTAATCTTTTAGGCACCAGCTCTGAGACAGAGCTGAGTCAGTCTTGCAAATTCCTGGAGGGCTGCAGCATCAAATTGCAACTAAATGCCAGGGATGCCTCCTGCCATGTTGGTGACGAGTACAAACAGCACCTGTAGTGCATGATCAAGTCTAGCAGAGCCCCCAAGTGCTCCCGTACTGATCATAGGGCCATCAGACTCCCACTGTATATGCGAGGCTCCACTGGCCCTCCATGAGTCCTTGTTATTGAGCTCCAGGGCTTTTTTTTTTTTTTAGCAGGAACGCCTTTGCATATTAGGCCACACACCCCTGACGTAGCCAATCCTCCAAGAGCTTACAGGGCTCTTCTTACAGGGCCTACTGTAAACTCCAGGAAGACTGGCTACATCAGGGCCGTGTGGCCTAATATGCAAAGGAGTCCCTGCTACCAAAAAAATAAAAAGCCCTGTTGAGCTCTACCCAGCCTCAAAAGCCACAGTGGTGGCTGAATGGTACTCGTGCAGCCTAGCTTCTGCCCTTTGCACTGCTGCCGTCAAAAGATTCTAAATTGTTCTGGACTTTAGCAGCAGCTTTTTCCCCCCTCCTTCATCAGAAAAATAAAAATGTGACTTTCAGGACTCGAAAGCTTAGAATTTAAACCTTTTAAGGAACGGCCAATGTAATTTGCAGTCAGCAGCATTTTTTTAAAGCTCTTTGGAGAGGAATTACAGATTCTTTTCTTTCTCCAAGAAAATGTCTTCCCCGTTAGGTAGAGATGGGGAGCCTCAGTTTTTGTGCTCTCTCCAAGGGCAGGTTTGGATTGTGGGTATTCCCCCTCCACACACACACACACCATTTCAACATTTCATAATATGACCCTGGATGCCGCTTTACAGATTCTGCCGGCAGGGTGTTTTCAAGTCTGCATAGCTCTGTAGCCCTGAGGCATGGAGAGACCTGGGTTGCGGCTGACTCTCCTAGAGGAATCCCAGACATTCCTGTTCCATCACCCTTTTAAAAGGCCCTGCTCTCTCTGCCACCCCCACCTCTCAATACCCAGCCACCCTTCGTACACAAAAGGAAGCTGAGCCTTCTATTCATGTGCAATGGGTGTGTCAAACATATTGTGGCAACCTCCAGTCTCAGATGGTGTGGAATAAAAGGGAGGGAGGGAAGCCTCCCCCCTCCAACCTGGAACAACTCAAGCTCTATTTCAAATATCAGGGTAACCATTTAAGAGTTTCACATAGAGGAAGACACTAGAACAGGAGTAGGGAACGTTGGCTCTCCAGATGTTTTTTGCCTGCAACTCCCATCAGCGTCAGCCAGCATGGCCAATGGCTGGGGCTGATGGGAGTTGTAGGCAAAAAAACATCTGGAGAGCCAACATTCCCTACCCCTGCACTAGAAGAAGCCCCGTTTTCCAAAAGGGAAACCAGAGCATCAGCTCTTTTCTAGCTTTTCTGCAAATCAAGACAAGGAAACAAGGAAAAAAATCAGAGCTCTTCTGCTCCCCTCCCTCCTTATATCTTAAATGGAGATCCAGAAGCAGAGATTAAGCTGGAAAGTCTAGACAATGGGGTTTTGCGCAATGCAAGAGATTCCATTCCAAAAGAGATGGTTACTTCAATGTAGCAAGAATGAAAGAGAGAGGGCTTGCAAACAGTATTGGGGGTGGGGTCCTGTGCAACTATGTGCTTTGCCCTCCCTCACTCCCCACTGCTTTGCACATGAAGACGCATTGTCTCCCCCCACCCCTACCCCAAGATTCCTGCGAGGGAGAGGAAGGCTGCTGAGGACTAGCTCTCCTAATGCTGTGCCAGGGCTGTACCATTTCAGATTACAGGTGGAGGGGGTTGCATAACTGAACTCCGCTCACTTGCTCTCATAGAATCATAGAGTTGGAGGGACCTCCAGGGTCACCCACTCCAACCCCTGCACAATGCAGGAAACCACAACTACCTCCTCCCACACACCCAGTGACCCCTGCTCCATGCCCAGAAGATGGCAAAAAAAACAACAAAGCCACAAACCCTCCAGGATCCCTGGCAAAACTGGCCTGAAGAAAAATTGCTGCCTGACCCCAAAATGGAGAAGAGCATTTCCCTGGGTGTGTAAGAAAGGGCCACAAGAACTAAACACTCATGCAGCCTTTCCTGCCCTGCTTCACAAGATCTGCCTAAGTTCACAGAACCAGCACTGCTGTCAGATGGCCATCTAGCCTCTGTTTAAAAACCTCCAAAGAAGAGCCCATCGTCTTGCGAGGAAGCCTGTTCCACTGAGGCACTGCTCTTTCAGGAAGTTCTTCCTAATACTGAGCTGAAAACTCTCTTGATATAATTTCAACCCATTGGTTCTGGTCCTGCCTTGTGGGGCAACAAAAAACAATTCTGCACCATCCTCTATATGACAGCCCTTCAAGTACTCTTAGTCATCTCCTCTCCGGGCTTTTTCATACCTAGTTCCTTCCACCTTTTCTCATAGGACCTGGTCTCCAGACCCCTCACCATTTTCGTTGCTCTCCTCTGGACACCTTCCAGCTTGTCAACACCCACTCTCTACCCACCCATAGAAAACTAGCATGTCAGAGAAAAGGTGCACCAGAATTCAACATCACTTCTGGCAAAACCTGGAAATGATGACGTGACACTACTTCTGGGTTTTGCCAGAAATAATGTTGCTCCCGTCTTCTCAGCAGCCTTTGAAATGCTGGCAGGAAAAAGGAGAAACCACTGACCCAGCCCATCCTTAGATCTAGGTCCTAGAACTAGGAGATCTAGGGGAAGGGGGGGGACAAAGTGCAAGAGATAGTAGTTTGTTTCACCTTTTAGATCCCAGTACATTTTGTGATGAGCTTTGTCAGAGGATCTCAGTCAGAAACTTCTCTAACTCCCACCCCAGACAAACAGAGCAGCATGGAAGTCAGAGAGATTTCTGGCTGAGATCCCCTCATGAAGCCCATTGCCAAAATCAGAGGTGCAATTCTAGCAGGAGCTCCTTTGCATATTAGGCCACACACCCCTGATGTAGCCAATCCTCCAGGAGCTTACAAAAAACAGCCTTGTAAGTTCTTGGAGGATTGGCTACATCAGGGGTGTGTGGCCTAATATGCAAAGGAGCTCCTGCTAGAATTCCACCCCTGGTCAAAACACATTGGGATTTAAAAGGTGGAATAAACTGTTCTCCCTTGCACCTCATTTCACCTTTTTCCCTTTTTAATTACTGGTGTGGCCTTATTTTCTTCCCACTCCTACTTCTGGCCTAACCCTAAGATGCTACATTTCTGCATTCAAAGCTTAGCTTGCTGGTTTGTTTATGTATAGGCATGGGAGAACACTCAGCCACAGGAGTCCTTACCTCTAGTCTGAAGTGACACAGCCCAGTCACAGTTTTATGGCCTCAGTGAAAACTGGGCCCCAGCATCAAGGGCAGATAACAGTTTTTAGCCTTGCTGCAAGCATGTTTCCAAGGGAACGGCTTTCCTTTCTCCCAGAAGAATGGATAAAAACCTTTCGCAAGCTTAGGGGAACCATTGGAGTGGTGCCCCCAGCTCCTACTCCAGTCCACATAAGCCTTGCTAATTGCATCTCCCATTACTTATCCAGTGTTTTAACCATTTGTGCTTATCATCAACTGAGGAAGGGGTGAGAAGAGAGGTGCTGGCCCCCAAATTCAATACCCTAGGCCTCCACTTGCTGTTTAAATAATGCTTAGCATTTAGCTGGCACTTCCAAAGAGATTCGTGTATATTAGTTTGTTGTAACTCTTCCAACAGCTCTCTCAATTCAGCCACCATTATTATCTCTTCCATTGCAGACTGGGCTAAGGCTGAGAGAAAATGGCTTGTGAAGGCCATCGAGTGAATTTGTCATGGGGCAAGGTTCACACTGGTGGCCTTCCAATTAATCAATGGCTCTCTTCACCACTTCATTTTACCAGCTTGTGTAATATGCAAAAATATCACCATTGTGAATAAATTGAAATGGACTGAACATTCTAAAATATTGGAATTTTGATTATAGTCAAGTAAAAGGTGATTTCTTATGCCCTTCTCATAGAAACACACTCGCTTTTTAAAAGAAAAAGCAATGTGTTATGAAAATATGAGGAAAGCTCATTTAAGGACCAGTTGTGATACATCTCTTTCATCTGTATCTAGAGTTGCCAGCTCCAGGTTGGGAAATACTTAGAGACTTTGGGGGCAGAGCTTGGAGAAGGTAGGTCTTGGGGAGGGGAGGAACTCCAGTGGGGTTTAATGCCATAAAGTCTGCTTCCCAAAGCAGCCGTTTTCTCCAGGTGAGCTGATCTCTGTCACCAGGAGGTTAGTTGTAAACCCAGAAGATTTCCAGCCACCATTTGGATGTTGGCAATCCTATCTGGATCTTTAATGCAGACAAGCTCGAGAAGGGAGAGTCCTAGGATTTCCCTTCAGTCATGAGGACTAGAAACTTACTTAGACAAGCCAAATGTCTCTGGACAATCCAAACGCCAGACCAAAACAAGAATTCCAGGCTATGATAAGTAAAAATTTTAGAAGATGTAGAGGGAGGACATTTTATAGCATGTAAAATTGTGAAGAACAGGATGTGGCTGTACGGGTATAATGGGGGGAAAAACAGGACCAACTTGCTTCCAATCGACAGTTTATGGAGAAGGTTAGAGGAAACCACCAATGCATTGTCCTCAAGCGGCATTCAAGTGCATGCTGTTTCCCATGCAATTCTGGAAAGCATGCATTGCGACAACAAAATAAGAATCAGGAAATACACACCTAGTAGGTAAAGAGATTCTCTATGTTAGAGATGTTGGGACATCACCCACATTAAACTTTAGAGGAAAACAGGCCAGCCTCAAACTGAATCAGCTGCAACAGAGAGAAGGAAGAGAAGGAAAGTTAGTTCGTGAGAGGTTAGTAGATGAAAAAGTCCTATTTGTTATACAGGTTCACTGCAAAAGGTTATGGAGACATTGGATTGGTACTAAGAAAAGGTATTGCATGGATTTTGTTTCGGTCATGGAGACATCAGCTAGACTATTTTAGGCAGGCACAGAAGGATTTTTGACATAAAACAAAAGATACTTTACCCAGCTGCTCAGCCCCATGGATTTCCATACCCCCACACTTCTTTCGAAAATGCCTGTGTGACAAGAGAAGAGGCTGCCCTTTGAAAAGAGCAAGGATGGCCCCCCACTGCGTCCGCAGAAATAGCTGAATCCTGGTAGCAGCTTTCAAGATGTATTCTAGTCTGGCTACATTGGGGAGGGTGCTTAACTCTGGCTTCAACTTGGGAGAATCATAATCAGATAAAATGTTGAACCTTAAAAAGCAGCCATTACAGTCCTTCACTTGAGTGGGGAATGTAGCACAAAGGATTCTGGGAAGTTAACTCTTTCCCCTAACCCACTTTCCCAGTAGAATGCCTCTTTAAACTGCAGGGCCGGATCAAGGGGGGGGGGGGGGCAGAGGGGGTTGCTTGCCCCGGGCACCACGGGAGGGGGGGGCACCAAATTGGGTATGGAGTCCATTCTATTCTATGGACCCATAAGGTAGAATGGGGCCATAAGGGGGCACAATTTTTTAATCCACCCCCCCTTAAAAACATGTACCGTAGATCTGATTCTGTTAAACTGTCATCAGGGCTTTTTTTTTTTAGCAGGAACACCCAGGAACGCAGTTCCAGTTAGCTTGGTGTAAGGGGTGTGGCCTAATATGCAAATGAGCTCCTGCTGGGCTTTTTCTACAAAAATGTCCTGTCAGTCCCAATAGAAAGGAGGGGGAGAAAGTAGTCATTGAACCTGTCTTTCTTTTTATCAAGTCTAATAGCAGCTTGGGGCAGAGCCACCCTGCTACCGGATTAAACCAACCTCCTTCTCAAAGTTACGGTCCCTATCCAAATTCTTCCTCCCACAACTGCTTTTTAAGGTTATAATACACACTGGGACTCATGATTGCGGATCTTCCACACAACATATTGCTGAATCGATATAACATTCAACGGAACATCAGTATATTATCCAGTGTTCTACAAAGGAAAGCCGATATCTTTTATTTTACAGCAAGAGATTAAGGGATTCAGATGTCGGCAGGGAGCCCACCCAAAGCTACTTTCATGAGTCACACCAAAGAATTTGTGAAACGTTCACTTCAAAAAGTATATCCCACTATAAACGAACAAAATCTTTACATGAGGATGCACGTCAGTTCGATCGTCTTCTGTCACGGTTCACAAAGTAGCATAGGTTTCAGAATGCAGAGCGGAACTATGCAATATGAGAAATGCAAGGCTGCCACTGAAAATGACATCCCTGAGTCGACTGTACTGTGTGATTAAACTTAACCAATACCTCGACATCACTGTGTTGTGGGTTCCCTACCTCGCCCAGCAGCCAATAATACGGTCCATGGTCAGAGAAACATGCATTACACATCAGTACATGGGGTTATTACAAGCCACAGACAATAAGAGGATTAAAATGATCTCAAGGTTGCCATTTTTAGGCAGAAGCTTAGTGTTTTTGCACTTTCAGGCTTAAAAAGTCACCAGGGCCACTTCCTGAAACAGCAAAATAAGAAAGGCAGCATTATGCCAGTCACAAAGGTGAGTTGAAAGGAAAGGGAAGTACAGATTCAGCACACAATGGTTCTCAGTAAAGGGGGGGGGGGTGAACAAGTTGACCAGGAACTACACTTTCCTCTCTAAGAGATGCACTTTCTGCAATTACTGCTTAGCATTTATTCGTTTCTAACATGCTACACATGTGTCATTTTGGTTTAATCCTTACAGTGGCCTTGTAGGGCAGGCCAGTGTTATTTTCCCCAGATGGGACAGGGGCAGGCCGAAAATGTGGTTTGAGTTTATTTCAATTTATATCCCACCCTTCCCACCGAAGTGGTTCAGGGCGGCTCACAACACACAAAATCCAACATAGAATTTTAAATTTAAAATACATCAATTACAACAGTTAAAACAGTAAAATAATAACACATTTAAACAGCCATCTATCAAAATACTACACTGAACCTTCTATAGAATTTCTAATGCCAGTTACCGTAATTATAGGCCAGCCGGAAGAGGGCTGTCCCACAGGCCCTGCGGAACTGGCCAAGGTCCCGCAGGGCCCTCACCTCCTCCGGCAGCTGGCTCCACCAGCAAGGAGCCGCTACAGAAAAGGCCCTGTGCACATTTTTAGTTTGCTTTAGTAAAAGCCAATGGGGCTTTCCTACCTTCCTCTTACTGCTGAGGCTCCCTGTACCTGGGACCGACATACCTGGGGGGCCGTCTCTCCCCATATGAGCCCCGGAGAGTACTACGATTGGCCAATCAACATCTTCTGACTATCCCTGGCCCAAAGGACATCTGGCTTGCCTTGACTAGGGTCAAGGTCTTTTCGGTCCTGGCCCTGACTTGACTGAGGATAACTAGTGAGTTTGTGGCAGAGATAAGGTTTAGACTTGAGGACCTCCCGTACCACAGTTCATTCACTGCTATACTATACCACTTTGTTGTTTTTACACTTCGAATTTCTCCCATGTATCACAAAGTTCAGATCCCTTGAAAGATTGAAGATAACCACCAACATTCCAGTTATAGATCTCTCCAGCATCTATTGCTGCTGGCACTGGCTTAGGAATGGTGATTCATCCTCTTTCACTTGGTCATTTCAGTTGATCTTAAAGGTGCAGCTGAACTCTTGTGTGTGTGTATTTTAAATAAAGAACACCCCAGCTACCACTCTGCAGTTATTCAAACAGTACAGAGATTCTGACTGCAGGATTCGCCTGGTGTTCCGCTCCACTCAGGGGTCCTGAGGTCTGCCAAAGTCCAACAAGCCCAAAGGCTGGGCATTGAGAAAACAGGGAGAACGCACCAAAAACATCCTGCAGGGTGAGGCATAAACACGTCGAAAGTTCATTTAACCCAGTAGCTTGCTGTTCCACAGCTTGCAGCTTCTGCAATAACAAAAAATCAAGAGGAAAACATCCCCCAAAGTGCTGTGCTACTTTTATAAAGGGGTTAGATAAGATGACGGAAAACAGTTTGATCGATGTAAAAAGATGCACACACCCGAGCAAAGAATCACACAGCTTTTGCATGTGTTATAAATTTTTATTTAAAAAAAAAAACAGCAGAAATTACTTAAAACAACTTGCAAAATGGCAAACATGCTCTTAAAAGAGGCATTCCCTCCTATGTGAATGAGAAAAAAGAATGCCTCTTCTAAGATATCCCCTGAGGTTTATACATGCATTTTTTTAAAGGGGGTGTGGGGAAGAAAACATGATTCTCCATTTACAGTCCTATTATCTGTGCTATGCAAATATATGCAAGTTTCATTGACTAATTAACTAATAAACAAACCCATCTGGTCAATCAGCTTAACTGAGTAATGGCTTTAATTTTTAGGAAATTGCCCGTTATGCTTGCAGCTTGCTGGGCTGTTTTTTTACAAAAAAAAAAACAGTTTTCCTTTTATTAATTTATTTAAATATATTTAAAATATTCACATGCCCACCCTTTCCTCAAGCATCCCCATCTTACAGTCGCTTGCACAGAAAACAAGCTTTACTTATTTTCAGACACTCACTAGTAAAGGGCCCTGACCAGGATAGCCCAGGATAGCCAGATCTCATCAGAACTTAGAAGCAAGGCGGGGTCAACCCTCATTGGCATTTGGATGGGAGACCTCCAAGGAATACCAGAGTCATGATGCAGAGGTAAGCGATGGCAAACCACCTCTGAACATCTCTTCGCCTTGAAAACCCCGTGGAGTTGCCATAAGTCAGGGGTGACTTGACAGGGCTTTCCATCACCAGTTATTAAAGGGGGAAGCAATCTATTGATCACAGGGTTTCACTAGGTGTGTCCTTTCACTGTTTCCTAAGCTGCAAACAGAATCTGTGAGCTAGCTCATGCTAACTCACATTAGAGGGAACACTGGTCAGGTGACAGCATGGGATGGGCAGAGGATACATGGCATAAATGCCTCCATCACCACACACTTCTGGTGCTGTTTTCACCAACTCAACCATCTTTCCATGGTTACTTTACCCAATGGAGGGGGAAAAAACATTGGTCCATTTATATGTACCACATGGTACATTTATGCTTTCCCTACCGAGTCACCAGCCGCAGATTACAAAAATGGCTCAAGCACCATGGCCACAATCCATATCAGAAATCCTGGCTGCAGTTTTAAAACGGCAGGAGATATTTGTTTGCTTTAGTTATTATAGTGCATCCTTTTTGCTAAGTCTCCAGGCAGATGTCACCAGTGTTTGTCAAGTACAATCACCAGGATGGGACATCCAGTGAGCAATAGGACAGGAGTCTGGACTGCAGAAATCACATAGAGAGTTGATTTGTTTCCTCTTAACATTAAAAGAGCATTTGATCATTCAGTCCCCCCGCAATGACCACCAACAAATGGCATGATCCAGTCAGATGGAACATCACCCATCAATGCTGATCATGAAGTTTATGAACAAAACAGTCCACTGATTATGAGACCCGCAAAGCACAGTGTACAGTTAAATGTGTTATCAGATTCAGAACCAGGGCTTCTTTTGTAACAGGAACTCCTTTGCATATTAGGCTGCACCCCCTGATGTAGCCAATCCTCCAAGAGTTTACAGGGCTCTTTTTACAGCGCCTACTGTAAGCTCTTGGAGGACTGGCTACATCAGGGGGGATGTAGCCTAATACGCAAAGCAGTTCCTGCTACAAAAAAAAAGCCTTGTTCAGAACCATTTGAAAAACCAGCCCATTTCCAGCGCCTCAAGGGAGAAACCGCTTGAAGCCACTTCCTCCACACAACTGCCATAGCTTTGGTTGACCGATTTCTCATTTAGCCTGTGGACAATAATCCCACACTAATGAACAGCAATGTACAAAGAGGGGGTTTCAATATAGGCAGAGAAGGGCAGACATAGTGTGTCGGTTTCGAAAGAAACACAAAACAGTTGGTTAAGGGGTTTTTTTTGTTTGTTTTACCCGCTAAAAAAGATCGGTGGAACAAAGAGCTCAGCCAAGGAATGAATTGAGAGCAGAGGAAATGCCATTAAAAATAAGTCTGCCTTCCTCCCTAAACGAAGGAACGCTGGAGCTATTTAAAGCTTCCACAGCCTGGGTAGGTCAATGGAAGTTATGCCTCAGCAGAAAGAAAAAAAAAGCAAGAAAGAATAACATTTCAATACAAGATTATAAATGCTGATTTGAGAAATTAGGAAACCTCGCAGGAGTTTTTGGCGATTCAGTTGGCTGGAGTTTAATATTCACCGTGTCTGAGAAAACGGAGTATCCCATTGTGTTTTTAAATTAATGATTTCCCTAATAAAGCACACTTAACTGCAATGAAATAACAATCTGTGAATTCATGGGAAAAAGGGTACACTGGCTAAGCGAATGGAGTGTAATTAGGGACGGATAAAACCAGACTCATCCATTCCACAGAGCTCTCCATGATGTAGATCTCTGATGCTGACTGGCCAGGTAAAAAAGGAAGTGGAGAAACAGGGAAGGATTCTCCCCAGCCCCACACATAGCAGAAGGGGGGGCAGGTGTAGCTGTGAAACTGACAAAAATCAGACAATTTCACTTCTGCTCTTTGGAGGTCTTTCCCCATACAGTTTTTCAAGATGGCAGCATCCTCCATTACTATGTATGGATATGAAAGTTGGAAACAAAGAAAGCTGACAGGAATAAAATTGATTCATTTGAAATGTGGCATTAGAGGGGAGTTTTCCAGATAACGTGGACTGCCAAAAAGAGAAATGAGTTTGGTGTAGTGGTTAAGTGTGCGGACTCTTATCTGGGAGAATTCGGTTTAATTCTCCACTCCTCCACTTGCATCTGCTGGAATTGCCTTGGGTCAGCCATAGCTCTCATGGGAGATGTCCTTGAAAGGGCAGATGCTGTGAGAGTCCTCTCAGCCCCACCCACCTCACAGGGTGTCTGTTGTTGGGGAGGGAGATAAAGCAGATTGTGAGCCACTCTGAGATTTTGAGTGGATGGAGGGATATCCAATATAAAAAAAAAAAGAATGAGTTCTAGATCAAATCAGCCCTGGCATGAATGGCCCGGTTAGTCCAGTCTTATCAAATTTCCAAAGCTAAGCAGGGTCAGCCCTGGTTGGCATTTGGAAGGGAGATCAGCAAGGAAATGTAGGGTTGTGATTCAGAGGCAGACAATGGCAAACCACCCCCAAATGTCTCTTGCCTTGAAAACCCTACAGAGAAAGGCTTTTTTTTTTTTTGTAGCAGGAACTCCTTTGCATTTTAGGCCACACACCTCTGATATAGCCAGTCTTCCTGGAGCTTTCAGTAGGCCCTGTACTAAAAGCCCTGTAAGCTCTCTTGGAGGATTGGCTACATCAGGGGTGTGCGGCCTAATATGCAAAAGAATTCCTGCTATTAAAAAAAAAAAGTCCTGCTAGTTTGGTGTAGTGGTGATTAAGTGCACAGACTCTTATCTGGGAGAACCGGGTTTGATTCCCCAGTCCTCCACTTGCACCTGCTGGAATGGCCTTGGATTAGCAGCTGCTGTGAGAGCCCTCTCAGCCCCACCCATCTCACAGGGTGTCTGTTGTGGGGGAAGAAGATATAGGAGATTGTAAGCCGCTCTGAGTCTCTGATTCAGAGAGAAGGGCAGGGTATAAATCTGCAGTCTTCTTCTTCTTCTACAGTCACTATAAGTTGACACTATAAGTTGACATAGACAGCTTCAAGACGTGATTGCATAAGCATATGGAGCAGAGGCTATTAGCCACAGCATATTGTTGGAACTCTCTGTCTGGGGCAGTGATGCTCTGTATTCTTGTGCTTGGGGGGCACAGCGGAAGGGCTTCTAGCCCCACTGGTGGACCTCCTAATGGCACTTGGGTTTTTTGGCCACTGTGTGAAACAGAGTGTTGGACTGGATGGGCCATTGGCCTGATCCAACATGACTTCTCTTATGTTCTCTTATATTCTTATGACTGTTACTTGATGACACTTTACGCAGCCAGAGAGATCGAATCAGGCCTGAATTCTCCCTAGAAGCTAAAATGACTACACTGAGGCAATTATACTTTGGCCAGATCATGAGAAGGCAAGACTTCCTGGAAAGGATAATAACACTAGGAAAAGCTGGAGGCATTAGGAAAAGAGGAAGACCCAACCTGAGACAGATCAGTTCAATAAAAGAAGCCACGGCCTTCAGTTTGCAAGACCTGAGCAAGGCTTAAATGAGAAAACATTTTGAAGGTAGTTAATTCAGAGGGTCATAAGTCAGAAGCGACGCGGTGGCACATAACACACAGCTTCCTCTATCCTGCTCTAACCTGCAGGGTATCAAAGCAGAGATCATTCATTGGGATGGGAGCTGCATTTGTGCTCCTTGCAAACATTTTGGAAATTACTATTTTAATGGAGGCCTTGAGCTGGAACCAGGCTAGATGGGGCTGCAAATCTTGGAGACAGATTAAGGCTCATAATTACTCACGTTGCTTCAAAAAGTAAATGGGCCCTGCTGCTTTTGGAAATTTTGTTCAACACCTGCCCTCCTGCCACCATCACCGGCACTTTGATAAGTCCCAGAGAAAGCGCCAGCCAAATTTAATGCCTGCATTTGTCAAAGGCAATCTTCCCAAAGCTGCTGCATCTCGAGCAAATGTCAACATTTAGGGCTCTTTCAAAGCGGCATTAAAATTACATTTTGCTACAGTGAACTTCGTCCCCCCCCCCCCCCGCCCACACTTTGTAACTATTTTATAGCCTACAGTGTTATTTTTCATGTCACTGGTGTTTACAGCATCTCGCCATTTAGAGCCCATCCAAAATATGTTTGCTTGTCTCCATTTCCAAGCCATCAAGAACCGTACGAAATAGGAATAAATCAAGCAGAGCTCTCCGCTAATCCTCTCCCCACCGGCTGAACCCCTGTCAATGTGCCAATATTCTTTGCTTTAAAGTTACTCGACCAACTTTCCCCATCAGGGTAGCGAGGCTCTCGCCTAATCCAAATGTAATTATTTTTTTATTTTGGAATCAGGCTTCAAGACATTGAATCATGTGCCTCGCTCAAGAAGGAATGCGCTTTACATCTGCTGGGAACGCCTTTGTTCCCTAATTTTGTAATTCTAATCTTTGAAAAAAGAAGGAATTAAGCTGTTTTAGTGACATTTGTTCACTATTGTTGTTGTTATTGCTGTTGAATGGTCCATTATTTCCTTGAAAATGCCATGCTTTTTCCTTTGTTTTGTGATTAGTTATTCTCTCTCTTTCTCAAATAAATTACTTGGAAAATAAATGGATGTGGCTGGGCCATTTCCACTAATAAAAAAGAAAAGTTTCCCATCAAAATAATCTAATAACATTATTCTTAGGAAAAACCAAATCATCACGTTATCAGAACACCAAACTGTACTCATTAGGCAAACTTCTCAGTAATACACAGCCCCGTCTCAAACTGTATGTCCCATGACATGTTGAAGGGTAAAGAAGGGAGTGTCTTAATGTGAGAGTGACAAAAAGAGTTTTACTAAATTATGCATGGGATAGAGAAGGTAGAGAAAGGAGTACTTTTTTCTCTTTCTCACAAAACCAGAACTCATGGGTACTCAATGAAATGAATGAGTGGTAGGTTTAGAGCAGGAAAAAGGAAGTACTTCTTCACCCAAAGGGCAATTAACTTGTGGAATTCACTGCAGCAGGAAGTGTTGGTAACTACGAGCACAGACAGCTTCAAGAGGGAATTAGATATATGGAGCAGAGGTCCTTCAGCAGCTATTAGCCACAAGGTATAAATGGAACTCTCTGTCTGGGGCAAGTGATGCTCGTTATTCTTAGTGCGTGGAGGGGGCAACAGTGGGAGGGTTCTGGAGTTCTGGTCCCACTGGTGGACCTCCTGATGACATCTGGGTTTTGGCCACTGTGTAACGCACAGTGTTGATGAGCCACTGAGCTAATACAACATGGCTTCTCCTATGCTCTTATATTCTTATGTCCCTTCACTACAGATTATTTCAGGATAAAGAGAAGTTCCTATGCTCTTCATTCACCAGAGATTTGACATACATCAAGATCCCAAGACACTGGAGAGACTGCTGCTTAGTGGCAGAGGAATCACTTTGCTTACTGAAGGACCAGGTTCAACATATGAACATATGAAGCTGCCTTATACTGAATCAGACTCTCGGTCCATCAAAGTCAGTATTTTCTACTCAGACTGGCAGCGGCTTTCCGGGGTCTCAAGCTGAGGTTTTTCATGCCTATTTGCCTGGACCCTTTTTAGTTGGAGATGCCAGGGATTGAACCTGGGACCTTCTGCTTACCAAGCAGATGCTCTACTACTGAGCCACCGTCCCTCCCCAGCATCTCCAGTTAAAAGGAGGAGGAGGTAGGCAATGCAAAAGCCCTTGCCCTGACATACTAGCGAGTGAATGCCTGTGATAGCTAAATGGTCAAAATCAGAATAAGGCAGCATTATATGACCAGGTCACGTGATTAAGCTATAACAGAGCAGAGCTGGCCAGAAAAACAATACGAGACCTCTTTTTGAACTCAATCAATAGCAGGCAGTTCACTACTTCTGTGCCTAGCACAGGTCATTCACAAGTATCACAGAAACACAGATCAATGAAAAACAGCATTCTGAATAATAACAATAATAATAATGTGCTGTCAAGTTTCAACTGATTTATGGGCAAGCCCACAAAGCTTCACCTCATGGGGTTTTCAAGGCAAGAGATCTGCAGGGGTGCTTTGCCCTTGCAAGGAGGAAATGAAAAACTGGAGATTAGAGTCAGAAAGTCAGTGCAAACTTGTTCATAGTTTTGGAGGAATGTTTCAATGTCCTCCCTGTCCTTGTATAAAAGGTATTTTTGTCTATTCCCCTGAACAACAGCATCTGAAGGAAGCAGCCCTTTTCCATTTTTTGCAAGTTCAATCTCATGTGCCACCTTCATTTTTTTCCCAGCTTAATCCTGGCTGCGTTCTCTTGCCTTGCCAGCTCTATCTTGAGGATGCATTATCTTTCTCCTCCCTTAGCATCCTTTCTATTCCTAGCTCTATCTTGGCTGCATTCTGTTCTCTCTCTAACTCTACCTTGAGTCTGGCCTTCTCGGGTTCTGCCTGCTTAAGTTGCAGTTGGAGACACAGGGTCTCTTCACTTAGGGACGCCATCACTTGGGATATGGTTGCTTCAACCAGCAGATCACTCTTAGTTGGCATTGGTCCAGCAGTCCACTTCTGGGTTCTGCTTTTAGGAACAGGAATGCCCTCAGGCTTCTCTTTCCCAGACCAAAGAAGCATGTACTACCTATCTCTAGCCTCACCATCTCATTGACCCAAGAGCTAGAAAAGAAAACAAAAAGGAACAAAACAACCATTAAAAGCTCAGTACTTTTACCGAGCTTTTGCCTGCTCTGGCAAGCAGCTTAAAAAATGTGGCTTCTTCCAAACAAAATGCAAAAATTTAAGAAGAATCTAGATGTAAGATACTGGCTGATATTGTGTCCATTATAAAATGGTGCCATAAATTGATAATTTTGTTGCAGGATGATAATAGATTTAGTAGAGGATGCCTGTGAGGACCACATTGATTCCTACTGTGTTTCAGACAGTGTCTTTTTGCTGTCCAGATGTTATATCTTTGTACAAGATGGTAAGTTTGAATTTTCTGGGATTACTAGAATCATGTAGACTTTGGAGATTAGTCCTTTGTTGACCTTGTCATGTTTTATAAGCAAATATTCAAAATCAGTATATGGCTTAGCAAGACTTTCCTTAATTACTGGGGTCTCTGAAAGGTGATGTACCTGAAGATATTCAAACCATGGGATTGGGAGATCAAAACAGTTTGAATTCTTGGTTGTTACTTCTCCGATAGCAGCAGGACTAAGTCCTCCCAAGACTTGGAAAGATAAAAAGCAAATGATCCTCGAGTCTAATAAAACACTGAACAAAACAACGGAAGAGAGACAGAGACACACACCCCTAGTATCTGTGTGGGCTCTGTCTGTAACAGATGTGTCAAGCAACATATTCCAAAGATGAGGAATTAATTGATGCTATAAATAGCACCACACTGACACCAAAGAACACAAAACCACTTCATTCTCAGAGTCTGGCTCTGCTGCTTGATCCCTTACATTTATTTGAATTCAGGAAGAAAATCTGGTGGCAGAAGAATGGGGAGAAACTAGTTATTTTACGAGTAGATTAGACCAGTCAGATAATTTGATTCCAGGCTATCGGGAGGTTTCCTCGCTTTCACGTTTGCCAAAGCACCTGGCCGCATGCAGACAAAATTACGTCCACAGAGTGGAGGAAAGCTTGTTCTGATTTCTTGCAAACAAACAAAACAAAAATACACATGACACAACTGTGTCACCGCAGGAAAAATGTGCTGCTAGGGCAATGTTCTCTCTTGGCTGGATTTATGAGGGCAGCGCTGCTTTGGGGAGCAATGCAAACACATGCATCAAAGCTGAATAGATGTGCCTGAACCAAACAATTAATATCTGACCTGTGGTTTTTGTTTCCTCCACTGCAAACAAATTCCTACAGCTAGAGGAGGGGAAAGGAGTATGTGTCCCACTGAGTTCAAAACAAGCGTCTTTCTCACAATTTTCTGATCGCTTGGAGGGGAAGCACATTCTTTGCCTCGCTACTGTGCACACAGCCTGCTTTCTGTTCTCCTTCCCCCTCTCCTCTCTCTCTCTCCTCCCATGAACCTTTAGAACGACTAGTTGTAGTAGAAGTTTCAGGTGAGTGACCAGTTCTTCATTGCCAGTGCTTTTTTTTTTTGTAGCAGGAACTACTTTGCATATTAAACCACACACCTTGATGTAGTCAATCCTCCAAGAGCTTACAGGGCTCTTCGTTTCTGTAAGGAGTACCTGCTGCAAAAAAAAAAAAAAGCCCTGCTCATTGCTACCATTTCAAGTCTAGGAGCACCTTGAAGACCAACAAGATTTCCAAGCTAGCCCTGACCTGGATAGCGTAGGCAAACCCAATCTCGTCAAGTCTTGGAAGGTAAGCAGGGTCAAACCTGGCAAGTACTTGGATGGGAGACCTCCAAGGGATACCAGGAGCAAGAGGAAGAGGCAAGCAACAGAGCCACCTCTCTGAATCTCCAAGCCCAAGTCTGAATCATCCCCAAGGGAAGGGACGGTGGCTCAGTGGTAGAGCATCTGCTTGGGAAGCAGAAGGTCCCAGGTTCAATCCCTGGCATCTCCAAAAAAAAGGGTCCAGGCAAATAGGTGTGAAAAACCTCAGCTTGAGACTCTGGAGAGCTGCTGCCAGTCTGAGTAGACAATACTGACTTTGATGGACCGAGGGTCTGATTCAGTATAAGGCAGCTTCATATGTTCATATGAATCACCATAACTTCCAGGCAAAGACACACACAATAAAAATATATATATTTTAAAAAAGAGTTCCAGGCTATAAGCCTTCAAGAGTATCTGACAAATGAAATTTTGACTCCTGAAGCCAGCTGGGTGACCTTGGATCAGTCACAGTTCTCAAACCTCTCTCAGCCCCCACCTACCTCACAGGGCATCTGTTGTGGGGAGAGGAGGAGAAGGTGATTGTAAGCAGCTTGGATGCTCCTTCAGATAGCGAAGGATGGGGTATAAAACACCAACTCTTCTTTTTCTTCTGCGCTGAAAATCTTGCTGGTCTTCAAGGAGCTATAGGGCTTGACTCTTGCTCTTCTAGTTTTATTAAGAGGGGTCAGGGAGGAGGAGATAGTGGGGACCACAGCCAGGATCCCACTCATTTGTTTGCAGAAACTGGCAGCTGGCGAGACCCGATGGCTTGAAGAACTCTTTCCCACAACATCCTCCATGGTACATAATTGACTTGTGGGATTCATTGGCCCAAGGTATAGTGAGGACCACTGGCTCTGATCTGCTTTGAAAGGGGATTTCATAGATGCATGAGGACAAGATCCATCCATGGTTATTTCACCATCATGGATCAATGGGACTTACAAGTTCACATCCCTCTGAATGGCATTAGGGTGGGTGGAAACAGCACCTAGGGAAAGTTTCAACCTCTGCATTCCTGCTGTGGGTCTTCCAGAGTATCTTGCTGACCTCTTTAGGAACCAGGAGGCTGGACCTGGTGGACTGTCTGATGCTCATATCTTGTTACAGCTGAGTTGGCCAACTTGCAAGGCCAGAGGCCATCCCTTGGTTCCAGGGTCGTGTTCTTTAAACAATCAGAATCTTTTCTAGTCTTGGCCCCAGTTTGGTGTAGTGGTTAAGTGTGCGGACTCTTATCTGGGAGAACCAGGTTTGATTCCCTAGTCCTCCACTTACAGCTGCTGGAATGGCCTTGGGTCAGTCATAGCTCTTGCAGAGCTGTCCTTGAAAGGGCAGCTTCTGTGAGAGCTCTCTCAGCCCCACCTACCTCACAGGGTGTCTGTTGTGAGGGGAGAAGATATAGGAGATTGTAAGCCGCTCTGAGACCAATTTCCCACTCACCTTGTTTCAGCCTCGTTGCTCCTTTTCCCTGCGGGACTGATGCTGGATTTCACACACGCTGCACGGAGCTGGCAAGTTGCCCCGCCCCTTTTCAAGTTCCCTCCATGTCAGACAGAAACCAGTTTTCAGAGGATCCTGCCTGCTGCAGAGGGAACCTGGTGGAGCAACTCGATGGTCTGGGGCAGTTTGTGCGAAATCCAGCAGCAGCCTTGAGGAGAAGAGGAGAGTGAGAGCGAGGTAAGTTTAGTGGGAAATCGGTCTGAATCTCTGATTCAGAGAGAAGGGTGGGGTATAAATCTGCAGTCCTCTTCCTTTTCTTTTCTGGAATTATTCTGCCCCATCCCCAACCAGCACCAGTCATTTGTCTTGCAAATGCCTCTTAGAGCAGGAGCCCTGCCTTCTCCGTACACAAAGATGCTGCTTCTAATAACATCTTTTTTTTTTTTTTTGAGCACTTACATTGCGATTAGTAGCCTGAAACACTAAGGAAGAAAATCTACATAGTTAGATTGGGACTTTTGTCTCTTTTTCTCTCCTGCCTGTGATGTTTTGTGCAAAAGTACAACAAGCATCGCTTTCCACATCTGTTGAAACGCATCCATTCTACCGTCAGACTCCAAATATTGGTCTTCTGCATTTGGTGCAGAAAAATAGCACCAGAGGGAAGTTCTCTCTCTTGACTAGCAGAATTCCCTCCCCCACCCCCCCAAGTCAGGCGAACTGTCTGGGAGTCCTGATAAACAATATCTGTAAGAAGCAAATGTACTGAATCTCACTAGATGTTGGGAATAATCAGTCTCTTCATGCACAGGAATTCAAAGGCAGGAAAAACAGATACATTTTAATGACAGCCTCACAGAGGGCCGTCAATTCAACGTGATGGATTCTGGCACGGAAACGTCTCGGTAACATCGCCAAACAGAACGGCCTTTGTTACATCCCGCTTCAGAGTGTCGCCGCCTGACTAAGACAACTGCGGTGGTGTCGTGAACCCTGCCAATTAACTTCTCGACTCCTGGGTGTGGGATTCCAGACTCTCCCGGTAAGGCTTGGAACACGCTCTTCTCAAATACTGGGCCAGAAAGAACACATTCCGAGCCCTGCATGGCTACACGGATTGAAGAGCGGGGAACCGAACTTTGGAAGGGTAATTATGAAAGCTTCTCTAGTTCAACCGAGCCAGCATGTGACAAGAGGAACTGCCGGCTTTATTCCAGGTTATAAAAATGCCGGCACCTGCTGGAAAGCCACATATAGCAGGTGTTTGAGAGAAAGATGGATAGCTTTGCTGCCTACGCACTGGAGCCTGTCATTCCAGAGATGTTTATTTAAGCAGAAACAAATTTTATACAACTTGTATATTCAAACCAGCCTGCTTTATTTCAGGATTGGGGTTTCTGTCATCACTTGGATTCCTGCACACCTGCAGCTTTTGAGGGTTCAACTCGGGAGGCGTTTTGGTAGAACAGGTGGCGACCTGAAATGTCTCACCTTTCATTGGAGAACATTAAAAGTCTTGTGCTTTTGCCTTTCCACTAAGAATGAGCCTCTTGGGCCACCAACCTTCATCTCCAGTCACACTGGGGTCTTCTTCTTCCCTTCCTTGCTCCCTGGGGCTCCTTATTGCTAGACTTAAAATATCAAGTGAGCTCTGATCTGGACAACCCAAACTAGCCCATTCTCATCAAACCTTTGAAGCTAAGCAGCGTCAACTGTGGTTAGTATAGAATCATCGAATCATAGAGTTAGAAGGGACCTCCAGGGCCATCTAGTCCAACCCCTCTCAAAATACAGGAGACTCACAAATACCTTCCCCTAAATTCACAGGATCTTAATTGCTGTCAGATGGCCATCTAGCCTTTATTTAAAAACCTCCAGGGAAGGAGAGCCCACCACCTCCTGAGGAAGCCTGTTCCACTGAGGAACCGCTCTAACAGACAGGAAGTTCTTCCAATGTTGAGCCTAATGTTCTTCCTAATGTTGTAGTACTTGGATGGGAAACCACCAAGAGAGCCTAGGGTTGCTACACAGAGCCAGAAAATGCCAAACCACCTCTGCTCATTTCTTGCCTTGAAAACCCTACAGGGTCACCGTAAGCTACTACCTGATGGCACTTTACACACACACACAACAAGCAACACAGCTACACACACCAAGAAACAATGGGAAACAAAACCTTTCAGCATACTGCAGGCCCGCCCCTCGCCCCCCCCCCCCATGGAAGGCTTCCTTTCGGAGAGTGACCTGTGATCACCCAGAGATGAGGCTAGCCAGGGGTCGTTTTGTAGGAAAACAGATGGTGGAGCTCATCCAGGGATTGCTATGCAGCTGCACATGCAATTCAATGGACAAGGTGGAACTCTCAGAAAGAGGAGGTGGAACTCTCAGAAAGGTTCAGGAGCTGTGCTCCTGTGATCTCTCACTGAATCTGAGGCCTGAGGCTAGCCTTGGAGAGAAATTTTCACACTAGTAGCAGATCCTTCCAAAAAGCAGTTTTATGAGTGGACCAGCAGGAGGGCATTAACAGCCAACAGTAATCTCAACAACAAAAGACCTTCCAATCTGCCAGTGGCAAATGTTTGTAGAAACAAGGGAAGACAAGCAGCAAAAGGTTGACTCAGGGGTTGTTTTGTAGAAAAATAGGTAGCGGAGCTCATTAGCATAACTCATTAATATATGCCCCCCCCCAGCCAAAAGCAACCCAATAGAAGAAAGGCGAGCCCCGAGCGAGCGAGGCCTGCTTGGGCTGGCTAGAGATCATATGAACATATGATGCTGCCTTATACTGAATCAGACCCTCAATCCATCAAAGTCAGTATAGTCTACTCAGACTGGCAGCGGCTCTCCAGGGTTTCAAGCTGAGGTTTTTCATGCCTATTTGCCAGGACCCTTTTTTGTTGGAGATGCTGGGGATTGAAGCAGATGCTCTACCACTGAGCCACCATCCCTCCCCTGTGGCTCCTCTCCAGCCAGCCCAAGCAGGCCTCACTCTCCTGGGGCTCTCCTGCCCCCCCCCCAATGCCACTGTCAAAAGGCCAGCAAGCCACCTACCACCTAAAATCACATAAGAAGTGGAGAAAGGGTGGTGTGGGCTTCTTGAGGGTTAAGGAGGGCTGCTGGGGATGTAGTAAAGACCCTGCTGGCTGGCTGGTTGGCTGCCCGCTCTCCTAATCCAGGGATTGTTATGCAGCTGTACCTACTATTCAATTAACAAGGTAGGTGAGGAGCAAGAGGGGAGACCTTCAGGACTGCACTCCTGTGAGTTCCTGCTGAATCTGAGGCCTGCTCAGACTAGAGCCTTTTTCTCTCCATGACATGCCAGTTTCCTACTTGCAAGGAGTTTGTTTTACACAGCAAAGCAAAGTGGCAGTTCCCCATCTGAAGCCATACTGCTCTTTCTCCCACACTGGCATCCTGCTGCATGGGTAACAGACCTTGCAATCAAGCCCAGATGTACAGCAATATAAAACACCTTTAATGGGCATGTGTTGTGAAACTGCACCTGATTTTCTTAGGCAGAGGAGAAACTTGTTGCAACTGTGTCCAGAGCAGCTGTGTTTGCAGATTGTCACCCTGGACTAAAGAAGCACAGTTTTTTAAAAAAGAAAACCTCTATCGGTGCCTATTGCTGAGAAGCAAGAAAAGTTTTATAGTTTGTTTTTATTGTCTAACCTCTTAAAACATTTAATACTAAGTCTCCCCCCACTCATAAACCCAAAATCCTGGGTTGCTCAAATCAGGATGGCTTTAAGCTGTAATAAACTCTGTATTTTTTATTAGGCTTACATAAGTAATAGGTACAACAGAATCCATGCTCTTAGGAAGAAATAAATTCTCCCACCCCCAAGCACACACACAGAGAGATACTTTGCTGAGATTTGTGAGAAGTACATAGAAGAACGGCATAAGGTGACATTCAACATAAAACACTTCAAAAGGGCAAAACATCATTTTCTGAACTGCGGCAAAACATTCATATGCATTTTCCATTTTGAGACCGATATCATCCAACAAAATAACCATTTAAAGAAACAAAACAGGACGGAGCAGAACAAAACAAAGGATAGAGGAGCAAACGCAGAAGGAATACACACCCAGGAGACTGAATGCGGTCCATGGGGATAGGCCACATTGAAAATAAACATTTGCACCAACTACGTAGAGCAGAGGCAGCCAGGTCTGACACCAAACCAAAGCCACCCCCCTGGAAATAACAGGGACTGTTACCTGTACTAACATAGGACAAATTTGGTTTGGTTTGCTCTGAAAATCAGGAGTCCTATTTTGGGGAATCAGAAACAAATGGTCGGAAAACGCTCAGGTCAGAATGAAAGCCACCTGCTCACACACACTGGATGTGGTGTACAGAGTGAGGCTCTTTTTCAAGAAAACAAATACAAACGCCTTTAATATTTGATCTGCTGCAGGGCTCCCAAAACACCATTCTGCAGCTACAGAGTACTCAGGATAACTGCTGTCAAAACCAAATCACAGCAGCTAAGAATAATGTTCACAGCGCAGCTTTCACTAGCTTGTTGGGCAGAGGGTGTAGCTTTCTTGCTTGGACATTTGTAATTGTTTCCACTTGTTTCCACTAATTCACTATGATGGTCATGTTACTGAGACTACTGAGCTCCAGGAACCTTCGTGCGGCCAGATGCAGTTCTCCAGCCCATGGGGAATCCCTGGCGCAAGCAGGGGCCTCTCTGGTGGGACTTTTCCCAGGAATTATGGGAAGCAGCATCTCCAGCTAAAAGGACCAGGCAGTAGGTGATGTGAAAGACCTGAAACCTTGGAGACCCTCTGCAGTCTGAGTAGGACAATACTGACTTTGCTGGACCAAG
Organism: Heteronotia binoei; assembly: GCF_032191835.1. Classification (NCBI taxonomy): domain Eukaryota; kingdom Metazoa; phylum Chordata; class Lepidosauria; order Squamata; family Gekkonidae; genus Heteronotia; species Heteronotia binoei. Next base: position 64,720,672 of record NC_083233.1, read on the forward strand.
GGTCTGGTTCAGTATAAGGCAGCTTCACAGGTTCCAGCATGTCAGATAGCAAAGCTGGGAAGGGGTCATGGCTTGGTGGCAGAGCCTTTGCTTTGCATGCAGCAGCTCCCAGGTTCTATCCCAGGCACCTCCAAGTTAAAACCATCAGGCATTAGGTGATATGAAAAACCTCTGCCTAAGATCCTAGGGAGCCTTGGCTAGTCAAAGTGGATGATACTGATGTTTGAAAGACCAGGGATCTGTTTTAGTATGAGGCAGCTTTCATGTGATCACATGAAAGATCCGGCGCTGACCTTGGAGAGCTGTTGCAAGTAAAAAAAAAAAACAGGGGCAGGTTAGATACATGACAAGACTCCATATACAGTCAAAGGCATTCTTTGGAGGAGAGGGGACTTGGCTCATTTGTAGAGGACCCGCATGTATTTCCACTATACTACATTGCATTACATTACTACACTACACTACAGAGGAACTACGATCATCATAGCACCACTGTCAGAAGAAAGAAAGAGCCCACCTATATTGAAGTTGAATAGCACCATGAATTATATTTTGTTATTTTATCATTTTTAAATTGTAATTGTAAACTTTTTGGATTGACTGTTAGCCGCCCTGAGTCCGCTTGCAGAGGGTGGGATAGAAGACTAAAGTAATATGAAAAACCTCTGCCTAAGATCCTAGGGAGCCTTGGCTAGCCAAAGTGGATGATACTGATGTTTGAAAGACCAGGGAATTTCATCAAATGCCCACGAGTTCTTGTATTGTGAGAAAGGGAGAAGTACTTTTCTCCCTTTCTCACAATACAAGAACTCGTGGGCATTCGATGAAATTGCTGAGCAGACAGGTTGAAATGGATAAAAGGAAGTACTTCTTCACCCAAAGGGTGATTAACATGTGGAATTCACTGCCACAGGAGGTGGTGGCGGCCACAAGCATAGCCACCTTCAAGAGGAGTTTAGATAAAAAATATGGAGCAGAGGTCCATCAGTGGCTATTAGCCACAGTGTATGTATAATTTTTTTTTTTTGCCACTGTGTGACACAGAGTGTTGGACTGGATGGACCATTGGCCTGATCTAACATGGCTTTTCTTATGTTCTTAATAAATAAACAAAGCAAGCAAGCATTTGCAAGGCCTCTGGTTCAAAGATCCCCAGCTGAAGGACCTCGAGAAAGATCTTTTTCCTACCTGAACTCCTGGATGGCTGCTCACAGTTTGCCTTCTGTGAGTTTAACATTGCACAAAAATGGGAAACTAATGTGATTCTGTATAAGCCAGTCTCATACATTCACAGGATTTTCAACCATTGTGGGAACCAGTATTATTGCAAAGGTGCCCATATTGTTCAGGTAGATACAGGCCAGGGTTTGGCCGCAGAATCTGTTTTCAGTGCTAAGGGAACAGGAGAAGAATGTAGATGTGATTGTCTTAGAGAATGCTCAGAGTCAATTTTCTTTAACAAGAGATAACCACGTCACTCCCACAAGGGCTTGAAATTAGGGAGAAAGGTTTCCTGGTCAAAGGATTGATGTCCTAGTGCAGGCTCATCCCTGATTTTAAAATCAAGCATAGTGCTGTTGTGTTACTCTAAATCCCATATCAGGGCTGGCCAACAGATTCTACAGGTAGGATATATGGCCCAAGCAACAACCCCATTGCTATCTACTTTCTTTTAACACAATCACTTTTCTGATGTGCCTTCTACTTGAATCAGACTTTTGGTCCACCAAGATCTGTTTTATCTGTTCTGACAGGCAGTGGCCCTCCAGGGTCACACATTAGAGGTCTTTCATATTATCTGCTGCCTGCTCCTTTTATCTGGAGATGCTGGGGACTGAACCTGGGACTTCAAGCAAGCCAAGCAGATGTTCCACACTGAGCCACAGTTCGACCCCATGTCATCATTAATGCGCTTTATTTATTTTGTGAAATTTATACACCTTTCTACCCTCACAAGGGCCATCAAGTCATGTGAAATGGTTCTAACAAAAAAAAAAATCTAACAAAAATCAATCATCTTGCAATAAATGCAAAAGTTGTAGCAAGGGTTGACTGAGATGTTTAAAAACCATGGGTTGAAACTTGTGGGGCTTTTTCACTGACAGTGATACAGTCCTCTGGCACAAGAAACCTTCCATTGACCCAAGAGACTGTTAGTGGAATGCAAGGACCATTAGTAGAAGAGATCCATTGGCTCCGATGTCATAAATGGGATGAAATAACAGACACATAAGTGAGGTGGGATTTACTTTTGTACACCTTTTGCACCCTCAGTAACCCAAACAACCCGTAGTTTTCTGGAACTCATACAGGCAAATGAATAGGTTTCTAAACTGCCCTGATAAACTTTATTACACAAGTTTCTCCTCCGGACAGAAGGCTTAAAATATATACGTCGAAAGGCAAAACAATTAGATAACATTAGAACAATTTTAGAATACAGTTAGAATTCAGATGAACTTTTAACCAGTTCTTGCAGTCAAACTTACTCTATCATATTCTAATACCTGCTAAACAATTAATTCTATGAAAATCTAAGTCCCATTCTATATTAGAGGCCACTAACAAGAGTTGTTAATTTCATGGCTTGACCAGCATAGAGACCCTCTCTCTTTAGTGCAAGTCAGCACCCTTTCCCTAAATCTCAGGGCTTATAAAGAGTTTTCTCCCCAGAAACTGGTATCACTATCTTTATCTTATCTGATTATATGTGTCATCTACATTCCAGAACCACTAGCTGCATCAACAGCTAGTCTCTCACATCTGCCAATGGACCAGTTATCTTCACTCTATCCGGTTCTTCTCATACCTCTTAACATCAACAATTGTGCTGCCAAATCAATCTCTATAAGGCTAAGATTGCCCTCAGATAACTTTTACCTTTAACCTACTTTCCTAGCAGCTAGATCCAAGCTTAAGTGCTTGATAGTGCTGGATAGCGAAGTGTTGGGTAGCTTGGACCCCTGATGGCCATTTTCATAAGAGAACCAACCCCAAAATAAATTCTGCCATAATAAGCTGCTCTGTTTTGGTCCTGAAAAATTATTTGCTTTGCTTCTCCATTTCAGTTACATCCTTGCTCTTAGGACCAATTTCCTGGCACTGCTGGAAACACTGAAGTTCATGCAAATCTCAAAGCACTTAATTTCTGCTCTCGAGGTCCTTCCCGCCCCACCGGTGTCCCCCACCCTCCATCCACAATGTGGAATCAGCATCAGCGGCGTGCACTATACACCCCAGAGGGCTTGCTTGTAATAAAATGGAAATCAGATTAATTCAGAATTAATCTTTACACAGAAAGCAGTGAGGACATCCACAAATTAAAATGTTTTATGGAATATCAGAGCAATGAAACACACAAGAGGAACAGAATTCGTAATCAGGTGAAGGAATTCAATACCGTTCTGTGTAGGCCTCTGCTTGTAGTTTCTTTTAAAGCCAAAGGCTCCTCCTTGATATGAAGCCCAGGGAATATCCAGCTTGATGAAAACTGTCAAAAGAAGAAAAAGACACTCAATAACATGTCGTTGCAAGGGGAATAAATAAGTTTACAAAAATGGGCATAATTTCCATAACAAAGCTCCAAGACAACTCTTTGGAAAAGACAATGCTGTGCTATCAGATCATATTTCTCGTGGAATCAAAAAGGATTTACAAGTGGCAGCCAAAGCTCAGAACATCTTTTACTAACTTTTACCAGTGATACATCAGTGGAGGGCTTTATGGGAAAAGGGTGGACCTACCATGGTTATCCAAAAGTAAGGTGATGCCACCGTAACGCTCTCTAGGTGGGGCTTCCATTGAAAAGTCTTCAGAAACTCCTGTGTGGTGCAAAACATGGTGGCCCTACCACATTCTGAATAAAACTTTGTTGGTCTTAAAGGTGCCACCTACTTCCGTTTCATTGCAGTAGGGATATTCTTCCAGTGCTCGAAGATCTACACTGCTTTCCACTTTGCTTCTGGCACAATTCAAAATGGTGGGGTGGATACTTAAAGCCCAATCAGTCTGCGACCAGGGAAGCCTTCCCCTTACAGTGCCTTCCCCTTACAGTTGCCAACTCTAAATTGGGAAATTCCTGGAGTTTTAGGGGTGAAGCCTGGGGAGGGTGGAGTTTTGGGAGGGGAGAGATCTCAGTGGGGCATAATGCCATAAAGTCCACCCTCCAAAGCAGCCATTTTCTCCAGGGGAACTGATCTCTGTTGTCTGGAGTTTAGTTGTAATTCCAGGAAATCTCCAAGCCCCTATCTCATATGAACCTGTCCATCAGCTGGGATCGTCCTCAGAGGGCCTTCTCTGGGCACCACCACTTTTGAATTTTAGCCAGATGGGTTTTTTTTCGAAATCTTGGCAGGATTTTCACACTGATCCCACATGAGCCAAGGCAAAAATAACTGGCTGATGTTATAAAGCCGGACCTAACAAACTTGTCAGCAGAATACAAAGCACCTCAAATTCCACACCATCAATGTTGATGTCTGTCAGTAGAAAACAAACGATATCCTAGATCATTCTCAAAACACCGAAAGCCTCCTCATTCACATTTCCATGCTTCCGGCCCTCATGGCTGAGGAGCGACTGGAGTATATGTTGCCAGCCTCCACATGGGGCCTGGAGATCTCCCACTTTTACAATTGATCTCCAGCTGGCAGAGATCAGCTCCCCTGGAGAAAATGGCTGCTTCGAAGGGTGGTCTCTAGGGCATTGTACCATGCTGAGGCCCGTCCCCAAACTCCATCCTCTCCCAGATCCACCCCCAAGTCTCCATGTATTTTCCAGCACAGACCTGGCAACCCTATATGTGAGCAGTCCAAAAAAGGCCCAGTTACACATCAGGCAGGGAAATGGGATCAAAAATCTGAACAGTAGGTTCACAAAGGCTTCATGCAGGTCACAGATTCAGCAGGAGCTCACAGGAGCACAGCTCCTGAACCTTTCTGAGGGTTCCCCCTCCTCCTCTCCAAATTGTCCATTGAATAGTAGGTGCAGCTGCATAACGATCCTTGGATGAGCTCCACCCCCTATTTTTCTACAAAGCAACCCCTGGCTTCATGCATCATGCTAGCTTATTTTCATCTACAGTCTTATTTTGATTTTTGTTGTTAGGCTTGTACTTTATTTTTGCTTTAGGGGATTTGTGTGTTTCTTTTTTTCTTTCCTGTAAGCTGTTTTGTGTGACAATCTGCTGAGCGAATAGATCTTGAAATAAACATACATACATTTGGAGGCTAAACTGGGGGAATCTAGTTTGCTTCAGCTCGATCCTTACTTTATATTTTTAGAGCTCTTCTTGCCTTATCTGGGACCCAACCGGACTCTTGGCCTTTATGCATGCTGGACTCAATGTATGGCTCTGCCTCCTAGACAGGTAATTTCCAGAGACTCTTTTACCTGGTCCCTTGAAACAACACTTACCAACCCTCTCTCACTGTTCTAGTCTCTGTTGGCTTTCCAGGCCAACATCATTTAGGAGCAGTAGATATTGTTAAACCATTAACACAAAGAAGAAGAAGAAAAAGAAGATATTGGATTTATATCCCGCCCTCCACTCCGAAGAGTCTCAGAGCGGCTCACAATCTCCTTTGCCTTCCTCCCCCACAACAGACACCCTGTGAGGTGGGTGGGGCTGGAGAGGGCTCTCACAGCAGCTGCCCTTTCAAGGACAACCTCTGCCAGAGCTATGGCTGACCCAAGGCCATGCTAGCAGGTGCAAGTGGAGGAGTCGGGAATCAAACCCAGTTCTCTCAGATAAGAGTCCGCACACTTAACCACTACACCAAACTGGCTCTCCCTTCTAAGAAAGCCTCCAAAGAGCACACTATTTTAGCAGCACCAGTTGTTTTGGGGTTGAAAGCGGCCGAGCGGAGCCGCCCTGAGTCCGTTCGCGGAGAGGGCGGGATATAAATGCGAAGTAATAAATAAATAAATAAATTTCAACCCAAAAATGGCCGGGCGACGCTAAAACAGTGCACTCTTCGGAGGCTTCCTTGGAGCTTAGTGCAGGGAGAAAGTGGCTGTGTGGCAGCACTCTTGTGTGCCGCCTGTCGCTCTCTCATCCCCTGTTGCCCTGCACGATGACATCACTTCTGGTGACATTATCGTGCCATGCATGCACTTTGCGCATGCACACAATGAGCTCCATAAAGGGAGCTTGTGGGGGGGACGCGGCTCAGAGGTCTGTCTTGAGTGGCAGAACCCCTAGCGCCGGCCCTGGGGTGAGAGCATGTGTGACTGGTCCAAAGTCCCCCAGCAAGCTTCCATGGTACAAGTGGGGTTTCAGACTTCGGGTTCTTCCCAGCTACCCTCCTGACATTTTAACCACACCATGCTGGTTCTCTGTTAGCACATAAGTCTCAAACATGTTGATAACTGAAGTCCCTTTTTAATTTTTCATATGGAGTCAATGATGACAATATTTAATTTACTTTAATTTAATTTTTGGATTTATATCCCAGCCTATCACGCAAGCGGGCTCAGGGCAGCTTATGATGGAAAAATCAAACAGTTAAAATAATATAATAAAAACAAAACATTACAAAATCCGGAGCAGCACAGTAAACAATCTTACAGGCATAGGCGGCAAAACCACCCAACAGCATGTGGTTGATGGCTAACAGCATAATATAAACACCACAATGGTGAAACGCTGGGGGAAGTGATGACTTTCAAAAGTGCTGAATTAATTAAAAGCCTGGCGGAAGAGCTCTGTCTCATAGGCCCTGCGAAACCTTGGTAAGTCCCGCAGGGTCCAGATCTCCAGCAAGAGCTCATTCCACTAGGTAGGGGCCCAGACCAAAAAGGCCCTGGCCCTCGTTGAAGCCAGCCGGGTGTCCTTAGGACCAGGCATCTGACCAGGCTTCTGACCCAGAAATTTTACCAACATCTGTTTGGAGCTATCAAATGCCCAACCACTTGAAAAGAAAAATCAGGCACGCCTGGCAGAATGGTAGTCCAAAAGGTGATTAACGCATGGAATTCACTGCCACAGGAGGTGGCAGCGGCTACAACCATAGATGGCTTCAAGAGGGGACTGGATAAACGTATGGAGCAGAGGTCTATCAGTGGCTATTAGCCACATGGTATATATGGAACTCGCTGTCCAGAGCAGAGATGCTTTGTATTCTTGATGCTTTGGGGGGGGGGGGGCAACCGTCGGAGGGCTTCTAGTGTCCTGGCCCCACTAGTGGACCTCCTAATGGCACCTGGTGTTGTTGTTTTTTTTGGCAACTGAGTGAGAAAGGGTTAGACTGGATGGGCCATTGGCCTGATCCAACAAGGCTTCTCTTATGTTCTTAATGTTTTACAAATAAAATTAAAGCCCAATTTACAAATATTTTCCCTGTTTGATCACCTCGACACAGTTCATAGCCACCTCAGGTGCCTGAATGGCAGACTAGCACCATAAACCTCAGTTGACATTACGGGAGACCCACTGGAGATCCTAGAGCAGCATCAGGAAGGCTTGGCTACGCCAATGCTGCCAATGTCCAGAGATTAAGGCTTTTGTGCCTTAAGTCCCCTGCCCCGCTCTCCATCAACCTCTGTCAGCGCTCCTACATCGTTGCCCTCCTGTGCTCTACAAATCCTTTGCCTCCTGAAATGTCAAAAATGAAAAAATGATTTTCTATGAGACTGAAACTAGGCAGTCCCATTGAGCCTCTATGCACATTGCCATGTTTGTATAACATATTCTGGTTGCAGAGTCTGGAGTGCTCTCCTAATGAGGAATTCTAGCTGCCCCTGGGCACTGACAAACATAACTAGTGAAAGGCAACTCTCGCTTTTTCCCTGAAGTGCTCTGGCTTCCCATCACATCGCTGGGATGCACAGCGGACCTAAGAAGTGGAGAAGAGGTTACTTATAATTTAAGAGGAAGACGTAATTGACACATATTACCAGCTAAAAGCCTAAACGATCTTGATGGCCCAGTTGAGGAACATGTCCAGCAATCGAGCTGTCTCCTCTGCTAGGATCCTTTTGAAAAAGCCTCTGCTTAATTTGCTCTCACAGCAAGAGTAGAGTTCTCTGATGCTGGAATCGGCCTGGAAACAAACCTTATTAGCTTTCAGATTCGCTTAATGTTTCACTTGATTCCATGCATCTCTCTCTCTTCTTGTCTCTCTTACTTCTGTTCCTACACCCCCAACAAGGTGGAAATATTCTATGCATCCCCAAATAACCATAGAAACACTACATTTCATACACAACAAGAATGTTCTTCTTTGGGGGGTCAGGAGGGGAAGCCTTATGGATATGCAGACTGTGTATACTAAAGACTTGGAAACCCAACAGAGTTTTTGGCAGTTATATTCCCCTACTAGGGTTGCCAACCTCCAGATGGGACCTGGGGATCTCCCAGAATTACAGCAGGGCTCCAGGTGAGAGAGAACCCTCCCCCCGGAGGCTGCTTTGGAGGGTGGACTCTATTGCATTATACCAGAAGCCTCTCCTTTCCCCAAACTCTTCCCTCCCCAGACTCCACCCTAAAATCCCCAGGAAATTCCCAACTGGTGCTGCCAACCCTACAAAGATACTGAAATTCCCTCCCCTCCAGAATTTTATAAAAAGTTCAAGGACTTCAGTTCAGCAACCTGGTTCCCACAGTTGGCAACTAGAAGTTTCCAAGAATTCCACAAGAAGGGCTTTTTTGTTTTTGTTTTTAAAAGCCCAGCAGGAACACATTTGCATATTGAGCCACACTCCCTGACACGAGGCCAGCCGGAACTGCATTCCTGCTCAAAAAAACCCCTGTCCACAAGTAAGGCAGGACCTTTGGCTTCTGTTTTTTCAAGCAACAGATATTCAGAAGCATCTGTCTATCTCTTTCGCTATATATATCTATCATCTATCTGTCTGTCTGTCTATCTCTATCGAGATAGATAGATAGATAGATAGATAGATAGATAGATAGATAGATAGATAGATAGATAGACAGACAGACAGACAGACAGACAGACAGACAGACAGACAGACAGACAGCCGGAAGGATGGACGGACGATGGACAGGTGATGGATAGAGGATGGATGGATAGATTAGATAGGAGGAGGGATGGTGGCTCAGTGGTAGAGCATCTGCTTGGGAAGCAGAAGGTCCCAGGTTCGATCCCTGGCATCTCCAAAAAAAAGGGTCCAGGCAAATAGGTGTGAAAAACCTCAGCTTGAGACCCTGGAGAGCCGCTGCCAGTCTGAGAAGACAATACTGACTTTGATGGACAGAGGGTCTGATTCAGTATAAGGCAGCTTCATATCTTCATATGTTCATAGATCAGGCAGGCAGGCAGGCAGGCAGGCAGGCAGGCAGGCAGGCAGGCAGGCAGGCAGGCAGGCAGGCAGGCAGGCAGGCAGGCAGGCAGACAGACAGACAGACAGACAGACAGACAGACAGACAGACAGACAGACAGACAGACAGACAGACAGACAGACAGACAGACAGACAGACAGACAGATAGATAGATAGATAGATAGATAGATAGATAGATAGATAGATAGATAGATAGATAGATAGATAGATAGATAGATAGATATCAACATGGCACTCAGATCAGGACTATGTAGAAAGGAGGGGAGGATTATCCATAAACTTGGTGAGGCCCCAGTTTTGCAGAAAATGCTTTAGAAGACAGAGTAGAGGTTTACAGTCCCCCAAACTGAGGAACGCTTTGTCTGTCCAAGTGCAGACAATGTAAACTTACAAGCAGTGGGCAGGGGAAGCAGATCCAAGTGACCCCTGCATGCTTCCTGATGCAGCCCATCCCCCTCTGTCCTCTGTAGACTGGTGGGCAGGATCGACAAGCAGCACTCCCTGCTGATGAGATAGTGGTGCTCTGTGGGGGTGTGGAGGAGCAAGAGCCACTGCTATGTACCCCCCCTCCTGCTTTAATCAGCCATCAGGGCAGACAAAGCAGGGAGGAAGACCAGGAACCACCACTTCCCCCTTCTAGGGCTGTCAAGTTTCCAGGCCGGGTGGGGGTTCTCCCACCCTGGATGTTCCTAACCCGCCAGCCCACATTGGGCCAATGGGGGGATCACATTGGCTATGTCACGCCAGATGCTCTAGCAATTTAAGAAGAAAACTCTATGGCCATGGGGGACTTGGCAACCCTACCCCCTTCTCACCAAGCAACAGTGAGAAGGACAAAATGGGCAGGCAGTGGATGGACTGGCAGGTCGTGGAGGAGCAGGAGTTGCTGCCGCTGCCTCCGCCATTGCTATGTAAGCCGTGGAATGGCAGCAATGCAAATGAGTGAGGAAGGAGCGGCTAATGCTGCCCTGCATCACCCTGATATGAGTCAGAGAGTGCATGGGTGAGCCAGGCCAGCAGGTGGCCAGGAGCAGGTAATGGCTGCCCCAGAGGGCAAACAAGGAGAAGGTCCCCACATGCTAGTGCCTATACGCTACTTTTGTGGGTCCCCACATGTAGTGCCTATAAGCATGGAGGTCTCACAAGCAGCATGTTTCTCAACCATGACTCATCTCACACACGGTGTATAGATGGCCCTCAATTTATGTGATTGCCGTGCAAACTGTGTTGCAAGTTATGTTCACTCACAGGATTGCTAGCACTGCCTTGGCAAATGCCAAGTGATTGTGAGAACAGCGCTAGGGAAAACGGAGCTGGCATCACTAGCGTTTCCCTTAATCTCTACAGTGAAAACCAAAGAGACAAAGGGAAATTCTTAGAGTATTTATTTATAGTCTGCCCTTTCCCATGAAGGGCTCAGGGTGGATTCCAACAAGATAAAACATTAAATCCAACAATAAAACATCAAAATAGTTAAAACAATTAAACCAATACTTTCAGTCTATCATTTAAGACGTCATAGATGGTATAAACACTTGAGGCGTAATTATCGTGAGCAGCATAAATTGCCCCAAGATGTCAACAGTATTGGCCCCAAATGAAGTGGCAGTCATTGCTGGGAGGCCAGTTGGATGGTGTAGCAGGGTGAGGAAGTCCACTTGCCTCAACCATAGACCTGGTAGAACAGGTCCATTTTACAGGCCCTCCGGAATGGTAACAAATCCAGAAGGGCCCGGATCTCTGTAGGGAGCTGATTCCACCAGGTAGGGACCAGGGCCAAAAAGGCCCTGACCCTGGTCAAGGCAAGCCGGACGTCCTTTGGGCCAGGGATGGTCAAAAGATGTTGGCTGGCCGATCGCAATGGCCTTCAGGGCTCATATAGGGAGAGACGGTTCCGCAGGTATGCCAATCCCAGGCCGCGCAAGGCTTTAAATGTCACTATGGAGGCTATTTTTCTCTTACACTTCCATTTCTCAAGGGCAGGGGATTGGGACTGAGAACAGGGTTTTCATGGAGTGTAGGCCAATTCAAGCCTGTTTGGCCGTTGGGCTGTCAGCTTCCTGCTGGGGACAGGTGATTCCCCACTCCTGGCTCCTGTTTCCCACCACTGCTCTTGTAGCTGGCAGGAAAAAAATAATAGGGGGGGGGGGGAGACTTCTGAGGAAAACCCAGAATGCCATCAGTCAAGGGGGCGTTTTGTAGAAAAATAGGTTGCAGAGCTCATCCAGGATTGTTATGCAGCTGTACCTACTATTCAATGGACAAGGTGGGAAGGAGGATGTGGAACTCTCAGAAAGGTTCAGGAGCTATGCTCCTGTGAGCTCCCGCTGAATCTGAGGCCTGCCATCAGTCATACATACTATAGAGTTTTCAGTGATTCCTAGACAAGTGTGACGTACCGTAACTTACAGGTTTCCCCCCAGAAGTGATGGCACACTGTGCCGCCCAGACACCCAGATTCCCACCAGTTGCCCCCCAATGGCTGACTGTCCTAGTTTGGCTTGTGATCTAACTGTACCAGTTTAGTTGTTTGAGTTAGTGTAATGAGATTAAGAGTAGTTTTTAAATGGAAAGTCTGAGGTACCAAAAATCTAGAGCTTGCCTTTGATTTCTCTTCTTTTTTTAAACTTCAGCCCTTGCAGTTGTGCAGTGTTACACATCACTAAAAATGGCTCAAGCCTGAAGATTTGGAAAGACATTGCCAGCCTCTGAGTATCTAAAGAGTAAAATTCTAAAATTTTGTAAAACCTCCCTTTATTTGATCAAACCAAAATTAATTAGAAACAGACTCAAATTCCTAAACAGAGGGAAAGGAACTGACTTATTGGAATTACCAATCCACCATTTCTTTCATTCTAAAAAGAACAAAGGGAATCACAGGGCCAAATCTTAAAAAAAAACCCTAAATGTAGGGGGGGGGGGATTTCCCTCCCAGTAACAACACTAAATCAGACTGTCAGTGCAGTTTTATGCAAAGTTACTCCAGTCTAAGCCCATTGATTTCAATGGACCTGAAGGAAGTCTGCACAGGATTGCACTGTGAATCTCTTAAGTATGTGTTATTTGTGCATTAATGCAGAAGAAGAAGAAGAAGAAGATGATGATGATGATGATGATGATGATGATTATGATGATGATGATGATGATATTGGATTTATACCCCACCCTCTGCTCCGAATCTCAGAGTCTCACAGTGGCTTACAATCTCCTTTATCTTCCTCCCCCACAACAGACACCCTGTGAAGTAGGTGTGGCTGAGAGAGCTCTCCCAGAAGCTGCCCATTCAAGGATAACTCTTCTGAGAGCTATGACTGACTCAAAGCCATTCCAGCAGCTGCGAGTGGAGGAGCAGGGAATCAAACCCAGTTCTCCAAATAAGAGTCTGCACACTTAACCACTACACGAAATTGGCTTCTCGCAGCAATGCAAAAAGAGGTCTCCAACCTGACCAAAAGAGTGGCACTGAGGAGGGCAGAAATCTTTCTCTTCCCTCATACTTTCCCCCTCATTTTCCTGTATTTTTCCCTGTAGGGCTTACAGTATTAGTGAGGGGCATCCCATCTTCAAAAGCTCAAATTGGGGAGAACTGCGCAGATGGCAGGCAACGTTTGAGAACAAACTGGGTAGGCGTATTTTTGAGGAAATTCTATGTGAGCCCCCAACTGCAAGGAAAGGGGTTGGGTGGATGGAAGGACAGACATTTCCTCTGGCTTGGAATTTCTGTCCAAGCCAGAAAAGAATTCAGAGCCATAACGCTCACCTCCATGTTATATATGAATCACGTGGGCCGTCAAAAACCAGGAAGCAAGGAGTTTCAGCAGCATCTCTGAACAACCGCTTCAGAAGGTGGGAACATTTTAGATCAGAAAAGTATAGAAAGAAGAACAGCTTTACAGCATCAAGGCTGGGGTCAGATCCGGAGACCTACAGCAATAGCTTTAAAGTGAAAAATAAAACGCCCAGAAATCCAACCACAGAGCTCTCAAGCCACATATTAGTTTGGTTTCCGCCACTCCTTGCTCAACCCACATGTTCACTATGTCAATTTGTGCACGTTCCCACCCCCTTTGCCACTCTGCCAGGAAAAAAAAAGTCTTCTATAAAAGCGTGTCAGACAGTCCCTTCGTTCACAGCCACTGTTCTACTGATGACATGGAAACAGTTCTTGATTTATCCCAACATGGAAGAAAAAGACGACAAATAAAAAGGGTCTCAGAGTTCTTGCCAGCTTGAAGCTGATTGTGCTGTTTCCAAGTTGCCATTCTCAACTCTTGGCCACCATCCATTTTGATGATACGATTCACACAAGAGCAAAAAAAAAAAAAAAATTGGGGAGGAGGGAAGAATGCAGAGGGTCCAAGATATAATAAAAGCAAGCTGTACTTCATTATAAAACACTGTTCCTTTTCCAATGATATACTTTTATCATGGATTTAAATCAAATATCTTACAGCTCTCAGATGAGAAAGGTGTTGAGGAAAAAAACTATAATGGCTTTTCTAATTGCTTGTTCTCTGTCACTTGTAACTAATTACCTCAGTCACACTGTTGCAGACTCTGGATTTTTTTCTTTTTTGTAAAGTGCTTATTCAACTGAAGACACCTCCTGTACTAAAAGGGAGGGGGGACACAACATAATTAAACAATTCTTTTGACAACTGTCTCTAGCAACTAGTATGGGTAAATATTTTCAGACAATAGACTTGTGCTGCATCAAAACTGCTTAAATAATATTAAAAAAGCAAGATAAGCAAAATAAGGTACCTCTGTCTCACCTCGAATGCAGTATCTGCTACATAGTTCACTGCTAGCTGTGGCTATTTGTTGGAAGTTGCTTTGGAACTGGCCAACTCTCAGTACCCTTTAAAAACGTATTTTGGAAACCAAGAGGGTAATAAAGGATACGCCAAATTTCTCTTACAATAGCTCCATACATCCCAGCACCACTGAGGTGGTCACCAAAAACCATTTCTGCACATCTCCACACAGACAATTCAGCATTTAGGGGCTCAAATAAAAAGTTTCCATGCACGGGTCCAGAGTAGGGCAATGAAGATGGTGAGGGGTCTGGAGACCAAGTCCTATGAAGAAAGGTTAAAGGAGCTGGGCATGTTTAGCCTGGAGAGGAGGCGGCTGAGAGGTGATATGATCACCATCTTCAAGTACTTGAAGGCTGTCATAGAGAGGATGGTGTGGAATTGTTTTCTGTGGCCCCAGAAGGTAGGACCAGAGCCAATGGGTTGAAATTAAATCAAAAGAGTTTCCACCTCAACATTTGGAAGAACTTCCTGACAATTAGAGCAGTTCCTCAGTGGAAAAGACTCCCTCGGGAGGTGGTGGGCTCTCCTTCCTTGGAGGTTTTTAAACAGAGGCTAGATGGCCATCTGACAGCAATGAAGATCCTGTGAATTTTGGGTGGGGTACAAATTCAATATCATCATCTTTTTTAAAAAGTGTAATTCTGACTCCCTTTACAGAGACTCAAAAAGAGCTCTATTTGCTCAAGAAATGTTGAACCCACATGTCTTATGTAAAACTCACAAGTACCTAAGTTCCTGAACTGATCTTGTTTTCCCAGCTTACAGCAATCTATTTACAAAGAAAATTGGCTGGTTGAATTAAAATTAACCTCTGAATGCTGCCAGAGTTAATTGTTTTCCCAACAGTTTCATGTTACACATGCATTTTCTGTCTGCAGTCACTTGTAAACATAAGTTTTGACATCTTTGTGCCTACATACACTTTCTTGCACATATAGTTTCACCTAATTTCAAACAGGATTGTGGAAGTGAACTGTGGAATGGAATAAATGAGACTTGGTGCGAAAGGTGATTTTTAGGAAAGACTAGAGGAGATAGGCATCAGTGAAACAGTACAAGAATACACCATGCTGTTGACACAAGCATGAAAACAATTAAAACTTTCCACTCCAAGTGAACTCAGACTGAATTTGCCCCCATCAAAACATCACAGTTTAGCCTCAGCTGCCAGAATCTTCAAAACAAGATCCTGAGTTAGCAGAAGGACAACTTAAATTGGCAAATTTCAATAGCAAAATCCAGTGGAATGGTAATTCTGATCATAAATTGAACTGTGATAGAGCTTTTGCTCCATTGGCAATTTCCCAAGTATGACTTGTTGTGAGAAATATTATACTGACATCAATGGACTTAGAAAGGTGTAACTCTGTTTAGGATTACACTGCTAATTATTAAATGGTTCAGGGCTTATATGCTTAGGAGATGGTCTTCTTCCAGAAACTGCACTGTAAATCAAGCAGGAACTATCCAAGTACCAAAGTCATTCAACAAATGGACACAAGAGGTGTTCAGTCTGGCCTGGCCAGAATACATGCAGCTCCTTCCCTGTGGATATTTGCCATATGCTGTAAGCACTTTTGATTTGGATCATTATGAATAAACTGCAGTGACTCTCCCAAACACAGGGCCAGGACAATGCAGCAAATTTGCGCATCGGTGTAAATTTAGTAGAACACTTTGCCAGAATACCAGCAGAACGGGAGCTTCTGCATAATGCATTGATTCTTATTTATTTCACAAGATTTTAGCCTCTAAATCTCAGCCCACAGATACCGATCCATGAAGCAGCTCACAACAATAAAATATGCTGAGCAATCAAATATCAAGCCACAGAAAGTATCGGTTCCCAAGTCAATTAAAATTTGATGGCGCCAGCCAGCTGGTTCTAAAAATATAAAAACACAATAACATCCACTAAAATCCTGGGCAAAGAAAAGAGTTTTGGCCTGACTTCTAAATACAGTTGCTAACCTCCAGGTGGTGGCCAGAGAACTTCTGGGATTGCAACTGACCTCATAAGAACATAAGAGAAGCCATGTTGGATCAGGCCAATGGCCCATCCAGTCCAACACTCTGTATCACACAGTGACCAAAAATTTATATATATACACACACACACACTGTGGCTAATAGCCACTGATGGACCTCTGCTCCATATTTTTATCTAACCCCCTCTTGAAGCTGGCTATGCTTGTAGCCGCCACTACTACCTGTGGCAATGAATTCCACGTTAATCACCCTTTGGGTGAAGAAGGACCTCCTTTTATCCGTTCTAACCCGACTGCTCAGCAATTTAATTGAATGCCCACGAGTTCTTGTATTGTGAGAAAGGGAGAAAAGTACTTCTTTCTCTACCTTCTCCATCCCATGCATAATCTTGTAAACCTCTATCATGTCACCCTGCAGTCGACGTTTCTCCAAGCTAAAGAGCTCCAAGCGTTTTAACCTTTCTTCATAGGGAAAGTGTTCCAAACCTTAATCATTCTAGTTGCCCTTTTCTGCACCTTTTCCAGTGCTATAATATCCTTTTTGAGGTGCGGTGACCAGAATTGCACACAGTATTCCAAATGAGACCGCACCATCGATTTATACAGGGGCATTATGATACTGGCTGATTTGTTTTCAATTCCCTTCCTAATAATCCCCAGCATGGCGTTGGCCTTTTTTATTGCAATCGCACACTGTCTTGACATTTTCAGTTCGTTATCTACCACGACCCCAAGATCTCTCTCTTGGTCAGTCTCTGCCAGTTCACACCCCATCAACTTGTATTTGTAGCTGGGATTCTTGGCCCCAATGTGCATTACTTTGCACTTGGCCACACTGAACCTCATCTGCCACGTTGACGCCCACTCATCCAGCCTCAACAGATCCCTTTGGAGTTCCTCACAATCCTCTCTGGTTCTTACCACCCTGAACAATTTAGTGTCATCTGCAAACTTGGCCACTTCACTGCCTACTCTCAACTCCAAATCATTTATGAACAAGTTAAAGAGCATGGGACCCAGTACTGAGCCCTGCGGCACTCCACTGCTTACCGTCCTCCACTGCGAAGACTGCCCATTTATACTCACTCTCTGCTTCCTATTAATTAGCCAGTTTTTGATCCATAAGAGGACCTGTCCTTTTACTCCATGAGTCTCGAGCTTACTAAGGAACCTTTGATGAGGAACTTTATCAAAAGCTTTCTGGAAGTCAAGGTAAACAATATCTATTGGGTCTCTTTTGTTTACATGTTTGTTCACCCCCTCAAAGAAATGTAACAGGTAAACCTCCAGGCTACAAAAACCAGTTCACCTAGAGAAAATGGCCACTTCGGATGGTGGACTCTACGGCACTACACCTCACTTCCCTCTCCACCTTCCTCATGCTCCACTTCCAGCTGTTTCCCAACCTGGAGCTGGTAACCAGACTAGGGCACTGGGTGAACCTCCACAGGGAAGGAGTTCTTTAAATTGGGCACCACCACCAAAAAGGCCCTTTCCCTTATGGCTATGAGCTTCAGAAGATAGTAACATAGAGAGAAGAACCTATCCAGAAGATCTTGGTTGCAATCACACACACTAAGTAATGCACTTTCAATCTACTTTCAGTGCACTTTCCAATTGGATTTTGCCAGTTCACACAGTAAAATCAAGTTGGAAAGTTCATTGAAAGTGGATGGAAAGTGCATTATTTAGTGTGTGTGATTGCAGCCCTTAACTGTCAAGTTGGAACATTTGGGAAGAAGGCAGTCTTTTACATATCATTTTACATAACCCACCTCTGAACATCTCTTCTGTTGAAAACCCTATAGGGTTGCCATAAATTGACTACAATTTGGCAGCAAAATGTGTGTGTGCTGTAACTCATTAAGAATGTAATAAGAGCCCTCCTGGATCCCAGCCAATTTCTCTCGTCCAGCATCCTTTCCCACATAGTGGGCTTCCTAGGTTTCTGAAGACCTACAAGCAGTGTGAGGCAGGCAATGCATCTCCTAGCTGTTCCTTTCCAAGTGTTGTGATTGCTTTGAACAAATCACCAAAGTTTTAGCGTTTGCCAATGCATTTTGTTTTTTCAACCTTTGCTCTGCAAATATCACAATCTATAAACACAAAGAGGGAAAAAAAGACAGAATCAGAATAGTTATGACCGTAAGAAGCACGGTATTGATCCAGTTAAAAAAAAACCCACTACAATGCATTCTGCATTTACTTATTGGACATTCGATGCGGCTAGAAATGAGAATTAGTTTAACACCACATGATGTAGAGATGACTGCTAGCCAATGTGGATTTGAGGGCGGATTAAACAAATTCATGCAGGACAAGGACCATCAATGGGTATTAGCCATTGGTGTAGTGGTTATGTGTGTGGACTCTTATCTGGAGAGCCAGGTTTGATTCCCCACTCCTCCACTTCCAGCTGCTGGAATGGCCTTGGGTTAGCCAAAGCTATTGCAGGAGTTGTCCTTGAAAGGGCAGCTTCTGAGAGATCTCTCTCAGCCCCACCTACCTCACAGGATGTCTGTTGGGGGAGAAGAAGATAAAGGAGATTGTAAGCTGCTCTAAGACTCTGATTCAGAGAGAACGCTGGGGTATAAATCTCCAGTCATCGTCTTCTTCTTCTTCCATCATAGCTAAATAGGACACTCCCAGTTTCAAGACAGTGTCCAGTAGTTGACAACTTAGCTCTAACCAGTTTCCTGCAGATGATAAAGTCCCCTGCTACCACTCAAACCGCTATGCTGGGTTTCATGGGGCCTACATGGAAAATCTATATAGGATGCAGGCTCATGGTGGGAGAGGAATGAGGTGAGACTGACTGAGAAAGCTAGCCAGTTCCAGCTTAGGAGGAGGAGACTGGATTTATATCCCATCCTTAACTTAGAGTCTCAGAATGGCTTATGATATCCTTCCCCTTCCTCTCTCCACAACAGATACCCTGTGAGGTAGGTAGAGCTGAGAGAACTCTTTTTAAAACTGCTTGAGGGAACACCTCATGACAGCCAGTTTGGTGTAGTGGTTAAGTGTGTGGACTCTTATCTGGGAGAACCGGGTTGGATTCCCCACTCTTCCACTTACAGCTGCTGGAATGGCCTTGGGTCAGCCATAGCTATCGCAGGAGTTGTCCTTGCAAGGGCAACTGCTGGGAGAGCCCTCTCAGCCCCACCCACCTCACAGGGTGTCTGTTGTGGGGGGAGAAGATATAGGAGATTGTAAGCCGCTCTGAGTCTCTGATTCAGAGAGAAGGGCAGGGTAGAAATCTGCAGTCATCTTCTTCTTCTCTGTGAGGAACTGTGACTGGCTCAAGGCCACAATAACTGGTGCATGTGGAGAAGTGGGGAATCAAACCTGGGTCTCTCAGATTAGAGTTTGCACTCCTAACCACTACACCAAGCTGGCTGTTGAGGGTGCTTTCACATGTTGAATAATGCAGTTTCAATCTGCTTCAGCCACCATTTTGCAAGTGGATCTTGCCAGTTCACACCGAAAAATCCAGTTGCAAAGTGCATTGAAAGCAGATTGCAAGTGGGTTATTTAGTGTGTGTGAAAGTACCAGTGTCACTGCTACCTAACACAGCTCATGGCAAGATCCTTTCTGGCCCAAATCTGTTTGAAAGCCACTGAATTGTGCAACAGAGCTCTTGTTCCATTGGGCAAAGGGTCCAGGAAACCCAGGTTCAGATCCCCGCTCTGTCATGGAAGCTGACTGGACGACCTTGGGCAACTCACACACTCTCAGCCTAACTTATGCCACAAGGTTGTTGCGAGGATAGCATGGAGAAAAGGATAACAGCTCGGGGTTCTCAACTGGGAAGAAAGCTGGGGGCGTAAAGGAAGTAAATAAATAAAGTGTGCCACAGCATTTGCACATTTATTTTATTTTATTTTTTGCTGTCAAGTCACAGCTGACTTATAGTGAACCCTCATGGGGTTTTCAAGGCAAGAGATGTTTGGAGGTGGTTTGCTGCTGCCTGCCTCTGCAATCAGGATGCTGGTCTTCCTTGGCATCCTCCCATCCAAATCCTGACCAGGCCTGACCCTGCTGAGATCTGATGAGATTGGGTCAGCCTAGGCTATCCAAGTCAGGGCAAAGCAAAAATACACTACAGCACACATATCACTCCAACTTGTGAACCACCCATGAATGCCATGGGAAATAGTTTGAATCCCTAAGGGAGGGGGGGGGGATGAATGGCCAAATAGGTGCAGGAGTTCCAAGGCCCTCAAGGCATTGGTTGCCAGCACTGCAGCTCACATTCCACCATCACCATCCCTGCATGATCCTTAAGGAGCACATAGGATCCCAAATTTGTTTACACCGCATCGCTGCAAACATTAAACCCTATTTCCAAATGGTTTTGCAAATGGATGGTTCCATTCAGGGCTTTTTTGTTAGCAGGAACTCCTTTGCATATTAGGTCACACACCCCGATGTAGCCAATCCTCCAACAGCTTACAGGGCTCTTATAACAAGGCCTACTGTAAGCTTTTGGAGGATTGGCTACATCTGGGGTGTGTGGCCTAATATGCAAAGGAGATCCTGTTACAAAAAAAAGATTGTGTTTATTCCGTATATTCTGGTTCCGTTGATTGTGTATATTCATGTATCACTGTGAAAGAGACTGCCACAAATTAAATAAACTAGAAGGGGGGAAGGGCACTTAACGACCAGCTACATTAAAAAAACAAAATGTCGGAAAGCCAAATGGCACTCCCTTC
Organism: Heteronotia binoei; assembly: GCF_032191835.1. NCBI lineage: Eukaryota > Metazoa > Chordata > Lepidosauria > Squamata > Gekkonidae > Heteronotia > Heteronotia binoei. The sequence continues at coordinate 64,741,497 of NC_083233.1, forward strand.
ATCAGTTAAAGTAGCCTGCTAGACAAACAGGTACTCATTCAGAAAGAGATGCTGTAGATGACAGCAGCCATTACCAGTAAACTGTGTATAAATATTGCATAAGAAGAAAACAAAAGCGCTTCAGTGCACACAGATGCCATAAACAAGAAGGGTGGGTTTTCAAAATGCCAGGTCCTTAAAAAAAAATGCACTGCGGGCTATAAAATGTCACCCAAGTCATTACAAGTCGGCAGCCTCATAAGTTATTTAATAAGAACTGGCTGTGAATTAGCCCAGGGAAATTAAACCCATCTATTGGTGCCACAGCAGGTTCCAAGTATAGACCACTGGACCCGCTCAGATGAAATCTATGGTCTTATCCAGCTCCAGTGCATTTTACTGGGTCTTCTTGCACGAGGAAATCTCGGTAGATTGTGCACAGAACCTACCAGGGGGCAACAGAGCAGGATTAAGCTTGCAAACCCATGTGCGGTTACCTGGGCGTTACTCAACAGGACTTACTTCCAAACAAAACACAATTTTGATCACAGTGATAACTTCCCAGTATTGATTGGTTCGTATGGTGAAACATCAAAAACTGGTTGTTCAGGTTAGCATGCGTTCCTACCCTTTAACGGGGGGGAGGAGGGGAGATTAGGTTAGAAAGTCAAAGAAATCGATGACATTAGACACAATATACCTGGTTTGAGTTGGAATGCAACAGAAAATAAGAATTTGAATTAATTCAAGACACCAAAGAGGCTGCCTGTGATTTCTGCCCATTATTTAATCTGCATTTATGAAAACCCAAGATTGTTAGCTAGGGCTTCAAGAGGTTGGGGTTTTTTTTCTGGAACTCCTGAAGGAGAAGCCATCGCAACTGGTAATTTCGGCAAATCCACATAAAGTGGCAGCATGACTAAAATTTGTTTTCCAATGAACCTTGCAGATTAACAGCTGTACACAAGCGGGAAATTTGCAAAATCCACTAAACACCCATGAATTATACATTTCTAACTGTTTGAAGCTAATGTGCCATAGTACTTCTGTGAAGATACTGCAGAGAGGCCTGCGTTCATTACCTTTTTGCAAGGTTACTGATTGTAAATAAAAGACAGTTAGAAACCTTTTTAAAAAGTATTTCTTACATTATGCTTACAGAACGTAACGATGTGTTAATAAGTAGGCAGAAATAATTACCCACAAAACCCAAAATCCTTATGCACCAACAACAGTGTTTCCCTTGGAATTCATTTCACAATGAAACCACAGTTGAACCCCATAATTTAAATTTTTACTACCAGATACGCATGAGAGTTCATCAGACCCAATTAAATTGAAATGCAACACTCAATCACCTTTTATGCAAATTTTTAAAAGGGGCTTATTACATTATATTATATGATAATATTCAGCTCCATGTCTTTTAGATGATTAATTACCCAGGTTGAAATGCTCAGACCTTTAAATACATCCTAAGCGAAGCTGTGCAAAGTATTCCCTTCTTCAGGCAGGAATCATGATGTGGGGGGAGGAAATGTGCCATTGCTTTTTGGCCTGCCTGCCCCCATTTTTCTTGGTAGGCTCAATATGGCACGGTTGAAACCTTTTTCAGAGGTTATATTGTGGGAAGAATGAACGCACCTAGAATGAGCAGAATCACAGTGGCAGGGTCTGCCCCTAACCCATGCATGACCTCTGGAATGTAAGCATACTGCCTAGATGAGCAGAGCTCTCTGCACAGATGAGAATCCTGGAAGAAGCAGCAAGATTCTTGGCTATGTAGAAAGCAACGCATGCTTAGGCACTATAGAAGTGGTCCAAGAGACACACTATGGTGGAAGATGGAGCTTGCTGCCTTGATCCTTGCTCCCTGTTCCCCTGCACTACATTATGTCTGTAAAGGTTGTAGCAGTAATGGATGCCTCTATCATCATAATAAAGGTCGTTCTGCTAAAAACTTGATATTCTTCATTTCTTCTTGGGTCCTCAAAGCTAAACACAGAATCCAGTTTTCTGCAGATGCCTAGAATTCATCTTTTCCTCTTCTAAATTGACTCTGGACTATCATTCCAGAGCTGGTGGTGTGACTAATGGATGTTTGCAAAGATCCTTTCTTTCTAAAGAGGGCAGCCCTCTTCAGAAAGTGGAAGTCTAGCACAAAATGGGGAAAATATGGAGCAAAGATTCCAGCAAATGAAATGCTAGTTAGCTGTAAGTCAAGCCAAAAAGGAATTTGAGGAGCACATCACCAGAAGCATGAGACCAAATGCCAAGAACATCTCTAAAAAGTTCAGGAGCAGGAAAAAAAACAGCAAGGGGAAACTAAACACAACACATATGATGTCTCTAGAATGGCCATGTATTATCACTAGTACCAATTCTGCAGTTGCTGTTGATCCGTCCCTGGGCATCTGCTTTTGTCGGATCAAGTAATCAATTCCCCACTAGTTGCTGTGTGGGCACATTTCGACCCGCGGCTCCCTCCAATTCTCCCCACACCTTCCCAATCTCTAAAAAACAAGATTGGGAAGGTGTGGGGAGAACTGAAGGGAGCCACAGGTCAAAATGCACCCACACAGCAACTGGTGGGGAATTGATTGCTTGATCCAACCAAAGCAGAAGCCTGGGAGCAGAGCAACCATGACTGCGGAATCTGTCTAGGAGTTAGTACTTTGACCTTCTTTGTGAAGTCAACCCAACAGTCTTTTCTGCATCAACACTTTCAGCTGACCCGTACTAGTTCTGGCTTCTTCAGGCTGCTTCCAGCTTTTCCAAACCTAAATTTGGGTATGGCTTGGAGTTCCCAACCTCCAGATGGTGGCTGGAGATCTCCTGGGATTGCAACCGATCTCCAGCCAATAGAGATCCACTCATCTGGAGAAAATGGCTGCTTTGGAAGGTGGATTGTCTGGCATTATACTCCACTGAAGTCCCTCCCCTCCTCAGGCTCCACACCCCAAATCTCCAGGTGTTTCCCAACCCAGAGGTGGCCACCCTAATATAGCTGCTCACTTTTTTTGTTCAGGGGTCTTCAAGAGAGGCTCTTCCCCAACAGAGAACCCAGCTATATTACACAGTTCTGTGTTGAGCAGAAACAGCATTTCAAGAGGCAAACTATACCATGTCAAACGTGTGTGTGTATGTGTGTATTTCTATGTAAGTATCCATAGAGATATAGATATATAAATGATAATGGTCCAAAACAACCAGCAGTGGAAAATCAATTTCTCATTCAAATAATGTTCTCCAAAGACTGTCACATTCAATAAAATTTTGTCGGGAAACTTAGTCAGTCAATAGGATTAATTCATCACTGGCGAGATTAGAATATAAATGTTTAATTCCCCCCCATCTCCTCCTTTACATTTTTTCTTCATGCTGTCGTGAAGAGCCTTGCTGTTTCAAACAGCTTGATGTGATCTCATCACTGTGCAACGCTGGATGCCAAGGAGGTTAATTTCTATTTCAGCTTTACGAATTACAGTTAATGTGGTTACAGTAGGAATAACAGCAAGCAGGGATGCAGTGTTTGGGGCAGATTTATCAATTAGATCAACTGATTAAAACATTTTAATCAACTAAAAAAGGGGTGTCACCAAAGAACCAGTCAACAGATAAATTGTTTTTAATAAAAGTGCTTGTAAAATATGCAGGCAGCAGACTCTGTCCTAGAAGAAATATTTTCACCTGTGTTCTCATACAGCGTATCTCTTCCTCTTAAAGGCTTATGCCCCCAAAATCTTGCTCTCTTAAGATACTACTGGACTTGAATCTTGTTCTTCTACTGCAGACTAACATGGCTACTTTCTGAAATGACACCTCTTCTGAGACTAACCTTCTTCATATGTTACAACAAGTTAGTGTACATCCTGGATATATACACATCTGTAAGAAAGAGCCAGAGCACATCCAAATAAAGCCGGGGACCAGTACCTGGATAAATGTGCAGTTAAAATGCCGCGTTCGGATGTACATGTTTTGAATGCAATGTAAGAATTTTTAATGCCTGCACAAAGAAAAGTGTATTCTGCACATGAATTATATGGTCATTCACCGTAACATGTCTGCAGGACTACAATATCTGCATTACCTGTTCAAAACCAGGTAAGAAGATGCTTCCAAAATTACTGATTTCCAGCTGGCAGTAGTGGGTTGGGCTATCAGCTCTGGATGGGTAAATCCCTAGAGATTTGAGGAGGATACACTCTAGCGAGGGTGGGGTTTGGAGAGGGGAATTACTTTAGCAGGCGCAATGCCTTTGAGTCCACCTTCCAAAGCAGTTATTTTCTCCAGGGGTAATAAATACAACCGGAACCGGTGTGAAAGTAAGCTATATAAAGTAACAACCGGAAGCAATGAAACTTTCACACAAAGCGTGCAAATATGTGTTTTAGTGAAAATTAAATACAACAAAACTAAGGAACACTAAACATTCAATACTTGACATTTTTTCCACAAAGTCTCTCAACAGTCTTAAAAAGTTGGACTTTCTTCATCAAGTCCACGTCTTCATCAAGTCCAACTTTCTAAGACTGTTGAGAGCTTATTTTCTCCAGCGGAGCTGATCTCTGCAGCCTGGAGATTACTTGTAATTCTGGGAGATCTCCAGCAATCATCTTGAGGTCCTAACCCCAGTAGTGGAGCTCTTCTCATAATAACTGTAAGATCTCTAACCTGTAATCAATGGCTTGTTGGGAGGGGAGGAGAAAATGAGCAAAAGGAACAAATACATGACACTGCCTCCTACCAAGAGCCAAACTAGATGATACAGCATCCCGGAAGATGTCCTGAGGTTGCCAGGTCCTGTCTCCCAGGCCCTGTCCCCCAGCCTCCAGTCAGCTGGCTAGTGGGGAGACTTAGCTGGAGAAAGACAAAGACCCAAGCATTGTGTCATTTTACTGCTAGAATTCCTTCACTTTGAAAACAAGAGCTCTTCCCCCTCTTGTGCCGTGGTCCTGTGCAGTATTCGGCCCCATGCTAGTTTGTAAAGTAAAGGAATTCTAGCAGAAGATGGTAGCAGGATCCTCAAATATTCTGCGTTGTGTTGTTGGGCTCTGAGTGAGACACTTGTGGTGCATTCGCACTACACTTTATAATGTGTTTTACATCCGGATTTTACTGTGCAAGAATAGCAAAAAAAATCTGGATGTAAGACTCATTATTTAGTGTAGTGTGAACACACCATTGGTCTGCCAAGGTCAACATTGTCTGCTCTGACTGGCCGCAGCTCTCCAGGGTATTTGGTCTTTCACATTAGCTCCTACCTCATCCTTTTTACTGAGGATGCCATGGATTGAACCTGGGGCCTTCTTCAGGTAAAATTAATGGTCTGCCACATTGGCACAGACACAGCTCCCTGTGGGATCCACTGGCAGTACTGAGCTCATGTCTACTCAGAATCTTTGGCAGGTTTTCCTTCTGAAATAGCCCTAAGAAGGGCTTTTTTTGTAGCAGGGAATAATTTGCATATTAGGCCACACCCACTGATGTAGCCAATCCTCCAAGAGCTTACAGGGCTCTTAATACAGGGCCTACTGTAAGCTCCAGGAGGATTGGCTACACCAAGCGGTGTGGCCTAATATGCAAAGGATTTCCATATTAGGCCATATTTGTCCCTAAGTGAAAAACAGAACAGGAATGGCATGATGCAAACAAACACACACATATTCTCAACTACTGTGCAATGGGAATTGCAGGCACAATCTGTGTTTCACTAGGAATTTTCTTTATATCCAACTCTCAACACAGTTCCAGAGTGCAAATAACAACAAAAAATCAACAGACTTCTTAAGAGCTGCAAGTTAAAAGAGAGCACTTGACTCTTGAGGAAATTTGACTTTAACTCCAATTCGAAGCTGACATGAAGAAACGGGGAGGTGGTAGCAAGTGCCATCAAACCGTAACTGACTTATGGTGACTCCATAGGATTTTCAAGGCAAAAGACGAACAGAGGTGGTTTGCCATTGCCATCCCTTGTGTAGCAACCCTGGTCTGTCTTGGTGGTCTCCCATTCAGGTACTAAGCAGAGCCCAACCCTGCTTAGTTTCTGGGATCTGATGATATTGGGCAAACAGCTGCCTAGTGAGAAGTTTTACCTGGAGAAAGAGAAAGACACAAGTCTTGTGGCTGGCACTGCACAGGAAGTGACGCTATGGTAGAAGCCAGATTAGTCATAGTTTTTGCAAAAATATCAGTGTGTCGTCTGATGATGAGCCAGTTTGGCATAGTGTGAGGACTCTTATCTGCGAGAACCGGGTTTGATTCCCCACTCCTCCACTTGCAGCTGCTGGAATGGCCTTGGGTCAGCCATAGCTCTTGCAGCGTTGTCCTTGAAAAGGCAGCTTCTGTGAGAGCTCTCTCAGCCCCACCTACCTCACAGGGTGTTTGTTGTGGGGGAGGAAGATAAAGGAGACTGTGAGCTGCTCTGAGACTCTGAGATTCAGAGTGAAGTGCAGGAAATAAATCCAGTTTTCTTCTTCTTCTTCTTCTTCTCCTTCTTCTTCTTCTTCCTTCTCCTGTGTGACGCCAGCAATGAGGCCCAGTCCTTTCCCTTTCTCCAGGTAAGCCCCTCCCTCCTCCACTGGTTGCCAGGAGAGACCGTAGCTTCCCTTCCTACCTAGATCTGGGAGGTTCCTAGTGGTTATTACAGATCCGAGCGATGGTAATCCTCTGTGAGAAATATGGCCACTTCAGCTGGCTACTTTCCAATTTGGTGCTAGGCTGCAGTAAGACGTTCTAAGCCCCTGTCTCACCCATGCTGCTTCCTTGCCCCCAGCAATCCTGGTCTCCTCTGGACTTCTAAACCAAAAGGATTAGGCTGCCTGCTAACATATGTTGGGAAAATGTCTGGAAGGAGGAATTCTTGCCTTGATGGGTAATGAAAAATTCAGCTTGTTTTTCAGTCACAAGCAGACAAGAAACAAATAGGGAGAGACTTACATCTCAGATACTCCTGTAGCCTTGAGAAATGTTCTCAGTTCTAGAAGGCAGAAGGCAGCATCTCAGAGCCATGGACAGCCATTCCTTATATAACTTCCCTTTCAACAGAAGCCAGCTCATCTTCTTCATAAGAAGCCGCGCCGTCCTGACAGCTACCTCCTTTCGCAAACAGTCATTGGAACAGAAAAGGCCTACAGTATTTGAAAGGGGGGGGAAATGTTTTTTCCCCTCAGTGCTTTTTATCACTATAAAGCAGAAATAAGCAAGGAGACCTGACTCTTGCCTGACCACACATACAAACACAAACACACACACACACAAACACACACAACCAGGCATCTTGTCAAAGCAATCTGAACATATCAGGAGGAGGTCTCCAAGAAGCAAATCTACATGTTCAAGTCACAAAGAAATCCACTATTCCCAAATCACTCCTGATTGTGTTCCTACAAACACAGATTAGCTGCTATAAAAACACACAAACAATACTGTAACAATTTGGTTATAATTTGCAATAACCAGAAGCACTCCGCAGTCAAATGCTGTCAAACGGTTCTGCGCTTAGCAGACTTTTCTCCTCGAATTTTAATTACGCAGTACAATGGTAAGCTGCCAGTGGCCAGAATCCATTGGCTGAGCAATTAAGTTGGCGAGGGCTCAACTCTGAAAACAAAACAGGAGAAAAAAGAGAGCAGAGAGAGAGAGAAAGGCAAAATGTAGCTACTAGTTATTGAGCTGAATGCATGGCTCCTTTCCTAACATATGTACATTGAAAAGCCTCTTTTGCATGGAAGAGGGGAGCACCCAAAGGAGGTGGAGAAAACAACTTGGCAATTAGAAGCATTTCATTCTCCCCACCCCACCCCACTACCCCAAAAAATAAGGTTCCAAAGACTACAGAACTATAGAAGACTGCAGATGAAGACTGCAGATTTATACCCTGCCCTTCAGGGCCATCTACAAGAAGAAGAATTACAGATTTATACCCTGCCCTTCTCTCTGAATCAGAGACTCAGAGCAGCTTACAATCTCCTTTATCTCCTCCCCCAACAGACACCCTGTGAGGTGGGTGGGGCTGAGAGAGGGCTCTCACAGCAGCTGCCCTTTCAAGGACAACTCCTGCAATAGCTCTGGCTAACCCAAGACCATTCCAGCAGCTGCAAGTGGAGGAGTGGGGAATCAAAGTCGGTTCTCCCAGATAAGAGTCCATACACTTAACCACTAAACCAAACTGGCTTCCTAGATGGTGCAGCTAAAGCAGCTTCCTAGATGGTGCAGGAATGAAGAGGACTTCTAATAATGTTGTTTGTGCATTAACTGTCTGGCAGCCTATCGTTTGTGCCCTGAACTTAAGCAGCAGCGAAAGATAAGACCAGCAGCAACATTCAGCAAGACCCTTACATGAGACTGATAGGAAGTAGGACCACAGGGCACCTAGGTTGGTATTACATTTTCATCCCACCTATCCTCCAAGGAGAGGAGTGAGAAAGGATTAATAATGTACCGTTGCTTGGGGTCTCCATTCAGGAAGCCTGACCAGCAAAGCTAAAACTACCCAGCAGAACAAAGGCTTATAAACAGCAAAGCACATTGCACATAAATATGTGGCATCGTCTGTTGGAGCCAGCTTTAAGAAACAGGCCTACGAATCAGGCCATGTGAATGTTACCTCTACCACGCATTTATGAGATATAGTAAAACAAGCCATTCCATTCAAATATTTCCAAGGAATCCTAAGGTTCACACATCCCTGCGCCATTCCTTCTCCTCCTCCTTGAACTCCTCAGAAAGGTACAATAAACAGTAAAATAAATGCATAGATACAGATGTACATATCAAATAAATAATTTTTCCTAGACCTGCCAGTTACTGTTTCCATTCTGCACACAGACATGACTCTGCATATGCCTATCACTGGTGTGCGTGGGCGGGGGAGGGAGAATTACTGATCGATATTCAGGTTATTACCAAACTAGTTACCAATTAGTCACCAGTAACCATTCAAAACATCAATTAATGTTCTGCCCTGGATAGCTCAGGCAAGCCTGATCTCCTCAGATCTCGGAAACTAAGCATGGTCGATCTTGGCAAGTACTTGGATGGGAGACCTCCTTGGAATACCAGCAGTCAGGAGGATGGGGCAGGCTTTATTCAGTCACCTCCCTGAATATCCTCCAGGTTCCCAGTAGGGGTTAGTCACCAGAGGTCATCATGACTTCCAGGTGCATGCACACACAGACACACACACACAAATACAAAAATACCAAAAAGTAAAACATCAATTAGCAAACTTCATTAAATCCATTAGTTATCCATTTTTAATGAGGGCTAATTGGAGCCAGCACCAGAGGCGAGATGTCTGATGCCCAGTTGCAAATAATCCACTCTACTCCATGAAGAAGCAATGAGAGGCTGGTAACTACTGCAGGAGATGGACTGCAACCAACATTTTCATTCAGGTGATGCATTTACAGCGCCCATTTCCCAAATCATAAATCATTTGCCACTAATATTTAGCTGACAGAAAGAGTTATTGTCATTAAATATCACATCTGCATTAAGATGACGTAACAGCTATTTAAGGCAGTTATTTACTGATCACATCCATCTATCCTCTACAGAGCTTGACATGGCTTTCCTTTCAACATTTTTTTAAAAAAATCAGCATCCTCAGGATGTGGGTTTTGATCAAAGATGGGAATGTGCTCAGGAGCACCCGATAAGCAGGACTGTGAATTTCCCCAGGTTCAAATCCAGTGTTTGAGCCAACACACCATGCTGGCTCCCAACAGCAGCCATGTTACTGGTTTGTCTGGGTCTGCGCAAACTTAAGAAGTATACTTCCATTGGCTTGGCTGGGAACAAATGCCCTTCTGAATGCATGAAGCTGTCTTATACTAAAGTCAGACCACTGGTCTCTCAAGATCACTCCCCTGACTGTCTGCAGCTCTCCAGATTCTCAAGTCTTTCATACCACCTACTGCCCCGTCCTTTCAACTCAAGAGTCCCCTGGATTGAACCTGGGACTTTCTTCAGGCAAAGCAGAAGCTCTGTCATTGAGTCATGGCCCCTCCCCTCCCCAAACCTGCCTCCCTCAGCTGCCATCTCACCTGGCTGCGTCAGAAAGGAAAGGTGACAAAGGAAGCCCACTCCACTGGCACAAATGGCATTTGGCTCTACTCGCCTTCTCAGTCCTTCCAGTTATTTCAGAGAGAGAAAGGAGAAAGCAAAACCTCCTCTGTTGACCTGGCAGGCGCCTACTTCCTTTTGCTTATCGGGAACTTCCTCCTGCAGTAGCCATTTTGTGTTTGCCTACTCTTCCCTTCTTGGCCCTTTCCATCACTGTAAGATAGCCTGGGTGGGGGAGGGAAGGCAGTAAGTTATAGTCTGATCTCATCTCAAGTTAAGTGGGGCTGGTACTTGGATGGGTGATCACCAAGGAAGATTCTGAATAGAAAGGCAATAGCCAACCACCTCTGCTTTTCACTTGCCTTTAAAATCCCTTGCTTGGGTTAGTTGCAACTTGACAGCACATGCATACATCGGGCAGCAGAGAGACATGGTTTAAAATCCACACTCAGTCACAAAGCATAGTAGATGAGCTTGAGACAGTCAGTCTCTATTTTTCTCTCTCACCCAACATACCTTGCAGCACCGTTGGAACAATGAAATGGAGGAGATGAAAACAACTCTCAATGTACACCTCCCTGATCTGAAAGAACCGAGTTCTATTCCCCACTCCTCCACATGCACCTGCTGGTATGACCTTGGGTCAGTCACAGTTCTTGAAAGAGCTTCTCTCTCAAGAGCAGTTTCTGTCAGAGCTCTCTCAGCCCCACCTACCTCACAGGGTGTCTGTTCCGGGGAAAGGAAGGGAAGGAGACTGTAAGCTACTCTTCTGATACAGTTGCCAACTTCCAGGTGGGGCCTGAATTACAATCAATCTCCAGTCAACAGAAATCAGTTCTCCAGGAGAAAACAGCTGCTTTGGATGGTGAACTCTAATGGCATTATACCCTGCTGAGGTACCTCTCTTCTCCAAACCTGCTTTCCCCCAGACCGCACCTCCCAAGTCTCTAGTGAGCCACTTTGAACCATGAGAAAAAGTGGGATATAAATGTTTTAATAAATAAATAAAATCCCATCTGGAATTGGCAATTCGATACCCTGAAGAAAAAGTGGGATATTAATGTTTTAATAAATAAATAAAATCCCATCTGGAGTTGGCAATTCGATACCCTTGGAAGAAAGGAAAGTGAGTAAAATAGAGAGAGAGAGAACTATTGTAAGCAATTATTTTGAACTGTAAGCTACATTGAATGCATTTATAGAAGAGTAGCTAATACTTAAGCACATTAATCAAAACACATGTGTAAACATGTGTATTGTACAGGCAAGCTCATCAGGGAGTCGGGCTCATAGCTGCTTCCTGATAGAACAAGATGTGTGTGCAAAAGAACCCCCCCAAAGCAACAAAAATCCTGTTCATTACTAAACTCATACAGTATGTCCAGGTTCTGATAATAATTATACCTGGGATCGCTTGATATATCGTCTGGTGTTGACTGAACAACCATATTGCTTGAGGGGGCGAGGGGAACCCCAAAGACCATGAATCTTCTAGCAGATTTTTCAGGTCAGGGAGGTCATCAGCTATAGAATTCTGTCCATCTGTCAGATTGCTGGCTTTCTCTAAACACCAAAGCGAAAACAGAATCCTAATTACTAATTGAAAGATCAAAGCAACAGGGCTCTATTTGCCATATGTGGAGAAGCCGTAGGAACTGGGACGCCTGGGAAGGAGCTTCTAAAGTAATAGCGTTTGCTGAATTCTCTGCTTCCCAGCATGCGGCATGGCTAAGATTTTGACAGAAAGCTGCACTGACACCAATACCGTAATGGCCTGTCTAGAACCATCATGCAACCAGCAGAAAAAGAGCTCTTACTCTCTGGAGCTTTAGCTTTACTGGCTGGGACCTACCGATTAATGGGAGCCATTCAGGTTGATTAAGTGGACATAAAAATGGCAGCAGGGGGGCTTTTTACAAGCTTTGGAAGTTGTAAAGGACCGTCCAACCTAATGGAATGAGATAAAGCTTTCCTGGAAGTCAGAAGCAATGCTGCAGTACAAGAGCTTTAGTGCCTCCAGGGAGGGCAGCAGCTCTGTAGCCTCTTGAATTCTGGGACTTTGTTTTGGGAGGTGATGACTGCTGCACCTCTATTGCCAAATGTATAAGCCAACTTTCTTAGCTGGACAAAGTCTTGAAGGGCATTCTCTGCCTCTTTGGTGTAGTGGTTAAGTGTGAGGACTCTTATCTGGGAGAACTAGATTTGATTCCCCATTCCTCCACTTGCAGCTGCTGGAATGCCCTTGAGTCAGCCACAGCTCTCACAGGAATTGCCCTTGAAAAGGCAGCTTCTGGGAGAGCTCTCTAAGCCCCACCCACCTCATAGAGTGTCTGTTGCAGGGGAAGAAGATAAAGGAGATTGTGAGCTGCTCTGAGACTTTGGTTCAGAGAGAAGAGCAGAGTATAAATCTACAGTCTTCTTCTTTTCTAAGCCAAGCCTACAAAGGCTATCTGGAGTTTCCCAGAAACTGAATGCAGGCAGGAACACAGGGGCTTCGCGTCATGGACACACTCGGCTCACCAGAGGGGCTCAGAAATAGCAAATGGTAGCAGCGTGCATGGAAGCAGCTAACTGGTCCATTCTAACCCTCAACTGGATATAAATGAACTTTGGAACCTGCATCCTAGCACTAAGTTGGACAGCTGATCTATCTAATCTCTAACTGGCAGAGTCTTTCCCATCAGCTAATATCTGGGATCCTATTTTAAAATGCAATATCAGGAACTGAACTTGGGACCTCCTGCACACAAAGCATGTGTTCTACCACTGAGCCACAGCCCTTTGCAGCCAGGGCACCTGCCACAGCATCCTATTCTCCTTTCCTCAAGCAAGTTCTTACTGGGTCTGCTCCTGAAGCGCAGCTGTCTTTTTGAAACCATGAACCCTGTTCTAACATCCCATCACTGGTGTCCTTTACCTTCCTGCACCCACCTGTATCCGCACAAAACTCTGTGAGCTCACCCTTGGTTAGCCACTTGGGCTTGCACGCCATACCCCTATCTGCCTGCTTCGGACAGATCTGAATGATGGCTTCTGTCTCCCAGCTGATTCAGAGTTGTCTTCATTCCTCATCTGTAGCATTGACTCTGCTGTCAAGTCATTCCCCAACAACAGCATTGGTTCTGCTGCTGAACCTCACTAGCTCAATCCCCTGCCCATGACACATGATCCTGCATCCATGCTCAGTTCAACTCAAGACTTTTTTTTGTAGCAGGAACTCCTTTGCATATTAGGCCACAAAACCCCTGATGTAGCCAATCCTCCTGGTGCTTACAGTAGGCCCTGTACTAAGAGCCCTGTAAGCTCTTGGAGGATTGGTTACATCAGGGGGTGCGGCCTAACATGCAAAGGAGTTCCTGCTACAAAAAAAGCCCTGAGTTGAACTGAGTATGGATGCAGGATCATGTGTCATGGGCAGGGGATTGAGCTAGTGAGGTTCAGCAGCAGAACCAATGCTGTTGTTGGGGAATGGCTTGACAGCAGAGTCAATGCTACAGATGAGGAATGAAGACCTATGGCTCAAAGTGGCCCAAGACACACCTGCAAGAATGTAAGGTGCTAAATGGATGGATGTGTCACCAATCTGGGCTCTTCCTTAACTCCTTCTGCCACCAGAAGGCTCATTGGACTGAGTCGTATTTCTCAAGGGTACCACCTAGACTGCAATGCAAGTCCCTTCACTTGATTCAGGAGTCAGCTGACCTCAAGGACCAATCCACTTCTAGTGAGCTCTATAAAGGCAAGCTCAGAAGCTGGGGGCTCTTCAGTCTGAACTTCTTGCTATGTCTGTGACAGCATCTTACCAAACAAAGTGCCTTCTACCTTTCACCTAAACAGCTGCCCTTGGAATTCCTGCCTGAACACTCCTCTCTGATATGTCCCAGGCTTGCTCCCTCGTGCAGGAAAGTGCAGAGACAGTAGGGCTGCCCAAGAAGACAGGTGGTAGATTCCAATCTCCCTTGTGTATTCCACGTGTGTCGAGAACATAAGAGAAGCCAATGGCCCATCCAGTCCAACACTGTGTGCCATCAGGAGGTCTACTAGAAGCCCCCCCCCCCATTGTGGCTCCCCAAGCACCAAGAATACAGAGCATCACTGTCCTAGATAGAGAGTTCCATCTACACCCTGTGGCTAATAGCCACTGATGGACCTCTGTTCCATATGTTTATCCAATCTGCTCTTGAAGCTGTCTATGCTTGTATCGGCCGCCACCTCCTGTGGCAGTGAATTCCATGTGTTAATCACCCTTTGGGCGAAGAAGTACTTCCTTTTATTAGTTCTAACCCGACTGAGAACTGACACGGCAGGAGTCTTCAACATAAGGCAGTGCTCCTGTATGTGATCTATACCCACCCCACCCGCAATCAGAAGTAGTGCCATCCATTCCCCCACCTCTTTACTCCTGCATGTGTAAATATGAATCAGTCCTCATGACTGCTTGTGAGTTATATGCCAAGCAGTCGCTTCTGATGGATGGTGACCATATGAATTAATGACCTCTAAAATGTGGTATCAGTAACAGTCTTGCTAAGGCCTTATAAACTGAAGGCCATGGCTTCCTCTATTCAATCTATCTCATGTTCACCTTTTCCTACATTTTTTTCCAAGCTGACATTTTCCAACCCTGAGAGATGCTATTTATCTCTGGCTTCACCAGACTGAGACTAACTTCCTTCCCCTCCCCTCCCCCCAAAAACATCCCCTGATCACTCGGGGCCTGACTTCTGACGGACCCTAACAGAAATTAGATTTGAGAACAACAGCACCTTAGAGACCAACAAGATTTTAGGAGTATAACCTTTTGAGAGTCAAGGCTTACTTCGACAAATAACAAAATTATTGGATACAAGCAGGGGGTTTTGTTGAGCAGGAATGCAATTCCAGATGACTTGGTGTCAGGGGTGTGGCCTAATCTGGAAGTTTGGTGTAGTAGAGATTAAATGTGCGGACTCTTATCTGGGAGGACCGGGTTTGAATCCCCACTCATCCACTTGCAGCTGCTGAAATGGCCTTGGGTTAGCTTTAGCTCTTGTAGGAGTTGTCCTTGAAAGGGCAGCTTCTGGGAGAGCTCTCTCAGCCCCACCTACCTCATAGGGTGTCGGTTGCGGGGGGAGAAGATATAGGAGATTGTAAACCTCTCTGAGTCTCTGATTCAGAGAGAAGGGCGGGGTATAAATCTGCAATTCTTCTTTGAATCTGCAAATGAGTTCCTGCTAGGCTTTTTCTGCAAAAAAAAAGCCCTGCGCAAAACAATGGTGACACTAAGGGGCGTGGCCTAATATGCAAATGAGTTCCAGCTGGGATTTTTCTACAAAAAAAAGCCCTGGATACAAGGATGGGTGGGGGGGAGGGATTAATATTGTAGCAGAACAGATAAACCTTAAATCATGGAAACTGCACAGGTTTGATCCTGTTTCTCTGGTTTTAAAATTTTAGGGTACATCTTTTTTGCTTTAGTGTTGCATGAGTTGCATTTTAAATCTCACTTCATGAAGCAGGTTATTGAAGATAGTACTAAGCACTACAATCACCAAATCTCACCAGAAAAAAAAAAAAAACCTGAAGAGCTGTACAGTCAGGTCACTAAAACCAGGGCAATGTTAATAAGCAAGGTAAAGTTCACTCTGAGTCAAAAGCCAGGAGGGAAAATGTCCAACCAACAGAAGAGATGAAGAGTAAAGATTAAACCAAGCCAAGTTCAAAACCATGAAGAAGAAGAGGAACAGAAGCATAGAAGCACAGAGTAGGAAGGGGCCATACAGGCCATTTAGTTCAGCCCCCTGCTCAGTGCAGGCTCAGCCTAGAGCATCCCTGACAAGGGTTCATCCAGCTACTGCTTAAAGACTGCCAGTGAGGCGGAGCTCACCACCTCCCTAGGTAACTGATTCCACTTTTGAACAACTCTTACTGTAAAAAAAAGGTTTTCCTAATTTCCAGCGGGTATCTTCTACCCTTAATTTAGACCCATTACTGCGAGTCCTCAACAGGAACAGCTCCCTGCCCTCCTCTAAGCGACAGCCCTTCAAATACTTCAAGAGAGCAGTCATGTCACCCCTCAACCTCCTCTTCCCCAGACTGAACATTCCCAAGTCCCTCTGCCTTTCCTCACAGGGCTTGGTCTCCAGGCCCCTGATCACCTTTCATCACTCTCCTCTGCATTCCCTCTACATCCTTTTTGAAGTGAGAAGTCCAGAACTGCACACAAATACTCCAGGTGCAGCCTGACCAATGCAGTGGACAGCAGGACTATGACCTCTTGGAATTTGGATGCTTTGCCTCTGTTGATACACCCCAAGATAGCATTAGCCTTTTTTGTCGCTGCATCACACTGTCTGCTCATATTTAACTTATGGTCCACCCACACCCCAAGATCTTGTTCACACACTCTGCTACCTAGAAGTGTATCCCCCATCCAGTATGTGTGTTCCTTATTTCTGTTACCCAGATGTAGACCTAGGTACTTTTCTTTGTAAAATTGCATCTTGTTCACATCCATCCACCTTTCCAGTGTGGACAGATCTCACTGAATGCTATCTCTGTCTTCTGGTGTTTGCCATTCCTCCTAACTTATTTATTAGATGTAGATGTAACTTAGATGTATTTAAATGGTTTTAATGGTTTAAATGGTTTAATGGTTTCAGATGTATTTAAATGGTTTATGAATATGTGTGTTTGATGTGTTGGTATGTTTGTGGAAGAGCACCTCATTTCGTTGCTCTCTTTTTGTTGAGAACAATGACAATAAATTCATCTATCTATCTATCTATCTAACTTAGCATAACCCGCAAATTTAATGAGTAGCACCTCCACACCCTCCACCAGATCACTGATAAAAACATTGATAAGTACTGGGCCCAGAACTGAGCTGCGTGGCACCCCACTGGACACCTTCCTCCATTCAGATGAAATGTCATTGACAGCTACTCTTTGAATGCAGGTCTCCAGTCCATAATCTACTTTACCCATCAGAACATAATGGGGAACTGTATCAAAAGCTTTTACTGAAATCCATGTAAACAACATCCAGTAAACTTGTCTCTTGATCAAAGAAGGAAATGAGGTTGGTCTGGCAGAACCTGTTGGGGGGAAATCCATGCTGACTTCCATGGATTATCAAGTTTTCCTTTTGGTTCTCCCGCATTGATCCCTTTAAAATCCGCTCCAGTGTCTTCCCTGGGATAGAGGTCACATTGACTGGCCTGTAGTTTCCTGGGTCACCCTTTTTAGAAAATCAAGATAACATCTGCCCTCCTCCATTCTCCATTCGCGGCCCCATGGCAGTACTGCAGTACTGTTGTCTGAACTCTCTGCTCACAACCTGAGTTCGATTGTGGCAGAAGCTGGGTTCAGGTAGCCGGTCCAAGGTTGACTCAGCCTTCCATCGTTTTGAGGTTGGTAAAATGAGTACCCAGCTTGCTGGGGGGAAAGTGTAGATGACTGGGGAAGGCAATGGCAAACCACCCCGTAAAAAGTCTGCCGTGAAAACGTTGTGAAAGCAACGTCACCCCAGAATCAGAAACGACTTGTGCTTGCACAGGGGACCTTTCCTTTTTCCTCCATTCTTGTGGCATATTTCCTGTCCTCCAAGAGGTTAGGAAGATGATAGACAAAGGCTCTGCAAGCTCTCTAGAAAGTTTTTTGAGCCCTCTTGGGTGCATACTATTACCTAATGCAGTACTCATTCAATGCAGCCAGGTGCTTCTCAACTACATCTTTATCCATGTCAACCAGCATCCTGGACACCATGCCTAGCCTACTACCATCTCTAGACGAGCCTGTTCTCTACTTAGGGGGGGGGGGGGGGAGATAACTACTTTGCTCAGATCAAAAATAGTTTTCACAGAAAAAGTTCCTCTTGAAGTGACTGCTTTATTGGTCAAAGGAAAACAGAGAGAGAAGATGCTGCTCCACACATTTAGAGGCAGGGGTGGGTGGAGTCAAAGGCAAAGATAACACTTCAGCTTAATTCTAGAAGGTTCTGAGCATGACTTTGCACAAGACAGGGTTGCTAAGATAGGAGGGAATTTCTGGAGATGTTGGAGGTGGATCCTAAGGAGGGCAGTGTTTGGGGAAGGGAGGGAACTCAGTAAGTTATAAAGCCAAAGAGTCCACCCTCCAAAGCAGCCATTTTCTCCAGGGAAATTGGTCTTTGTTGTCTGGAGCTGTAATTCCCAGAGATCTCCAGTCCCAACCTGGAGGCTTGCAACTCCAGCACAAGCGCTTGCACAGTTCCTACAGGCATGATGCAGAGAGATCAGAAATTAAAAAGAACTCTCTGCAATCACACAGGTTTGATCCTGCTTGAATGGTTTTAGAATGTTATGGTACGGCAGCTTTATGATACCCAATTGCCCCCCCCCCCCGTTCCTAACACAGCCTCTTTTCCCTTTCTGTGCTTGCCTCCCCCCAAAGTTGGCTTTTGGGAAATTTCAACCCAGACACAGCAAGTCCTTGTCTCTTCACCCACCCAAAATCGTCATGCAGGCAAGGGGAAGCAAGGCCGCAGCAGAAGCTGGCAAGGAAAGAAACCCAACGGGACCCGCATTTCCATCTATGTCAACACAAGCAGCCGTGCCAAGCGAGAACTGGCAAGGCAAGGCAGGTGCCAATGAGGATTTGGAACTAAAAACAGACGCTGGGTCAATAAAAGACCTGAATCATCGTGCTGCCGTGTTTATCCCTCTGAGTGCATTTCTATTGTGTGCGGCTGTTGCGAGAACCGTTCTAGCAAAAGGATAATAAAGTTGAAAAGCTGGGCTGGGTGAGGAACATTCCAAGGGAGCACATTGGCCCTTGGAGACCATAAGTGGGGGATTCTCAAGCAATACCAGAGGGAATCTCCCTAAGCAGATCAGGGGGAGCTGTTCTAAACATAACAAAGCCATAACAAAGCATGACAGCTCTGCAGACAGGGCTTACAGAGGTTTGGGAAGGAAGCTTTGAGGAAAAGACATTGAACCATAAGGTCCCTTGCAACTTCATTTGGAGAAAACTCTTTTCCAACCCCTTAAATAGCTACCAAGTTAGCCCCTTGGTACTTTTTTTTTTTAAAAATTGAGTTCTTGAAGCTGCCTTTACACTCAATCAGACCATCGGCCCATCCACCTTCGCTGTGCCCAGTCCAGAGGGCAGCAACTCTACAAGGCAGGCAGGGTTGCAAGGCAATGCCTGGTATCTGTTGGGAAGATTGGAGAAGCAAAAGGGGGGCCACGGCACCAACTGCGGTGCTATAGCACATCCAGTAAAAATGGAAGGGACTTAGGGTGGAATCACCTGAAACTTTCTGGTAATTCTTAGAGCTTCATTGTGATTCATAGACTTTCTGGTGATTCCCAGAAGTGATGTAGCACCACACGCAATGCTGCCATTAAAAAAAAAATTCCCACCACTGCTCTGAGCAGCAGCAGGTAATATGAGCTGGGATTCTCCTGTCTGGCAGCTCAAAAGGTACAGAAAAACCTTTCCTTTTTTTTTAAAAAAAGTGTATTTAACTTTTATTGGTCAATAGTTTTAAAATACAATAATTTATTGCTTTTTTTGGGGGGGGGGGACGAAAGATACACCAATGCAAGAAGGCAAGAAAACATACAATTACCATAAGGACAATTGGCGCACCTCTAAAACAAAATATACATAATCAAAAAAATAAGATAAGGTTATGATGTAAATATCTAGGAAGGAAATGCTGAAGATTCTATTCAAAATCAAGAATTGGAAGCCATTTTTCTAAAAGGCTAGGATGTTCTGAATCTGAATTGGATCTGAGGATAGAATCAGTCATTTTATCAAATAATATGATCTCCCATATTTTGGCTCTCCATTGATCAAGGGTAAGAAAAACCTTTCCTAAACATGCTACTTGAGTAACCAAGAGCTGAATCACAGGTTAGTAAGTCCACATAATGGACAAGGGTGCTTAAAGTTCCATGCAGGGAACGCAATCATTAATGCAGCCCGGTACTTCTCAACTACCTCTCTGTCCATGATTTGCAGTTGGGAGTAAGCAATGAAGTGGGTAAGTTTGCAGATGGTACTAAATTGTTCTGGGTGGTGAGAAGCAGAGAGGATTGTGAGGTGCTCCAAAGGGACATGTCGAGGATGGGTGAGTGGGCATCAACATGGCAAATGAGATTCAATGTGGTCAAGTGCAAAGTAATGCACATTGGGGCCAAAAATCCTAACTATAAATAACTATAAATACATGGGGTCCAAACTGATGGAGATTGACTAAGAGAGAGATCTTGCGGTTGTGGTAGAAAATATAAAGACAGTGTGCAACTGCAATAAAAAAGATCAATACTATGCTGGGGATTATTAAGAAGGGGATTCAAAACAAATTGGCCAGTATCATAATGCCCCTGTATAAATTGATGGTGCAGCCTCATTTGGAACACTATGTACAATTCTGGCCACCACACCTCAAAAAAGATATTACAGCATTGGAAAAACTGCAGAAAATGACAACTAGAATGATTAAACAGTTGGAACACTTTCCCTATGAAGAAAGGTTAAAGTGCTTGGGGCTCTTTAGCTTGGAGAAACGATGACTGAGGGATCACATGATCGAGGTTTACAAGATTATGCATGGGATAGAGAAGGTAGAGAAAGAAGCACTTTTCTCCCTTTCTCACAATACAAGAACTCGTGGGAACTCAATGAAATTGCTGAGCAGTTGGGTTAGAATAGATAAAAAGAAGTACTTCTTCACCCAAAGGGTGATTAGCACATGGAATTCACTGCTACAGGAGGTGGGGGGCAGCTACAAGCATAGACGGCTTCAAGAGGGGATTGGATAAACATATGGAACAGAGGTTCATCAGTGGCTCTTAACCACAGGGTATATAGATGGAACTCTCAGTCTGAGGCAAGCGATGTTCTGTATTTTTGGTGCTGGGGGAGGCAACAGTGGGAGGGTTTATAGTGTCCTCGTCCCACTGCTGGACGTTCTGATGACACCTGGTTTTTTGGCCACTGTGTGACAGAGATGGGCCATTGGGATGATCTAACATGGCTTCTCTTATGTTCTTTAATTCCCAGGTGCCCACAGTTCCTATTCAGATCAGGACCACAGAGTACAAGAAGGGGGCTTCATCCTTCCCTCCTGTGTCATTTTGCCCAACTTGAAATGGCCCTGGGGAACTGCTGTCTCCCCCATTGGGGAAAGGTGTGTAGCAATTAGCACATCCAAGTCCCCAGTGGGAAAACAGCAATTACTTGTGGGTATTTCCAGAGACTGGGGGGAGAAAGCTGAAGCACTTTCTCATCACAAGCTGCAGTGCCAATCCAAGTCAGGTTCTCGCGCATCTGGGCATTAAGATCTCATCTGGGAACTCACAATACATGTCTGTAGAAAATCCACATAGGCAACTCAGGGGTATTTTAACATGTCAATTGGCTCTGAAAAGGTACAGAGTGAACACTTTTTCTGTATTTATAGGAAATTATTATACAGTGCCATAGCACAAGCCCACCTAGTTCAAGATGGCTTACTCTTAACTGCAAAAAGTTCTCCAGGGTCTCCAGCAAGGAAGATTTTCTTCAGTGCTGGTTGCCTAAGATCCTTTTAGCCAGAGAAGCTGAGAGCCAAACCTGAGGCCTCCTGCATGTAGAACAGGTGCTCGCCTACCTAAACCACGACTGCTTCTTTTATTTTCAGCACATTTACACAAGTTGGAGACATACAATCATTTTCCAAAGAACTCAAAATGGTCAAAGAGAGAGTTCACTTCCCACTGTGTGGCACAGAGATCCCTTTTGTCCCACTGTTTCCTCTGGTATAATAGCTTTTTGCAGGGTTTTGATACAAAAATATCTATTTTTATCAGACAGAAAATTGTGACATGCACCTGTCATAAGCAGCAAATGCCTTCTGCAATAAAAATCTGCTTCATTGTGTATCAAGGGTTTATTCTTCATCAATCCAAAGCTTTTCAATTGACTAAAATCAACTAATTGATCAGGTGATGCAACTCTTGGCTGGAAAAACTAATCTTCCAAAAAACTGGTTGCAATCATTGCATCCTGAGCAAGAAAATATGCCCCCCCCCCAAAAAAAAGAGCATTGTATTTGTAAACAGCTACAGTAGCCTCGCGGCCACTCTTACCAACATAAAAACACACCGAGTAAAAATGGATATCATTACAGCGAACACTGAGAGCATAATGATCAGGTTAATAAAAACCCAGCAAAAGTTATCACGGAACTTTAGCACCCCCAGGCATGGCATCTAACTCACCTGTTCTTTGCTTTTTCATTACCATCCATCATCATGGCAAATTATATTTTAACTTGCCTGTCAAAAAAAAAATGTTAATCACTCCCCAAAGTGAGGGGGCGGGCAGGGCTGTATGGGCTTAGAAGGCCCCCACGGTGCTGTCAGAATGAAACAATTTGCACTCCACTTTTCTCTGGCCATCAATCTACCTTCTTTCACAAATAACTAGGGGGGGGGACAGGATCGGAGGCCAGGGTTGGCAGTTCGGATGCAGGAGGGCAACAAGGGCTTTCAGCAAAACAAAAGAGCAAGCTAGTGTGGTGCAAGGGGTAGAGTACTAGGCATGAACCAGCAGGCCATAGGTTCAATCCCCCAAATGTTTCAGAGGATTCTGGATCAGCCACTATCTCTCACCTGACACTGGGGTTTCTCCATTTACAGAGTTCCCGAGCAGGTGAAAAGAGTAAGAGTCCAGTAGCCCCTTCGAGACTAACAAAATTTGTGGCAGGAAAGGAGCTTTTGTCAGTCACTGCTTGCTTCTTCACATCTGAAGTACCTGAAGGAGTGAGCAGTGACTCGTGAAAGCTCATGCCCTGCCACAAATTTTGTTAAGTCTTTAAGGAGCTATTGGACTCTTTTTTCTACTGCTACAGGCAGACTAACACGGCTACCCATCTTCATCTATCTGAAGAAGTGAGCAGTGACTCATGAAAGCCATACCCTGCCACAAATTTTTGTTATGACTTTTAGGGGCTACTGGATTCTTACTCTTTTCTACTGCTACAGACAGACTAATACAGCTGCCTGTCTGAAGTGCCTGAAGCTGCCTGAAGAAGTGAGCAATGACTCATGAAAGCTGATTGTTGTTGTTCAGTCGCACAGTCGAGTCCGACTCTTTGCGACCCCACAGACCAAGTCATGCCAGGCCCTCCTGTCTTCCACCATCCTCCAAAGTCTGCTCAAATTCGTGTTAGTTACATCAGTAACGCTGTCCGGCTATCTCATCTTTTGCCATCCCCTTCTTTTGCCTTCTGTCTTTCCCAGCATCAGGATCTTCTCCAGTGAGTGCTCCCATTTGGTGGCCAAAGTATTTGAGCTTTTCTCTGAAAGTCATACCCCGCCACAAATTTTGTTAGACTTTTAGGGGCTATTGGATTCTTACCCTTTTCTACTGCTACAGACAGACTAACAGGGCTACCCATCTTGATCTACCTCCCAAGCAGTTTGTTTTCTTTTAAACAGCATACATGCCCTGATTTGACTTGGGAACGTAGGGGAACAGGATTCTTAATATCTGCTCCCTGCCCCACACACCCCGGTACTTTTCCTGACCAGGAACTTCAGAGAAAGATGCTATTTGCTCTGCTGGGATAAATGGTCAAGTTTTGACACAGGAACTGTAAACTGGCCCCAAAGAAACAATTGTAGCTCCACAGGACCACTTTAAAGCTGAGCAAAGATGTGAGAGTGAACTTAACTCACTCCTCCCCTTGATGCTGTGTAAGGCTGCCAACTCTGGGTTGGAAATTCCAGGAGATTTAGGGGTGGCACATGGGGAGGATAGGTGCTGGGGAGGAAAATGGATCTTGGCTGGGGTGTAAGAATGCCACAGAGTCAACTCTCCAAAGCAGCTGTTTTCTCCAGGGAGACTCATCACTGTCATCTGGAGATGAGTTGTAATTTTGGGACATCTCCAGGCCCCATCTGGAGACGAATTACCCCTGATTCTATCCCAATCATATCCTAAGTGCCAATTATTTTAAAGGAAGAGAGTAGGAGTACACAAAAAGCCCAGAGTTGCATTTGGTTTAGCCTAATGGATCAACGCCTTCCTGACCTGGATAGCCCAAGCAAGCCTGATTTTGTCAGATCTTGGAAGCTAAACGGGGTCAACTCTGGCAAGTACTTGGATGGGAGACCTCCCTGGAATATCAGAACTGGGAGGCAGGGGCAGGCTTTATTCAGCCACCTCTCTGAATATTCTCCATACCCCCAGTAGGGGTCAGTCACCAGAGACTGCTGTGACTTCCAGGTGTATACACACACACACACACACACACACAAAACATACAAAGACACAATAGGGGGGCAATAAATGCCTAAACTGTTGTCAGGCTTAAATGGGGTAGGGGAATGGGAGTAAAAGGTCATAAGAAACCTAGAAGGAAGTTCTATCTCTGTCCCTGGTACTATAGGACCTTCCCTCCCTGTGGATGTTTATTACTTCCCAGTCCCCACCAGTAAGGAGGGGGTTGTTTTCTTGCTAATAATGGGGATGGGGACTTGGGAGGAATCAACAGCTTCCACTTAATAAACCAGAAGATTTAAAATCATCTTTAAAAGAAGAACATTCAAACCACAAAATCAGATGAAAAAAACATTTTGAGTTTGGAGAGCTCACAAAACAGATTTTGCTAGCCTGTCTCCGCTTGACAATTCTCTTGTCTGAGAAGCAGCCAGGAGGGGTTTCCTTGGTTCAGCTGGCAACCAAGGGAAGAACTACATTTGCAGTCAATAACTTCCACTTCTACTTGACTGTCAAGGAAACGCAAAGTCATTCCAAACAGCCAGGGTTTTCATTGCAGACTTACATACTCAAAAGGAAAGTTTTTCTCTCTTTCTTTTTTTAATTCATGCAATTTATTGAAAAGTGCCAAGTTTGCATAATTTAAAGTGAATGAAATCACACTAGCATCCCTGTTGCTTGAAGCAGTGTGTTCTGCCAGGATTTTTAATAGATTTAAATATGAAGAGTCTTCCTTTAAAAAAAAAAGAATAACTGCACTTCATTAACTAGCAGGATACAGGATATGCCCTGTTTCCATTACAATCTTGAGCTGTCGTTTTGCATTCAAAAGGACTGACTTTACCCAGGGACATTTTAAAAATCGCATTGATTTCACTGAGCAGGCTTGAAACATCAACAGGGTTTATTCAGGTTGACCACAATGCTGTGGATTTAGGGACCCCAAAGGTGAATATTCATCTCCAAAAATTTAATTGGATTTTTTTAAGGAGCAGGAAAAGTCTATGTCTCATTTGCCGTCCAAAAATAGGGATCATTTACACAATGGAGATACATTTGTGAGAGCAATAAATAATATTTTCTTCTGAAGAATGGAAGGAGGAAATGCAAATTAGGTGGAAAAAATAGAGGAAAAGGTGCCACTCAATACTGTGGTTCATACATAAGGTGAGGTAGGATTGTACAAGGTAATCCAATCTATGCAGATTTTCACATTTTTGGAGGGTAGGTCATTTCTGTTTGGGTCCCAATTACAGTTTTTAAGGTGCATTCATTTAGGGTAGTGAACCCACATGTCATGAAGGTGAAAATGTTTACCTATACTATCTATAAATTATAAATCTGCAGGGGGGGGGGGAAACTTGAAGAGTGTGCACACATGCACATGGCATTGGTAAAAATAAATGAACACATACATCAAACACTGCAAAATTATAGTCTTCCCAGCCTTGCCTGTTTAGATCCACTATGGTTCTTCTAGTGAACCACTTCCAGCTTCCCGCCTCCTCTTCTCCTTTGCCTTATGAAATGACCCTATCCCTGTTTTTTGAACAGCGGCCATGGAGATCAGTGGAACAAGAAATCTTCCCCTTCTAACTGGGTGCGTCTGAAAACTGCTGCTAAGAACACAAAGGCAGGACTGATTTAAAAAGGACACAATGCTAAGCGCTTTTCTCCACCCTGCCATCCAGCTTGCTATTACCCTCTGAGTTTATATTGGCCATATAAACCTGTTATGGCAGCCACCACAAGACGGCCCTTGAGCTCTCTCTGCCTGTACCTTCCAGCTGTAAAATACCCAGGGTGCCAGCTGATAGAGACAAGACTGCTGGAATATACCTCCTGAACTGCTGGTGTTTGACGAAAAGCTGCCTTTGGCTGTGATTCTCTATCAGCATAAAGTGTTGTGGCTCTTGCTTGCTCGGCATTTCTGTAAAGAAAAATAATTTATCTATTTCATACTTGCTAGCAGAAAAGCAATAAAATGTTTGGCCAGAAATGCTCATAAGGACTGTAATAAGGTGAGTCTCTAGAAGGAATATTTATTTTCAAATTTCTTTTAATTTTTTTACAGGCTCAAGGGGGGGGGGGGGACAATTTCATCCAACCTACATTCTCTGACAAGTTTCGTTTTCTTGTCTTCTTTTAATGTTAAACAACTCGCCTGTGACTTCACAGTACTTTCCACTGCTAACATTAGATACTATTTATATTAAAGTGATGCTTTCAGTCCTAGCAAGGAAAAAAAAAGACAGGTATTGTACCCTGCTGGGACTTAAAGTAACTAATGGGATGCCATTGTCAGTTAGTGGAAATGGCATGTGGGAGGAAAGAGGGAGCTCAGAAGTACCTCTGTCCCAGAATGACAAACTCAATCCCTATCAGCCCCCTTTGATTATTTGGTTTTTTAGAAGGCAATAATACCTCAAAAGGAGTTTAGTGGCCCTAATATGACCAAGACAAAGTAAGGAGGAATCGACAGATAGGGAAATAACCCGGCTGTAAACCTGGCTGGGTGAAAAGGAACAGGATTCACTGAGGTGGCAAATCTACTTCAGACTGCTTGAATGCTCCTCAACACACCCGGAAATTCCCACATGAAGAAAACTAACACAAGAGAGAAGAGCTCGAATCCTTGTCCTTGACACACAAGTTCTCTGTTTTGAGGGATTTCTTTTTTTAATATGAAGCAGTCAGTCACGCAAGCCCTGCTCTGTAGTGTGAAGTGTGAAGAGGCCTAGATTTATCTTCTCAGGGACCAAACAGACATGATGCTGTGATATCCACAAGCAGACCTTCCATGTATGTTTTTAAAGATCTCTAGCAGCCACACAAAATCTCAATTCATACAGTGTGACACCCGCTTTATGGATACTTTCCCTTCCAGGGCTAGTAACTGAACAGCGGGATGCAGTTCTGAGCAGTGAAAACACAGGGGAAAGAAGGATTAAACCCCTCAGCACTACATACACACACACACACACACCAGACCTGATGAAAATGTCTCCTGTAGTCGTTACTGCCCTTTACAAAACACTGGGAATAATCATTCACAGGCCTCTGCCCTGCATCTATTTTGACCCTCTGCAAGGCCAAAGCTACAAGGTGCTTAGAGTGGAGAGAAAAATTACAGTCAATACAGCTGGTTGCGGGGGGGGGGGGGGGCTTTTTTTTTTAGCAGGAATGCACAGGAACACAGTTCTGGCTGGCTTGGCATCAGGGGTGTGACCTAATATGCAAACGAGTTCCTGCTGGGCTTTTTCTTAAAAAAAAAAAAAGCCCTGGTGTGTGTGGTATTGCTTGACAGCCCTATCAAGGAAGTACACTTGCATTGCTTCACATTCTGGGAATTGTTCCTTCCCTGGGTTTCTTCCTTTCTTCGGCGACTGCCACAAGAGTCTTTCTGTTTCAGTTATTTTAAGAAGCCTCCTCAGTGCAATCTGCTGCAGAGTTTCACTCAAGCCAAATGATAAAACAAACAGAAGCAGATTTCCAGGATGTGGCATAATAAGCATTTGCAAAGTGGGGTATTCTACCGCTACACAAACAAGCTCTTGGAACAGCTTTCGTTCTTCTCCGCGGCCTGCAATTTTGGCTTAACCCATAAAGCCTTTCCTCTCTTACTGTGCTCCCCCCCCCACCCCCCGCTCCAATCTCCTCTCAAGTATTGTGCCAAAACTTGAAATCAGGATCTGCTCCAATATCATGTTTAAGAAGTCCCATTCTCAGACCAAAGGAGTATGCAACTGGGAGTGTGTGAACCCACTCCCCTGCTAACTCACAGCTGACTTCACTGCAGCCTATCCCCAGAACCATATTTTTTTAATCTTCTGGAAATTTAGGGACGGACAGTGGCTCAGTGGTAGAGCATCTGCTTGGCAAGCAGAAGGTCCCAGCTTCAATCCCCGGCATCTCCAACTAAAAAGGGTTCAGGCAAACAGGCGTGAAAAACCTCAGCTTGAGACCCTGGAGAGCTGCTGCCAGCCTGAGTAGACAGTACTGACTTTGATGGACCGAGGGTCTGATTCAATATAAGGCAGCTTCATATGTTCATATGAACTGATGCCACCAGCAGCCCAGCTAGGGTTGCCAAGTAGGATTCAAGAAATATCTGGGGACTTTGGGGTGGAGCCAGGAGACATTGGGGGTGGAGCCAGGAGCAAGGTTGTGACAAGCATAAATGAACTCCAAAAGGAGTTATTGCCATCACATTTAAAGGGACTGCACACCTTTTAAATGTCTTTCCTCCATTAGAAATAGTGAAGGATAGGGGTATCTTCTTTTGGAGCTCATAGAACTAGACCCCCTGGTTTTGACCCCCCCCCCCTTTTTGAAACTTGGCAGGTTTTTTTATAAGAGGCACTGGATGCTATGCTGCAAATTTGGTGCCTCTACCTCAAAAAACAGATATTGGATTTATATCCTGCCCTCCACTCCAGTTCCGCAGGGCCTGCAAGACCGTCCTCTTTAAACAGGCGTTTACCAATGACTAAATTAATGTTTACCGCCAGATTAATAATGTTTACCGCCAGTATCAGATCTAAGAATGTTTTAATCATTGATTGGTTTTAATGTGAATTTAATATGAATTATTATTATGTTATTATTGAATTATTATATGTTTTATTATTGTGTTGTTCACCTTAAATGTTGTTAGCCGCCCTGAGCCTGCTTCGGCGGGGGAGGGCGGGATACAAATAAAATTTTACATTACATTACACTCAGAAGAGTCTCAGAGCGGCTTACAATCTCCTTTATCTTCCTCCCCCACAACAGACACCCTGTGAGGTGGGTGGGGCTGGAGAGGGCTCTCACAGCAGCTGCCCTTTCAAGGACAACCTCTGCCAGAGCTATGGCTGACCCAAGGCCATTCCAGCAGGTGCAAGTGGAGGAGTGGGGAATCAAACACAGTTCTCCCAGATAAGAGTCCGCACACTTAACCACTACACCAAACTGGCTCTCCAGATACAGGCCCCCCAGATACCCACAGATCAATTCTCCATTATAACCTAAGGGAATCAGTCTCCATAGGAAATAATGGAGTGCCCAGTGGACATTTCCCCTCCCCCCCGCTTTCTGATGACCCTGAAGTGGAGGGAGGGCCTCCGAACTGAGGGATCCCCTGCCCCTACCTGGGGATTGGCAACCCTAAACCCAGCACATAGTTTTATGGTACACAATAAACACATATGAAACTGCCTAATATGGAACCAGACCACTGGTCCATAACAATCAGTATTGTCTTCTTAAACTGGCAGCAGCTGTCCTGGGTACTGGGCAAAGTCTTTCAAGTCACCTACTGCTAGATCCTGTAACTGGAGATGCCAGGGATTAAACCTTTGACTGTCTGCACACAAAGCAAGTGTTCTGCTACGGAGCCATGGCCCTTCACCACAGCCCCTCCCAAAAACCTGCTGAAGATAAACAGATGGAGGTTTGACCTTTGCCTTGACTGACCATCACTTGAAGACCCCTGTATACCACTTTGGGTTCAATGGAAGAAAAGTGGGAGATTCTATATTTCATGTTGAGTGGGGAAAGGCTATGTGGAGATAAGCTGCACATATGGAGAGCTTAAGCATCTAGTCCAGAGGCAGTCAAACTTGCTTAATGTAAGAGCCAAACAGAATGAACATTAGATGTATGAGAGTCACAAGGGAGGGAGGGAGGGAGGGAGGGAGGGGAAGAAAGCAACTTTAACTTTAAATGCATTTTCCAAGCTGCTGGCTGGCTTGGCAGAGTGATTTAAAGAGACAAATGCCTTCTCCAAGCTGGTCGATGGGGCGTTGGGGTCTTAAAAGAGCCACACAATATGTGTGGAAGAGCCGTATGTGGTTCCCAAGCTGCAGTTTGGCCACCCCTAATCTAGTCCTTCCATTCTCTAAACCAGACCCACAATCCTATTCTTTTTTTGTGATTGGGGAAGACCTAAATTTTAAAAAAGACTATTTGCTCCACTGTGTTGCTTTTAGAGCTCAACCACCTTGACAAAATTTAATGTTATTATATTAGTCACGTGGCAAAACAAACTGGGAAATCTTTGTATCTATCAGAATTACAAGCCGTTCTATTCAACCTAATATAAAGAAATCAACAAAACATTTGAGCACTTTGGTACCCTGTAACAGAATATCTTGCTAACCCTCATATTCTTCCAAAAAAATCCATATTATAGAGTTATCACTCTTGTAAACTAAATATTCTTGATTGTTATTGATTGTTGTTTAGATACTTCAATTGTACTCTAAAGCTTAGATACCTTTTAAGTTCTTTTATTTTCTGTATTTGTGAGTAGAAAATTCAATACAATATTTTTTTTAAAAAAATGAGACCAGTAGCACCTGAGAGATTGTTTGGGGTTGGGTCAGAGCGGTCCACTCTGCTGAGAGAACCCCTAGCCCCCTGGGCTCCCACTGACCATCCCACCACAGCTCCGAACCCCTCCTGATGGCTGGAACTTACCTGGGGGCAGTGAGAACTCTGGGGTGGAGAACGCTGCAGCAATAAACACTAAGCATGATGGCAAATGACAGAGATGACAGCCCTCATGAGGAAGCCGCCAATTCTGCAGCAGCAGTAAGGGATGTGGCAATAGAGAAGCAACCAGCTGGAAGGCCAGGAAATGTGGCCACCATGAAACTGCAGAGAAGGGTCAGAACTCTCTCAGCCCCATCCACCTCACAAGATGCCTGTTGTGGGGAGATGAAGGGCCAGAAGGAGTTTGTAAGCTGCTTCGAGACTCCTTCAGGTAGTGAAAAGCAGGGCATAAAACATACTCTTCTTCTAAGAATGATGACTGCAAGGAAAGGCCCTCCTAATTGTCCCACCAATCAACAGAGTTCACCTGGTGGGTAAACAAGAGAGGGCCTTTTTGGTGGCAGCCCCATGATTATGGAATAGTCTCCCCAAGGAGGTGCACCTGGCCCCCTCACTGTTGATCTTCAGTTTTATTTGGGACTGCATTTGACTGATTTAGTTTTTATTTATTGGCAGTACCAGTTGGAGTTTTTAACTTGGGGTCTTGAATGAGTTTTTATAAATGTAGTTTTATTCCTCTATTGTACTCGTGGTGTTTTTTATCATTGTCTATTTACTGGAAGTCACCTTGAATCTGGCAAGGGAGAACAGCAGCCAATACATGTTTTAAATCAATAATATAATATAACACATGATAATGAAATAGTTCGTGTGTTAGCTCTTCATGATTATTTGCTTACAAAAACTCTAATTTGCTTTTCAACAATTATATTCCCAGAAAGGTGGTAAACAAAAAGAAAATAGCATCATTTGACTGATTTAGTTTTTATTTATTGGCAGGCCTAATTGGAGTTTTTCACTTGTTTGTTTACCTTGTTTAACAAGTTTTTAACACCCAATTGGAGTTTTTAACTTGTGAATGATCTTTAATGAGTCTTTATAAATGTATTCCTCTATTGTACTTGTGGTGTTTTTTAAATCATTGTCTATATACTGGAAGTCACCTTGAGTCTGGCAAGGGAGAAAAGCAGCCAATAAATGTTTGGAATCAATAATACAATATAATAAATGAGAATGAAATAGTTCCTGTGTTAAGTCTTCATGATTATTTGCTTACAAAAAACTGATACACTTTTCAACAACAATATTCTCAGAAATGTGGTAAATAAAAAGAAAACAATAACATCAATTTTTAAAAAAACATTAATGCAGAACAGAAGCAAAAACATAAACACTGCAAGCTGATGAGTTGACAACAAAATGACCATTGCACTTTATTTATTTAATTACTGTCTGTTTCTTTGTTCTGCTCCCTGAAACTAACATAAGAAATCAGTGTGAGTGAAACTATAGGATCTTAGCGTACAGCTGCGTAAATAAAAAACCACTAAGAGACACCATAAATTTTAAACAACCAGATGATGTAATGTAGAGGTCAGTGGTGTTCTGACTAAGCTTGCACAAAGAACTTCAAAGAAACAAGCATGTAGCAAAATGATATTCACAGAAGACAGTTCAAAAACAGGCTTTCCAATCACAAAAGGAGTAACAATATTCCAGTATTTAGTTCATAGAACTAAAGAAAGCCCTTCCGAAGACGTCTGTTCTAGATATCTAGACGTTTCATCTGTCCTTTTTACCATATGTGGTGGACTTGTGGAAAAGCAAAAAAGTTTTGGCAGATGATACAACGAGAAATATCTCAAATTTTGGGATATGATTTTAAGAAAGTAGCAGAGACTTTTCTGTTGGGATTACAAAAATTTCCAAAAGAAGATAGAACTCTAATTTGGTACTTTTATTTATTTATTTATTTGGGATTTATATCCCGCCCTTCCCACGAATGGCTTTCAGCTGCTAGGACATTATATGTGCAGTTATGGAAACAAGAAAAAATACCAGAGAAATGGGATTGGATTGTGAAAGTTTTATCATGGAGTGAGATGGATAAACTAACAAGAACTTTAAGAGACTATGATTTGGAAGTGTTTAAAAGGGAATGGAAGAAATTTAGATGATATATAGAAAAAGAGTAGAATTTGAAAGGACATTGGGCAATTTTTTAACAATGAATTTAAGAAAAGGGAAAAATTGAACCTTGATGGGTTAAGGGTACCTTTATAAGTGAACTTAAGTATATAACATCAGCGGAAGTCTAGTAAAGGAGGGACGGGGGATTAGAAAAATATCATATGGGTTAGGGATAGTAATGATATAATTAGATATTGTTACCATATGTTATTAATAAATTGTTTTAAAACCGAAGACGTTTCATCTGTCTATCTTCAGTTTGGAGGTTTATTTATCACTGGAACCCAATCTTTACAATTCATTCATAGAAGACCAACAAGGTTCAAAACATATGTTAAATCTAAGCGATATGTTTTGAACCTTGTTGGTTCCGATAGAGTATATTCCCACAGGGTATAATGGAGAATTGATTTGTGGGTATCTGGAGATCTAGGAGGTAGAGACACCAAATTTTCAGGATAGCATCTGGTGCCTCTCCTCAAAACACCCTCCAAGCTTCAAAAAGATTGGACTGGGGGTCCAATTCTATAAGCCCCAAAAGAAGGTGCCCCTATCCTTCATTATTCCAAATGGTGGGAAGGCATTTAAAAGGCATGCGATCCCTTTAAATAGCCAGAACTCCATTTGGAGTTCAGTTGTGCTTATCACACCCTTGCTCCCGGCTCCACCCCCAAAGTCTACCATTAGAACTACTAGAATCGTAATCTTGCAGCCTGCAGCGTAGCTGCTAGGCTGCTTAGATCTGTTTGCCCTCCAGGGCGGGAGAGTTGGTCCGCGCGCTGTTTGGGCGCGCTTTACAGGGGGCGGGGTTTAGCCGAGTCAACGGCTAGCTCCCCGTCCCTCTCTTCAGTCCTTCGACGATCGGTTGGAGCACGTTCGGGAGGCTCTGGGTCGCCGGGAACCTTTTCGGGAGGCCGTTTTGTTGGCGGTCGTGTCGGCGGCTTCGGGAGCTCCTTGTGAGGCGCGGCGGCGGCTGATTTGGGGGAGAGCGAGTCGGCTTCTGGCGGGAGAGAGCGAGTCGGCTTGGTGCTCCTCGGGAGGCGCGGCGGCGTCGGAGTTGTGGAGCGGAGCGGCGTCGGCAGGCTGAGTTGCTCTGGGGGCTGGGTGGTTCACGGGCCCTGAATTGGGTGGCACAGGATAGCCTGGTTCCGTTAGATCGCAGGAGCTAAGCAGGGGTTGGCTCTGGTTAGCATTGGGGTTAGCCTAGCCTGGTGGAGTTGTGGGTGTCTATCTGGGTTAGCCTAGCCTGGTGGAGTTGGGGTGGTTGCTGGGGTTCCTTGCTCCTGGCTTCATTGTGGGGCTGATTGACGCCATCAGGCTGAGTTGCTCTGGGGGCTGGGTGTTTAACGTGCTTAGCCTTGCCTGGTGGAGTTTGGGTGGTCGCCTAGGTTCCTTGCTACTGCATTTTGTGTTCAGTAATTATATGCTGCAGGAGCTTGGTGGCCCAGAGTGTTAAAGCTGCAGTACTGCAGTTTGAGCTACTCAAATTTGGAGTTAGATCCTGGCGGAAGCTTGGGCCAGGTGAGGGGCTTTAGGTTGCATTGGTCTTCATGGGAGGTGGAGTCAGTCGAAAACCCCGCACCACCCTTGGTTATAGTGGAGTAGCATTAGGCTGTGGTAGCCGGGGCTGTTGCTAGGCAGTTTGGGTGGCCATTTTGTGGGTTCCTTGAGAGAGGGGCAGAAAGACAGTTGGGCGGCCATTTTGAGGTGCTGGTAGCTGGGGCTGTTGCCAGGCAGTTTGGGCGGCCATTTTAGGTCCCCCTTTTATAAAGCAGGTGGGCAAAATGTCTGGGGGTAAAGGTTCAGGCAAGTCTAAGGGCAAGAAGCCTGCACCCAGACCATCTAAAGCTCCTGCCAGGAGGCCACCACCTCCGTCATCCTCTTCGGATGAGGAGGGTGAAGGGATGGTGGATTATAGTATTTTAAGTAGGCTGCAGGCCTTAGAGCAGGCGGCGGGTGTTCCTTCCTTGAGTAAAGGGGGTGAGGTTAGGCAATCCAAAAAGGCAAGGCAGGCTAACATTCTCACCAGGTTGTCCATTCTTGAGGGCAGGTCTGGTGGAGTCCTGCCTGGCAAGGATGCTGGTTCCAGTGGCCCTGATGCAGGTGCGGTGGAGGAGGCGCGGACGTCGGGCATCGGTTTGCCGGTGGTGCCGGCTGGACTTGAAGGTAGGTCCAGTGATGGTTTGCAAGTTGGGTCTGGGCAGGTGTGGCCATGGGGAACATGGGGACCTGCTACAGTAGCCAGGCTTGGCACCTCAGGGATAGGCTTAGGTGTGCCTACTCCTGCTGGGGCTGGGCTGGTGCAGAATTGGGCTTGGCCAGGGGGGCAGGGCACACCTTGTGTTCATCCGGGTACAGGGCAGTTGAGTTGGTCTGGTCCCATTTTGGGCGCACCATCGCAGTATGGGACGGTGCCTTTTGCAGACTTGCCTTTTGGGGAGGTTGCTTTGCCACTCGGGGACCATTTGCTTCCTGCTACAAGGGAGAAGATTTTGAAGGGAGAGTATGTGGACATATTTTCCCTTCTTTATCGAGAAATGGAAAAGAAAGACAAGGAGGAATTAGATGAAAAGGAAAAGGAGAAGCTGCGGAAGAGAAAGGTTGACAGAACATGGGCTAATTGGTTGCCTGGGTTCTGCATTTATGCTGGGGTAATTGCCAGGGCGCAGCCGTGGCGGGCGGCATCATTGTTCCAATATTTGGACATTATTTATAAAGGTTATACTGCCTTTAGTGGATCAGCCTGGTTACAGTACGACCAGGAATTTAGAATGCGGGCTGCCCTATATCCGTCCATCCAGTGGGATCGGATTCACCAGCAGCTTTGGCTGCAGGTTATGTCTCCGGCTAGGCCTAACCTGGGTGACCGATCAGATAGTGGTCACTTAGTGAGTAGGGCATCCTCATCCGCTTCGTCGAGCGCTCCCCGCGGTACAGCGGGGCAGGCGGTTCAACCCCGCTTGCTCTGCTGGGACTTTGGATCCCTGGGGGTGTGTAATAGAAAGGCGTGCCAGTTCAAGCACGCCTGCCCCTTGTGTGGTGGATCCCACGCCTTTGACAGCTGCCCTAGAGCCCGGGGGCGCAGGAATCAAAAGAAGCCTGGCGGGGGCGGAGGAGCTTTTCCAGCCAAGAAAGGGCCCCAGCCCGATAAGGGTGGGACCGCTTAAGCGATGGCTAGCTAAGTATCCTAGGAGGGCGGACGCTTTGTACCTGTTGGAGGGTTTTAAGTTTGGGTTTAGGATCCCTTTTCAGGGGCCTCGAGTTGCGTTTATGTCTAGAAATCTTAAGTCTGTTAAAGGTTTGGAACAGGTTGTTAGAGACAAGATCGCTAAGGAGTTGGCAGAGGGAAGGATCCTTGGTCCTTTTTCACAGCCTCCAGTGCCTACTTTGAGGGTCTCGCCGTTAGGTGTGGTGCCCAAAAAGACGCCTGGTGAATTTCGTTTGATTCACCATTTGTCTTTTCCTAGGGGGCAGTCAGTGAATGATGGGATCCCAGAGCATTTATGCTCTGTCAGGTATACCAGCTTCGACCAGGCTATCGCCGTGGTGAGGCATTGCGGGGTGGGGGCTGAGTTGGCGAAATGCGATATTAAGTCTGTGTTCCGCCTTTTGCCCGTCCACCCCGGTGACTTTGATCTCTTAGGATTTTCTTTTGAGGGCCAATTTTACATGGATAGAGCATTGCCAATGGGCTGCTCTGTGTCATGTTCCGCTTTCGAGCGTTTTAGCACGTTTTTAGAATGGGCTGTGCGAAAGAAAGTGGGGTTGCAGGACGTTGTTCATTATTTGGACGACTACCTGTTTGTGGGGCCCGTGGGGACAGGGCAGTGTGGCCAGCTGCTGGCTGGTTTTGCCGAGCTCACTACTGAACTTGGGGTACCCTTAGCACCGGAAAAAACGGAAGGTCCAACCCAGAGGCTGACCTTCCTGGGGATTGAGATTGACACGATTGATCAGTTGTCTAGGGTGCCTTTGCAGAAATTGGGGGAGTTGAGGGATAGGATTAGTGCATTTCTTCATAGGAGAAAGGTCACTCTGCTGGAATTGCAGCAGTTGGTGGGGCACCTCAACTTTGCTTGCAAAGTGGTTGCTCCTGGAAGGGCTTTTCTTAGGAGACTGTGTGATGCTATGGCAGGGTTACGCTTGCCCCAGCATAGAACTAGGGTTACCTGCAGCATGAGGGATGATCTGAGGGTTTGGCTGGAATTTTTGGAGTCGTTTAACGAGGTCTCCTTTTGGAGGGACGACTTGATGCTTGAGGCCGAACTACAGGTCATGTCTGATGCTGCAGGATCTTTAGGCTTTGGTGTTTATTTTCGCGGACATTGGTGCGCGGATGTTTGGCCTGATTCCTGGACGCAGGTAGGGGTGAACCGAGATCTTACGTTTCTCGAGTTTTTTCCCATTTTAGTTGCGGTTTGGCTGTGGGGGAAGGGTATGGCCAATCACACTGTCCATTTTTGGTGTGATAACATGGCAGTAGTCCACGTCATTAATTCCCTTTCATCCAAATCGCAGAGGGTAATGAGGTTGGTGAGGGCCTTCACTCTGCGCTGCTTGCGGCTTAACATATTGTTTTTAGCCAGGCATGTTCCTGGGGTGAGCAACGGGGTGGCTGATGCTCTATCTCGTAAACAGATGGAGAGGTTTCGTCAGCTGGCCCCGGAGGCAGACGGAGAGCCGGTGCCAATGCCCCAGGAGCTATGGCAGATTGGAGAGCCGAAGCCTGCAGAGCGATAGGCCTAGCCATTGCGCCCAGCACTCGGAAGTCTTATGAGCGGGCCGTGCGGCAGTTTGAAGGCTTTCGGGCTGAGGTAGGGTATCGCAGGGTTTGGCCCCTCCCGGTGGAGGAATTGCTCCATTACTGTGTGTCTTTGCGAGGTAAGGGGTTGGCCGTGCGATCTATTAGGGGGTGCCTTTCTGCGTTGGCTTTTGCAAGTAAGGCACTCGGTTATAGGGAAGATACAGCAGATTTTCGTCTTCGAAAGATGCTGGAGGGGTGCGCTAGAGAAGCCGGACCCAGGGCTGATACGCGGAATCCGGTGTCTCCGTCGATTCTGCAGGGGTTGAAGAGGGTATGGGGCGTGGTGTGTGCCTCGCCTTTTGAGGCATGTTTATTTCATGCCGCGTCCTTGTTGGCCTTTTTGGGGGCGCTTAGAGTGAGTGAGCTGGTTGCTCAGTCTAGAAACGATGTTTCTGGTAAGGCTTTGCAGCTGAGGGACCTGAGGTTGTTGGGGCCTAAGGCGGTTGTTACTGTCCGTCGCTCGAAGACGGATCAGTTGCAGCGGGGTACTGTGCTTGAGCTGGGTAGTTGTTCGGAGCTCGAGTTGTGTCCAGTTAATGCGTTGGCTGCTTATTTGGCAGTGCGCGGGCCCAAGGACGGATTTTTGTTTATACACATGGATGGTAAGCCATTAACGAAGCACCAGTTCTGGGCGGTTACGTCTAGGGCGCTGGGTGAGTTAGGGTTATCAGGGGTGCGGTTTGGTACACACTCCTTTAGAATTGGGGCGGCCTCGACAGCGGCTGCTATGGGGTTGCCTTCCACCTCTATTCAGAGGCTGGGGCGTTGGTGTTCTTCAGCCTATAAGGCATACATCCGCCCCTTTTACGGGCAATGAGTGCATTGGATTGTGTGCATGAGTTGGTTCCGTTTGTGTTTAACGGTTTTTCTCTTTTTAGATGCTGCTGTTCCTGGCCAGAGGAGCCGGTGCCGAGTTCTCATCTGCGGCCATAGCTACGTCTTTTGGGCTGGTCTTCAAGCACGGAGAACTGCGGTCGGCTCTCAGCTGGGACTCAGCCAGCATGCGGTTATCGAATGGCAGGGGCGCCGGGGCCTCCAGTGGCCAGGCTTGCTGCCGTTGTTATTCAAAGATAGAGCGGGTCCTCCTCCACAGGTCTTAATGGTTCACCTGGGAGGTAATGATCTGGGGTTATTGAAGGGTAAGGCCTTGGTTTGGCAAGCCCGGGATGACTTCCAGCGCATCAGGGAGCGATGGCCAGAGACCACGATAGTTTGGTCAGCCATGCTGCCCCGCCAAGTGTGGCGTCATGCTGTGGACCCTGCAGCCTTAGAAAGAGCTAGGTATAAAGCCAATAAAGAAATTAAAAAATTACTTGCAAAGGGTTTGGGCCACTATTTACCCCATCCGGATATTTCAGCGAGATGTCCTGACCTCTACAGAGGGGATGGGGTGCATCTCTCGGAAAAGGGTAACGTGCTTTTTCTGAGAGATTTGCAGCAAGGGTTGCGGGTGGCTTTGGGCCTCACGGTGGGTACTAAGCCCTAAGTAGAGACTTGGCCTTATTAGTGGCAGGTTTTAGGGGTTTAGGACACTATGCGGCTAGGGGAGGACTGTGAAGCATCCCCCACTTTGGGGGAAATTTTGGGGTCTGGCATGATCGGCCTTGGGGTTTGGAGACCCGGGTTGGAGAATGCAGACTGTCCAGGAGGCTCGGCTAGAGGGTGCCTTTCCGCCGAGACGTGCGTCTGGGTTTGGGCCCTCTGGTGCGGGCCTCCCTGCTGGGCCTGCCTGGAGGGAGCTGAGCAGCTCAGCTCCGGAAGGGGGGCTGGGTCCTCGCCCGTTAATGGCAGGGGAGCGGTCGCGGTGACCCCTAGCCCTGGCCAGGCCGCTGGTGGGGTTCCCTTGCTGTTCATGTTGTAAGTTAATAAAGTGGCCCAATTTCAATCCAGTACATCGTGTCCGACTCGTTATTCCGACCTTGGTGGGCAATGTATGTGTTTTGCGTTACCCTGTCCAAGACAGGAACCATTTCACCAGCCCTTTGACATCATTTTTACTGTTACAGGCATTATATACAAATGACTAACAGTGCAATTCTGTGCAAAATTACTCCAGAGTTAGATATATATATATATAAATTTATTTATATCCCGCCCTCCCCGCCTAGGCAGGCTCAGGGCGGCTAACAACAGTTCAATAAAATTATACAATATAAGGTAAATTAAAACAACAATTAAATTATACAGTAGTTTAAAAACAACAATCTTAAACCAGTTCCAGTTGTCTGGGTCGTTCCATAATTTAGATGGCGGTGATCTTCTTGATGTTATTCTGTATATTTATATTATGGCAGGGGTCACTAGATAAAATCGTTGGTGGATTAAACAGCCATCCTATCAATGGTCTACAAAGGCCTGCTTGAAAAGAGTGGTCTTACAGGCCCTGCAGAATTGGTCCAAATTCCGCAGGGCCCGTACCTCCTCCGGGAGTTGATTCCAAAGGCACAGGGCTATAACAGAGAAGGCCCGTGCCCGGGTACTCTGTAATTTTGCCTCCTTTGGCCCAGGGATAGTCAGCATGTTCTTTCCTGCTGACCTCAGTGCTCTCTGGGGCTCATATGGGGAGAGACGGTCCCTCAGGTATATGGATGGATAGATAGGAAGTTCAGTAGAAGTTACTGGAATTTGTTGCAGCTTTTTTTTTTTAAATATAAGAGGGCAAAACTTTACCAACGTCATTTTACTGTTATTTAGAAGATTTATAAGTCCATTTTTTCCATTCAAGAAATTTCCAAAGCAGGGAACAAAAATAAATCTCCTAGTAAACAGTAAAAAATAAATCTCCAAGTAAACGGGGAGAAATACGATTCAAAATGTCTGCAATAATCTAGTAGAAGATATTAAAATACAAATTCCAAGCTTAAAAATAAACATTCTAAATAGGCCAAGCTCTCGGGGGCAAAAACAGAAGTCGAGTACCATAGGTCTTCTCCCACAAGCTACAAAAGGTGACGCACAGGTACAAAATGGATCAAGGCCATGCAAAACAAGAAGAGGATGGTTTCGCTAATGAAAACAAGGCTTCCTGTGCTGTTCCTAGTATTTTAAAGGATGGGTTTTTAAAAAAAGAGATGCATATGTATTTTTTGCTAACATCAGCAGCCTGGTTTCTATCAGAGAAACTGAACAACGCATGAAAGCTTAAGCATCTTCCCTTTCTGCAAAGCCACAACGCAAATCATGTCTACATCGATACACAATAATGTGTGTGTGTGTCTGCGTGCATGCATGTGCATCCATGCCTGGAAGTCACTGCTGACTTCTGGTGACACCTAGTGATGCTGAGAGGCAAGGGCATCCAGAGAGGTGGCTTGCTGCCTGCCTCTGTGTCCTAGCCCTGGTATTCCTTGGAGGTCTCCCATCCACATACTTGCCAGAGTCAGTCCTGCATGGCTTCCAAGATCTGATGAGATCAGGCTTGCTTAGGCTTTCCAGGTCAGGGAGGCACACAAATTACTTTTTAAACACAGATGGAGAAAGCCATCATCTCCATCATATCAGTTTTAGTCCTCAGAACAGGCAAATCTCTAGTGGCTTATCTTTCACTCCTGGGGAGCTGAAATCTTGGAGCACATTCCTGCTTACTAGCATCACTAGCAAAGCAGGGGTATATGTGGAAAGAAGGCAGAGGGAAAGAGGCCAGAGAAAGCACCATCAAGTCCTGAATGTGGATGGAACAACAAAGTTTTGCTTCTTTCTCTGCATGCAGGAGGCTAACAAGAGCTATTTGAAGGAGAGTTAGAGCCTTCTAACTCAATTGATGTCAATGGGCTCTGTTCAGGATTACATTGTGAAAGCAAGATTGGTGCTTCTAAACAAATTGCATTCAGACCGCACAACTAACCAAGTTAGTACAAACTATGGGTACAAAACAGGGGCATATTGTGGTTTAGAATCTGAGTTTAGCCCTATTAGTGTAGCGTTAAGTATCAGACTAGAATCTGAAAAGTCCCAGGTTAGAATCTTCATTCTGCTATGGAAGCTTACTGAGTCACCTTAGACCAGACACTGTCTCTCAGATCAACCTTCCTCACAGGGTTGTTGTGAAGATA
Source organism: Heteronotia binoei (assembly GCF_032191835.1). Taxonomy (NCBI): domain Eukaryota; kingdom Metazoa; phylum Chordata; class Lepidosauria; order Squamata; family Gekkonidae; genus Heteronotia; species Heteronotia binoei. The sequence goes on from NC_083233.1 coordinate 64,783,152, forward strand.
AAATGAAGATGGGGAGAACAATGTTTTAATTTACTTTGTGTCCCCAACTGGGGAGAAAATTAGGGTATAAAATACCTCTAAACAAAATAAAAACCATAATTTGACAGGCAGCCCACATTCAAACATCAGAGTTTAATGAAGCCACAGTTAGACATGGTGGTTAATCGTGACATTTGAATGAAGCCATCTTCATTCATGTCAAATAGGCTGCTAATGGCCAATCCAGACTTTTTCATTTTGTTTATCTTTTATCAGTTTTTAATTCCCACCCCCCACAATGTGGCTTTTGATCATCGTTTTGTTGTAATCCTATTGTAATCCCTGGGAATTTTTGTTTCTAAGCAGTTTTGGGACATATCTATTTAAAAAACCTGAAAAGGGGGGGGGGTGTCTATAAGTTCTCAAACCAACAGGTTATAGCCATGCAGAGCTTTTTTTGAGCAGGAACGCACAAGAACACAATTCCAGCTAGCTTAGTATCGGGGGCGTGGCCTAATATGCAAATGAGTTCCCACTGGGTTTTTTCCTACAAAAAAGCCCTGCGTGAAACAATGATGATATCAGGAGGTGTGGTCTAATATGCAAATAAGTTCCTGCTGGGCTTTTCTACAAAAAAACCCTGTAGCTATGTAATGTCTCACAAGTGTATCAATGTCATGTCTGCTGCTAGCACATCACATCTGTTCTTGATTAATGACTATTCTAAAATCAACCTCCCACCACCACTGGGGAGTCTACCTTTGCATTGTCTTGTCACACACTACCCAGCTGCGTTGTCCATGGGGCTTAATGGTGCAACACACACCTGTAAGAGCTTGGCTTTCTGATAGCAGCCTAGCCAGGGCAGGGAGGGGGAGCTCGACAAAGAACTCAGACAGCTAATTATCCCCTTGACTTGCCAAGCTCAGAACATTAGCAAGATGCCAATTGGCATTAGCAGACACATCAGCTCAGGTGGGAACTGCCTGATGGACTACTGGACTATGCAAGAGCATTCCTAAAGGGTATGGTCATTTTCAATAAGAGCTTTAAGATAAGACGAAGGCCCATTTCTCATGTGATGGATAATCTCTGTAAATATCACTCTGGGTAGGAAACTGCAAATACTCTGTGTGTACTTCAGAGTTTTAGCAACAATCTAGAGATCCTCATTTCAAATATAATATTTTTTCATGAACTCACTAGCGGCTTCAGGCAGCCTGGAATCTCTCAGTCCAAACTCCTTTCCCCATCCTCAATCTGTAAAATGGGGATAATTATATTTATTATTAATTTATTTCATTTACACCCCATTTTTCTCCCTTTCAGAAACCACAAAGGGTTTATATCACTCTTCCCTTCCATTTAATACTTACAACAACCCTGTGAAGTAGGATAGGCTGAGAACATATGACAAACCAAAGTCATCCAGCAAACTTCTAATGGGAATTGAAATCCAGGTCACCCAGTTCAGAATAACCACTATATCATGCTGGCTCCGACCAACCTTACTGGGTTACTGTAAATATTATACCAGGCGTGCGTGGCCAAACTGTAGCTTGGGAGCCACATGTGGCTCTTTCACACATATTGTGTGGCTCTTGAAGCCCCACTGTCCCGTTGGCAGGCCTGGAAGAAGGCATTTGTCTCTTTAAATCACTTCTCCAACCCATTTAAAGTTAAAGTTGCTTTCCTTCCACCGCTCCCTACCTCCATGTATTTGTCTTCCTTCCTTGCTTCCTTCCAACATGTAACATTCATGTCTTGCAGTTCTCAAACATCTGATGTTTTTTTCTATGCGGCTCTTACATTAAGCAAATTTGGCCACCCCTGCATTATATTATGTTAATATATAGGAATCCCTTTACACTCAAAAGTGCTATATGAGTGCTGTGAATTATTATTACGTTGCTACACAAAATTGTGAGACAATTTTGCTTTGTTGGCCATACAGCAAGAAGATGAGAGTCTCAGAACGATGAGTTCTGTGATGTTCATCCAAAAAAATCCACAGTTCTGCAGCCTCACTGCTTTATGAATATTGTATGTAAATGGTTCGCACCTCAGCCTAATACATTCAGCTCCTAGAGAAGGACATTCGCAACACAAGGCACTAAAACCCCAACCAGGTTCAGAGCCCCTCTCTCCCACTGTATTCTTTCCACTCTTGACTTCTACAATTTCATGCACTGCTGCCCACGCATTTTCAGGCTTTTTATTTAATTTAAAGGAACGGAAGATGAAAGATGCTGCACGATACATTTTGCATGAAAGGCCTCAATTATACAATCCCAACACCAAAGTGCAAATACGTCGATACTGAACGGAGTCCAACGTGTATCTCGTAAGCTTTTTTGTTGTGAACACCATTTGCCGGCCAAGGGGAGTCCACACCCCCCCCCCCGAGATATTCCAAGCAACTTCCCTAAATCATTAGCTGTTCCTTAAAATGAGGAAAATGTTACTCATTTGCTCAAAGCACTCAGACTGTCAAGGCATTAGAATAACGGACGAGTACTAGGCACTTAAACTTACATTTAACAAAATTAAATTTTAACTTGTTATTAGGTAACACCGTTATAGCGTATTAAATATGTTAGGTTAACTGGATTTAGCTTGTTTTGTATTCTGTAGTGATTTCCCGCTCCCAGCCAATGTATCCTGAGACCCACTCTGTACAGAATGTCTGAATATAGTCACGTTGGGGGAGGGGGAGGGGAGAATTGAAATTGGGGACAAGGGGATTCTTCTTCTCCCCACATCCCTGTTAATTAGGAGAACCGCTGAACCTGAGTAGAAATTCTTTCATTTGCTAAGTGTAATGGGGAATTTCATAGAATCATAGAGTTGGAAGGGTCCTCCAGGGTCATCTAGTCCAACCCCCTGCACAATGCAAGAAATTCAATTCACAAATACTTCCCCCACACACATACATTCTCAGTAACCACTGCTCCATGCTTAGAAGATAGCAAAAACCTTCAGGATCCCTTGCCAAATTGGCCTGGAGAAAAATTGACCCCAAAGTGTGAATCAGCATTTCCCTGGGCATGCAAGAAAGGGCCACAAGAACTAAGCACTGATGCAACCCTTCCTGCCTTCCTTCTCATGATCTGCCTAATTCACAGAATCAGCATTACTGTCAGATGGCCATCTAGCCTCTGTTAAAAAACCTCCAAGGAAGGAGAGCCCACCACCTCCTGAGGAAGCCTGTTCCACTTAGGAACCGCTCTGTCAGGAAGTTCTTCCTAATGTTTAATTTCAATCCGCTGGTTCTGGTCTGATTTTCTGGGACAACAGAAAGCAATTCTGCAGCATCCTCTATATGACAGTCCTTCAAGTATTTGAAGATGGTGATAATCTCACCTCTCAGTCGTATCCTCTCCAGTTTAAACATACCCAGCTCTTTCAACCTTTCCTGGTAGGACTTGGTCTCCAGGCCCCTCACCATCCTTGTGTTCTCAATTTGCTGGATTAGGACTGGAGAAACTCAAATGCAAACCCCCATTCAACCATGCTCCCCTGGGGGCAATTCACATACTCTCAGTACAGGGGTTTGGTGATACAACACGTGATTTGCATACCAAAGGTATTAAAGCTAAAACTACAACTAAAACAGTTGGGTCTAGGGAACCCAGGCTTGTTTTAAAAAAGGAAAACCCAGACAGGGTCAAAACCAGGGATGGACTTCTAGCAGGAGCTCCTTTGTGTATCAGGCCACATACCCCTGATGTAGCCAATCATCCAAGACCTTACAAAAAAGAGCTTTGTAAGCTCTTGGAGGATTGGCTACATCAGGAGTGTGTGGCCTAATATGCAAAGGAGCTCCTGCTAGAAAACCACCCCTGATCAAAACTGTGCACATAACAACTGGTTGCAATTTTGTTTTTAAATTGCTTTGTTTTCATGTGTTTTAATTATTTATTGATCTGTGTATTGTTGTGAATCAGAATGGCATAACTATTTATCTGTAATCTGCCTCGAGCCTGCTTGTGAAGAAGGTGGAAGATAAATTTGATAGATAAATAAACAAATAACAACCCTGGGAGGGGGGAGCAGGGCTCCCCCTCAGCTGGAGTTATTTTTCAATTGTTTTTCTTCACAAGGAATATCTGTGTACATGGAGCAGTAAAACTGGAGAAATGAGCCCCTCTCCCAGCATAGTTTCTGAAAGGGAAAACAAACTGGAGGGGAGGTAGGAGACTTCCCTTCTTCTGCACTGCCCTTTCGAGCCCCTCTGGTCTCTCCTCTTTTATTAAAGCAGCTGTTCCCTGAAGCTGTTGTGTGGCTGCAGGGAACACAAGTTGGGTCCAGGCAGGGCTTTTTTTGTAGCAGGAACTCCTTTGCATATTAGGCCACACACCCCTGAGGTAGCCAATCCTTCCGGAGCTTACAGTAGGCCCTGTACTAAGAGCCCTGTAAGCTGTTGGAGGATTGGCTACATCAGGGAGGTGTGGCCTAATATGCAAAGAAGTTCCTGCTACAAAAAAAGCCCTGAGTCCAGGGAAGCCAGATACAACTCTCAAAAATTGTAACGTGTAGGTTGGCTCTTTGGTTAAATCCGGGACATCTCTGCTTAGGAGAAGGGTCGGCTGCATTTATAGCCTGCCTGTCAAATAAGCAGAATGTCTACCTGTGAAAATGGAGTGCTGGCAACAAAACAGGAGAGAGAGAAAAAGGCATACTTGGCCGGAAACCTAAGGCATTTCAGTGATGCTGATGGCACCTGGGTGATTCACCTTAGTCCAATGGGCAGAGTGTTCTCAGCTTGCTGAGCCAAATGGCCTGCCAGGCAACTATTCAGCAGGCATTCCAAGGACTGAGAACTGCTGTGTCAAGAGGATCACCATGAGCGAATCTTAGGAACCACCTTTCTCTCCCTGATGCTCTGAGATAGATGGACCAATAGTCTGATTGGCAAGACAGTTTCACATAATCATGTGTGTTGCTGTGGAAATCAAATGGCTAAGGGAGGGGGCGATGCATGCCACCCGGAGATCCTCAAAGAAAGGTGGAGGGAGGAGTGATAGATTGATAAACAAGAAATTGCACCTGCCTGAATTTGACACCTGCAGGTGTTGGAAAATAAAGTATCCCATTGCAAAGGAAATGCCCAAGTAATTACGGTACATCGAGAGGCACTTGCAAAAGATACTGTACATTCTTCTGGATGCAACTGCATGTGTTAAGAACCAAAAAAGTTAAGAAGATATAAGTGTATAGGCCCAATGATTCTCTTATGCCAGTTAAAAACACTAAATATTGACAGATATGGAAAAATATACATGTGTTTATTACAAAGTAAATTTAAAAACAGATACTGACTCTGGTGATAGCCTCAATTAAGAATAAAATTGTAACAACCAAAAATGACCATTATTGACCCAAATGCATTTCAGCCTGCTAACCTTCCTAAGAACATAAGAGAAGCCATGTTGGATCAGGCCAATGGCCCATCCAGTCCAACACTCTGCGTTACACAGTGGCCAAAAAAACCAGGTGCCATCAGGAGGTCCATCAGTGAGGCCAGGACACTAGAAGCCCTCCCACTGTTGCTCCCCTCAAGCACCAAGAATATAAAGCATCATTCCTCCGTGGTCGAACAAATAATATTACAAAATGGCTTCTGATCTTACTGTGCAGAAATCATTTCTTATAAATTGACCAGATGAGAAGTTTTAATGATTATTGTCTGTAACCACAGGCAAAAGATATTAATCAGAGGCCTAATTTTTGATAGTTTGCTGCCACGGTCGGGTACACTCTCCTATAACACCGATTTCCCACTTGGTCAGAAAACTTTGATGCAGCCTGGAGTCAATAGTGATGTAATAGTACAATTGGTACTGTGAATGTGTCAGACATGAAGAAATAAGTTTGTAGTTTCGGTAAAGATTTTAAAGGCTTCTCTAAAAACAAAAAAAATTGGCTCAGGCATCCCAGTCTGGTTAATCTTTGAAGTAGCGGATCATGTGTACAGAGAGGTACAAGAAGCAGCCAATCTCCCCGCCTTTTATGATGATTTCTGCATAAACTAGTTATGCAGTGCATAATGTTGGATTAGCTTTGTCGGATAAATATACATGCGTGCAATGGTGTTTTCAATCTGCGGTGGCACGATGCTAAAATTCATTAGCATTTTTAGGGCTACAGGAGAATGGAGATGTCCCGCTTCCCAAATATCTTGCAACTCAGCCATTTCATCTCGCACATATAAAACATCTCTCCTAATTTATATGTGTATTCATACAATCCTCAAGCCAAAAGGAATGAACAAAATCACATAATCTGATTCTCTCTCGAAATTAGATTTTTCCTCCCTCGGTATAAAGAAATAAATCAGGCTATAGAAAACCATCCATACAAAATCAAAAGAGCTGACGGGGGTGAAGGTGGTGGAGGGGAAAAGATAGGAAGAAGTTGTTGTTACTGGAGGAGCAAAACATGTCTTTAATATTTCTTTAATGCCAAAATACAGAACAATCCAATGAAGACAAGAGTAAGAAAAAATGTACCAGATCAAGCAATACCAGCTGTTCTTCAAGAGAAAAGTGAACCAGAAATTGTAGGCTAATTTAAACTACTTGAGAGAGAAAAAAATCTCACCATGAAGTAAGATGTTCCTGTAATCCTCTCTTGCTTACTTGTTCTTATATGCCCACTACAGGATAGCGAACTATCTTTTTCTCTCCCTCTCTGACAATGGAAGAATAAGAGACTTTCTTCTCCTGAAAATTATTCATTTAATTTGGTTCCATCCAGGGGTGGAATTCTAACAGAAGCTCCTTTGCATATTAGGCCACACACCCTGATATAGCCAATCCTCCAAGACCATACAAGGCTCTTTTTTGTAAGCAATTGGAGGATTGGCTAATCAGGGGTGTGTGGCCTAATAAGCAAAGTAGCTCCTGCTAGAATTCCACCCCTGGTTCCATCCCACTTTTTTGGTGACAAGCCCCTCCAAGTGACTTATGTAATATATTTAACGTACATTATCATACATAATGATGGATCAATATAGGGTTGCCAAGTCCAATTCAAGAAATATCTGGGGACTTTGGGGGTGGAGCCAGGAGACATTGGGGCGGAGCCAGGAACAAGGGTGTGACAAGCATAATTGAACTCCAAGAGAGTTCTGGCCATCACATTTAAGGGGACAGCACACCTTTTTAAATGTCTTCCTTCCATAGGAAATAATGAAGGATAGGGGCACCTTCTTTTGGGGCTCATAGAATTGGACCCCCTAGTCCAATTGTTTTGAAACTTGGGGGGTACTTTGGGGAGAGGCACTAGATACTATACTGAGAATTTGGTGCCTCTACCTCAAAATAAAGCTTCCCCAGAGCCCCCAAAACCTCCAGATCAATTCCCCATTATACCCTATGAGAATCGATCTCCACACAGGGAATAATGAAGTGCTCAGCAGATGTTTCCCTCCCACACACCACCCCGTTTCTGGCGACTCTGAAGCGAGGGATTGGCATCTCTACTCATGAGTTGCTGCCAACTTCTTCAAAATAACACAGACACACCATCCCAAGAGGAAGCCTTTCAATCGGAGACTGAAGCCTCCGGAGGTGCAAAGGCACATGGTCCTTTGGGGGCGGGGCTTCCCCCACCAGCCAGCTGACTGGGGGTGGGAAGGAGCCTGGGAAATCGGAAGAACCCCCGCTGGGACCTGGGGATTGGCAAGCCTAGATCAATAAAATAGAGAAAATCAGAAATTAAAAAAGGGGAAGTAAATAAATGATTCATTGAAGCAGTCTTCTCATAAATGTGAATTATTCACTGAATCTCTCACCAGCGGGTTTTCTTTTTTAACGAAGATGGGAAATAATGGCAATGATTTAAAACTAAACATCACGTTTTTAAAGCAAACTGGGGTGTGTCCTACCGCTTTGTATATGGAACGTGGAGTTTTCCTGCCTTCCTCTCTGTTCTTGTAGCCCCTTTGTACGCCCAGAAAGATCAATCATACGGTGGTGGGGCCCGCATGGAGGAATCACTTTGTGGGCTAGGAGAGTGAGGAGCGAAAAAAGGCAAGGGGATGAAATTACTCCCCCAGGCATGATCTTTCCAGAAGTTGGAAGGGGATGCAGCAATGGAGATGAACACGGGGAAACTTTCCATCCCTGGATGGCTGAACATTCCCAAGTTGTACTAAGTAACCCACCGGCTCATCCATCATGTTTGGAGATACCTGTGATTTTAGCAGCTGGCTAGCAGGAGAAGCCGGGCAGGCGCTTCTGGGTGTGGTCTCAACCACTACAGGGTTAGGGTGCAAGCTGTATCCCTTCTTGCTAACAAATGATGCAGCAATGGAATTGGAACATGAAGGGTCAAACTAGAATGATAGAATCATAGAGTTGGAAGGAACCAGAGTCATCTAGTCCAACCCCCTGGACAATGCAGGAAATTCACAAATACCTCCCCCTAAAATCACAGCATCTGCATTGCTGTCAGATGACCATCTAGCCTCTGTTTAAAAACCTCCAAGAAAGGAGAGTCCATCACCTCCTGACGAAGCCTGTTCCACTGAGGAACCACTCTAACTGTCAGGAAGTTCCTCCTAATGTTGAGCTAGAAACTCTTTTGATTTAATTTCAGTCTGTTGGTTCTGGTCCTACCTTCTGGAGCCACAGATGTTGTGTCAGCCATGGGCCCTACTTGTGGCCTCACACTCTATTTTAGAGAAGAATTTATTTTTCAGAAATCAAGTTTAGAGAAGAATATGGCCATTAAAAATGCTACAAGGGCCTGATCTTTTGCGGGTTTGTGGTGCAGTGGGAACAGGGGATCATATCGCCACCAGAGTCCTTTTGCAAGTGCCAAAACAATTCTCCCATGGGTCTTCCTGGATCAAACTTTATGAAGAACGCAGATTTATACCCCACCCTCCTCTCTGTATCAGAGTCTCAGAGCGGCTTACAATCTCCTTTACCTTCTTCTCCCACAACAGACACCCTGTGAGGTGGGTGGGGCTAAGAGAGCTCTCACAGAAGCTGCCCTTTCAAGGACAGCTCTGCAAGAGCTATTGCTGACCCAAGGCCATTCCAGGAGCTGCAAGTGGAAAAGTGGTGAATCAAACCTAGTTCTCCCAGATAAGAGTCCACGCACTTAACCACCATACCAAACTGGCTCTGACATTTTTAAATGCCCAATTTGTGTTCTGCATAGCGGCTTTTTTGGCTTTATGGATTGTTTACTAATATTCAACTTCGGTGAAACAATAAGGTTTGAGTAATGTCCTCCTGGCTATCTGTGACTAAAAATTCTGAAGGATTACAGCAAGTTACGGGATGTGGAGCACTCTAAAACACACTAAAGCGCTTTATACATTGTAATGTGTTGATTAATTGGTCCATACAAATGTTTTTCCTTTGGCTATGTTCAGACGTAATGCAAAACCATGATTTATTTTTAAAACTAAGGTTAGTTTATGTTTATCTCCCAGGCGATCCTGTTATGCCTCAACAAATGATGGTTTCCTCACATTTGTCTCTGTAGCTAGGGAATTTATGAGGGTGGTGGTTTAAAAACAGTAGGTTTTTATACCCGGCTTTTCTCTACTCTACCCTACGGAGTGGCTTACAATCTCCTTGCTTTCCTCTCCCCACAACAGGCATCTTGTGAGGTAGGTTGGGTTGAAAGAGCTCTGAAGTAACTGAAACTGGCCCAAGGTCACTCAGCAGTCTTCAGGTGGAGGAGAGGTGGGGAATCAAAGTCAGTCCTCCAGATTAGAATCTGCCACTCCTTGACCACTATTCCACGCTGGAATTTTACAACTGATAAAAAGTTGTAACCGAAATCCAATTCAAATTAACTTTTTAAAAATCGCTGTTTCGTGACAGCAGGGGGGTTTTGTGTTATCAGCATGTTTATCCTATCTGCTGATCTTTTGTTGTTGTTGAAGTACTAATAAAATTAGTACCTGAAAAACACTTGGATGATATTTGATTGTACTTCACCAGCCAATTGTCCAGATCCTTTTTTTGACTGGGCTACTGGCCAACCCTACAGGTAACCAAAAGGTTCCGGATGCAAAGTCAGAAATGAGATCTTTGTAGTACATTGATCTGCTTCCAATAGGGAAAGCAACTGTGCAGGCATGCACGCCCAAGCATTTGCAGCACGAAACAAATGCCCGCCAGAATGGCTGGGTTTCCTGTCTTGTGCTCAAGAGGGTTTTCTTCACGAAGCTTGTCTTGCCGGAAACCAAGTTAAATGAATGTGTTTTGGATGCTAGCCAACGCAGGAAACAAATTGGCAGTTGCAACTCTCTAGATATACCTAGGAAGGTAATGAGGCAAAGGAAACACAGGTGTTAAAAGGGGGGGGGGGAAGGGGAAAACAGCAGCCCCAAACACCCACAGTGTAATTTTGAAAAGTGCCCCTTGATGCTTCACGAAGAATACCGCTTGGTGCCAAAACAGCCCAGCTGCCTCTGCAGAGGGAGTTCAGCTTTGCGTCTTGGCCCAAGCAATACACAAGTCAAGGAAGTCTCCCTTGTTAAGGCAGTGTTGCATGACTAGCAGACTGTGGGCCTTACCCGATGTGGTCTACAAATTGACGTTACCTCAATGGCACCCCTGACACTACTATGACTGTTTCCTCCACCACCACCACAGAGTTTCAGAGAATCCCTTCTGATGATGCAGAGTAGGTCAGCGCCTGCCCATCTGTCTCTCTCCTCTTGCTGGAAGAACTGTCCCTCATTTTAGATAGCGGAAGTTGCAAGAGACACTACATCCAGGTCTTGGGCTGGATCACTGGCTAGAAGAGTTTCAACCAGGGCTGTCTCAACTCTGCACCAGCTAACCCTCTCCCATCCGGGCCATGTTCTCCACAGCCTCTACTACCTGCTGTTAGGGCCTCACCAAGAAAAGAACTGCATTGCCGGTTCTCTGCCTACTCTTGTTTTATTACCTATTCTCAAGTTCAAAAACACATACAAGTTGCATCAGATGCAAAGGGCATACATGTGAATTTTTTTGCCACTTGAACCATTAAAATGCACATGGGGAAGGGGTTCAGTTCTGACATTTAATGAGTCCTGGAAAGCATACATATGCAATTCACATCTCATGCAGCACAAATGTATTTTACGCTGTGGCATTCACGTCCCAGCCACAATGAGCGGATTGTCCCTAAGAGCCAAGAAATGTTAGGGTCGCCTTGAGTGATGCTGCCAAAAACAGCAGAACCAGGGTCAGTTGACACACTCTATTTCACACAAGCACACATAGGGAATTATATATATCAAGAACTAAACATTTTTAAAGCCACATTGGCATTCATGGAACCCACCAGCAAGGGCATAAAGAATGCATGTGTGAAATATTCATCTTGCCAGGGCAGGGGTAGCAAACAAGCCCGGGGGGAAGTATCAGGCCCCCAAGCAACCAGCTGTCATCTGTTCCCTTCTCCCTCTCTCTTGCTGCCTTCTGCATCACAGCTTGCCTTGCCAAGCTTGCCCAATCGCACAGGAGCTACAGAGCAAAGTCTCTATTTTCTCCATTGGTGGAGGCTCCTCCCTTGGGGAGGAAGGGGGGGAGGGAGAGCTTGCATCAATGGAAGCTCTGCCTCTTTCCTTCCTTCCCCAGAGGACCAAGAGGGGGAGGAGCCTCAGCCAATAGAAGGAAGAGAGGCTTGACTCAGTTGCTCTCTGTGCAATTGAGAGAGCCTGGATTACATGTAAAAGATATAAAGAAAGCACCTTTAAGATCAACAAGTGTTAATGTTTTAAGCATGTTTTTTTAAGTTTTTAACTATTCTTTGTGTTTGTCTGTGTCCTTTATGAAGTTTATATCTCTGCCACCTGGCATTCTGCTTTATGATACACATGGCCCAACCCAGCAAGGTCTCATTTACGTCAGATCCGGCCCTCATAACAAATGAGTTTGACACCATTGACCTCTTTGGAAGATCCCCAAAGAATACCCGTGCTGCTATGCAGATAATGGCAAACCACCTCTTAATGTCTCGGTTTGAAAACCCTGGGAGTGAGGTCACCACAAATCAGCTGCTACTTTTTGTGTGGTATTTCTGTATTTTGATGTGAGTGTGTTTATGTATGCAACTTTTGAAAGTCATGGCAACTTTTGGCAACTAACGCCTACTGGGGGCCTAGAGGATATTCAGAGAGGTAGCTGAATAAAGCCTGCCCCTGCCTCTACCTCTGATATTCCAAGGAGGTCTCCCATCCAAATACTTGCCAGAGTCGATATTGCTTAGATTTTAAGATCTGATGAGATCAGGCTATTCAGGTTGGGGCAAATCAGCTGCAACTTGACAGCAGAACCAGAGCAAAACACAAAACCCAAACAAATCTAAGATCAACCATATTCTTCCAGCTCAGGGACTTCATACAAACATCCACCAGCCTAGACTGGCACTGCAGCCCTGGCAGCTTCCGAAAGTGACTCACCCGTGCCGTATGTAACATTAACGCATTCAAGAGCTATATCTCCCCCTTCAGCAATTCAATATAACATGCAATTAAGAATTAGTTATTAATATCAGGACATCTGTCAAGCCGTTAACCTCACACGACAGGGAGAAAATGCAAGCAGCCACACCACGTGCCCAGTTAATACGATGTTGCACACCAAGAGCAAGGCTTTGTCACTTATCTCCAAGGTTTTGTGCTTTGTTTTTGCACCCGGCTGTTGCTCATTCTTTTAATACCGAGTGATCAGGCAGCCATTAAGGACATCAGCTCTTTGCAGCACCCCGCTGAGCTCTATCTGTGGAGACTCGGGGAACAATCCTCCTGAATTCTTCGCCTTGCTTTGGTCCTAATGAATGAGGCGGCACCATTACTTGCGTCAGCAACACATCAAATAAAATGAAGGGCAGGAGGGGAGGAAAGGGGGCAGGGGAAGAAGACAAACAAGGCCTGTCAGGCTGCAGGCACTATGGAAGTTATAGACATAAGAATATCAATATGGAGGAGGGAGGGAGAGAGCATAGTGACAATGGGAATGTCATTAAATTACTGGAGAACAAGACCCAGAGAAATGGTCTGATGATACGTGCTCCAATTATATTGCTAAAAATACCAAAGGGTGGACTTTCCTCACAGGGCTGGATTAACAATTAGGCAAAGTAGGCGCTGGCCTATGGGCCCCCATGCCTTTAGGGGGCCCAGACCTGCTCCCTTGCCCCAGTTTTCTCCCTGCTTGCAGCCCTCCCAGCCTGCATACGCAGCCAGCAACTGAGTCACTGGATGGGCCATTGGTCTGATCCAATATGGCTTCTCTTATGTTCTTAGCCACTCTTTGCCTGACTTGCCTGGTGCAGCTGCCGGCGTAGTAGTCAATTTTGCCTCTCTCTGCTTCTCCCCCACAGCTTTGTCAAAGGGGCTTTTGAAAAAGTGCATGCAGGCTGCAGTGGGGGGTTGCAGGTGGCAGACTGGCCATTCCAACTGAGACCATTTGCAAGGAGGCCCCCAAGATTTCAACTTCCTAGAGGCCTTTACAAGGTTTAATCCGACACAGTTTTCTCATCTCAGATTGCAGGAAATTCTGGCAACTGAGCAGCACTGGCAAACTTACTTTTGTGTGTGTGTGTGTGTGCGGGGGGGAGGAATCAGAGTTACCTGTAATGGTTGCTCATTGATGTCTTCTGTGCAGACACACATTGGGACTGCACATGGGATATTTTCTTTCTAGCTCAAAAACTACAAAGACAGGGGCATCCCACCCCTTTTTGGAGCTGAAGTACGCCCAGGATTCCTGCCAAATGCGTCACATGCTGTATCGGCAGGTTAGAAAGAAAATGTCCCACGGCCAGCCTGTGCAAGCACAATTCCAATGTGGGGCTGCACAAGAAGACAGAAGATGAACCTCAATTTTTATCAAGAGCTCTAATATTAAAAATGCATGAAACCACCGTTGTCCTAGACAACTGGATCCCAAGATGAACAACAGATTAAAAAGAATAAAAATCACGAAAAACCCCCAAAAACCCACCCCTGAACTATCAAACTATTAATGCTGCCAGCAAAACCCTTTTGAATTAATATCACAGAATGAAGTAGAATGTGGTGGTTTTGAGTAAATTTCACTGTTCAGAAAGCAATAGAGGAGAAGCAAATGTAAAGGGCTTTATTGCAGACAGGATGAGGAGTTGGCTATCAGGGAATGTGTAACAGAAAACTCTTGAGGTCAGCAAACTAGCTCCCCAGTGAATGCATTCAGTACTTTGCTCAGAACAATTGACTGCCGTGGTTTAGGAAGGTAAGAAAAGGTGTGCAGAATGACACTAGGGATCCACCAGTCCGGCTTGTAGCCTATTTGCTGGTTGTCAGCAGGAAGCTGATTTCTCGATGATTGGTTCAATGATTCACTGACCTATTCATGATTGTTTGGTAGGATGTTTCACTGTATTCTTTTCTAACTATGCAACAGAGCACAACTGGCTTCTTGTACATGTGTGTTCTCACACAGCTCAGTTGGGTTCCACTACTTCGTTGTCCTCACTGTTTATCTGTTCCACTCCACAGGCAGTTGTTTAAACAGACAATTAAATCAGCCACAAATCATATTAATCGGTCATTAGCAAAGGCTGAAGAGGGAAGGAGGCATGGTACAGCCTAAGCTCATCAGATCTTGGAAGCTAAGTGTGGCCAGCCGTGGTTAGTACTTGGAGACTCCAAGGAAGATTGCAGAGAAAGTCAACAGCAATCCACCTCTTCTCCCCACTTGCCCTGAAAGACCCTTGCTGGGGACACCACAAGTTAACTATGACTTGACAGCACTTTACAAACATACAGGCTCACTTTGTAGCAGGAGCTCTTTGCATATTAGGCCACACAACCCTGATGTAGTCAATCCTCCAAGAGCTTACAGTAGGGCCTGAACTAAGGTAAGTTCTTGGAGGATTGGTTACATCAGGGGTGTGTGGCCTAATATGCAAAGGAGCTTCTGCTACAAAGTGAGCCCTGCACACGGTAAATGCTGCAATTTAATTTTAAAAAGAAAATCCTATCCTTTGATGTTCATCTAAGCAGTTTCTAGTGATAATTATGGCTACAAATCAGTTTGAATAGGCAACAATCTTTGCAAAAACCCAATCCAGACCTGATCATCAGGTATTTGTGGCTCTTCAGCACAAAACAGAAACACTGGGTGACTGGATCATGTCTAATCTACACCTTCCCAACACAGTAAATTCAACTATCAAACATGTTCCTGGTGAAATCTGCAGAATCTCAAATGGACACCTGATCCCATACATTAATGCTTCAGCAGAAACAATTTTCTGCTCTACACTACCTAGGTAGCTTACAAACCACCTGTTGTTCCCTTCACCTCCCTGCTGCCAGGGGGTGCAGCCAATGATGTCACAACGCAATGAATCCAATCAGATTTTGTTACCTGAAGATGTCACTGAGGGCAAACAATGCTGGCTTAGAAGGTGCACAAATGGCCAGATGGGTGATTTTGTCCAATTAAGGATCACATTATTATGCCGTGAAAGGTTTGATTGATTGAAAAAAGGATCACATAGTTAACAGAAGGCTAACAAAGTTGATTCAGATAAATGCTTCTCCATATAGGATCAGGGGCCTGACCTTGAGAAGCATTCAATGAGAGGGAGTAAAATTTGCATAGTCTTCCAACATATCTGTGCCTTAATACGAGTTTGTAGACATTACCAGCAAGCAAAGGATACAAGAAGGGATACGTAACAAGCAGGGCTTTTTTCTGAGCAGGAACGCAGTTCTGGCTGGCTTGGTGTCAGAGGGTGTGGCCTAATATGCAAATAAATTTCCGCTGGGCTTTTTCTACAAAAAAGTCCTGTGTGAGACAATGGTGATATCAGAGGGTGTGGCCCAATATGTAAATGAGTTCCTGCTGGGCTTTCTCCACCAAAAAAGCCCTGGTAACAAGTGATCTGTAGCACAAGCCAAGAGACAGGGCCAGTGAAGAAAAATAGCAAGGAGTCACATCTGAAAGCTTAAGGAACTATCTGGATACTCATCAGGGGAGCAAGGACGCAGGAGTTACTAGGTGCGTATCTTTGTTTCCATTATTTTTTAAATTAAACACTAGAGTCATTCCAGAGGGCTCATCTCTCCCTTCATGCCCGCCATCTAATTTTCTACTTTGCTCCAGGCACTCCCCGGCAATCTAAAGAGCTGGCTTTTTGCTCTATTGCTCTTCGTGCTGCAGTGCATGCAAGCCTAAGAGCAAAAAATATATATAAGCCAGTGAGGAAGGAAAAGTCACCACCACATAATATCAAATTCTGCCCAGGCTTATCAATTAATGTCTTAAAGTAGTTCTGCCAGAGAGATCCAGTACATCAAAGCCAGGCAGCTTCAAAATTACAGGCAGAGCAATTAACATGCAAAGAAGGGGAGGAATAAAAGGTGCTTCAGTCTCCCCTCTGCACAGTTATTGTAGGATGAAAATGAAAGCCCTTGTCTTCGGCGGAATTTAAAGGAAACCAGTCCGCCTCAACCAACATTTCCCAAACGTGCACTGACATGATTTTTAAAATGTTTATTATTTTATTTTATCACACCCATCCTCAAAGAAGCTGAGGACTCTCTCTCGTTGTTCCCGTTATCACAGCAGCTCTGAGAGACAGAGTAGGTTGGGTAATAACAGCTGGCTGAAGGTCACCCTGTGAATATGAAGGTTGCATGCTGATTCCAACCCAGGTTTCGATCTAACCTGAAAGTCTAACTACCACACTTCGACAACTCTCCTTCACACCAGCAATGTAGCCCTGCATTTCTTTAGCAACCTATCCTCAAACACAGAGTCAAGAGCAACCAGACTTGCGTTGAAAGGAGCAAAGCAGCTCAAGGCTTGATACGATGGGACATCGGAAGTTCATACAGAAACCCCAAGATAGTTGGAGCTGCGATACAAGGCAGGCTTCAGACACTTGTGAAGGAACGAAGAGAATATGGGGAAATTATCTGGCTGACAGATTGTAAGTAAGTAGGATGGCACGAATGGACTATATCCACTATTTCATTACAATACGTTCAGTAAATTTAATTTAAACAAATCAGATCACTTTTTTATTTAAATGTTTTCTATAGACCCTGGATTGTAATGGTGCCCCAGTGTACCAATATGCTGTTATGCCCCCATCGTAAAATATTTGTCTATGGGTCATGTTCCATGAGTGACAAACATGGAACTTGTGAGACTTGGGGGATCCTCTTCCCCTCACATGGCGTTTGCAGGCTGTCATCTCCATCCCTCCCCCAATCATCCTCCACTGCCTGACTGCCTGAGGGTGTGTGCATGTGTGGCATTTGTTTCTCCTCGCAACCTGCCTCCTGCAAAATGGCAGCCAAGATGTTGCAACATAGCATTGTGAGATCTCAGTCTTTCCCCCAAATGTTAATTTTTAATGAGGATGGATCAGCAGACCGGGGGGGGGGGGGTGTCTGTAGAAAAATACCCCTATCTATACCCAGAGCTTTTTTTGAGCAGGAACACACAGGAATGCAGTTCTGGGTGGCTTGGTGTCAGAGTGTGTGGCTTAACATGCAAATGATTCCTGCTTGGCTTTTTCTACAAAAAAAAAACCCTGTGTGAAACAATGGTGATGTCAGGGGGTGTGGCCTAATATGCAAATTAGTTCCTGCTGGGCTTTTTTTCTACAAAAAAGCCCAGTCTATACCTTTTTTTCTATATGCACATGAGTCACATTCAGAATCAGATGTCATGATAAGCATGTCTATCACTGAAACAGCGCTAACAGAAAGGCTCCAGCTGGAATGACTCTCTCAAACTAACCATATGTAGAAATTTAGCTATATAGTTCATCTGGGGATTTTGACATATGGTTGATAGAGGTATTATCTATGGTCCAGCCACTCCTTTTTGCTGGGTCGTTCTTTCTACCACCAAAGCCCCATAGCTCAAGGTTAAGATCTAGACACTGCCCTAGTGTCTTGTAAAGCTGGAACATTGGCTATCATCCAGTTTTAGGCACTCTGATGTGCTGCTTGAAATATTACCATTCACTGCCACTAACATTGAAAGCTTATAGATCCAGGTGGGCAGCTGTGTTGGTCTGAAGCAGCAGAACAAAATTTGCATCCGGTGGCACCTTTAAGACTGAAGAGGTGTGCTTGGCACATGAAAGCTCATTCCCGGAATAAACCTTTTTTTGGTCTTAAAGGTGATGCTCAGACTCAAAATTTGGAAGTTTATGTGCATCGTAGAACTCAAAGCCCCCAATATATCCTGAAAGAGGAAAAAAGTTAGAGACACCACTCCCATCTGGCTACGATGACCAAAAGGAAAAAACTGGTATTGCCACCAATAAAAGCAATAAATCACCTTGATCGAAGAACCAATATGCTCATTGCTTACACATAAGAACTGTATTGTACTTTCTCATCTTTCTGTCTCTGTCTCACTCCGCGTCTTCACACGCACGCACACACACACACACGTGCATATATGGTTGTTACAAGTGACCTACTCTCATGAGACTGGTCCCCTTTGGAGTAGAGAACACCAGGGCTTTTTTTGTAGCAGGAACTCCTTTGCATATTAGGCCACACACTCCTGATGTAGCCAATCCTCCAAGAGTTTACAGTAGGCCCTGTAAGAAGAGCCCTGTAAACTCTTGGAGGATTGGCTACATCAGGGGTGTGTGGCCTAATATGCAAATGAGTTCCTGCTACCAAAAAAAGCCCTGGAGAATACTAGAGTTTTATGGCAATTTGCTAATATTTATTTACAAATACACAAATAGAACATAGGTAGAGGCTCCCATAGGACAGCAGCTCCACAACCCAGCATCAGATCCCAAAGAGAGAGAGGGAAAGACAAACCTTGTACCCCAAGCTACTTTACCTTTGCCTCTGCCTGTCTGCTTCTGGCTCTGACTCTCTTTTCCAATTCAAAGCTGCTGCTGTTTACTCACACACCGATACCCACCTCTGCCCTTTCCCTTCAGCTGAGAGACTCTACCTTCCCCAAGCTCTCATGGGTAGCTGAACAGAGTCATGGGGGAAGCTATCTCCTAACAATTAGTCCAGTAGAGAGATGTCCATTATCATTAAGAACTACTTACATTTCTTTGTTGTAGGCCTTGGCTCTAGTCCCAACACATTATTCAGACATAAAAGCCACAAGAGAGGAGAGCGGGGGAGTTTGTACATATACACATGCAACATCATACAGCAGTATATGCATTACTATATAAAAACAGCCATGCTGGATTAGGCCAATGCTTATCTAGTCCAGCATCCTTCTTCCAACTGTGGCCAACCAGGTGTCACCAGGAAGCCCAAAAGCAGGGCTCACGGGCAACGGCCTTCAAGAGGGTAGTAAAAAAAGCAAGATTCAAGTCTAGTAGAGCAGGGGTCCCCAACCCCTGGTCCATGGACCAGTACCAGTTTGTGGCCTGTTAGCAACTGGGCCATGAGTTGTATGGTTATTTCATTATATATTACAATGTAGTAATAATAAGAAACCATCCTTCCCCCACCCTGCCCCATGGAAAAATTGTCTTCCACAAAACCAGTCCCTGGTGTCAAAAAGTTTGGGGACCACTGCAGTAGAGCCTTAGAGACCGACAAGATTTCCAGAGTTTGAGCTTCTGAGAGTCAAAGCTTTCTTCATCAAAGATGATGAGGGTCTTGCTGACTGCTCCCCAGAATCTGGTTATCAGAGGCAGATGCCCCAATCCCTTGAAGTCCCGTTCAGTTGCATAGCTAAAAGACAATGACAGACCGTTCCTCTGAAAATATAAGAAAACTGTCCTTTCTCTCTACACACACACACATACACACACACATTCTATCTGTAGAATCACACACATTTTTGCTATAACTATAACCTGGAAATAACATTGCTACTAGTGCAGTGGGGAAAACTAATCTACAGCCCAAGCTCCTGAAACACCACAAAATAAAAACAAAGCTCTGGGAGATTGTCAGGGTAGTACCCAGGACTTTTTGGGAGAAAAAGGCTGACAGGAACTCATTTGCATATTAGGTCAGACCTCCTGGCATCACCATTGTTTCTGGAGAAAAAGCCCAGCAGGAACTCATTTGCATATTAGGTCAGACCCACCCACCCCCGACATCACCATTGTTTCTGGAGAAAAAGCCCAGCAGAAACTTATTTGCATATTAGGTCACGCCCCCTGAGAGGTTCCCACTAAAAAAAACCCCTAGGAGTACCTTTGCTGGTTAGGAACCCCTGGACTTAGAACTTAATCCATACCTCTTCCGGCTAGCTTACACCTAGCTTGAGAATTTAATGCAACTTGCCAGATTTTTTTATATATTTGGAATATTTATTAATTTTTAAGGTTTTATCTGTTTTTAAATGTTTAATTCCTTACATGTTTAAATATTGTTTAATTTTTGTGTTGGATTTATTGTTGGAAGCCGCCCTGAGCCACTTGTGGGAAGGGCGGGATATAAATTCTAAATAAATAAATAAATAAAATAAAAATGGAAGGCTGAGTCACCCTGAGCCAGCTACCTGAAACCAGCTTCCGCCAGAATCAAACTCAGGTCGTGAGCAGAGAGTTCAGACTGCAGTATTGCAGCTTTACAATGCTGTGCCACGGGGCTCTTAGCCGACAGACCTACAGCATGGTTTATAACAGCTTACATGGCCACAGGTTTGCAAACGAGGTTAACTGAATGCAATCAAAATGTGCCCGTTAGCTACAGCCAGTTGTTTCAAATGCAGCTTCAAGGGCCAAATCCACTGCTCCTCCCCAGCACTACACCTTTGTGTAGCACCTGACACATTTGCAATTCAAATGTAAATTATTAATGCACACCTGAATAGTTAATGGCCACACAGCTTTGCTTTGTTCTAATTCATCATCCCTGTTCCTTAGAATTTCAGTGTCTGGTCTCCTAAACACTTGTGGCCTGCAGAAACTCCCCGCCCCTTTAAAAATACATTTATCATCTTGTCTTTCTTTCTTTTTTAAAAAAAACCCTCTCTTCCTAAAAACCAGCTTGCTTCACCAAACTGCTGGGGTTATCCCGTCCTGGCAGCCGCACTGCAAATCTGTTATTTGCCATTCGCGCAGAATTGTGCAGCTGAAAGGGCTTGCCGGAGCCAAGAGCGCAGATGTATTTGAACTTTAAACAGCCCAGATATCAATTGTTTTGATCTATAAGCCCCTCTAGGCCAACTCAATCACAGAGGCATCAGGTTAAGCTAATTTAACATTCTGAGCTGTCTTTGAGACATGCTGGAATTGGAAAATGTAATACATTAGCAGGAAGGAAAATATGTAATTGTTTCCATCAGGCAAAACAGTACGCAGCACTCTTATCTATTTCCAAAGAAACTGACTCCTTTCTGGGAACATGGGGCAGGTGCTATGGGGAACAGTGTTTGGAAGAACCACATTTATTTGTACCCTGCTTTTCTCCCCAGTGGGGCCAAAGCCACACTCCTCTTCTCCAGTTTATCTTCAGAATGACAACAACACTGCAGAAGTGAGCAGTGACTCAAGAAAGCTTCCACCCTGCCACAAATTTTGCTAGCCTTCGAAGAGCTACTGGACTCTTACTCTTATGTTGCTACACACAGACTAACATGGCTACCCACCTTGATCTATCACAACAACACTATAAGGCAGGTTAGGCTGAGACAGTGTGACAGGCCTAAGGTTGCCCAGCGAGCTTCCTTGTGAGGATCTGAACCTTGGGTACTAGTCCAACACTCTTAACCACTACAACACACTGGCCCACATGTGGCTCCTGAACCACTGAATATCACTGCTCTAGCTCTTAACCAAATCAGAGGAGGAAGAGGAGGAGGAGGAAGAAGAGGAGGAAGAGGAGATTGGATTTATACCCCACCCTTCACTCAGCGCCTCAGAACAGCTTACAATCTCCTTTCCCTTCCTCTCCCCACAACAGACACCCTGTGAGGTAGGTGGGGCTGAGAGAGCTCTGAGAGAACTCCTCTTGAGAGAACAGCTCTGAGAGAACTTGTGACTGATTGATTACAGCAGGTGCATGTGAAGGAGTGGGGAACCAAGCCCTGTTCTCCCAGATTAGAGTCTGCGCTCTTAACCACTACACCAAACTGGCTCAACTGAGTCCCATCAAAGTGCAACGTCTTTCAATATTCCCATCTTCCCAGCCAGCATTACCTCCGTCTTGTCGGGGTTCAGTTTCAGTTCATTGCATCTTATCTCTTTGACCACAGCAGCCAGGCAGTGGCTCGAGACACCTACCACATCAGTGGGAGATTTGAACAAAGAGATATGGAGCTAGGTGCTGTCAACCTATTGACAGAAGCACAGGAAAGCTAATGCTTTGGTTTAGTATAAGGCAGCCTCATACATTCCTATTAGGTTGTTTCAGCAGTTCAAAGAGTGTCTCATCCTCCGTGCAAGATGATAGGTTAGAGGTGGCCTCCCTCATTCGCCTCTCTGTCATCCTCCACAAACATGATTGCATATCCCTGCTATCATCTCCGGCAGACCAAATTCAAGAAAAGAAGAAAAATTGACCTGTAAATGAACCAGAGTGGCTTTCAAGGGGTTATGAATTGCGCAGTCCTGATTCCCCGCCCCCCCTCCCCCCAAGGCAGGGATTATCATCTCAAAAATAACAATCCTGGAATAGCGACCTCTTACTCCTGATAAGAAAGGTGAGAAAATAAATTTGACTCGCTTCTTCATCTGTTGAACTGTCATAGGCCCATACAGTGGAAGGAGGCGAGTGGAATGGGCTATTTCTCCTCAGACTGCAGGAGAGAGAACACCTCTCCTAAAAAAAAAATCCCTGCAAGTAGAAAACTAGTGTAAACAGCAAGCAAAAGCAAAATTGCTGCTTGGGAGCCAGATGTGGCTCTTTCACACATATTGTGTGGCTCTTGAAGCTCCCACCACCCCATTGGCTGGCACGGGGAAGGCATTTGTCTCTTTAAATCACTTCTCCAAGTGAAGCCAGCTGGTGGCTTGGACAATGCATTTAAAGTTGCTTTATTTCCACCTTTCCCTCCCCCCATCTATTTTCCTTCCTTCCTTCCTTTCCTCAAGCATCTGACATTCATGTCTTGCAGCTCTCAAACATCTAACATTTATTCTACGTGGTCCTTACATTAAGCAAGTTTGGCCACTCCTGTTATAGGCCAAGCCCATTTAAAAAAACACAAAAAACCAGATATATCACATAAAGGAGGCTATTCAAAATGGCATCCTTCTCTATATGGTACAGTCCCTTTGAAAAATGAACATATAAAGCTGCCTTATACTGAACCGGACCACTGGTCCATTGAAGCTAGTATTGTCTAGACATCCCAGAGTAGCTCTCCAGGGTCTCAAGGTCTTTCGCAACATCTACTACTCTCTGATCCTTTAACTGAAAATGTTAGGGACTGAACCTGGGAAGGGAACCCAGGACCAAGCAGATGCGCTGCCACTGAGCCACGGCCTCATCTCTGCCACACTGTACATATGTACAGACCTTGCCTCAATACAAGTCCAATTCCGGGATGTGATTACACAGAGGTTTCTACACATAACCGCTCCACAGGTTAAATGAACATGCAAAGAAAAGGAGCAGGTACCAGCCTGCTGGGCTGTCCCCTGCCTCCAGGTGATCACCAACCCTTTGGTATGCATTTGGGAACCTTTGATATGCAAACATGCTATTAGAGCATCCAATTTTCCTCCACTGCTCAGAAGCTCAACTCCTTTACAAATGAGAAGACCAGAATTCAAATTTGCATGTTGCCCAAATCAGATGGTTCTTCTTGCAATGCTACAGTACATCTGGACGGCAATCTGCAACCCTGCTGTGAAATTTCAGAGAGGCTAATGAAGCTAAGGATTTAGTTGCACAAACAATGTTGATTAGGGAAGGCAGATTAGCAACTGGGCTCCTGAGATATCTACATTATAATCTTTCTGCAAAGTGTCTTACTTTTTAAAAAGATTAAAAAAAAAAAACATTGCTTCCCAGAATCAAACAATTCTAGTCCCAATTATTCAGCGTCCCTATTAGACTCCTGGGACTACATCATCCCTGAATAATTTCAATGGGCAAGAGGAAAAGGCTGATTCACAAAGGACAATGTTCCCCCTTCATCCGAGAGGGATGGGAAACGTCTTTTAAAGTCTACAGCACCAGAAGCAAAGAAACACAACAACAGATGATTAAGCAAGAGATCAAGAAAGGTTCATAGCTCTTCTATCCTGTCCGCATTTGGAAGATACAGAAACCCCTTGTTACATTCACGCTTTCCGCACAAAGCACTATGTGGTGTTCTGGCAAGTGGGTTTCTCAACACCGGCTCGTATACGCTGAAGAACTGTGTTTGGACTTGTTGACAAGTCTGGGGAAAGGCTGCAGCTCAGTGGCAGAGTATCCATTTCAGGTAACAAGCATCAAGAAAGATTGCTCTCTGCCAGAGACATTACCGAGCTGCTGCCAGTCCTAGTAGACAACACCAAGGTGGAAGGAACGTTGCTCTGACTCAGCATGGCAGCTTCTGCACTCCTGTCTGCTCAGCACAAGCATAAACCTTACCTTCAAACCCCTCCATGGCCTTCCCCTGTCTTACCTTTCCACTATTACATCCCAACATACTCCTGAGAGCCAGCATGGTGGAGTGGCCAAGAGCAGCAGACTCTGATTTGGAGAATCAAGTTTAATTGAGCCAATCACAGTTCTCTTAGAGCTCTCCCAGCCCCATCTACCTCACAAGGCGATCGTTGTGGGGAGAGGAAGGGAAGGTGATTGTAAGTCGCTTTGAGACTCCTTCCGGTACAAAAAAGTGGGGTATAAAACCACTACTCATCTTCTTCTACAACCTTCACTCCTCCAGCATCTTGAATGTCTCCTGCTCCCTAAAAGACAACACACCTATCCTCTCTCCTTTGCTGCCCCCCTTATGCTTGCAACTGCCTCCCAGAATGTGTCTGATTCTACCCCTCCTGTTTCCTGCAAATCCCTCTGTGAAACACATGCTTTCCATAAAATTCAGCCCCCCCTTATTACCCACTGGGATGTGAGAATGGTAGAGTCTAGCCTGATCTCATCAGATCTTAGAAATTCAGCAAGGCTGACATTTAGATGGAGGACCACCGGGGATGACTCTGAAGAGGAAGGCAGTGGCCAGCCACCTCTACTTCTCACTCACCTTGCAAGTTCCTTGCTGGAGTTGCCATAAGTTGGTTAATACTTGACAGCACATAGGTACATATTACCCATCCCCAACATGCAACTGTAAAGAATGCCTATTCTCACCTAAGTCTATCCCATTCCACATTTCCACTTCTTGGTTGCTTTCTGTGGGTCTATTTTTAGATTGTAACCTCCTTGGGGTAGGGACTCAACTTCTTACATGCTACAAGCATGCCAGGGAACGGGGTGGGGGGGTTGATGTAAGGCAGACTGCAGCTGCCACGCATCCTGCCCCTATGCAAAGTCACAAACAAGGAATGCTGCTCCAAGTCACACCACAGCATTAGCCCTTACATAAGAACATAATAGAAGCCATGTTGGATCAGGCCAATGGCCCATACAGTCCAACATTCTGTGTCACACAGTGGCCAAAAAAAATAGGTGCCATCAGGAGGTCCACCAGTGGGGCCAGAACTCCAGAAGTTCTCCTCCTGTTGCTCCTCAAGCATCCATAATACAGAGCATCACTGCCCCAGACAGAGTGTTCCATCTATAAGAACATAAGAGAAGTCATGTTGGATCAGGCCAATGGCTCATCCAGTCCAACATTCTGTGTCACACTGTGGCCCAAATCCAGATGTCTTCAGGAGGTCCACCAGTGGGGCCAGAACTCCAGAAGCCCTCCTACTATGGGCCCCAAAGCATTAAGGATACAGCATCTAGCATCAGCCCCTGAGGTGCTTGCATGGAGACTCTTGCAAATATTCAAGCAAGCCCAAGTTGTCCTGAAAAACAGACTGCCGGGAACTACTTACAGAATGCCTTGCTCCAGGGATTTGAAAATAGTCATCATTGCCACAATTTTTTTTAAGGATTCATTCTTTTAAAGCAGGGGTGGCCAACGGTAGCTTTCCAGATGTTTTTTGCCTACAACTCCCATCAGCCCCAGCCACTGGCCATGCTGGCTGGGGCTGATGGGAGTTGTAGGCAAAAAACATGTGGAGAGCTACCATTGGCCACCCCTGTTTTAAAGGATTAGAAATGCAAGGAAGGCCCAACCGTATCAATAGCTAAAAATGAAGCCTCCATGATGGAAAGCAGTACACCTTGTATGACTCTTGAAGGGGGAAAAAATCCCTGGTTCCTGGGCTGGATATTGATGTCAAGAGACAAAAGGCCAGTGGGCGAAAAACAAAAGGCTTGCACTATGCGCTACGTTATTCAGCTAAATACCAAGATAACCAAGTTGCTCAAAGCATATGTCAAACAGTGTACACATATTTATCAATAATAGAGAGATCTCTTGGATGTCAGAATGGAGGGTCCAACTGGCAGTCAGAAAAGGCAACCCTGAGCCTTTAGAATTTACCCCTTTTATACCCATTTGTTGCCAAACATTTCCAAGGTCGGTGTCACGAAAAATGTCATACTAGTAACAATAGGCTGACCCTTCCTACCAACAGCATCATAGACTATAAAGAACTGTGGGTTATTGGGACAGATCAAGTATCATTTAGCATGTGCTGTTAGGCCTGTCCCTAATCCATCACAGTTTACACTTGGAGATGGCATACTCTATTCTTGGAGAATATAAACAATATGGAGGCTACAGTTTGGCTAGATCCAGGGTGTTCATGAGATACAGGCAGAGTTGGACTGCAATGCTTTCCGGGGCAGAACCACGGTCCATTCTTACTCTAATACAGGCCTTAGTATCTTTAGAGATGTATATTGAGAGGAACAGACGTTCTCATGTCTCCACCTAAGCCAAAATTCTGCCACAATGGCAAGATATAGGACATGACTATTAGTATCACATCTTGCTTCTGAGCTTCTGAGAACCAGTTTGGTGTAGTGGTTAAGTGTGCAAACTTTTATCTAGGAGAACCAGGTTTGATTCCACACTCCTCCACTTGCAGCTGCTGGAATGGCTTTGGGTCAGCCATTGCTGTCATAGAGGTTGTCCTTGAAAGGGCAACTTCTGGGAGAGCTCCCTCAGCCCACCCACCTCACTGTTGTGGGGAAGAAGATAAAGGAAATAGTAAGCCACTCTGAGATCCTGATACAGAGAGAAGGACGGAGTATAAATCTACAGTCTTCTTCTTCCCAGAAGCTTCTGATTGGTGTTCTTGGGAGGAGGAAAAGCACTTCACAGAGAGAGACTTTATTCTGATCCAAAGAGATAATCTTTAATGTTCTTGTGAAAAGAGGGGAAAGAGTGGACAGAATAGTGGAGAGCTACTCAACACATCTTCTGCAAACTAGGTCACATACACAAGTGTGCACACCCACTAGGAGAGCTCTTCATGCTCTTCAAGTGCATAACCAGATGTTGCTTTCACAAGGAAAGCAGGTCTCCAATCACTATTCACTGCAGAATTTGCTCCCAGGGTACAGTCCTTCCACAGTCCTTCCACATGCATGTGTGCGTCATGCATTCTAAGAGTCCTTGACAGGTTCCAGTTATTACATATGCCCATGCATAGCCAACTTTATAAGAATAAATTAAGTCTCCAAACTACAAAGCAAGGATTGGAGCCAAGAGGGGTCGATTCCCTTAACATTACACACTATACATATAGTTGTATTGGTAAATTGCTTATACCACCTGAAAGTCTTATGGTCCATCTTTTGCAAGCCTAGTATTTCTTTGATCCATGCATTTAAGAAACTACACCATTTGCAAATACTACACCACTACCCATTCAAACTGTGTAGAAATAACAGGCAGCAGCCTGCTCTTGCTTCTCTGCAGTGCCCAGAAAAGGTGATGACTCCAAGCAGATTGGA
Organism: Heteronotia binoei; assembly: GCF_032191835.1. NCBI lineage: Eukaryota > Metazoa > Chordata > Lepidosauria > Squamata > Gekkonidae > Heteronotia > Heteronotia binoei. The sequence continues at coordinate 64,811,023 of NC_083233.1, forward strand.
GATTTGTCAGGACCACAGGAAGATGATCTACCAGAATACAAGGAGGAGGAGCACATGCACATGAACACAAATGTGTACTGAATCAGTACATCCAAGTCAGTATTGTCTACTCTGACTGGCAGCGGCTCTCCTGGATCTGGCAAAAATCTTTCACAGCACCAACAGTCTTTAACCGGAGATGCCAAGAGATCTTCTGCATGCCAAATAGCTACTCTACCATTGAAGAACTAGACGACATTGGATTTATATCCCACCCTATACTCTGAATCTCAGAGTCTCAGAGTGGTCACAATCTCCTTTACCTCCCCACCACCACCACAATAGACACCCTGTGAGGTAGGTGGGGCTGAAAGAGCTCTTACAGCAGCTGCCCTTTCAATGACAACTCCTACAAGAGCTATGGCTGATCCAAGGCCATTCCAGCAGGTGCAAGTGGAGGAGTGGGGAATCAAACCCGGTTCTCCCAGATAAGAGGCTGCACACTTAACCACTGCACCAACTGTACATGTACCTGAACACAAATGCGTACTGAATCAGATCCTTGGACTCCATCAAAGTCAGTATTGTTTATTCTCAGGGCTTTTTTGTAGCCGGAACTCCTTTGCATATTAGGCCACACCCCCAGGATGTAGCCAATCCTCAAAGAGTTTACAGGGCTCTTAGTACAGGACCTATTGTAAGCTCCAGGAGGACTGGATACATCAGAGGTGTGTGGCCTAATATGCAAAGGAGTTCCTGCTGGAAAACGGCCTTTTTACTTTGACTGGCAACAGCTCTTCTGGGTCTGGCAGAGGTCTTTCACAAAACCTACAGTCTTTTAACCAGAGATGCCAGGGATCTTCTGCATGCCAACTAGCTACTCTACCACTGAGCCGTGGCTCCTCCCCAAGAAGAGAAGGGAGAAAATTTAGCACAAAGGTTAGGTGAATGTCAGACAGATACCTACCCCAAGACTTCCTGTTCCAGTTTCAAAGAGCAACTGTTTCAAAGTTCTCCATACAATGTTTTATCAATGCACATATATGCATCAGTAAGATGAATCGGCTCAATCAAGGAAGCCCTTAGTTTGCAAGTCCTGAGCAAAGCAATTAACGAGCGACAGGACATTTTGGAGGGCACTAGTTCACAGGGAAGTCATGAGTTGGAAGCAACTTGATGGCTCTTAACACGCACAACACAATACAGAAGAACACTATACAAACGAGCTGAAGAAGAAAGCAACAAACTGTATATTCTCCAATCCCAGGTTAATTTATTCATGTTATTTATCATCCACTTTTAGAATTCAAGAAGAGTGGGATTTCTGGAAGTTTATCCCTCAGATAATGCCTTCAGGGGAAAATGTCCCTGTCCGATTCAAAATTTCCAGAAATTTTCAAAATTTACTGCAAAGAAAAACCCTGAAACAATAAAAGGAGCAGGACAGGAGAAATCTACACATCTCAGAATAGAACCTCAAGCATCCTTTATTGCTGAAGCAACGTCTTCTGCTGTGCCCGTCTCATTCTGCTGCAAGCATTCACTCCTATGATTTTGAACTGGTCTGTTTAGCAGCGATGACACCCCAATGCATACAGCACACAACTTAATACGCAGCTGACACACAACTACCATTTACGCATGTCCCGGGATTGACACCAAGGCCTTACAAAATCATCAATCCCTCCCCCCCCCTCCCCATTCCAATTTTAACTCAGAATTTCTAAACAATAATATGGAACCAGATCATGTACCATTTGGGGCAGTTTCCAGGTCCCATAATATATTTCTATCTTGGGAGGTCTCTTTCATGGCACTGAGCTCAGAGGGATCAGCTTGGCATGTTTGTTGGCATCATTTAGATGCCAAAAAAGAATGGCCATTCAGATTCTCCTCTGTTCAGTGGTTAATATCTAATTTGTCTAGGCTGTTTAGTCCTATTACACTGTGCCTGTTTGCTAATATCTGTTTCACTTGAATGACTGCTGTCTCATTTGGTTGTTCCCTGCTTTGGACCACTTTTCAAATCTGGAAAAAGAGGAAGGCAAATATTTAAATAGATAAATATCTACATTGCACATAATTTGAGATGCAACATACTTTGCCTTTACCTTTTTATGATTACACTACAGACTAGAGGGAAATTGATGGGAAATTCCTAGAGATGTTGGGGGTGGAACCAGAGGAGGAAGGGATTTTGGTGGGGTATAATGCCATAGAGTACACCTTCCAAAGCAGCCCTTTTCTTCAGGTGAGCTGTTCTCTGTCACCTGGAGATCGACTGTAATCTTAGAAGATCTCCAGCCGCCATCAGAAGGATGTCACCCCTACCCCAGACCACCCCATTCCTTATTTTTCAAGGATGCATAATACCCTGCAAACCGTTTCCTGCAGCTCAGAAACAATGCTGGCCAATAGAAGCACCCTTTCACATTGCACCAGGATGCACAAATCCTTAGCCTGTCCCTGCAAACAGTGCTGAAAAAGGTTCCTAGGACGTCCTAGAGGGTGCTGAACTTGGGCGAAGGTCTTTAATGGTTCTGTTACATTCCATTGGCCAGGTATGTCATTGATGCCTGGAACAAACAAAAGAGATGCCACCGTCCCTCCATATTAACTCCCTCTCTTTTCTGGCCAATTTATCAAAACAAAACTCCACAGCCGAGGTCATTAGGAGATTAACTTCTAGAGTCAGCGATAAGCGCCAAGGAACAAGAGCGAAAACAAGCCGTCATTCCACACCCCTCGGGCTGCACCTTTGTGAACAAATGCCGGAATCATCCAATATGACCTCATTTCTCTTTTGTTTCTGAGACGCCAGGGCCGTGAGGGGCCAGCACAGACGCTCGCCAAGGCAAATCTATTGTAAGGGGCAGGAAATCTCCGCTCTCTAATAGTGTGAGGGACTCTACCAGTAAAAGCACTAAGTCATCTGGCTGCTGTTATCATCAATCAGGCATGAAGGCTCAGCTATTCCGCAGTCTGGATTCTTTATCTAACTGATTAGTCATACCAGCCAACGGTATTAACACTCATCACGCCTGTAACCGGGTGGGGGGGGGCGCATTTATTTTCCCATCTTAAATAGAGTTACCTTCTTCCAAGTCCACTGAGTCCATTGGCTTAGAAGGGTGTAACTCTGTACAGGATGGTACTGTTGAAAGATCTGATGGGTTAAGTGTCCTCATGGCAACCCCTATGAATTAATATCCTCCAGAACACCCTATCATTAATAGCCTTGCTAGGTCAGGTCTTGCAATCTGGCTTCCTTGAAGGAGTCAATCCATCTCATCTGGGATCATCATCTTTTCCTGCTGCCTTCAACTTTTCCTAGCACTAGGTAGCATTCCCCCCCCCTAAAAAAAAATGAACGACTTTGTGTGGAACAACTGCTTTCATTAAAACAGCATAAAAGGTCATAAGCCTCAGTTTAAAGGCTTTTCCAGGAACCTGCAAAATTACGAAATAAAACCATTGCTTTATACATGCTTACAAAAACAGCATTAAAGAAACATCAGCACCAGAATAGCTGCAAAGATATTTCAGTGTACAGAATGGGTGGCCCATGAGAAGGAATGAAGTGTGAACAGGCAGCTGATTTTTCAAAGGGGAGAAAAAAAACCCCCACAGTACTTGCCCAATAATTGCTTAGACTCCAAAGTAATCATTTGACAGCAGCTATCGGTCTGCATTATGGAATCCCTTCTGATGATGAAAACATCCATTACTTAATTTATTAACATATTAAGTACATATTTTTAGCCCATCTGTCCTCCAAGGGAGTTTAGGATGATGTACATCATTCTCCTCTCCCCCATTTTATCCAACAACCTTGTGAGGTAGGTCAGAGAGAGTGCTTTACTGCCAACCCATATAATGAACACACATACAGAGGGAGAGAGCCCAAAAGTGCTGCCCCTGGCCCTGCTTTTGCATGACTGCCAGCCCATAAACATGCCACAATGATATGTGGAGGAGCTCAGTGGGTCTAGACTCCTTCCCTGCAACCAAGAATGAAAAGCTGCATTCCCAGTCACAGAGACGACACTTACATGTGCACACTTCCCCTATGCACAGGGGTTGTGCTCACAAGCTGGTGATTATGTGAAGGCGGGGGGGGGGGAGGGGAAGCCAGCACATTCATGCTCCCTCTCAACGTAGGCACAAATAATCATTGGTACAGGACCAATCATCGCCCAGCAGTCTTCTTGTCAAATTTGAACCAGTTTTACAAATGAAGCTGCCTTCTACTGAATCAGACTGCTGGTTCATCAAGGTCAGTATTGTCCACTCAGGCTGGCAGTGGCTCTCCAGGGTTTCAGGCTGAGGTCTTTCAGATCACTTATTGCCTGGTTCTTTTTAATTGGAGATGCCTGGGATTGAACCTGGAACCTTCTGCATGAAAAGCAGAGGCTCTTCCACTGAGCCACAGGCCCTCCTCCCCTGATTGTAGCTCACTGCAATTTAGGCAGCTGCAGGTGGGCCTGTCTCATGAGTGGCATTCTGCAAAGATGTACGTATTACCTTTCATTATAAAAGGCCTCACCAGAACTCACGAGTCCACAGCAACGCAAACCAAACCAAGCCAAAACGACAAACCTTTACAAAAACATCCAAAAATCAGCTTTCAAATCTACATCAATGGCTCCATTGCTGCAAAACAGAACATTTACAAGCTTATCAGCCGGTTGTGTTGTAATACGAAGCCAGACTTGTTGCAGACATGACCGCAGCTTGATATAATCTGCAGCCAATATTAGCTGAGCAAAAACCAACAGGGAACCTGAATGGAGCTTTGGAGTTACTAGATCTGCATTTAATGGGCAAGGTTGTTCCAAACTTCATGTAACCTGTGGGATTTATATGAACCAATTGGCGTTCTGTTGCAGAGAGGACAGAAGCAACTGGGGAAATTTTGCAGGTGGTATTTTGAGGGGAAATCAAACTGGAGGGGAAAGGGCAAGACAATCCCCTTCCTTCAAGGTCAGTCAGCGGATCAAGATAGTAGCTTTCCAAGCCTATTTCCAGTGATTTGTAGAAAAAGTACTTGTGTGTAATGCTTCGCATCTGCCTGCAATCCTACACGCATAGTGAAATGCTAGGTCTGAGCCCAATTAAACCCAGAAGAACTTTTGAGAAAACATGCTCAGGACTGGGTGGTAAAGACTGCTTCTGAGATCTCCACAGTCATTATTCACGTGAAAACACCTATGTAGATTAAAAAGACCACTTGATTTTCCAATGGTTCTTTTCTCCCATCTCTGTACCTCGCACAACCATATTCAGAAATGACACAGCGCAGACAAGAAGGCATTCTTAGCGGCACTTAAGGACACTTAAGAAGAGCCCTGCTGGATCAGGCCAACAGTCCATCCAGCCCAGCATCCTGTCTCATACAGTGGCCACCAGTTCCTCTGGAAGACCAACAACATAGCATGGAGGCCAAGGCCTTCATAAGAACATAAGAAGAGCCCTGCTGGATCAGGCCAGTGGTCTATCTAGTCCAGCATCCTGTCTCACACAGAGACCAACCAGTTCCTCTGGACAGCCAACAATAGGGCATAGAGGCTGAGACCTTCCCTTGATGCTGCCTTCTGACTCTGGGATTCAGCAGATTAGTGTCTCTGAAGGTGGAGGTTCCCCTCAGCCACCATGGCTAGCAGCCATTGATAGACATTCTCCATGAATTTTATCTAATCCCCTTTTAAATCTAATCCCCTATTTAATCCCCGTTTATTCTTGCGGTCATCCCTATATCCCCTGGCAGCAAATCCCACATTTTAATCACTTTCTATCTAAAATAATATTTCCTTTTGTCTGTCCTGAACCTATTGCCCATCCACTTCAGTGGATGCCTTCAAGTTCTAGTATTTTGAAAGGGGAGAGAAATTTCTCTTCGTCAACTCTCTCCATCCCATGCAGAATTTTATAAACCTCTATCATGTCTTCCCTTAGTTGTCTCTTTTCTAAACTGTGAAGTTTCAGACTCTTCACAAAATCTTTCCTCACAGGGAAGATGCTCCAGTCCCCTAATAATCTTGGTTGTCCCCCTCTGAACTTTTTCCAGTTCTGCAGTGTCCTTTGTTGAGATACGGTGACCAGAACTGTACACAGTATTCCAAATGAGGCCACACCATAGATTACAATATTGGCCATTTTATTCTCCATCCCTCTCCTAACAATCCCTAACATCGAGTTTGCCCTTTTCACCACTGCAGCCTACTGGGTTGACACTTTCATTGAGCTATCCACTACAACCCTTTTCCCCTCTCAGTCTCAACAAGTTCAGATCCCATTAGCCTGTACTTGAAGTTGGGATTTTTTGTCACAATGGGCATTACCTTACAATGTGCATCACACTTGTGAAAACATTCCAAGACCTTGTTTGCTGTCTCTTTCCAGACACCTCTTGTATGGCAAGTTGATATTTGGAAAAGACAATCAAAACTTGCAACCAGAACTGGAACCAATTTAAGGCCAATTCTCATGAGCAGTTGGGATGTGATCACTCTTGCATATGCCAAGAATGGTGAAAAGCGCATGATTAATACATTACAAACCTCCTCCCACTAATAGCACAATTTATCAAAGAAGTGCAAATCTATTTCATTTATATAATGTGTACAAGATACATATTTCATCTTGTAGGGCTGTATAATAATTAAAGATTCTTTTTCCATTGCACCATTAAAGATTCTTTTTTTCCATTGCACCATTTTGTCTTTTTCTTCTTTGTTTGTCTTGGTGCAACCCTCTTTCCTTAGACTGAACCTGGTGCAAAAAATGTAATTCTTCTGGTTCCGATCATATAAAGCAGGGGTCTCCAACCCTCAGGCCTCTTAGCAACCGGGCCGTGAGTTGTATAATTATTATATATTACATAGTAGTAGTAATAAGAAGACACCATTGGATTTATATTCTGCCTTCCGCTCTGAATTTCAGAGTCTCAGAGTGGCTCACAATCTCCTTTACCTCCTTTACCCACAACAGACACCCTTTGAGGTGGGTAGGGTTGAGAGGGCTCTCACAGCAGCTGCCCTTTCAAGGATAACTCCTGCGATAGCTATGCCTGACCTAAGGCCATTCCAGCAGCTGCAAGTGGAGGAGTGGAAAATCAAACCCAGTTCTCCCAGATAAGAGTCCGCACACTTAACCACTACACCAACTAATAGAAATAAAGCACACAATTGTATCATCCCAAAACCATTCCCCCCCCCCCCCAAAAAAAATTGTCTTTCACAAAACCAGTCCCTGGTGCCAATAAGGTTGGGGATCGCTGATGTAAAGTACCAGGTTGTGACACACACTCAAACATGCCTCTCTTCTTTTTTCTGCTTGCTTCAAAACTATTTGGTTCCCATCACATTTGATGGTTTCTATATTCAAGAGTTAAAGCATCGCCGAGTCAGCCCCCACTGGGATTTCAGAGCAGAAACAGAAGAATTACTCAGGAGCGGAATGGAAAGAAATCTCCATCAATGACAATGAAGTCTCACTACTGCATCCTGTTACCTTTACCATCGCAACCCCTCTACACAAGGAGTTCGTTTAAGAAAAATCAGGGAACATTTACATTCTTATCCCACTTCGTTTTCTGACACCCTAGGCAGAAGTTCTCTGGGGGTGCATTTTAAGAATGGACGGAAGAAATATTTAGAACGCAGCAGAGGGTTAGATAAAGAAAATAACAAAACCATCTTCTTCTAAATGGAGGGAAAATAAGATAAAGGCGCCCTGCGTATTTGAGTATTTCCAATTGTGCCTGTCTCCTTTCATTTATTTTGGTCAGGGCACAAGGCAGGAAATAGACAGAAATAGTCATATCCCTATATCATATCTGTCAAGCACTAATGGAGGTTGAGATGAGAAGGGGCAGGCATCAGTCCACTGCCACACCTGAGCCTAATTATTCCCAGGCCATACGTTTTCTGCACAAAGTGAGTTGCAACACATTCATTTGTGCAAGACCTAATACAAGGTCCTCATTCCCAGTTGGAGCACGGTGATCAGAAGACATCCACTGGGGTCCTTACAACCTATTTATAAATTCAAGACTAGTCCTTGAATTTATTGGGACAACATTAAACTACTCACACATTCATCTCCCCATAGCGCAAGTGTCAGCTATTGACTGCAAAATGTTCTGCTTGTCTCCTTGGGGCAGAGCAGAAACAGAAGAATTACTGTTTGATGGGAACCAAATATGTTCCTTCAAAGGAGGAAATGGCACCTATCCAGTCCAGTGTTCTTCTAAGCTGTTAGTGTGAGCTAGCTCTCAGTTTTTTAGCCTCTGGCTCGCAAATTTTTGTCTTTGCTCAGGAAAAATGGCCTCAGAGCAAACTAATTTATGCAGCAACTCACAGCTCTAATGCCAGTAGCTCACAAAGTAGAATTTTTGCTCACAAGACTCCACAGCTTAGAAGGAGTATTGGTCCGGTCCATTCCAACCGAAGGGGTCTGTTCTCCTCCTATGGCTAATGTGAGGCTCTCTCTTTTACATCCCTGCAGGTACACCCTCACGGTCACCGTGCTTGATTCCACTACAAGCTCTGGTCCTTCATCATTGGTAGATTGATTAATTTAGTGACTTTATATTCCACCCTACCCCGTGAACGGGCTCAGGGCAGATTACAACATAATTAAACTGTTAAAACAAGAACATTAAAACCGATAAAAACAGTCCATTAAAACAGTTAGCCCTATTTACAGAGCAGGAGACAAAACAGTTCAAAACAATTTCCAGCTGGTTAATAAGTTAACCGATATCAAAAGATGTCTGGGCCATCAGATGGAACGCTTCCAACATATTTCAAGCCCTTCTGCCCATATCAGCACACTACAGCAAGGGAGGCCAATTTGGTTTAATTTGGAGACCCAAATGTTGATCACCACTTTGGGGTCAGGCAGCAGTTTTTCTAGAGGGCAGTTTGGCTAGAGATCCTGGAGGTTTTCTGCCATCTTCTGGGCATGGGGCAGGGGTCACTGTGTGTGTTGGGGGGAGGTATTTGTGGATTTCCTGCATAGTGTATGGAGTTGGACTACATGATCCTGGAGGTCCCTTCCAACTCTATGATTCTGTTGGTTAGAACAATAGGGGTGTTCTCTGCCATCATCAACCCATCTTCTTTTTGAAGAAATAAACAAACCACAATTTTGTTCTGATCTGAATGGCCCAAGCTAACCTGAGTCTTATCATATTTTAGAATCTAAGCAGTGTCGATCCTGGTTAGTATTTCGACAGGAGATCACCAAGGAAGTCTGGCGATGCTACACAAAGGCAGACACAAACCACTTTTGTTCATCTCTTGCCTTGAAAATCCTACAGCGCTGCCAAAAGGTGGCTGCAAACTGATGGCAGTTTACACACTCATGAATTTTGCATCCAGTTATGACAGATTTTTAAGATGTCAGAAGACCTCTTCATTGACTTTGGTGGGACCGACAGATCTTTGGCTCCTCCCCTCTCCCAGAGGTCACCATCAATGGCAATTCCATTTTGTTGCATCCAAGGAAAAGTCAATGCAGTGCATCCAAGGAAAAGACAAGCAAACCCCTTGATCTATTCCCTCCCAGAACAGCCCACAGCACTTCCATTACATAACGTCAGAATATAACCTCAAAGAGTCAATACAGTCCTGTAAATTTGCTTATTATCCATGCCTTGTTCTGTTTGTATCACTTAGAGCAAAGTGCTTTGGCAAAAAAGATGGTATTAAATGGCAGCCACCAAAAAAGTCAAACACAACTGCCAAATGATGGAGGAGGAGGAGTTGGAGTTGGTTTTATACCCCACACTTCATGACCAGTTTGCAATCACCTTCCCTTCCCTCCCCACAACAGACATCCTGCATGTAGAGGAATGGGGAATCAAACCTGGTTCTCCACATTAGAATCCACCACTCTTAACCACTACACCAGTCGGCTGATATAGATCTGGGTAATATAATGTGCATATATTAGTCAGATGGAGCAAATGGGTATTTTTGCAGATTTCGCTCCACACATGTGGGGAGGGACAAAGAGCTCAGGAAGGTACTGAAATGCCCCTCCCTGCACCCAAGCATTTCTCTCAAGGACTGAAAACTGAGTACTGCTAAAGAATTCTCACATCCCTTGTTCCATCCTTCCAGCCCCTCCCACAACTTCCACTCAATGCAAGAGATCTTCTGCACTCTTTGTTATCATCCTAAAATGAAGACTAGCCCTTGACATTCAAAGAAAGTTAACAGCACTCAGATCTGATTCTAAATTTAACCCAAAGGCACTGTCAGAGCACTATGTTCTGCAGATTTGTATTAAGACTTGCATTAACGTTTTTGCATTAAAACTTACCTCCGCCCTTGCAAAACAAACTCAAACCCTGCTGTTCAGATCTTCATCAGTCACAACCAGAGAGGTGGTATAGGTTAAAGGAAAACTATATTTTTGCTGAAGAAAAATAAGCCCACATCTGCTCAAGCTCCCTATGCTATTCTTATTTTCAGCCTCCTGTTGAGCGTGGGAGATTGATTCCTTCACAAGAGCTACATGAAAACCCCCTCTGGCTTCAGCAAGAGAGCCCTTAATTCTCACCGTAAACTGGTTGATTTCAAGGAAGAGCATACAAGTTAGTTACCAAGATGGAATGTTTTTCTAGATATCTAGTAGAGAAGGACCGAGCAGCCCCTCCTGTTCCGAGGTGTCTTTTTTCTGTCTCTCTCCCCTTCACACATACACACACAAATATATTTTCAATGCATCTGATTACTGTCATAATTATTTACTACTTGACAATCTCAGCAGTGTTTTGAACATTGTACATGAACTTAATCAAAAATAGATCTCTGCTTGAAAGTAGCTTCCAAATCTAGCAGCACAGAATGAGGAGCAGACAAAAGGCAGGAGAGCAAAGAGGAAGAGAGACTCCCACCAATTATATATTGCAAATTACTCTCCCACCATGGTTTGCAAACCCACTTCAAACCATGGTTTCCAATTCCAGTTTGCCAGTGGACTGCAAACCACAGCTTGTTAACTGAGACACTGAACAAAACCCCAGTTAAGCATTTTAAATCATGGTTCGATAGGATGTCAGAACTCAGCTTGAAATGTCAATCTGCCATTCCTATAGACATTAGCTTCCCAAAGTTTTCCAATTTAAGAATTGCCAGAAGACACTTCAAGGTTTTTTTAGATGCATGATTTCTTACTCAACAGATGACCAGGCCTTTTTTTGTAGAAAAAGCCCAGCAGGAGCTTATTTGTATATTAGGCCACACCCCTGATGTCACCATTGTTTCACAAAAAGCCCAGCAGGAACTTGTTTGCATATTAGGCCACACCCCCTGACATGAAGCCAGTTGGAACTGTGTACATTCTGTGCTCAATAAAAGCCCTGCTGATGACAGGAAACATGCCATACAGATGTTTCTCAGGTTCCCCCACCATTCAAAATGTATAGAGCACTGGTTAGCCTCTACAATTTAAGTGTCAATATCTCTGAAAAACTTTTCATCTTCCAACAAAATCATGAGACATAAGAAATATTCTTTAATATGTATTAATACCTCCCCTTTCCCACGGCAGTGCCAGAAATCTTGCTAAACCATTGTTTGATATTGCAGAAGACATCTAATCTCTGGCTAGTAATATTTTTGTGGCTGCCAGTAAATTAGTAATAAAATATTTATGTATCTATATAACAACTCCTTCCAGGTAGCCAAAGGGAATTACACAAGGGGTCATAACTGAAATCTTTGCTGGTTTACAGTATATCAGTAACATTATAGAATATCATTAATTCCATCTTCTGAAAATGTCCCATTTTCCCCCCCAGGTCTAAGACAATGTGTTAGAGGCATGGATTTTCCTGGATGCTTTCCCGGAACCCATTTCTCCATGAAAGTTGAAGGTCTCTGTCTTAGAACTAACAGAAATGCCAGAGCTTTTATCTACCAGTGAACCTCTTCTCATGTCTTCATCCTACACATATCTGAGGAAAGTAAAATTTCTGGACCACAATGCAGGTTGCTTCCCGACAACGGTCCCCAGACTTGCATCAGGGTTCAGAACTAATTTCTGAGCAGGCTGACTCAGGTACAGAACTTCCCTCTCTTTCTTCATTCTATATTAGAGCTGTACTATTCTACAGCAGTAGCTCATGGATGAACAATTTTACAAGCCTCCTGCTGTTTCTGCGTCTCTTTCAGTTCTGGACTACCTGGAGTGTAAGAATTGCATCTTGAGATGGGCAGCTCCAGAACAATGCACAAAAGCATTCTTCTTGTAGGAAAACGCCTGCGCCCATCCCCACTGCTTTAGCTACCTGTGGGCAGCTTTCTCATTCACCAAATGGGGGCAAATTTTTGATTATGAGTCACCTAGCTGCATTGAGTTAGGCACCAAATATTGAAACAATTTAGATCATTATTTCTGCTTTGATTTTTTTTTCTTGAAGCAACATAAAATCACAGGAGGCAACAATGACATAAAGAACATTACCAGCAATCGTTTGCAAGAAGGGAAGACCCTCATCTTTACTTATTTTTCTTCACTTTCTTTGTTTAATAAAAGATAATAGCATAGCTATTCTGTATGGCTGCACCACAAATGTGGAAGTCTCCTCCATCTGGAGACTCAACCAAGTATGAGCCTAAGCATCTTCTGGTAGCTCTCACATGTAGCTGAGTTATACTCAGACTCTTGGCCCATCTAAGTTAGTACTGTCTACTCAAGACTGGAAGTGGGTCTCCAGGGTCTCAGGCAGAGGTCTTTCACATCACCTATTGCTAGATCCTTTAACTGGAGATGCTGGAAATTGAAGCTAGGGCCTTCTACAGATGTTTTACCACTGAGTCATGGCCTCTCCCCACAAGTTTCTACCAATTTTATATCTAAAGATCAATTTATTTATTTCATATTTATATCCCACCCTTCCCAAATGGACTCAGGTTGGGTAACATCAAAGGTAAAACAATACATAGATACTAAAACAAGTAGCTAAAACATGCAGGTAATAATACCAATAGAATTCAGATGCAGATGATGACGACTATTTTCTAGTAGTACTGATCCCTGGCTGACAAATGAAGACAGACGATGGGCACAATCTATCAAAGTTCCAATGGGCTCACAGATAGACCAAAATACAGTGGAATGTGGCAGTGAGGCCATATTGATATTCGGATATCTGCTCTCTGGAGTTAGCTGTGCTCTTTCCAAAGAACAGGGTGCATTATTTATGTTATTGTATTCACTTTATGTTGGGATATTTATGTTATTTATTACGTTCATATTATGCTAATATCCCAACTTTCCATCAATATATTCAAGGTGGTTTAAAAAACTCAAAGCTGAATCATCAGTACAGAATAGAAACCTGAAGAGTGGTTGTTCCCTGCTACAGAGTGATATTTTCAAGTGGTCTCAGTAAGGACAGCTAATGCTGATGCAGATTGGGGAGGGATGGTGGCTCAGTGGTAGAGCATCTGCTTAGTAAGCAGAAAGTCTCAGGTTCAATCCCCGGCATCTCCAACTAAAAAGGGTCCAGGCAAATAGGTGTGAAAAACCTCAGCTTGAGACCATGGAGAACCGCTGCCAGTCTGAGTAGACAATACTGACTGTGATGGACCAAGGGGTCTGATTCAGTATAAGGCAGCTTCTTATATGTTCACACATATATGTTCAGATGGCATTCTCTTTGCCAGCAAGAGAAATGGTAAGCAAAGAGCTTTTGGCATCTGACATATGCTCAGAAGCCCTGTTCTGTATATTGCTGTCCCCAACTGCCATCTTTGACCTACAATGGATAAGTTACTTACCCATTCCACTGGTTATTGCCTTTAAATCCCTAAATGGACCGGGACTAATATGTTTAAAGAACCCTATCCTTCCTTATGAATCTTCCCAGCAGATGAAATTCTCAACAGAAGCCCTGTCGTATGTGCCTTCCCTTCTGAGGAAACTAAGAACAGGGCCTCCTTTGTTGAGATACTTAAACCATGGGATGCTTTCCCCGAATCAGTTCATCTGACACCAAGCTTTATTTATTCACATGAAGATGGCTTCTGTAGACTCACAATAACATAAGAGAAGCTATGTTGGATCAGGACAATGGCCCTTCTAGACCATCACTCTGTGTCACACAATGACCAAAATCCAGGTGCTCTCAGGAGGTCCACCAGTGTGGCCAGAACTCCAGAACCCTCCCACTGTTGCCTCCCAAGCACCAAAAATATAGAGCATCACTGTCCCAGACAGGGCCGGATCTAGGGGGGCACAGAGGGGGGTGCTTGTCCCGGGCACCGACACAGGGGGAGGGGCGCCAAATTGGGTATGGAGTCCATTGTATTCTATGGGCCCATAAGATAGAATGGCCCATAAGGGGGTGTCAAAAAACATGTAGATCCAGTCCTGGCCCCAGACAGAGTGTTTCCTCTTACCTTGTGGCTGATAGCCACCGATGGACCTCTGTGCCATATGCTTATCCAATCCCCTTTTAAATGGAAATCCTGGGACTAAACCTGGGACCTTCTGCATCCAAAGCAGTCTACAATTCAGCCATAGTCCCATCTACTCTGAACTTTTAAGAGTCAGTTGAACGCAACATCTGTTTCCCCTGGTTTTTCATTCCTTTTCTTGTCAAATTGCTTTATTGTGATGCTTAATCTCTTTTTGCACTACTTGTCCAAACCGCAAAGTAGTATCTTCTTAATGGGGGTCCTTATATCACTTTAGGTTTGTTTTGTTTTTTTACTGTGTCCTGAGAGTTGAGTCTTAGCCAATGGGCAACAGGGGCAGCTGCCCCAAACCCTACACTTGGATAGCCCAACCACACACAACTCATTGCAAAGAGGCAGGGAGTAAACATCTTACATAAATAAAGAGGTCTCTTGTACTTCCGTACCACCATCACTAGTTAGCAAGTGAGGGCAAGTTTGGATCATGTGCGGCAAGCAGCCTGTTGAGGACATCACTGGGTGACTGTTAACAGGTCTCTGTAGAGAGAGTTCATAGCTGCACATTGCATACACAACTCAGACCTGTTCATAACTCACATGTTGCCTGGCAGTAGTTGAAAGAAAGTACCCAGATTCCCCTCCCAAACCTGAACCACTGTATAGAGGCTATGGCAAGGTAATGAAGACCATACAACTTCCTGGCCACTTCCTGCCGAGGTATGAGTTGACAGAGAACCAATTTGGTGTAGTGGTTAAGTGTGTGGACTCTTATCTGGGAGAACCAGGTTTGATTCCCCACTCCTCCACTTGCAGCTGCTGGAATGGCCTTGGGTCAGCCATAGCTATTGCAAGAGTTGTCCTTGAAAGGGCAGCTTCTGGGAGAGCTCTCTCAGCCCCACCTACCTCACAGGGTGTCTGTTGTGGGGGGAGGTAAAGGAGATTGTGACTGCTCTGACTGATTCAGAGTATAGGGCGGGTTATAAATCCAATATCATCTTCTTCTTCAAAAATATATTTAGGCATATCTGTGCTAGTATTCACCCCAAAGTTACTTACATAAATTTACAAAACACCCTGTTTAAACAATATAATTTAAATAAACAATGCAAAAAAACCCACATCCAAGGTGGGTTCATCACTAGGCTGGCTACATAGCATTTTCGTAATGGTGTACACCAGCGAGGATACCTTAGCATCTGACTTTTGCCTTGTACTTCTGGCCACACCCAGGCTAAGTACCTGCAGGGAAAGGAAGGGGGGGAAATCAGCACAGATGGAGCTTATGTGCTGCTACCAGAATTTCCCCAAGTTTCTCCTCTGGCAGTTCAGCACACTGAAAATTTATTTTATTTATTCACGCCCCACTTTCTTCACAACAGGGGTCCCAAAGCAGCTTACCACACCATTTGGTTAGGCAGGAAAAAAATGTCACCTTCACATGTGAAAACAAAAAAAAGTCATAGGAAAGTAGAGGAAAGCTTGCAAATATCCCCTACTCTTGCCCTCCCCCCCCCATTCCATTTTGTCATAATCCTTCCAGCACATCAAATAGAAGCAAGTGGTCCTGCATTAGGATCTTGCACTAAACTTGTTCTTTGATTCCAAGCTCCCATAACTACAGTTGCTCACCCAGTTCCACCAAATGCTTCTTCCCGCTACTATAGGATGCTCCCTCTGATGCCATTCTGCCACCAACACTGGCCAACTTTCTCAAGCACCACAGTGGCCTCTAGTGGCTGTTATGTATAAACATTGGGACAAAATGATTGGAGGAATGCACAAGATTTTGCATTATCAGTTAGATAAGGATTGGACGGCCCAAAAGAATGGAATCAAAGGACAGGAGCCTTACAGAGAGTGACATCTGATGAGTATATACAAGCACACACAATATAATCTCACTCATCTGGGAAGTCAGGTGCTAATCAAGCTACAGGCAACTGCTTTAGATGTTTCTATAGCTGTCCACAAGTCCACACCCAGCATTGCCTAGGAATTGACTGAATCAGCACCAAGCCATCTGGAGAACAAATCACAAAAACAAACCACCCGAACCTCTGTGGGAAAAAGGTGGTTCGTTTTGGGGTTTGGGCTACCAAACAAACCAGTTTGAAATGAACCACAAACCAGCCCAGTTCATTTTTCGGTTTGTACCCATTCCCACTCACATTTGTAAAACATCCAGTTCTAAAATTAAATAATAATGGTGCCAAAAGCTTTTATTTTGTTTTGGTTTTTTTAAGTAAACACTTTGAAATTCTCTACAGCATACAACAGAATTCTCTCCTAAGAAAGTCACAACATAGAATCAACAAGACTGTTCAATTTCCCATGCAGTGACATACATACTTATCTGCAGACACATTATGCTTAATAACAGCATTTCTAGCTTGCTCATCTACCCCTTTATTTATGCATGTATTATGTATGTAACATGCCAGCAAGTCACAAGTGATTTATGGCAACCCAAGCAAGGGGCTTTCAAAGAAAGTGAAAAGCAGAGGTGGTTTACCCATTGCCTTCCTCTGCAGAGTCCAACTTGTGTATTGACTCTGCTAAGCTGAGATCTGACATGATCAAGCTATATCATGCTGCCTTCCCTCCCACCCCTTTATTTACAGTTTTTAAAATGCATTTACAATGATATACGTTGCTTTTCATCATAATATTCTTCAAAGCAATTTAAATACTGTAGGAAGAAGAAACCCAACTTTTAATACCATGAGAAAGGAAAGTCTTCGGGTCAGCTCTTAACTCCTGGATTTTAATCAACATTTGCTTTTTGCAAAATTGTGCTTGATGGAGATCCATTTCTTCGGAGCATTATTCTTGATTTCTCTGCCTGTCTCAACACCAGAATAATAACAACTTAAACAAAGGGAATGAAAGCTTTAATTCTACTATTGCTACCATTAAGTATTTTTTTAAAAATCATAAATGCTGCTTTGTAAGTATCTGTGATTCAAAATTCTGGACTGAATAACAAGAACCATTAAAACAAAAGGATAGAACCAGGTATTGAGAGACAGGTTCCATTTGCATCTTATTTTATAATACAGCTTATGTTTTATCCTGCTTTCCTGCCCAAATTGGCTCCCAGAATGGTTCATGGGAATAAAACAAAACCAAGCAGGAAAATGATGTTAAAATTTGATACCACTGCTTTTTTTTTGGAAGGGGATGCCTAGCTGGGCATCATGGAACAGCCAATTCCTGCCCTCCAGCTAATAGTCATAATGCTGGTAGCAGGAGGCTGGGGAAATCTCAGTCCCGGAACCAGCCATGAAATCAAATGGGAATCCCTTTCTTCCTTTTCAAGGACAGCATGTCTATACCCTCCCATTAGAGCTTTTTTTGGTAGCAGGAACTCCTTTGCATATTAGGCCACAACCCCCTGATGTAGCCAATCCTTTTGGAGCTTTTGGAGGATTGGCTACATCAGGGGGTGTGGCCTAATATGCAAATGATTCCCTCGACCAAAAAAGCCCTTCCCTCCATATTTTGACAGTGAAAAAAATGTTATATTGGTGAGAGCAAGAGGGATCAAGCAGACCACATACCCAAAGATGGTTTCAAATACATTGACATCCTATACTATACCCAAAGCAGGGCTACAAACCAGAGAAAAGAATATTGTGTAAGAACATAAGAGCCATGCTGGATCAGACCAGTGGTCCATCTAGTCCAGCATTCCATCTCACACAGTGGCCAACCAATTCCTCTGGATGGCCAACAACACGGCATAGAGGCCATGGCCTTCCCTTGATGCTGCCTCCTGGCTCTGGGATTCAAAGGCTTGGTGCCAAAGAGAATGCTGAGGACTGGAAAAGGACACTTGTATAGGGGCAAAGGTGAAAGTCAGCTTCAAGAGGGGATTGGATAAACATATGGAACAGAGGTCCATCAGTGGCTATGAGGGTGCAGATGGAACTCTCTGTCTGCGGCAGTGATGCTCTGTATTCTTGGTGCTTGGGGGGGGCACAGTGAGAGGGCTTCTAGTGACCTCCTGATGACACCTGGGTTTTTTGTCCACTGTGTGACACACAGTATTGGATTGGATGGGCTATTGGCCTGATCCAGCATGGCTTCTCTTATGTTCTTAAAATGAATGTGTCAGGTAGGATAAATTTTCAGTCTAGTGGCACCTTTAAGACGAACAAAAGTTTATTCAAAGCACACTTCTTCGGATACACAGAAATTAAAGGTAATGTTTCATATACATAGGCAGATGCCTCTACATAGGTGAACAGCAAATTAGCATACAACTTGATGAAGATGTTTTGACATATGCAAAGACCAACATGGCTGCTCACCTGCATCAGGTAAGATGAGACATCTAGTGTCCCTGACATCTAGTTTCTATCTTCAGGCAGGAAATGGCAAACCCATCTCTGGTTGTCTCTTGCTTTGAAAACCCCATGAGAGGTCACCGTTAGTTGACTGCAAGCTGATGGCACCTTCCACCACCACATGACTTGTGCACTAGACAGATCTACCCACACACATGGAAAGAATTAACTGCTAGAGGCCAGGAACCCTGAAGAAAGCCAACTCACACCAACAAACTTTACCAAAAATGCCCAAAATAGATACACATTAGGTACATAGTACAGGGACCACAGTTGAGAGACTGACCCTGGTCACAGAGACAGTTGAAAAATATAAGTTCTTTCTTTTAACAGCCCACCCCCCTCAACCGATAAAGTTCATCTTTTGGATACACCACAAACTGACAATATATTTTGCCCACAACCGCTGTCACCATTTGCCTTGGGAGGGAGGTGCAGAAATGGCCTTTTTATCTCCAGTGCAATCAATAATTAATGAACTGAACATAAATGGTACAGAATGTGTTACTTGCAAGCTGGCAGATAAGGGGAGACAATAGGGAGGGGAAATAAGTAATTACCCAATATATAATTAGTCACACAGGGTTTGGGTCGTTTTGATCTCAATTTGAACAATCGTATCACAGAGGCCAGTACATGATAACAAAACATTTCTTTTTTTACCTCTTAGTGAGGAGAAGAGGAAATTATCCTGAGCCTAGGATCAAATTAGAATGTATCACACTGGAATTATTATCATTTTTTTTTGTTCTCCTTTTTTCCTCCAATCAATGGAGACAATGCAAAGGAAAACAGAAGAAGACAATGTAGTATGGATCTGGGAAAAATGTCAAAAACCCTCATTATATTGACAGCAAATAATTAATACCAGGCTGAACTTCTGCTACAAGTGGGATACATCGCGACAAATCCAAAGAGGTCATCCTAGGAACGGAAGCTCTTATTCAGTCTATTTAGGGAGTATCCTAATGAAACAAGTTAACTTAGAAGACATAAGGCTTGGGAAATGAATTAAAATATCACTATGAAGTTAAAGTCTCAGTAAAAGTTTAAAAGCCACAAATTTCGGGCTGGATCCATACTCTGACAGGGCTTTTTTTTTTTGCAGCAGAAACTCCTTTGCATATTAGACCGCACCCCCCCGATGTAGCCAGTCTTCCTGGAGTTTACAGCAGGCCTTGTACTAAGAGCCTATAAGCCCTTGGAGGATTGGTTACATCAGGGATGTGTGGCCTAATATGCAAAGAGGTTCCTGCTACAAAAAAAGCCCTGTTGATATATGATATTCTGCTGGTACACGGAAGCTTTAAAACAGTGGTCTCCAACCCCTGGTCTGTGGATTGGTACCGGTCCATGGCCTGTTAGTAACTGGACCGTGAGTTGTATAATTATTTCATTATATATTACAATATAATAATAATAATAAGAAGAAGACGTTGGATTTACAGTATTTTTTGCACCATAAGACTCACTTTTCCCCCCCAAAAAAGTGGAGGGAAAAGTGTGTGCGTCTTAAGGAGCGAATACTGCAAAAAATTCACACAAATGCTTCTAAATTCACACAAACGGCTCTAAAAACTAGGTGCGTCTTATGTTCAGGTGCGTCTTATGGAGCGAAAAATACGGTATATCCTGCCCTCCACTCAAAATCTCAGAGTGGCTCACAATCTCCTTTATCTTCCTCCCCCAAAACAGATACCCTGTGTGGTGGGTGGGGCTGAGAGAGCTTTCCCAGAAGCTGCCCTTTCAAGGACAGCTCTCCAAGAGCTATGGCTGACCCAAGGCCACTCCAGCAGCTGCAAGAAGAGGGCTGGGGAATCACACCTAGTTCTCCCAGATAAGAGTTGACACACTTAACCACCACAACAGAATAAAGTGCACAATTGTATCATCCTGAAACCATCACCCCCCCCCTCCCCAGTCCACAGAAAAATGGTCTTCTACAAAACTGGTCCCTGGTGCCAAAAAGGTTGAGGACTGCTGCTATAAAACATTGCAGCAGTCCTATAGAAAGGAGTCAGGTGTCCTTCCAGAAGAGTGCCTACTTTCCTTTACAGGGATCCTTTACTATTCTGCAGGGTACGAGGCAGCCAGAAGGTATCCTTGTCAAGGAGCTGTTCTTGAGGGTCTGAAAAGGTTCTGAAGGCCTCCTGGGGGTTAATAACTGGTTCTTGAAAGTAATGGCATATGGATCTAAATACAGTTCCCAAGGGTCTTGAACAAAATGGCTCTGCTTTAATGTTTAGGTCCCCTCAGAGAAACAGAAATCTGGTGGCAGCTGGCTGAGGGAAAGCATTCATGAAATGATTGCTTAGACACGCTGGTTCTCTGGAGAACTTTCAAAGGTAATTTTTAAATAAAGGTGCTTATTGATAATGTAAAATTGACTCTTTGCTCTTGAATTTCTCTCCTGTCCACACAACACTGTTCTTTAAAATACAGAGGTGAGGGGGGAAATGAGGGGGCAGGATTCTGTCATCAAACCGGAAGCAGTGTCATTAAGGCATGGTCACAAGATAGACTTCACCCAAAACTCTCTGGTTGACAATAGGGTTTGAGGTGAATCTTAGAATGTTGCCTGATGTGATGACCTCACTTCCAATTTCACACCAAAAGTGACATCGTTTGTTCACATGACACCAAATATCTTGTCACCATTCCCAATTTCTTCTGTGGAGTATCAGTGAGAGCTGGCAGCTCTATTACCACAAGGGTTGTGAAAGGGGCCCATCTGAAGGCAAGGCAAAGGTTTTTTTTTGTGTGTGGGGGGGTGCACTTGGAGAACTTGGTCAGTTGTATAATTATCAACCTCCAGGTAGTACCTCAAGTTTTCCTGGAATTATAACTGATGTGCAGAGTATAAAATATCAGTTTCAGAAGGTGGGTTCTACAGTATCAACTTCCTTCTGGCATACTTCCCAAAACTCCACCCTCTGTAGACACTACCTGAGGATCTCCAGGAATTTCCCAAGTTAGAATTGGCAGCCCTAATTCCATGTGAAAAAACATACTCATATATAAATGACGGGGGGGGGGGGGCAGAATAAGGACTTAGAATGTTCATTGCTTTCAGAATGAAACACCAGAACAAGATGGGGAAGTCAGCCCCCTCAAGACTCTAAGAACACATAATAGAATCATAGAGTTGGAATGGACCTCCAGGTTAATCTAATCTAACCCCCTGCACAATGCAGGAGATTCACAAATACCTCTCCCACACACGCACCCAGTGTCCCCATTCCATGCCCAGATGATTAAAAAAAAAAAAAAAAGCCTCCAGGATCCCTGGCAAAACTGCCTGGAGAAAATTGCTTCTTGACCCAAAAGTGGCAATCAACATTTTCTTGGGTGTGTAACAAAGAACCATGGGAACTAAGCACTTGATGCATGCAACCCTTCCTGCCTTCCCTCTTATGATCTGCCTAAGTTCACAGAATTCACATTGCTGTCAGATGGCCAACTAGCTTCTGTTTGAAAACCTCCAAAGAAGGAGAGTCCAGGAAATGCTCCATCTAAGCTGTGGAGTCTTGTGAGCAAAAATGCTACTTCATGTTCTACTGGCATTAAAGTTGTGAGCGAGCGATTTGATTACTGCACAAACTAGTGTGCTCTGGGGCAATCCTTCCTGAACTAAGACAAAAATGTGTGAGCTGGAGGCTAAAAAAACTGTGAGCTAGCTCACACTAACTCAGCTCAGAGGCAACATGTCCACCTCCCGAGGAAGCCTGTTCCACTGAGGAACCTCTCTAATGTCAGGAAGTTCTTCCTAATGTTTAGCCGAAAACTCTTCTGATTTAATTTCAACCCACTGGTTCTGGTCTGACATTCTGAGGTAACAGAAAACAATTCTGCACCATCCTCTATATTACAGCCCTTCAAGTACTTGAAGATGGTGATCATCTCACCTCTCCAAGTTAAACATACCCATCTCCTCTCCAAACATACTCCTCTCTAAATATACTTAGCTCTTTCAACCTTTCTTCATAGGATTTTGGTCCCCTCTGACTTCCCCCATCATATGACTGGCAACAATTCTCCACATTCCACGCCTCCTGTTACATGCTCAACCCCATCAAGCCATTTGTGGGGGTGAGGGAATCTTTTTAATTTGGTTAATTTACAGCGTAATTTTTCTGCATACCCAGGAAGTCTACTGAGGTATGTCTGTTGGTGACCTGGCTTTGGCTGCTTACAAGCCACACACCCTACTATTAATCATAATAAAAATCAGAGAGAATTTTTATTCCAGAAAAACTGGAACAAGTTTTCACTGTGGTTCCCATACCCTGTTTTGTCACCAGTTCCCACAGCTTAGTTTCTTCCCCCCCCCCCCCTGTAACAGGTCTTCAATATTCAGTGAGACTGGAGGGAGGGAGGGGGAAAATAAATCAATAAGGGTCATTTGGGCACTGACATGTCCAGGAAAAAGGATCATACTCCCTCTGCAGCGGGTTTCATACCAATTAGCTTAAGCAGTAAAATCTCGTCTTGTTAAGTATACTTTACAATCGGTACACCCAAGGTCTTTTCCCCCTCCGGTTCACTCCCTGCCAACAAACTCATTTCATGTGGGTGAGACTCATCGTGGAAATTTGGCTCTGAGACAGAATGTTAATGACAGCTTCATATATTGATAAGGATTAATGCTGGGCCTGAAATCAATGCTAGTAAATTGCTGACAGCTTGAAGAGAGCAAAGGGAGATTGTGAAACAGGCCCAAACTACTAAATAATTCCTCTGTAACTCAGATACACTGCCAACCCCACATGCTCAGTTATCAAGGGGAGACAAAAACCCTTAGACAGAGGGAAAATCAACAGCAGGCTACTTACTCCCTTTTACCATCTGTATACAAAAATAATTGAGCATCATAGCAATCTGCTCATTACGGGGGATATGGGATTATACCAAGGGTCTCAATCAAATGCCAAGAGGAAGTCCACAAGTAGAGGGTGAAGGCAATCACATCCCCTGTCTGTTGCCTTCTCCCCAGCAGGTACACTGTTCCTGAAGAAAGGCAGAATTATTAGCCATCATGGGCCTTACGGATGGCCCACCATAGCATAGCCTCTCAGTGTTACCTTTCTATGTGCCATGTTTGAATTGTGCAAACATAGAGACATACACACTTGGGACACTCTGCAGCTGGAGGGTTCCCAACACTGCCTCAGCAAATGCAGGGAGATTTGGTGTGGATGCATGGGGAGGGTATGATTTGGGGACGGTGTGATGTTACTTCCCAACCACATAGCCAGAAAATGTAGCTCTGGGGGGCTATGGAATTGGAGGTGAGCAAATGTTGTCCTCATCTTCAAGAAGGGGAGAAAGGCAGATCTGTGTAACTACCGCCTTGATAGCTTGACGTCTATACCTGAAGAAGTTTTAGAACAAATCATCAGTCAGTCAGTCCTTGAACATTTAGAAAAGATGACTGTGATTACTAAGAGCCAGCATGGGTTTCTCAAGAACAAATCATGTCAGACAAACCTTATCTCTTTTTTTGAGAAAGTTACTACCTTGCTGGATCAGGGGAATGCTGTAGACATAGTTTATCTTGATTTCAATAAGGCTTCTGATAAGGTTCCACATACTATTCTTGTTGACAAGTTGGTAAAATGTGGTTTAGATCCTGTTACAGTTAGGTGGATCTGTAACTAGTTGACAGATCTTACCCAAAGAGTGATTGTGAATGGTTCCTCATCCTCTTAGAGAGGAGTGACAAGTGGAGTGACTCAAGGATCTGTCCTGGGGCCTGTTTTTTTAAACATCATAAATTATTTGGATGAGGGAATAGAGGGAATGCTTATTAAATTTGCAGATGATACTAAATTGAAAGGTGTTGCGAATACAGTAGAAGACAGAGGCAGGATACAGGATGATCTTGATAGGTTGGAAAACTGCACTAAAACAAATGAATTTTGACAGGGATAAATGTAAAGTTCTGCATTTAGGTAGCACAAATCCAATGCAAAATTATAGAATGAGGGAAACTTGTCTTGGCAATAGTATGTGCCAAAAGGATCTAAGGGTCTTAGTGGACGGTACACTGAACATGAGTCAGCAGTGTGATGCGGTGGCTAAAAAGGCAAATTCAGTTTTGGGCTGTATCAACAGAAGTATAGTATTCAGATCACGTGAAGTGATGGAATCGCTTTACTCTGCTCTGGTTAGACCTCTAGAGCAGGGGGCATTATGATGGCTGAACTGACATAAGTGAGACATTGTCAGGCCAGGCCATGTGGGTCATAAAATGTAATGCCAGGTAGCAGAGATATAAACTTTATAAGGGACACAGACAAGCACAATTAAAGATTTTGTATCTCTCTCATGTGATCAAGCAAACTGGGCAAAGGAAGCTCTGGTTCCTTCCCTCCCTCCCCAGAGGATGAGGAGGGGCCAGAGCTTCAGTCAACAGATGGAAAAGAGGCTTGGCTTAGTAGCTCTGCTGTGCTATTGCGCCTCAGCCAATGGAGAAAATAAAGGCTTTGCTCTGCAGCTCCTATGCCAATTGAGCAAGCCTGGCAAAGCAAGCCGTGATACAGAAGGAAGCAAGAGAGAGGCAGAAGAAAGCAGACTTGCTTGCGGGCCCCCAGGCTGCATATCTGACATGCCTGCTCCAGAGTATTGTATAAAGTTTTGGGCACTACAATTTAAGAAGGTTATAGACAAGCTGGAACATGTCCAAAGGAGGGCAACAAAGCTGGTGAGGAGTCTGGAGACCAAGTTCGATAAGGAAAGATTGAAGGAGCTGGGTATGTTTTGCTTGGAGAGGAGATGATTGAGAGGTGAGATGGTCACCGTCTTAAAGTACTTGAAGGGCTGTCATATAAAGGATAGCGCAGAATTGCTTTCTGTTGCCCCAGAAAGTCAGACCAGAACCAACATAATTAAATCAAAAGAGTTTTTGGCTAAGCATTAGGAAGAACTTCCTGACAGAGTGGTTCCTCAGTGGAACAGACTTCCTTCTGTTCTCCTAGCTCTCCTTCTTTGAAGGGTTTCAAACAGAGGCTAGATACCCATCTGACAGCAATGCTGATTCTATGAATTAGGCAGATCATGAGAAGGAGGGGCATAAAGGGTTGTGCTTAGTTCTTGTGGTCCTTTCTTACATGCCCAGGTAAATGCTGATTGACACTTTGCGGGCAGTCAGCAATTTTTCTCCAGGTCAGTTTGGCAAGGAATCCTGGAGATTTTTGCCATCTTCTGGGCATGGAGGATGTATGTGTGTTGTGGGGGAGGTATTTGTGAATTCCCTGCATTGTGCAGGTGGCTGAACTAGATGATCCTGGAGATCCCTTCCCACACTACGATTCCATGAAAAGGTAAAACAGAAAATAAGGCCTACTCATATGCTGCTTATCTGGTGAGTAGTCAGGTGAAGAAGACCAGAACCTCTTTCACGTGAAATTCCTCTGAACATGGAAAGCCAGCCACATGCCCATGATGCCTTCCATAAGACTAAATATTCAGCAGCACACATTTATACTCTAAATTCTATGGTCTTATTGCTCCCCCCCCCTTTTTTTTTTTTGCAAATTAGAAGCTACAGCCTGGTTTGGGGGACTCCCAAGTGATCCAGGAACCTTTAACTTCTTCCCTCCGATCCAGTGCTGACTGCACTCCTGATTTCCTTACATGCACAGAAATGTTACTGTTGTGCAAGGTGTTGGGTATGCTCAACTCCAGACACAGAAAGCCCCCATGTGCACCAGATCCCCAAATAGCAACATATGATCTCTCTGTCTGATCATAGAAGAAAATTCCCATGATGCAGAAAATCAGAGCTAAGGGGAAAGATAGTTGCTGAGCATGTTACTTAACACGCTAATTTTCTATGTTTAGGGATCTTGTTTCAGTCACAAGTTCTCACTTGCAGTATGAAGTGATACAGTCCAAACACGTATCCGTACTACTTTATTATTTGGAGAACTCTGATTTTCAGGGTTAGTACTTTTCCCCCAAAGTCCTCAAAGACGCAAAAAGAATGCTAGTCTTGTTACAAAGAAAATAATGGGGGGGGGGGTTGCTGTTGACTGTCTCTGGACTAATTTATTGGCTCCAGGGACGCTGTGTTTACATGTACTGTAAAACTGTATAATGATATTTTAACAGAAGAGTGTCGAAAATATTCATGATTCAAAATGACTGGGTTTCCAAAAGGGAAAAACAGAAAGAAACAAGAAAAGCACACAGCTATAAGATTAATGGTTTGGAGGAGTCCTTTTTAAGAAAAAAAATGTTATTCCTTTAAAAAAAAATCCACAAAGGCCAAAAGATCCAGACTGCTTACTCTCTCCTCCTCGACAGCCATCTGTACGCACATACGGAGGGGCTTGTAAAGTATGTTGCACATTTTAAAAGTTTATTAACCCCACTGCCACCACAGCATCACCACTCGGCTCTGGAACGCAAGCATGAATGTGTATTCGGACAAGGTGTCTTGCAGGGTAAAAAGCACATCTGGCTCTGCCTACTTTTTATAATACTTGGCAGGTACCAGGAAAGGTATCAAAAGGCACTATGGCGCCCATGGGCACCATACTGGCAAACCCTAAATTAAAACAATAAACAGTAAAAAGCCTTGAACAGTTTGGATCTGCTTAAGTGAAATGGTCTTTATCCTTCCCAGAGCTGAGATCCACAATCATGTGACAGGAAGTCAGATGACATCACAGCCTTGTTACAGGAGAAGGGCATAGTTATGATCTCACTGGTATTAAGGGCAGGGATTGTGAGCAGTAGGCTTCCCAATCCCCAGGTTCCAGAGGGGGATCCCCTGGTTTTACAGGCTTCCCCCCTCCCCCAGCCAGCTGGCCGGTGGGGGAAGCTCCGCCCCCAGAGCCATCATGCACCCCTATGAACGATTCCCATAGGGAATGATGGGGAATTGATCTGGAGGTTTTGGGGGCTCTGGGGGGGCTGTTTTTTGAGATAGAGGCACCAAATTTTCAATATAGCATCTAGACCCTCTCCCCAAAATACCTCCCAAGTATCAAAAAGATTGGACCCGGGGGTCCAATTCTATGAGCCCCAAAAGAAGGTGCCCCTATCCTTCATTATTTCCTATGGAAGGAAGGCATTTTAAAATTTGTGCAGTCCCTTTAAATGTGATGGCCAGAACTCCCTTGGAGTTCAATTATGCTTGTCACACCCTTGCTCTTGGCTCCGCCCCCAATGTCTCCTGGCTCCACCTCCAAAGTCCCCAGATATTTCTTGAATTGGACTTGGCAACCCTAGTGAGCAGCAGATTAAGATAATCGGAGGTGGGGGGTAGGAAACACAACCCAAGTACTCAGAAACATTAATAGAGTATGCAAACAAGACAAGGGTCAGTCTTCTCTATTGCTGAATGACCTCACCCTGCTCTGCTGGGTCTCCTCTCAGTGTGTGCTTAAAAGCAGAAGGTTGGGTGGACCTGCTCTCTACACAGTATGGTTGCCAACATCAGGTTGGGAAATGCCTGGAGATTTGAGAAATAGAGCCTGGAAAAGTCAGGAAGAGATGTGATGCCAGAGTGGCTACTATCCAAAGCTGCCATTTTCTCCAGGAGACCTGATCTCTGTTGTCCGGAGATCAGTTGTAATTCTGAGAAAACTCCAGACCCCACCTAGAGGTTGTCCACCTTACTACACATACAAGACAGCAAGAGGTCCTTCCTAAAGGCAGCAAACTAAAAAGTGGCTCTGTAATTTGGTTACCATCTCCATCAGGAAGGAAGGGAGGAAGGGAGGAAGGGAGGAAGGGAGGAAGGAAGGAAGGAAGGAAGGAAGGAAGGAAGGAAGGAAGGAAGGAAGGAAGGAAGGAAGGAAGGAAGGAAGGAAGGAAGGAAGGAAGGAAGGAAGGAAGGAAAATAGCTGAGGGGGAGGTGAAAAGAAAGCAACTTCAACTTTAAATACATTTTCCAAGCTGCTGGCTGGCTTGGCTCGGAGAATGTATTTAAAGAGAAAAATGCTTTTTCCCAGCTGGCCGACAGGGTGTTGGGAGCTTTGAGAGCCACACAATATGTGTGAAAGAGCTACACTCTTGGCTATCAACCCCCAACTGGAATCCTGCATGTGACCCTATCTCAGCCTGAAAAACAGGAAGATGTTCACACTGATCCTGAGGCTTGGCCCTGATCCTTCGAAAGCAGCACCCAACCTCTCTTGGAGCTTAAAATGATTTTATCTCAAAACAACAAAAAATCCTAGGCATCAAGGCAGAGCTCTAAAAATAAACACCTGTTTAACGTTTGTATCTGCAACGCATCTACAATTTGCATTTAATGTCTATATATACAGTACACACATGTAATCCCAAGCTGGCAGGGAAGAGAAACATCTCTAAGCAACCTCAATAAGCAAGACACTACAGGCAATAAGAGATGTATTTAACAATTTACATTAGGAAGCGGGTAAGGGGAAAAGAGAGACTATGAGAGCCAGGAGCTCAGTAGCTATAGCAACGAGCTTAACTTCTCTGGAGGAAAAAAGATTTCCCTCCCCACTGGTTCACAGAAAATAACCCTGCCTTTGTTAAAAAAAAAAAGGGGGGGGAGAAATGTACGCAAATCACTACAAACCTTGGGTTTTAAAAGGCAAGGGGTTACCAATGTGAAATCTAGTTCTTTTCACTGAAAAAAAATATGCCTTCCAAAGATGTTCAAATGCTGCCCGGCAGATAGGACAAGAAAACAAAGTTTTTATTATTTCAATCCCAAATGTCGCTGCTTTTTTGTGGAAAACATTTATCTCAAGAATTTTGGGAATTGGGCCTTTTCATGACTCAAGCTTCCCTGGAACTTCTCCCTCTACCCCATCTTCCTTTTTTCATTTTCAAAATTCAACAGAAGCTTCAGTTCAAAAGAGTAGGAGAAAACCTTTTTTCTCATCTGCAGATGAAGTGTACTAAAAACACAAGTAAATCCCTAAAATCATAGGATATCAGAAGGTAGTTTCTGTTCACCAAAACAACTTGCTTCCACCGTTCCCTCTAAGCTGAGTTAGCGTGAGCTAAGCTCACAGATTTTTGGCCTCCAGCTCACACATTTTTGTCTTAGCTCAAGAAAAATGGCCCCAGAGCAAACTAATGTATACAGTAGCTCACAACTTTAATGCCAGTAGCTCACAACTTTAATGTCAGTAGCTCACAAAGTAGAATTTTTGCTCACAAGATTCTGCAGCTTAGAGGGAACATTGCTTGCTTCGCATTCGCATTTGAGCACCTGCATGAAGGTCGTTTGGCTGGACAGCGTTACTGATGTAACTAATACAAATCTAAGCAGACTTCGGAGGATGGTAGAAGACAGGAGGGCCTGGTGTGACTTTGTCCATGGAGCCGCAGAGAGTCGGACTCGACTGTGCGACTGAACAACAACAAATGGAGGTCCTTGCCCTATTACACAAATAGCAGGAAGAGGACTGTACAAAAGGAACAAACCTGCATCTCTTTAAAAAGATGTGCATATGTAACCCTGGCAATATTATTACAGCAAAACAAAGTTTGAGTCCAGTAGCACCTTTGAGACTCACAAAGTTTTATTCAAGGTATAAGCTTTTATGTGCACACACACTCCTTCAGATACATTGAAATGGAAGTTACTAGTCCATACATATACAGGGTGGGCTACCTATATATATGGACCAGTAACTTCCATTTCAATGTATCTAAACTAATGTGCATGTATATGATAGCTTATATCTTGAATAAAACTTTGCTGGTCAAAAAGGCGCCACTGGACTCTAACTTTGTCCTGCTGCTTCAGACCAACACGGCTGCCCACCTAAGCATTACTGTGGGAAAGAGACAGGCTTGTAGTTCCTTAGTAGGGGTTCATCAACTAGCATCCCCCAAGGCTACATTCAACCTTCTCAATCTGGCTGACATTTCAACCCAACCACCAGCTGTTGAACAGGGATAAGCAAAAACAGCAAAGCAAGAAGGACAATCACCTCTCTCACCCCACTTCGCAGTTTGCTGGGCCTACACCTGCCACCCCTAGGAGTGATTCTGGGGGTGAGGCTGTGCTCACTCAGAAGTGATATCACTTCTAACATGGTTTTTATCATAAAGATCCAGGGTGGCTCCTAGAGTGTCATCTGACTGTAACATCACTGCCGCCTCTGCTCCTTTTTTCCCCACTGCAACGTCAGCAACAGTGGGCAGGTGTGTGCAGTCAGACTCCTGGGTAAATACCCACTGGGGTCAGGCAGTTGGTAAGCCTCTGCAATATTTCAAGAAATACAGAGAGAAAAGAGTCAAAGAGAGTACATGTTCCCATGCAGCAGCTTTCTTCTTCCCAGCAAGGTCTATTCAGCACCCCCTTCACCTAAGGCATGTTCTGCAATGGTCCAGATTCAGGCATTCAGAAGTTGCATGTGCCTGTAGAACAGTCTCCTGGAAGAAGTCCTATCCTCCTGGTTTCCTAATGAGACTTCAAACAGAGACCAATTTCTCACTAGGCTTTTTCCAGTCTCGAAGCCCTTTCCCCCCGGTACTTCTGATTTTGCACAAGCTGCCACAGAGCTTAGATTTGCCTTGCCTCTTTCCCACGGCAAGCAAGATCCTCTGAAAACCGGTTTCTGTTCGCTGTGGGAAAGAGGCAGGGCAAGTCGCAGCCCCGCAGCGGCTTGTGCAAAATCAGACAGAAGCGCTGGGGGGGCTGGGGGGGGGGGACTCCAAGACCGGAACAAGCCTAGTGCGAAATCAGTCAGTTATATTCCAGGGAGCTTTTGGAACTGCCTGAGTACTGGCAAAGGAGCAATACCCTGCTGCTAGGAACATAAGATATTTAATGTTTACTTATTTCCATCTGGTTTTTATTGTCTTTATATTGTCACCTGCTCAGGTCCTGAGGTGCTCAACAGAAGTGTGGATGTAGAAGTATTTAAAAGAAAAAGAGCAGGCAAAGCAG
This sequence comes from Heteronotia binoei, assembly GCF_032191835.1. Lineage (NCBI taxonomy): Eukaryota > Metazoa > Chordata > Lepidosauria > Squamata > Gekkonidae > Heteronotia > Heteronotia binoei. The sequence goes on from NC_083233.1 coordinate 64,842,681, forward strand.
AGCAAACTTCTGAGCAGATTATTTCGCAGGGATAGAAATTTGTCGCTCGAATCACTCACCTCAAAATGGCTGGCCAGCAGAATCTGTTGAAAGCCCAAATCCTAGGCAAACTGCGGTGCAGTTTCATCCTGCCTTAGACCTGTCTCTGGTGACAAACAGCTTCTGGTTTCTCCTTACTTCAGCTAATAGAACTGTTATGTATGAGATAAGGACATTAAAAGAGATCTACAATCTAGACTGTACCCTATCCCCTCATCTGAAGAAGTGTGCATGCACACTAAAGCTTACATTCCGAATAAAACTTTGTTGGTCTTAGAGGTGCCACTTGACTCCTACTTTGTTCTACTGCTTTGGACCAACACGGCTGCCCATCTAGATCTATCTACAATCCTGCGGTTCCTGAATGGGTGATGCCTAAGGGAGCTGAGTCCTCAGAGTCACAGACCTAAGTTTGAAAATAAAGGCTTTGGGGTTCAGAGGATCACAGCACAAGTTCTCTTCAGTGAGATACAAAATGCTGAGGAGAGAGGAGCAGGCCCGTAGCCACAGGAGGGGTGGGGGCGCAGCCCCCCACTCAATCCCCCATTGGTTCTTTATGGCCCCTCCATTCCCCTGTCCCCGCTCTCTCAGCTCTGGTTTGGCAGCCCCCATCCCACTCCACGGGCGCCTCCCCCCCTCCCTCCCAACTCACACACATGGGGAAACAGTGAAGAGCGGGCTTCATGGGCTATTTCAAGGCGCCCCCCCACCAGTCACGTGACCGGCAAGAAAAGCAGCTCTGAGGCCAGCAGTTCATACGCCGGCTTTCTGGTGAATTTAGCAAGTTCAGCGCTGGGGCGGCCAGCGCTGAACTTGCTGAGCATGCCTGAAAGCTGGGGTACGAACCGCTGGCCTCGGAGCAGCTTTTCCCGCCGGTCACGTGATCGGCCGCCTTGAAATAGCCCCTGAAGCCCGCTTTTCACTGTTTCCCCACGTTGGTGAGTTGGGAGGGGGGAGGTGCCGCGCAGAGGGGGGCAGGCCACCAGAGCGGTGCAGAGATTGGGGGCCACCAGAAGTGGGCCACTCCATCCAAAATTTTTTCCTGTGCCCCCCCCCATTTGGAATTTTCTGGCTACAGGCCTGGAGAGGAGGAAGGTGTTAAGAGGGGATTGAATAGAACCATGGCCCATAATGAGGGTTAAGATTTTACAAATAGGTGGGTGTAGGTATTGTCAGATCTCCTGCTATCTATTGCTTCCAAAGAAAAACTGGAAGCAAGATCACGCTGCTCAAGGAATTGCTGGAAACTCTGGAGTGATGTGACATCACTTCCATGTTTTCCCCAGAAGTGACATCATGTAATCATGCCAAAGCACCCCTCCGTGTCCCCAACCACCTCCATTTCCTGCCAGTTGCTATCCGGGGGCTCACAATCCTAGGTGAGTGATAATTTTTAAAAAATATTATTTACATTACTTATTTAAAAATAATGATTATTTTCTAAAAATATGTATTATTTTAAAATGTTATTTTAGGGGACAGAACAATTTGGCCTGATGGCAAAAACCCCCCTCTTTCTTTCAGTTTGGTGTAGTGGTTAGCATGGACTCTTATCTGGGAGAACCAGGTTTGATTCCTCACTTCTCCACTTGCAGCTGCTGGAATGGCCTTGGGTCAGCCATAGCTCTTGTAGGAGTTGTCCTTGAAAGGGCAGCTGCTTTAAGAGCGCTCTCAGCCCCACCTACTTCATAGGATGTTTGTTGTGGAGGGGGTGGGGAAGGTAAAGGAGATTGTGACAGCTCTGAGACTCTGAGATTCAGAGTATAGGGCGGAATATAAATCCAATATTTTCATCTTCTTTCTTTAAAAAAAAAACTCTCTGCTGTACTCCACATCCAAGAGCCAATGCAAAATGGCTACACCAAAGAGCTTTCAGAGTCAGAATTCTGTTTCAAAAATGGCCTCAGGTTTGCACAGCTTAGCTCCTCTCCAATTATGTATAAATTCAGAAAACTGCTGGCTAAGGAAAATTATTCATCTACTTCCAAGTTGTTGTGTGTGTTTTTTTAAAAATCATAGCGAGCTGTCTTTGCAACTCAATTTTTTTACCCTCCCCCTGCAACTTCAATACCCAGCAACAACTGAGAGAGCCTGTGACAAATCAAACCACTCTGACCAGACAGCTGCAGAATTTATTCTAGCTTGAAGCGGGACTCATTTTGTACAGTGGGGATGAAGTTCTTATGCACTTGGGGCATGTGGAGTTTAATAAAAAACTAGATTGTTTCTAAGGGCCAAGGTATATATGGTTATTGGGAGTCCATGACTGGAGCCCCCCAATGTGTAATTATCCTGTCAAATCTGTCAGGGAGGAGAGCTACACCGATCAAGGCTGTGGTGATAAGGGGGGGAAAGGTATTTTTTTTACTCTTTCTCCTCACCACCTTTTTTCCTTTGATTGAAAATGGCCTTCCTTGCAAACTGTTAGTCCTCAAAGAAAGAATCAGAATACTGATTGTGTTTTCCACCACCCAAAGGTAGGAGCCCTGTAGTAGATAGTGGAAAGCTGCAGTACTGCACGCCAAGCTCTGCTCACAGCCTGAGTTCAATCCCAGCAGAAGCTGGGTTCAGGTAGCCCTCTCAAGGTTGACTCAGCCTTCCATCCTTCCAAGGTCAGTAAAATGAGTGCCCAGCTTGCTGGGGGTGAAGTGTAGATGTTTAGAGAAGGCAATGGCAAAAAGTCTGCCAAGAAAACATCATGATGTGACATCATCCCATGGGTCAGTAATGACTCGGTGCTTGCACTTACACTATTAAAAGAAGCCTCAGAAGAAGAAGATATTGGATTTATATCCCACCTTTCACTCTGAAGAGTCTCAGAGCGGCTCACAATCTCCTTTACCTTCCCTCCCCCACAACAGACACCATGTGAGGTGGGTGGGGCTGAGAGGGCTCTCACAGCAACTGCCCTTTCAAGGGCAACCTCTGCCAGAGCTATGGCTGACCCAAGGCCATTCCAGCAGGTGCAAGTGGAGGAGTGGGGAATCAAACCCGGTTCTCCCAGATAAGAGTCCGCACATTTAACCACTACACTGAACTGGCTCTCCAGTTTGAGGGAGTGAACCTTCATGGAAAAATGCACACTGAGAGATTACCAGAGGTCATTTTGAAGAAAAATAGGTGGTGGAGCTCATCCAGGGATTGTTATGCAGCTGCACCTACTATTGAAGTTCCCAGGGGTGGCCAAAGGTAGCTCTCCAGATGTTTTTTTGCCTACAACTCCCATCAGCCCCAGTCATTGGCCATGCTGGCTGGGGCTGATGGGAGTTGTAGGCAAAAAAACATTTGGAGAGCTACCATTGGCCACCCCTGTACTATTCAATGGACAAAGTAGGTAGGTGGGGGGGGGGGGGGAGGAGCCCTCAGAAAGGTTCAGGAGCTAAGCTCCTGTTGAATTCAAGGTCTGGAGATTACTATTTTTTTATTTCTTAAAAGATTTATATCCCACCTTTCTCCCACCTCAAAGGAGAATCTGATCCTGGATCACAAACACCTTGTGCCAATATTGAAGGCAATCTTCCCTAGGACATCTTTCAACATGACACAACATTCAGGACTGCATGTTTTTATTAAAACAGTCTGCTTCCCCCGGGCCTGAAACATCACATTAACAATACAGGGTTGAATCTTATCAGACTTCCCACTGCCTTATGGGTGAGGAAGGCTAATCCTCTCCACTGAAGTTCTCACCCATGATTCCTAATATAGACTTTTCAGGGGCCCTCTCTTGTGGGAGTGAAAAGGCTGATAAGAGTCATCTGATTAATTTTTTTAAAAATCACATGGACCCAGAAAAAACCCAATCTAATGGAAATAATTCCATTGCTGGAATGAAACCCCTGGTTCTTGAAGCTCTTGACTTCTGTTTACCCTTTCTGCTCCCTGGGAATCAGTGACCTTTTGCTGTCTGTCAGCAATAATCTGACAGACAGCAAATAATAACAGACAGCAACAATAACTGTTTGGGCAACACTGAGCCATCTTGTCATTAACTGGAGACATTCAAGGGTAATAAAACCCAGGCTGGACAATTACAGTTCCCACAAACATCCCATTCTGTTATATTTTTCTTGAAAATGGTTCTTTGGTAGTTGTCTTCTGAACTGCTACTTGACCGTATGTGGACAGACAGCAAGTGACGAACAATGAGGACAATTATGGATTATAACTTAGGCAAAATCCCCCCACTGGCTACTTTGGGAGAAACCACACATTCATCTTTACCCATACGAAGCCAACTTTTTCTGTGATGTCTGCTACTTTTTACTTTTCTATTTGGCATGTCAGCTGACAAGACCTGCTCAACCTATATATCTGCAAACATACTGCAGAATAATGAATGAAGTTAAATAAATGAATAAAACACAGACTCCAGTTTCTGACCCCATGACTACTTTTGGAATCATCCTTCAAATAGTGTTTTTTGCTTTGACCCAATCTGGATAGCCCAGGCAAGCCCAATCTCATCAGATCACAGAAGCTATGCAGGGCCGATTCTGGCAAGTACTTGCATGGGAGACCTCCTTGGAATACCAGAGCCGGAGGTGGGGAAAGGCCACCTCTCTGAATATCCTCCAGCCCCCATTCAGGGACATAAAACCTACTGTCCATCCCCGGACCAAAGGAAGCCAGGCTGTGCTCTACATGGACTAGGGCTTTCTCGGTGGCAGCACCAGAAATATAGAATGCCCTCCCGGAGGCCATAAGGGCCTTGCGGGATCTTTCACAATTCCGCAGGGCCTGCAAAACTGAACTATTCTGACAGGCCTTCAACATCTAACCGGGAGGGAACTGCCACCTCACACCACTGAGGAACTACGAACATTATAGGATCACAAACAGAAACAGAAAAAGAAAGATCCCACCACACTGAAGTTGTATAGCACCACAAAATGTTTTAAATTGTATTTTATTGGTTTTAAATTGTTTTATAGAACTGATTGTTAGCCGCTTGTGGAGAAGGCAGGATAGAAATTTAAAGTAAATAAATAAATAATAAGTAGGGGTCAGTCTGCTGGAGAAGACTCTTGAGAGTCCCTTGGACTGCAAGAAGATCAAATCAGTCAGTCCTAAGGGAAATCAACCCAGACTGTCCCCTGGAAGGTCAGATGCTGAAGCTGAAGCTCAAATACTTTGGCCACCAAATGAGAAGGGAGCACTCACTAGAGAAGATCTTGATGCTGGGAGAGACAGAAGGCAAAAGAAGAAGGGGACAGCAAAAGATGAGATGGCTGGACAGCGTAACTAACACGAATTTGAGCAGACTTTGGAGGATAGTGGAAGACAGGAGGGCCTGGCGTGACTTGGTCCATGGGGTCGCAGAGTTGGACTTGACTGTGCAACTGAACAACAAAGGGGTCAGTCACCAGAAGTTGCCAAGACCTCCAGATGCACATGCACACAGACATACATGCACATAAAAATACCCCTCCCCCAGCAAAAAAAGTGGTTTTTGTTTTGCAGAAGTGCAGCACCACATGTGAGCATCAGATGTCAGACGCCAAACAGGGTCGGTACTTAGATGGAAGACCACCAAGGAAAGCTTTGCAGAGAAAGGCAACGGCAAACCACCTTGGCTTCTCATTTGCTTTGCAAGTCCCTCACTGGGGTCACCAGAAGCTGGTTGCAATTTGATGGCACATAGGCATGCAATATCGCATTCTGTCCCTTTTGTGGGAGAGAATAACTAAATACATTGATAACCAGAGAAGGATAATGTGCTCTAAACTCATAACCTTAACAGAACTCTCCGAGCAGTGGACTGTGCTAATGGATTTGCCCTTGCACTGCTAAGAGAAAGAGAATCATGAATGAGATGGGGCCAGCTGATCCCACCACCAGCTTCCTCGCCGTTCTCCACTGCCAGATTCTTCCTTCTGGCAGAAGGTAGGTGGAGAGATGTTAAGTCCCATTTGCAAGCCCAGTGATCCCCCCTCTCCAAATGTTCAGCTTTGGTGCCAGCAACAGGTCATCCCCGAGAAGAAGGGATGGCTACCCATAAAAACTGTGCAGCTACAGCAAGGCCAAAGCTGGTGGGAGGAAACCCCCAACCTGCCTGCCACTCCAGCTCAACTAGAAAAAGGCCACTGTTTGTGCCTTGTTTGTCTACATTGAGCTTCCTCCATCAGAATGTACCTGAGATGGGATGGCTCATTGGATGCTTCCTGCACTACACTGACTCCATTCAAAACTATGTCCACCCATCTGAGCTTATTCAAACTCCCAACCAAGACCAATCAAGCCCAGCCCAAAACCACCTCGGGTGGAAAAGACAGGTTGCTTACCTGTAACTGTAGATCTTCGAGTGGTCATCTGTGCAGTCACACTTGTGGGATACTGCGCCTGCGCGGGTCCCCGATCGGTATCTGTAAGAAAGCCCGGGAAAGATTTCCGCGGACGGCGCCACTGGGCATGCGCCAGCGCCCCACTGCGCACGCCCAACGGCGCCACCGCGGCAATCCCACCAGTTCCTTCTTGACCGCTGAAAGCCCCTAAGGAAGGGAGACCGTCAGCAGTGGGGAAGGAGGGTGGGTAGTGTGACTGCACAGATGACCACTCGAAGATCTACAGTTACAGGTAAGCAACCTGTCTATCTTCTTCGTGGTCTCTGTGCATCACACTTGTGGGAGATTAGCAAGCAAGGCATACCTGGAGGTGGGAAGACGGTCAACCGGAGATGACAGATTGTAGCACCGCCGTCCCCAACCGGGTTCTCTGCTGAGCATGCACGTCCAACGCATAGTGCTTCATGAAAGCATGCGGGGAAGACCAGGTAGCAGCTTTGCAGACATCAGCCAAAGACACGCCCTTCAGGAACGCCACCGATGTCGCCATCGCTCGTGTGGAGTGGCCACGCACGGGACCAGGCAGTGGCCTCTTTGCTAGGAGGTAGCAGAGCTTGATGGTCTCGGTCAACCACTTCGAGAATCTCTGTGAAGAAATCCTGTCGCCCAGTCTGGGCGCAGTGTATGAAACGAATAACTGCTGGTCCCTGCGAAAGGACTTGGATCGGCTTAGGTAAAAAAGCAGGGCACGCCTAACGTCCAGGGAGTGCAGCCTCCGCTCCTCGTCCGAGGAGGGGTTCGGGAAGAAGGCGGGTAGCCACACTTCCAGATTGAGGTGGAATTGGGAGGGCACCTTAGGGAGGAAGTTGATATCAGGGGCCAGGGAGACGCCAGACTCTCTAAAGGCTAGGTAGGGGTAGTCACAACGCATCGCCGTGAGTTCCCCTACACGGCGCGCGGAGGTGATGGCCACCAAGAAAGCAGTCTTCCAGGACAGAAGCTGCAGGGAACATGAGGCCATGGGTTCGAAGGGACGCCTGGTTAGTCTATCTAGGACTAGCGACAGGTCCCACGGAGAGGTGGGGAGCTTGGATGGTGGATGCAGCCTGAATAGTCCCTTCATGAACTTCTTGGACTGGGGGTGGGCGAAGACAGAGTACCCGCCCACAGGTTCGTGAAAAGCAGAGATGGCTGCCAGGTAGACCTTAATGGAGGAAAACACTAAGCCTGCGTCTACTAGGGACAGCAGAAAGTCAAAGACTGCCGGCAGGCCTGCCTCCCTAGGTGCGACTGGGCGATCAGCCATGAAGTCCGAGAACCTCTTCCACTTCCTGTCATAGGATGCTCTGGTGGAGGGCTTCCTACTGTTTAACAGGACCTCCTGGACCCTGCCCGAGAACTCTAAGGGTCTATGTGCCACGCTGTCAGTTTCAGGTGTGGCACGTTGTGGTGTAGCACCAGCCCCCGTTGGGACGACAGGAGGTCTGGTTCCGCTGGGAAGTGGTAGAAGTTCCCCCCCGACAGGGTCAGTAGGGAGGCGAACCAGTTTTGGCGGGGCCACCAAGGTGTCACCAGTATGCAGCGTGGCTTCTCCCTCGCTAGCTTGTTTATTACCCTGGTCAGCAGAGGGAGGGGAGGGAACAGATAGAGGAAACGGCCCTCCCACGGGATGAGGAGCCCGTCCCCCAGGGATGCGGGGTCCGCACCCCCTCTGGAGCAGAACATGGGGCACTTCTTGTTGTCTGCCGTGGCAAAGGCATCCAGCTGTGGGTATCCCCAGAGCTGGAAGACTGGCTGTAGGAATCGCCACTGAAGTTCCCACTCGTGTGGGGAGGCTCCCCCCCTGCTCAAGGAGTCCGCTTGAATGTTGAGGACCCCTGGAAGGTGTGCGGCCTTCACGAAGACGTCGTGCTGGATGCATTCCGTCCACAAGTCTATCGCCAAAGCACAGAGGCGGCGGGATACAGTCCCACCCTGCCTGTTGATGTACGCCAGAGTGGTGGTGTTGTCTGTGAGTAGTGCCACCGTCCTCCCTATCAGCTTTGGGCGGAAGGAACGAAGGGCAAAGTGCACCGCTAGCAGTTCTAGGTAGTTTATATGGTGCACTGTCAGCTTGGGAGGCCATGGGCCCCCCACACACAGGCCTTCCATGTGGGCGCCCCAGCCCCACTGGGAGGCATCCGTGGTGATGGTCACTGATGGTGGTGGGAGGTGGAAAGGGGCTCCCTGGCAGATATTGTCTCTGGACTCCCACCACTGGAGCGATTGGAGCGTCGTAGGAGGAATAGTGAACCTCTTTCGAGGTGAGTCTTTGTCGGGGCGAAACTGACGAAGAAACCATAGCTGTAAGTCTCTCATCCTCAGTTTCGCGTAAAGAAGCACGCTTGTCGTTGCCGCCATCAGCCCCAGCATCCGCTGAAGCTGCTTTGCTGTGCCCCAGCCCTGGCTCCGGAGCAGCTGCACTGAATTGGTGATGTCCTCTGCCCTCTGGGTGGGGAGAAATGCTCGATGGAGGTTTGTGTCCAGCACCGCCCCTATGAACTGCACTGTCCTTGATGGAATGAGCTTTGATTTTTCCCGATTGACCTGCAGACCCAGGGCATCGAGGAGTTGCAGTGTGGTTGCGATGTGGGTGGACAGACTTTCCCTTGAATTGGCTACCAGGAGCCAGTCGTCTATGTATGGGAAGACTATCACCCCCTGCAGCCGCAGGTAGGCGGCCACGACACTCATCATCTTTGTGAACACCCTGGGTGCCGTGGAGAGCCCGAAGGGTAGTGCTGTGAACTGGAAGTGTTGTGGGCCTATGGCAAACCTGAGGAACCTTCTGAACTCCGGGTGGATGCTGATGTGAAAGTAAGCGTCCTTTAGGTCTAGGGTGGCCATCCAATCCCCTTGGTTGATGAGGGGCAAGATGGACTGCAGTGTGGACATTCTGAATTTTTGATACAGGATGAACTTGTTCAGGCTCCGGAGGTCCATGATGGGTCTTAGTCCCCCATCCCTCTTTGGGACTAGGAAGTAGCGGGAATAGAACCCACCCGTTCTGTCCTCCGAGGGTATTTCCTCTATGGCTTGTTTCTGTAGGAGGGTATCCACCTCCGCCAGCAGAGGTGGGGATGGGGGGGTGGTGATCACCACTGACCGGGTTGGGATTTGAGCAAAGTCTATTTTGTAGCCCTCTTGAATGATGGAAAGGACCCACCTGTCTGAGGAGACCAGCTCCCAGGCAGGCAGGAAAGGGCGCAGACGGGTAGTGGGCTGGGTGGTGGCAACGAAGCGTGGTGCAGGAAAGTCAAAGCCCCTGCTTGGGGGGGCGGGTGCCCTTGGGCTTGCCTGATGGCTGGGCAGTGTAGCGGCCTCTGTTGTTCCCCGAGTAAGCCTGCTTGTCGGGCTGTGGAGGGCGTGGTCGCCACTGTTGGTCCGAGGATGGCTTATGTGAGGTTTTTCTCGACCAGGACCTGCTCCACTGTCGGGCTCTGGGTTGTCTGGGAAGTGGCTGCACCCCAAGGCTCCTGGAGATCTTGAGGTTCTTGTCCAGTTCCTGCAGTGCGTTATCAGTGGTGGAACTAAAGAGTCCGTCCCCTTCGAATGGCAGATCTTCGATGAGCGCCCTGGTGTCTTGTTGTAGGGCGGTCGATCTCAGCCAGGAGTGCCTGCGGATGGAAACGGCCGACATGATTGCCGAGGCCGAGACGTCCACTAGATGCTTGGCCGCCGTTAGTTGTTGCTTTGCGACCTTCTGGCCCTCGTGCAGCAGTGCCTTGGCAGTGGTCCTCTTGTCATCCGGTAGGAAAGACAGGAGGGGTGACAGTTGCTCCCACAAGGCGTATTGGTACCTGGCCATACAAGCCGTATAGTTCGATGCCTTGGCACCGAGGGACCCCGCCGAATAGATCTTCCTCCCCATGGCATCGAGTTTCTTCCCCTCCTTGTCGGGGGGGGTAGAGTGCACCTTGCGTGACCTGGAGGAGGAGGAGACGATGGCCGAGTTTGGTTTAGGGTGTGTGAACAAAAATTCTGCCCCCGCCTCCTGGACCTTGTACATGTGGTCCAGTTTCCTTGAGGACACTGGTGCCGAAGACGGTTTCTTCCATGGGTCCTTGAGCGCTTGGAGCATGACTTTGGTCATAGGGAGAGAGACGGCTGGAGACGTGTCCCGCTGGACGATGTCAAAAACGCTATCATCCACTGTTGGCTTGGGTTGAGAGATGGGCAGGGAGATGGCCGCTGCCATTCTCTTGACCATTTCCGCATAGGAACGTAGGTCCTCAGAGGGCGAGACCGGGAGATCTTCCGACGTGTTGGGATCCGGTGAGGGCTCCCAGGATCTCTCCTCGTCGCTCTGCGTTGCCTTCTCGCGCTAACCCCTGGAGTGGCGGGGGTGCGGAGAGGAGAGGGAGGAACCTTTTTCAGTGGTTCGGTGCCGCTCAGAGCCGACACGTCGGGGGAAGGCAGAGGAGAGCGTGGTCGTTTTCGCTTCTCCTTGCTCTTCGCCTTCTTGGAGGATTCACGTCCCGGATCCTCTCTTCGTTTCTTCTGAGGCCGCTCGACCGACTCGTCGGGGGCCCGTTTTGCCGACTGTTGCTCCTTCTGTGGGGCATCGACCTGGGCCGCGTCGGCCGATGGGGCCTTCGGAGTTTGGGCGGTAGCCATTTTCGGTACCGATGCCGAGGACGACGCCGATTGAATCGGAGGACGAAGTGCCGAGGCCGTTAGCGCGGCCGAGAGTCTAGCCGCCCTGTTCTTTCTGGTCTGCTTCGAAAAGCGGAGGCAGTGCGGGCAGGCTTCCACGCGGTGTCCCTCGCCGAGGCAGAGCAGACACAGAGAATGGCCGTCGGGGGGGGCGATTTTCTTCCCGCAGGCCTGGCACCTCTTAAAGAACCCCCAACGGCTGTCCATAGACAGCGGTCGCTGGGGATGAGCTCTCAGAGTCCTCTGAGAGGAGGTAAAAAGAAAACTAGGGGCGAGAGGGGGGGGAAGTCCCGGAGGACAAAACGACCCCTGCCGCGGCCCGCACCCAAACAACAACGCACTTTTTTTTTTTTTTACTAACTAACTACAGAACTAACTAACTACTACACTACAGAAAACAATAAACAGGCTAATATTTACAGGAGGCTCAGGGAAAAAGGGTAGAAAAAACCCAAAGCTCACCGACCGGGAACACGAGGAAAAACGAAGCTCTTCGCGCAGCGGTCAGAAAGGAACTGGTGGGATTGCCGCGGTGGCGCCGTTGGGCGTGCGCAGTGGGGCGCTGGCGCATGCCCAGTGGCGCCGTCCGCGGAAATCTTTCCCGGGCTTTCTTACAGATACCGATCGGGGACCCGCGCAGGCGCAGTATCCCACAAGTGTGATGCACAGAGACCACGAAGAAGATCAACTGCAACCCCCAATCTTGCCTGGTAGCTGCTGCCCTTGGTAGGCTCTTCCCTTGCCTTAGTGACTGAAGCACTTGAAGGTTGGCCAGCATTTACAAGTCCTAGCTATCTACTTAGGAGAGGTGGACCTGGTATTCACCCCAGGCTTTGCCTTCAGCTGACATGCCAGGAAGGACTAGACAATGATCAAGAAGTAGAGCCTTGGGTTTACCATTTGCTGGGAACGGGTGCAGGGCAGGGTATTCAAGACAAGTAAGACATTTTTTTTAAAGATACAAAAATAGACCGAGGCTTGCAGAAGGCTGTGAAGGTCATAAAAATGTAAGAAAGCCATGTTGGATCAGGCCAATGGCCCATCCAGTCCAACACTCTCTCACATAGTGGCCAAAAAAAACAGGTGCCATCAGGAGATCCGCCAGTGGGGCCAGGACACTAGAAGCCCTCCCACTGTGCCCCCCCAAGCACCAAGAATACAGAGCATCACTGCCCCAGGCAGAGAGTTCCAACAATATGCTGTGGCTAATAGCCACTGATGGACCTCTGCTCCATATGCTTATCCAATTCCCTCCTGAAGCTGTCTATGCTTGTAGCCGCTGCCACTTCCTGTGGCAGTAAACTCCATGTGTTAATCACTCTTTGGGTGAAGAAGTACTACCTTTTATACATTCTAACCCGACTGTTCAGCAGTTTCATTGAGTGTCCATGAGTTCATGTATTGTGAGAAAGGAAGAAAAGTACTTATTTCTCTGCCTTCTCTATCCCATGCATTATCTTGTAAACCTCTGTCATGGGGAAATATTCCTTCATGGCTCCATTGGGCTCGCTCTCACACTTGCACAGAGAAGGCAGTGTAGACCTCTTCATAGAACAGAATCATAGAATCACAGAGTCGGTAGGGGCCATACAGGCCATCAACGCCCTGCTCAATGCAGGATCAGCCTAGAGCATCCCTGACAAGTGATTGTCCAGCCGCTGCTTAAAGACAGCTAAGGAGGGGGAGCTCACTACCTCCATGGTAGTCAATTCCACTGTTGAACAATTCTTACTGTAAAACAAGCTTCTGGTCCTTAATTTAAACTCATTATTGTGAGTCCTATCTTCTGCTTCCAACAGGAATAGCTCTCTGTCTTCCTCTGAGTGGTCCCAGAATCCAAATTGCTCCCGCTGGCACCACCAATGCAGCCAGTAGTTCACCTCCGCTATCGTCTTCTCCCTTCGTATTCCCCTTTCTATGACAGGCAGGATCAAAGAGAGCACCATCTGCGCCTCTTCACTCCCTCCCTCTTCACTCAACACCTCTTCACTGAGACCTGTACCTGCTGATCAACAGACAGGTTTGTCTGACCTTGTTATCAGCTGGAGAAGAGGGGAGCTGAGCTAGGTTAGCCCACCACCACCACCACCACCCTTTCTAGCAGGCTTAGTGCGGGTGGTTGCTGCTACACAGGTGAATACCTGGCTAGGGGAAAGATCTAATAATGAAAAGAGCTCAATCAGATCCATAAGAACATAAGAGAAGCCATATTGGATCAGGCCAATGGCCCATCCAGTCCAACACTCTGTGTTACACAGTGGCCAAAAAACCAATTGCCATCAGGAGGTCCACCAGTTGGGCATGGAAGCCCTCCCACTGCGCCAAAAATACAGAGCATCACTGCCCCAGACAGAGAGTTCCAATGATAACCTGTGGCTAATAGCCACTGATGGGCCTCTACTCCATATGCTTATCCAATCCCCTTTTGAAGCTGTCTATGCTTGTAGCCACCACCACCACATCCTGTTTGGGACCGGAAGATCCAGATGCTAACTGGCTGTTTGGGACCGGAAGAAGGATATGGGGAGGAGACTCCCTTGGAGGTGAGCAGCATCAGCTGAACTCTAGCAGCTGTACAACACAGGGGGAAGTGTGAGGTTGCCAACCTCCAGGTGGCATGCAGAGATCTCCCACAATTACAATTGATCTCCAGAGTGCAGAGGCCAGTTCCCCTGCAGAAAATGGCTGCTTCGTACGGCAGACTCTACGGCATTATATCCTGCTAAGGTCCCTGCTCTCTTCAAACCCCGCCCTCCCCAAGCTCCACCCCCAAAATCTCCAGTTATTTCCCAACCTAGACCTAATAACCCTAGATAATTGGGACAGGTGGTGGAAAGGAAGGCAAGCCGGCATTGGCAGTGCCGGATTTAGACCCAGGGTGTATTTAAACCAGGATATGGCCAGAGGCACAAGCCTTTTGTGTGCCAAAGAAGACTGCAGATTTATACCCTGCCCTTCTCTCTGAATCAGAGACTCAGAGCAGCTTACAATTTCCTGTATCTTCTCCCCCCACAACAGACACCCTGTGAGGTGGGTGGGGCTGAGAGGGCTCTCACAGCAGCTGCCCTTTCAAGCACAACTCTTGCAATAGTTATGGCTAACCCAAGGCCTTTCCAGCAGCTGCAAGTGGAGGAGTGGGGAATCAAACCCGGTTCTCCCAGATAAGAGAGCCATGGCTGACCCAAGGCCATTCCAGCAGGTGCAGGTGGAGGAGTGGAGAATCAAACCCGGTTCTCCCAGATAAGAGTCCACACACTTAACCACTACACCAAACTGGCACCAAAAGGCTCGTGGCTCACAACCTGGGGCCAGGGAATCTGGATTATTCTGGGATGTGCTCATTTTTTTTTGTTTGCATTATTTATTTAAACCTTATTACATAAATTGTCTGTTGTGGATTTTGGACATTTCTGTAAGCTACTTTGGGGGTCCCTTTGGGGAGAGGAAAGCTGAATAGAAAATCCCCTATTACAAAAATACTGTGACTGTGTAGAACAAAATCTGCCTTGGCTGGGTAGAGTTGTCCCTAAAGTTGCTGCAGGCACGATGCCACGAGGTTTATACGTTTCTGAGTCTGCAGAAGACAGCCCAGATGGGCACAGGACAAAATACAAGGGAGGAACAGTCTCCATGCAGATGAATGTTTTCGGATTCCGCCCAGGATCTTCAAAGCAAACCCCAAATAGTGATTAACTCTGCACTGTGGGAAAGAAATGACTAATTCAGAATTCCTCCTGTACTGATTAGCGTAGCCTCGAATCTGGCCCATGCTAATTATAAATCAATAGGAAGTAAAACAAATTGGGAGCTGTATAATGAGACCAATAGGATTTCCTTTGAAATGTGCGTTATTCTAATTAACGCTTCCTTCCTTCCTCTGCCCCCCTTTTTTTTCTTCTTTAAAAGACATGCTATAGAGAAAGGGAGGAGGCGTTCCGTTGCTGTTGTGGTGGCCAAAAGAAACGGTTTGCCCTTGATTTTATATCAGATGATGCTTCATCCTTTCCATTTGTCGCTATGATAAAATCTCAGCTCTTTGGAGGTGGACAGGCCGTCCCATTAAAATTGATGAGGCTGGCGCTCTCTGCCACATGTAGGCAAGTAGAGAGAACGTCTGTTGGGAGAGGCTGTACTTCGGTCACTGACTACCTGCTTTGCATGCCGAAGGTTCAGGTTCAGTCCCCACCATCTCCACTGAAAGAATCTCAGGCAGTAAACATCGGGAAAGCCCCTTCAGTCTATACAGGAAGCTGCCTTATATCAAGACAGAGAAGTGGTCTGTTAAGCCCAGCTTTGCTTGCTCTTACTGGAAGCAATAAGGAGGGGCGCAGAGTGGTAAGCTGCAGTACTGCAGTCCAAGCTCTCTGCTCACGACCTGCGTTTGATCCCAGCAGAAGCTGGGATCAGGTAGCCAGCTCAAGGTTCACTCAGCCTTCCATCCTTCCAAGGTCGGTAAAATGAGTACCCAGCTTGCTGGGGGGGGGGGGGGGAGTGTAGATGACTGAGGAAGGCAATGGCAAAACCACCCTGTAAAAAGTCTGCTGTGAAAACACTGTGATGAGACATCACCCCAGAGTCAGAAACGACTGGTGTTTGCACAGGGGACTACCTTTGCTGGAAGCAATACTCCTGTCTTGACCAATACCAGCTACCTGAGATCCTTTACCTAGAGATACCTGTGTGCAAAGCAAGTTCTCTGCCACTGAGCTACAAGCCTCCCTTCTCTGCCCAACACCCTGGAGAGCCATCATATCAGTATTTTATTTACAAAATTTGCATTCCACCTTTCTGCCCTCATCAGGTTCACCAAGGCAGCTATTGGCACATCATAAAAACAATTACAACTAGAACTACAATACAGATACACAGGAAAGAGCAATTAACACCTAGGACAGGAAGTCTTCTCCCACTGGCCAAAGACAGTGACAAAAGGATACAGATAAATCTCCCTAAAGAGAAAGTACAAATGTTGTGGTGCCACAACCAAAAAGGACCTCTCTCAGGATGCCACCCATTTAATCTCAGAAGGTGGGGGAACTCTAAGCTTGGCCTCAGAAGATGATGCTTGTGGTCAAGTAGGTTGGTAAGGGAGTAAGTGGTCATGATTCAATAGATAACAGGCCACGGTTCAGTGGCACAGCCTATTGTTTGCATGCAGTAGTTCCCAAGTTCAGTTTGTGAGATCTCCAGCTGAAGGACTTCAAAATGAAGGTGTTGGGGCTTTCTCTATGAGACTCAGGAGGAACATGGCCAGTCAAGGACACAGACAAATGCAATTAAAGATTTTTAAAAACTTAAATAAAGCTTTTAAAAATTAGAACTCGTTCTTAAAGGCGCTTTCTTTGTATCTCTCCTGTGTGATCCAGGGAACTGGGCAAAGGGTGCTCTGGCTCTTTCCTTCCTTCCCCAGAGGACCAGGAGGGAGAGGGGCCTCAGCCAATAGAAGGAAGAGAGGCTTGGCTCAGTAGCTCTGCTGTGCGGTTGAGAGAGCCTGGGAAAGCAAGCTCTCCCTCCCCAAGGGAGGAGCCTCAGTGAATGGAGAAAATAGAGGCTTTGCTCTGTAGCTCCTGTGATATTGAGCACGCCTGACAAAGCAACCTGTGATGCAGAAGGAAGCAAGAGAAAGGCAGAAGGAAGCAGATGACAGCCAGTTGCTCATAGGCCTGATAGGAGCCTTCCAGGGGCCTGATTCAGCCCCTGGGCCGCATGTTTGATACCCCTGTGTTAAACATTTAACTTATTACATCCACATCCAGCTTCTCCCAATGCAGCTCACATTAACAGAGAGAGAGACAAGCTTTGTCCTCGGGCTTTCAATCTAACAAGATAAAGGAAGGAAAAGCCAGGCAGCAGCCCTCCCCTGTACATGCCATTTCGTATGTTAACTAGCTAAATACGGACCCTAATCTGATATGGCCCTGCTGAGACTCATATATGTGGTGAAGTCACTGCACAAATGATAGCTGGATGCTCACATACAAGTGTCCTGTGACCCCTTTAGCTGTCTGGAAAGGAAACTGATGAAGGAGGGGAGATTAGGGGTAGTTGTGGGACTGGTAAAACAGCAGCAGGGCCTTCATTTTATAGAGATGAGATTCCGAAAGAAACAGGTGTGCATCCTGTAAGAAAAGGGAGATAGAATTCCCCTTATTTCCAAGAACTCTGCCTACCCAAGACCCTTAAGGAAAAGGTAAAGGTAGTCAGTCCCCTGTGCGAGTTGTTTCCAACCACATCACAACGTTTTCTTGGCAGGCTTTTTGTTATGGGGTGCTTTGCCATTGCCTTCCCCAGTCATTTACACTTTACTCCCAGCAAGCTAACACATCCATAAAGTAAATTCAACTTCACAATATTCACACTCAAAAAATCTTAATCCTAAACATGGGGGGGGGGGACCTTGGAATCTGTCCCACAGCTGACACAGTTTTACAAATCTAAAGCAAAGTAAGTCCAAATCTCTCTATACTTTGAGCAATAGCTCATTTTTAAAATGGCATTCTGAAATAAATAATGGGGTGGGGGAGTTTGCCCTCTGGCATTTAGTGCCTGGAGTAAACACAGCATGCTGCTTTATAGCGAGGCTGGCCATGTTACATTCAAACTCTTTGAAATGGACGTGCTACTGTGAGATTTTAAAAGCAATGATTCTTTATCATTTTATTAGCTGACACCTTTGACGCTGAATTGTCGTTGTGTCTTCAAATCTCTCTCTGCAACAGCTCAGGCCAGAAACTTGTTTTAACCATTTGTCCCACTCCTGGAAAGGCCAGAGCTAGGTGGATCCCCTGGATTCCCCATTGTTCCAACAAGACAGCCCTGGCAGGATAAGGAGCAGCCTACAGGCAGGAATGCTAAGGAAGCAAGGGAACTGTCCAGCCAAGGAATGAAACAGACTGCAAGGTCAGGTGGCTGAATCAGCAGGGGAGCTGTCCTGACAAACAGTCAGAATTAGCAATCAATGTTCACAACATGGAGTTCACTGGTTACAAGAGGGTGGGGACACAACCTATGAATCCGTCATGGTCATACACAGGAGTCATTTTGTAGAAAAAGAGGTAGCGGAGCTCATTAGCAAAACTCATTAGCATATGCCGCCCCCCCAGCCAAAAGCAATCCGATGCAAGAAAGGAGAGCCCCGGGTGAGTGAGGCCTGCTTGGGCTGGCTAAAGAGCACATCCAAGCAGGCCTCGCTTGCCCGGGGCTCTCCTAGGCCGCCCTCCCCAGTCAAAAGGCCAGCAAGGCACCCGCCACCCAAAATCGCATAAGACGTGGAGAAAGGGTGGTGCAGGCTTATCCAGTGGTTAATGAGGGCTGCTGGGCTTATCCAGTGGTTAATGAGGGCTGTTGGGCTTATCCAGTGGTTAATGAGGGCTGCTGGGGTGGCAAAGCTCCTGGTGGCTGGCTGCCCACTCTTCTAATCCAGGGACTGTTATGCAGCTATACCTACTATTCAATGGCCAAGCTAGGTGGGGAGGAAGAGGGGGAACTCTCAGAAAGGTTCAGGAGCTGTGCTCCTGTGAGTTCCTGCTAAATCTGAGGCCTAGTCATACATGATTTGCATGTTCTCTCTCTCCACATGTTTTTCCCACTGCAGATTGGGCAGTCAGTAAGCATGCAGGAAGAGTTTTAGTCTTCTCCTGTGCAGTTACCTCAAACAGAAACTGTACAGGAGGGAGCTGTGCGGTCATGCAGCCTCCAGCAGTAGGCCGAATAATTCCTGCTTTGGATCATTCCTGTTTGGGAAAACAGCACAGGATCAGGGGAGGCTGAAGCTATTTCTGCATGTACACAGCAGTATGACCCACAGCAGGAAGAAAGAAGAAATCATATACATCTAACGTTTCAGAGGTCTCCAGTCTATAAACGCTGTCTTGCGGAAACTGACCTTAAGGTACCAGAAGATATGCTGGATCAGTCAACTACTGTAGACCTGGCCCAATAGCCCCACCCCCTATTAGTGCACTAGTGAGACACTACTGTTCACACTGAAATCCAGGTCTCACCTCAAAAATTGATAGGACCCAGAAATTCCTGTGCTCTAAGGCAGGGGTCCCCAATCCCTGGACCAGGACCAGTTCATGGCCTGTAAGCAACCGGGCTGTGAGTTGTGTAATTATTTCATTAAGAAGACGACGACATTGGATTTATATCCCGCCCTCCACTCTGAATCTTAGAATCTCAGAATGGCTCACAATCTCCTTTATCTTCCTCACCCCCCACCCCAACAGACACCCTGTGAGGTAGGTGGGGCTGAGAGAGCTCTCACAGAAGCTGCCCTTTCAAAGACAGCTCTGCAAGAGCTATGACTAACCCAAGGCCATTCCAGCAGCTGCAAGTGAAGGAGGGGGAAATCAAACCCGTTTCTCCCAGATAAGAGTCCACTCGCTTAACCACCACACCAAACTAATAGAATACACAATTGTATCATCCCAAAACCATCGTGCCCGCCCCCCCCCCGGTCCGTGGGAAAATTGTCTTCCACAAAACTGGTCCCTAGTGCCAAAAAGGTTGGGGACCACAGCTCTAAGGGAAATGTTCTGCCAACTGACACGGGACTGCGCTTGGGCCTGCAGGCATCATTCATCCTGGAGTTGAACTCAGGGCGACCTGTACTGGGGAGTGTGAATTAAAGCACAGCATAGCGAATATGCATCAGGTCTTTGAATTCAGAAGGGTCAACTCAGGTATTTTCATTGGCTGATGTATTGAAGTCTCCCTGTCGTCCATGCAAAACAATATTCTTCTCGTTCTATAAGTTATTGGGGCCTCTTGTGGGGTCTCAGCATCACATCAAACTGAGATGCATGGGTTCCAGCAAGGGTACTCTCTTCTTGCAAGGATGTTCCATGTAAATATAAAAGTTTTGCTGGATCAGACCTGTAGTTCATCTAACCCAGCATCCTGTTTCACACAGGGGCCAACCAGTTGCCTGAGGGCCAACCATCAGGTTGCAATGGCCAAGGCTTTCCCCTGATCTTAGGGTGGATCCAGCTGTTGTGGATTTTAACTTTAAATCACTGTTTAGGATGTTTTGACAGGTTGCTTTTAAGTTCTCGTGTAAATCTCCAAGCATGCTTTTTTTACTGTTCCCACAAACTTACAGCTTCAGCCTTGAGGAAGATAACTTATGAGTCAATGGCTTTATGTTCAGAATAAATCCTGGAACAAACGGACACAGTTTGCAACCATTATTCTTTGGAATGCTCAGAGGTGTCTAACATCACCCCTTTAGAGAAAACAAATTTGATGGTTAAAGAAAGTCATTTGAGGCTTATGAAATTGGGTCTATATAAGACAGCAACCCCCTAAACCCTCCCACCCCAAATCTCTCAGATCGTGGATACAGTGAAACTATCTTACCTTTTCTGAAAAGGCTTGAAAATTTTAGAATTTGCATTTTATCTTTAAATGCAGGCTAGGTGGGAGAAGAGATCATGTATGCTTCTTGATTTATAATCCCATTTACATATGCTAGTGTCTTCTATATAATTGTGATTCTGGTTCATTTAACCTGTTCAAGGATAAACCAGAGTGATTTTAACAAAGTTCTTAAAAGAAAACATTGAGGGGTCATTGGTTGGGACATAACGTTTTAACCAAGATGAGGAATAAATAAACTTCTGACCTCTCTTTGGTTGGAAGACTGGTTCCTATACTCAATAGCCACTGGAGAGATTGATTATTCTTCACACAGCCTCATGGTTTAGGGGTTAATGCACTGCTTTAAAACAGTCAGGAGTCTTTTGGCTTCCATATGCCTGTTTTATGTAATGCCCCCCTCCACAGATGGGAGCAACTCCATAAAACATCCATGCTCCATGATGACATCCTCAAACTTCAGGAGTCTTCTTCTAATTTAAGGGGGCTCTTTGTCCTCTTAAATTTATTAAGGAAAACCTCTTGCATTTATTTGTTTACGAAATCTGTTATCTCACCTTCCTGCCCTCACAAGGGCCACCAAGATAGTGAACCATTTAAAACAAACATGATAAAATCACACATTGAAACCATTAAAATCAGCCCTCCGAACACACAATTAAAACAACTAGAAACAGAGCTAAAATACGTGCAATTAATAAAATTAATAACAGCAGCAATTAAAACAACAGTCAGGAAGGCGGAATCACTGAGGAAGGACAAATGAAATTTTAAAAGTCTTCACCCACACAGCAAAAGACAGCAACAGAAGGGGACAGATAAATCTCCCTGAAACCGAGTTCCAGAATTTTGGTGCCACAGCTGAGAAGGCCCTCTCCTGGATTGCCACCTGCCTGATCTCAGAAGATAGGAGCACCCCAAGCAGGGCTTCTGAAGATGACCAGAGTAGTCAGGCAGGTTCATAAGGGAGCGGTTTGGTGTAGTGGTTAAGAGTGCGGACTCTAATCTGGGCGAAACAGATTTGATTCCGCACTCCTTCACATGCAGCTGCTAGGTGATCTAGGGTCAGCCACAGTTCCCTCAGAGCTGTTCTCTCAAGAGCAGTTCTCTCAGAGTTCTCTCAGCCCCACCTTCCTCACAGGTTGTCTGTTGTGGGGAGAGGAAGCGAAGGAGATTGTATACTGCTCTGAGACTCTGAGCAAAGAGTGGGGTATAAATCGAATCTTCTCTTCCTCCAGGTATGCTGGTCCCAAAACATATGGGGGCTCTGAAAGTCAAAAGCAGCACCTTGAATAGTGCCCTGAAACAAAAAGGGAGCCAGTGCAGATGGGCCAGGACTGGAGTGGTATGGTCCCTATGACCCACTGTAGTCAAAGCAGAGGGAGGCTCACTGGAATGGTAAGACAGGAGTAGGATCCACCCCACTGCCTTCAAGCCATGGTATTCAGTCACCATGGCTAGTAGCCATTGATGGACTTACCCTCTGTCCGAACCCTTCCAAAAGGTGCTAGCAGCCACCACTGGCAGTCAATTCCACAATTTAATGACTCATGCAGTAAAGTAGTTTTGTCTTTCATCCTTCATGAAACTATTGCCTATTAACTTCACTGAGCGCCTCTGCTAAGTCTGGATCTGGGAAGTCACGGGACACAGCACTGTTTTAATGTGGTACAGACACAGATACAAGGTTTTACTATCCCTGGTAGCAAAGAGTAACATGGGAAACAGTTCTCTTTCCATCAGCAAAACAGATTTCAAGCCAGATTGTGGTGAAGCAGACTGTAGCTGAGGAACATGGCACAGAATTAGCAAAAGACCTCTCCTGCCCCCCCCCCATGAAACGGAATTCTAATGGAACATTTACTCTGATTTCACTAGTGTTCTATGCACAAGAAAGGGGTTCAGCCACCACCTCACAAACATGCAATTCCTCCCCTGCATTCTGAAGAGGTGTACTCCCGGCAGGACTGTACCACGTGCCTCTGCTGAACATATAGACCACTTTTCTTTCGTTACTACTGTAGCCTTCAATGCTCAAACAAATGTAAGGGAGAGCTGTCCAAGGATGGCAAGTTTCCCGGTTTCACAGACACTCGACATTGAATATTTTAACCAAAGAGGGGACAATATTGAGACAGTTTCCCCCGAAGCATATGCTGCAACAGAGCTCAATCCCTGGCCCCTTGCAAAACATTCTTCCACATTTGTAATACACCATTTCTTGAGGTCAATGCTAACATAATTAAATCCAGACTTCACACTTGTTTCTCAGCCCAGATCCGCCCCTCACCCCAACAGACTTGTCAGATAATCAGGGCCTACAGCTCTGCCATCTCCCCAAATACTTTTCCACAGCCAGTTAAAGACAAATTAACTGCTGAGACATGAGAACAGATTCATGCCGGGGTAACTGCTGTAAGACCAGCTCCATTTTATTACACTTTGTGCTTATACGTCTTATTACTCAGACAATGGCAAAGTCATAGTTAGGGCTTATGGTTTTCATTGTTAACAGAAGTCTTATTGGTGCAACTGAAGACTTTAAAAAAAAAAAAAAGGATGTGAATGAGACAGTTGGTTTTCCTGTGCCCTCCAAGACCCAATCCATTCACTCAGTACTGTTTTGAGTGGTTTTGTATTGCTAACTTGCTATGCAGCCTATTGCAGCCAATGTGTGTGATACAGCAAGGTGCACGAGATGCACACTGAAGCATCTTACTAGAATTCTGTGTTTCCTCTACAACTCTTCCCACTCCCACCTCTTTCCTGCTGTCCTAGTTTGGTGGACAGTGTAGGCTGACTGTTCCGAGGTTGGCAGTGTGGAAATGGTCTTCCCAAAGATGCAGACGCCTTGCACACAGCAGCGGGGCTGCAGAGCCTGTGTGAGCAGGGACAATAGTGAAGCAGGATCCTCATGGACAAGCAGGAACTGGGAACAGGAACGTCCACCCAAACACTGTGCTAGTGGCTGGAGGAGGAGGATCGGCTCCTTCCTGGCTAGGCACAAGTGCAAACTCTCAAACCAGCTGTCCAACTGGCATAGAGCAGTCTTGAATTCCATTGAGACATTAGGTTTCTCACCCCATGCCCTTCTGGATCTTGGGACAGACTGAGCAAAATCACTCATCAGCAAAGAATGATGGATAGAGAAAGACAAACTGATATTCTCAGTTCCCCTGGTTATTTTTCTCCAGCAAATACCAGATACGCTCCTGCAGCATATTTTCTTGAATCTAATAACTCTAGAAGGACATTTTCCCTAGCCAGAAGCAATGCTCCTTCTAAGCTGTGGAGTCTTGTGAGCAAAAATTCTGCTTTGTGAGCTACTAGCATTAAAGCTGTGAGTGAGTGATTTGGCTACTGCATAAATTAGTTTGCTCTGGGGTCATTTTTCCTGAGCTAAGACAAAAATGTGTGAGCTGAAGGTTTAAAAACTGTGAGCTAGATCACACTCTCAGCTTAAAGGGCACACTGGCCAGAAGTATGTCCCTTCTGTTCTCCGTATTGGAAGGGAAGTTTAAAAGGATTCCTTACATACTTAGGTTCTGCTCTTGACCCCTCCATGAAATAGATGCCCTGGAACATATATTTTTAAATGTTTGTATCATAGGGCAATCCATATGGAGATTATCTGCTGTTAGGAAGGTTTCCTGGCCCATCAAATAAAATTAAACTCGATTATCTCTTGTCCGACAAGAATCACCAGATAGCAAGGCAGGTAGCTAGATACTGTGCCCAGGTTCTTGAGGAACGTAAAACGTGTGTCAAATAGACCAAGTTTTAATCCTTTATCTTTTAACTAAATTTTATATTATGGCTGTTTTAGCCTTTTTCTTTACAGTCTCAGATACCCACTTACTGAATGTTACTGTTGGATGAACTTTATGTATTCAAATGCTTTATGCAAACTGATTGAGAGAGCTGGTTGTAACAATAAACTTGAACCCAAACACTGTTCTGCAATGGGTTCTGCAGGCTTGCATTGGAGGCCAGGATCCCTGTTCTTCCTGGAGTCCCGGTTAATGCCCCGGCTGCTGCCAAGACTATCAAAGGTTGGAATGAGGCAGGAGTTCAGCTGCCTGCTGTGCATTCCTTTACCAGGTCCATGTCTCTGTCTTGGTCCTCCTCCACTATTCGTTCCTAGTTATCTGGAGGTGTCTCTGGAGATTCAGGGTGTGAGCAGGTGGCTGAGCCACCTCCAGGTCAGTGGGAGGTGCCAACAGGTTGCTGGTCTTCTCAGGAGGCTCTTGGTCAATTGACTCTCTGCCAGTGGGGGCCAGGCCTGGCTGCTGAGGAAGGACTGGGAGGTCGGCCTGTGAAGCATTCAGAGTGTTGTGGGCCT
This sequence comes from Heteronotia binoei, assembly GCF_032191835.1. NCBI lineage: Eukaryota > Metazoa > Chordata > Lepidosauria > Squamata > Gekkonidae > Heteronotia > Heteronotia binoei. Next base: position 64,867,419 of record NC_083233.1, read on the forward strand.
CTCAGGACTCTCAAAGTACCTTGCCTGAGGTGTCTGTAATCAGCAGAGCTGGGGTGAGTCATAACCCCTGCTGAGCCTCCAGCTATTTCTCTTAAACATATAAACCTGGAACCACCAAGGGGATAGTAGCACACAGAAGAAGATATTAGATTTATATCCCGCCCTCCACTCCAAATCTCAGAGGCTCAGAGTGGCTCTCCTTTATCTTCCTCCCCCACAACAGAAACCCTGTGAGGTGGGTGAGTCTGAGAGAGCTCTCCCGGAAGCTGCCCTTTCAAGGCCAACTCTGTGAGAGCTATGGCTGACCCAAGGCTATTCCAGCAGCTGCAAGTGGAGGAGTGGGGAATCAAACCCAGTTCTCCCAGATAAGAGTCCACGCACTTAACCACTACACCAAACTGGCACACAGAGGAAAAGCAAGATGTTTCAAAGGGACCCTGACAGAAGGAGAAAGGGAATAAACATTCCTTCCCTCTGACAATTGTCTATTGCAAAACCATTCTCTGCCCTTAGGCATTTCTGAGGCCCACACATGGTCACTGGACAAACATTCATGGTGCTACAGTGTAATGTTCAGTTTGGTCCTGAGAAGGGAAATAAAGAGGGAAAAGACAGAAGGCAACCCAGGGTGGGGAGCGGGGAGAAGAGGCAGGGTTGGGAGAACTAGGGTGCCAACCTCCAGGTAGGGGCTGGAGATATCTCCCAGAAGCGCACTTGATCTTCAGACTACACAGATTGCTTATGCATTTATTTAAAACTGATTCTGTGAACTTAGGGGGAGGTATTTGTGAAGTTCCTGCATTGTGCAGGCAGTTGGACTAGATTACCCTGGGGATTCCTTCCAACTCTATGATTTTGTGATTCTATGAAAACACCTGTTTCACTTCTACTGGAGAAAATGGCTGCTTTGGCAGGTGGGCTGTTTGGCATAATACCCTACCGAAGTGCCTTCCCTCCCTAGACACCACCCTCAAATCTCCAAGTATTTCTGAACCCACTGTTGGCATCCCTAGGGAGAACAAAAGGTGAAAGCATTGAAGGAGGACAGGAAATCATTTCCCTCTGGCTCGATGGACTTAGAGGGACCATGTGCTGTCATCAAGAAAGGAGGCCCACAAACAGGGCAGGTTGATGGAGTGGGACAGAGAGAAAACATTAGCAGGCCAGAGAGGTCAAGGAGGTATGGAGGAGATTTGGTTTTTTATTGATTTGAAATGTGCTGCGGAAACCACTCAGAGCTAGGTGCTAATGTCAAGGCTCTTATTTGAAGAGGCTTGAAGGAGCCTTCTACAGATGAGGCTCTTCACCTTGCCGCAGCTTTAGGCAGCGAAGTTTTAATTGTCACCTTCGCCTCTTTAATATTCAACCCCGACTGCCCTCCGCAGAGTTAATCTATTCCGTAATGACTGGTCAAATACACCAGAGATGCTGAGCACGGCAAAGCAAGTCTGTCAAAAGAGTCCTGCTGCATTAACTGACACAGCCATTAAGAACAGAGCATGAATAATAAAAGTCAGAGCCACTGTCCTGCAAGGGCTGTGGAACCCATGCAAATCCAGAGAAAGACCTGCCAAAACCCCTGCTCTGCTGGGTACCTGCAGAGCAGAGACAGCTCAGCATTCCACAGCAGGTAAATAAAGACCTATTTATAGCATCTTCTTTTCATTGGATCAGCTGTTTTTCTTTGAAATGGGGGAAAGAAAACTGCAGCGTTTAGTACCATCTGCCACCTGGGCCAGCACATGGTTTGAAGAACATGGACAGAGAAAACTTCTTCCTTTCCCTTCAGAGCCAGTTTGGTGTAGTGGTTAAGTGTGCTGACTATTATCTGGGAGAACCAGATTTGATTCCCCACTCCTCCACCTGCAGCTGCTGGAATGGCCTTGGGTTAGCCATAGCTATCGCAGGAGTTGTCCTTGAAAGGGCAGCTGCTGTGAGAGCTCTCTCAGCCTCACCCACTTCACAGGGTGTCTGTTGTGAGAGGAGAAGATATAGGAAATTGTAAGCCACTCGGAGTCTCTGATTCTGAGAGAAGGGTGGGGTATAAATCTGCAGTCTTCTTCTTCATGCTAGAACTATGGGGCATCCTATGAAATGGACTGGCAGCTGATTCCAGATGATGGATGCTCTTTTTCCCAGCATACAGTTAACATATGGAACTCACAGCCATAGGATGCAGAGGAGAGGCATTAATGCAAACAGCTTTTTAAGGGGATCAGACAAATTCATGGTGGATTAAGTCTGTCTGTAGTCATCAGCTATGATGGCTAAATGGAACATCCATGTTCAGAACAAAGTTTAATTCTGAGTATAAGCTTTCCTATGCATTCACGCAAAAGCTTATATGCAGAATTAAGCTTTGGTTGTCTTAAAAGACACCACTGGACCCAAACTTTGTTCTATTGCTTCAAACCAACACAGCTACCCACCTGAATCTATAGCCATGGTCAGAGATAACATGCTTTTGAGTACCAATTATTCCAGAGCAATAAGGGGAAGATTTGCCATATATACTCTGCTTACAAGCCTTTCAAAGACATTTTGTTGGCCAATGTAGGAATCAAGAATCACAGAATTTGAAGGGGCCAAACAGTCCATCTAGTCCAACTCCCTGCTCAGTGCAGGAGCAGTCTAGAGTAGGGTTTCCCAAACTTTTTTCCCCCGTGGTCTGGGCAGAGGACGCTCAGGGAGTGATACAGAGACTACATGCCAGCCAGGAGTTTTCCCCATCCTCCTCTGATGTTTCCAAACATCAAAGAGGGACAGGGGAGAGCTTCTGGCCAGCGCACAGTCTCAGTATAGCTCCCTGATTGTCCTCCGGATGGAGAACAATCAGGGAGCGATATTGAGACTGCGCACGGGCCATGAGCTTTCCCCACCCTCTCTGATGTTTCCGAATCTTCTGGCCAGCGCTCAGTCTCTCTTGTGCTGTCTGAGTGTCCTCCACCTGGAGTGTCCTCCACCTGTCCTCCACATGCAGCGCCAAAGATAAATAGAGAGGGAAGGGGGCTGTTGGGCCACCCCTGGTGACCCAGAATTGAGGTTTGCGTGGCCCAGTACTGAGCCATGACCCTGCAAATGGGAAACGCTAATCTAGAGCATCCCTGGCAAGTGTTCGTCCAGCTGTTGCTTGAAGACTGCCAGTGAGGGGGAGCTCACCACCTCCCTTGGTAGCTGATTCCACTGTTGAACAACTCTGCCTGTAAAAAAAGTTTGCCTAATATCCATAAGAACATAAGAGAAGCCATGTTGGATCAGGCCAATGGCCCATCCAGTCCAACACTCTGTGTCACACAGCGGCCACAAAAGAAAAAAGTTACATCAGGAGGTCCATCAATGGGGTCAGGACACTAGAAGCCCTCCCACTGTTGCCCCTCCCAAGCACCAAGAATACAGAGCATCACTGCCCCAGACTGAGAATTTCAACAATACTCAGTGGCTAATAGCCACTGATGGACCTCTGCTCCATATGTTGATCCAAAAGTTCCAGCAGCCAGCTATTATTATCTAAACCAGAATGCTGGTTTAGATGAGACACTGGCTGCATCCAATGAGGTTCTGCTCATCACCTCATTCAAGGGCATATTCATCCTTATGCTACATGCATGCAAGTTGAGGGCCTCCATTCTCAAATCACCAAGGAGCATCTCTTTGCTGAAAGTGTACCCCTGCTGTTCCCATTTCTTTTAAAATCTGCTGCCCCAAACACCTGGGGATTAGTCATTTAAAAGACATCAAGATTCTCCACTAAAATATCCCAAATGTGAAAACTACCATCTCTACAATAAACAAAGAAAGAAGAGGTCATGTGGTTCCATGTGCAGTTCAAAGACTGCTGTAGACATAAGCACTTGGTTCTCTGTTATAATGGCTACTGACTGCAAACAGAATTCACTGCCACAGGAGGTGGTGGAGGCTACAAGCACAGCCAGCTTCAAGAGGGGATTGGATAAACATCTGGAACAGAGGTCCATCAGTGGCTATTAGCCACAGCGTGTTGTTGGAATTCTCTGTCTGGGGCAATGATGCTCTGTATTCTTGGTGCTGGGGGGGGGCACAGTGGGAGGGCTTCTAGTGTCCTGGCCCCACTGATGGACCTCCTGATGGTGCCTGGTTGTTGTTGTTTGTTTGTTTTGGCCACTGTGTGATACAGAGTGTTGAACTGGATGGGCCATTGGCCTGATCCAACATTGCTTCTCTTTTGTTCTTATGTTCTTATTAAAACTGAGGGCAGGGGGCTGTTTTAAACTCTAATATGTTGGAACTTTACTACACCTATAGATTAACGTACTAACACAAGAGACTAGGGATAGTGAGTTCACAGGTTCAACAGAATAAGAAAAGCAAGCAACACAAACTGCAAAGTTTAAATACAGCAAGGGCTTAAAAACAAAACAGGGGGTCCAATATTAAACTAAATCTAAATTTTCAAGCTAATGCTCATATTCTTTAGAGAAAGGGTCCCTCCCCCACAAGAAAACAAACGGTTATGTAACTTTGTAACTGCTGAGTCCCCTTTAATCCAAACCTAGAAGGGCTAAATTAACATTTGAAATTAAATTAGCATTTGAAGTAAAAGGCAGCCTGAGAAGAGAGGAGGACTGAGATGCTTCCTTTCAGCAAGATCTATTGATACTCAACCAGAGCAGGGGTGGCCATTAACTGCAGCTCCGGAACCACATGTGGCTCTTTCACATATATTGTGTGGCTCTCAAAGTCCCCAATGCCCAGGTGGCTGGCTTGGAGAAGGCATTTGTCTCTTTAAATCACTTCTCTAAATCAAGCCAGTCAATGGCTTGGAGAATGCATTTGAAGTTTAAGTTGCTTTCTTTCCAAATCTCCCTCCCCCCCCCCCCATTGATTTGCTTTCTTTCCACCTTTCTTTCATCCCTTCCTGTCTTGTGCCTCTCAAACATTTGACGTTAATTCTATGTGGCTCTTAGGTTAAGCAAGTTTGGCCACCCCTGAACCAGAGGCTGACACTCTCATTCTCCTTTAGTGGTCAGTTCCTAAATCAGTGTGATTGGCTCCAGTGGCCCAAGCTATTTACTTAGGAGTCGCACAAGCAGGCCCAGCTCTGTGGGGTAGCAGGCCCTGCTCCAGTGACAAAATGCCTGGAATGAGGGAATAAACAGGGAAGTTTAGCAGATGCGTGAGTTCAGCAGCAGGGCGAAGAAGCCAGGGCAGTAGTCTCTCCACATCGCTAGAAGGATAAGCACACTTTCCACAAACAAATCTACATCAACAGGAAGTTTTATTTTTTTAAAGAGGGATTTTAAAAACTCACAAATAATAAACAGGCAATTATAAAGGCAGAATACTAGCAATGGGTTGGGGGCTATCCAGTGTATTGTACTGAGTGTAATATGCATGATCAGGGGTGGAATTCTAGCAGAAGCTCCTTTGCATATTAGGCCATGCATCCCTGATGTAGCCAATCCTCCAAGAGTTTACAAAACTCTTTTTTGTAAGCTCTTGGAGGATTGGCTACATCAAGGGTGTGTGGCCTAATATGCAAAGCAGCTCCTGCTAGAATTCCACCCCCATGTATGATTATCTGTCAACTGGACAAAAGTCCTGCTTATGTGCTTGATGCAAGGAGCTCCTGGTTCTCAGTGAAGGAGTTCATAGCCTTGAGGCGAGGTGGCTGACCTGGAGAAGCAGAGACAGTCAGGCACACAGATAAGACTCTCAGAGATGTCCTACTCTGAAAATGGCAGCCCTGCTGCTGTCAGGGAGCATGAGGGTCGAGATGAAACAGGGCACTGTGCTGATGATAAGGGGAATGTGCCCTCAGAAGGGAACCCTTCTTCAGTTGGTTAGCAGGTATCCTTTCGCAACAAGGAATCATCCCTTGGGCAGAGGGCACGAAGGGAGTGGGGCTAATGATAGTTGAAGATTCAGTCCTTAGGCATGTAGGTAGATCAGTTGTAAACCCATGTTCTGACAGCATGGTGACTTGCCTGCCTGGTGCAAAGGTAGTGATATTATGCATGGTCAAGATAGGCTGGCAGGAGCCAGTGGTCATGGTACATGCTGTTACCAACGATGTGGGGAAATGTAGTCATGTGGTCCTGGAGGGAAAATTTAGGCTGCAAAGCAGGAGACTCAAGGCCAGGACTTCAAGGTAGCCTTCACAGAAATGCTACCTCCTCCATGTGCAGGGCCAGCTACACAGGCACAAATCAGGTGTCTCAATGTGTGGATGAGATAATGGTGTAGAGAGGAAAGGTTTAAATTTCTTAGGCATGGGACGCTTTTTGGAACAAGCAGGACTTGTACAAAAGAGATTGTCTCCACTTGTCCCAAGAAGGAACTAGACTGCTGGTGCTTAAAACTGGTGATTTAGAAGTTTTTAAGACGGAATGGAAAAAGTTTAGAAGATATGTAGAAATATATATTAATAGTGAAGGGTACCTTTAAATATTTGCATTTTAAGTAAATAACACCGGCGGGGGTCAAGTAACAGGGGGAGGGGTGGGTAGAAAGTAATATATGGGGTAGATAAAAGAAACTTTTTTTAAAAGATGTAAGATATAGATTTATTACCATATGTTACCAATAAAATTGTTTTAAACTTAAAACCAAAAAGGTAGCAGAGCTGTTTTTAAACTAAATCTTAGGGGGAATCCAACAGGAGATGAAATGTCTCTGGTTCAAGATAGCTGATCTCTAAGAGATGAAAGAGTAAATGTTACCGTTCTAGAGGGAAATGGATTAGGACTGGCCACTGAGAGGGTGACAAACAATATTGACTGCCTGACAGGATCTAGTGGCTGCAGGAGGAAGGTTGCTGGACTAACATGTCTGGGAAGTTATAGACGTTTATATACAAATGCTAGAAATGCCCAACATAAAATGGGGGAGCTAGAATGCTTAGTGTCAGAGGAGAACATAGACATTGTAGGCATTTCAGAAACTTGGTGGGATGAGGATAACCAGTGGGATGCAGTGGTTCCTGGAAAGAAATTACACTGGAAGGATAGGGAGGGAAGGATCAGAGGTGGAGTAACTCTGTATGTCAGAGGGTATAAGTCCAGTATGGTTGAGAATGTATGAGAAATAGATTCACTTACAGAAACGCTATGGGTGGAAATAGTGTGCCAAACTTAGCTTGGAAATTCACTGTCACCAGAGCTTTTTTTTTTTGGTAGCAGGAATTCCTTTGCCTACTAGATCACACACCCCTGCTGTAGCCAATCCTCCAAGAGCTGACAGGGCTCTTAGTGCAGGGCCTACTGTAAGCTCCAGAAGGACTGGCTACATCAGGGTGTGTGGCTTAATATGCAAAGGAGTTCTGGCTACAAAAAAATGCCCTGGTTATTACCAAACAGATCAAAGGTTTAAAAACAGCAAAAAAAAAAAATTAAGGAAAGCAGCTTGATTAAATAATTTTGTCATAGTATACAGATGAAGAGCCTTGCTGGATCAGTAGTCCATCTAGTCCAACATCCTGTCTTGCACAGTAGCCAACTAGTTCCTCTGGACACGCAACAACAGGGCATGGAGACCTTCCCCTGATGTCTCCTCCTGGCTCTGGAAATCAGAGGTTTAGTGCCTCTGAATCTGTAGGCTCCATATCTATCTATCTATCCATCTGTCTGTCTATACAAACACGCACAAATAAAAGCAGCAGATATGTTCTCCAGGACACTATTATCTAGTTCAGCTTTAAGAAAGCAATTCCTAGCATGAGGTACAAAGACATTTTCTCCAAGCCTTTCCCAATTTCTGTGGCAGTTGCCAGGTGCAGACACAAAGCAACCTGCAGACAATGCAGCAATTTATATGCTTGATTTGCTCAATTAAGAAATCATTTGCATAATATACAAATTAGGTTGTCTGGATTTGGGGGGACAACCCTTCCCAAACCTGCAGCCTGAAACGTCTGCAACCCAGACACATGTTTATTATCTCCATGAGAACAAGGTCTGTATCTCCTTTCCGAATGCATTCTCTGCAAATATGCAACCAGGGAATGGGAAGAGAACCCCAGGGCTGCGAGAAGCTCTTGAGAGAACTCAAGCATGACATGCAAATGTTCTCCGGATCAGGAGATTCAGCCAGCAGATCCACATTAATGAGCAGGAAGGCATTTACAAAATGCCCAGCTGTATTCCGGAGGTTCATTTGCAGGCCTTTGCAAAACTTCTCAGACCTTCCTTCCCGTTTCAGCATGCAAAGGGCGAGGGCCGCTTCACAAGTTAAAAAGAAGAACTCCATCACCCATTTTAAGCAGCACCGACTCTGTCAGGAGGCACCTACCGTCACAGTTGCTTTTCATCTAAAAAATATCTCTTCAGATTCTGAAGGCAGCGTACATATGTATGGGAGATGTGGTACCTGCTATGTGAAAATCTGAAAACTTTAAATATTCATGAGATGCCTCGCTTTTATCTTCCGCTCATGCTTCCTTGAAGGCTGACTCTTAAAAAATAAATACAAATCCAGAGTTTTTTCGGAGAGCTTTCTTCTGGAACTTCTTTTAAGCATTTAACTAGAACAGGTGCCTTCCGAAAGATGGCAGATTGACAGTTTCCACCTTGAAGATCTGTGTCTCTGCTTCAGAACGCATTATTCATCTCTCCTTTTCATTCTGTCCTTCCTCCGAGGAGCCCAGGGCAGCAGCGTACATGATTCTCCCATCCTCCTCCATTTCGCTCTCACAGCAATTCTGTGAGGTAAACTAGACTGAGAGATGGTGAGTTGGATTCTGCAGATTTTTTCCTACTGACAGCAGGTCTTTCCCTCAGCAGAAGAAGCCTTTCCCCCCATTGCAAGAGGTGGAAATCTATGACTTAGCAGCCATGTGACAGGAAGAGGAGGAGACAGAGACTCTGAATCTTCCTGGACTGAGTTGGAATCCTCTCAACCACTGAGTGATTTTTCCTCAAGGTTCTGCTGCTCCTCTCAGAGTGCATACAAAGAGGAGGAAGAGGAGATGGGGCATCCCTGCCCTCTGTACATTCCCATAAGAAGCAGGTCCTTAAAAAAAAAAAAACCCTCCCGCCAAATTGCAGCTCTGTAAGAGTTGAAGCCCACCTGTGGGTCCCAACCCATGAGGTGAAGATCTAGACTAGGTTGGGAAATAGTAACAGGCCAAAGATTGCCCATTGAGGTTCACAGCAGAAAGTCATATGCTCAGACCCTTTGCTGAACAAAGTCCAAACTCACATTGGTGTTCTCTTTTTTCATGTGCTCTCTGCTGGTCTGACCCATCTGGGAAGATCTCCTCCCCTTGTCCTTGAACAAGGAGTCCAGATTACCAACCTCTGGGTAGCCATGGCCAGCTGCTAGGGATTCTCTAATGCAGGGGTGTCAAACTCATTTGTTCTGAGGGCCAGACCTGACATAAATGAGACTTTGTCAGGCCAGGCCATGAGCATCATAACATGTAATGCCAGTTATAAAGGACATAAACACAAAGATTTTTAAAAACTTAAAATAAAACATGCTTAAAACATTACCACTCGTTGATCTTAAAGGTGCTTTCTTTGTATTTCTCCTGTGCAATCCAGGGAACTGGGCAAAGAAAGCTTTGGCTCTTTCCTTCCCCAGGGGACGAGCCTCAGCCAATAGAAAACAGGCTTGGCTCAGTAGCTCTGCTGTGTGATTAAGAGAGCCCGGCCAAGCAAGCTGTCCCTCCCACCTTCCTCCCCAAGGGAGGAGCCTCAGCCAATGGAGAAACTAGGGGCTTTGCTCTGTAGCTCCTGTGCTATTGAGCAACTCTGGCAAAGCATGCTGAGACACAGAAGGAAGCAAGAGAGAGGGAGAAGGAAGCAGATGACAGCCAGTTGCTCGCGGGCCTGTTTGGGGAGGGACGGTGGCTCAGTGGTAGAGCATCTGCTTGGGAAGCAGAAGGTCCCAGGTTCAATCCCCGGCATCTCCCAAAAAGGGTCCAGGCAAATAGGCGTGAAAAACCTCAGCTTGAGACCCTGGAGAGCCGCTGCCAGTCTGAGAAGACAATACTGACTTTGATGGACCAAAGGTCTGATTCAGTATAAGGCAGCTTCATATGTTCATAGAAGCCTTCCATGGACCGAATGGGACCCCCGGGCCGCATGTTTGACACACCTGCTCTAATGCAACATAGGCAGGCTGCTATCTTCTCAGTGGCATCATAAGATGGTGACTGGATGCTGCTGAGGCCAGTTCCTAATCAAGCAGATTAGCACAGGACCAGGCAGCGTAGCAAGGCCCCAGCTCAACCATGTCTTCAGCCCCCGAGGCAGCTCCAAGGCTGAAGGCAACAGCAGTGCTGGGCCCCTGTTGCTGGCCTGGTTACAGATGGTGGCAGCACCACTCAGTCCAGGGAGGGAGGTTCATCTTAATGGCAGCACTAAAGCTAAGCTTAGGGGTCTGGTTCCTGGGGACATTGGTCCCCATTATTTCCCCCAGTGGTTCCTGGCAAGTTTGGCGGACTCACAGTTGCTGCCACTGGTAAGGCTGGGTGGGGGTCCATACCCAGGAAAGTCTTTTTACCAGGCCAGTAGCCTCTGGGGACCCTGCTCCCTGAGTTCCAGCCAAGCCCCCCCCCCCAACCCATCTGAGTAGGACAGGAGAAGACTGCAGATTTATACCCCGCCCTTCTCTCTGAATCAGTCTCAGGGTGACTCACAATCTCCTTTACCATCCTCTCCCACAACAGACACCCTGTGAGGTGGGTGGGGCTGAGAGAGCTCTCCCAGAAGCTGCCCTTTCAAGGACAACTCCAGGGAGAGCTATGGCTGACCCAAAGCTATTCTAGCAGCTGCAAGTGGAGGAGTGGGGAATCAAACCCGGTTCTCCCAGATAAGAGTCTGCGCACTTAACCACTACACCAAACTGAGAGGTGGCTGCAGCGGGTCTTCCTACTTATCACAGCTGGCTTTCAAGTCAGCTGCAAAAGCACAAAGACCCAGCCCCTTGGCCCGTTAAAAGCCCAGGCAATTGAGAAGAGAAGATAAAAAGTCAGTCTTTGGAGAGGAAAGAGGGCCAGAGGGTGGTGCGGAGGAGCCGGGGGGGGGCACTTTTTAATTTTGCCAGCCCCCCCATTTCCCCAATGCCCCCTGACTGGAAAAATCTTTGCTGTGGGCCTGCTTTTTACCTAGAATTTTAGTTAGGGGTGTGTGTGTTTTAAAAAAATCTTATTGGCATTTTAAACGGTCTGTTTCGACTTTATGGACAGTTTTTATGTTGTTTACGTCCAGCGGCTTATTTTTTTAAAAACTGTTTTTATATTGTTACCTCATTTTAATTGCAAGCTGTCTGGCGCAGGGTTTTTATAGGCAGCACAAAGCTAACCTAAATAAATAAATAATGTTCCACATTGTTGCAGAACCACAAGACTGCAATGAAGTTATCTTGCATGAGCTACGTCCCTCCCCTGGAATTCAGCTCGCAGAAGCATAGAAGAGAAGCCAGCCTCAGATTTTCTCATTGTTTAAGTGAAATGTTAAAAATGGTACCATGGATTCCATGCACTGGGCAGAAAGGGAGAGTGGCATAAATATAGGCAGCCTGTGGACAACATTTAAGATTGAAGAGAAGGGAAAGGGGGAAGAGAGTTTCAATAAGATTGCCATGAGGAGCAGAACAGACAAGGATGGAAGGAGGGAGAAATCAGTTGTTATTTCTCATGCCTTTTATAGTCAGATAAACCAAGTACAAAATGAAAAGCACCATACCCATGTCAAGTATAACGGCTATACACATGCAAAGGATTAAATGTGTGACTTTTAGGATTAAATGTCTGACTTTTGGTAAAGCAAAACAGAGGTAGAAGCAAAGGCTACAAAATGATGCCATCTCTTCTTCAGGGCACATCACATGATTAACTCTACTTGCACAATGTGCATCAAACTTGATGTGGTGTGTGCAGGGCTTTTTTTGTAGCAGGGACTCCTTAGGCCACATCCCCCCTGATGTAGCCAATCCTCCTGGAGCTTACAGTAGGCCCTGTACTAAAAGCCCTGTAAGCTCTTGGAAGATTGGCCGCATCAGGGGTGTGTGGTCTTATATGCAAAGGAGTTCCTGCTACAAAAAAAGCTCTGGTGTGTACATATTTGGTATTCAGGTATACAAACCTGAATCCATACAACCAAAGGAGAGCTGGATCAGAGAAGGAGTGGTCAGAGAGCTGAGAGGAGAACCGAAGGGGACAGCGTCTTGAGGGGGCACAAGTAATTAAGCTCTGAACATTTCACAGCATAAATGTGCTACTAAAGAGATAAGTTCACACAGTGCAGCTGGCCACCCACAGGTCCCTGCTGCAAAACAGTATTGGATTTCACGATCAGATTGTTCCACCTCCATTTAGGAGGTGAGCAGTGGGAGCAAATTTACTTTTCCAGGATCAGAAGCTAGAGATAAGTTTGTTTGTTTTTTTAAAGAAAGGTTGCTCCTTCAGTAGTTTGAATCTCCTTATCACACTCGCTTAAACAACGCACAAATCAAATAACTAGGAAATGTCAGAACGGCACCGATAGGCACCATTCTCTCCAAGTGTTATTTAATTATTCTGATTTATGTTGGCTGTCAGCTATCAAGCCAAAATGATAAACACACTAAACATTTTTGTTCCTGTAATAATATTTTGTTCTCTACCTATTCATGGCACATAAACTATTAATAGCTACAGCACTGTGCGCAGACCGGCAGTTCATGCAAATATGATTTATCAAAAGCCCTTTAATATCTCAGGAAGGGTAAAGAGCCAGGTGGATTCCCCCCCCCTTCCCAATACAAACTCTTCCCAGATTGCCATTTCCCTGGTGAAAAGAGAAACAGGATAGATGAAGCTGTTTCATATCACTGGGCCTACAATATTTGCTGTAGGAACCAATTGATTATTCCAAAGGAACCTTCTACTCTGTCTAAGATTAATCATTTTGGATTGACCTGCAGTGATTTTCTTGACAAGGTACACAAGTCAGAAATATTGTAAACTGCTTTTGCAGATTTGGAGGGGGAGAATTTCAGGTCACGAATCAACAAAAATCTAGCCCACCTGTAGCATAATCTTCCCTGAAGACTGCAGCCTGAAGTGGAACACACCACCAAGAGATCTGTTGCATGAGTCTGCAGACTGTACTACACTGATGCTCAGAGATCAATGAGGCCCACACCATGATCTACATTTCTTAAGGGCTTTTGGCTTTATCTGCTGTGCTTTCTGGAAATCTGTCAATATTATCACTTTATTCTTCTCTCTAGGGAGAAAAACTAACCAGGGAAGGCTATGTTATCGCCAGTTGCAGCTGCTGAGAATGGTCACCGTGCTTATCTCATATACTTCTGAGTTTTTGCATAAGAAGCAGCATAAGGTTAGAAGTGCCCTGCTGGATCAGACTAGTGGTCCATGTAGTCCAGCATCCTGTTTCATAAACAGACCAAGCAGCTGGGGGAGGGAGCAACAAACAGGCCCCTCAAAGGCCAATACCTTCCCTGATGCTGCCACTTAACACTGGATTTTAGAGGGTTACATCCTCTGGCTATGAAGGTTATTTTTAGTTGCTATGGCTAGTAATTAATGGACCTCCTCTATGACTCTGTGAATTTCATCTTCTATTACACCTCCTGCATCTTTCTTGCATTTCACAGTCTTTAAACCCCCACATTTCACCACTCTTTTTTTGCCGTATCTGTGTGCATTGGTTTATATGTTTTCTTTATATATAATCATAACCATCACACACAAACTTAATTTGGATTCGGTTCAGGAAGCTGATTAAATGCAGCTCTCAGCTACAAAAGCTTAAAAACCTATTAATCCTGAAGCTGATTCTCTTTTTGTTGCTGCTGTTGTTTTCTCCTTAGACTTCCCCAACCTGATTTCTCCATCTTGCCAGTTCCAAAATTCTCTCTGCACTAGCTCTGCAGAAGTAGAATATGGCCCTTCTAGTGACTAAGATGGAGCAGAATTGTTCTCTCTAGCTTCAAAGGGCAAGATGACAATTAACAGAAAAGAAAGTACATGGAAAGATATTTCAGCTAAATATTAAGAGAAGTTTCCTAGAAGCAGGTCATAGATTCAGCAGGAGCTCACAGGAGCACAGCTCCTGAACCTTATGGAGGGTTCACCCTCCTTCTCCCCACCTTGTCCATTGAATAGTAGGTGCAGCTGCATAACAATCGCTGGATGAGCTCCACCACCTATTTTTCTACAAAGTGACCCCTGCCTAGAAGATAGAGCTCTTCAACAGCAGACAGACTCCTGTAGGAGGTGGAAAACCCTTCTTCATTGGAGGTCTTCAAAGAGAAGATGGATGGCCCAGAATAGTAGACCGTTATGTGAATATACCCTTCTCTCTATTCCAGCAGGGTATGAGCTGAGATACACATTAGGGAAAGTTCTAGGTGAATAAAACAACCTAGCAAATAAGTCCAGAAAAGTCACTAGTCAACAAAATGATGCACTAGCCTGCCTATACATCCCTCTGTGAGTCATTAGCAATATTTTGGCAGTTCAAATTTTTTTTTTTAAAAAAAAAAACAAGCCTCTTGCAGTTTACCAAGGCTCCTGCAGCTGAAGGTGACTTACACTATCAGACTACTGGCCAATCCAGCTCAGCATTCTCTGCTCTAAAGGGCAGTGACATTGCCAGGTTTAAGAAAGGGGTTTTGCCATCAGAGAATCTTTTTGAGCCTGTGACAGTCAGGGGCTGAATCTCAGCATCAAAAGCATGTCTTGGGCTACAGCCACGCCCCTACCTGGGCTACCTAGAAGCAATTTTATACTCATAGGACAGGCCTGGGAAAAACTTGGGTGGGGTGCACTTGGGATGGGAAGAAAAGCAAAAAGCCCAAAACCAGTCCACAGGATGCCAGGTTCTGATTTCTACCTGAAGCACCGTTTGTATATTTATAACCTCTTTTCTCAGCAATGTTAATTCCCTTTCCTAAAGACATCCAATGCGCATTAACCTTGCATTTAGCTGAAGGAAGGTTCACTATTATGTAAACTAACTTGAACTTTCCTGTCATCTGAAGATAATTTCCCAGGCAGAAGCAGCTCCTGTCTGCAGAGGTCCAGGCACATAACAGTAGCACAACTTGGCTTGGTAGCTAATTTCCTAGATTTTTTTTTTTCAGGAAAGAAAGAAAACTGGAAGCTCTCTTGCAAAAGTCTTCTTGAGTTACTTTTAGATGTTGCACGCTCTACTCAGTTCAGATTGCAATTAAAATCAAGTTCTCAGGGGGTTTTTTTGGGGGGGGGGGGATTATAGGAAAATTGAACAGAAGCTTGCTTAATATTGTTAGCATCAAGTTTTTGTTTCCTGCAATGTTCACATTACTTTAAAACAAAGCCTTGGTATTTACCTTATCCTGGAAATGTGGAAATTGCAAGCATTCTACCCCTCCTCATGGAAGTGGAAAGTGCCATCAAGTTGCAGACAATTTACGCAGACCGCCCCCCCCAGGTTTTTCAGGAGGTGGTTTGCCCTGGCACTATGTAGCAACTTGGGGTGTGCATTTGGTATAAAGCAAACTGAATAAATACCTGAAAAATACCTTATTGGTATTTTAAGTGGTATTTATTTAGCCAAATGCAGATTCAGCTAAATATAGCTGTGCCCGAATAAAAGCCAATAAATATTTGGCAACCAATATAGCCGTGCTCGAATAAAAGCTAATATTATTTCCCACACACACACACAGCTTGGCAAAGGCATTTAAATAGACTACAGTCTATTTAAATGCCTTCTGAGTTCACTCACCCAGTTGTGCTGCTGCTGCAGCACAGGCCAGCTTGGAGAAGGAATTTAAAGAGACCTGCAATTGTCCAATAAACTATGGAGAGGGGTTTTTTTCTCCTCGGAAAGTTGAGGATATATTATATAATAGGGCCATCACAGTCCCTGGTATGCAGCTCATTTTTAGAAGAAGGATTTTGCAGTTTTTCTATGGTGCTTCTCAAGCATGCAAAACCAGTTTGAACATAGAAAGCACAAGAAGTCATTTTGTAGAAAAATAGGTGGTGGAGCTCATCCAGGGATTGTTATGCAGCTGCACATACTATTCAATGGACAAGGAGATGGAACTCTCAGAAAGGTTCAGGAGCTGTGCTCCTGTGAGCTCCCACTGAATCTGAGACCTGGATAGCACTATGACAAAAAAAAAAAGGTCTCAACAACATGGTTACATCAAACTGTCTTCATCCCTCTGAAAAATGATGGTCTTCCCAACGAAACCTTTCAAAGAACTGTTCAGTTTGAGAAGGTACTGAAAACTGTTTGCAATTCCAAACCCCAGCACAGAAGTATCTAGCCTTCCATGGTTAGGAACCATGATAAGTCAAAAGGTATATGAATAGTGCAATGTAATTGTCATTAGCATACTGGTGTATTGATGAGTTCTTGCAAGTACAATATTCAGGTCCTTGATTAAAGATATTTTCCTTTAAAGCCCTAAACAGCTTAGGACCACAACATGTGAGCAACCAGCTGCCTGTGCTTTGCAATTTATTGATGGTATCCTGCTCTAGGTGGTAACATTAACAGAAACACAGGGCAGGGTCTTTTCTGTTGTGGCCCCCAGTGTGTGGAATTCCTTCCTTCAGGTGTTTCACCATGCCCCCTTGATTCCTGACCTTCCCAAAATCTGTTAAAGATATCTTAGTCCCAGGGCTTTTTTGTAGAAAAAGCCCAGCAGGAGCTCATTTGCATATTAGGCCACGCCCCCTGATGTCACCATTGTTTCACACAGGGCCTTTTTGTAGAAAAAGCCCAGCAGGAACTCATTTGCAAATTAGACTTTGCATACCCCCTGATGCAAAGCCAGATGGAACTGCATTCCTGCTCAAAAAAAGCTCTGCTTATCCCACTCGTGAAGTCTGCTTGGGTCAATTAGAGTTTTCTCAGAACTCTCAGCCCCACCTACCTTACAAGGTGCCTACTGTGGGGAGAGAAGAGAATGTGATTGTAAGCCACACTGAGACTCGTTAAGGCAGAGAAAAGCATAGTGTATAAACCTGCTCTTCTTCTTCCAGTGGGCATCTTACATTTCCTTCCTTCGACTTGCAGTTTTAATCTGCATGATTGATGTTAATAATAATAATAAATTTTATTTATATCCCGCCCTCCCCGCCGAAGCAGGCTCAGGGCGGCTAACAGGACATGGTATATACCATGATATTGTATAAAAACAATTATAAAATACAATTAATAAATACATTTAAAAAACAGTTACATAAAATTTAAAACTACAATAAATTAAGGTGCTATATTCAATGGGTGTATTCCGATGGCTAGATGTCACTTTCAGGGTTCCTTATAAGCTTGCAGAAAGAGGGTGGTTTTGCAAGCCCTGCGGAACTGATTAAAGTCCCGCAGGGCTCGCACTTCCTCCGGTAGTTGATTCCACCAGTGGAGGGCCATTATAGAGAAGGCCTGCTCCCTCGTTACTTTCAGTTTGGCCTCCTTTGGTCCAGGGATCCTTAAGAGACTTTGGGAGCTAGATCTTAGTGCTCTCTGGGGAACATGTGGAGAGAGGCGGTCCCTAAGGTAGGCAGGTCCTCGGCCATATAGGGCTTTAAAGGTGATAACCAGCACCTTGTAGTGAACTCGGAATATAATTGGAAGCCAGTGCAGTTCCTTCAGCCCAGGCCGCACGTGTTCCCACCGAGGTAGTCCCAGAAGCAGCCTGGCCGCCGCATTCTGCACTAGCTGCAACTTCCGAGTTCGGCACAGGGGCAGCCCCATGTAGAGGGCATTACAGTAGTCTAGTCTCAAGGTGACCGTTGCATGGATCACTGTTGCTAGGTCGCTACGTTCTAGGAAGGGGGCCAACTGTCTCGCCCTTCTAAGATGGAAGAAGGCGGATTTAGCAGTGGCTGCTATCTGTGCCTCCATTGTCAGGGAGGGCTCCAGTAGCACTCCCAGGCTCTTGACCCTGCGCACTGGTATCAGTGACGCACCGTCAAAGGCCGGTAGGGAGATCTCCCCTCCCAGCCCGCAGCGACCCACGCAAAGGACCTCTGTCTTCACTGGGTTCAGCTTCAGCCCACTCAGCCTGATCCAATCTGCCACGGCCTGCAACGCCCAGTCCAAATTTATAGGGGTGTCGGTGGTCCGGCCGCCCATCAATAGATAGAGCTGAGTGTCATCAGCGTACTGATGGCAACCCAGCCCATGTCTCCGGGCAATCTGGGCAAGGGGGCGCATAAAGATATTAAACAACATTGGGGAGAGAACTGCCCCCTGAGGCACCCCACAATTAAGTAGGTGTCTCCGGGACATCTCTCCTCCAACCGCCACCCTTTGTCCCTGACCTTCAAGGAAGGAGGAAAGCCACTGTAAGGCTAACCCCCGGATTCCTGTGTCGGCGAGGTGGCGGGTCAGCAGCTGATGATCGACCATATGATCGATAGGTCTAGCAACAGCAATACCGCCGAGCCGCCTCGATCCAGATGTCGCCGTAGGTCATCCATGAGGGCGACCAACACCGTCTCCACCCCGTGGCCCGGACAGAAGCCAGACTGATATGGATCCAGGGTGGAAGTGTCATCCAGAAAGCTCTGCAACTGCAACGCCACAGCCCTCTCGATAATTTTGCCCCAAAAGGGCAAATGTTAATTGCTGAATGCACCTCTTTTTCATTGGTTTTTATGCACATCAAAACAATTTTTATGAACTTTTTGCTGCTATTCTGAAGTACTGTTTCAAACCAATTTTTATTTATATTTTGTTTACAAATGGACTCAGGGCAGCTAACAACAGTCAAAATTACATATTGAATCAGTAAAACAGTATAACGTTAAAACTATAAAATTATAAACATTACATACTGGTGCTATTCACAACCTCTTATGGTGGTTCATGATTTCTTCAGTAAGGCAATTCAATTTTTGTTAGTTTCTTAGATGGTCTGTCTGCCAGTGGTCTTTGTGTGTTTAGGTTTCATGTTCATGTATTTTCAGATGTTTATGTTGCAAAGCTGCCTTGACTATTTTAAAGGCAGGAAAGTGGAATACAAAGTTCTTAAATAAATAAGGTAAATGGGGGCAGCTCATACCCCTCAGAACTAATCCTGCTGAATGCTTCAGAAGGTAACAATGCTCTAGAAGGCATCTTCATAATTAAGAGGGATCAGAAACTCAAAGTCCATAAATAATCATGGTGCTGAGAAACATTCCAGTGAAGTACATCAGAGTGCTTCTACTGATATTTGCGAGGCAAGGGGGTTGGAGAACACGCAATTTAACACCTACGCTAGCCTGTTATCCCCAACTCTTCACTCCCTCATTGCATTTTTCAAAACCAACTTTCCAAGGAGAATTGGCTGAAAATCCTTCTCTTGGAAATTCCTGTGGTGTACTTATGTCTGGTTGGGCACCATTAAGTATTCTGCCAAGCTAAGCAAAAAGAATCCCGGTCATTTGGACTAGATGCTATTGCAGAATCACAAACACCAAGGGGGGGGGGGAGGGTGTATGTTTGTGTGTGTGTGTTTGCTGCCCCTGAAGGGTTTGGAAATACCCATCAGCATTCCACTGCAATGAGCTATGTATTACAGAGTGAACAAAGGAGGTGGTGAAGAGGGCAGGGGGAGACATGTTCCTGACCACGTACAGCTTTCAGAATACAGCTGTAGGTACAAAACAGACCTCTCAGTTCAAGAGCTTTTCATAAATACAGTTCTCAATATATTTAAATAGTGAAATAGATGGCTTTAGCTAATTGCATAAAAACAGTGAAGCTGGCAGTGCCATCCAAAGCAAAGTTATGCCCTCTAAACCCATTGGCTTCAATGGATTTAGAAAAGTATGTGTCTCTGTAGACCAATCACAAACAGGAAAGGGGGCTTCTAAATACACCTTAGAACAGGGGTCCCCAACCACCGGGCCGTGGACCGGTACCGGTCCATGGCCTGCCAGCAACCAGGCTGCAGAGCAAGGCAGAGGCGCCTCCCCCACCCACCCAGGACCCAGGTGGACAAAAGAGGCAGTGTGGCCTTGCTCCAAGGCAGGAAGGCAGCCTCAGAAGGAGGCAGAGCAGCTCCACTGCCCCTTCAGCCCACTCCCCACTCAGCACCCGATCAGCTGGCCAATGGGGGTCTTTAAATAGGAAGAGAAGGCAGATTGGCCTTCTACCAGCTGGCCACCTAGTGGGGAGGCAGCAGAAACAGCCCCAGTCTCCTCCCAATTTAAAGACCCCCATGGGGGCAGGGATGGAGTGCAAGGGGGGGCAGCCTGGGGCAGCAAGAAACCCAGCACTGCCCCCTCTACTGGTCTGTGGAAAAATTGTTTTCCATGAAACCGGTCCCTGATGTCAAAAAGGTTGGAAGCCACTGCCTTAGAAAACTCTCCAAATATGCAACAAAATATGAGCTTGTAAATTAACATAAAAGGAAAAAAAAACCCAAACACAGCCTGAGGAGGCCTCAATATGTTCCTGGGGATGTGGAATGTTGAGGGCCATTAAGAGTCAGTCACAGAAAAAAAAAAAGAAGGGATCAGAAATTAGGCTGCTCAAAGCCCTTGAAAACAAACAGAATTGTGGAGGGGGGGGGGGGGTTTAAAGGCAGGGACGGACTTTCCAGCCTGCTTCCCCTGCACAAATGTACCTTAGCCTTACACAATTGTACCATGGAAAATTCTATTTTAAAGCTGCAAATACACAATCTTTCTCACATCAGCCTGAGGCTTTCCCTTTGCCAGTATCTCTGGGAAATTCTGTGCAAATCCTAAACCTATAAACTAAGTGCTCTTTCTCCTCCACTCATGCTTCACACCTTGAACAGAACACATCAATTACAACCAGGCTAGGAACTTAATTTGTACCACGAGACAATGAGCACTACCATTTAATTAGGCCCTTCTGACACATGACAGCGCGTGGCAGTAAAGCATATGGGATTACAGCAGAATTCCTGGTCTGGAGTTCATCCAATAATAGCAGGCCAAAGATTAGGTCTTAAATAGTTGCCAGACTTATTTGTACTAGAAAGGCAAACAGAACCTGATGCCAACTCCTCATCAACCCCTGCCTTCTACCTGTTTTCACAGATTAAATGTGCTACAATCAAACAATTCCAAATCAAATCCACACGCTAAACCTAAAGCAGGAGGAGAATGGCTTTTTAAAATTTAGCTGTTTTAGCAGTAGCCAGAAACAGATTTTAATTTCTATACAAAATAAATAAATAAATGGCAGCAAATATACGCAGGGCCAAAACCAGATTAAAAATTAGGGGGAATCCACACATAGTCTATCCTCTGGAGCCCTCAAATAAACATACTGATCTCGATATACACACACATACACATCCATTCTATGTCTACAACACAAAGTTTCCAAGCTATTGAGTGTGTTCATTTTTTTTAGCTCATGTTGCCTACCATTTTCTGTGATTTAGGGCATTTTAACACTTGGGCAGTCTATGCAACGAGACCTCCGGGAAGCTACTTGCTAGGGATGCCAACCTGCACATGGGATGTGGGGATCCTCCAAAATTACAGCTCATCTCCGGACTACAGAGAATCATTCCCCTGGAGAAAATGGTTGCTTTAGAAAGTGGGCTCTACATTTCTGCATTGTGTAGGGTTGATACAATGACATGGGTGGTATCATATCTAACACGTGATGTGCTTTGTTTCAGATTTCTGTAACACTAGTCCTATACATAGTTCATTAAATGTCTCATCCGATTGATTGCATTAACTTATTGGTTATACCAGGGATCCCCATTGTGAAGCCTATGGGGTGTCATGACACCCACCAACACTTTTCCTCGTGCCCACTAAGTGTTTTTTAAGAAGTAGGTGGGGCCAGATAGAGCTTTTTTACACAAAAACTTCTGCTTGGCCACTGGAGATCTGATTGGCCGTGCAGATTTTTAAAACTTGCTTTGGTAGCAGCTGCCACCAAGCACAAGGATCTTCACAACACAACTGAAGGTAATCTATGTTTTCTGCAAAAAAAATCCAAAAAAAACTTTAAAACAGTATGTTCATTGAAAAAGGTACCCTGTTAAACAGAGCGTCTACCTGAAATGTTGAAGAGTAACTATTAGAATTATGTATATCCTCACTGTCTGATATTTTGGGGTTGGCCCTGCCTACTGCAACAGCCATTTTGTAGTTGTGTCCACCAGGGGTAGCATTCTAGCAGGAACTCCTTTGTATATAGTCACACACCCCTGATGTAGCCAATCCTCCAAGAGCTTACAAGGCTCTTTTTTTGTAAACTCTTGGGGGATTGGCTATATCAGGGGTGTGTGGCCTAATATGCAAAGGAGCTCCTGCTAGAATTCCACCCTGGTGTCCAGTCCACCATTCCGTGCCAGAATTCCAAAGGTGCCTCCTCACTCAAAAAAGGCTGGGAACTCTTGGTTGTAATCTGCCTCGAGTCCAAATGAGAGGAATGGACTATAATGTAAATTTTTAAAAATAGCTGCTCTGGGAGGCTGCTTAAGGCTGGGGAAATGGCCATAAGGGTTGACCCTTCTTCTAATCTAAGCTACTGTCTCAATCCTAATTAGGATTGCCTGCTGCTGTTTAACCATTTTACAAAAAAGAGATCCCAGCAGAGATCTTCCAGTTTCCCATCCAGCTTGACCCAAAGACATTGGTTTGGAAAGACAGATCCTTAAAAACCACAATCCATTCCATGAATATCCGCAAAATATTGTTTCCACAGCTCACAAACAAACACTATGGAATGAATGACTCAATGCACAGCAGCCAAGAAGTTCAGAGCGCCTGCTCCGGCTGCAACGCCACTGAGGATGTTCTCCGCAGGCTGAGAACGAAACGTCTGGAAGAAAAACTTTCTCCAGTAGAACACGGCACTTGAGCCCGAAAGATTCTACAAACCCTAATCATTCCATGAATATTTACTACCTAACAGAGTGCTATGTGTAGAAAAAAATACTGAGACTTTAATTTCAGGTGGCTAGCTGTGTTGGTCTACAGCAGAAGAGAATGATTCGAGTCAAGTATCATCTTATATTTCCAAGGTACAAACTTTCTTCATATCTGACTAACAGAGCTTTGACTCCTGAAAGTTTATACCTTGGAAATCTTGTTACGTTTTAAGGTGCTACTGGACTGGAATCTTGCTTCGAGACTCTAGTATTACACTTGATGATGATGGCTTGTCCAAGATCTAGAAATACAGCAGGGGTTTTGTCCTGTTCCCCCTCCTGGCTTGACCATAAAAGCCAAAACATAGTGCTTTCATACAAGCTAGCTGAGACCTTTCTCCTTTTCTTCCTTGCATAGTTTGGATAGGGTGATACTCTTGACAACATTTTAGATGAAAACGAATTACGTTCTAAGGTAGAGTCGTAACACATAATGCCAAGACCATAATGCTGCCTTCGATAACAGCACAAGCACTATAAAATCCAGTCTCATGAATCACCTTGTAGCTTACTGGCCAATCATACCATCATGCATCAAACCCATATAATACAATAAATCCTGGATCCATAACTTAAATACCGCAGGAAGACCTACCTGCCAACTTGCAGTATGACCTTCATAACAAGGTTAGGAAATCATCAGCCAAGACAAACAAGCCAATTTCTTGAGCAGGTCACAACAAGCAAAGATCCGTAAATCTGGATAATATAGATAGAGCTCTGGTGCCCCAGCAAGGAGGAGAACAGTTCCCTTTTTGCTCCTCCAAGACATATTTATTGCCACACGCTTTGATTTAATAGAAGCCCCCTTTCTTTTGTCTGGAAAAATAAAAGTCTCAGGGCACTGAAGGAAGTTCTGGAGTAATGCTCTAATATTTCAGGTGTCAGAAACCTTCAAAGAAAGATCCTGGGAGGCTAGAAAACCCTGCTCTCTTGGGACTATACGTACTAATCCTGACTGTGCTGATACTCCAAGAATGAAAGGATGCAACAGAACCTCAGCAGGGGTTCAAGCCTATAATTGGCAATCCTCAATTCCTAGTTGGTTATTATCAACCCTGCCTATTAGACTGAAAGCTTTACACCAATGTCGTAAGACTACTACTTCAGCTCCTTCACCTTGAGAGTTAGATTTCTGAGTGGGTAATGGATACAGTCAGGGCTTTTTTTGTAGCAGGAACTCTTTTGAATATTAGGCCATACACCCCTGATGTAGCCAATCCTCCAAGAGCTTACAGGGCTCTTTGTACAGGGCCTACTGTAAGCTCCAGGCTTCTTACAGGGCTCTTAGTACAGGGCCTACTGTCAGGCTTCTTCCAGGCTGGTATTTCCTCCCAGCCTGCAGGAGTCCGCCGGGACCAGCAACCCGTTATGGTATGCCACTATAGGCAGCTGTCTACACTGCCTACTTGTTGGTGCCAGCCCTGCCTGCTTGGCCTCCTGATTTGCACCGCACCTGAATCTACTTACAGTCTTTGACCCACTCTTTGGCAAGCCCCGTTTGGCTTCCTAACCTGACTATGGATTCCTTAGATTTGGTCCTAGCTTTGGCCTTGGAGCTACTCTTGGATTGTCTCTCTAGCTACCAACTCCTGCTCGGCTTCTTGCTTGCACTTTAGACTTCTTAGACTTGATCCTTCAACCCACTCTTAAGTCCCTATTCACCAACTCATGTGTGACTTTCTGAACCGCACAACAGATTTCTTAGATTGGATCCCAGCTCCAGTCTTCAAGCCCACAAACCATCCAGGATCCCAACACTAGATTCGAATCCCATTTATCCGCAAAATATTGTTTCCACAGCTCACAAACAAACACTATTCAACGTCTTGCAGGATTTATGTCCCAGTGATATCTCTGATTATTACGCGGTCATAATAATCACTGAAGATGTAGCAAACTGAAAGAAAAAAAAAAAGATGAGCCATTTCCAGGGAGGCATGAAAATTACAATAAAAGAAGGGCTCTGCTGCAAAATTAAAACAGATTCCTGAAAGTAGGGTTCTTCAGGGGAAGGGGGAGATATGACCATTAAACTGCAGTTTTAATTTCCAAGCAGCAGGAGTCTATACAAAACAAACCTGGCTTTCTGATCCAAGAATGCAAGATATCTTGCAATACTCCCCCTCTCTGGACCTATACAGTTTATTTTCATGCAAATAGCAAGCTAGGGGACCTCTAAAAGGGGAGAATGTAATGAAGATCAGAGCTAAAGTGGGGATACTCAGAAAGAACGTCACCAGAGGGGATGGATTCCGAAGTTTGTGTTGGCCAGCAATCTGGTACGCAAAGCAATAAAACATTCCTGACATGGGAGTTCACAATTTATGCTCTTCCTCATAAACCATTCATTACTCCAGATTATTTCACTGGAGGCAGAATATAAAAACTAATCACTACTTGTTCAAAACTGACAACCAAAAATTTTTATGACACAGGGAGCTGCCTAATTATCCCATTATCTACGAGCTCAATGTAGATGAGCTTTTCATACAAGCACAGAGGCGGTTGCGTTTTGAGAACTGATCTCACAGCACCCAGAAAGAGGCATGAAATGTGCACACACTGGGCAAGTACGAAGCTGTGAACAAAAGGCTGCTGAAGGCAACTTCAACCCCAAGTGGAAGTACTAAAAATAGGATGCTGGAACAGAAGTACCTGAAAGAAGAGCTACTTCCCACCAAGTTGGGGTTGTGTGTACACATGTGAATTTGAGACACAGAGAAAGAGGCCATTCTGAGAATGCAGTGGCTGGTTTGGCATCACCAGCACTGTGAAAGACAATGTTGTGTAGTGATTAGAGTGCTGGACTAGGAACTTGGGGATCCAGGTTCAAATTTCAACTCTGCCGAAAAGCTCACCGCGTAACCTTGGGTTCATCACCCCCTCTCTGTCTAATTTACCATTCAGAATTGTTGTAAGGATAAAATAGACAAGAGGAGAATGATCTATATCACTTTGGAACCCCATTGAATAAGAATAGGGGATTATAAATGAGGTAGGTAAACAAACCACAGAAATTCATGCAGATCCTGCTAGTGACTTTAAACTAAGGAGGAGGAGGTTATAGCCTGTCCTTCACTTGGAGTTGCAGAGCAGCTTACAATCTCCTTCCCTTCCTCTCACCACAACAGACACCCTGTGAGGTAGGTGGGGCTGAGAGAGCTCTAAGAGAACTGCTTTTGAGAGAACAGCTCTGAGAGAACTGTGACTGACTCAAGATCACGCAGCTGCTGCATGTAGAGGAGTGGAAATCAAACCTGGTTCTCCAGATCAGAGTCCAGCATTCTTAACCACTACACCAAACTGGCTCTCAAGAAATCAGCATGGGGACTAACACAGCTGGTGTCCAAGTTGAGAGTGTGTGACATGCCAACTGTGTTCAACACTCACCAACAACATGCATTTGTGGGAAGTCTGAAATCCTGCATGATTGTTGCATGACATGAGAACCATCCACATGTAGAGTTAGAGAGTCAACAAAATACAGGTTGAAATTCCCTCTGCCATAAAGATCACTGGGTGACCTAGGGCCCAGTCACTATATCTCAGTTAGGGAGTGTGGGTACTATTTGGCACCTCTTCATTGACTGTAAGAAGCGTGAATTTGTCAGAGTCAACTGGATCATAGTATACATTCAGAAGTGGGGACATGTCTCAAAACAAGAAGTAGTTACAAAACTTTTGATTGATACTGATTCAAGTGTAACTCTTGCTGTGGCAAAATTTTTATCTATGTCTTTTAATTACCTTTCCTCTTAGTGACATATTTTATACTTTGTATTTAGTATTTCTGATTACTTGGTTATCTTTTATATTACTGGATTATATTAATCTGAACCTCTAAATTACTGAATTTGTTTGCTTATGACCCATTGGTCTGTGAACACAAAGTATAAAATAAAGGAATAAAGGAAAGGCAGTAAACAGGAACTCCTTTGCATATTAGACCACACCTCCTTGATGTAGCCAATTGTCCAAGAGTTTACAGGGCTCTCAGTACAAGGCCTACTGTAAACTGTTGCAGGATTGGCTACATCAGGATTGGCTGCCTAATATCCAAAGGAGTTCCTGCTAAAAAGAAAGCCCTGGCAATAAATAAACTGTGAGTGGTAACAAGTAGATAAAGTAAGCATCTGAGTACTACTAGGCAATGTTCCTTTTAAGCTGAGTTAGTGTGAGTTAGCTAGCTCACAGTTTTTTAGCCCCCAGCTCACACATTTTTGTCTTACCTCAGGAAAAAATGGTCCCCGAGCAAACTAATTTATGCAGTAGCTCACAACTTTAATGCCAGTAGATCATGCATAGAATTTTTGCTCACACAACTCCACACTTTAGAGGGAACATTGCTCCTAGGACAAAAGTGCCAAGACCCAGAACAGGTGGCAGCTCAGTGGTTTCTCTAGCATCCCTTGGCCTAAAAGGAAAGGAAAGGTCCCCTGTGCAAGCACCAGTCGTTTCCGACTCTGGGGTGACGTTGCTTTCAAAACGTTTTTACGGCAGACGTTTTACGGGGTGGTTTGCCATTGCCTTTTACAGTCATCTACACTTTTCCCCCAGCAAGCTAGGTACTCATTTTACCAACCTCGGAAGGATGGAAGGCTGAGTCAACCTTGAGCTGGCTACCTGAAAACTCAGCTTTCACTGGGGATCAAACTCAGGTCGCGAGCAGAGGGCTCCGACTGCAGTACTGCAGCTTTAACACTCTGTGCCACGGGGCTCTTTCATTGCCTACAAACAGCTCACAAATAAGCAACACGAATCTGTCTCTTCCTTCACAGCAATTCTACGAGAAGCAGCCATGGTGAGAAATGGATGGCATTTGTGCCACCGAAGGAAGTAAAACATCTTAAGAACTTCTGTATTTACACTTTAGTATTCCAAATTTATTCTTGCTTGAAGACAGCCAGAGCCAACCTGTCAAACTGAATGAATCACGACAATGTATTTCATGGCATTTTATAGAATAGGAATTCTTTGAAATTATAAACATTAAAAAAAAACTGATAAAGTTCCTTAGAAACAACTTCATTCTCTATACACCAAGATTAAATGGTTCTTTTCCTTCACTCTTTTTTTTTTTACAGTCCTCTGAATTTATTATCAGTATTTACAGCGTGGAATAAAATCTGTCATTGAAGCCAACACAAGAGGAAATGATCTTCTTTCTTTTTTTCCCTCCTTGTTCTGACAATTTGCATGTCAAAGGCCATAGGAAAGACACAGTTATCACTTCTTTTTTTTGGTAGGTCCTTGAATCCTGTTGTCATAGTTACAAGGCTGGCAAATCAGAAACACTTGAGCAGCATTCTAAGTTATGCTAATTGACAGAACAATCTTCAAATTCCAATGGGTTGACCTCATGTTCTTGCCCTCAACTTGGGTAACTTCCTTTCTGATTGAAAAACAAAGGCAAGATTACTTTTTCCCCCCCTCATCTGATCCAGCCTGCTCAATAATACTTCGAAGGGAAACAACAGTCAACAAAGGCAGCGTTTTCCCTCCCGAAATTACAAAAATGCTTATAAACACCGTTGCTATGGTTTGTCTACAAAAGACCAGATGAAAGGTTTGACAGCAAGTGTTATCTCCCTTAAAATGCAAAGGACACAGCTATAAAATCATACACAAAGCAAACATATAGGTTCTATTCACACCATTGCAAGTGTGTGGAACAGAATGATTTTCCCCTTCCCAGAAAAAAAATAGGGCTTGCATCCATCAGAGTGTTTCCATTGACTGGAGGTTTTTCTCACACACTGCAAGAACTTCTTAACTCCCCCCTTTTATTGAAGTTCAAAATGATCACTGAAATCCTGTTCCTTGGGGGGAGGGCTGCCATTTGGCCCCAACTTTGGGGGAGGATGTTTTGTGATGCAGCAGGAGGAATCAACAAAGCCATGATCCAAGGGTGGAAATTCTTCTTTCCACAGAAACACTTTGTCAGATCCAAGCCCATGTCAAATCCAAAACAGCCATTTCTTCCAGGGGAGCTGACCTCTATTGCCTGGGGATCAGTTGTAATTCTGGGAGATCTCTAGGTGACAAATAAATTTTGGCACCTTAAATACATCAGAAGTAGATATATATGTTGCTATATACAGCTCTGTATGCATCATTCGTCCATGACTTTCTTCCTCTGTGAACAAGGTTTGTGTATATCAAGTACACACCCACACCGCATATTAATAAAACACACACACTCACACACAGAGGAAAGCATGCACACTTTGATGAACAGGCCCTTAGCCACAATTCAATCATACTTAATAGAGCAAGACTAAACCAGGTGTGTGCTATGGTTTCCAATCTTCATTCTGCTATAATCTGCACAGATGGAGGATCCTCCATGACCACACAGTTCATGTGCTGTGTAGTATTATTACTACAGAACCATGGGGTTATGTGGCAAACGCTTGTTCCATGCAAACGGCTGCCACAGAAGTGAACATGGAAGTTAATAGAGAAGGGGCTGGTTTTATAACATACATTCATTTATTCAAGGGTGGAATTCTAGCAGCAGCTCTTTTGTGTATTAGGCTGCACTCCCCTTATGTAGCCAATCCTCCAAGAGCTTACAAAAAAGAGCCTTGTAAGCTCTTGGAGGATTGACTACATCAGGGGTGCATGGCCTAATATGCAAAAGAGCTCCCGCTAAAATTCCACCCCTGAATTTATTTAATATGTACCAAATTTTAATTAGTCTATGGACTAATATTAACGTCAAAGTAAGGAAAAACTAGTTGAGGGTTTTAAAAATAAATTAAAAAGCCATCCAAGCTCATCCAGGCTCTTTTTCCACCACAGTTTGTTCATGAGGTGAATGAGGCTGCAAACCTTTGGCCTCTTTCAAATTCTACCTTCTCTCCCTTTCCTCAACAAAAACGAACATGCAACCACGCAAACAGTTTTAATGCAGCCCTAGAGTTCACCCTTCTTAAATGGTGATCTTTTTCAGTCTTCCATGCTGGATCAAACAACATAAGATAAAGCTATATTCAGATACCCAACATCTTTCCTATCTAGACTGAATAGTAGAATAAGGAAGAAACAGATGGTAGCCACATCCCACGCTGTGGCTCAAACCATAAAACCTAGATATTGCCAATCTCTTGATTAAGCCAGCAGTCTCAAACTTCACAGAAATGTGTCACAATTCGCTGGGGATATTGTATATAAAGAACTTTCAGCTTTTAAATAAGTTACGTAACATATTCTTCACATTTTCATTTCAGCCTTTCTCTAAAGAATGTTAGGGTAGTGTAAATAGTTCTCCCCTTCCCTATCTATCCATCTCACAATGACTCTGTGCAGGGCTTTTTTTGTAGCAGGAACTCCTTTGCATATTAGGTCACACACCCCTGATATAACCAATCCTCCTGGAGCTTACAGGGCTCTTCTTACAGGGCCTACTGTAAGCTCTTAGAGGATTGGCTACATCAGGGCTGTGTGGCCTAATATGCAAAGGAGTTCCTGCTACAAGAAAAGCCCTGGCTCTGTGAAGTCATTCAGGCTGAGAGAAGATGACGGACCAAAGGTCCGGGGTTGCCATGTCTCCACTGCTCTTGCTCCAAGAAACAGTGGGAGAAAAGTTAAGGGGGAGGAAGCAAGCTCATGTACTTGCTGGAAGTGGCAAAGGGTGATTCTAGGAATCACTGGAAACTCTATGGTTTTACCATAGCTTTTCCAGCAATTCCTAGAGTTGTCCTTGTCCGTTCCTGCATCAACTTCTGGTAGGTTCACTAGGCTGTATTTTTTTTAAAAAATTATCCTGCCTGTGCTTGCCAGCCCTACCTAGGCTGAGACACTGCTGAGTGAGGATTTGTATCCAGCTTCTAGTCAAATATTCTAACCACTATGCCATATTGGCTTAATGAAGTATTAAAATCCCATCAACAAATCATGAGCAGAATCATCACAGAAACAAAGGCCCTTTAAATCTTCTTCCCTATCTGAGGAAAGAAGGAACAGAGTTCTGTTTCCTCCCTTACTAGTGTCCATTTAATGCCTTTATAGTTCAGAGTTTCTCCGATTTAGTACTCTGCATAATAAGCCTCTTTTAATATCCAGCGGTTACCCAATTAAAAGATAAAAACCCCAGGCACTTTCCCAAATCACCAAAGTTAACTGGCAAACCACAAGTACTATATAAAAGCATGATGTATGTCTCCTTCACAAATTAAGAGGTGGTAAGGTTGGGAGGGGGAGAGAAATTATGGACACTGTCATACTAAATTACTCTGAGTGAAAACTCCATTTCTGGAACATTTTAGAACAAAGAACTCCTTGGGCTTGTGGTGATTATGGAAAGTGGTAAGTACACAGGTGAAGAGAATACTCTTTTTTATTTCCCCCTTCTTCTAAGCCTGGCATCAGATCCAAACTTGGAATTCTAGAGAGCAGATATATCCGAAGAGCAGATACTATTCTCCCCACATACCCTAAAGAGAAAACGTCGAAGGCTCTGTGGGCCACAAGACGCCAATGCTGCAAACTAGTTTTTTGTTGTTCAGTTGCACAGTGGAGTCTGACTCTTTGTGACCCCATGGACCAAGTCACACCAGGCCCTCCTGTCTTCCACCATTGACCACATCCAGCTTACCTTGATTCATAGATCATACATTCCACATTCCAATGCAGTGTTGTTCTTTGCAGCATAGGACTTTCCTTTCACCATCAGACACATCCACAGCTGAGTGTCCCTTCGGCTTTGGCCCACCCACTTCACTCTTTCTGGGGTTACTTGTACTTGCCCTCCACTCTTCCCCAGTAGCATACTGGACACCTTCTGAACTGAGGGCTCATCTTCCAGCGCCATATCTTTTAGCCTTTTGTTACTGTCCATGGGGTTTTCTTGGCAAAAATACTGGAGTGGGTTGCCATTTCCTTCTCCAGTAGATCGCATTTTGTCTGGGTTCTCAGCAAACTAGTGTGGACCACCAAATTGGATTCCAGTGGCTGTGACACACTTTACTTGGACAAAAGATTTCTTACTATTTATATCAGGTGTTTTCTCAGCAAATATCAAGGGGGTCCTAATGCACAACTCTACACAAATTTCATTTGAAGTGTGATCTTGGGGGAGAGTTTTACGGATTCTATGGACCATCAAAAAGACAAGTAAATTCTAGATCAAACCAAGCCTGAACTCTCACCAAAAGCTAAAATGACTAAGCTGAAGCTGCTGTACTTTGGTCACATTATGAGAAGACAAGAGTTGCTGGAAATGACAAGGTGGCCATCCTGCAGGTGGGACCTAGAGTTCTCCTGGAAGTATAATTAATCTCCAACTACAGAGATTCAAACCCCTGGAGGAAACAGCAACCTTGGAGAATGGACTCCATGCCATCACATTCTCACTGAGCCCTCCCCAAATCCTGCTCCCACATCTCCAGGAATTTCCCAAACTGGAGATTGCAAGCTCAGGATCCAAGGTGATGGAGATGACAAACCTAGTTCAGGATCCAAGGTGGGTAACCATAAACCAGCACAAAAATAACAATCTATTAAAATTCAAGAAATATCTGGGGACTTTGGGAGTGGAGCCAGGAGATTTTGGAGGTGGAGCCAGGAGACATTGGGGCAGAGCCAGGAGCAAGGGTGTGACAAGCATAATTGAACTCCAATGGGAGTTCTGGCGATCACATTTAAAGGGACCGCATGCCTTTTAAATGCCTTTCCTCCATTTGGAAATGGATAGGGGCACCTTCTTTGGAGGTACATAGAAATGGACCCCCTGGTCCAAACTTTTTGAAACTTGGAGGGTGTTTTGAGGAGAGGCATCAGATGCTATGCTGCAAATTTGGTGCCTCTACCTCAAAACACAGCTCCTCCAGAGCCCCAGATACCCATGGATCAATTTTTCATTATACCACATGGGAATTAGTCTCCATAGGGAATAAGGCAGTGTCCAGCAGACATCCCCCCCTGCCGCTTTCTGATGACTCTGAAGCGGGGGGAGGGCCTCCAAACCAGGGGATCCCCTGTCCCCACCTGGGGATTGGCAACCCTATTCTCATTCACTTTAATTGACTTAAGAGAGGCGTAACTCTGCGTAGGATGGCACCTCATTTCCCCAGTTGTGGTTTAATTGTGTCCTGCTGTCAGATTTCTTTCGAGTGTTTTAACTTTTTCTATGAATGTCGATAGGCAGGCACATACAGACACAGAGCCGTTGTTAGCTGCAATTGGTGCAATGCATAGAGCGGGAAAGACTCGGTCTACATTTTCTAAAGAGGTAAAGAAAAATTGCACTTTGTGCCCGTGGAAAACGCCATGCTTGGTAGCCTTGTATATGGTGTGCAATCAAGAGGAAGGGCAGAGATCCATTCAACTGGCATCGCAGAAGAGAGGCCTTGAGTAGAACCCCAGTGGAAGCAATTGAAGCGGAGCCTGTTTTATGGAGAAAGGGGGGCTTGCATAAATCCATGGCTGCCCAGCTCCTCTGAGCAATCAGTTTATGGCTGGCTTGACAAAACATTACTCTGACATCATTGGGCTTCAACTAAGCGGCTTGCAAAGTCCGTGCTTACAAAAGTGGCAGCTGTTTTGAAAATGTGTACATTCCACTAAAACAGCAAAGGAAAGAGTTTGTTAATATACAAGGAGCCCGACCTTATCTAAGAGTCATGTTCTTTAGAAGTGAAAAACTCTACTCCGTAATCTCCTACGCTGGGGAGAGAGGGAAAAGGAAGAGGCTCCGGTCTTGTCATAACAAAGGAAATAAGGCTTTATGCTCTCAAAGTCACTCTCCTTATCTTTGCTGCACATCCCTAACACACAAGATACACACACAGATGCTGGCATTTCCTTGTGCTTTCTTCTTGTTCTGTATTTACCAGCCGCTGTTAACCAGTAGCCTCCTTACGGCAGCCTTCTCACTCAGCCTATTTCCCCCCTCCTTGCTTGTTGCTTTCCCATCATTCCCTGCCCAGCTTCTTCAAAAGGAACCCTCAGCATGGCTTCTGGCCTGCAAACAGCTCTGCCTCTGGACTGAACCTTCTAGACTACCTAAAAGATAAAGGCAGTCCCCTGTGTAAGCACCAGTTGTTTCCAACTCTGGGGTGACGTTGCATCACAACGTTTTCACGGCAGACTTTTTATGGAGTGGTTTGCCATTGCCTTCCCCAGTCATCTACACTTTCCCCTCCCGCAGCAAGCTGGGTACTCATTTTACCCACCTCGGAAGGATGGGAGGCGGAGTCAACCTTGAGCCAGCTAAATGAACTCAACTTCTGCCGGGATCGAACTCAGGTCAAGAGCAGAGAGCTCGAACGGCAGTACTGCAGCTTAACCATTCTGTGCCACAGGGCTATTCTAGACTACCTAGGCTTGCCATTTAACTGCTGGGAGTGGGAGATACCCTGCCCCCAGCTTGTTGCCTACCACCAAGGGTTGCCTGGTCTCCCTTGGCCACTGGCAGGAGATGGAGGGGTAGGGTTGCCATATCCAGGTTAAGAAACTCCTGGAGAATTGAGAGTAGGGCCTGGGGAAGACAGGGGCTTCACGGGAGTATGATGTCATATAGTCCACCCTCCAAAGCATCCATCAGGGAACTGATCTCTTTAGTCTGGAGAACAGATGTAATTCCAAAGGATCTCCAGGTCCCACCTACAGTTGCCAGGTCTGTGCTGGAAAATACCTGGAGACTTTGAGTGGGGTTTGGGGTTTGGGGAAGGGAGGGGAGAGGCCTTGGCATGGTCCAATGCCATAGAGTCTACCCTTCAAAGCAGCCATTTTCTCCAGGGGACTGATCAAGGCCACCAAGTAATACACTGTCTTACAGTCTGCAAAAATATAATACAAGGATTGTGTACAACACATAGTAAACAATACAATATTGATAGAGGCCAGCAGTGCCTCGTCCAGGTTTTCCTGGAAGTGACATGATGTTGCACCAATGATATGGCCCCCATGCCTTTGGCCTGCCCCCCGACTCCCACTGGTTTCTAGATACTGGCAGTTCTAGAACAATTCTTTATGTAGTCCAAACACATTCCAGAAACCTAAGGGCACTTACATGTTCAGAAAAGAGAGTGGAGATTTTGGTTGATTTCTATTTCACACTGCACTCAACAGAGCCCTTGAGCCCCAAAATGTTGTTCCTTCAGGTCAACAATACCTCAGGTACAATATGAATGGCAAAGTAAGGAGTCTGCAGTGTGAAGGGGATAATCAGCAGAAACCTTTTCCAAAAATTACAGTGCCTTTAAGTCTTCAATTTTGGAATCAGAAATATATCTTTGGTTCTGCAAAGGACAGCCTCTCTCCATGTCTCTATGCCAACTATTGGTTACCTTCTTCTACCTGTTCCCCATTTAAGGGGTCTTGCATGGGATCCATTAGAGCCTGTTCTTTCTCTCTAGCTGTTCTCACCTTTTGCAACAAGCTCCTTGAAGAGGTATTGGGGATATCATTTTAAGAATGTTGTTTCAGAGGCCATTTAATTTGTGAAGACTTGGGATGGGGTTGAAGCTGCCATCATTTTCTTGGGGAGAGGGAGTTAAAGGAGTTTTGCTGTAGTTTGTAAGTGTTTAACCTTGAGAACTGTAAGCCGCTATAGCTAGACAGTAAAAGTGGGGTATAAATATTTTAGTAAGTGATAAATAAAACAAAGGAACAGTACTTCAGCATTTGATGCTGGCTACTAGGAATCCGGATTTTGTCTCCCCCTTTCCATCAACATGGTGGAATTTGGTATTATTGTTACATTGGTCAAAGCAGTGCTTATGCAATCTTCCAAGTTACATTTGCATGCATTGCATTGCTCCAAGGTTGTTGTGTTCAGTTTTTTTAACATTACCTATTGTGCATCTTTTGGAGGACAAATAATGTGAGGCAGGGAAATGCAAAGGAAATCAGATTGGAGAATTGGAGAAGGCATGGTGGGACGGGAGAGGAAAGAACTGAAGGAACACTGCACAAATAAACCAGATGGCAAAAGGAATTCACAAGCCAAGCCTGCCACGGGAATGAACATAGGTAAAACACATGTGACAGGCAGAAACGACACCAGGGAAAGGAAAGGCCCCAAACAAATCCATCAAAACCAGAAGAAACGCGAGCTTAAAAGCTATAAAGTCACAGCCCGCTCCATGAATCATAATTCACAAATCCACCGCAGCCACTTAACGTGGAATCTCTCCAACTGTGCCCAGCTTCAAACGGCAGACTGACTCCTAACCTAAATACCTTGAAGCCACTCTGCTTTAGGGGCAATAAATGCTAGCAAGACATATACTGGCCCGAGATAATACAATAAAAGCAATAAAAATGATTTAATTCTCCTGACGGGTCATCGAAAGGAGACATGCAGACAACTACTCAGCCCTTCCCTAGCTGAAGGATTGCCTCTGTTCCAACCAATTGGCCAGAGGCGTGTTCTCAACACGGGGCTTCCATTTTGCCTGTGTGCTGGACAACGAAGGCATTACACTCCCCGCTTAGAAACATACAGTGAGGGCTTTAGTTGCTAGATGCAGCTGGAGACAGCGGAGGAAATTAATACTCTGAAGCTTACCATAAATTTCTAATGTGTATTCTGTAGGGAAGGGAATAGCTGCAATAGTATGTTTCAGCCAAAACAGCAAAGAATCTTGCGGGGCTTTAAAAATTAACAATTTATTGCAGCATAAGCTTTCATGAGCCACCACCCATTTCAGCAGACGCATGGAGATACTAACTTGTAAACATAGTAGAGGAGTTATTACAAAGAATAGTCAGAAACCCCATTTTCTCAGGATCCAGCGTCCTCAGACTCATGGAAGAAAAGTCCAGCAGTGGTTATTAGCCACAGTGATCATGAGGGATCTCCATGTTCAGAGGCAGAAGGAGGAGGAGGAGGAGGAGGAGGAGGAGGAGGAGGAGGAGGAGAAGAAGAAGAAGAAGAAGAAGAAGAAGAAGAAGAAGAAGAAGAAGAAGAAGAAGAAGAAGAAGAAGAAGAAGAAGAAGAAGAAGAAGAAGAAGAAGTTGGATTTATACCCCACCCGTCGCCACCCAAAGGAGTCTCAGAGTGACTTACAAATCTCCTTTCCCTTTCCCTCCCAACAACAGAAACCCTGTGAGGTAGGTGGGGCTGAGGGAGTTCTCCCAGATCTGCTCTTGGGCAAAACAGCCCTGAGAGAACTTGTGGCTGCTGGGAGTGGGAGATATCCTGCCCCCAGCTTCTGTTGCCTACCACCAAGGGTTGCCAGGTCTCCCCTGGCCACCGGCAGGAGATGGAGGGCTAGGATTGCCATGTCCAGACTAAGAAACTCCTGGAGATTTGAGAGTGGGGCCTGGGGAAGACAGGGACTTCACTGGGGTACAAGGCCATATAGTCCTGGTCACGTCAGCAGGTGTATGTGGAGGAGTGGGAAATCAAACCCGGTTCTCCCAGGTAAGAGTCCACGCACTTAATCACTACACCAAACTGGCTCTCTCAGTAACCTTCTGAATACCAACGCTGGAGGTCAAGAACAGGCCTTGGTACCCTGAATGTAGACCTTCTGCAGCATCTGGTTGGCTGCTATGTAAAACAGGTAAAACTACAGAGTTTCAGATAAATACTAGAGTATTGTGCCAACAAAACAATGTCACTTCCAGGTTTGTGCTGAAAGCAGTGTCACAGCATCGACACAATGCCTATTTGCCCTTGCCCCCCTAAAGTTCCTGCCAGGTGCCAGCTAGGCCCAGCCTGGCAACCAGTGACAAACTAAGGGAGGGACATGGGAGGACGGCCAGCATATCATCACATTTAGAAAAACCTGGATGGGATGTCACACCTCCCTATGGGTTGGCTGACTCTATGAGAAACCCTGGAAGTGATGTCAGTCCTCTCTAGGAATCGCCAAAACCTGGTTTTCACAGAAGTAACACTTTAACATGACATCCTGTGAGATGCTTAGCTTACCCCCCCAAGTTTTGAGTGTCAAAAGTCTAACAGTCCTGTTTTCAGGCATTACTTGTAGCCAGTCTGTTTTAGTCCACCTTATGTTTGTTACCTTGCCCCACAGAACAAAATGGGAGCTGTGGAGAATCCAATGTTTTTGTTTTTGCATAGTCCCGCCCCTTCATCTGCACAGCCTCAACGAAAGTTTCCAAGTTCATAGTCACGGAAAGGTGTGACAGAAGGCTGGGAAACAGCTTTCATGACGGTAACAGGTCATTACCCACACCGAACACGTTCAAGTAAATGGCTAATTTCACTGGATAATGAGAGTATTAATCATGTCTGCACAACCTGGGACACCACCAAGCTGAACACAGGCCACCAGCCATGTAGAAGAAGCCACTAGAAGTTTAGTAAATCTCTTGCTTCATCTGCCTGACTAGTGCTGCCAAAAACAAAGAGGGTGGGCAGACACTGGACACAACATGCTACACGACTCAATTCGTCTTGTATGGACTGCAAGTTGTGCACACGTGATTCACAAAATACCCCAGCTACAAACAGAACTCACGCTTGTCCTACCAAAACACCACAATGTGTTGAAAATGTTAAAACTTGGGCTCATTTGCCTTAAAGATTTTTCCGTTCACTATGATGAAAACATCCAGGAGACTCTGACCCAATCTCCCCAAACTGGATTAGGGTGGCCAGCCTCCAGGTAAGCTCTCTGGAGTCCAGGTTTAAGGTCCCATTTCAAAGTGATACCAAGACTATATATTTATCCATTCATCTTGGACCTGTTGAAGATTTGAAACGGTGCACTTTGAATCGACCCACCGTTGTCCATATATGTGTCAATATATTTGGAACTCATTTCTGGAATTTGTGTATCCATATATTGGGAATGTATATTTGGATTAGTGTTTTGTTGCATATGACTGGCTATCACTAAAATACTCTTAATGCTGTGGTGTTGTGCCTGAAAGCAGTATGTTTTTTATTTGAAGCCTCCAGGTGGGGCCTGGAGATCTCCTGCTTTTACAACTGATCTCCAGCTGGCAAAGATCAGCTCCCCTGGAGAAAATGGCTGTTTTGAAAGGTAGACTCTGTGGCATTGGACCATGTGGCATTCTACCCTCCCCAAACTCCGCCCTCTCCTGGACCGACCCCCAAAGTCTCCAGGTATTTTCCAACACAGACCTGGCAACCCTAGACTGTGTGGATTCCGCCACTTCAAATTGTGTGTGAGCCTGTGTGTGTGTGTAGATAGGATGCTGTACAATAGAATACTCCTTTGTACACAACCTACACACCATAAGAACTAGGGCTGCTTCCACATGGGGGCCAGAAAACCCACCCTACAACCACAGCAGCAGCAGAAAGCAATACATGAACAGGTGGGAAAGGTATCCATAAACATCCTATTCCTGCACTGCTTATTACTGCTGGCTCTTCCCTCTTTTTTCTATTGGGCCTGTGCAAAAGTCCAAAGCCTGGAAACCTCCTTGCCGTTCCCTCTGACTTCCCCTGCCAAGCTGCCCTGTAGCAGCACAACAAATATATATATTTATATATATATATATATATATATATATATATATATATATATATATATATATATATATATATATATATATATATATATATATATATATATATTGGCCGCTGTGTGACACAGAATGTTGGACTGGATGGGCCATTGGCCTGATCTAACATGGCTTCTCTTATGTTCTTATGTTCTTATGGCTCAGAAAAGAAATGGGGCAAGCCCCTCTTAAAGGAAGCGGTTAACAGAAAGTTGCAGCTAGGTGCCGCCAGTGTTCCCTCTAAGCCATGGAGTCTTGAGAGCAAAAATTCTACTTTGTGAGCTACTGGCATTAAAGTTGTGAGCTACTGCATAAATTAGTTTGTTCTGGCGCTATTTTTTCTGAGCAAAGATAAAAATGTGTGATTCGGAGGCCAAAAATCTGTGAGCTAGCTCACACTAACTCAGCTTAGAGGGAACACTGGGTGCCGCATGCCACTTTGAACACAGAACTAAAACTTACACATAGCTAAAACCCCTTCTTCCCGTTGCAGTGACAGAGAAGTGTCTGCATAAACATTCCCCCAAAGCAGTTCCATGGATTCCCCTTTCAGCT
This sequence comes from Heteronotia binoei, assembly GCF_032191835.1. NCBI lineage: Eukaryota > Metazoa > Chordata > Lepidosauria > Squamata > Gekkonidae > Heteronotia > Heteronotia binoei. The sequence goes on from NC_083233.1 coordinate 64,907,274, forward strand.
GGAGAAAACTAGGTTAATGTTTTCTAAGGCTTAAAGGACAAAGCCCCAGGAACATAATGAAAAGAACACAATGTCATATGAAAGTTCACCTTTAGTGCAGGGACTTCCTGCTTTCATTAGGGGAGAAATTCTTAGGTAGTAGTCCCCTGTGCAAGCACCAAATCATTACCAACCCATGGGGTGATATCACATCAAAACGTTTTCTTGGCAGACTTTGCCATTGCCTTCCCCAGTTATCTACTCTTTACTCCCAGCAAGCAGGCAGCCTAACGTGTCACGGAGACGACTAAAGCAGGACCCTTTAACCGTGACAACTAGTTTTCTAGTGCAGGGATTTAATGTTTTTTTTGGGGGGGGGGAGAAGGATTCTATCACGTGAGTCCATATTTGCATACAAAGCATTACAGCCCATACATCGGTTTGCCATCTCAGTGAGAACTAGTCCTCATGGCCCACTGAACAAAGTCCTTGGGAATGGTTTAAGATCTATCACACAATAGCTATCTCTGTTTGCCCATCACAAACAAATCAACTGATGAAGCACTGGCCCCTTCAGCATATGCAACTCCCACTGAAGATCAATACTCATCTGCTGGGCTTGACTGAAGAAAAACAATCTAAAACAAATGCACTTTCCTTCGCCTTTCCAAGCTGCTATAAGGCATGCAAAGCATGGGACCCAGTGGGCAGTTTGGGCATTCCCAAGGGTGATTTGCTAACAGATCAAGAAAATCAACCTAGAATTGAAAGACGGCCTCAGGGTGCTCAAATGCACTATGGAGGAATCAGAAAGTGGGCACATAAGGTTAATGCCTGAGATGACACATGCCAAGACACAAGACAGAAAAGCCAACCAGGATCACTGCAGATCTACCCTATGGAAACCTGTACCGTTGCAGTCTATTCCAGGCCACTGTTAGAAACCTGTTTTGCATTACATCAGTTGCTCCAGCAAACCCGCATGTTTACTTCAACAAAAAGAGAACAGATCAATCAACTGTTGCCATAAAAGGCGGCAACTTGGCTTAAAATATCTCCCTCCCTTTAAACTGGACAAAGCACGTTTTCACCAAGGCACCCAGAAGAAGCACAGTTCATTATATTTCACAATTTCTGAAGAGACAGTCTTGTTTTGGCCTTTATTACAGGCAACATACACTAAATATCTTACCTTGTCAGATTTTTAACTTCAGATTGGCTCCTCGCAACACCAGGAAAGAGAACTCTGGAATGACAAATAAAAATATGGTTCGTCTAAGTCAAAGGAGGCAATGATAACGTGTGGCTATTTAAGGTATTCAAAATGCTTCACATACATCATCTCAGTAATCTTTACAACAACACTATACAGTAGGTAAGGATTTATTAATTAAAATATTTGTACCCTCCCTTTCCTCCTGGCTTTAAGGCAGCTCAAGTATGATGATTCCTATAAACTGGAGGCCTGAAAAATCTACCAGGGAAGGTAACAAGGTGGAAATCTCCCTTTCCTGGCCCCCCTCCCCCTCAAAAAAGCCTCCTTTCCCACCACCTGGGACCTGCCTACCTGAGGGACCGTCTCTCCCCACACGTTCCCCAGAGAGTACTGAGGTCTGGGACTCAAAATCTTCTCAACATCCCCGGGCCCAAGGAAGTGCGTCTCAAGACAACTAGAGACAGGGCCTTTTCTACAATGGCCCCTATGTGGTGGAACCAGCTACCGGAAGAGGTGAGGGCCCTGCGGGATCTTACTCAGTTCCGCAGGGCCTGTAAAACGACCCTCTTCCGGTTAGCCTACGCCTGACTGGATAAATGTAGCTTTCTAGATCTCTGTGATTACTGTATAATTTTAATGCCAAAAAATTTTAAGGTTTTTAGGTTTTTAAATGCTTGATTTTAAAATGTAATTATTTTGTTCCGATTTTATTGTTTTATTGTCTGTTGTAAGCCGCCCTGAGCCACTCGTGGGAAGGGCGGGATATAAATCCCGGAATAAATAAATAAATACATAAATAAAAAACATTTGGGGGATGAACATTTGGTTCAGTCCGAACCTCAGTCAAAGTACTACACGGACCATCTTTTCATGGTATTGCCTGTTCATGACACAATACGATAGTTAGTTGGTCAAATACCGCTGCACTTTCTTCTCTAGCAGACCTACTCCTCTGGAATTTGTCAAATGTGCGCAACATGTCCACCAGCTGGTGTTTGGCAACTGCCAAGCCCGCAAAAATGACATGCAGATTTAGTTAATGACTTGCAACTAAAACATGCAAATCAGTGGCAGCCGCGGGGGGCTCCCGATCTATTCCTGTCATGGCCCTTGGCACTGAACAAATTGCTTACCCCTGGGACAGAGGATTCTCCCTTGAGAGAGGATTTCATTTAACAAGGAAGCCAAAAGACACTCCATCTTCCTCGCTAAGGAAAATGAAGCATTTCTGCATGTAACTTCCAAACAGCCAAGAAAACAGAAGGAGTTGGGAAATAAGGTGCCATAGACACAGCCCCAAGTTGGTGCAGGAGGGAGAGATGCTCTTTGATAACTAAGTTAACAGTTAAGATAGGATCAAAGCATTTTTGCCACCATCTGGGAATTTGCAAAATTTAAGAGAAAAGGAAGAAGGCTTCAGTCAGGGGAAAGGGGACTCATATTTAAAATTCCTTCCATTCTGCTGAAGCAGTCTGCAAACGTTCAAGATATCTTTCAGGCTCTGGAGGATGGTTCAAACAAAAATTCCCAAAGGAATTAAAACAAACGGGGAGGGGAGCCAGCCAACCAAAGAGGAGAGCAAACTCCATGTACCAAACATTCTCTTCTATAATTCATGAGGCATAAAATTGCCTCAATATATTTATTTGGCTTTGGACCAAAAACCATCCTCATTTACCAGTTCAAGAGCTAAACAAATCTCCGTATACAGAGTGACATGTCTAATGCGTGTGTTTCATGGATTTTTAGGATTAAAACACTTGTTTACTTTACCTCTTTTTTTTGTAGTTTTTTTAATTATTATGTAGCCTTACAGTGTGCCTGTAATGGTTTCAGACAGCCCCTTGTTTCAATCATGTCCCAGGAACAAAAGAAATACACTTTTCATGGCCATAGCTATCTCTGCACGTTGCCTTCTTAAAACTCCTCTATTTCCAGATTAGCTTTGTGTCAAGAAAGGTATTTGAACCAAGGTCTGTGAAAGAAACTGTCAGACATGGTACTAGGCCCACAGGTTGCCAAGCAACAAGAACCTCAGGCACTATTCATCAGGTGTAGTTCCTGTGTTAAGCCCCGTAGGTCAAAGAGGCTTAGACGAGCACCAGAAAGCTTCCCAAACAAATGTGTTAGGTCAGGTGACCCAGAATAGGATCGTGATTGGAGCTAGCGAATATTTAACCTCTTCAGCTTAACCCTCCTGCTTGACAACTGCTGTCCAGACTCAAAACAACGAGGATTAGAGGCCCAAAAGCAATTGCAAGAGATAAATAAATTGGAATTTCCTACACAAACATGCACACACAAAGGCATAGCTGTAACATCTCATTAATTTCTCTACCTCTCGCTGTTTTTTTGTGTTTGACTAAAGCTCTTAGCTCGCTAGATGTTATGAGAAGGAGCAGATTGGATTCATACCCCACCCTTCACAACCCGAAGGAATCTCAGAGTGGCTTACAATCTTCTTTCCCTTCCCCTCCACACAACAGAAACCCTGTGAGTTAGATGGGGCTGAGAGATCTCTCCCAGAATTGCTCTTGAGGTGAGCAGCTCTAACAGAGTGGTGTTGATGGTGATGATATTGGATTTATATCCTGCCCTCCACTCCAAATCTCAGAATCTCAGAGCAACTCACAATCTCCTTTATCTTCCTCCCCCACAACAGACACCTTGGGAGGTGGGTGGGGCTGAAAGAGCTCTCACAGAAGCTGCCCTTTCAAGGACAACTCTAGCGAGAGCTATGACTAACCCAAGATCACTCCAGCAGTTGCATGTGGAGGAGTGGGATTCAAACCCTGACTCTCCCAAACAACTGCTACATCAAACTGGCTTGTAGAGGATATGCAGTCCTCATCAACCCACTGTTTTATATTTGTTTCCTTTTTTTTTCTTTATCTAGTAAGTCATAGTTTTCTGCCTACATGGAGAGGGCTTCAAGTTAGCAAAGACACCTTGATTATTTGTACTGTAGATTACCACTTTTAAATACTCTTGCAGATAATGATTGGCAGATGGAAGCTTTGAAGAGTTGATGCCCCTTGGTTAGTTTTCCATCTTAGTCATTAGATCAAATGTTTCCAGTAATTTATTTACATGGTGGTGGTGGAAAGTGCCAACAAATTACAGCTGATTTATGGCATCCACTTAGGGTTCTCAAGGCAAGAGATGTTCAGAGGTGGTTTGTAGGGGGGGGGGGGTGTTTGGTATATAAACCAAATAAGCACCCCCAAAAAATACTTTATTGGTATGTTTTGGGTATTTATTCAGTTGAATGCATATAAGACAAACTAACTGAGCTACTGATATAGCTGGCCCAAATAGCTGCCCCGAATAAAAGTGTTATTCGGCTTTTATTTGGGCCATCTCTATCAGGGGCATAGCTTGGAGAAGGCATTGGTGAGACTCCATGAATAAAGGGAATGCATTTTAAATGCAGTGATTGTTATTAAATGTGGCAGCACTGATACAGCAGTTTTAGGGGAAATTCAGAGGTTATGAAACTGACATGATGGGGAGGGGGCATGGAGACCCCCTTCTCTTTGTGTGCTGTGGTTCCAACCCAAATTGGGCCCTGTACAGTTCAGAAATTATTTCCAAGGGTTGAGGGAGAGTAATTTTGCTTGAGGTCACTTAATCAGTTTATTGTAGAAGTATGGTTTGGACTGGGAGCCCTGAAGATTACACATTTTCTTAGCCACTTTGCTAAATCAACAGCTCTAAAGCCCTTACATCAAATTCCCTGTCTAGTCCCTTGAAATTATGGGCCTTACTGGCCTCTCTCTAATTCCACTTCCCCAATCCCTCACTAGACCCTTCTATAGAAATCCACTCTGCTCACCATGTGAACTTGCCGTAGCCTCTACTGCTTTCCAGAATTTCTAAGATGGTTTACTAGACCTGAATTTGCATGCTAGCATGCTTCAAAATGAGCAGAAGTAGGTCTTCAGAGTCTCAAGCAGAGAATGGCCTCTCTCCACACCTGCTACCTGAAATCCTTTAACTGGAGATGCCCAGGACTGAACCTGGGACCTCCTGCGTGCCAACGAGCTGTGCTGTACTCCCTGCCCAAGTTGCCTCTCCCACCATGCAGCAGGGAAGTTCCCCACAAGGATTGCTTTCCTGTTTTCTGATAGGGAGCCAATGGGTTGTAGTAGCCCACAAGCCGCACTCTAGTGTATCTCTGCCCCTCCATCAGGAAACAAAATCATGTTCCAGTGGCTCAAGGAGTCACCAGAAATGTAAGAGTGATGTCCCATTTTCTGGGATGATGAGCTGAGACAAATGTCTTTGCATGACAGCAGGCCCTTGGCAGGCTGTGAGCCCTGGCAGGTGGCTAGCAAAAGCAACCTCTGACTCCAGGGCAGGGTTATGGAGTCTGGTTGTGGGTGCCAACACACATAAGGACATAAGAAGAGCCCTGTTGGATCAGCATCCTAGTCCAGCATCCTGTCTCACACAGTGGTCTACCAGTTCCTCTGGACAGCCAATAATAGGACATAGAAGCTGAGGTCATCCCCTGAAGTTGCCTCCTGGCTCTGGGATTCAGAGGATTAGTGCCTTTGAAGGTGGAGGTTCGCCACAGTCACCATAACTAGTAGCCACTGATAAACTTATCCTCCATATAAACATAAGAAGAGCCTTGCTGGATCAGCCCAATGGTCTATCTAGTCCAGCATCCTGTCTCACACAGTGGCCACCCAGTTCCTCTGGACAGCCAAAAACAGAGCACAGAGGCCAAGGCCTTCCCCTGATGTTGCCTTCTGGCACTGGGATTCAAGAGGATTAATGCTTCTGAAGGTGGAGGTTCCCCTCAGTTACCAATAGCTAGTAGCCACTGATAGACTCATTCTCCATATGAACATAAGAAGAGCCCTGCTGGATCAGGCCAGTGGTTCATCTAGCTTAGCCTCCTGCCTCACAGAGTGGCCAACCAGTTCCTCTGGACAGCCAACAACAGGGCATAGAGGCTGAGAACTTCCCCTAATGTTGCCTGCTGGCTCTGGGGTTCAGAGAATTAGTGCCTTTGAAGGTGGAGGTTCCTCTCAGCCACCATTGATAGACTCCATGAATCTATCTAGCCCCCTTTAAAAGCTGCTTATTCCTGTAGCCATCACTACGTCCTCTGACAACAAATTCCATGTTTTAATTACTCTCTGCATAAAGTACTATTTCCTATCCTGAACCTATCCTATCAGCTTCATTCAAGTTGTAATATTTTGGGAGAGGGCATTCAGCTGCCCTCAAATTCTGGTATTTTGGGAGAGGGAGAAAATTTCTTGCCAAAAGCCCTGGACTCTTCCTCATAAGGAAGGTACTCCAAGTACCAGGTGCAAGAGCTCAATGATGCTCAAAACACACTCTTCTCTAACCACATTTCTACAGATGAAGAGAAAAATGCATTTGGAGAGGCCCCTATTTTGAGGTTTGGGTTCATGTTTCTGATTAGAAACAGAAGCCAAGACTCAACCCTGGGCTGACACATAACTTTGAATTCAGACTCATTTCCATCTGCCAGATTCTGGCAAGCGTGCCACTCTGACTGATGCTCTGTCCTCTGGTGTTGGGAGATCTGGCATTTCATTTGCAAGAAGGAATGCCTATGTGGTTACGCGCCCAACGCTCAGATTAATCATCAGACTCCACAGTCTCTGGTGATGGTGGGTAATTTCATCCTGTGCTCCATCCATCAGGAAACTGCAGCGTACTAGGCCCCGGCAAGCTTTGATTCTCTGCTTCTGGCCTTCCCAGCTTCCAGCAATGCCAACTGTGGCTTTCACTGGAACAGCTCCAGTGCTAGCAGTTTTACATGGATGTTTTTTTAAAATATCAGAAGATGGTAAAAAGCAGCTTCACCATACGAACAACATCTTCTGGCAATTTTCTTGAAGCTGGCAGTAAATTTCCACAAGGGCATTTGTAGATAGAAGGTTTGCAAAGCGGAGCTCCTGGCGATTCAGCACACCTGAGATTCACAAAGGGCACAAAGAAGGATTGTTGTTGGTCCAAACAGCCCAGCAGGGTTGGCACAGCTAGAAGAGCATCTCTCCCAAGTTTCCTGAGGACACAAACAGATGGGCACCTGTGCACACACCCATGGCATAGTACAAAGTTTGAGTCCTTTTAAAGTTTGTGGCACCTTTTAAAACCAATGAAGTTCGGTTCTGAGTATAAGCTTTCCTGTGTATGCACACAAAAGCTTATACCCAGAATTGAGCTTTGTTGGTCTTAAAGGTGCCACTGGACTCAAACTTTGTTATGTTGCTTCAGACCAACACCTGAATGTGGCACAGTGTTAGACTGGGACCTGAAGAACCAGCATTCGAATCCCCACTTGTGCCATAGAAGTTTGCTGGGTGACCTTGCGCCAGTCACTCACTCTCAGCCCAACCTAACTCCAGGGCTGGCTCTGCCACTAGGCAAAGTAGGCAACTGCCTAGGGCGTCAGTCTTCTGGGGGCACCAAATTGGGCACCCCCATGTGACTTAGTGATGTTATCAGTTCAGGGAGGGGTGCCAGTACCCTAAACTCCTTGGAGGAAGGACAAGATAAAAATGTACCACTAAATAAATACATGCTCAAGAGGTGTAAGTTTCCCCCCACCATCTTTGTCTTTCACATTACAGATTCTCTTGCTAAGAACTCTGGTTTGATAAAAACAGCTCTGCTGGTTCACTCTGCTTATCACCAATTAGAAAGTTAATAAAACTTCAGGGAAGGATTAACTATTTCTGAAAAACTTTTAAATTAGTTTCATTTTTATCCTGCCCTTCTTCCAAGGAGCTTAAAGGCAGCATCTGTGATCCCACAATCATGTGATCCCTAAAACAATCTAGCACAGGGGTTGCCAAACTTGCTTAAAGTAAGAGCCACATAGAATAAATGTCAGATGTTTGAGAGCTGCAAGACATGAATATTAGATGTTTGAGAGCCTCAAGGAAGGAAGGAAGGAAGGAAGGAAGGAAGGAAGGAAGGAAGGAAGGAAGGAAGGAAGGAAGGAAGGAAGGAAGGAAGGAAGGAAGGAAAATAGATAGAGGAGGGAGAGGGAGGTGGAAATAAAGCAACTTTAACTTTAAATGCATTCTCCAAGCTGCTGGCTGGCTTGGCTTGGACAAGTGATTTAAAGAAAGAAACACCTTCTCCAAGTCAGCTGATGGGTTGGTGGGGGCTTCAGGAGTCACACAATATGTGTGAAAGAGCCACATGTGGCTCCTGAGCCACAGTTTGGCCACCCCTGACCTAGCAGATTAGTTTAGGCTGAGGGAGAATGAGATGGCCAAGGTCTATCCGGTTGTTTCACAGCCATGTTGGACATACAGAGATGAAACTGACCAGAACTCATACAACTTCAATGAAGCAGTAGGCAAGGAGATATAATGACTTCTCTTGAAAGTAACCCAAACAGGGTTTAATTTTTTTATTCAATATTTTTATACACGTCTTCCCTCACCAGTAGTGACCCACAGCAGCTAATACAACACCATTCTCCCTTCCCCTATTTGGCCTCAAATCAACCCCTCTGTGTGGTAGGTTAGGCTGAAACAGAGAGAATGACTGGCCCATGGTCTCACAGGGAGTGGCTGCAGCTCAGTGGTAGAACATCTGCTTGGCTTGCAGAAGGTCCCAGGTTCAATTCCCAGCATCTCCAGTTGAAAGCACCAGGTGATGGGAAAAGACCTCAGCCAGAGACCCTGGGGGGCAGCTGCCAGTCTGAGTAGGCAATACGGGCCTTAATGGACCAAGGGTCTGATTCAGTATCAGGCAGCATCATGTGTTTATGTGGGAATTCAAACCTGGGTCTCCTAGGCCCTAATCCAGAACTCTAATCTAACCACCACGCCATGCTGGCTGTTAGTAACATCCCAGCAAAAGACTCTTCTGATGACTGAAATGCAGATTCTGCCAGGTAGGGATTTCCTTTCAATGCCCTATTAATTTCTTTCTTTCTTTCTTTTTTTCCGATTCTCAGTGGCATCCTTGCCAACATTTAAGACTTATGGAATACATCAAACAAATAATGTGAAACTGAACACTTCAAAGTCCAGCTTCATAATTTTAAGCACTCGGCTTGCCAGTTTAAAAAAAAAAACCCTCAGTACATAAAGGACTCACCGCAAAACTGTAAAAGACGCAAGGATTATGAAGTCTGATATAAATTCCAGCTCTCAGTCATCATCCCTCCCCCTCACCCCAGTGTATTTTGACTCCTTTCAAGTACTCTGTGGCTCTGGGACACTCCCCTGTGTCCTGTCTACCTTACGATACGGTTACAAAGTGTTACCATAATACTTTAGGTTTAATTGATAAGAATAAGAAGACTGCAGATTTATGCCGTCCTTCTCTCTGAATCAAGAGTCTCAGAGCGGCTTACAATCTCCTTTATCTTCTCCACCCACAACAGACACCCTGTGAGGTGGGTGGGGCTGAGAGGGCTCTCACAGCAGCTGCCCTTTCAAGGACAACCTCTGCCAGAGCTAGGGTTGCCAAGTCCAATTTAAGAAATATCTGGGGACTTTGGGGGTGGAGCCAGGAGACTTTGGGGGTGGAGCCAGGAGACTTTGGGGGTGGAGCCAGGAGACTTTGGGGGTGGAGCCAAGATCAAGGCTGTGACAAGCATAATTGAACTCCAGAGGGAGTTCTGGGCATCATATTTAAAGGGACGGCACACCTTTTCAATGCCTTCCTTCCATAGGAAATAATGAAGGATAGGGGCACCTTCTTTTGGGGCTCATAGAATTGGACCCCCTGGTCCAATTATTTTGAAACTTGTGGGGTATTTTGGGAAGAGGCACTAGATGCTGTACTAAAAATTTGGTGCCTATAACTCAAAAAACAGCCCCCCAAGAGCCCCAGATACCCGTGGCAATAAGGTTCAAATCCTCCACCCTCCGCCCTGCAATAAGCTCGCTGGGTGACTCTGACCCAGTCACTGCCTCTCAGCCTGACCTACCTTGTTGTGAGCAGGGCTTTTTTTGTAGTTGTGAGCAGGGGGGCGGGGTTTGTAGCAGGAACTCCTTTGCATATTGGGCCACCCACCCTGATGTAGCCAATTCTTCAAGAGCTTACAGGGCTCTTCTTACAGGTCCTACTGTAAGCTCCTGGAAGACTGGCTACATCGCGGTGTGGCCTAACATGCAAAGAAGTTCCTGCTACAAAAGAGCCCTGGCTGTGAGGCTAAGCTCTGTAGAAAAGGATAAATAAAAATCCAATAGATGTATAATCTGGACAGTCTGTGCCCTTATTCAGTGCAGCACAATTTATTTATTCATTTCTGCCCCATCTTTCTCCCCGGGGGGCCCCAAAGCAGCTCACATTGTTCTCATCTCCCTCATGTTATTGTTGCATCAACAGAGTGGAGGTTCAGCTAGGTACTACATATCGTACACTGAGGACTACTCAGTCCTGTGACTTTCAGTCCAAAAACTAAATTTAAGGCCTATGTTTTTAAATTTGTATTTTAAGTGCACTATATAATAAATTGACTTACTTTGTTTAATTCATGTTTATATTGTTTTTGCTCAGCCTTTTGGGGGACCTAATTCAATTTTTATGTGAAACGTGTAGGGGTCTCAAAGTAAATTAAAGCTATTTCTCCCACCCTGCCATCTCTCTCTCTCTCTCTCTCTTTGGAGAAGGAAATGACAATATAAATAAATAAATTACTGGCCTTTTTTGTGAATGGGGTTGTCCTGGATAACCCTGAGAGTCTGAACAGAAATGGATATCAAAATTCCTAGCATGTTATTTTTCTGAAGGGGGGGGCAGTCATCCTCAAAGTAATGTGAGACATAAGCCAAGGTGAACAGGTTCACAGAGGTTAAATTCAGGCAGGTAGCTATGTTCGTCTTAAGCAGGGCTTTTTTGGGAGAAAAACCCAGCAGGAACTCATTTGCATATTAGGCCACACCTCATGACATCACCATTGTTTCACACAGGGCTTTTTATGTAGACAAAGCCCAGCAGGAACCTTATTTGCATATTAGGCCACACCCCCTGACAAAGTCAGCCAGAACTGTGTTCCCGTACGTTCCTGCTAAAAAAAAAGCCCTGGTCTTAAGCAACAGAACAGGGGTGGCCAATGGTAGCTATCCAGATGTTTTTGCCTACAACTCCCATCAGCCCCAGCCAGCATGGCCAATGGCTGGGGCTGATGGGAGTTGTAGGCAAAAAACATCTGGAGAGCTACTGTTGGCGATCCCTGCAATAGAGCAAAGTTTGAGTCCAGTGGCACCTTTAAGACCAACAATGTTTAATTTTGTACGCGTGAAAACTTCTTCCAATAAAAGGATTCAGCATGTCTTATTGCTAAATATATATAACAGCTGGGCAGCTGGAGGTGCTGTGCAGAGGGGTCTAGGAAGGCCCTTGAGATACTTAGGGTGATTCAGAGATTGGTAAGAGTCATTCTGAGCCAGTGTGCTTTATGGTAACCTTCCAAGAGTTTTACTGAACTGCAAGCCAGCAAGAGAGACACTGACCGATTTCCCGCTCACCTTACGCCGCTCTCAGGTTCGTCTTCTCAGCGTGGCTTCCTTCTGATTTCACACTATCTGTCCCAGGGCTGCAGCAAGTGTCGGCGTTTTCGTGGGTTTTAGCAGTTTCTGTTTGCTGCACGAAAATGCCGACACTTGCTGCGGCCCCAGGGCAGATAGTGTGAAATCGGAAGGAAGCCCCGCTGAGAAGAGGAATGTGAGAACAGCATAGGGTGAGTGGGAAATTGGTCACCGCTTTTAGTTTCAGTTGGCAGCTCTGGTTTGGGAAATACCTGACGGTCTGAAGGTGGAGCCTGCAGTGGGCATAGTTTCGGGAAGGAAGTACCTTAGCAGGGAATAATGCTGTAGAGTCCACCTCCCAAATCAGCCATTTTCTCCAGAGGAACTGATCTCTATTGTCTGGAGATCAGCTCTGATAGCAGGAGATCTCCAGGCCCCATCTGCAAGCTGGCAACCATTTGTTCAGTAGTAGCCAGTTTAGCCATTTAAAACACAAAGGAAGAGCTAGGGACACAGGGAGAAGTTTTTCATTTGATCAGACCAGCCCAAGCTATCTTCTGATGGGCTTTCTAAGAAAATAGCTCCTTGACGATATCCAGAGCTGCCTTGTATTGAGCCCACAGATCCCATCTCACAAAAGGGATGTCTAAAATATCTCAAAGGAAACACAGAAGAGGCCAGCCGCTGCTTTCTTCCTGTGGGGTAGTCCCTCCTTGATGGTTCACAACATTCAAGGTGAAGACATCTAGCAGTAATAAGCAAGGTCTTTCCCACAACGGCCCCAAATGGAGCTTTCCTGGATATTGTGGTCTCTGAAGCTGTCAATCTGTATTATTTTTATTAAGCTGCTTTCAAATTGTATGCAGGAAAGTAATTTATGACAATCTCAGCAAGGAGCTTTCAAGGCAAGTCAGAATTCACTGCCACAAGAGGTGGTGGTGGCTGCAAGAACAGACAGCTTCAAGAGGGGATTGGATAAAGATATGGAGCAGAGGTCCATCAGTGGCTAATAGCCACAGGGTATAGATGGAACTCTCTGTCTGGGGCAGTGATGCTCTGTATTCTTGGTGCTTGGCGGGGGGGGGGGAGGTTACAGTGAGAGGGCTTCTAGTGTCCTGGCCCCACTGATGGACCTTCTGATGGCACCTGGTGGTTTTTTTGCCACTGTGTGACACAGAGTTTTGGACTGGATGGGCCACTGGCCTGATCCAACATGGCTTCTCTCATGTTCTTATGTTAATCAGAGGTGGTTTTGCCATTGCCTTCCTTTGCAGCTTCTTCATGGCGATCCCCCATTAAAGTGTCAACCCTGCTTAGCATCCAGGATCTGTCAAGATGAGGCTACACCAGGGCTGGTCAAACTGGGGCTCAGGAGCCACGTGGTTCTTTCACACTTACTGTATGGCTCTCGATGCCCCCAGTGCCCCACTGGCCAGCTTGGAAAATGCATTTATCTCTTTAAATCACTTCTTTAAATTGCTTTTCCTTCCTTCCTTCCTTCCTTCCTTCCTTCCTTCCTTCCTTCCTTCCTTCCTTCCTTCCTTCCTTCCTTCCTGTCCAGATAAGGTTGCTAGCTTTGGGTTGGGAAATATACTAAGCATCCTTACTAAGTTAAGTAAGTTTTAAATGCTACTATTTTTTGAGTGATTTCTGATTATGTGCAGTCTTTGGACACACTGAAAAAAGAATCTTGTGGGTTTTGCAGCTTTTTGCAACTTATTGATGCATCAGAAACACTTTGATATTTTTTCTGAGCTTTTGCCTTGTTAGTATACATCAAGATATATACACACACACACACATATATATATTGCCCTGTAAGTATAATTAAGGTGTTTTGGCTATAGTCATGTATCCCTATTGTATGAAGTTTACACTTTTGAATTTTTGTTATTCTCTGCAGTGGTTGAGATATGTGGTTGGAGCACCCTACACTAGAAAAGAGTTCAAAGCAAGAATAATCAAGTCGACCTCCTGTTCATTGGGACTCCTTTGATGGAACTGTGAAACTTTTGGGGAATTGTTATTGCCATATCAGCGGCCCTGTGGCACAGAGTGGTAAAGCAGCAGTACTGCAGTACTGTGGTCTGAACTCTCTGCTCCCAACCTGAGTTCAATTCCAGTGGAAGCTGGATTCAGGTAGCTGGCCCAAGGTTGACTCAGCCTTCCATCCTTCTGAGGTCGGTAAAATGAATACCCAGCTTGCTGGGCGGAAAGTGTACATGACTGGGGAAGGCAATGGCAAACCACCTCGTAAAAAGTCTGCCGTGAAAACGTTGTGAAAGCAACGTCACCCCAGAGTCGGAAACGATTGGTGCTTGCACAGGGGACCTTTCCTTTTTCCTATTGCCATCTAGTCTTCTATTGAACATATTTGTATGATTTTGTTTCAATACATTCTTAGTTATTCAGTTGTGCTGTCTTTATCCTACAAGTGACCTCTCTCCTTTACCACCACCTGGAGGTTGGCAACCTTAGTTCCAGAACATCAGCTATGCAAAAAAACAACAACACAACCTTTGTAGATACACTCCCTGCTCTTTGCTCCTCTGCAAGCAAGTCAAGCAACCAAGTCTCTTGAATCAGCCTCTGATGCTCCCAGGAAAGCTGCAAATTTTTATCACCACTCCAAACAACAGGAGAGCATTTCAGGGGATCCAGGCATGTTTTTGGATGGTGGGAAGCAAAAAAAGTGACCTCCAGCTCAGTTTCCCCGCACCCATTTCCCCCTTGACAGCAAGTGAAGCGTGGAGAGCCAATAATGCAGCTGCCTCTGGGCACAGGGTCTGCTGCGCTTCTTGCTCTCACTCTGCGTGCAGCAGGCGTGTTGCTGCAGAGCAAGGAGCACCGGAAGGGCTGCCTTGTCCTCAGCATCAAAATAAGCATGCTCAGCACTGCAGGGGATGTGGAGGGGGGGAGCAGCAGTGTGCACAAGACAAGACCAAAGCATTGCTAGAAGAGAAGTAGAAGATGGTTATGGAAAGGATACCCGGCCAAAGAGATCTCAGATGGCAGAGTCATACACTCAGGATCTGTACCCAGTGTCAAATTTCAAACTGATCTGCAGGCTGCATGAGCCTCCTTTGCCTTTAAAGTACTTGAGCTAGAGCAATAGAACAAAGTAGGAGTCAAGTTCACCTTTAAGACCAACAAAGTTTTATTTGGTCTTTTTTGGTTTTTATTAGTCTTAAAGGTGATACTTGACTCCTACTTTGTTCTGTTGCTTCAGACCAACACACCAGCTCACTTGGATTCAGCTAGAGCAGGTAAGGATAAAAACCAATTGCTCAGAGCTGTTGTGGCTAAGTGACTATTCAAAGCTCCGCCCTAAAGATTCTGAACAGGCAACCTGGGAACAGGGTCAGATTAAACCCTGTGGAGGCCCCTAGACAGTCAAAATCTCAAGGGCCCCTTTGCAAATTATCTCAGAGTCGGAGGGCCACCCTGCCACCTGAGGCCCCTGCTGCAGCCTGCAGGCACCTTCTCAAAAGCCCCTTTGACAAAGCTGTGGGGGAGAGGCAAAGAAAGGCAAATTTGGTGATGGCGCCAGCATCAGCTGCACCAGGCAGGTTGGGCAAAGAGCAGTTCAACTGCTGGTTGAGTATGGAGGCTGGGAGGGCTGCAAGTTTGGGGGAAACTGGAGTGGGGGTGGGGAGTCAGCCCGGGGCCCTTAAAGGTGTGGGATCTCAAAGACCAGTGCCTGCTTGGCCTAACTGTTAATCTGGCCCTACCTGGGAACAACTGTAAAGGTTTACAAGGATAAAAGATAGCTGGGTCTTCAATGATTTAACCAATTCAAAAGCTGCATACTGCCTGCCTATCGCTGAAGCTGATGTGGATAATAGTCTCTGGCCAACAATAACAGATACTTCTATCAGTGGCTACTAGCTAGGGTTGCCAGGTCTGTGCTGGCAAATGCCTGGAGACTTTGGGGGTGGATCCAGGAAAGGGTGGGGTTTGGGGAGTGGAAGGGCTTCAGCATGGTAGAGTGCCCTAGAGTCCACCCTTCCAAACAGCCATTTTCTCCAGGGAAGCTGATCTCTGCCAGCTGGAGAACAGTTGTAAAAGTGGGAGATCTCCAGGTCCCACCTAGAGACTGGCAACCCTACTACTAGTAGTCATGGTGACAAAAGGGAACCCCCACATTTAGAGGCAATAAGCCTCTCAATGCCAACACCAGAAGACATCAGGGAAAGGTCTCAACCTCTGTACCAAAGGTCCCCAACCCTTTTGAGCCTGCAGACACATTTCGAATTCTGACACAGCACGGTGCGTGCAGTAACAAAATCGCTGCCACAAAATGGCTGACGTCAATGATTGTCACATTTTATATTTGCATTAAAAATGCTTAGTCATATGTAAATGTATTTTAAAATACACAAACGCGGCTCTGATTCATAGAACCAAGGTCAGGGCAGCTCCTCTTTTCATGAATAACTTTGAGTGCACAAAAAGCCATTTTGGCAACCGCTCTGGACAATCCAGTTCACAAAGCCAAGCCCTTGAAAACACAAAAGAGATGAATTAGGAGCCGAAGATTTCTCAAATAGCTCAGGATGCAGCAAAGGGCACTGGTGATTGGAGTTAATTGCACCAGATGACTGGAGACCATGGGACCAATTGTACTCTCATTGCTTCTGCACACAACCACAAGCAAGTCCAGTTAGCAGGCCTGGCTGCTTGCAAGATCCAGCAGTTGCTGTTCTTTGAGGGAGAGGGGGAGAAACAGACATTTCCCGACAATTCCACAGCACAAGGGAGACTGACTGCTAAGCACAAATTCTTTGCCACAGCCCCAGTTACATGGGCGAAGAAAAGAAAAATGCAAAGTACAGCAATTACACTCAAAAGAAGAATGAATGCCTTAATTATACCTTCAGAGGTATATGAAAATATTTTGAAAGGCAACAGTTCAAGGAAAGCAGAGGCACACAACTGGCAGGAGTCCTTTGTGCTTCCAGGCTTGATGGGTTTCACAAGTGAAGCGGCCATGTTTTGACTTTGTGTTCATGGCAGGAAAAATGTGACAGGGCACGCACCAAAGGGGTTCTCTGAGACGTTCTCATGGTTAGAGCCCAACGCTATGTACACTATCAAATGGTACAAAGTTTGAATCCAGTGGCACCTTTAACACCAATAAAGTTTAACTCTGGGTATAAGCTTTTGTGTGCACCCACACTTCTTCAGATACATTCAAATAGACTTTGCCAGCCATTAGATGGGAGGGAGCAGTTGCTAGTAAGGGCAAATTGGAGTCAAGATGCATAAGTAACTGATGTACAGCTAAAATTGGATTAAAGCAGTTGGTAAAACCTTTGAATAGAAGCAAATTAGCATACAGAGAATAAAAGAGTTAACAAAGGGATGAAAGGACTGAGTGACTTAGCATGGGCAGTGAGATAAGAACCTGATATCTCTGTTAAGCCCTGGGGGTTCCATTGTCCCAACTGTTGTATCAAACAGAGCATGACATTGGGATGTCAGAAGTTTCCATCATGTTTTTACCTCATCCAAGGCATCTGTTTTAATTTGTAGGTCACTGCAAAGAAGGCTTTAAAGAAATACAAGTTGGCTATGGTCCAATGAGATGTTCTGGTTTTATCGCAACTATTTCTTTTATGTGTGGTATAGTGGTTGGAGTAGGAGCCTCTAACCTTTTTGGGTGTGAAGGCATCTTTGGAATTCTGACACAGGGTAGGAGGTACAACAACAAAATGGCTGCTGCAGAGGGTGGAGCTAGCTATAAAATGGCTGCTATAGAAGGCAGAGCCCATCGCAAAATGTCAGAGAGCAAGCTTATAGTATATACTATAGTATAACTCTTATAATAATTCTTGTAATGTTTCAGGCAGAAGTTGTCTGTAACAGGATATCTCCAGTAGCCATCAGAAGCTCTGCTGGGCAAAATAGCCTTGCCCACTTTCTAAAAATGTTTGTTGGGCTGCCAAGGTATTGGCAGGCATCAGGAAAGGTATTGGCAGGCATCATGGTGCCCACAGACTCCGTGTTGGGGACCCCTGAGCAATGTTCCCTCTCAGCTGTGGAGTCTTGTGAGCAAAAATTTTATTTTGTGAGCAACTGGCATTGAAGTTGTGAGCTACTGCATAAATTAGCATGCTCAGGGGCCATCCTATCCTGAGCAGGCTGAGCTAAGATGAAAATGTGTGCGCCAGAGGCTAAAAAACTGTGAGCTAGGTCACATGAACTCAGCTTAGAGGGATCACTGCCCCTGAGTTACAGTGTTGGACCAGGATCTGGGAGACTGAAGTCTGAATCCCCATTTTGCCATGTAAGCTTACTGAGTAATGCTGGTCCACTTTCACACTCTCACTTACCTCACAAGATGATTGTGAGACAGGGAGGTCAGGTGTCTCCCTAGAACGAGCAACTTCCCACCGTTGGGAACTTGCTGCTGCTCAATGGAGCACTGGGAACAAAAATTAGTGGGGGAGGGGAAGTATTGCATTGCCCAATATCACTTCCAGGTATGTCCCCAGAACTGACATCAGAGTCAAGTTACACTCTAGGAATTTTCCATATTTTCATGGTCTTTAACGAGATTTGGGAAATTGCTAGAAGGTCACAATGCCCTGACAGCACTTTCTGAATCCTACTGTCTCAAGGTTCACAGATAGGGCTGTCAATCCCCAGGTGGGGGTAGGGGATCTCCTGGTTTGGAGGCCCTCCCCCCGCTTCAGGGTTATCAGAAAGGGGAGGAGGGGAGGGAAATGTCTGCTGGGCACTCTATTATTCCCATAGGGTATAATGGAAAATTGATCTGTGGATATCTGGGGCTCTGGGGGGGCTGTTTTATGAGGCAGAAATATAAAATTTTCAACATAGCATCTAGAGATTCTCCTCGAAATACCCCCCAAGTTTCAAAAAGATTGGACTGGGGGGTTCAATTCTATGAGCCCCAAAAGAAGGTGCCCCTATTCTTCATTATTCCAAATAGAGGGAAGGCATTTAAAAGGAGCGTGGTCCCTTTAAATGTGATGGTCAGAACTCCCTTCAGAGTTCAATTGTGCTTGACACATCCTTGCTCCTGGTTCCACACCCAAAGTCTCCTGGCTCCACCCCCAAAGTCCCCGGATATTTCCTGAGTCGGATTTGGATATGTCTTGAGTCGGACTATCCACACACAATGCTCCCACTCAGGGGTTTTTTTGAGCAGGAACGCAGTTCCGGCTGGCTTAGTGAAAGGGTGTGTGGCCTAATACGTAAATAAGTTCCTGCTGGACTTTTTCTACAAAAAGCCCAGTGTGAAACAATGGTGGCATCAGGGGATGTGGCCTAATATGCAAACAAGTTCCTGCTGGGCTTTTTCTATTAAAAAAAGGCCCTGCTCCCACTCATAGAAAGAGTAACATATTTGCAAGTGAATCTAATAACAATTATTTTCATTCAAATTTCAAGACATAAAATGTTAACTGCCCTACTGCCCTATCAAGTTCTCATGTCAAAAAGGGTTTTTTAAAAAGATCTTATGTATATTTTTTTTCTACAAGAAAAATGTTATATTGATGCATGGATGCTGCAAAAAGAAAAGGAGGGGTACAAATAAACTTTCAGTCCCTAAAATTCTCAGAGTCTCATAAAGGTCAATTGATCTAATAACTTTATGCCTGTGTTTTAGATAGACTCAAGCATCTAGCATTACAATTCTAAGAACACTTTCCCGAGAGTAAGCCCCACTGAACTGACCTGAGTAAGATCCTGAGTTGATTTGCTTAAGATTTCTCTCTTAAGACACACACCCCCCCATGGTTTTGCCCTGCCAAAATTCTCTGTGCATGCACTCGCTATTCTAGCTCATGTTCCCTTCCATTCAGGACAACATAGCAGAGAACTGGGCCACCTTCAGAATGACATATCTGCATTGCATAATTCATAAATATTTCACCACATCCAAATCTCAATGGTAATTTCTCCCTAGATAATAAAATTCATTTCCCACATATCATTGAAAAAAAGGGGGGGGCCCAAAACATAGATTTAAAACTTCACAGCTCTTGATTGGGCTTTCAGCAGTACAGTATCCGCAATGCAATTTTTATTTTTAATTATTAGGGCAGCTTGGAAGAAAAAAAAAAACCCTACAATGTAACACATACCATGATGGGCAGGGGGATAATTCTTTTATTCTCAGCAAACTGAAGGCAGGGTGTAAAAGAAGTCACGGGAGACCAACACCCTCTCCCCATAGCTGTGATATTCATGAGGAAGAAGATTAATAGCAGGTTCTTTTTGATTTGTTTTTAAACACATTTCACTGTATGGTAATAAGGGGAAACGGATGATTAAACTGCATGCTGAATTCCGGATCCTCATCACTAACCCAGAGCTCCGTAGCCACGAAGGGGCTGAGTGACAAGCAGAGCATTTTCAAAATATTTATCATCACCAGCATATATTTCACGCTCAGAGATCTTGGCGGAAAGATAGGCCCCATCCCATTTGTATTTTGCATATGCCAGTTCATGCACTGGAATCTGAATGCTGCTCAGCTTCCAAAATCTGTCCATATGTTCATGATTTAAAAAAAAAAAAATGGCTCCAAAGTAGATGTTTCTCATGGAATGGCCCAAAGAGAAGCCTCTCTTCCATGTTGTCAATTCTGATAATTCAAACACAAAATGCATTCTGGGTTGTGGCATAATGTGGTACCAAGCCAATGCTGTGTAGTAGCCAGTGTTCCCTGTAAACTGAGTTAGTGTGAGCTAGCTCACATATTTTTAGCCTCCAGCTCACACATTTTTGTCTTAGCTCAGGAAGGATGACCCCAGAGCACAATAATCCATGCAGTAGCTCACAACTTTAATGCTGGTAGCTCACAAAGTAGAATTTTTGCTCACTGCTTAGAGAGAACATTGGTAGTGGCTAGACAGTGTCGGACTGGGACCAACAAGACCTGGGTTCAAATCTCTGTTGTCATGAAACCAACTGGGGGACTTGGGGCTAGTCCTTCTCTCTCAGTCTAACCTAACTCAGAGCATTGTTATAAGAATAAAAGAGAAAATCATACTGTCTGTGGAGATGCACTAAAACTTGAGCTTAAACATCTTTTGGAAGCCACAGAGATCTTTCTAGCTGAGCCAGCTCTCTGAGGTTGGCCGGTCCTTATTAAAAGGGGAGGGTAAATCCATTAACAGCTATAAACTAAGCTAGATCAGTAGAACCTCCAACTTTAGAGAAAGTATATCTCCAAAAGCTTGTTTATGGGAAGCAAACAGAAGGGATCACCTGTGTGCCTTCGTGTCCCAAAAATGGCCTTCCAGAAGCACCAGATTAACTATTAAAGGAGACAGGATGCTGGCCTAGATGTAGGTGGGGAAATTCCTGGAAATGTTGAGGGAAAACCTGGGGAGGGCCAGTTTTGGGGAGGGGAAGGACTTCAGTGGGTTATAATGCCATCAAGTCTGCCCTGCTCAAAGTTTTTTTTTTTAATCAAAATGGGGGGGGAAGGGGGGCGGAACTTAAAATCCAGTAACTAAATAAGATTTTTTTTGGGGGGGGGGAGAGACACATAACAGCGATGGCAGATCTACATGTAAGTTTCTACAAACTATTCCCAAATATCTAAAACTAAGTCCATACTCAATATGCGTGTTCCAATGTTGACAGAGCTCTAAGATCCTCGATCCACTCATTAAAGAGAGGTGGGCTTTTATCACTCCAATGTTGTAACATGAGTCTTTTAACTGCAGTAAGGGCATACTAGATCCTTTTCCACTGACCATCAGTTATCCTCATGGAGGATGGATTCACCAGTGTCCATTAGCCAAAATGGAACCTCAATGAATACCAGTTGCTGGGTGGAACAAAAAGAAAGAATCTGTCCACCATACTCTTCTTGCAGGCCTTCTAAGGGCAACTAGTTGACAATTGTGGGAAGCTGAACACTGAACTAAAAGGGCCACTGGTCAGACCCAGGAGGTCTGCTCTTATAATTCCAGTGGCAGACCACAACATTATTTACTCACACACGTACACAAGAAGCTGCCTTATAGTCCACCAGACCACTGATCTCTCAGGATCAGATGTCTACACTGACAGACAGCAGCTCTCCTGGGCAGAGGACTTTCACTGCCTGAGTCTTAATTGGATATGCTGGGGATTGAACCCGGAAACTTCTGCTTACAAAGCAAAAGTTCTGTCTCTGAATCAAGGCCCTCCCTATCTTCTTCTATTTCTAATTTTCTCCCCATAGGGCTGCCACCACTCAGTGGGAGCAGAGTATCCCTGTCCACAGATCCCATTGCCCATCTTGCTCTGAGTGGCAGTTAAGAAAACAGCACCCTCATGTACTTACTGGATGTCTATACAGGAAATGACAAAGGGTAGTTCTAGAAATTGCCAGAAACCCTATGGTTTTACCACAGAGTTTCCAGTAGTTCCTAGAGCTACCCTTTGTCATGAGGCTGTATGTTTTTAAAATTCTGTGTCCCACCACAACCTTTATGCCAGCTGACAAGCACTACCTAACAATCCTATCTCTAAATGGTCTGTTGTAGATTGTAAACTCCTTAAGGGACCAGTTAATTTTTGCCTAAGTAACTCTGTAAGTAGCCAGGTACACTAATCATGGAGTCAGACAACTGGACCATCAAGGTCCATCAATATCGTCTACTCTGATTGACAGCAACTCTCCAGTGTCTTGGATCGAAGTCTTCCACATTTCCTACTACCTGACCCTTTAAAGTGGAGATGCTAAGGATCGAACCGGGGACCTTCTGCCAGCCACCCAACCGCAGCCTCACCCACCTCTGTTCCCGAGGGGGCAAGGAATCAGCCAATAATTAGTATATCTTACCTTTCTGTATCTTAAACACTTAATTGGTTAGAGGCAAGCCAGAGGTGCCTGTCTGGTAAGATTTGCCAAGTATCTGGAACTGTGATCTCTGCTGTACAGAACGGACATGAAGCTTTCCCTCATACTGCCAAAACAAACCCCCAAGGAATCACACCTACACATTAATCCAGCAAAACCAGTTCGCTCAACCTGCTTTGAAATACCCATCAGCTATACAGAACACACCACACGCACAGACCACAACACACACGCATACATGACTGTAAAAACGAAAGAGGAAAAAACCCTCATCTTATGCATAACTGGACTCCTGTTTTCTGGTGTGTTTTTAAAAAATCCAATTAGCTTTCAACTTCAGTGGACCAAGGTAAAATAATTGCTGTATACCTTCAAAGCTTAAATGCCTTAAAAAAATATTAATAATAAAATCACACCGCCGTTACTTTTTTAACAAAACAAATTTGCAGGTTCTAAAAGCTACCACCATATTTCATTATCACATTTTTATCGGACGTTTCTGATCGGGCTGAACTTTCAATTAATGACATCAGAACAACTTTCTTGAGCGAGAAAATCGGGGGAGGGGGAGAACAGAAACCCTACCAGGCCTGTAGCTTCGTAACATTAACAGTTTCTTCTAAGCCCCAAAGTGCCTAACGTGCAGAAATTAAAAGTGTTTACATATCAAATTTTGATTAGCTTTGGGACTTAACGGCAAGGATTAATCTGAGCCCATTGTTATCTAGCGAGAAAGAGAGAGGCGACATGCACGAGCAAAGCCCAACAATCTGCTGGCGTGTTCTTCTTCCAAATTACTTTCCTTGAATGACCTTTCTTCCATCGAAATGGCACACAATGGAAAAATTAAACCTTTCATACTCCTATAAATTAAAAGTGCCTATCAAGCACAGCCAAGCCTACCATCCAGAGGGGTCCGTCCTGACAGCTTTAGCAGGCAGAGGAAGCAGTGCCAAGATGGAAGCCTGCCACTAAGAATCAGAGAGTTCTGCACGTCCAACGGGTCTTTGGGCAGTCGCCCATTCCACACTGCAAACGATTGCAAGCCCAGTCCCAGAGCAGCCACAGCCTTCCTGAGTCCACCACACTTTTATCTTGCCTTTCCATCCAGGATCTCAGAGTGGCAAGCATGGTTCTCTCGTCCTTCATCCGGTTCTCAAAACAACCCAGTGAGGTGAAGATAAAGACCATCAAAGACTCTGATGGCTGAATTTGGAGGGGAGGGGTGAACGTGGGCCTCCCGAGTCCTAGACAAAACCCACTAATGCCATGTTTGACCTCAAAGCATATCAGGAGGGGAATACCTTCGACCAAAAGGCTTTCTCGCACCTAGGGTTGCCAGCCTCCAGGTGGGTCATTGTTTTGACTACTCGCCTCCAGGTGGGGCCTGGAGACCTTCCACTTTTACAACTGATCTCCAGCTGGCAGAGATCAGCTCCCCTGGAGAAAATGGCTGCTTTCAAAGGGTGGGCTCTATGGTTTTGTACCATGCTAAGGCCCCTCCTGTCCCAAAAACCCATCCTTTCCCAGATCAACTCCCAAAGTCTCCAGGTAGTTTCCAGCACAACCATTTGCTTCAAGGAAACTGATCTCTGTAGCCTGAAGATCAATAACTCAGTTGTAATTTTGGGGATCTCCAGGCCAGACTTGGAGGTTGACAAGCCTAGGCTCAGCCCCAAGCAGTTGCAGAGATGGCTGTGCTGGTCCAGCATCAGCCCCAGACACTTCTGGGCTACCAAAACCCTAAATGTAGAGTGCTTTAATCAGGGGTCATTTTGTAGAAAAATAGGTGGTAGAGCTCATCAAGGGACTGTTATGCAGCTGCACATACTATGCAATGGACAAGGAGGTGGAACTCTCAGAAGGAAGAGGTGGAACTCTCAGAAAGGTTCAGGAGCTGCACTCCTGTGAGCTCCCACTGAATCTGAGGCCTGGCTTTAATTAAATAATAACAATTATATATTTGCATAATTACCAAAATATCAGTATAGGCGTCATACTGATATACTGAAGGAAGTAGCAACATCACTTATTCAGGGAAAGGACACTCCTACTGTTTTCTAGTGTTAAACCACTAGAATCCAAATCACCTGAATAATTGGTTAAGATTGGCCTTTGCTAATCAATCAAGTTATACTCTATAGATTTTAAGAACCTTGTCTCGCTGTGGGAGACCATGTGCCAACTAATACCTCACTTATAATGGGTTCGGATGGGTCAATATTTCTATCAGGTCAAAAGAAAATGTACCACATCAAGAGTTTTCTCTACAGCCCTCTAGAATTCCCTTCCCTTGCAAATATTCATAGGGGATACAAAACTTCTTATTTAAGACTAGCTTTTGCTAATTGGACTGCTGTTACACATTCTCTTGCTACATGCTCTTTCTTGGGGCAAGATTGCTGGTCCAATTTTGTGGTTGTAAAATCTTACCATTAGGATTTTTATCTCCATGGGGGTGGGTTAAAAAAAAATGTCTCTAAACTGTCTTGATTTTAAGAAAGGTGGTATGTAAATACCTACTTTTTAAAAAATTAAAAACTTTCATTGCTTAATGTACCAATTAATTGGTGCTCTGGGTAAAACTAATTAACCCCACAAATAAATACTGCGAGACCCTAATGGGTGCCACACATCCTGGGCTGCCAGCGTCTCTCTTCAAAGGTTCACAGCCATATGTACGTGTCCATAATCCCAATGGCATCTGTTGCCAGAGAAGGACTGTTTCTCAAATTCCTCTCTGGCTAAATTGCTTTCTCACTGCAGTTTCCAGTTGGCAAGCACTCTCCACTTCCTCCTCCCCTCCCTCCTAACATTGCACAACCCTGCTGTGAGTTAATTACTACTTTCCATCCCATCGTGATCCTTACTTATTGCGGCAGAGCAGTTTAAACTTGGAATCCGCTGATGGAAATGGTAGTAGGAAAATACATTGGCTAGGTACAGTCTCGCTTTCCCTGTTTCAGTCTTGTTGCTCTTCTAATCCTGCTCCTTCTCCAGCTGTCTCTACCCCACTATCTTTGGCACCAGCTGCAAGAACGAGACGTTTCCTTTTTCCTTCAAAAGCAAGCTGCATTCAGACATTAAGACAGACCGGGGTGACCAACTTTACTTAACATAAGAGCTACATAGAATAAACGTCAGATGTTTGAGAGCCGCAAGAAATGAATGTCAGATGTTTGAGGGAGGGAGGGAGGGAGGGAGGAAGGGAGGATGGAATATGGGAGAGGGGGAAAGAAAGCAACATTAACTTTAAATGCATTCTCCAAGCTACCAGCCAACGGGGCAGTGGGGGCTTCAAGAGCCACACAATATGTATGAAAGAGCCACATGTGGCTCCCAAGCCACAGTTTGGCCACCCCTGAGATTGACCATGATTCAATAAAACCCTGGTTTGCTCAAATTCCAGTTGACGGTGACGTACAAGTGCAGGCAGTTCAGCAAGCACTACACCAAGATTTCAAACTAGGAGTTGCAGTTTGATTGTAAATAATAGTTTAGACCACCTGTTACCAGCTGTGGAAATGCAGAGGTCTCAAGGGACAGTTTCTCTAAGACTACCATCTCTCA
Source organism: Heteronotia binoei (assembly GCF_032191835.1). Lineage (NCBI taxonomy): Eukaryota > Metazoa > Chordata > Lepidosauria > Squamata > Gekkonidae > Heteronotia > Heteronotia binoei. Next base: position 64,933,357 of record NC_083233.1, read on the forward strand.
AGGCCATCTAGACACAAAAAGATGGCAGGAAAGGGATATCTTGGTTGTTGGAAGAGAAAAAGAGCAGAAGCTGGAATTCATTACTTAAATCTGCGATTCTAGAGACAGCCTGTTGTACAAACCACAGTTTAAACCACCCAAAGCGTATTGTGATGTCTGAATGCAGTGTGGTTGTAGTGGTTAAGTGTGCAGACTTTAATATAGGAGAACCAGGTTTGATTCCCCATTCCTCCACATGCACCTGCTGATGTGGCCTTGAGTCAGTCACAAGTTCTCACAGAGCTGTTTCTCTCAAGAGCAGTTTCTGTCATAGCTCTCTCAGCTTCACCCACCTCAAAGTGTGTCTGTTGTGGGAAAGGGAAGGGAAAGGAGATTGTAAACTGCTCTGAGACTCCTTTGGTTAGTGAAGGGCAGGGTATAAATCCAATCTCTTCTTCTCCGGGCTCTTTTTGTAAATGAACTCCTTTGCATATTAGGTCACAGACCCCTGATGTAGCCAATCTTCCTGGAGCTTACAGTAGGCCCTATACTAAGAGCCCCATAAGCTCTTGGAGGATTGGCGACATCAGAGGTGTGGCATAATATGCAAAGGAGTTCCTGCTACAAAAAAAGCCCTGCTTCTTCTTCTTCTCCTTGTTCATTCCAAGTACATGAACCTAGAACACATGATTCTGAGTCAGACCCATGGCCTAAGTCTTAGGCAGTGTTCCCTCTAAGCTGAGTTAGCTCACAGATTTTTAGCTTCCAGCTCACACATTTTTGTCAGGAAGGATGACCCCAGAGCACACTAATTTATGCAGTAACTCACAATTTTAATGCAAGTAGCTCACAACTTTAATGCCAGTAGCTCACAAGGTAGAATTTTTACTCATGAGACTCTGCAGTTTAGAGGGAACATTGGTCTTAGGCCCTAAGACACCATGGTCTACTCAAGCCTGCCAGTGGCTCTCCCAGGTCTTTGGCAGAGGTCTTCCCAATCACCAGCTACCTGAGCCTTCTAACTGGAGAAGTCAGGGACCCAATTTGTGACCTTCTGCCTGAAAAATTCATGCTCTACCCTTGAGTCACAGCCCCCTTGCCTAGACCCATTTCAGATGCAAGGAAGGAACCCCCAGGTTTCACATGGAATTCTATACTCCAAGAAGAAGAAGACTGCAGATTTATACCCCGCCCTTCTCTCTGAATCAGAGACTCAAAGCGGCTTACAATCTCCTATATCTTCTCCCCTCACAACAGACACCCTGTGAGGTAGGTGGGGCTGAGAGGGCTCTCACAGCAGCTGCCCTTTCAAGGACAACTCCTGTGATAGCAATGGCTAATCCAAGGTCATTCCAACAGCTGCAAGTGGAGGAATGGGGAATCAAATCTGGTTCTCCCAGATAAGAGTCCACACATTTAACCACTACACCAAACTGGCACATGAGATGATGTAATGCTGCTACATGATGCCCCGTGCTACATTATTCTATCAAGTCTCCTCCTAAATTTCATGCCCTTTCCACTTAGACGCTAAAAGACATCGCATATTTTTCCTTCAAGAGTGTGTGCAAGGCTTTTTACCATGAACAAGTCAGCATTTAATTCATATTAATGACAGTTGTCCCATTCACCTGTTCTTTCTCAATGCACAGAAACAGCACCCCCCCCCCCCAACTTGAATGTGCCTGCACATCCCTTCTCTGCTCACTGCCACCAAATGGACAATGTTCCAGGCTATCAAGAATAGTAGACTGCTGGCCCAGGTGACAAGGAGAAGAGGAAGGTGCAGGTCTCCAGTGGATTGGAAGGCTTTGCCAGTGCAAGTTGTTTTCCAGGAGAGGAAGCAGCTCAGTGGTAGAGCCTCTGCTTTGCATGCACAAGGTCCAAGGTTCAGTCCCCGGCATCTCTAGTTAAAAGGTGCAGGTGATGTGGAAGACCTCCTCCTGAGACCCTGAAAAGTCACAGTTGACAAGACTGATCTTGAAAGACCAATAATCTCACTTATAAGACCATTTTGACTGGTAAAAATAAAAAGCATTTCCAGCATTTCTGGTCATACACAAAGCTCAAAAACTTGAGGACATCAAGCTTTGTGTAACTTTCTGCAGTCTAAGAACACAGAATGAGCAGGTAGAGAACATAAAAAAATAAGAGAAGCCATGTTGGATCAGGCCAATGGCTCATACAGTCCAACACTCGGTGTCACACAGTGGCCAAAAAACCCAAGTGCCATCAGTCGGGCCAGGACACTAGAAGCCCTCCCACTGCTGCCCTTCCCAAGCACCAAGAATACAGAGCATCATTTGCCCAGACAAAGTGTTCCAACAATACGCTGTGCCTAATAGCCACTGTGCCTAATAACCTCTGCTCCGTATGTTTATCCACTCCCCTCTTGGAGCTGCCTATGCTTGTAGCTGCCACCACCTCCTGTGGCAGTGATAGCTACAAGCATAGCAAGCTGCATCAAGTCTTCAGTTTCAGTCCTTGTTAAGATGAAATACATCAGGCTTCTACAAAAAAGCCCACCAGGAACTCATTTGCATATTAGGCCACACACCCCTGACGTCACCATTGTTTCACAGAGGGCCTTTTTGTAGAAAAGGTCCAGCAGGGACTCATTTACATATTAGGCCCCACTTCCTGATGCCAAGCCAGCCAGAACTGTATTCCTGTGCGTTCCTGCTCAAAAAAAAGCCCTGTTTGGGATGCAAAAGGCACCCGAAATAACCCTGCCTTCCATTTTTATTTTATTTTTCATGTTTTGTATGCATTGTTCTCCCAAATGTCTGGCTACTTTAGAAATTTAAAAAAAAAAACATTTTAAAGGGGCTTGTTCATTCTCATACCCCATAGTGTTCTAGCCAGTCAGGAATTACATGAGCCAGCTCATCAGATTTAGATAACCCATGGGGATGACACTGAAACCTGCTGACCTCACTCTCAAGCCCCGGTCCAGGTCTAATCACGCCATCAAAATACTCATTCACACACACATCCCTTAACAAGCATCCTCATATGGGAAAGGCAACAGCTACATGACCATGTCCCTTCAAGAGGACTCTTGTTTCTTGAGCTGAAAAATGGCTGTAAATGTAGGGATTTATATGGCACACACACACAAAAATATCTGCAGAAGCCTGTTCGGTCCACCGTGGAATCAGTTAGCACAAAATTAACTTTTAATTCGAGAGCCGTTGATTTTAATGGGATTTAGGCATGCTTAGGTTTGGTGCCGAGTTGCATTTGTAGCATAATCAACTTCAGTGCACTGCAGGAATGACCCACCTGACCTACTAAGCAGGCTTATAGATTTCACGCTGCCAATAGGTTTGGTTCAGAGGTCATACAAGGGATCGTGCTGCTAACTAAAACACAATCCATATATACAAACCTTTACGCTAGGGGTAGCCAAACTTGCTTAACGTAAGAGCCACATAGAATGAACATCAAATGTTTGAGAGCCTGGAGGGAGGGAGGAAGCCAGCCAGCCAGTCAGCCAAATAGATGGGGAGAGGTAGAAAGAAAGCAACTTAAAATGCATTCTCCAAACTTCCAGCTGACCTGGCTTGGAGAATTGATTTCAAAAGAGAAATGCCTTTTCCAAACCAGTCAATGGGGTGGTTGGGGCTTCAAGACCCACACAATATGTGCGAGAGAGCCACATGTGGCTCCCGAGCCACAGTCTGGCTACCCCTGCTTTACACTCTCTCAATGGTTGACAACTTGCTGCTTCTCTTTCTGCCTAATGAAGAATCCTGTGTTAACTCTAAAGCTGGGGTATTCTTACTGAACCAATGACATGACCCAATAAAAGGCATCATCTACCCTCTTCTGTATCTCATGCCCTGGGATCTACAAGATGACATTCCTACTTGTATACCATCCACTTTACACAGCGCAAAAGTTCAGAAGCAGGACTGCTCTGATAACAGTCTAGCTCAGAGGTGAGGAACAGTGGCTCTCCAGATGTTTTTTGCCTACAACTCCCATCAGCCCCAGCCAGCATGACCAATGGCTGGGGATATGGGAGTTGTAGGCAAAAAAACATCTAGAGAGCCACTATTCCCCACCCCTGATCTAGCTGGAACACACCAAGGGGGGTAAATATGCCAATAGCAGTTAATTCTACAATATTACTTTGCCCAGGTTTTACCAACCAACAGGGATCCTCCTTAGAGGTTGTTACTACTTCTAAATTAAAGGCAATGGCAGTAGTTACATTGGTAAGAACAAGGATTAATGGTGAGCTGCCTTAACACAGCTCTTCCTAACAATTTACCGATTAAAGATGTTACTGGAAAAACGCTGACCCTTCTGAAGCAGCTGTGTAATTAACTTAAAGGTGTTTTTCTTTATTATCTGCAATAAAGGGGGTGGAAAAACCCTCTGTGTGCTTCCCCAGAAGAAAAATGTTTAACATAGAAGCAGTTCTGTTATCCTGACTGGGTTACCAATCTGCATTTTAGACAAATGCATGTATTTAGCATATTCACCCTACCCCAGGCTCAGTCTGAAATCATCCCCTGCTAAATTCACATTTAGAGTAGGCACTGTTCATCGCCACTATCATGTCAATTTTTATTTCAGGCTTCTTTCAAGGAATTCAGGGGTGACAAACAATCCCCACCCATTTTTATCTTCACAACAACCTTGCGAGGTAGGCTAGAGTTCAAGAGCTAACTAGTTTGACATCACTGAATGCACAGCGAGTCATATGATGCTGCATTATACTGAATCGGGTCCTTAGGCCATCAAGGCCATCTGCTCAGACAGACCACCACAGCTCTCCAGGGTCTCAGACAGAGCTCTTTCACATCACCTCTTACCATTTAACTGGAGATACTGGGGCTAGAACCTGGGACCTTCTGCATGCAAAGCACCGGCTCTTCCACTGAGCTACAGGTCCTTATTCTGACTGCCTGAAAGACAATAAGACCCACATCGCCCCCTAGTGGGCACTTTAGGTGCCAATGAGAAGAAAGTACATGCTACTTACAGCAGACCCAGCCCTTACTTTGATCTCAGGTGCATCAACCACCTTGCAAGGTATAAAACTGGGACTTCAAAGCCCTCATGCCGGGTGGAATCTCTTGTGTGCGTGTCTCTAGCGTGTCAGTGTAGCACCCCAAAATATTAACAGCAACACCCTATGGCTTCAAATCTGACTCCTTCGCGCAACTTGAGACAATAAATAATGCATTTCTGAAAAATGAATAATTGAGCAGTACGAATGTAGGTGGCAGCCGCCCAAAAGAACATCGCAGAATCGACGTAAAGCTTTGCATCAGGAGAGAGATCCTGAAGGGCTTTTCTCTTGATGAAGTCAGCCTTTCCATTGGAGGGGGGTGGGGAGAAGCAGGACTCAGGCAGGGCTCTGCGTGAACGCACCATACCGTTTTCACAAACGTTTCAAAAACATTGCAGCAAGAAACCTATCCAACATCACAAAAAAAAAAAATACCCCAAAACCACCAGCCAGTAGATCAAGGAGTTGTGGATGTTTAAACTCAGGTTTCAGTTTTAGTTTATTAGATTTATATCCCGCCCTCCCTACCAAACCAGGCTCAGGGCAGTTAACAAGTGAATAAAAAGGTAGTCCCCCTGTGCAAGCACCCATCATTCCCAACACTGGGCTGACATCGCATCATGATATTTTCATGGCAGACTTTTTCTACAGGGTGGTTTGCCATTGCCTTCCCCAGTCACCTACACGTCCCCGCCCCCAGCAAGCTGGGTACTCATTTTACCGACCTCAGAAGGATGGAAGGCTGAGTCAACCTTGCGCCGGCTACCTAAACCCAGCTTCCACCCTGATCAAACGCAGGTCGTGAGCAAAATATAGGACTGCAGTACTGCAGCTTTACCAATCTGCGCCATGGGGCTGCTTTAACAAGCGAGTAGCAATATAAAAAACATATAACATTATAAAACCAGAAGACATAAAAAGGTGCTACAAAATGATAACTCAGTACACTAATACGATTAAATACAGTACAGTAATACATTCAAAAGGCCCTTTCTTGCTAAGCACACTTGTGCTGAAAAACTGCTTGCACAACATGCACCTTTTCAGCACTGAGCAAAGACACTATTGCATTGGATAACAGTCCAAGAGATATGCTCCAGCATCCTTTCCAATGTTATATAGGACGCTGTGAAACAGGGGGAATTATGGAAAGATGGCTACCAGTTCACAAGATCCAAGCTGAATATTTCTCTTTCTTCTGCTGGGACTTAAACCACATGCCTGGCCAAGGGCTTGAATTATTGGCCAGAAGTCAAAGGGCAACACCTCAAGGCCTTGGGCAACTAACCTGGGGGATACCAGTCCAGAATACTGTGTATGCTTTTAAAATTGTTTTTCTACTGTGATTTTTTTTAAAAAAAAATATTTAAATTGTATTGTAGCTTTTGAAATCTGGTTAGGGTCCCCCCATGGAGAGGCACGTGGGATAAAAATACACCGAACAAATACAAACAGAAGTATGATCTGAGAAGCGCATCCCGGCATCTGTTTCAATATTATGAGCTATCCTGGGTCACACCTACTAGGCCAGAGGTTGTCAAACTGCAGCTCAGCAGCCACATGGGCCTCTTTCCCACATATTGTGCAGCTCCTGGAGGTCAAGGAGGAATTTAATGCAGGCTTACTCTCAAGTAAGCATGCTTGGATTCAGGACCTCAGTCAGTCTCTGAACACTGACCCATAGGGAGGCATCTGTTTCCACCGAGTCTGAAGTGGGGAAGGAGGGCGTGATTATTGTGTTAGTAGGATATAGTTACATGGTAATTATGCATATATGAGTTAAGATAAGATTAAGACAGCTGGAATTCCGGAGTTGATTTTATAACTTTGAGTTTTATGTTTAATAAATACTAAGTGAATTATAGAGAAAGGGTTATTGAAAGATAACTCTTTGTGTAAAAATTTTATAAGGGTGGAATGATATTTAGTAGTGCATGACAACACTAACTGAACTTTTAATGATAAAGAGGTATTGTGATATTGTGATAAAAGTATTAGTATTAGTAGAACATAGCTATTTGGTAAATATATATATATGAGAGTTAAGATAAGACTAGGATAGGGGGAACTCTGGAACTGAATTAATAATTATGAGCGTTGTGTTTAATAAGTGCTAAGTGATTATTAGAGAAAAGGTTAGTGAATGATATTTTTTTTTTCTTTCTAAAGATTTTATAATTGTGAATTTACCTTTAATATGCTTTTAATTTGTTTTAAGTACCGGCGGAGGTCATGAATAAGAGTGGGGGGGGGGGGAATATGTAATGTATTGGAGAAGTATATTTGAATTTGAATAGATGAATTTATTCCGATATATTGCAAAATAAAAAGTTTGGTCACAAAAAAAAAATGAAGTGGGGAAGGAGGGGAAAATAGGCAGGCTTGCAACTCTTCTCCTCTATCTCAGAGGTCACCCCGAGACCTAGAGCGGGTAAAGAGAGCAAAAGAGCCAAGGTATCCCCTGGGAGGTGGGATGGAATTAAAGAGACTGGCGCAGGGTTCCTCCTTAGTTTCATAGCTCTTGTAGGAGCTGTATTTACTAACCTTGGTGTCAAGGCAAAGAGAGATGCATAAAGATGCAAACAGTGGTCAGTGATTTACATGGTACTTGTGTGTTTCCTTCTCCCACTGGCGCAAAAAAAAAAATTCCCCAACCTTTCCCTGTGCTGGTCTTATGGGGACTGTTATTCTCACTTTACAATGCAACCATGCTAGAATATGTATTATATGTATTATATCTTTCTGTGCAAAGAAAGTATTAAGCATTTTAATAAAGGCATGCGTGTGACATTTGCTCTCAAACATCTGATGTTTATTCTATGTGGCTTACGTTAAGCAAGTTTGGCCACCCCTGTACTAGGCTGATGAGATTGCACACTGCACCAAAAGAAGAAAGTGAGGAGGGAGGAGGAAATACTGCTGCTCTGAGCAATTTTCTGGGGCTTCTCACACAGTCAGGATTGACCCTGCTCCATATATCATCATCACCAGGTTGCTGAGGTCTCAGTTTTTATCCATAAAAATAATTAGGATCAACGGTGACCTCGAGATGCAACCAGTCTCTGCACAGCCTACTATTGATATGCATGCAGGAGGAAGTGTAACATCAGCACTGCATCAAGGAGCTGTCATTGCTCTGGCCAGAAGCCTGTACCTCCTTAACCCACCCCCACACCCTGAGGGCCTAATGCTGAACAAAAACCAGCTCCCCAGAATGCAAAGGTCATACCACTCTCATAGGGTTGCCAGCACTGTTTCAGCAGATTTAGTGGCAGGTGCCTGGGGAGATTGGAGTTTAGGAAGGACGTCATGTCATTTCCAGGTGACGCTCTAAAAATTCTCCCTAATCTTCCCCACAGAGGCATGGGGAAATTCCTAGAGTTTCAGCATGGAGGACATTTGCCAGCTATTTTGGGTTTTTTTACCTGATCTTTGATTTCTCAAGGGCAATATGTTGGGCCTAAGGGATTTACCTGCCATGGGCAGACAAATGGCAAGTTTACATTTTCACCATCAGAGAAGCATAGAGAACAAAAAGGACAAGAAACTTAAAAAATGGGGAGGGGGTCAGAGGAGCTAGTATAGAGTGACAATAAATCATTATATCGTTGTGCTGTAGTGATCTGGCAATTGCTTATTCTTTTTTCTTTTTAAAAAATCCTTTGGTGGAGGGAAATGGTGGCCATGGAAGGCTGGGAAAAGGAAAGTGCAAGGAAATCTGCCAAATGGACACTCCATTGCCACCGTCAAAGCCTCTGCATTTACAGCAGCAACCAAAGCAGTCAGGAAAATCATCTAGGGTTGCCAAGTACCTTTAACCCCCTGACGGGGGATCTACTGTACCATAGATTTCCCCCTTCCAAATGGCTAGAGTGTCCAGGAAAACCATAGAGTTTTCCCGGAAACGCCTAGAGTGGGCGCCGCACAATGATATCACTTCCGGGTGATGTCATCACGCCAGCGACGTCAGGGGAAGTTCCTCCCATCGGCCCAATGTGGGTCGGCAGGTTGGGAACCTCCCAGGCAGGGGAACCCCCACATGGACTGGGGGCTTGGCAGTCCAAAAATCATCCCCATCTTGGAAAATAATTTTAATAGACTTCAACTGGTGTCCAAATGCCTGTTGAAAGGGGGCCAAGCACTGGTCCTGTGGAAGGGAGTTTCAGTGTCTTGCAGTGCCCACCAAGAAGGCCATGCACACAGATCTCCACTAGGGCGCCAGCCACTCCCTGCCAGGCTTCCACTGACCCATGTGGGCCAACAAGTGTCATGATGTCACATCCCATGCTGAAGCAGAAAGTAACGTCAGGGCACTCTAGGAAATCCAAAAAATCTCGATGGTAAAACCAAAGAGATTTGAAATTCCTGGAGTGTTGCATCACTTCCTGTTTCAAAACTGGAAATGAATTCCAAAAAGTCTCTGCCCCCCATGCTCCAAGGGGATTGCCAGCCAAGAGCTGGTATCATAGTTTGCACACTACCATCAAATGTTTAAATGCATTCACAGACATTACAACCATCCTGTAATGTAGGTCACCACTATTATCCTGTGTTGCAAATCATAGAGTTGGAAGGGACCGCTAGGGTCATCTAGTCCAACCCCCTGCACAATGCAGGAATGGAGGTGGGTGCTAAGAATCAGTTGATTAAGGGAACACAGTGCTTTTGTGGTGGAGGCACCATTCAAATCCGGGCCTCATTGGTTCAAAGGTCAGTCCCTTTGCCACTATAGCACCAGCTCTCTGCCCGTTCATTATTATTTAAAGGTAGTCAGTTGTTTTTGCAATGCCAATGTGGCTTATTTAAAAAAAATTAAGCTCAATTTTTTAAAACAACCTTCTGAATAAAAATCAATAAATTAGGGGAAATGGCAGCATAAAACCACATTAAATACCACAGTTCAGGAAGCAGAAGCCAATACAATTAATTAATTTAAACATTTTCGCAGCCATTGAGATAAGTTGCAATTAGGACAATTCAACAAGCCCCATTGTTTGAATACACAGAAGGGGGGGGGGGAGCAAAGAACAAAGAAACACAAGATGCCAGGGCAATCTGCCAATGAGAAGGTCTTCACCTGGCACCTGAAGCTTAAAAGGCTAGGGGCCAGGCAAAACCGATTTTACTTCCTGCATTTTAAACTTTCTCCTCAAGAAACATTCTTATTTGTTTCAACAGAAAAGTGTGGCACACGCAAAAAAAAAAAAGGATGGGTGAATATTTTGCATCTAGGAAAAATGTCCCTAAACCACTAACCATGAAGACAAAATTTATGTTTTTTCAAAGATTAAACATATATGCAAACAGTCTTGTCTATAGGCGCCTGGTGCCTACGCAAAACCCCACAGAGTGATAGATTTTGCTTCATGTATTTGCAAAGCAAATCCAAGTGTTATGCATAAATTTTTAATAAAAGAAGAGGGGGGTCTCATTAGAGATGGGCTACCGCTTTGCAAACACTCCCTCAAAACATCGTGCAACATGGAACGGCTCCACAGAGCAGCATTATTATTATCCTTTGACAAGCTCCACAGAAATGCAGGTTTTCAACTGAAGGCATTCGGGAAGGGGTGGTGGAAGAAAATGCAAAATACAGCAGCAAGCTCTGCAAAAAAACCCCCCAGAGGCTCCTTTCAGACACCACAGCCAAAACTCAGGTTCCACTCCATGCTGGTGTGTCCCACTCACTTTCCCAATCTACCATTTCACATGGAGCTTGACTGAAAATGTTCTGGGTGGATCAAAGCTCCCATTTGCCAGCTAGGGCTTGTGTAGTTCCCAGGATTCTGAACTGAGATTAAACTGAGTTTGAGAATCTTGCTTTGCAAGAAGTTAACAAACTCCAGTTTGCCAAAGCCATGACCCAACAAATAGGAGATGGATGAAACTGGAAAGGAGATTAGAAGTGGTGGAGTGGTGGAAAGTGCTGTCAAGTCAGAGCTGACTTTTGGAATCCCCATAGGGTTTTCAAGGTAAGAGACACACAGAGGTAGTTTGCCATTGCCTGCCTCTGTGTAGCAACCCTGGACTTCCTCAGTGGTCTCCCATCCAACTATTAAACAGGGCTGACCCTGTTTAGCTTTTAAGATCTAATATGATTGGGCTAGCCTGGGCCTTCCAACTCAGGTCAGGCGGGAAGTAGCAATGCAAACTTTCTGGAAATTTTGAAGCCACAAAAAAAAGTGTTGTTTTCTGCAAGAAATAACTTTTTTTGGGGGGGTGTTTAAATATATGCAATACTTTAGTTCCTATGAAACCTAGACCACCCATTTACTTTGCCAGTAGGAAATTACCTGCCTCTAGCCCCCATTTCCCATCCCTGAGGAAAAAATGTCCTCCGTATAAAAATCATGGAGACCAGGGGAGCCAGACTACAGTGAGAGAAAGAAGAACAGAAGATATTGGATTTACACCCCGCCCTTCACTACCCAAAGGAGTCTCAGAGCGACTTACAATCTCCTTTTCCTTCCCCTCTCCACAACAAAAACCCTGTGAGGTAGGTGGGGCTGAGAGAGTTCTTTTGAGACTTGCTCTTGAGAGAGCAGCTCTTTCAAGAACTGTGACTGACCCAGGGTCACACCAGCAGGTGCAGGTGGAGGAGTGGGGAGTCCTCCCAGGTAAGAGTCCACACACTTAACCACTAAACCAAACTGGCTCTCAACCAGAAGTGTCACCCAGAAATGATATCACATCCTCCCCAGACCCCCAGCTAGCGATGTGCATTTGGTTCGGCTGAACCGAAGAAACCTCCAAATCACCCCTGATTCAGAAGTATACGGCGCCATATACTTCCGAATCCAATTTGCAGCCATAATACGGGAGCCGTATACAGCTCTCCATATACTTCCAAATCAATATTCCGAAGTCTACGGAAGTCCATAGAAAAGGCGGGAAAGGAGCTTCTGCAGCCTCAGGGGAGCTACTTGCCTTCTTTCCCGCCTTTGGAAGCCTTTTCCCACCTCTCCCATAGCCTTTGGCCTATCACAGAGCAGTGGTATTTTTTGAAACTGCTCTGTGTAGAACCAGAGAACCTTTTTAAGGAGTCTGCCTGGCTGGACTCCATTCCATTGCTGCTGTGTTGGTGTTGGTGTGAGAGAGAGATTGTGCTACGCTGGTCCTTGGCCTCAGCTGCTGCTGCTCTCTCTCAGCCTTGCCTGACCTGCCTGGAGAAGAGAAGACATTTAAGGTAAGACAGTCTTGGGGTTCTTGTTTTTATTTTAGTTAGTAAAGGGACTTTACTTATCCAGATTTGGGTGGGTGGGTACTGGGTAGCTTATTTGGGGTTAGGGGGTTCTGCTGGGGGTGGGGGCCTGGGGTGGAGGTTTTTTGCCAATTTGCCTATATCTTACTTTAGTGAGAGGACTTTTAAAAGTGCAGTGTCATTTTACTTTTCCTGATTTGGGTGGCTTGGATTTCTTGGGGCTAGGGTGAAGGGTTTTTTGGGGGGAGGGGTTGGTAAAGTTCCTGTATTGCTAAAAGTCAAGTTTTTTACTGTTTTAAAAGGATTCTGTGTTTGATTTGTTGCTGCTGTGTTGTGCTGCTATTGTTCCTTTTCTCTTCTGGTTCTTGGGAGGGGGGGCTGTTTGACCTAATTTTCATTGTTAAAAAGGTCACTTTTTTAACAGCTGAGTTTGTTGGCCTTTTCTCAGTGATTTGGATCTGTTGTTGGTTTTGCATCGTGTCCTGTTGTCCCTTTTCCTGGTTCTGGGGTTTTTTTTTGGGGGGGGGGGGCGTGTTGTTGACTGATTTAGCCTGAGGTTTTTTATTGTTGAAAAGGTCACTTTTTTAACAGTTGAGTTTCTTGGCCTTTTCTCAGTGATCTGTTTGGATCCGTTGTTGTTGGTTTTGCATCCTGTCCTGTTGTCCCTTTTCCTGGTTCTGGTTTTGTGGGGGGCGGGGTGTTGTTGACTGATTTGGCCTGAGGTTTTTTATTGTTAAAAAGGTCAGTTTTTTAACAGTTGAATTTCTTGGCCTTTTCTCAGTGATCTGTTTGGATCTGTTGTTAGTTTTGCATCCTGTCCTGTTGTCCCTTTTCCTGGTTCTGGTTTTTTGGGGGGTGAGTTAAAAGTTAAGTTTCTTTCTGTCACGTTTTGGTTTTTTTAAATTATCTCTGGTTGGTTTGGGGGTTGGTGTGTGGGCTGTCTGGGGTGGGTCACGTTCATGTTTTTATAGAGTTATTTTTGGAGTCTTAGGGTGCTTTTGGTTTGGCTAGGGTCACTAAATAGGCTGCCCCACGAATAAGGGTATTTTTAGGGATTGTGGTTTTGAAAATTAAAAAAAATTAATCCAGTTTAGGGCTATATTTTCTTTCAAAATTCAACTAGGCCAGATAGGGGCGATTTAAAAAGATTTTAGGTTTCTCATAAAAGGCAGCATGACTCCTAGGACACATCAGGCTCCCTTTTAAAGAGACTAGGGTTGCAGTGCATCTTGCTTTCAGCCACTGAAAGCTGGTGCATCTTTAGATTTCCATAGGGTAAACTACAGCTTCTCTCTAGTTATCGGGGACACCTGATTTCCAGTTTGCAAGGAAATCCGGTTTGTCCCAGGATCTAGTTAGAAGAAGTTTAACTAGGAGGATATAACAAGGATTGCCTTCATCTCAAGGTAGCCGTTTAAAAACTGTAGCCAGGTAGAGGCAGGATCACCTAGTCTCCTAAACTTTACCAGACTACTACTACCCCAACCCAAAGAAGGACAGGTTAGGGACCAAAAAACCCAAACAAACAAGTTTTGGTGGGAGGGTTTTTAAAAAGAAGTCAGAGCACCTGTTGGTTCAGGGTACAGTGTAGTGAGTTAGGTTTGTAAAAAACCCCACTCTCAGTTCAGGTTGTGTGAGACTGGCCAAGGGTGACATGAGTGGCAGGCAGCAGAAGAGGGGCCCTGGGGGAAGGCCAAGGAGAAGACTTGAGGGGTGGAGGGGAGGGGGAGGACCCAGGTTTCCCCTCTCCTGCGCGCAGGGCCACTCCACAGCTGTCTTCCAGCACTCTGACCTCTGGCCGGAGTGCGATGAAAAAGTCCCACTTTGGGCCCTTCATCGAGGCTGCTGCTTGGGTGCCACCAGCAGAGGTGCCATTAGGTGCTGGCACTGAGCAGGGGTTTGCTGCTCAGGCAGTCTCTCCTCCAGCTGATGTCATTCGGCCTCAGCAGCCAGAGAAGGGGCAGCAAGAGCAGCCCTCCTTGGAGATGAGCTTTGGGGACAGTTTTCTGTCCAAAACAATCACCCCAAGGAGGGTGCAGAGTGTCGTGCAGAAGCTGGAGGAGAAGCTGGTTGAGGAGGACCAGCCCCCTTCTTCAATTCCTTTGGGCACCAGCAGTCCTTCAGGGGATGGCCAGGAGAGGAGGCTGCATGGGGTGGAGGGGGAAGAAATAGAGATACATGAGATGCCTCCATCTCTGCTCACTTCCCCTTGGCAGCCAGCCCCTCCTGCCACCCCGAGACATGATGTGTCTGCACCGAGCACTTCACAGGAGGTGATTCTGGACACCCAAGCTCCCGGTCAGCTTGGGCATCTGTACACCTCCGAAGTCTAGAAGGATTTCTGATTTGTGGAGAATCCACACTATGCACAGTGCCAGCTGTGCAGGACCCAGGGGGGATGCGGAACCACCTGCGGAAGCACCACCAGGTGGTGCTTCTTAAGGGGGAGAAGCAGGCTGGTGCTGGGGTGCCCAAGCAGCCAACACCACCCAGCTAGGAGGTCTGTTCCATCGCGACTATCTCCAGAGCTCTCCAGAAGAGTTCCATGACAGGGCAAGGATACCAGCCATCTCTGGCTGAGATGTTTGGTGGGGGTGGCACCTGTGTGCCAAGAAGGGGAATCAGGTATGGTAGGAGGGTGATCACCTGGAACCTTGCCAGGTAGGTCGCCCATGGGCTTCCATTTACAGTGGTTGAGAATCCTGGGGTGCTAGGGTTGCTCGAGTACCTGGTGCCCTGGCACAAAGTTCCTGCTAGAACCACCATTAGCAGGACCATTGTGCCATCTGTTTTCAGGGTGACCAGATCTGTGGTGAAGAAGCATTTGTCCCATGCTGTTGAGGCGACTGTTCATTTCACCTCAGATATCTGGAGCTCCCAACATGCGTTCGAGGGGTATCTCTTCCTGAATGTGCATTGGTGGTAACCCAGTGAGCTGCAGGATGGGGGTGGCAGTAGCTGCATGCAGGGTCAGGGCTGCCAGGCCGGCTATTGCTGGGCCTTGCTGCATGCCGAAGCAGTCGATGCGCCACACATGGCGGACACTCTCGGAGCCATCCTCCCACAGCAGAGGGCTGGGTAGGCACACCCCTACCCAGCCTCTCCATGCACCACCCTCAAATCTCCTAGCATTTGCCAAGTTAGTGTTGGGAGCCCTAATTAAACCTAAACTCGTTCTACTTATTCTGTTGACCTTAACAGTCTGATATTGATAACTGAGAAGTGGAAACAGAAATCTCTACCTCACGCAATGTTTGAAGCACCTCAGTGTTAAGCACAGCAAACGTTCAACCACCTGCTCCTGTAGAAACAGGACAGAAAGCCCAAGGAAATATCTGAGTCCAGAAATCGAAGCTTTTAAAAATAAAAGTAATTACCCACCAGGCAAGGACCAATTTGGATCACAGCACATGGGGGTTAAGCCTACCCCTACCTGAACGATTTCAGTGGGCCCTAAGGAGCCATTATCTGCTCTGTCAGCTTAGTCCCAATTTCCTGTGGGATACCCGACCTGGATCTCTCAGAGTCACTACCTCAAATCAGCAATGAATCACAAAACTTCCTCCTTCCCAGAAGGACCCCGAGGCAAAGACAAGACCAAAATGACTCCAATGGTTTGCCAGAGAGACAGCAGATGCAGGGCAATTGCTCCCCACTCCTCCAAGCTAGAAGAAGGAGGAGAAGAAGAAGAAGGAGAAAAAGAAGAAGCAGAAGAAGAAGAAGATGATGATATTGGATTTATATCCTGCCCTCCATTCCAAATCTCAAAGTCTCAGAGCAGCTCACAATCTCCTTTATCTTCCTCCCCCAAAACAGACACTCTTTGAGGTGGGTGGGGCTGAGAGGACTCTCACAGCAGCTGCCATTTCAAGGACAACCTCTGCCAGAGCTATGGCTGACCCAAGGCCATTCCAGCAGCTGCAAGTGGAGGAGTGCGGAATCAAACCCGGTTCTCCCAGATAAGAGTCCACACACTTAACCACTACACCAAGCAACCACGGTTCCCTCTGAGTCAGTGTGAGCTAGCTCACAGTTTTTCAACCTCCGGCTCCCACACTTTTGTCTTTGTTCAGGAAAAATGGCCTCAGAGCAAACTAATTGCTGCCATAGCTCACAACTTTAAATGTCAGCAGCTGACAAAGTAGAAGTTTTGCTCACAAGACTCCACAGCTAAAAGGGAATATTGGAAATAACTCTGCCCAAATTGCCAGTTGCCGTAGCAAGGGAGAAGAGGGGAAAGCCCAGTCTCATCAGATTTCAGAAATTAAGCAGGGTCAGTGCCTGGAAGAGAGACCACCAAGGAAGACTCTGCAGAGGCAGGCAACGGCAAATCACCTCTGCTTCTCATCTGCCTTGAAAGCCCCTTATGGGGTTGACATAAGCTGGCTGCAATTGAAGACACATACACACATGCAGCAAGGAAAAGGGCCCTTCACTGTTTGCCAGTACCAATTGCCACTGGAAGACTGTACCCCCTTCTCTAGCATCAAGGTCACCAGCAAAGGAACACCAGCCTGGCCCCAGCTGAGTCTAAAGAACCTATTAACCTTTGGGGTCTGGCACATGCCTTTCCCTTCTGCTCTCCTTCCCTTTTGCCCAGTGCTTTGAGACACAAGTGAGAGGCAGAATTGCTGGTCTCTTTAAACTTTTTTTTGGAGGGCAGAGTGACAATTTATAACTGCATTTGTATTTTTGTAAGATGCTTCAGTTCTTCCTGTTGGGGAGAAAAATGGGATAAGAATATGCTAAATAAAGTTGTAGCCTATGAGTTTTGCTTTATATACAGCCACTGCCACCAGTGTTGCGTCTTGAATTTTAAGAGACACAACCTATCTTAAGAGGCCCATTTTGGCCTGAGAAGCACAGCACAGTACAGCACACCCACAAACAACACAGACTACTTTCACACATATGCACAAACTTTTGCAACTAAGGAAGAGACACCGGTACGCCAGAGACTGGTAATGCAACGAACGCTGAAAGTGCCATCATTCAGAAAATGTATCACTCCCGTGATTGAAGCTGACACTTTATGCAGGAAGGAATACAGCACATCTAACTCCTAAAATAAGCAGATCACAGTCCAAATCACACTCTAGAAGGGTAAAAAAAAATGATAATGATCCAAATGTTACTGCTCTTTTCTCAGTGTAGGAAAGTCACAAAGCCCCAAAGTACAGAAATACAAATGCAAAGCAATAGCAGATGTTCTTGTTCTACAGTCCCGTCAGTGGTGTTTTATCCAGATGCTAACAGCTGCGCAGTATCTCTCTGTGGCTGTTGTTTTTTAAGGGAGAGGAACAATTATCCTTGTGTTGACCACTAGCAAAAAACCCTACAGCTATGCCAATCTTTCACGGACCAGCCAATATTCCCTGGTTCCAGGTTCTAGCCAACCAGAATATCCAGTGAAGTAAACAGGGCCTTTTTTTTTTTGCAGGAACGCACAGGAATGCCGTTCCAGCTGGTTTGGCACCAGAGGGTGTGGCCTAATATGCAAATAAGTTCCTGCTGAGGTTTTTCTACAAAAAAGCTCTGTGTGAAATGATGGTGACATCAGGCTGTATGGCCTAATATGCAAATACGTTCCTGCTGGATGCAAGGTTCTATCATGATCGTTCACTCACCGATAGTACAATATTCAGTGAGCAGTCCTACTTTTTGCCTTCTACAGAGAAATAAATCTGTTGACTTTAGCTAGCCTTGCTCCAAAACACATTAAAACCAATGTATAATTTAGATTTATATACCGCCCTTCTCTGAATTCACAGAGCTTAAGGTGGTTAACAACAGAAACTGTACAATGTAAAATCCAACTGAAATAGCTAAAAATGACAACAGATGGTGCCAAAGCAATTGCACAATATGTATTACTGTCTCTCAATAAGTGGGAAAAAAACAGAGTAGGGGAGGGGAAAGGAGTGCCAGATGAGGTAGTACCTGTCACTGTCCTCAACCAAAAGAGTGGCAGAGCATCTCAGCCTTACACGGCCTGCGGAACTGCATAAGGTCCCATAGGGCATGGATGATGTTTGGCCACGGCTTTTTTTGTAGCTGGAACCTCTTTGCGTATTAAGCCACACACCCCTGATGTAGCCAGTCCTCCTGGAGCTTACAGTAGGCCCTGTCCTAAAAGCCCTGTAAGATCTTGGAGTAGTGGCTATATCAGGGGGTGTGGCCTAATATGCAAAGGAATTCCTGCTACAAAAAAAGACCTATGGCAAAGAGTTCCACCAGGTAGGAGCCAGGGCTGAGAAAGACTTGGCTCTCGTCAAGGACAGCCACATGTCTTTAGGTTGAGGATCACCGGTAAATAGTTCTCAGTCTTGGGATGAAGGGAAGGATCAGTCCTAGGATGAAAGAAAGGAGAGACACTTCCTGCTTTTATCTGCAAGCTGTGATTTTGGGCATGTGGGTTTCTGCAACATTATGTATTATGTACCTATTTTAAATTATGCATTATGTATCTACACTATGATGTACACAGCCCTGAGCCCTGTTTTTTTACCGAGAGGGGGCAGTTTAAAATCTAAATAAATAAATAAATCAAAGATTTCAGGTTTTCACAGCTGGTTAACATCATTAGGGGTTGTAGAATCTTTCGGGCTCAAGTGCCGTGTTCTACTGGAGAAAGTTTTCCTTCCAGACGTTTCGTTCTGCAACGCCACTGAGGATGTTCTCCGCAGCTGAGAACGAAACGTCTGGAAGGAAAACTTTCTCCAGTAGAACACGGCACTTGAGCCCGAAAGATTCTACAAACCCTAATAAATAAATAAATCACGTACGCAAAGGATCCAGCTGCAAGAATCCATTTGGTTTCATTTTTCAGAAGGTCTTTTCACACACCCTGCTTCCAAAGCTGCTACAGAACAAGCTACAGAGGAGCAAATCCAATACAGGGGACAATGAATAAAGCATTTTCCTTCGAATAACAAACTTTCCAGTGAGAGAAATGCTACAGCAAGAGAGCACCGCATCTGTAACACACAAGAGGACAAGCAAATTTCCAAGTTTATTAAAATGTACTGTCAATAAAAGCTCAAAGGCTTGTGACAGCTGAACCGCTAGGACTGCTCACATTTGCAATTATCTAGTGAGAAACATGATTCTGTTACTTGCCCCCGAGAGAAAAGCTTCAAGAATGGGTCTACTTGCAAAGTCTTGCTTGCTATAGGGTTGTGAGTAGAACACTTGGGACTTCAAACCATTAGCTTTCTTTCACTTTATCGACCTGCCCCTGATTGCCCAGCAACAAAAACTATTTCCTTCCTATCCAATAACTTTTATTTTTAAAAGACACTGTGTTGCCAAGACAACAGCCCATCAGAAGCAGCACAGTGGACATTGAGACTTTAGTTATTTGAGCTACTAACTTCTCAATTTTAAGCAAAGCTCTTTGTTCATATTTGAGATTATACACCACAGCCATATTCTATTATATTTTAATGTTCTACAGAGCTACAGCTATCTTTTGGAATCTAGTGTCCAATAATCCCAGCAAATAGAAAAGTCCTGGATTATTGACCAGCTAGGGTCAAAAGCAGAGGCAGCCAAACTGTGGCTTGGGAGCCACACGTGGTTCTTTCAAACCACACACTTAATCACACACCAGCCAGCGGCTTGGAGAAGGCATTTAAAGTTGTCTTCTTTTCACCTTTCCCTCCCCATCTATTTTTCTTCCTTCCTGCCTTCCTTCCAGTTTGGTATAGTGGTTAAGTGTGCGGGCTCTTATCTAGAAGAACCAGGTCTGATTCCCCACTCCTCCACTTGCACCTGCTGGAGTGGTGTTGGCTCAGCCATAGCTCTGGCAGAGGTTGTCCTTGAAAGGGCAGCTGCTATGAGAGCGCTCTCAGCCCCACCCACCTCACAGGGTGTCTGTTGTGGGAAAGGAAAATAAAGGAGATTGTGAGCTGCTCTGAGACTCTGAGAGCTGGAGTGGAGGGTAGGATATAAATCCAATATCTTCTTCTCCTTTTTTACTTCTCTCCCTCCCGACTCTCAAACATCTGACGTTCATATCTTGCTACTCTCAAACATCTGATGTTTATTCTTTGTGGCTCTTACATTAAGCCACCCCTGGTCAACCAATACTGACCATCAATAGCCCTTTGGGAGATAACTGATAAAGGGCTGATGTCTCATCTGTAGTAAGTAGACAGCACCATGCCTAGTAAGTAGACAGCACTCATCATTATAGGGATGTCAGCATGTCCCAAACAAGCCTGGAGAGTAGGCGGCTGAGAGGTGATATGATCACCATCTTCAAGTACTTGAAGGGCTGTCATATAGAGGATGGTGTGGAATTGTTTTCTGTGGCCCCAGAAGGTAGGACCAGAACCAATGGGCTGAAATTAAATCAAAAAGAGTTTCCAGCTCAACATTAGGAAGAACTTCCTGACTGTTAGAGCGATTTCTCAGTGGAACAAGCTTTCTCAGAGGTGGTGGGCTCTCCTTCCTTGGAGGTTTTTAAACAGAGGCTAGATGGCCATCGGACAGCAATGAAGAGCCTGTGAATTTAGGGGGAGGTGTTTGTGAGTTTCCTGCATTGTGCAGGGGGTTGGACTAGATGACCCTAGAGGTCCCTTCCAACTCTATGATTCTAAGCAGTAGCAATCAAAACCCTGTCCATTCCAGCTCCCTGTCCACATACATGAACATATGAAGTCACATTCTACCATCATTAATCTTGCTGGCCCCACATTGTCTACTCTGACCAGGGAGGACTCCCCAAGTTCTCAGCAAGGCCCTTCCAAGTCCTGGAACCTGATAACAATACAGGGACTGAATCTAAAGTAAGACATTTACAGCACCATCAAACTAAGGCTCCTCTCCCAACAGCAGAACCACCACATGAAGTTGCCTTATATCAGCAAAGATGAATAATAAGATGCCAGATAGGTGTTGGAAATGCAAAAAACATGAAGGTTCTTTCTACCATATGTGGTGGACTTGTGAAAAGGCTAAAATGTTTTGGCAGATGATTCAGCAAGAGATTTCTAAAATTTTGGGATATGAATTTAATAAAGAGGCAGAGACTTTTTTGCTGGGATTACAAATGGAAAAATTTCCAAAAGAAGATAGAACTTTAATATGGTACTTGCTCTCAGCTGCTAGGACATTATATGCGCAGCTGTGGAAGCAAGAAAAAATACCAGAAAAATGGGATTGGATTACAAAAGTTATGTCATGGAGTGAAATGGACAAATTAACAAGAAAACTAAGAGACTATGATTTGGAACTTTTCAAGTTGGACTGGAAAAAATTCAGAAGATACGTAGAGAAAGAGTGGAAAATAAAAGGACATTGGGCAATCTTTGATGAGGATTAAGACGTTTAAAATAAGAATATAACCAATGGGAGGGTCTTTTTGTCTTTTCTTAATAGCTAAGGGTACCTTTAATACCTGTTTATTTTTTAAAAAAATAACACTGGCGGGGGTCAAGTAACAGAGGGAGGGGAGGGGAAAGTAAGATATGGGGTAGAAAATGTTTTCTTTTATCTTAAGTTCTTTATAAGTTGTAGATATAGTTCTGCTACCATATGTTACTAATAAAATTGTTTACAAACATTAAAAAAAAAAAGAAGTTGCCTTATATCAAATGGGGTCAGTGGTCCATACAGCCCAATGTTATTTGGTCTAAAGAGCTATACATTTTACTGCGCAAATGGAAACTAATGTGCTACACAGAATCATATAGTTGGAAGGTACCTTCAGGGTCATCTAGTCCAACCCCCTAGACAATGCAGGCAATTCACAAATACTTCCCCTTTAAGTTCACAGGATCAGCATTGCTGTCAGATGGCCATCGAGCCCACCACCTCCCAAGGAAGCCTGTTCCACTGAGGAACTGCTCTAGTTGTCAGGAAGTTCTTCCTAACATTTAGTTGAAAACTCTTCTAACGTTCTCCGTGGGAGATACCAACACGTTCCTTTTAATGAGAGACTTTGTCCCTGTGTAGTGAACCTTCCTGAATCAATTCAACATATAATTTTTGATTGTCAGTTCTATGAAAGCTTATGTAGGTATTTGTTTGAGAAATTATCCCATGTAAGGAACAAGGTGCTGGAGAAGAATCTTGAGAGTCCCTTGGACTGCAAGAAGATCCAATCAGTCAGTCCTATGGGAAATCAATCCAAACTGTTCCCTGAAAGTTCAGATGCTGAAGCTGAAGTTCAAATACTTTGGCCACCAAATGAGAAGGGAACACTCACTGGAGAAGATCCTGATGCTGGGAAAGACAGAAGGCAAAAGAAGAAGGGGACAGCAAAAGATGAGATGGCTGGACAGTGTTACTGATGTAACTAACACAAATTTGAGCAGACTTCAGAGGATGGTGGAAAGCAGGAGGGCCTGGCGTGACTTTGTCCATGGGGTCGCAAAAAGTTGGACTCGACTGTGCGACTGAACAACAACAAAAAGGAACAAGGTAATCAATAGTCACTTCCTATTGAATGAATCAGTAGTGGAAATCACTAGATATTCTGAAAATTAAATCCAATTATGTTTTATGAAATTGATGTTCTTACTTTAATCATATGTATTTAACTTATGTATATGATCTTAGTCTTATATTTCAATCTCAAATGTTACTCTTAAGATTTTTGACTATGCCAATAAAGGTCTGTCTGCCTGTAACTCTTCTGATTTAATTTCAACCCATTGGTTCTGGTCTGACCTTCTGGGGCCATAGAAAACAAATCCACAGCATCCTCTCTATGACAGCCCTTCAAGTACTTGAAGATGGTGATCATATCACCTCTCAGTCATCTCCTCTCTAGGCTAAACACCAAAGTCAAGTGAAGAACACAAGTAATCTATCCAACAAAGATGTATCCCATGGGAAATATTGTGGCAACTTTTCCTTGGGGCCAGGGACAGTGTGTCCAGTGGGTCAGATCATGCAGACTTAGCCTGGGGTGAGCTGTTATTTATTCATTTTACAAAATACATGTCCCAGTTTGCTATCTCCAATATTTACATTCTTTTTAAAAGGTTTATTATTTTCACACACAAAGGTTAACCCAGAAAACAAAGGCCCATATAACTCATCACCCTCTCTCTTCCTTCGTGTGTCCTATTAAGCAGAGAAGGAAAGAGAGAAAGAAAAAAATAAGCAGAATAAGTGGACAGGTTAGGAAAGTAAGGTTCAGCATTATGGATTCCATTAAACAGGGAGTCAAGATGAAGAGATATTGTTCAAATAGGTACAGGAATTCATGCCAACTGGAGGTGAAAGTTCTAGGAGCTTCTTGCCTGTTCTATGCTATTCTCTCTTTTGTACAAGTCTTGAGTATCATTGTCCCAGACATCTACAGAGAGGGATACTTGAGATTTCCACTGTTGTAAAATGATTCACTTAGAAGATGAAGAAGAAGATATTGGATTTATATCCCGCCCTCCACTCCGAAGAGTCTCAGAGCGGCTCACAATTTCCTTTACCTTCCTCCCCCACAACAGACACCCTGTGAGGTGGGTGGGGCTGGAGAGGGCTCTCACAGCAGCTGCCCTTTCAAGGACAACCTCTGTCAGAGCTACGGCTGACCCAAGGCCATTCCAGCAGGTGCAAGTGGAGGAGTGGGGAATCAAACCTGGTTCTCCCAGATAAGAGTCTACACACTTAACCACTACACCAAACTGGCTCTTAGCAACTAAAAGCTACCCTTTGGGTCCAAAATATATATTTCAAGAGTGCCCATAGAGTATAAGGCAAAATTTGTCATTTGTGTGCTACTTGCAGTGTTAAAGTGCCTCACGTTATCCTTGTGATCAGTTAACCTACAATACAGATGGAGGGGGGCGGGATTGCTGTATAGGGCAGATTAAAAACATGATATTTGTTTAAGTATTTAAGAAACTGCATATGCCACCTATCCAGAGATTTGCTCAAGGTGGATCACCAACTAAAACTATACAATGAAACTTCCAGAATAACAACAAGCCATTAAAAGCAATCAATATACAGGAAAACGGCAAAAGCCGGTCATAAAAAGCAGTTGTAAAACAACGGCC
Source organism: Heteronotia binoei (assembly GCF_032191835.1). Taxonomy (NCBI): domain Eukaryota; kingdom Metazoa; phylum Chordata; class Lepidosauria; order Squamata; family Gekkonidae; genus Heteronotia; species Heteronotia binoei. Next base: position 64,957,574 of record NC_083233.1, read on the forward strand.
AATAAAACCACTGACTAATCAGAATGGATAAAGCCATAAAACGCTTTTTAAAAAATGACAACTGAACAGGTCAGGGAATAAAACCATCAAAAGTCTGCAGAACAGAAAAGTACCTTGGGGACTAAAAATAAGGGGAGGTGATGAGCTCATGGGGATAAAGAATCTAATTGCAGGGGGACCACTGCCAGAAAAAGGTCATGTCCCACGTCCCTATTTGGCCACCAAGCTTACTATGAGAACCTGGGACTGTCATTCCCTCTCAAGCCTGACATGAATCATTAATGTGACAGGAAGGGGTACAAAGCACATCCATGAATCCCATGCTCATCTCATTGGGGGAAGGATGGGATACACCTGAGGTTATTATTGATTAGTATTAGCATTAGCAGCCCCATGGCGCAGAGTGGTAAAGCTGCAGTACTGCAGTCTGAGCTCTCTGCTCACGACCTGAGTTCGATCCCTGCGGAAGCTGGGTTCAGGTAGCCAGCTCCAGGTTGACTCAGCCTTCCATCCTTCTAAGGTCGGTAAAATGAGTACTCAGCTTGCTGGGGGGAAAGTGTAGATGACTGAAGAAGACAATGGCAAACCACCCCGTAAAAAGCCTGCTGTGAAAATGTTGTGATGCAATGTCACCCCAGAGCTGGAAACGACTGGTGCTTGCACAGGGGACTTACCTTTTACCTTTTTTATTTGCATTTGAACATGACCCAATTGCTGCATATAACAACCATTTAGTATGTCCCTCCTTGGAATAGATGCTGTTCTTTTCCTATGGGCAGCAAGGACCAGGCAAGCCAACACTCCCTCCCTATAATTTGCGTTCAGAGCTTGCACTTGCATGTTACTGTTCAACGAAAGATCCTCAAGAAGATTTACAGAACCCAAGTGAAAGCCAATATAAAAGCAATTAATAACCTTCTGTTGAATGGACTGACTTGTCAATCTAACAATTTAAAACCACGCAAAAACAGCAGCCAGAGAAATCAGTTTTACATTGGTTGTTAATTTGAAATCACAGCTTTTATCATTTTAATACATAGCTCTGCCTTAGTTACTAGACAGGAGTATAATTTGGACATCACTTTGCAGAAGTGGATGGTGGATGATAGGCTACAGGTCTTGGCTATATTAGTCACAAGTGAGTGGCAGTAAGCCACCTTCACCTATGTTCATCCCACATTCAATCCCAAGCAGTGTTCTCTCTAAGATGAGTTAGTGTGAGCTAGCTCAAATTTTTAGCCTCCAGCTCACACATTTTTCTCTTAGCTCAGGAAGGATGACCCCAGAGCACAATAATTTATGCAGTAGCTCACAACTTTAATGCTAGTAGCTCACAAAGTAGAATTTTTACTCACAAGACACTGCAGCTTAGAGGGAACATTGAGCACCTCTAATTGTGAGATCTCATAGAATCACAGAGTTGGACCTCCAGGACCATCTAGTCCACCCCCCTGCACAATGTAGGGAATTCGCAAATACCTCCCCACAGACACACAGTGACCCCTGCTCCATGCCCAGAAAATGGCAAAAAAAAAAAAACCCACCCTCCAGGATCCCAGGTCAAACTGGCCTGGGAAAACCTGCTGCCTGACCCCAATTTCTCTGACTTGCATTGCCCTGGACATGTAACAAAGGGACATGAGAACCAAGCACCGATGCAACCCTACCTGCCCTCCCTCTCAAGATCTGCCTAATTCACAGAAACAGCATTGCTGTCAGATGGCCATCTAGCCTCTGTCGAAAAACCTCCAATGAAAGAGAGCCCAGTGCCTGTTCCACTGCAAGGCTGGAAGATGAGTAAGGCTGGGAAATACCTCTGCCTTGCTCTGCTTTTGTCAGTCATCAGTGGACAATGCTGCTGATTAATTTGTTTTAAATTAAAACATTTCTACCCTGCCTGTTCTTCCAACATGAAAAATATTTTTTAAAAAAAACTGCACTGAATGCAAATGTGAAACAAGTAAAAAGACAAAGCAAAGCCCTCAGCGAGAAAGAGAGAGAGATAGAGAGCGCAGTGGGAGCATTAATGTTAATTCAACCCAGAGACACCCTCTGAGATTTTTTTTAAAAATCAAGCTATTCTGTGCTAGATTTTGCAAAAACAGGACAGATTTGCCTTGGTGAAAGCTAGTTTGGTGTAATGATTAAGAGCGTGCATTTCAAGGTATCTTGGAGAATGCAGTAAGGAGAGCTTGATATAGGCAGGGGAGCTTTCTGGAGCATGAGGGTCCCAAATCATGAATGACTTTATAGGCGAGATGCAACCCCTTGAAGTGAGCCCACAAAGACACAGCTGCTCAGCATCTTCTGCTAACTGGACACCCGCAAGGGTTGCCCCATGTGAAGCACATTCTAGTAATCCAGCCTGAATTACATGAATTGTAATGGTTATGCCCCCTCTCCATGAAACTGGAACCAGGAACTTTTTGGATCACCAGCTTCTGTTGGCAGCTCTACCAGCTCAGGATAGGCATCCATCTTTCCCTGGCAAATTCTCCTTTGCCAGTCACTGACAGCTGCAGAACTACAATACTGCTCAATAGTCTGACCTGGGCTAACAACAGCAGGAAACCACGTGACTTCAATTTACCCAGCTTTATTGAAACACAAGATGCTTTGTTTGCCTGACGCCATGCCCAAAAATAGAACAGAAAGGGAAATTCCACCCCAAAGGGAAGACACGTACTGGCAAAGTCCAGGATGCAGAAGGAAATTTTTGTTTATTAAAAAAATTCTAAACATTACTCAGTTCAAGGGGTCAGCATATTCTGCGAGCTGAGCAGACAAGATGACAGATGCTGCAAATCCAGCCTGTGCAAATCCAGGTGTAACAAAAAAAAAAATCTCCCTGAAGTCTCATTCCTATTAGCAATTCTAATTTTATCAGCAGCTGAGCAATTCAACCCTCCCAAAAAAAAATGTCAAAGAGGCAAGGCTTTGGCAGTGCTTTAAATCCGCTGGTTCCCATTCACTAATTTCTTATGAATAAGAAATTCCTTCCATCCAAAGGGAAAACAAATTGTGCACACTGCAGATTACAGTGGACGTCTTTTGAAAAGATGTAATGTACCTGGTGGCAGAAAAAGCAGAACACTTATGAGGAGGGACAGGTGGTCCACCAGGCAGTGCCTTGGTGTGAGGCCCTTGAACCCGTGACGACGTAACATTGGAAAGAATGCCCTAAAATTTACAATTTCACGTATTCTCACTCTAGTGGACTGCCTAGTTCTGTTTATTACTGCCTAGCTGGGTTTCATTTCACCACTTTTTCTCCAGCGCAGCAAGTTAAGGAGTATTATACAAAGAACTCCTGAACCTGGTTCAGTGTGGGCATCCTGCCAGAGATTCAGCTAGCAAATTGACTTGAAAATGGTGGAGCACATCGTCAGGAGAAACCGGATTATCAGAACTCACAGTTGTAGGCAAAGCTATTCTGAAGATAGTGTAGGCAATTGGTTCCCACAGTTGTGCCTTATTTCTCAATAGTGTGCTTAATGACAGAACGCTCCATGCCAGCACTACTGACTTCAAGCAGTGTTACTGCCGCTTTGAGATGCTGCAATTCAGTTATAATTCAGTAACACAAGGCAGCTTTGGGGGAGTTGCTACACAAACCTCCTGAGGATGCAGATGTGAGCTGAGCCAAAAGAAAAACTGGGAAAGGGTTTCGCTGTTCGATTGCGTCAGGTTTGCTCTGGATCTTCCCCACAGATTTAGTAAATTAACCATTCCCAATTAAGCACAAAGGTGTTTCAGGCTGCATTCCCTGTCCCCACGTTCACATTTTGTGAATGCACCTCTACAAACAGCTCTCTGCGTGCAGAAATCTAGAATAAAGCTTTGAGCTGGGTAGAGCCATACTGTGCGATGTGCTAGCTCAGGGGTGGCCAAACTTGCTTAACATTAAGAGCCACACAGAATAAACGTCAGATGTTTGAGAGCTGCAAGGCACAAATGTCAGCGTTTGAGAGCCACGAAGGAGGGAAAGAAGGCAGAGGGAGGGAGGGAGAGGTGGAAAGAAAGCAATTTTAACTTTAAATACATTTTCCAAGCCACCAACTGGCTTGGCTTGGAGAAGTGATTTAAAGAAAGAAATGCTTTCTCCAAGCCAGCTGACAAGACAGTGGAGGCTTCAAGAGCCACACAATATATATGAAAGAGCCACATGAGGCCCCCAAGTCACAGTTTGGCCACCCCTGTGCTAGCTCTTTGCTTGGAGGGAAGTCTTCTGTTGGGCAGGGGATATCATTATAAATGGCACCCTCCACCAACAGCCTAAAGTAATGAAGTGTGTTCTATCATTTTAGGCCTTGATACTCACATTATTGTCTTGAAACGGTGTAAGTAGCATTCATGTAGAGCATATGTTCTGTATATGCGTGTCCTCCAGCTCTGCAGTTTACATAGAGGGTCAGACTGGGCTGGAGTTCCCTTTCAGCCATGAAGTTGCCTGGGTGATCTTGGACAGTCTCAACATATTCTATTTCATAGAATTGTGAGGATAAAGAGAAGGAGAAGGAGGAGAGGAGGAGGAGGAGGAAGAGATTGGATTTATACCCCTCCCTTCACTACCTGATGGAGTCTCAGAGAGGCTTACAATCTCCTTTCCCTTCCCCTCCCCACAAAAGACACTTGTGGAGCCAAGAGACCTCTGACAGAAGCTGCTCTTGAGAGGAACAGCTCTGTGAGAACTTGTGACTGACTCAAAGCCACAACAGTAGATGCATGTGGAGGAGTGGGGGATCCAACCCAGTTCTCCCAGGCAAGAGTCTGCACGCTTAACCATTAAACCACTCTGGCTCTCAGGTAGAAGGTACATCCCTGAGCTATGGTGTCTAGGTGCTGAGCTAGCAGGAGACACTGAGGTGGGGCCTCTGAGCTTGGAAGGGAAACTGAAGGTCATGATCCCTTCAGTGGAGAGCCCCTACATTGACCTGGTGGTGGTAGTGGGCTACCCTAGAGAGAATGAAAAGCTCCTCCAGGGGAGCTGGGAACTCCAAGGAAGACAAGGCAGAATGGGTCTGTAGGCCATAGTGGGCATATTTCTGCCACATACCCTATATTTCTCCCCAAAGGGGCTTACATAATAATAATAATAATAATAATAATAATAATAATTTTTAATTTATATCCCGCCCTCCCCGCCGAAGCAGGCTCAGGGCAGCTTACATGGCATAAAATACAGACATTACAATAGTACAATAATAAAAATACACTAATTACATAGCAATTACTGTATATATTACTCAATTAAATGTACTGTTACATTAAAACCATCTAATTAAAGCCATCAAATTTAAAACCAACAAATTAATTCTGTACTACAATCTCGATGTTACTCATCTTGACACAATTTTACATGACGATGGTACAATAAATTCCGCATTAAGGAAAAGCCAGCTGAAAGAGGGTCGTCTTGCAGGCCCTGTGGAACTGGTTAAGGCTCCGCAAGGCTCGCATCTCTTCTGGTAATTGGTTCCACCAGTGGAGAGCTGTGATTGAAAAGTAACTGATGATCGACCATATCGAACACAGCCGATAGGTCTAACAACATCAGCACTGCCAAACCGCCTCAATCCGCTGGAGATCATCCACCAGGGCGACCAGCACTGTCTCCGTCTCATGGCCCGGGCGGAAGCCAGACTGGTGGGGATCTAGGATGGAAGCGTCATCCAGGAAACTCTGCAATTGTAACGCCACTGCCCTCTCAATAATTTTGCCCAAAAAGGGCAAATGTGAGACCGGCCAGTAATGTGCCAATTCGGTCGGATCTGATGTAACCTTTTTCAGGAGGGGGAGGACCACAGCCTCTTTAAGAGATGTTGGAAAAAGTCCCTCCAAGAGGGATCTATTTACGATGTCCCTTATAGGACACCTAAGCTCCCCCTGGCAAGCTTTAATTAGCCAGGAGGGGCATGGGTCCAGATCACAAGTTGTTGGGCGTACAGTAGAGAGAATTCTGTCAACTTCCTCCAAGCTGAGTGTGTCGAAGCAATCCAGGACTGAACCAGAAGACAGGCATGGGGCCTCGAGTTTACATACTGTATCCAATGTGGTGGGGAGCTCATGGCGGAGTGACGTGACTTTGTCTGCAAAAAAATTCGCAAAAGCCTCACAGCCTATCTCTAATTCCTTACCATTTAGCCTGCCTTGCAGCAGCCTTGTAAGATTCCGAATCATCCTAAACAATTGCGCTGGGTGTGAATTTGCAGATGCAATCTTGGCCGCAAAGTAAGTCTTCTTTGGGGCTTTGACTGCCATCTCATAGGACCTCATAAACTCTCTATGAGATGTTCCAGTCACTTCGTCTCGATTACGCTGCCATTGCCTCTCTAACCATCTGAATCCTCATTTCAGCTGTCGCAGCTCCGGGGTTTACCAAGGGGCCAGCTTAACACGAGGGCACAAAGGGCGTCGAGGTGCAATCTCATCAATGACTCTGGAGAGCTGGCCATGCCAAGACTCAACTAGATCATCAAGGGAATCGCCAGGGGGCCAAGGATCCCGTAGAGCCATTTGGAACCATTCAGGGTCCATCAGACTCCGCAGGCGAGCTAAAATAAGCTCATCGCCCAAACGGGCTTGGAGTGGAGCATCCACACGAGCCTTAAGGGCAAAGCGGTCTGACCATGGCACCGCCTCCACAGTTATATCATCCACCATAACCCCAGCCACAAAGATCAAATCTAACATGTGTCCTGCCTGGTGAGTGGGCGATGTAACAAATTGGGAGAGTCCCAGTGTCGCAATGGATGACACTAGGTCCATCGCCTGACTGGAGGCCGCGTCATCAGCATGGACATTGAAGTCACCCAGGATCACAAGCCTTGGGTACTCCAATGCCCAGCCTGCTACGGCCTCGATCAGGGATGGTAAGGCGCTGGCTGGTGCATTAGGCGGACGATACACCAGCCAAATTGCCAACCCCTCCCCAACGTCCCATGCCAGACCGGCACATTCAATACCATTGATCTCCAGGGCTGGGAGAGCCCTAAAGGAGTAAGCCTCTCGTATGAATAGAGCCACCCCTCCCCCCACCACCTACTAGTCCATGATTGGTGAAAGACTGAGTAACCCGTAAGCCACCATGTCTCCCTCTTGTATCCAGGTCTCAGTCACACAAGCCAGGTCCATGTCCTGCTCGAGCAGAAACTCTCAGAGGATGGAGGTCTTATTATTTATGGACCTGGCATTGCATAACACCAATGACAGAGGTGAGTAATTCAACCTGGCCCCACTACCTGTCACCATCGGGATGGGACACAGACTGGAAGGTGGTCGAGCACTACATAAGAACATAAGAGAAGCCATGTTGGATCAGGCCAACGGCCCATCAAGTCCAACACTCTGTGTCACACAGTGGCAAAAAATTTTATATACACGCATACACTGTGGCTAATAGCCACTGATGGACCTGTGCTCCATATTTTTATCTAAACCCCTCTTGAAGGTGGCTATACTTGTGGCCGCCACCACCTCCTGTGACAGTGAATTCCACATGTTAATTACCCTTTGAGTGAAGAAGTACTTCCTTTTATCCGTTTTAACCTGTCTGCTCAGCAATTTCATCGAATGCCCACGAGTTCTTGTATTGTGAGAAAGGGAGAAAAGTACTTCTTTCTCTACTTTCTCCATCCCATGCATTATCTTGTAAACCTCTATCATGTCACCACGCAGTCGACGTTTCTCCAAGCTAAAGCCAGTGGAGAGCCAGTTTGGTGTAGTGGTTAAGTGTGCGGACTCTTATCTGGGAGAACCAGGTTTGATTCCCCACTCCTCCACTTGCAACTGCTGAAATGGCCTTGGGTCAGCCATAGCTCTGGCAGAGGTTGTCCTTGAAAGGGCAGCTGCTGTGAGAGCCCTCTCCAGCCCCACCCACCTCACAGGGTGTCTGTTGTGGGGGAGGAAGGTAAAGAAGATTGTGAGCCGCTCTGAGACTCTTCGGAGTGGAGGGCGGGATATAAATCCAATATCTTCTTCTTCTTCTTCTTAAAGAGTCCCAAGCGTTTCAACCTTTCTTCATAGGGAAAGTGCTCCAGCCCTTTAATCATTCTAGTTGCCCTTCTCTGGACTTTCTCCAATGCTATAATATCCTTTTTGAGGTGCGGCGACCAGAACTGCACACAGTACTCCAAATGAGACCGCACCATCGATTTATACAGGGGCATTATGATACTGGCTGATTTGTTTTCAATTCCCTTCCTGCCAAGTCAGCATTCTTTCATCTGAAGCGGGCAAGGCAGTTGGCCCCCTTCCTGGAACGCCGCGACCTCGCAACAGTGATCCATGCAACGGTCACCTCAAGATTGGACTACTGTAATGCCCTCTACTTGGGGCTACCTCTGTGCCGGACTCGGAAGCTGCAGCTAGTGCAGAATGCGGCGGCCAGGCTGTTACTGGGGCTCCCGAAATGGGAGCACATACAGCCGGGGCTGCGCGGACTGCACTGGCTGCCAGTTATCTACCGAGTCCAGTACAAAGTGTTGGTTATTACCTTTAAAGCCCTATATGGCCGAGGACCTGCCTACCTAAGGGACCGTCTCTCCCCGTATGAACCCCAGAGGGCACTGAGGTCAGCAAGTAAAAACAAAATGACCATCCCTGGGCCGAGAGAGGCCAGGCTCCAAAGCACCAGGGTGCGAGCCTTTTCAGTTGCGGCACCTGCACTGTGGAACCAGCTCCCGGAGGAGGTGCGGGCCCTGCGGAACCTCGACCAGTTCCGCAGGGCCTGCAAGACTGCCCTTTTTAGATACGCCTATAATGATACGGACTGCTGAGTTGCAATGAACGAAGAACCGCCATCTTTAACACCATTTAAACTGGCAGAATCAGCGCTAGAACAGCTATTACTGCCAGATATATATATAATGTAATTGTAAATTAAGTATTTTAACTGAATTAACGGGTTTTTATATGTGTAATTTTAATTGCTAATCTAATGTTTTACTATTTATGTTAATATATTACTTACTGTTAGCCGCCCTGAGCCGCTTTGCGGGGAGGGCGGGGTAGAAATAAAATTTATTATTATTATTCCTAATAATTCCCAGCATGGCGTTGGCCTTTTTTATTGCAATCGCACACTGTCTTGACATTTTCAGTGACCAAGATCTCTCTCTTGGTCAGTCTCTGCCAGTTCACACCCCATCAACTTGTATTTGTAGCTGGGATTCTTGGCCCCAATGTGCATTACTTTGCACTTGGCCACACTGAACCGCATCTGCCACGTTGACGCCCACTCACCCAGCCTCAACAGATCCCTTTGGAGTTCCTCACAACTCTCTCTGGTTCTCACTACCCTGAACAATTTAGTGTCATCCGCAAACTTGGCCACTTCACTGCTCACTCCCAACTCTAAATCATTTATGAACAAGTTAAAGAGCATGGGACCCAGTACCGAGCCCTGCGGCACCCCACTGCTTACCGTCCTCCACTGCGAAGACTGCCCATTTATACTCACTCTCTGCTTCCTATTACTCAGCCAGTTTTTGATCCACAAGAGGATCTGTCCTTTTACTCCATGACTCTCAAGCTTTCTAAGGAGCCTTTGATGAGGAACTTTATCAAAAGCTTTCTGGAAGTCAAAGTTAACAACATCTATTGGATCTCCTTTGTCCACACTACGTTGTCTGTCTCCTTTCCTTATATCATTGTCTGTTCCCACCGTCATACCTTCCTCTCCCCAGGAGTACATAATTCTCCTCTCCTCCATTTTACCCGCATGACAACCCTATGAGGTAGGTTAGGCTGAGAGAGTGTGACTGACTCAGTCACTCAGAAAGCTTTCATGGGACAAGTGAGAATTCAAATCAACCACTACACTACACTGGCTCTGAGGCAAAGACAGCATGTGCTGTTCCATCACAACTCATAGAGCAACTCCCAAACACAAGTATCGGTCCTCATTCTGGACTATGGGCAAACCTGGCCTCGGAGACTATTGAGAAAAGAGCAGCTTCCTAAAAGCCATTTAGTGAATTCCTGACTGAACTGAAATTTAAACCTGGGATTACCAAGTCACAATCTATGCACTGTGATGCAGGAACTAAATCCCATCAGCTTTGCGCCGCATCAGTCTGTATGCTTTTAATATTGCCAAAACTTCCTCAAGGAAAGCATTTCTCCTAGATGGATGTTTCTCATACTTTCCTAGTTCAGAAGATTCTGCCTGAGAAGCAAATCCATTTAGGACGCTTTTATCCTGACCTTCTGCTGAGGAGCTCAATGTGACGTACATGGTTCTCTTTTCTTCATCTTAGGCTCACAGCTACCTTTGAGGTAGGCGAGACTGAGGGGGAATGACTGGCTCAAAGCCACCCAGCAGTCTTCCATGGCAGAGGGGAGATTTGAACCCAAGTCTTTATTTAGTAAGCTAGTTTGTTCATACTGTGACTTTCTCCTCAGGGCATTTTCCTCCACACTATTTTATCCTTATGACAACCCTGTGAGTTATGTTAAGCTGAGAGTGTGTGACTGGTCCAAGGTCACCTAGCAAGTTTCCACAGAAGAGTAGGGACTCAAACCTGGGTCTCCCAGACCCTAGTCCAACACTTTGACCCAGAGGTCTCCAGTGTGGTACTTGTGGGTGCCATGGCAGCCAACAATAGCTTTCCTGGCACCTCTCAAGTGTTTTTAGAAAGTGACCAGGATCAGGTAGGGCTTTGGCCCAGCAAGACTTCTGACTGGCCACTGGAGACTTGACTAGCTGTGTAGATTCTGGAAAATGTTGCTTTGGCAGCAGCTGCCACCGCATCACTGTGTGACCAAAAAGCAGCAGCCATTTTGTGGCTGGCTCCACTTCCTGTGGCAGCCATTTTGTGGCTGCGCCCACCATTCTGTGTCAGAAGTCCAAATGTGCCCATAGACTCAAAATGGTTGAGGACCTCAGTGCTGACCACTATCCATGTTGGCAACAGAAAAATCTATAGACTCACACAGATGGAGAAAGAACTAAATCAGTCCAGAAGTTCACCTCTGGGCTGCTGTTCTGCCCCATTGCTAATAACACCAGAGACAGGCTGAGCAGGGCAAGAAGCAGTATCCAAGGCCAGGCAGCTCAGGGAGCAGAGGAGCTGTCCAGCCAAGACAGCGGAAATGGAGTCAAGGCACCATTGCTGAAAAGCAAAGGAGCTGTCCAGCCAGGTAGTTTGTGCTAAGGAGATCCAACAAGCAGTGTTTGGGGGAAATGATGCAGAGGAAAGAGCCCAGGCAACTTGGAAGGGCTTTATAGTTATTCCTGCAGCTCCGTCTCTTCCTAGTGTATTGTTTATTTAGAATATTTATAGGCCACTTTTCTCCTGGAACACAGGATTCAAAGTTCTAAACTCACCAATGTTCTTCTAACACAAAATAGATCCAGGTAGGTAGTCATGTTGGTCTGCAGCAATAGAGCAAAGTTAGAGTCCGGTGGTGCCTTTAAGACCAACGAAGTTCCATTCAAAGTATGAGCTTTTGTATGCATCCATTTCTCCTCAGATACATAGAAACAGAGGATAACTGTTCAAACTTGTAAACTGAGCAACAAATTAGCAAGCAACATGATGAGGATATTTTAACAGCCTCTGTCTATAAGTTTTAACGGTTATCTTCTATTTCTGAGGAAGGGTGAATGCACACAAAAGCTCATACCTTGAATAAAACTTCATTGGTCTTAAGGGTGCTACTGGACTCTTACTTTATTCTAACTTAAGATAATAGCTAAAAATCCAAATACAAAGACATCTCTTACTCCCATATGTATTATTACAGTCCCTTTGTGACATCAAAAAGTGGTTTCAACAACTGCAAGAACTCTCCAAAGCAGCAATGGGTTTTGGATGAAACAACTACCTCTACTGAGACAAATCCTGACCTGAATGGCCCTGGCTAGCCCAACCTGGGAAGCTTAGCAAGATCAGCCCTGGTTAGTACCTTGGATGGGAGAACTCCAAGGAAGTCCAGGGTCACAATGCAGAAGGAAGAAAATGGCAAACCACACAGCTGAACATCTTTTTCTTTGAAAATCCTACAGGGTCTCACCATCAGTCAGCAGCAACTTGATGATAAAAAAAAAGTGACCACAGATCTGAGCATACACCCAATTTATTTCAGGCCTGAAAATCCTCCCCTCTTCTCTGCTTCCCTAAAGCTCTTCACACCCACAGCATCAAATCTGCCAAGGTCAGATACATCCTTCCATATCCTGGCTCTCTCTCCTCTGACTTTATCTCCCCCCTCATGATAGACACTTCAGTTCCTAACTTCCTTGGGGGCAGGGAACTCTCACAATCTCTTTCTTTGATGCCTATGCAGACAGCACTCAACAGACAAATCAAATGCATCTCTACTTATGCCAACCCACTTCAAAGAGCCAAGTCGTAACATCCAGCAGAAAGCCAGATCCAGCCATCAAACGCAACACTGAAACACACAAAGATGATGAGGGGAAGGTGCCAAGTAGATATTCGTCATTTCTTGTGAGGAGTCAGGAATCCTGCTAACCTCCCCCAAATCTACCCAGATCCAGCATTCTCTGGTACTCATGCCAACAGGGCTACCCAACCACAGATGTTAAGTTCCTCTGGCACCAAGATTCTAGGGAAGCTTTCCTTAGCCACCTGGCTACAGTCCAGGGAAGAATCTCTCCTTTGCATGCAGAAGGTCCCAGGTTCAGTCCCTGACATCGCCAGTTTAAAAGACCAGACAACAGAATATGTGGAAGACATCCTCCTGAGACCCTGGACAACCAGAGTAGACAAGACTGACTTTGATAGACCAATAATCTCATTTATAAGACTATTTTGTCTGCTTTAAGTAAAAAAGCACTTCCATGATAGGCATATTTTCTGGTCATACACAGAGCTCAAAAACTTGAGGACAGCAAGCTTTGTGTAACTTTCTGTAGTCAAAGAATGAGCAGATAGAGCTGTACGTATCATGACTTCAGCGTCTATCCTTTTAAAGATGAAATACATACTTTGTCTCCAGTTTAAAGGATAAGGAAGCAAGTGAGGTGACAGACCTCCACCTGAGACCCTGGAGAGCCGCTGCCAGTCTGAGCAGACAATATAGACCAGGGGTGTCAAGCTCATTTGTTCTGAAGACCGGATCTGACACAAATGAGATCTTGTTGGGCCAAGCCATGTTGGGCTGGGCTGAGCCATGTCAGGCTGGGCCATGTGTGTACCTATTTAAGATTAGGTAGGAGAGATATAAATTTTATAAAGAACACAAACACAAATATATTTTTTTAAAAACTTAAAACATTAGCACTCGGTCTAAAAGGTGCTTTCTTTGTATTTCTCCCATGGGATCCAAGGAACTGGGCAAAGGAAGCTCTGGCTCTTTCCTTCCTTCCTCGGGGTCTGTGAGGGAGCCTCAGTCAATAGAAGGAAGAGAAGTTTGGCTCAGTAGCTCTGCCGTGCAATTGAGCAAGGCTTGCAACGCAAGCTATTATGCATAAGGAAGCAAGAGAGAGGGAGAAGGAAGCAGATGACAGCCAGTTGCTTGGGGGCCTGATTCGAGCCCTCGGGGGGCCTGATTTAGCCCCCGAACTACATGTTTGACACCCCTGATATAGGCCTTGCAGGCCTTGTAGGTCTGATTGCGTATAAGGCAATTTCATGTGTGTTCATATGTTTAGTAGGCTAGATAAAATCTATCAAATGAATTAGGTAAATAATAAATGCCTTGGGGAGAGAGATGCTGCCTGCCTTTTCTGAAAGAGGCCTACAAGAGCATCTTATACAATAACTCATCCACAGGGTGGTCTTCCCTGCATTCCCAAGGATATGTATAAAAGCTGCCTGATCTCCAGTGGCTACCCAGAGCACAGAAGCAGATGTAAAGGGGGGGAAAAATAAAGCAATGAGCAACATTAAAAATGAAAACAAGAAGCTAATATTCCTGTCAACTATCAATCACTGAATGTGCTTAGAAACCAGCAGTGGGGGCTTTCTGCTTCCCTTGACACTCCATTACAGACTTAAAAGTTGCCATCTTTCAGCAAAAAAAGGTTTCAAAGGGAAACTCCATCCTGAAGCTATTCAATTAGAATTTATACTACCAGACTCGGTTTCAATAAGGACTGGAAGTAGCTTTCTCCTTGCAGAAAAGTCATTGGCCTTCTTCAGAGCTTTGTGTATACCAAAGACCCACAATCTTGTTGAAACTGGAAGCTGCCTGGGAATTCTGCAGGTAATGGGTGCCACAACACAGGACTTAGGTCTAATATCAAAACACAAAATATTTAAAGCAAGAGGACCCAACACAGTGCCTGTGGAAGCCATGGTGCCCGCCAAGTGTTTTTAGAAAGTGGGTGGTGCTGGGTGGAGCTTTTCCTCAGCAAGGGTTTGGATTGATTGTGGAGATTTAAAAAAAAATGTTGCTTTGTCAGCAGGTGCCACCACAGCGCAAGGATCTACACTGCATGATTGGAGGTTAAGCTGCGGCAGCGATTTTGCTGCTGGCTTTACCTCCTGTGGGAGCCATTTTTGGCAGCCATTTTGTGCCTGTGCCCACCATATTATGTCAGAATTCCAATCACAAAATGGCTGCTGTGGAAGGCACAGAAGAATTAGTTCCTGCTAAAGTGCAGGGGAGAAAAGTGATAATTAAAAAAAAAACACTGGGAAAGAAGAATGAGAGGGCGAATTTCAGTTACTACTGAAACAACATTATTTAAATCAGTACAGCCTATCAAATCTCTAGTCAAAAGCCTTGTTGGGCAAGAATAAATTGAATAAAATAAAAATAAATAAATAAGAACCCACCCTAGCCCAACCTAGCCATTTGGCAATCACCAGGAAAGATATCACCAGGCACCACAGCACACACTGGCACCATGTTGGGAACCCCTGGTCTATAGCCATCATGACTAAGGGCCACTGATCAGGCTTAATAGCAGCTGATGATAGAGCAATCTGCTATGAGTATGTATAGTCCCTCTTAAAGCCATCTTACCTACAGGCTGTCATTACCTGGTTTTCACTCCTCCCCCATTTTGTCCTCACAACAATCCTGTCAGGTAGGTGAACCTGACAGTTACTGGTCACTTCATGACAGAATGGAGATCTGCAGGGCTTTTTTTGTAGCAGCAACTCCTCTGCATATTAGGCCACACACCCCTGACATACCCAATCCTCCAAGAGCTGACAAGGCTCTTCTTACAGGGCCTACTGTAAACTCTAGGAGGATTGGCTGCATCGGAGTGTGTGTGTTAATATTCAAATTAGTTCCTGCTACAAAAAAAGCCCTGGAGATCTGAGCCTCTGTTTCATAGCCTGATATTCTAACACCACACCATGATGTTCAATATATGCTAACATTTTGAGAGGGCGGGCAAATTCTAATCCACTTAGGTTAACAATAAACCTTGGACTAGCCCGTACGCCAAAAACTACTAGAGCATTCAGATTTTTAAAGTCGACCAAAAAAAAGGAAGCTCACCTCTAATTCCCACCCACCTCCACACATTCTAGACTGATCAGCTGAAGAGCCCCCGTCTCATGGCACTCAGTGGGTTGGATCCGCTCCGTTAGCTTGTGCCTCTAAAGGTGGCACTTCTGTCTCTCTGCCTCCAAAGAGATCTCATTTACAATTAACTCACTGGCTATTTTCTGCCAGAACATATGTTATTTCCAGCCTTAAATCTATTCAAAGCATATGAGTAAATGAAATGGCTTCTCATACCCAAACTTGCCTAGCAATCAGAAAAGCTATTTTCACAAAAGGCTCGGTAAGACCCTTCAAGTCTGGGGGAAAGTGATTACAAGATTCTCATCTGAGAAACCCAAGGCAATTCGCAAGAGGCCTGCCCAGAAGTAACAAGACGGCATAACCTGCTTTTCTGAATACAATCAAGTCCAAATGAGAAAGAGAGGGGCAATTTGGTCAGAGAAAATTGGGGGAGGGGGAAGCAGGCGAGGGCAGACCTGAAACAAAAACAGTCTCCTTCACAGAAAAGGGGGCAAGCGGACAAATCAATAGTTTAAATGACTTTAATATTGAGCCGCATATGTTAGAACACGAGTGTTTTACAAGACAATGTCAATGAGGCCTCTCGTCCCTCAAGAGTCGGCTGTTTTGTCTCAAGGCAGCCAGGGACCTCATCAGAAAGACATTCGGTCTGCAGAAGGCCGGGAGTTGATTAGGCTGTGGAAAACGTATCACCTCAGCTCTACTGGTTAAAGGCAAGAATGGATAGCATCTGGAGGACTGGGAATACTGACACCAAAGGAATCCGTTTCATCTGCCATGTGGGAGTAATGGAGAGTTATTTCTTTAGGGCATTTTTATCCTACTCTTCCTCCAAAGAGCTCAGAATGGCATACGTCATTCTCTTCTCCTCCATTTTATCCTTGCAATAATCCTGGAGTGGGGTGAGGCTGAGAGAGAATATCGAACCCAAAGTCATAGCTTTGCAGCAGAGGGGGGATTTGAACTTTGGACTCCCAGATCTTAGCCTGATGTCCTAACCACTATATCTCTACTGGTCAGGGTTTGACCAGGATTCAAATTCCTGCACAGCAGTGAAGCTCACTGGAAAAGTCAGCCTCTTATAGCCTAACCTACCTTACAGGTTTGTTGCAAGGATTAAAATGGGAAACAATTCACCTATTCCACCCAGAGCTTCCTGAAGGAGAAGGAATCTCAATGAGACAAAATAAAGGAACTAAAGCAAACTAAAACTAGCCATGTAGGATTAAACTCAATGTCCACCCAGTTCTATTTTATCCAGTATACAATTAGATGACCCCCAAGAATCCCTCACTCTAGGTTGAAAATAGCCCTCCCCCTGCTGTTGCATGCCATTCAGAGACAGACAGCCTTAGAACATGGAGGTTTCATTCACCCATCATGGCTAATAGCTTCCATGGTTATCTTTAGTCCATTTTTAAAGCCATCTAAGTGTTTGTGGCCATCACCAAATCCTGTAGCAGTGAGTTCCATGAGTTAATTGTGCACTGTGCAAAGAACAGCATTTTGTCCCACAAATACTACCCAACAGTGTAATCGGCTGACCACAAGATTCCTATCAATCTGGTACACATTTACCCCATCGTTCCTCCAAAGAGTTCAAGATGACACACATGGCTCTCCCTTCCTCTTGTTATTCTCACAACAACCCTTGAGGTGGGTTAGGCTGAGAGCTGGTGACAAGCCAAAGTAGTAGCAATAGTCTAGCCTTCAGGCTACCATAGCATGGCTCAGGTGGTCATGTAAGTTTATTTATTTATTTGGGATTTATATCCCGCCCTTCCCACGAATGGCTCAGGGCGGCTTCCAACAGTTAATCAAACATAAAATTTAAACAATTTCAAGTATAAAACAGTTAAATATTTAAACAGTTAAAACATTAAAAACAGAGTAAAGTTGTGCTGGCCAAATGGACACTCTGCATTCAAAGGCAGTGTACATCAATGTCAGATCTTTAAAAGCTAAGATAAAACCCCTGATTAAAAGCCCTGGGGGGAAATATGTGTTTTTGCTTGACATCTAAAAGAAATCAGGTACCAGGTGAGCCTCAAGAAGGATGGCATTCTAAGGGCCCCTACAGCAAATGTCCTGTCTGTAGTCGCCACTCCCCGCACCTCTGAAGACAGGAGGAGCACCAGAGCTTGAGAGACAGATCTTAGTAAGAGAAGGCTTTTATACCCCACTTTTCTCTACCCTAAAGAATCTCAAAGTGGTTTACAATCTCCTTCCCCTCCTCTCCCCACAGCAGTCACCTTGTGAGGTAAGTGGGACTAAAAGAGTTACCTTGGGATAACTGTGACTGGCCCAAGGGATAACTTGTGACTGGCCCAAGGTCACCCAGCAGGCTTCATATGGAGGAGTGGGGAATCAAACCCGGTTCTTCAGATTAGAGTCCGCTGCTGTTAATCACTACATCACACAGGCAGGCTGGATCATGAGGGAAGAGGCGGTTCTTCAGGTACCCCCAGGCCCCATGCATGTAGGGATTTAAAGGTAAGAATCCACACTTTGAATTATGCCCAGAAGCAGATGGGTAATGAGTGCAGATCATTCAGTACTTTCTCATAGGATCAGGCTTTAGTCACATGATGCGGGACAGAAGGAATCTGGGACCTGCAGCGGCTCTCGACAGTGGTAAAAAGCAACAGCAAGTATACTTTAACTCAAATCCAGGCCAAACTGCTTTGCTGGAACACAATTCACAGTGGTGTTATTTTGCACAGCCGTTCCAAAATTGCTGTGTAGGATAATAAGTGAGTATAATGACAAGTAGGCATTAATAACTTTATTTCCCCCACTCTGCATTTAATAGCTGAAATTATTAAAACTATGCTGCTAAAACATAACCATGATTATCCTGTGGCCACAATAAACCCCTTTATGTTTGACTCAATCCGCCCCGCCGGTGCAGTGAATGGCTGGATTGTCGAAAAGGGGACAACTCCACTTGGAAGATGCCTCCCACACCATCAGCCTTCAGACGACCCCCTGAAGAGGGATTCTGGGTCTGATTCACAGGGTCAGCTCTGAGCAGCTCCTGGGACCGAAACAAAAATCCTGGCTGTGCTACAGAGGTTCCCCCTGTCAACAATTGCCAAACACCGCAAAACATCACACCAGATTTTGCTTGTAAGAAACTGCTGCTAATGACACAAGGAAATGAGTGGCTGCTCTCTGGTATTTTATAACCTTATTAGAAAAGTTTAGTCTGCCAAACACCAACTCCCAGAGGGCCTGCGGAGTGTTACAGCTCAAGATAAAAAAAGAGAGACAAAAATTACAGCAGTGGCATAAATGGAGATGTAATTTTAACTAGCCGCATATACAACTAATATAGCTTAACATCATTAATGATGGGGAAGGAAAAGCACTTAATCTAATCGGCTATCGCCAGCTCTGACAAATGTCGACTGCAGCATTTACTAGAGTAACAAGTTATATTCTGCAAAGGGCAGTGAGGATTTACTTAATACGTCTTTAAAAATTCAAAGGGTTTTCTGTGCTACTTTCCCTCCTCCCCCACCCTCTCAACAATTGGGTTAAATGCAAAAAAAAAAAAAATCAATTTCCTTGAAAGTAGAGAAGCTTTGTGCAGTATCCCTGATCCTCCACGTTTCCCAGTTAAGGGAAAATGCTGTTCAAACAAATAACAATGTTCTGACTCCAATAGTAATAAGAGAAAGAAATGTTACTTCGAGAAATAGAGAAGAGGAGGAGAAAGAAGAAAGAAGGAGGAGAAGGAAGAGGAGGAAGAAGAGGAGGTGGAAGAGGAGCAGAACAACAACAATGTAGATTTATACCCCGCCAACAACAACAACGTAGATTTATACCCTGCCAACAACAACAACATAGATTTATACTCTGCCTTTCTCTCTGAATAAAGAGTCTCAGAGTGGCTTACAACCTCCTTTACTTTCTTCCCCCCACAACAGATACCCTGTGAGGTGAGTGGGGCTGAGAGGGCTCTCACAGCAGCTGCCCTTTCAATGACAACTTCTGCCAGAGCTATGGCTGACCCAATGCCATTCCAGCAGGTGCAAGTGGAGGAGTGGGGAATCAAACCCGGCTCTCCCAGATAAGGAGTCCACACACTTAACCACTTTACCAAACCGGCTAATTGTAGGTACATTCAGCTTATTATGAACAGATTAACTTCAAAAAAGGTTAACTTACTACAGCTCCAAACCCAGGTAAGAGAGGGAAGAAGAGAGGTCCCATATAAGATGAAACAAGAAATGGCCACCAAGTGTACCCAAACAAGAGAATTCTCTTAAACCCTTTCCCTCTCAGATCCTCTTGCATGCAGAGTTACAATACTCTACATCAGCTGTACCCCAGGGCAAAGATTGTTTTTTAAGAGCCCAAGTTATGGTGTCATCAGGGCTTTTATAGTAGCAGGAACTCCTTTGCATATCAGGCCACATACCCCTGATGTAGCCAAACAGAAGAAGACAGAAACAGGATACAGGATGATCTTGACAGGCTGGAAAACTGGGCTAAAATCAATAAAATGCATTTTAACAGGGATAAATGTAAAGTTCTGCATTTAGGTAGGAAAAATCCAATGCATGGTTATAGGATGGGGGAGACTTGTCTTAGCAGTAGTATGTGCGAAAAGGATCTCTGGGTCTTAGTGGATCATACGCTGAACATGAGTGGATGTGGATCTCGGGGTCTTAGTGGATCATACGCTGAACATGAGTGGATGTGGTGGCTAAAAAGGCAAATGCAATTTTGGGCTATACCAACAGAAGTATAGTGTCCAGGTCACATGATGTGATGAGTATAACTTTACTCTGCTCTGGTAAGACCTCACCTGGAGGATTGTGTTCAGTTTTGGGCACCACATTTTAAGAAGGATATAGACAAGCTGGAACAGGTCCAGAGGAAGGTAATAATGATGGTGAGGGGTCTGGAGAACAAGTCCTATGAGGAAAGGTTGAAGGAGCTGGGGATTTTTAGCCTGGAGAGAAGGCAGCTGAGAGGTGATATGATCACCATCTTCAAGTACTTGAAGGGCTGTCATAGAGATGATGATGTGGAATTGTTTTCTGTGGCCTCAGAAGGTAGGACCAGAACCAATGGGTTGAAATTAAATCAAAAGAGTTTGCAGCTCAACATTAGGAAGAACTTCCTGACAGAGCAATTCCTCAGTGGAACAGGCTTCCTCGGGAGGTGGTGGGCTCTCCTTCCTTGGAAATTTTTACCAAGAGGCTGGATGGCCATCTGACAGCAATGAAGATTCTGTGAATTTTGGGGGAGGTGTTTGTGTGTTTCCTGCAAGGTGCAGGGGGTTGGACTAGATGACCCTAGAGGTCCCTTCCAACTCTATGATTCTATGATTCCTCCTGGAGCTTACAGTAGGCCCTGTACTAAGTACCCTGTAAGCTCTTGGAGGACTGGCTACATAAGGGGTGTGTTGCCTGATGTGCAAAGGAGTTCCTGCTACAAAAAAAAAAAAAAGCCCTGGGTCATGCAGATGACTTTGGGGCGCTTTTCACTGCAGCAATGGCGGTTGACAAGACCACAGTTTTTCCTTAGGGATGGGCCCAACAACTTGATTAATAGATCTATTTGTCTTGGCCACTGAGGGTCAAACCAGCACTTGTTCATTAAGAGGGTTCCTTTTCGTATCATATTTGTATAAAAACCGCTGCCCAGACTGATTCATTTTAACAGTGAAACGAAGGAAGCTGCAGGACTCAGATTAGCAGCTATGGAAAGAGCTTCAGCACCACCTCTGATACTCAGACTTCACACTGGACTTAACTATTCGTTTGATGCAAAGTCTGCATTGACAGATTTTGGTTTGCAGGTCTGAAAGGCAGCACTTGGATGGGAGAAAACCAAAGAAGTCCAAGGTTGCTTTGCAGGGGAAAGAAACAGCAGACCACCTCTGCTCTTCTCTTGCCGTGAAAAGCCCATGAGGAGGAACTTCATGGGGTCACCACAAGTTGGCTGTGACTTTGCAGCAACTAATTATTTGTTTTACGTTTTATGTTTGATGGTTTACATGCCAGAGCCTCTTCAATATATAATTCCATAGAAGGAAAAGAAGACACAGATACAGTGATTTTAGTTCTGAAGGGATCTGATCACACATACTAAATAATGCACTTTCGATCCACTTTCCATCTGGATTTGACTGTGTGAAGTGGCAAAATCCATCTGGAAAGTGCATTGAAAGTGGATTGAAAATGTATTATTTAGTGTGTGTAATTGCAGACAAGGTATCATATTTCATGACTGGTGTGGCATTTAAGGAACAAAAGTTGACATTTGCTACATTCCCTGCCTCCCTTCTCTCCAGCTGGCATGTAACACAGGCAAACCACAGCTAGCTATGGTTGCTAGCTCTGGGTTGGGAAATACCTGGAGATTTTGAGGGCGGAGCCAGAGGAAGGGAGGTTGAGGAGGGAGGGACATTAGTGGGGTATACATGCCACGAAGTCCACCTTCCACAGCAGCCATTTCCTCCAAGTGGTCTGATCTCTGTCTCCTGGAGATCAGCTGTAATCTCAGGAGATCTCCTGCCACCACCTAGAAGTTGGCAAGCCTACCAACAAGCCCATTTGACTTCAGATGAGCTTGCACAAGTCTAGAACCTCTAGGTCGAGAAACCTCCTACAGCAGTGCAAGAAATAGTCTAGGGCAGGGGTGTCAAACATGAGGCCTGGGGGTCAAATCAGGCCCCCAAGCAATTGGCTCTTGTCTGCTTCCTTCTCCCTCTCTCTTGCTTCCTTCTGCATCTCAACTTGATTTGTAAGGCTTGCTCAATCACACAGGAGCTACAGAGCAAAACCTCAATTTTCTACATTGGTTGAAGCTCCTCCCCCTCCTGGTCCTCTTTCCTGAAACATACTTACTTTCCTGAATCATATTTATTGTTTGACTTGATTCTCCTCCATGTATGATTATTTATTGTTAGTCTGGATTAAGATGTAAACTTTATTTCTTTATGTTATATTTTTATTATATTCACTGGTTTATTGTTTTATGTATTGCTCTTTTCCTTTTTCTATTAATTAATAAAAATTGTTTGTGGGGAAAAAAGTTCATCTCTCTGCTACCTAATCTTAAATAGGTACACACATGGCCTGGCCCAACACAGCCTGGTCTGGCCTGACAAGGTCTCATTTATGTCAGATCCGGCCCTCATAACAAATGAGTTCAACATCCCTGGTCTAGGGAATTCAACATCTAAAGAGAAACCAAAGAATCAGCAAAAGAAGACAAGGATCGCTATTAGCCTCTTTTCTGCTGTCTGAGGCCATATCTAGCCCTCTCTGCAGTACCATGCCACCATGTTTGAAAGAGTCGTGACTCATGAGAATAGAAGACAGTGATAGGTGACTGAAAGAATGTTCATCACTGACAGGATAGAAAGGGTGAGAGATTTATTTTCAACAATTTCATGTTACCTCTCCTGGGGGTGGCATCAGGAATCTCACAAAATAAAAATACACTAAACCCTACACTAAAAGTTAATTAAAACCCAGCATTAAAAACCAAGGCAAACAATAAAACATAAGCTGATAAGCACACCTTTAAATCGAACAACAGTTTTCAGGCTATAAGCAACCATTAAAAAGCAGTTAAAAGATCAACCCCTTAAATAAGCCTGGGTGAATAAAAATATTTGGGCCCAGTGCCTATAAGAGAGCAGCATACATGCTGGAGAAACCCCAAGGAAGGAGGCATTCCGAAGACAAGGTGCCTGCAATTCAGGACTTTTTTTTCCTTGTAGAAAAAGCCCATCAGGACTCATTTGCATATTAGGTCACACCCCCAGACATCACCATTGTTTCACACAGGGCTTTTGTGTGGGGGAACCACCAGGAACTCATTTGCATATTAGGCCATACCTCCTGACACCAAGCCAGCTGGGACTGTGTTCCAGGGCGTTCCTGCTCAAAAAAAAAAGAAAAGAAAAGAAAAAAGCCCTGCCTGTATTGAAACAGCCTAATCTCTGGCCACTATCCACCCTCGCCACTGATTCTCCCCTAGTTCGCTTGTCAGGACTGGCTGGGAAGCTTGCATGCTCTGGAATTTGCGGGCTGAAACAGGTCCCGTCCTGTGTAACAATTAACTTTCCTTTAGCATTCCCGGAAGCTAAAACCGCAAAGCTGATATTGCAAAAGTAAGCACTGAACAAGGAAACTTGCAGGGTGGACAAGACGGGCAGTTATTTTCTACAACAAATGTAATAAAAAAAAAGAACTCCCAAGGCCAAGACGTTCCAGCCAAGATAGCTTGCAGGATTTTTCCCCCCTCCAGTATCTCTGTCTTGTGCATTGCACCACAGAAACAGCAAACTGAAATATTACATGGGATGGACTGAACATTACATAGAAAAAAACACAATTACCAAGAACAGGAAGAGGCACCAAGAGCAATGAAAAAAAATATATTATCTATGATACAGAATCCATTCCTTCAATGGATACAATCACAACAGTATACACGGGGCGAGTGACTCGTAATAAATTCATTCTGACCACTCTGAATAGCAAGCCCGAAGGGTACAAGCAGGATGCTGAAAAAAAAGTCCACCTAGAAACAAGATAAAGGTATCCACATTATGGGAGAGCTCCCCAGGTATGCAGAAAAAATATTACTTCGTAAATTAAAAAGAAGTAGGGGAACCATCAAGAATTAAGCATGCTCAGTCTTAAGAGGTACAGAATGCTGCAAATCAATTAAAAGAAGTAGACATAAAATACAATCACAGGAGAAACCAACCTGCTCAGTCCTAAATGCATGTAGCATATAGAATTCTAGAGGGGGTGATTTCTAATAATTTCTTCTCCCTATAATTTCTCCCAGGCTCCAAAATGTTAATTTGCCATGTGCAGCTTAATAGCCTCCAAACTAGGGTGGCCAACCTCCAGGTGATGGCTGGAGATCTCCTGCTATTACAACTGATCTCTAGGCGACAAGAGATCAGTTCGCCTAGAGAAAATGGTGGTTTTGGCAGGTTGGCTCTGTGGCATTTTACCCCAATCCCCACAGTCCTCAGGCTCCACCCTCAAAAACTCCAGGTATTTCCCAACCTAGAGCTGACGACGCTAACACACACATGGGTTCCATCACCCTGGGAACAAATTTTCCTAAAGTCAGAAAGGACCCCTGCAGGGAAGAAAATGCACAAGAGATGCACAGCCATAAGCATCTTCCACCAACAGATTGCAGGATCCAACTCATTGTGTTCATGCTCATCCCACAGTTCAGTGTAGTGGTTAAGTGTGCAGACTCTTATCTGGGAGAACCGGGTTTGATTCCCCACTCCTCCACATACACCTGCTGACGTGACCTTGGGTCAGCCACAAGTTCTCCCAAGGCTGTTCTGCTGAAGAGCAGCTCTGGGAGAGCTCTCTCAGCCCTACCTACCTCAGAGGGTTTCTGTTGTGGGGAGAGGAAGGGAAAGGAGATTTGTAAGCCACTCAGGCTCCTTTGATTAGTGAAGAGCAGGGTATAAATCCAGTCTCCTTCTCCTCCTCCTTCTTGAATAAGCTAGTCTTGACTTGTACCATGTGTTTTTTAAGGGTTCAGGTTCTATTTGTATATTCCAAATAACATGGTGTAATAGTTAAGAATGTCAGGCTAGAATCTAGGGGATACTGGTTCGAATACCCACTCATATAATGGAACCTCTCTGGGTGACCTTGGGCCAGTCACACTCTCCCAGCCCTAACCTACCTCACAGGGATGTTGTAAAGATCAAATAGAGGAGAGAAGAATTATGTAAGACACATGGGGAAGAAAGGCAGGGTAGAAATGAATTAAATAAACAATACATCAGTTCAAGGCAGAGCTTGGCACCATAATCCACATATGGATTTAGAACCTACAGCAATACAGAAAACACCTACAGCAATACGGAAAATAGAACCCAAAAGAATAGTCAAACTGACAAATTCACCATAGTAACACTCCTGTAGAACTTCTGTTCATTAAGACGAAGCTTCCACACAAATTCACCACAAGGCAGATAATAACATTGCTGTGACATTACCTTTTAAAAAAACAACAGCAAGAAAGGACTACAATTTTTAAGTAACATGGCTGAGATCTTGAGCTCCCAGGCTCCAAGGCCAATGTGAAAGTTGTAACAAAAAAAAAGATGAGCTTCCATAATCTTGACATTTTGACTTACCACAAGTCAGTCACTTGATGTCATCTGAAATGACATGAGCGGTCTAAAATAAATATGATTCTTTTTTTCCCTGTTGTTAAAAGGGTCTGAAGTGACATTTGTTCCAAGAAGGGCAAAGCTAACAAGCAAGGAAATGTCAAAAACCTCCCAAGGAGAAAGAAAGAAATTGCACGGACAATCTCCTCTGGTAGGTATGAACTGAATTACTTTGTCAAAAGACGCGAATTGGACAATTATTATATTTCGCGTCTGCGAAATCAGTGCTGTGGCCAATCCCCAAACAAGTTGCATAATCTTGAAAGATGAGGATATCGTGGTGGCAATATACTTGAAAATGACTGAAACTGGGCAAAAGACTTCCAACTTAAAAGTTGTACACTTAAAGACAAGAAACAGATGGGCCAAAAATTCAGAGAAGAAGATGAAAGGATTTTAAGTACAGGACAGAATGAAGGGGAAATACAGAAGAATCTGCAATTATTTACCTTCAACAAAAACATAATATATTCCAGGGGTCTCCAAGTGTGATGCCTGTGGGTACCATGGTGCCCACTCACACCTTTTCAGGTGCCTACCAAGTACTTGGATGGGACCAAGTAGAGCTTTGCCCAGAAGGCTTCTGATTAGCTTTTTTTTTTACTGTTGCGTTGGTGGCAGTTGCCACCACAGCACAACAGCCTACACTGTGTTACTGAAATAAAGCTGTGGTCATCATTTTGTGACTGGCCCCACCTCCTGCGGCAGCCATTTTGCTGCTGCACCCACCATGCCGTGTCAGAATTCCAAATGTGCCCACAGGCTCAAAAAGGTTGATATATGCCATGTAATAATACTCTTTACCTAGTCAACTACTCTAAGGACATAGTTCCCAAAGAAGCACACAGTGACATTCTTGGGGCACATTCCTGGGGAACCAATGACATTTCTGGGGCACAAAAGACGTTCAGTTCGACTTTTTGTATTTCCAAACAGGCCAAGCTATCAACTTCCCATCAGGGAAAAAGAGAGGAGTTAAGAGTCCCTGGTTCCTCTCTAGAGCTCCATCCAGACCTAACTTAAAGTAGAAGAAGGAAGAGATATTGGATTTATATCCCGCCCTTCACTCTGAATCTCAGAGCGGCTCACAATCTCCTTTACCTTCCTCCCCCACAACAGACACCATGGTGGGTGGGGCTGAGAGAGCTCTCCCAGAAGCTGCCCTTCAAGGACAACTTTGGTGAGAGCTATGGCTGACCCCAAAAGCCATTCCACCAGCTGCAAATGGAGGAGTGGGGAATCAAACCTGGTTCTCCCAGATAAGAGTCCATATACTTAACTACTACACCAAACCGGCTCTCAGTACTGAATGGATAGCATGTGTTCAGTGTATAGTATAAACAAGGTTTCAAAACCAGGTCTATTAAAAATATTCATCTGTATTTCCACGCATTGCAGTCATACAAAACTTTATTCCTAAACATATTCAGGGATTCAGAACACAAGTGATTTCTACAAGCAGGCATGTAATTGAGGCTAGGGTTGCCAAGTTCAGTTCAAGAAATATCTGGAGAAGATATTCCTTAGAAGTCTCCCCTAAAAATATTAGCGAGGGTTGACCAATGCCCCCTCTAAGCTGTGGAGTCTTGTGAGCAAAAATCTACTAGCATTAAAGCTGTGAGCTACTGCTACTTTGTTCTGGGGCCATTTTTTTCTGAGCTAAGACAAAAGTGTGTGAGCCGGAGGCTAAAAAACTGTGAGCTAGTTCACACTAACTCAGCTTAGAAGGAATACTGAGGCTGACTCTGCTTAGCTTCCAAGATTAGGCTAGACCTTAATATACTACCAAAATGCAGATAAATTATTCTCCTTTTGAGTGGAAAAAAAAGTTAACTCCTGTCCTGAGAAATGCAATCAAATTTGTTTTCTAGCCTTGCAGCCTGTCTACTCAACTAACACTGCACAGAAAGGGGAAATTCACAGACCTTTTTATTGCTTTCCCTTTGACTCTCTGATGATCCTATTTCTATTCATTCCTCTCCATTGCAATTATATATGCACGTATACACAGACACAGTTCTCTGAGCTCCACGCTATGAGTTTGTAGAAGGGTCAGAGAGTCATTTTGGAAAAGATTTGTTCTGGCCTCATTAAACATGAGTTTTGGCTCCAAATTGTACTACCGATATGCAAAACCTTCCGTCGTTTCAAAGCTCTCTCCACTGGTCGGTGACTTCCATTTCCCAGCTGAAAGGTATTCTTTTGTTCCATCCAGCTGCAGAAAGCTGGCTTGCTCTGACCATATTGCTGCCCCACTTTACCATCCGTTCGCTTTGCATCCAGACCGAGACAGAACTAATTTGTCTTCGGCCAAAATACAAGGCATTACAAGGACAGAAAAGGAAGGATTAAATAGTAAGAAGGCGCTTTCTGCAATATTTTATCTGGGACATTCCATGTGCTTAACACTGACCTGACGATCTGTTCCACTGAAAGTATTCTCAACATGCGCTGCTCTGGAAATGTGCGAGCGCGAGCGACCTTAATCAGAACTTCGACTTTCACAAAGAGTAATGTTCCATTAATGAAGTTCGTATCCACCACCATTTGTCAAACTAAAACAGGGTTAGGGTTGCTTCTTACACTTAAAAGAAGAAGATATTGGATTTATATCCCGCCCTCCACTCTGAAGAGTCTCAGAGCGGCTCACAATCTCCTTTATCTTCCTCCCCCACAACAGACACCCTGTGAAGTGGGTGGGGCTGGAGAGGGCTCTCACAGCAGCTGCCCTTTCAAGGACAACCTCTGCCAGAACTATAGCTGACCCATGACCATGCTAGCATGTGCAAGTGGAGGAGTGGGGAATCAAACCCAGTTCTCCCAGATAAGACAGTCCACACACTTAACCACTACACCAAACTGGCTCTTCTTCCCTAGTAGAAATCTGGTCAAGATGGTTCAAATCTGGCCTTGTAGACTTTTTACTTTAACGCCCTCTTCCTGGGGATTGTTCATGCCACATATCCTCCAATATTTACAGTGGAAATAAGATGCTTGCAAGCATCATATGTGAAGTGGCCTTACACCAAATCAGTCCATCAAGGCTAGTGCTGTCTACTCAGACTCCCAGTGGCTCTCTAAGGTCTTAGGTAGAGGTTTTCACATCACCTGGTCCTTTTAACTGCCTGGTCCTTTTAACAGGAGATGACAAGGATTGAACCAGGAACCTCCCACATGCCAAGCAAAAGCTTTCTCACGGAGCCTCCTATATTCTTACATTCAGAGCAAGAATATTCCACATTAGTAATCATTGCCCAAGCCTCCTCCGAACCTGACCTCTCAATTATATATTGCTAAAAGCTCTCACTCACTTGTTTTCCATGGCCTTTGTTTATTCTGCCATGAATTTAAAAACCATGAAAGTGTGCTGGAATTATCCTGCAACATATTAAAAGCAGTAATGTGGGGTTTTGGGGGAAAATCTGAACTGGAAAGTTCCTGACTCAAATTTGAATAAATAATTTGTGTTAGCAAAATTTAAATGATGCTAAGGAGAAGACTGAGAGGTGATATGATAATAATCTTCAAATACTTAAAGGGATGTCTTATAGAGAATTGTGCAGAGTTGTTTTCTGTGGCTCCAGAAGGTTAAACCAGAACCAACGGGTTGAAATTAAATCAGAAGAGTTTCCAGCTAAACATTAGGAAGGACTTCCTGACAGAGCGGTTCTTAAGTGGAACAGGCCTCTTCAGGAGATGGTGGGCTCTCCTTCCTTTAGATTTTTAAACAGAGGCTAGATGGCCATTTGACAGCAACGTTGATTCTGTAAATTTAGGGAGAGGTGTTAATGAATTTCCTGCATTGTGCAGGGGGTTGGACTAGATGAGGGGTGGCCAAACTGCAGCTCGGGAGCCACTTGTGGCTCTTTCACACATATTGTGTGGCTCTCGAAGCTCCCACCATCCTATCGGCCAGCTTGAGAAGGCATTTCTTTAATCACTTTTCCAAGCCTGCCAGTGGTTTAGATAATTCCTTTAAAGTTGTTTTCTTTCCACCCTTCTGGCTCTCAAACATCGTTCATGTCTTGTGGCTCTCAAACATCTGATGTTTATTCTATGTGAGCAAGTTTGGCCACCCCTGGACTAGATGTCCCTGGATGTCCCTTCCAACTCTATGATTCTGCAAAGAAGTTAAATACTCCATGCACAAGCCCGGACCATGTACAAGCATCGGGGTTTGTCCGGGTTTCATATTTCAGATTTAGCCCACTTAAGACAGCTGATCTGCAGCACAATAGGCCACAACAGCTATAATTAATTTTTATTTTACAAATTGTAGACCCTGTCATTCTGCTTCCATAAAGGCCACCAAAGCCGCTACAGATAAACAGATTTACATATGTGTGGCAGAATTTTTCCATAGGAAAATATAGCAAGGAATTTTTTTCTGAAGATTTTTCTGTGTGGGGAAATTTTCCACCCCAAATCACTGATTAAAAGTAATGCAAGATGTATTGCAAAAATATGAAAAAGCAGGGAGCACGTTATATGGCACCTTCGCATCCATGCACCTCGGGGGTTTTAGTTTAAGAAAAAGGCCACTTGACAGATTTACTCAGATCTACTTAAGCAGTTCTGCTCAGAGGTGTGTCCCATTTTACTCCATGGAGGTTACTCCCAAGAAAGCACTCTTAGAAACCAGCCAGAATTTATCACTTCGCTTCAGACCATTACCTGGGACATAAGTTTTAACGTTATACTTGTTCCTTCCATGAAAAATAACATTTATTATTCATTAAGCACCTCCCGAACCTGGCACTGTACAAAGATTGATTTTTTTAACAGAAGAAGAAAATCTGACCCCTGGTCTTGCAATCTTACAATCTTTTTCTTTTCTTTAAAGACAAGACAGGGAATAGAGAATGGGCTCAAAAGAACAGGAAAAGAGATGAGAGGTCAAAGACCAGGGGGGTGGAGATGTTTTCAAACCAAGTTCAAAGACTTACAGTTCTTCAAGCCCTAATTCTCACTTGCAAAGAAATCTTTGGTAGCACCTCTCAATATCTAAAAGATGAGAACATCTTCACAGTAACTGCTCCTGGCCCAAGAATCCTTTGTAGATTCTCACACAGCCCGATGCAACATTCTCTTTCCAAGTCTGCTTCCTTGTCCAATGAGAACATCCAAATTTTCATTTCTAATTATCCCAAAAGTACATTTTAAATAAGAGGATGATGACACAAACTTTCAGCTGAGGCAGTGGATGTCACTTGTTACCGGCCTCCCGCCTTCATTCCATCCATTCATAAATTAAAAATTGTTATTATTATTATTATCCCAGTGTTATAAGACCTGCTGGACCTGGACAACAGGCCATGTCTGCAAGGCAAAACCTGCCATTTTAGTCTCTATTGTCACTCTGTAGTTTTAGTTTTTTATATATTTTAAATTGGTTTTTCATTATTTTTTACTGTTGATTGTTTTTATGATGTAACCCACCCCGAGCCTGTTCTACAGGAAGGGCAGGCTAAAAATCAAATCAATAAACAAACAAACTGCATCAGTGCTTCTGATGAAGTGAGCTGTGTCTCACCAAAGTTTATGTGGGACTCAATTATGTTGATCTTTATGTTACCACCAGTGTTTCGTTTTATTCTACAGCCTGCACCATTTTTTACTCTCATCTCACCAAAAAAGGGGCAACAAAAGGCTTCTATTATTCACTGGTCTTACAAACCGAAAATCCCACTGGGTTTTTTTAGACAAGAATGCGGGCATTGCTCCTCTGACACCAGAGTAGTACTTAAAAGGGTAATTGTGAGCTACAAAGCATGACCAAGGACTCCGCTGGAGAGCATGACCAAAGACTCAGCTAAACGGGTAGATTAGAATGTGCAAGGAAGGAAAAGGCCACATTCAATCCCAGTACATCATGTCCCCCTGAGAAAAGATAACAGAAGAACAAGAATGAAGGAGACCGTAAACAGACCTAAGGAAGTGAGAAAACGTTTCATGAAATGTAGAGATTTGTCAGGAATGACAAAATGCAGAAACTATAAACAAGGCAGATATTTCTAGATTCAGGATATGGCAACTTTGACTAAGAGAATGTGCCATCAAGTTGCAACCAACCACAGGGTGTTCAAGGTATCTGAATTAATTTGTCTAAGTCAGGGGTGTCAAACATGCAGCCCAGGGGCCAAATCAGGCCCCCAGAGGGCCCCTATCAGGCCCATAAGCAAGTCTGCTTCCTTCTCCCTCTCTTGCTTCCTTCAGTTATCAGAGACTATTAAATAAAATACTGAAGAGTGTTAATCTTTTAAGCAAGTATTATTTAATGTTTTTTTTTAAATTGTGTTTGTGTCCTTTATAAAGTTTACATCTCTGCTACCGGGCATAACATTTTATGGCACACATGGTCCGGCCCGACAAGGTCTCATTGATGCCACATCCGGCCCAAATAACAAATGAGTTTTGTTTCAAACAATTTATTAGTAATATATGGTAATAAATTTTACATCATTAATAACTACTTTTTTTATCTATCCCATACATTACTTTCTACCCACCCCTCCCCCCGTTACATGACCTCCGCCGGTGTTCTATACTTAAAATCTTAATATTAAAGGTACCCTTAATTAATAAGAACCAAAATTAATATCCACCTCCCTCTTGTACTTAATCATTATCAAAAATTGTCCAATGTCCTTTTATTTTCCACTCTTTTTCTACGTATCTTCTGAACTTTTTCCACTCCATCTTAAATACTTCTAAATCATAGTCTTTTAAGGTTCTTGTTAACTTATCCATTTCACTCCATGTCATAACTTTTACAATCCAATCCCATTTCTCTGGTATTTTTTCTTGCTTCCACAACTACGCATACAATGTCCTAGCAGCTGAGAGCAAGTACCAGATTAAAGTTCTATCTTCTTTTGGAAATTTTTCCATTTGTAATCCCAACAGAAAAGTCTCTGTAACTTTGTTAAATTCATATCCCAAAATCTTAGAAATCTCTTGTTGAATCATCTGCCAATACTTTTTCGCTCTTTCACATCCACCACATATGGTAGAAAGAACCTTCATGTTTTTTACATTTCCAACATCTATCTGGCATCTTATTGTTCATCTTTGCCAACTTTTTAGGAGTCATATACCATCTGTATATCATCTTAAAACAATTTTCTTTGATACTCTGACATGTTGAGAGTTTCATAGAGTTCTTCCACAAATATTCCCATGTATCCATCTGTATTTCTTTATTTACATTAATTGCCCACTTAATCATTTGAGATTTCACTACTTCATCCTCCGCAGACCATTTTAAAAGTAACTTATAGATTTTCGAAATTAATTTTTCATTATCTCCAAGCAGAACTTTTTTCCATTTCTGTTTGTTCTCGTCTTACTCCTTCAGTTTTAAGATCACTTTCCACCAGACTCTTTATTTGTTGCATTTGAAACCAATCATATTTATAATTCAGCTCCTCAGCAGTTTTCAACTCTATTTTACCGCTTTGTATTTTTAATACTTGATTGTATGGCATCCATTTTCCCTCTCCTGACTCAGCTGTTATTTTTATCACTTCTGCTGGCACTATCCATAGTGGTTTTCTCTCATCACCATATTTCTTATATTTCATCCAAATATTTCGCAAATTATTTTTTATGTAATGGTGAGAGAAGAAACCATCCATCTTTTTCTTCCCATAGTACATATAAGCGTGCCAGCCTAATTTATTTCCATGACCTTCCAATGCTAAAAGTTTTTTGTTCAATAACGTCACCCAATCTTTTATCCACACTAAACAAACTGCTGGATGTCAAATTATTTTTTATGTAATGGTGAGAGAAAAAACCATCCATCTTTTTCTTCCCATAGTACATATAAGGGTGCCAGCCTAATTTATTTCCATGACCTTCCAATGCTAAAAGTTTTTGTTCAATAACGTCACCCAATCTTTTATCCACACTAAACAAACCGCTTCATGATATAATCTTAAATCTCGTAATTGAAATCCTCCTCTTTTTTTAGCATCTATTAAAACTTTCGTTTTAATCCTTGGTTTCTTTCCAGCCCATATAAATTCTGAAATCTTTCTTTGTCATTTATTAAATTGTTTACTATCTTTCACAATCGGAATAGTTTGGAATAAATACATTATTCTCGGCAAAATGTTCATTTTAATTGCAGCTATTCTACCAAGCAATGACAAACTAAACTTGTTCCACTTTATCATATCTTCATCTATTTTATCATATCTTCATCTATTTTACGCCATAACTTTTCATAATTATTTTTAAACAAATCAATGTTCTTCATTGTTATTTCCACACCCAAATATTTTACCTTAGAGGTAACTTCACATCCCGTTAGCTTCTGCAATTCCTTTTGTTTATTTACTTGCATATTTTTACATAGAAGTTTTGATTTTTCTTTATTAACATAAAGTCCCGCCAATTCTCCAAAATCTTGTATTTTTGCTAACAGCAAAGGTGTTACTTGTGAAGGATTTTCATTTATAAACATTATATCATCTGCAAATGATCTATATTTATAAGTGAATCCTTTAATTCTCATTCCTTCTATTTCTTCATCATCTTGTATTTGCATCAATAAAATTTGAAGAGTCATTATAAACAACAATGGTGAAAGCAGACAACCTTGTCTTGTACCTTTGCTGATTATCATTTCATCTGTAAGATCTGCATTTATACATAGCCTTGCACATTGTTCAATATATATTGCCTTTATCATTCTAATAAAGTTTTCCCCCAACTTTATTTTTTCCATTACTGCAAACAAAAAGTCCCAGTTCAAATTATCAAAAGCTTTCTCTGCATCCACAAAGAATAATGCAACTTCCTTCTCTGGATGTCTTTCATAATATTCTACAATATTTACAACAGGTCTAATATTGTCTCTTATTTGCCTTTTAGGGAGAAAACCCTTTTTATTAAATATTGTTTAAGCCGTTCTGCCAGGATTCTTGTATATATTTTGTAGTCATTATTTAATAACAAAATTGGTCTATAATTTTTTACATTCGTGACATCTCCTATCTTCCTTTGGTGTCAACGAAATAACAGCTTCCTTCCATGTGTTTGGTATTTTCCCATTTAATCTTATCGCATTCAACAATTTTTGAAGTTTCGATACTAATTCTTCTTTAAGCTTTTTAAAAAAATTTGCCGTATATCTATCTGGTCCAGGTGCCTTCCCAATTTTCATTACATTAATCGCTGCTTCAACTTCTATTTTTTCAATTGGATCATTCAAAATTTTTTCCATATATTCAGTTAAGGGTGCTATTTGATCTTTTGCAAATATGTTTCGATCCTTTCTTTCTTTACTTTAACACCCTTAAATAACATAGCATAATATTTAAAAAATTCTCTTTATTCCTTCTTGATCTACCATCTCTCTTCCATCAGCCACAATTTTATTAATAATTTTACTTTCTCTCTTTTTCTTCAATTGCCAGGCCAAGTACTTTCCAAGTTTGTTTGCTCCCTCAAAAGATTTCTGTTGTAATTTTTTTCAAATTCCATTCCATTTCCTTATATAACAAATGTCTAATTTGTGTCTGTAATATTGTAATCTCCCTTATTTTCTTTTTTCTGGCCTTTTTCTTTTCACCTTCTTTTTTCTTAATTTTATTTTGAATGTCCAAGATCTGTTTATCTTTTGCTCTCTTATCTTTATTATTCAATGTTATTAATATTCCTCTCATTACTGCCTTGTAGACATCCCATACCGTCTGAAATTCTATATCTTCTCTATCATTGACTTGGAAGTAAGCTTTATTTTCATTTTCTAAAGATGTGCTATTTCTTTATTTTGTAGTAAATCTTCATTTAATCTCCATCTTCTCGACTTTTTAGACAATTTTGTTATCCATATTATTGGGTTATGGTCAGCTCCTATTTTGGGTAAAATATTTTCTTTGTTATAACTCCCAAATCTTTGGTACCCCACAACATGTCAATTCTAGAAAAAGAATTATGTCTGGCTGGAAAAAAGGTATAATCCCGTACTTCAGGATTAAACTTCCTCCATATATCCTCCAAATTCTCTTGTTTAACCAGCTCAAAAAAAGACTTTGGCAATTTCCCTTCTTTATCAATTTTTTTCTTCCCAGATCTATCTATTGTGTTCTGACTTGTTCCATTAAAGTCCCCCATCAAAAATTTGCTCATAGGTCACTTCATCAAGATGTTGCGTAATATTTTTAAAGAAATTGTCCTTTGCATCATTTGGAGCATAAAGTCCCAACAATAAAGTTTTTTTAGCATTCAACGTAATTTCCATCGCTATATATCTTCCATCTTTATCTTTAAAAACCAATTTTGGGTCTAATTCTTTTTTAATATAAAAATTACTTCTCTCTTCTTCTGTTCAGCCAATGTATAAAATTCTAGTCCCAATTGCTTATTCCATAAAAATTTA
Organism: Heteronotia binoei; assembly: GCF_032191835.1. Lineage (NCBI taxonomy): Eukaryota > Metazoa > Chordata > Lepidosauria > Squamata > Gekkonidae > Heteronotia > Heteronotia binoei. The sequence goes on from NC_083233.1 coordinate 64,993,612, forward strand.
TAATCCTTTTGTCTAATGTGCACTTCTTGTAAACAAACTATGTTACAATTTTGTTTTTTTATCCAATGAAATGTCGCCCTTCTTTTTTGTGGTGAGTTTAGTCCATTTACATTCCAAGATATCAATTTGTAATCCATCACGGTGCAAATTCTTTATTTTCTCCATAAAATCTACGCAATTCCTGTGTGCTTGTAATTGTAATCCTTTTCCCTTGAAGTTCAAAACTCAAACCTTCAGGAGTTATCCATCTGTATCTCATTCCATTGTCATGTAATTTTTCTGTAAGTTTTTTGTATGCATTCCTGTCAGTTAACACTTGTCTTGGCAACTGTTTCATAGTTCTTATTCTACTACCTCCCACTATCAATGTCTTTTCAAAAATTTTGAAAATTTTTGTCCATGATTTTTCCCACCATTCCTTTTGTCATAAATCTTATAACCACATCTCTTGGCAGATTGTTCTTTTTTGCATAGAGTGAATTGACTCTATACATATAGTCATACATATTTCTATTCCCTTCAGGATATTCCTCCAAAAATTCTGCAATTATTTTTATTATGTATTCTTTCAGGTCAGATTCTTCATCTTCTGGTACACCTGGTACATCTTCTGGTACACCTCTCAGACGAATCTGTGTCTCCATCAACTTGCAGTCATGTATTATCACCTTTTCTTGTAATTTTAACAAGGTGGAATCATGTGTTTTCTCTCTCTCTTGCACCTCTTGTACTTTTTTTGTTATTACAACAGTCTCATTTCTGAGATTCTCTATTTCTTTTTTTAATTCTTTTTTTGAGTCCTCAATATCCTTTCTTATTTCTTTTTTAGAGGCAGTTATCATTTCTTTCACCCCCTTCATTATCCTGGCTTCCATTGCATCTAATTGGGCTTGCATTTTCTCCATTGAAGCAGACCTAGCACCAGTTTGCTTTGGGTCTGACATGTAAAAAAGATAAAAAAAATTTATCTCACCAAATTAAATTTGGACCATCAGGTTTAATAGAGTGAAGCTTGCCCTTTCCAATGAACCCAACTTCACCATCCTCTGAGCCTCCCAGGCTCAGATATTAATGTTTAATTTTTTATTTTCCCCAAAATGGTGGTCGCGACTTTTGCTTCACTTTAAAAAAAAAATTCTTCTTTTGCCTTTAACCAATTTAAATCTACTTCACCACTATCCAATAGTCTTTATTTTATAATTGCTAGCTCAGTTAACTCCACCAGTTTTTATTGTCCCAGTCACTTTAAAAATGTTGTTAAAACTTTTTCCTCCCAGCAATGGCCGCCAATGTTTCTCTCTGATCTTATAATCCTAGAGTAGGCCGTTTGCTTCTCCAGCTTCCTTCTTCTTCCTCTGGTACTTCCTGCTTTTCCTGCCACCAAATTTCATTTCACTGGTAGAGAAATCTCACGATGTCTGACATACTTCCTGTGTTGACTATGAGCGCTGCAGATCTATGACAATGGGGCTACCTCTGCAACCGCAGATAGACTAAACAATAAATTCCTTTCTCCTTTTAGCACTGTCTTTTAACTTTACAAAGTTCAAATTTAGCCCCTTTTCTCCTCCTCCTTTCAGGCTTCCATTATTTCCAACTCCCACCTTTTAATTTTGTTTAGTTTAGCTTTAAATAGTTCCGGAGTGAAAAGATAGCAATCAGTACCTTTTTTTTTGGTAGTTTATCCAGATCAACACGTATTTTGTAAATTAGATGTTTAAAGTTGTAAAAGAAGATTTGGATCCTGTCGAGCTTATGTCAAATAAATAACTCTAGAAACTTCTGCAGATGAATATGCAACTTCTCTCCGGAGATCCCTCAAAGCCTCAAAGGAGCCCCCCCCCCCCGGGACTCCTTTTCAGCCAAGGTAAGTCTCCTCAAAGTATCTGTGCATATCTTGGACAATTCTCTAGCTGAGAAAAGTAGGCAGTAGGCATTAATTTGCCTTTTACTACCCCAAACAGAAATGCCAGCCTGCCCCCGTTAAGGAAAGCAGCTCAGCTCGCCATTTTCCGATCCCGGAAGTCCCCCAAATAACAAATGAGTTTGACACCCCTGGTCTAAGTTGTATGTGAAATATTGGCATTTTAGATGGGTGTGTGGTACCTTTAATGGGTTGATGTGCAACAGCTGTAGTTTCTTTAAAATTGATGGCTTTCAGTTCTTTGAGCTAAGCCTGTACCTTTAAGAAACTGGTGTCTAAAGTTTTGTCTCCACGGGTATTTGTGTAAGGTTTTTTTTGTAAAATAATTTTTACACATGTGGTGTTTGATGTTTTTGTAAATATATGTTGTATTTCACCAATAGAAAGTCTGGAAACTCATCTTATGGAAGAAGCTTTGATCTGCGAAACGTGATTCTCCAGCTAGCGATCACGTAAAAGGATATTTACCTTTCGAACCAATCCATTTGCATTCCAACATATTTACTTGGAAACATTTCAACTTTTGAAAGACTAAGGAATTTGTGGAGTCCTTATAGTGTTTTGTTTTCTTCTGTGTGCGTATGGTACCTCCTCTGTGATTTATTATTGATGGAATGTTTCGTACATTGCTGAATTAATTTCAATACAATTAGAGAAGTATACTTTATTGTTCTTTAAGCACTGATTGATATCAGCACAGTTCCTTGGGTTTTTTTCTGCCTGAGATTATAAACAAAGCTAATCTCTCTAGACTCGGGATATGGCAACTTTGACAAAGAGAATGCGCCATCAAGTCACAACCATCCATGGAGTGTTCAAGGCAGAAGATGAGCAGAGATGGTTTATGGCTTGCCACTGCCTTCCTAGCAACCCTTGTTTGGAGTAGTGGTTAAGTGCATGGACTCTTACCTGGGAGAACTGGGTTTGATTCCCCACGCCTCTACTTGCAGTTGCTGGAATGGCCTTGGGTCAGCCATAGCTCTCACAGAGTTGTCCTTGAAAGAGCAGCTGCTGTGAGAGCTCTCTCAGCTCCACCCACCTCACAGGGTGTCTGTTGTGGGAGGCAGGGAGGTAAAGGAGATTGTGACCGCTCTGAGACGCCGAGATTCAGAATATAGGGCAGGATATAAATCCATTATCTTCTTCTTTGGTGGTCTCCCATACAAGTACTGACCATGGCTGACCTTGCCTATCTCCTAAACTTTGATGAGCTCAGGTTAAGCTGGGCAATACGGGGTGCTAATCCTGGTTAAGATACACAAATGTGGGCATTTTATGGGTACTGCCAGTTTAAATGTTTCCCCCAGCCCCACTGTCTCACATACCGTCCTTGGAAGAACAATGCATAATCTCCTCACTATATCAAGAACTTCGATACCAGAACACCCTCAGCTCTAAATCAGAACCCGCCATTTATATCTTGACCTCTCCCCATTGCATCTTCAATATTTAAGATGAGCAGCATTCTTTGCAAAGTAAAACATTTTGTTGTATAAATCAAATGTTAAAGTGTGGGGAGACAAGGGAAGAATGAGGCATGATTTTTGAATCAATACTAAAAAAATGTATTCCTGGTACTGGTCATTATTCCAGCAGGCGTGTTATTGATTATCTTTGTAATGGTCTCAACTTTAGCTGCCGTCAATAACTCACTTCTCATGTTGTCACACTGAATTAAAGAAGATGAGGGCTCAAAAAAATACACAAGTGAACAAGTTATACCGGTATGACATGGTAGGAAGCTGAACGTTGCCTGTTTAGGGTAAGATTCATCTTCAATATTCCACTTGACATTACATTGACAAAATAAAGTCAAACATTGTATTTATCCAGCCAGAGGGAGACATTTACAGCTGAAACACAGTGGAAAGCTCTTAAATTTATGACCCTTAACTACAGTAAAATTATTTTTAATACACATTTTGGTGCATATTGCTGACATACTGGTGATGCTTGACACAGAACAGATTAATTCTGGGGCAAACAAATCAAAAGGTGGGTAGAGTTCAGCCCTCCAAAAAAAAAAATCCTGAAAGTCCAAAACATTCACTAAGCAGCAGAGAGATGGACACCTATCCTGCGCTCTGTTCTATGCCCTGCTGAAGAGGCTGGGCTAGATAAACCACTGGTCTGATCCAGCAACGCTCAGTGGACCACTGGTCTGACCCAGCAGGGCTCTCCTTATATCCCTTACCTTCAGGACAAAGCATGGCTCGAGAGCACTGAACAAGCCATACACAATGTAAAGGAATATGTTCCTGTATAGGAGAAGGCAAACATGTGCAAGTTCCTCTCACAGCCATTTTGATGATCTCAGAAAATTTCACATAATTTCCTTGCTTGACACACTGCATTTTTTTTAAAAAAAACCCAACCTTTTGGGCCTTTTAAATGCCACCCATAATACCCACTGCCCTTAAGACACAACTATTATTTCTTAAGTATTATTATATTTGCATCCCAGGATCTCAGGGCAGTGCATCTCCCCTCTCCATTTTATCTTCACAACACACCTACTACCTAAATCAGCATGAGAGAGAAATACTAAGCTAAGATCACTTCATGAGCATCACAATAACCCTGGCCCATAGCCAAAAATTTGGGGTGGAGGGGCCCAGGAGGTAAAAAATTGGGGGGGGGGAGCTGTGGGGTTGGCTACTTCTTCCCTCCAGCAGTCCGCCTGGCCCTAGCTCTCTCTCCCGCTCTCTTTCTCACTGTTGCTCTCTCACACTCTCTCGGTCTTGCTGTCACTCTCTCGCTGTGGCTCTCTCTCTCTTACTCTCTTGTTGTTGCTCTCTCCCTCGCTGTCACTCTCTCGCTCTCTCCCTTGCTGTCACTTTCTCGTTGCCACTTTCTCAAACTCCCCCTCTGTCTCTCGCTGTCACTCTCTCCCTCACTGTTGCTGTCTCGCTCTCTCCCTCGGTCTCTTGCTGTTGCTCTCACACTCTCTCTTGCTCACTCTCTCACTGTCACTCTCCCACTCTCCAATGGAACGGCCCTCTAGAGGGGAGGGGGGTTTAAATAGAGTGGGCTGGCCTCTCCTGGGTCCCACCATGGCTACGGGCCTGCAACAACCACAGATTCAAATTCAGTTTTCCCCAGACCAATTGTCTTACCTATTAAACTACACTATTCCCTCCATCTCCATGCTATTATAATCCTCATGATTAACCAAGGATATCCATTTCTGATAGCCATCCATGTGCCATGCTTATGTAAGGAGGGCATTCAGAGACTATTATGAAATTATGGGAACACAAAGGTTCCCACAGGACTTCCTCCCACTGCTCTAATAACAAAAGGAATGTGGAAACCACATGTGTTTGGAGGAAGAGAATCATATGGGAAGAACCATGCTAGCCTCTCTAGCCACATCGGCCTTTGATGCTAATGTGACTCTACGCATGTGACCAGGCCCCCTGCCATGTAGTTTCTATATTCTGCATCACTGGAATGTCATGGGATGAACCCCTGGGGATGGGGTGGCCAACTCCTCCGCCGTAAGAACTGAGTTCCCAAATTTTTTTCCCCTCAGGGAGACTTACCAAATCATTAACTTGCAAATGTGCTGATGAGTCTTTCACTTTTTTTCTCTTTTTTGAGAGACTGATGTTCAATTCCAGTTCTTAAAATTGTGAGGTGACTCTGCCCCACCCTTCCCTGGGGACACCTAGAGAAGAAGCATCAAACTCCAGGAGAGAGAGAGTGTCTTGAGTTAGCTGGAAGCTTTTTCTATTACCAATGAGGAAATGAATGGTTTGAACGGCACCTGGCAGGCAACTCACATTGATTCACAATGGATTTGCAGGACCGCCTGCTAAGCACTGTTCCATCATCCTAACCAGATCTGGGAAGAAAGGGAACTTTGGAAGTCCCATTTCTTTCATCTTACATTATTTCACTGATACTACAAGGGGGTTGGAAATGTCATGTTCTATCCTTCTTCTAAATGAGAGTACCCACAATCCATAGGTGATAACACAATGGCTTCCACACCCAACTGCATTCAAAAATACTCCCCCCTGCACAACAGACAGTTGTGCTGGATTTACGAAGGGGAGAAGCCAATAAGTGTGAATGTTTAGAAAACTCCTGAACTAAACCCCATAAGGATTTAATATATCTGAATGTTAAAGGACGCAGAGAAAATCACTGAGATTGGATTAATTTAAAAGTTTTTAATGGACTAAAAAGAGAAGTTCCCAATTTAACAGGTAGCAAGTTTTTAAAAGCTATTTTTATTTTTATTTTTTTCAATTTTTATCCTTTTTGATGTATGTAATTTTTGAGGTACAGCAACAAACAGGTCAGCACACTAAACAGCTTGATACTGGATCAGACCCACAGTCCATCAGGGTCAATATTGTCTACTCGTTGGCGCAGCTCTCCAGAGTCTCAGGCTGAGGTCTTCCACGTCACCTACTACTCAGTCTTTTTAACTGGAGAAGCCTAGGGATTGAACCTGGGACCTTCCACATGCTCTGCTACTGAACCACAACCCTCCCAAACTTAACAATTAGCAGGGCTTTTTTTTTTTTAAAGCACAAACGCACAGGAACGCAGTTTTGGCTGTCTTGGTATCAGGGGTGTGGCCTAATATGCAAATGAGTTCCTGCTGGGCTCTTTCTACCAGAAAAGCCCTGACTATTAGCATCATATTTGGATCCCACTGTTCTTCCATAGAACTTCCCCCACCTTCATTTTATCCTCAACAACCACCCTGCTGTGTAAATTAGGACAAGAGGCAGTTACTGCCCCAAGACCACCTACTGGTCTTCATAGCAACCATAGATTTAAGGTTGCAGTTTAATACTAAGGACCCTACCACTCTGCTAAGCCAGTGGTGGGACATTACTCCAGGACAGACATCCCATTTCTCTGCTTGGCCAATGGGACATTTTCTTGACATTAAAGAAGCTTTCCACCAACGCAGGAGGAGGAGAGACTGGATTTATACCCCACATTTCACTACCCAAAGGAGTCTCATAGTGGCTTACAAATTTCCTTCCCCTCCCCACAACAGACACCCTGTGAGGTAGGTGGGGCTGAGAGAGCTCTCCCAGTACTTATCTTTAGCAGAACAGCCTTCAGAGAACATATGGATGACTCAAGGTCACATCAGCAGGTGTATGTGGAGGAATGGGGCATCAAACCCGGTTCTCCCAGATAAGAGTCCACACACTTAACCACGAAACCAAACTGGCTCTCTAAGTCAGAAAGTCTCTGGTGTCTTCTGCCTGCACAACAATCTGAGAGCCTCTTGCATTGCTGGAAGACTTCTTGCGCTGCAGGCAAATACCCTGTTGGCTGAACAGAACAATGAGATGCAAGGAGTCCATTTCCATTGTGTTAAAAAAACCGTTTAATATTGGTTACTGTTCTTGTCAATACAAAATGAATAATATCATTACAATATACAGAAGACCATATAACTTGAACAGACATATATAGACTAGGGAATCTTTTGCACAACTGAGTCAGCGTAGAGTGAATGCCTAGCAAGGCAAATGCATACTGCGCACACACAAAGGCATCCTCTAACTCAGGTATGTCCAACAGGTAGATCACGATCTACCAGTAGATTGCGGAGGGGTCAGAGGTAGATCACAAGACCAATTTGGCCTCATGGTTTGCTGGACAGGTGTTTGGGTTTTCTTGATGATTGTTTGGTGTGGTGGTATTTGATTATTGGTGCCAGTATGATGAATTCTTATTTTTACTTTTAGAACTGCATGTGTGGTTTTGGCATCATCCAGAGGTCTTCAGTTCCTGTTGATATTTAATACTTTGGGACAGTTACAGTTTTGGACCAGATTCAGCCAGTGTTAACTTAGCACCCCAGCCACTCCAGTATAATGAAGATGAGTGTTCCAAAGAAGAGCAAAACCTACCACTTTCATGATAAATGGGAAATGGACTACTTCTTCATCATGGTGAAAGACAAGTGTTGTCTACTTTGTAACGCAGCTGTATCCTTGCCCAAAAAGAGTAATCTGGAGCATCATTATAAGACTCTGCATAGCAATAAGTTTGATGCTGATTTTCCACCCAAAAGTGAAATTCGTAAACTGAAGCTCAAAGAACTTAAATCTAAATTGGCTGCACAGCAACAGTTGATGGCGAAGCCAAGGTCACATTCGGTCAATGCAACCATGGCATCCTTCAAGGTCAGCAACCTGATCGCAAAGAAATGCAAACCTTTCAATGAAGGAGAATTTGTAAAAGATTGTTTTCTTGAAGCAGCAGACAATCTTTTTGAAGGATTTAAGGATAAGAAAGCGATCATAGCTGTTGTTCAAGATGTACAATTGTCAAGAAACACCGTCGTGCGGCGAATACAAGAGATTTGTGAAGACACAACTGAATAATTGTTTGAGAATGTTTCAGTTTGTGTTGCTTTCTCACTCCAACTGGATGAATCTACAGATGAAAGAGACATAGCCCAGTTACTAGTCTTTATCCAGCTGGTTTTTGAAGACTTCAGTGTTAAGGAAGAACTACTTGGAATGATTTCTTTAAAAGGGAGAATTACCAGTCAGGAAATATTCAGCTCTTTCCATTCTTTTGTGACAAAGTGTAATCTTCCATTGCATAAACTTGTTTCTATCACTACTGATGGAGCAAGAGCAATTACAGGTGAGGTCAACGTTTCATAGGCCTCTGTAGACAGCATGACGACTTTCCAGATTTCCTTTCTTACCACTGCATCATTCACCAGCAAGTTTTGGCAAGCAAGAGACTCAATACAAAGACTGTCATGGACATCGCTTTCAAAATTATAAATTCAGTTCATGGAAGATCACTTCAAAGACGGCTTTTCAATCTTACTCTTGATGAAGGGGCAGTGGAAATCATTTTGCACACAGATGTAAGGTGGCTAAGTAGGCACAAATTTCTGCAAAGATTTCGTGATTTGCTGAATGAAATAAGAAGGTTTTTGAAGGAGAGGGGAGATGACAAAGCAGAGTTGGAAGATGAGGAGTGGTTATGTGATCTAAGTGATACTAAGTGATATGAGCATTGAACTACAAGGTAAAAACAAATGCATTGGCGAGATGATGAGTACAGTTTCATCCTACCAGAGCAAATTTAAGCTAATGATGACTGACCTTGCAAACAACACTTTTGATCATTTTCCTAATACGCAGAACCATCTGGGACAATATCCAAATTTTGTTTTTCAGAACGAAAAGTATGTGACAGAAATCTGCTCTGTTATCCAGGAATTCGAAAAAAGATTCTGTGACTTCCAAAGAATTGAAAAAGTTGTGGAGTACTTGTCATACCCATTCAAAGTAGATATGGACATTAAGGAAACTGCAGCTGCTATCAGTAAAAATTACTCATTGAACAAGGAATCTCAAGAAAACAAAATAGTAACCTTTAAAAATGACAAATGTGCTGAGCAAGAATCATTTTGGGAGGTAGTGCCTAGAAACAAATTTCCTAACTTGAGAAGATGCAGTGAAGCTGTACACTCCTGTTTCGGTTCAACTTATTTGTGTGAATCTGTGTTTTCCCATCTGAAAACGACAAAAGAGTACACAGCGTTCCAACATGACAGATGAACATCTCCAGGATTCCCTGAGACTGGTCCTCACGCAATATTCACCCAACTTCAAAAATGGAAGATAAAGATGGTAAAATATATGAAGAATTTTATACTTGCAGGTAGAACTAATTGGATATTTTATTTGGAGGTAGATTTAAAATTGATATATTTGTATTTTTCCTTCCCCCCGCCCCCACCTTTCCCATTCTGTATATGCCCTTCCCCCCTCTTTTTTTTTGTATCTGTGTTCATGCTTTTTCTTTTGTAGTTAAAACCAATGAAAAAAATTATAAAAATTAAAGATCAGCCTGGATCAATACTTGACCTACATTTAGCACAAATTACTCAATAAAAGTTAAAGAAAGTTATTAAGACAGTTAAAGAAAGTTAAAAATTTAAGACAGTTAAGGACAGTTAAGACAGTTAAAGACGGTTAAAAATTTAAGAAAAACTGTTCGCTGTTCTTTCTGGATCTTCCAGTTTGCCAGTTTGGTGTAGTGGTTAAGTGTGCGGACTCTTATCTGGGAGAACCGGGTTTGATTCCCCACTCCTCCACTTGCACCTGCTGGAATGGCCTTGGGTCACCCATAGCTCTGGCAGAGGTTGTCCTTGAAAGGGCAGCTGCTGTGAGAGTCCTCTCAGCCCTACCTACCTCACAGGGTGTCTGTTGTGGGGGAGGGAGATAAAGGAGATTGTGAGCCGCTCTGAGATTCGGAGTGGAGGGCGGGATATAAATCCAAAATCTTCTTCTTCATCTTCTTCGTCTCTGTTTTGTTTTTGCTTATTTTGCTTACCAGTAAATGACAGAAGATGCATTGTAAATGGGGAGGGGGGCGGTGGAACCCAACTTTGGTGGGTTAAAATCTAATTTGAAACTAATTTGAAACTTAATTTTCATGGTGGTAGATCACCAACACTTTTGTCCGGAAAAAACAGATCACGACCCGTTCGAAGTTGGATATGCCTGCTCTATCTGTCACCTATTCTAGAGCTTCCACAAGAGATTATGGGCCTGAGCCCTATCTCCAATCAAGTTCTGCTTCCAACATAGCTGTAACCCTACTGCAACCTTTTCCAGTAAAACATACCTGACCCCGAGGGGCTTTTTTTGTAGCAGAAACTCCTTTGCATATTAGGATACCCCCCCCATGATATAGCCAGTCCTCCTGGAGCTTACAATAGGCCCTGTAAACTCTTGGAGGATTGGCTACATCAGGGGTATGTGGCCTAATATGCAAAGGAGTTCCTGCTACAAAAAAAAAAGCCCTGCCTGACCCCTGTACATTCTTGCTTTGCCAATACTGTAAAGGAATTATAGGCCCAATTGAGGTGGTTTGCTATTTGCCTGCCTCTTTGTAGTGACCTGGGACTTCCTCAGGGATTTCCCATTCAAAATACTAACCAGGGCTGACTGTGCTTAGCTTCTGAGATCTGGCAAGACTTGGCTAGCCTGGGCCATCACAGACAGAGCATCTGGGAGACCCTCAGTCAAATCCCTATTCTACCAAGCAAGCTCACTGGGTGATCTGCGGTCAGTAATAACCTTTCAGCTTACACTTCCTCACAGAGTTATTACTCTCAGGATAAAATGAAGGAGGGGAGAAGAGTTTTAAGTGCTTTAGATCCCCACCGAAGAAAAAAGTGGGGCATCCATACCCAAAAGAAATCAATTCTGAGCTAGGATTGCCAATCCCCAGTTGGGGGCAGGGCATCCCCCAGTTTGGAGGCCTTCCCCCCCCTCGCACTTCAGGGTTATCAGAAAACAGGACAGGGAGGGAAATGTCTGCTGTCCCCATAGGGTATAATGGAGAATCAATTTGTGGGTATCTGGGGCTCTTGAGAGGCTATTTTTTTACATAGAGTTACCAGATTTTCAGCATAGCATCTGGTGCCTCTCCTCAAAAAGAAACACCAAGTTTCAAAAAGACTGGATCAGAGGGTCCAATCCTATGAGCCCCAAAAGAAGGTGCCCCTATCCTCCATTACTTCCAAATAAGGACATTTAAAAAGTGTGTGGTCCCTTTAAATGTGATGACCAAAACTCCCTACAATTCAACCATGTTTGTCATAGCCTTGCTTTTGGTTCCACCCGCAAAGTCTCCTGGCTCCAACTGCAACTTCCCCAGATATTTCCTGAATTGGACCTAACAACCCTAATTCTCTACATCGGGGCTCTCCAACCTTTTTGAGCCTACTACTGGCACCTCTGAAATTCTAACACAACATGATGAGCACAATCACAAAATGGCTGCCAACTGGGGTGGAACCAGCCACAAAATGGCTGCCACAGCTTACCTCCAGTCATACTGTGGAGATCCTAGTGCTGTGGTGGCAACTGCTGCCAAAGCAACATTTTTTTTTTAATCTGCACAGCCAACCCAATCTCCGCTTTCTAAAAACACTTGATGGGCAACATGTTGAGGACTTCTGCTCTACATGCCTGATCCTTAGTTTTAAGAAGAGTGCGAGAAGTAAAACACCCTCCTTGACTCTTTCTCCAAGAAAGCAATCCCTTTTAGATTTTAGAAGCACCATTTATTTCTAAATATCCTCAAGCTAGCACTCACCTGTGTGACAACTTGCCATTTCTCCGGCAACAACAGACACAACTGCTTAATCACACCATGTTTAAATCGGCCCGCCATAACGATAATCTAATTATAACCTAGATGAGCTGTCTTAGCGCTGTCTAAAATGAGATTAATTCTGAGGACCCAACCTCAGTGATCAAAACATCAAAATAACATATAAGGCGAAGGAAGGATGGGAATGGGAGGGGGGGTGAGGGGATGCTTTATCAGTACATAACCCCAATTAAACGGGGATTGTTTATTATAATGAGAAAAGGGTCTATGAAGAAATTACATTGATATGCTTTCAAGTCCTGCACAGAGAAATTATGCTGCCATAACAACTAAGAAACGGAATTATTAACAATCCTGTGGCTATGGAGGTACTCAGGTTGCTGCTCACTTGTTTAACAGCCAAGAAATGCAGACAAATTAAGCAAAAGGCATCATTATAGCAACAATAAGAGACTGTAGCTCTTCCACACACACACACACACACACACACACCATACAAAGAACTGTTTTTATTGTGCTGTTTTCAAGAGAGAAGCAAAGTGTGATTTTATGCATCCTGAAACCTCAGTGCACTTTAAAATGAATCACCAGAACCTTTGAAGCGTTTTGCCAAACTAAACCTGAGGCTGTTTTGTTGAGTGTGTGTTTTGTTTTTGTTTTTTTAAAGAAAAGATTTAATTTTAAAGAAAAGATTTAATTTTATTCATTTAATTTTTTTAAGCATTTAGACTTTGCTAACTGGCAGCTCTGCAGAGGCTGTATATAGAGCTCAGGGTGACTGTTCCTTATCCTAGCAGGCTAAGATACTTCCAGTTAGGTGACTCACACCATGGATTTGTTCAGAGGAGCTTTTTCATCTGGATGTGTGTTTTCAGGTTATGTGCCTCAAACCGTAAACTAGATTTTAAATGCTTCAAATTATTTTCCCTATTAACGGGAGTCTAGTGTTTGATACTGTCTTTCACAGTATCAAGACAACAGATATTTTCTTTAACATGCTCAAAGGCTACGAGGTAGATGAATATCTGCAGGGCTTTTTTTGTAGCAGGAATTACTTTGCATATTAGGCCACAGCCCTTGATGTACCCAATCCACTTGGAGCTTACAGTAGGCCCTGTACTAAAAGCCCTGTACGCTCTTGGAGGATTGGCTACATCAGGAGTGTGTGGCCTGATATGCAAAGGAGTTCCTGCTACAAAAAAAAGCCACCGATATCTGCCCCTCCTCTCACTCCATCCTCAGCAGAGGTGGGCAACATTTGCCTTTCTCCTCTTCTATGGCATATCCCCAGGCTTTTCAGAGAGGCCTTTGATTTCCAAAATGCTTAAAAAAAAACCAATTGGCAACAGAATTCCATGGAGGATAGAGCTATTGGTAGCTATTTCACATAATGATTCAACCTGGAAATTCTGCCTTCATGGACAGTATATCCAGATATCTACCTGGCATGCAAGCTTCCTTGGGGCATTCAAAAAAATGTAATTTTGGTTTGATCCAGCAAGAAAGTTTGAATGTCTTGCTTTAGTGTCGGCACATCAGCCATTTTAGCAATCCAAAGACTATCAAGAACTCCTCAATGCTAGGAAGCACGCATTGTGTAATTGGTATCTTACTCTTTTTATTTCATTCCTTCCTTGTCATTCTTTAATAAGAACAGTTAACCAATATTGTTTTCATAATTAACATAAACGTCAAATTGCTCTCGCTTTTATGGTCAAAGTCAGTGCTGTAAAAATACTTGACCAATATTTGACTGGTCAATGGACCCAATCTTTTTAGTCTAATACCTCTCTCATCCTGTCCCCAAAGTCAGGTAGAATTTAATATGGTACAGAGGATTTGCCTTTTGTAGTTGGCAGTTATGCCAGCCAGGGTATATGCAAAGGGAGCCACAGTGCAGTTATGCCTCCCCTAACTATACTGTCCTGGTTAGACCCCAAAATCTTCCACCACACAAAAAGCATTCTGCTCTTCAAGCAGCCAAGACAGGATAGTGATGTTCTACAATGTGATGTTCTACAATGTGATGTTCTACAATGTTAAGCAAGCTTGCTTAACAATAAGAGCCACATAGAGTATATATCAGATGTTGGGAGCTGCAAGACATGAACATCAAATGTTTGAAAGCTGGGAGGGAGGGAGGGAGGGAGGGAGGGAGGGAGGGAGGGAAGGAAGGAAGGAAGGAAGGAAGGAAGGAAGGAAGGAAGGAAGGAAGGAAGGAAGGAAGGAAGGAAGGGAGGGAGGGAGGGAGGGAGGGAGGAAGGGAGGGAGGGAGGGAGGGAGGAAGGGAGGAAGGGAGGAAGGAAGGAAGGGAGGAAGGAAGGAAGGAAGGAAGGAAGGAAGGAAGGAAGGAAGGAAGGAAGGAAGGAAGGAAGGAAGGAAGGAAGGAAGGAAGGAAGGAAGGAACTTTAACATTAAATGGATTCTCCAAGTCACCAGCTAGCTTGGCTTTCAGAAATAATTTAAAGAGAGAAATGCCTTCTGACAGGGCAGTGGGGGCTTTGAGTGCCATACAATACATATGAAAGAGCCACATGTGGTGGTTCCCAAGCTGCAGTTTGGCCACCCCTATTCTGAAATGTCTCATTTGCAGCAAACACCTCAAAGAACTATTTATTCATTTGAAACACTGGTGCCTTGAACTTTTAGCACACAGATTCTTGAGGCAGCTCTTAATCCTGATGGTTAAAACAACGGAAATATGAGTGAACAAAAGCAATATAACCAATGTCAGGTGGTTTATGACACAAGCCCCAGAGCAGTAAGATCAGCAGTATAACAGCTAAATATCAAGGCCATTGAGGGTGAGCAGGGAGCCAACAACAAAAGGCTGGTAAATTAAAAGGGAAGGGCTATGGCTCAGCGGTAGAGCATCTTCTTGGCATGCAGAAGGTTCCAGGTTCAATCCCTGGCATCTCCAGTTAAAAGGGCCACTCAATAGGTGATGTGAAAGACCTCAATCTGAGACCTTGGAGAGCTGCTGAGTAGACAATACTGACTTTGATGGACCGTGGGTCAGATTCAGTATAAGGCAGCTTCATGTGCTCAAAATTTAACTATTATACTCTGAGCAACACAAATTTGTATTGGAATGCATATTCTCCCTATACTGGGAAGCTACCAACTAATGAAACCACAGCCATGACATTACCCTACAGGTTACTTTGCATCCAATTTAATCCAGCTACATAATATTCATGTATCATGTCAGCAACATCATATTTTATTATCTTTGATTTCCTGACCATAAAGGGCCGGCTGCCCCTTCACAGCTAAGTAGATTGGGGCTAACTGTTCCATGCGTGCCTAGAAATTGCAATTTCACACTTTTAGACCAAGACAACTGCATCTAACATTGCTTTTCATCCAGAAATGGCAAAACCTCTGTCAGCACTGGGTGACTCTTGTTCTATAACTCTTGTTCTGCTTCCTTTTTCTCATTAAGCCATCTTACATTCCTCCACAAGTAGCTTTTATGACACAACAGTGGCTGCATTCAGGGATCAAGACAGGCCCGTAGCAAACCAGGGGCCCACAGGGCCTGGCCCCCTGACAGTTTTGGGTGGCCCCTCACCTTCAGGCTGCTGCCTCCCTCCTGCGTGATTTAAATCACATGGGCAGACTCATCTGCCTAGTGTGGCTGGATTAAAGGCAAGCAGGTGGCTCCATGCAGGCAGGCAACCTTCAGGTAAGGGCACACTGCGCAGCTGGCTCTGTGAGGGAAGGGCAGGAAAGCGGAGGCGTCGGGAACCTTTGCTATGGAGGAAGGTGTGGTGGGAGGGAGGGGAAAGAACTTGCCAGCTATGGAAGGAGCGAGAGACAGCCACGGCGCGCTCGCGCTCATCCTCCTACCTGTCTGCAGGGGAGGAAGAGCAGCCACCACCAATGAGAAGGCTGAGCATGAACCTACTTGGTGCACGAGCCATCTTCCCACTTGCTCCCGGGAGGAGGGAGCCGGAAGGGAGGGATGCCCTCTCTGCACCACCTTGCAAGCAGAGCAGCTTCCCTGCGCTTTGCGGGGAGAGGGGGGGGGAGGCGGGCGGGCAGGGGCACAGAGTGCTGGCAGGGGCACCGTGCCTAGAGCATGATCATTGCAGGAGGTTGTGACACACTCCTCCTCCCCTCCACCGTGAGTGCCGGAAGAGCGGAAGGCTGGAATGAGGAGGAGGAAGAGGAGGTGATGCACCTTGCAACTCTGGCCCACTTTGTTCCCTCCTCTGGAGGAAAACAATAGTACAGTATCAGCTGATTGGTGGGGTCTAAATTATGCAGGAGGGGTGGCAGGAGCAGTCACCAGCCTCCTGCACAATTTAAAGAGCCCCCTCTCCCATGGTCTCTAATGGCCCCCTCCCTCTGTGGCCCCTAGCTATGGGGCTAGATCAAGACAAACCCAAGTTAGTCCAGATCAGCTGGTTGCAAGCAAAAGTCCCCAATTCGTCTACCAGAGGTACCGAAGAGACCACAGTTTCCTCAGAAATCCTAGAAAATCTACCTTTTGCCCTCTTTTTTCATCTCCAAGCACAATCCCTGGATTCCCTCCAAAGCTCACAAACTACTGGCAAAACCCCATTACACACACCGGCTGCAGGAAAGCCTATGGTAAGATAAGCATTCTTCTCATTCTCTGCTAAGGATCCTTAGGCATTGCTCCCTTCCGCTTTCGGTCTAGCCACTTCACTGAGCTCCCTGAACGTTTTTACTCTGAAAGGGACATGGGGGAATCTTGTAGCACACTCTCCATACTCACACACGCACCCCTCCTGTTTTAAGGCATTTCTCCACATTCCTTAACCTTATTTTCTCTCAAAAGAAAATAAAAAGCTCGGGGAGAATCACACAATCACGGCCAATTCGCCCTCTTTGGGGAAAGCACATCAGTTGGCAGACTGTGTACCACTTTCAACTGTAACAATATTGTGTGTAGAATGATTTTCTATTGTGTGTTGGCAAATTGAATAAAAGCATGTGATTAAGTGAGATCTTTTGTCCTGCTTCCTTTTAAATTCTCCCTCAGGAGAGGCTGAAGCAGCACAGTCATACTTGGTGAGTCATCAGTAACAGAGAGAGGGGACATGGGAAGAAGGTAAAGGAAATGGGAAAGAGTGTTCTAAGAAAGTACCATGCGAAGTTGAATGTAGCTACAGTGCTACATTTTCCCCCGTTACTATGTGCAGCTGTCTCCATATGCAGGAGACCAAGAGGACAGGCACACCCAAGGCTTTTTTTGTAGAAAAAAACCCAGCAGGAGCTTGCCTGTGCCTTCCCCAGTGTGCTCTCCACAGCAGGCATGCTGGGGAAGGATGAAATCGTTAGGGAGGTGTTTAGAGATGCCTCCCCATACCTTCCCTAGCTTGCCAACAGGAGCCCTGGCCAGTCCAGGCAGAGCTCTGATCCTGTGTGCTTCTACCCCAAAAAAGCCCTGGGCACACCCAAGCCAATTGGGGTTTCTGCAGTCAGACTTCATGACAAACTAGAGCTAAAGGAAACAGCAGTAAACAAGCCAGGTACAAAACAAAAACAGCCAGTGGCTTCAGAGCCTCCAGATAACCTGCTCTTGTGCAAATACCCAATAAAACCAGGTTTAAATTTAAAAGTTGTGGACAGAATCTTTGCAATGACCTTTTTAATATTTGGCCAGCTCAAGCCATTACGGAAGCGCTGAACTGGCAAGAGATGGTAGTGCTTACCCTGCACGATCTGCAAATCATAACACTACCACCTTAGAGACACACCAGCACATTTTCCTGCAGTTGCTATTGGAAATTCTATAGGCCATGCTTTTATGAAAAAATATTCAGGCAACCAAAACCAAAATACAGCAGAATCAAAATACAGTCAACATGAAGTTCTCCTGGTGGAACTCTTACGCAGCCCACAAATTCTTGTTCCGCATCACAAAAAAAAGGGAGGGGGATTTTCCTAACATTCATCTTTGTAAAGTTTAATTTGGAAAATCACACAACTAAAATACAAGCAATCAAACCTAAGCTGTGACGAAATCAAAGGTGTGATTATTCAAAATCCATTCACCTTGCAATGACCACACTAGAAATCATTTTTTGAATTATTTCCATATTTAAGAAATGGAGCAGAGGTTAAGGAGCCCAACTAGTGTAGTCAAAAAAAAATTGTGTGCAAGAGCAGCTATTGTATCCTACTCTTTTCCACAACCAATAGGGTTATCATCTCTGAAGGGTGAAGCTTCTGCGATTTCTTATATGTGTTTATAACAGGAAGCCAGGAACAAGACCTCTGATTAGAGTTATATTCTTCTTCTAAATTCATTCATTTAAGATTGCACCATTAATTATTTACACTGATCCAAGACTGTTCAAGGGCTGACTCCCCTTTTCATATTTGCAGGTAACAATCTCAGGACAAGAACATCATATCCCTTTTTAGGCATCAAAGCTTGTGAACATACTTAACTGCATGTACCAGGAGAGTAGAATCATAGAATTCAAAGGGACCTCCAGGGTCATCTAGCACAGTGCAGGAAACTCACAAGTAACTCCCCCCCCCCCTAAGTTCTTCCTAAGTTCACAGAATCAGCATTGCTGTCAGATGGCCATCTAGCCTCTGTTTAAAAACCTCCAGATCCTACCACCCCCCAGGGAAGCCTGTTCCACTAGGAACCACTCTGTCAGGAAGTTTTTCCTAATGTTTAGTTGAGCTTGCTCGTTACCCACAATCCTCCCGATCTGTGCAGTCACCATTTCATCTGAATAGGACATCGGGTGTTTGGATATCCCAAAGAGTAATAACTGAAAAGGAGCTGTTAATAAAACAGTAAAATGTGCCGATGTATCACAAGAGCAGCAAAAGCAGATCACTCGGGAGACTCCCCAGCTAAGAAGAAAAATAGAATACCATAAACTAATTAACCAAAGGAAAATGGAAATCTTTACAAAACACCCCAACAAAGACTGAATATGTTCCAGGAACATGAAAAGTTGAGTGCTGCTAAAAAACAGTGAAAGGGAGAACCTCCCATGGATCCAGTACCACTGGATATAGTGATGCTTTTTAGCTCTCTGGCATCAGAAGAACATCAGAAGAGCCTTGCAAGATGACAGCAATGATCCACCAAGTCTAGCAATGATCTGTCAAGCTCATCACTGCACTTCCTGCAGCAGCCAATCAGATGTCCCAGAAAGCTCACAAGCAGCAGCACAGAGGCCAAAGTCGCCTCCTGCTATTGCCCCCCAAGCATACTGCCTCTGAACATGGAGGTTTCATTTCCCATGTCTAATAGCCATGGGCACCACAATTTAAGCAAGAGCTGGAACATGTCCAGAGGAGGGCAACAAAGTTGGGGAGAGCTCTGGAGACCGAATCCTTTAAAGAAAGGTTGAAGGAGCTGAGTATGTTTAGCCTGGAGAGGAGATGACTGAGAAGTGATACGATAACCATCAAAGTACGTGAAGGGCTGTCATATAGAAGATGATGAGGACTTGTTTTCTGTTGCCCCAGAAGGTCAAAACAGAACTAACGGGTTGAAATTAAATCAAAAGAGTTTCCAACTCAACATTAGGAAGAAGCTCCTGATAGTTACAGCAGCTCCTCAGTGGAACAGGCTTCCTTGGGAGGTGGTGGACTTTCCTTCCTTGGACGTTTTTAAACAGAGACTGATAGCCTTATGTCACTCTCATGCTCCCCTTCTCTGCAGGGCTTTCATTGGTTTTCACACTATCAGCCCCGGGGCTGCAACTAGCTTCACCTTTTTCTTATGGCAAACAGAAACTGTTTTTAGAGGATCTTGATTGCTGCATGAAAGAGGCAGGGCGACTTGCAGCCTCGGGGCAGCTTGTGCTGAATCCAAGGAAGCTCCGCTGAGAAAAGGAGAGTGACAGCAGGTAAGGCTAGTGGGAAATCAGTCAGAGGCTAGACAGTCATCTGACAGCAATGCTGATTCTGTGAATTAGGCAGATCATGAGAAGGAGGGCAGGAAGGGTTGCATCAGTGCTTAGTTCTTGTGGCCTTTTCTTACACCAGGGAAATGCTGATGGACACTTTGGGGTCAGACAGCAATTTTTCTCCAGGCCAGTTTGGCCAGGGATCCTGGAGGTTTATGCCATCTTCTGGGCATGGAGCAGGGGTCACTGGGGATGTATGTGTGTGGGGAAGACATTAGTGAAGTTCCTGCACTGTGCAGGAAGTTGGACCAGATGACCCTTAAGGTACTTTCCATGATTCCATGACCTATACATGAACATATGAAGTTGCCTTATACTGAATCATACCCTTGGTCCATCAAAGTCAGTATTGTCTACTCAGACGGGCAGCGGCTCTCTAGGGTCTCAAGCTGAGGTTTTTGATGCCTATTTGCCTGGACCCTTTTTAGTTGGAGATGCCAGGGATTGAACCTGGGACCTTCTGTTTACCAAGCAGATGCTCTACCACTGAGCCACCAAATTTGTCTAATCCCTTTCTACAGTTATTTAAACTAACTGTCATCACTACATCCTATATTAGTGAGTTCCATAACGTATCAAAAGAACCATCTTTTGTCTGCCCCCAAAGTTCTAGGATTTTAGGAAACATTACTTCTATCCGCTTTATTCACACACACAAAAAGAATGGCTTGAAAAAGGCATTTCTCTCTTTAAGTCACTTTGTGAGAATGTATTTAAAGTTAAAGTTGCTTTCTTTCCACCTCTCCCTCCCTCCGTCATCTTCCTTCCTTGTCTGTCTGTTTGTCTTGCAGCTTTCAAACATCTGAAATTCATGCCTTGTGGCTCACAAACATCTGAAGTTCATTCTATGTGGCTCATGCATCAAGCAAGTTTGGCCACTCCTGCTGTAGACAGTCAATGCCCATAGCAGCACCTTTCCTTTTTTTTTAAGGACAAACAATGAGAAGAGCTCTACTGTATCAGATCATCAGTGGTCCATCTAGTCCAGCATCCCATCTCATACAATAGCCAATGTGTTCCTCTGGAGGTCCAACAACAGGGCATAGAGGCCACGGCCTTCCTCTGATGTTGCTTCCTAGCACTGGAAGATATTGGATTTATATCCTGCCCTCCACTCCGAAGAGTCTCAGAGCGGCTCACAATCTCCTTTACCTTCCTCCCCCACAACAGACACCCTGTGAGGTGGGTGGGGCTGGAGAGGGCTCTCACAGCAGCTGCCCTTTCAAGGACAACCTCTGCCAGAGCTATGGCTGACCCAAGGCCATTCTAGCAGGTGCAAGTGGAGGAGTGGGGAATCAAACCCGGTTCTCCCAGATAAGAGTCCGCACACTTAACCACTACACCAAACTGGCTCTGAATACTACCTCTGAATATGGAGGTTCCCTTTAGTCACCATGGCTAGTAGCCACTGACAGACCTCTCCTCCAGGAATCAAAATCCCTTTAAAAACCACATGCTCTTCACCACAATCCAAAGGTAGTGAATTCTACAGTTGAAAACAGTCAGTCCTGGAACATTTAGAAAGAATGGCTGTAATTACTAAGAGCCAGCATGGGTTTCTCAAGGACAAGTCATGTCAGATGGACCTTATCTCTCTCTCTTTTTTAAGAAAGTTACTACCTTGCTGGATCAGGGAAATGCTGTAGACATAGTTTATCTTGATTTCAGTAAGGCTTTTGATAAGGTTCCACATACTATCCTTGTTGACAAGTTGGTAAAATGTGGTTTGGATCCTGTTAGCTGGATCTATAACTGGCTATAAATGATTCTTCATCCTCTTGGGGAGGAGTGACAAGTGGAGTGCCTCAAGGATCTGTCCTGGGGCCTGTTTAGTTCAACATTTTTATAAATGATTTGGATGAAGGAATAGAGGGAATGCTTATTAAATTTGCAGATGATACTAAATTGGGAGGGCTTGCAAATATAGTAGAAGACAGAAACAAGATACAGGCTGGAAAACTGGGCTGAAGCCAATAAAATGAATTTTAACAGAGATAAATGTAAAGTTCTGCATTTAGGTAGGAAAAATCCAATGCATAGTTATAGGATGGGGGAGACTTGTCTTAGCAGTTCCTTTGTGTGAAAAGGAACTAGGGGTCTTAGTGGACCATTGCTGAACATAAGTCAACAATGTGATGTGGTAGCTAAAAAGGCAAATGCAACTTTGGGCTGTATCAACAGAAGTATAGTGTCCAGATCATGTGATGTGATGGTATCACTTTACTCTCGTATGTTAAGACCTCACCTGGACTATTGTGTTCGGTTTTGGGCACCACATTTTAAGGATATAGACAAGCTGGAACAAGAGGAAGGCGACAAAAATGGTGATAAGGCTGGAGACCAAATCCTACGAGGAAAGGATGAAGGAGATGGGCATGTTTAGCATGGAGAGGAGGCGGCTGAGAGGTGATAAGATCACCATCTTGAAGGGCTGTCATAAAGAGTATGGTGCAGAATTGTTTTCTGTGGCCCCAGAAGGTAGAACAAGAACCAACAGGTTGAAATTACATCAAAAGCGTTTCCGGCTCAACATTAGGAAGAACTTCCTGACAGAGCAGTTCCTCAATGGAACAGACTTCCTTGGGAGGTGATGGGTTCTCCTTCCCTGGAGGTTTTTAAACAGAGGCTAGATGGCCATCTGACAGCAATGCGGTTTCTGTGAATTTAGGGGGAGGTATTTGTGAATTTCCTGCATTGTGCAGGGGGTTGGACAAGATCACCCTGGAGGTCCCTTCCAACTCTATGATTCTGTGAATGACTTGCTGATTAAAGAAGTACTTTCTTTGGGGTCCAATCTATTACCCATCGACTTCCTTGGGTACCACCAATTTCTAGTATTTTGGGAGAGGAAGAAAAAGTTCTCTCTATTCCCTTTCTTCACTCCATAATAATCTACATACAACCTTTGCTGTCTAAATTAAAGAACCCGAGACTTTTACTCTGATATGGTCTTGGCACACTGAACCCTTTTGCTTCGCACAAGAAAAAGCCAAGAGCATTGAACAACTTCAACAGGGGATTACAAATGTTATCACACTAAGCTTCAGTTCAAGAGGTAAGAGCACCAAGAATGTTTTCCCCTAAACCATAAAGGCATTTATTTACAATGCCCATGCCAACAACATGTACCCAGACAATAAAATATTAAACGCAGCAGATTATAGATCTGATGCTACAACCGCTCTAATGAGTTTTCTGATCTATTTTACTTTGCCAAAGCTAGCTTATGCCCTCCAGAGACATTCTTAGAGCTCCGGCATCCTACACCATAGCTAATAACATGCCAGGAGATCAAAAGTTCAATAACTGTCATATGTTTGCATACACATGATAGGCCAGAGAGGCTGTCAGGAGACTGAAGCTGAGTCGTGGCAGAATCTGAAGAGCCAAAGCAAGATTTTTCTGCTCAGCTCGTAAGGCAGCACTAATAATTAGCACTGCATTTTTGGTAACTTGTAACAAAATCCTCCTACGGTCCATTCAACAAAGAACTGATTGCATGTTCGAATTCTAAACACCCAACTAAAAGCCAACAGTGTCGGTGGCCTTTTAAAGCAATTCCAAGCCAAAAACATAGATTGCCATGATGCGTATTGACAGAAATGGCCCAATAAGAAAGTTGGACCAAAACAAGAACTCTGTATGGGTAGCCCCCCCCCCCAACAGGACAAATTCACCAGCATCAAGACAGAACATTTGGGGAAATGATTCATATCATAAACATTTGGGAAATAATTCATATCGTAAGCATTCCTAAACTGGTTTGTTCAAGGAACAAATAACCCTTCACCATTCCTAATGAGGTACACTGTGAAAACATTTCAAGTATATTTCTAGAAATGCCAGATAAAAACAGACGTAGAGTAACAGCCATTCCCACCCCCATGTCCCTCCACCACAATGCAAAATGCGCATTTTTTATTTATTGTAGCAATAATTGTAGCAACTAGACAACTTGCAATAAAGCCTGCCAATACTCGGACACAGTGTGCGTTTCAACTTACACCTTGCTCCGAACACAGTAACGAACACAAGTTATGTTTTCTGCTTATCGATTCCCTGCTCAGCGCTATGCGAAAATAAGCATCAAGTTTCCCCAGTGTGGGACTGAATTATGTTTCCCTACAATTTCCGAAGGCAGAGGTATCATTTTCGAGCTCTCCAGAAGCTTCAAACGGGAGCCCACTTTAGAGGAAACTGCAGCAGTTTATCCTGAGGATGATACAATCAGCCGGTGTCAATACTTTTGTCACTCAGGAGCAGAACTCTTTGAGGGTACCAAAATAAAGCTCATCCATAGCAGAAAACCCGTATTTCTCTATCAAGGCTTACCGCTTTGACATATTCAAAGGGGTGCTGGAAACCTTAAAGGGCATCAAGGAATCCGGGGAAAGAAAAAAAACGGAGAAAGGACAAGGATGGAACAAGGGAGGCTATAGGATTCAGTGGAACAGGGCCGGAAGATGCTACCAGCGTTTAGGAATTCTTCTGCTCAGGCAGTTTTTAGAGAGGCAGTGATCAAGCAAGGAGGGGGAAACACCATCCTAGCAGCAGCGATGGAAATGACATCCACGCCTGGATCTGACAGTGCGGAGGGAGTTCCCTCCCTGATTCTGCAACCCCATTTCAAAGCAGGGCAACCATTGGGCGGAGAAGTTTTTTAGGGGGACCTGGACAGTAGCCAAGAAGGTGAAAGGCGCTGGACAAAGGAGATCCCTAGCTACCTTTGCGGGAAGAGAGAGGAGGGAGGGGTGGGGAGAGAAAAAAGAGAGCACGGCTTTCCTCTTTGGAGCCTGCCACCCTTTCCAGCAACGCAGGGCGCAAAGAGAGGCTGCGATTGCCCTCCGCGACGAGGCAGCGTCGCAAGGGATCCCCCCACGCCGCCCAGCCGCACACAATGCCGGTTCGTGGAGCGTCCGCTTCTCTGCGCGGCGGAGGCTCGTGCGGAATTTCTGAGCCCTCCCCCGAGCGATCCGGCGGCCTCCCACTCCCACCTCCGAACAATGAGCCACATTGCACGCGCTGGGCCACCGCTCCTTTCCGGCTCGCACCGAACAAAGCCAGCCAAAGCGCGGAGGGGGGGTGGGGAGCGGGCAAGGGATTACTATTCTTGCAACTGAATCATAAAAGAGCAACGCTCCCCTCGCAAGAAGGCCAAGCCAGCCGGCTGGTGTCGCCTCCAACCCACCCCCCGCCCCCCGCAAGCCTTCCTGCCCCTCCAGATCCGCTCACCATCGCCTCGTCCTCCTCCCCGGCTTCCTCTGCCTTCAGCGGCGAGATCCTCCCCTCCCCTTGCGCGGCTCGTTTCACACGAGCCCGGGGAGGCGGGTGCAGCAGGGGGGAGGGGACGCCGCAAATCAAACACTCAGCAATTGCGCGGCCGGCCCGAGCACAAGGCGCAGCAGCAGCAGCAGCCCGGCGAGCTCCGGCTCGCTCTCGCAGGCAGGGGCTGATTCACGCCGGCGCGGGAGCGGGGGGGGGGGACGGGACACCTACACACCCCCTTCCCCCGTCTCTCCCCCCACTGCCCTTCTGCGCAGCCGGGTCAAATCGAATTCCCTTCCCTTCCCCTCCGCTCCAGTGCCTCTTCCTGCAAACGGGGCGCGCAGCGGTTTGGCACTCGCACGCCGGGAAGGGGACAGGAAAGGACGGGCGCGCCGAGCTCTCCGGCCGGGATCGCTTGGATTTTCCCCCCACCCCGGGTTCCTCCTCCCTCGCCTTTGCAGCAGGGGTAGAGAGGAAAGTCAAGCTATGCTCTCTCTCTCTCTGTTATTTTAACATTTTCTTTTGAGAGATTAGACAGGCGCTGCGTTGGCAAGCGAGCTCTCGCCCACCCCCGCGGGGTTTACTCGCGAGCAGGCACGGCCCCGCCTCCCGGGCTGCGCCAGAGCCCGCTTTCTCGAGCGCCTCTGCAAAAACCTGCCTTCTTCCCCGAGGCCAAACTTGTTTCCACTTCTGCGTCCAAAACGTGGCCTTCTCCGCCCAGCCCTGGGCACGTTCCCTCCGAAGCGCCCTTCCCCGGCTGCGAGGGCTCATCCGATCCGTCCTCCGGACTTGCTTTCTTGCAGCAAGGCCACTTTAAAGCGTTTTGTCCCTGCGAAATAAAGCCGCTTTTGTGGCCTTCCAGTGGTGGGCTTCCCTATTAAAAGTTTTTGCTAGAATAAAATGCGGCGAGTCTTTTAAAAGTGCCACAGGAGAGTCCTGTTTATAGCGTGACTTCTGTGAATCTTTGTTGGTCTTAAAGGTGCTACTTGGCTCTGCTTTGTGTTCTACGACTTGCGTTTCAGGTCACCTTATTTGCAAGGGCAAAAAAAGAAAATCTAATCTTCTCTAAAGAGATGCAACCGGGAGGTTATTTGTGACTCAACGTGGTCTGGCCGTTCTGAACCGACTTTGCTAAGGGGCGCGCAGAGCTGGGCGTATCACGCGGGTGCGCTCTCGGCTCATCTGCGACGCGGAGCCGAAGGTTTCCCCTCCTCTCCTCTCCAGCCCGCCGGGCTTTGGTCCCGGCTGTCCACCGGCTTGCAGCATCGCCTGCCTGCAATTCGGATGGGAATGCCAGGACGCGACACTCCCCGCACCCGCCCCAGCCACTAGTTTCCCCCTCCCCATTGGTTGTGTTGCAGTCAGAGTCCACGGCCTGATTGGCGCAGCTTGTCCCTTTAGGCGTACCGGCGGCCTCTTCTCTTTCGTTATTGGAGAATGTGGCTGTCTGTCAAATCACACACGCGTGTTCTCTCTCTCCCTCCTTCCCTCCCTCTCTCGGGCATCAGCCCCTTCCCCCGCCCTCAGCATGCTTCTTTGGGTGGGGGCGGGGGAAATCGCATTTAAAACTTCGTGTTCCAATTTAAAACTTATATTAACGCTGCGCTGTCTAGACACAAAAGTAAGAACTTGCAAGGCTAGGGGGAAAACAAACAGGTGCGCAGATAACGTGTGATGCAAAGGCCGGCGAAGACGAAGGCTGCAGTTTTACGGGCACAAACGTGGACTTCCTTGAAGCACCGGCTGGCTAGTTGTGGGTGGGAGATGGGGGGCCAGATAGACCTTTGGTTTGATCCATCAAGGCTCTTCTTGGGTTTCCTCTGCAGTGGTTACGAGGGAGACCCAGGTTTGGTTACAATACCCACTCTACCATGGAAAGTCGCTGGGGGATCACTTGGACTAGGCCTTTTTGGAACAGGACCGCAGTTCCGGCTGGCTTGGCGTCAGGGGTGTGGCCTGATATGCAAGTGAGTTCCTTGCTTGAATTTGTTTCTGCCCAAAAAGCCCTGCGCGGACCAGTTGTTGGCTCTCAGGGTTGTGTGAGGGTTCGGTGGACAAGAGAATGGCTTAAGCTGCTTTGGGTCCCAGTTGGAAACAAACGAATAAAGAAATTGCAAAGGAAGTAAATAAATAAATAAATAAATAGAGCCCCCCCCCTTCATGAGATGGTAGAGAGGTCTATACTCAACGGGTTTTGTAGAAAAAGCCCAGCAGGAACTCATCTGCATATTAGGCCACACACCCCCTGAGCTCATTTTGCATGGGGCTTTTTATAGAAAAAGCCCAGTGGGGACTCATTTACATATTAGGTCACACCCCTTGACGCCAAGCCAGCCAGAACTGTGTTCCTGTGCATTCCTGCTCAAAAAAAAACTTGTCCATACCACTTCAGGCAATAGATGGAAAATCACATTTTGGAATACACTCATATGTTTTGTTTATTTCTTTTGACTCCCAATAGGAAAACAGCACAGCAGGCAAAGATGGGGATAGACCCTTTCTCTCTCCTGGGTTAATTTTCTGTCTGCGCTGAGTTTTTGAGATCCCTCACCTGCCATCTGAAGCAGCTCAGCCATTTCATCCCATTCTGTAGCATGTGTGAAGGAAAGCTTCACATTATGGGAGGGGTTAATAAAAGATAAGGTTATTTTGATGGACAGGTGAGAGTAGGATTGCTGGAAATATGAGGGTGAAGCCTGAAAAGGGCAGCAGGGCCGGATCTAGGGGGGAGCAGAGGGGGCACTTGCCCTGAGCACCACCAGAGGTGGGGGGCTCCAAATTGGGTATGGAGTCCATTCTGTTCCATGGACCCATAAGATAGAATGGACCCATAAGGGGGCATCATTTCTTAATTTTGCCCCCCCCCCTCAAAAATAAGTAGATCTGGTCCTGGAGGGCAGGGTTTGGGGACAGGAAGAACCTCAGTGGGGTATAATCCTAGAAAGTCTGCCCTTCAAAGCAGCCATTTTCTCCAGGGAAACAAATCTCTGTTGTCTGGAGAGCTGTTGTATTTCTGGGGGGACCTCCAGGCCCCATCTGGAGGTTGGCAACCCTAGGTGGAGGTGTTCAATTAGGTCATGATGGCTAAGAATGAATCTTCTGTGTAAGGCCAACATCTGAATAAACATATAAGATTTGTATTTATTGCATATTAGATGTTTATGCCATCCTTCCTCCAAATGGTCAGATGCACCCTATCAGTCTTATTCTCACAACAACCCTGTGGGGCAGGCTAAACTGAGAGGTAATGACTCACCAAAAGTCATTCAATGGGATTTGAATGGGACTGTGCCCAGCCTTTCTTGCTAGGTGGAACAGCTTCAAAGACAGGAATAGACAATTGCTTATTTCTGTCATCTTAATAAATAGGAGTCTTGTAGCACCTCAAAGACTTATTCTAGTGTAAAGTGAAAGTTCACACATGAAGCAAACTGTTAGTTTTTCAGGTGCTACAAGCTTCCTGTTTATTTTTGCTGCAACAGAATAACACAGATAACCCCCTGGAAATATCTCTGTCATCCTGTTGCCAAACCTAAGAGTCTGTGTACTTTGGGTCTGTGAATTGTTATAAATTAAAAACACTGGGAGGCGAGACTGGAGGAGTTCTTCAGTGGGGGAAATCTTGATGCCCCTACCCTGGCTTTGAACTTGGCTCTCCCCAAGTCCCAACATACTAACCACTAGTCCCCCCTCCCCATTGTTGAGCTGCAAACCCCACCCCAAACTAAACAATAGCAAAACCCTGTGATATTCCCAAAGAGGAGTCCCAGAGAAGAAGACTCAAGTACTTACGTATTTACACCCTGAATCTGCAGAGCAGAAGACTCATAATAATGGGTTTTAATTAAGGGTGAGAAGGTATCAACTGGATATTAGGAAAAACTTCTTTCCAGTAAGAGTTGTTCAACGTCAATTGGCTACCTAGGGAGGTGGTGAGCTCCCCTTCACAGGCAATCTTTATGCAACGGCTGGACAAATACTTGCCACAGATGCTGTAGGTAGGCTGATCCTGCACTGAGCAGGGAGCTGAACTAAATGGCCTGTATGACCCCTTCCAACTCTATGATTCTATGACTTTGGTAGGGAACTGAAGGGTACAGAGGTACCACAACAAACATTAACTATACTACTACTATACTATACTATACTATACTATACTACATTTACTATTTACTATACTACTATACTATACTGAGTCCGCTTGCGGAGAGGGCGGGATATAAGTAGAACGTAATAAATAAATAAATACTTAAAAGAAGCATCATGTAAGGTTGCCAACTCTGAGTTAGGAAATTAATGGAGATTTAGGAACAGTGCTTAGTGAGAGTTGAGGGGGGGGTTTGGGGGGGAGGTGCAGCAGGGTCCTAGGAATGACAGTCTTCAGGTGGGACTTGGGGATCCCCTGGAATTACAGCTC
Organism: Heteronotia binoei; assembly: GCF_032191835.1. Lineage (NCBI taxonomy): Eukaryota > Metazoa > Chordata > Lepidosauria > Squamata > Gekkonidae > Heteronotia > Heteronotia binoei. Next base: position 65,023,271 of record NC_083233.1, read on the forward strand.
ATTTCTAGACTACAGAGATCAGCTCCCCTGGAGAAAATGGACAACCTGGGAGGTTGGATCCATAGAATCATAGAGTTGGAAGGGACCTCCAGGGTCATCTAGCCCAAGCCCCTGCACAATGCAGGAAACTCACAAACACCTCCCCCTAAATTCATAGGATCTTCATTGCTGTCAGATGGCCATCTAGCCTCTGTTTAAAAACCTCCAGGGAAGGAGAGCCCACCACCTCCCGAGGAAGCCTGCTCCACTAAGGAATCGCTCTAACGAGTCTATGGCATTGATTCTATGGCATTGTACCCCATTGAGGTCCCCGTCCTTCCCAGGCTCCATCCCCACATCTCCAGGAGTTGCCTAGCCTGGATCTGACAATTCTACCCCCCCATCCCCCACCAGTGGCCAGGGAGGCCCTGGCAACCCTAGATGTTATGCCATACGACACACTGCAACTGCCCCTTTCTCCAGGGGAACTGATCTCTGTAGTCTGGAGGTCAGTTGTAATTCCAGGAGCACAACAGGCCCCACCTGGAGATTTAAACCAACTAAAGCACGATATATAACCAGGTTCAAAACTCTTATAGTTGTATGTGAACACTTATAAACCAGAGGTTGCTAGTACTTTATGGGGAGGGGCTGTGGCTCAGTGGTAGAGCATCTGCTTGGCATGCTGAAGGTCCCAGGTTCAATCCCTGGTATCTCCAATAAGGATCAGGTTGTAGGTAATGTGAATGACCTCAGTCTGAGACCCTGGAGAGCCACTCCCAGTTTGAGTAGATAAAACTGACTTTGATATACCAAGGGTTTGGCAGCTTCATGTGTGCTTCCAAAAATTGAAATGGTATCTTATTTAACAAACTCTGTATGTGCAGCTAAAGAAAGTCTATAAGAGCCTAACACGCTTTGCACAACAAAGGTCATTGCCTTTAAAGCCCTATATGGCCTAGGACCTGCCTACCTTAGGGACCGTCTCTCCCCACATGTTCCCCAGAGAGTACTGAGATCGGGTTCGCAAAACCTGCTTGTAATCCCCGGGCCAAAGGAGGCCCGTTTGAAATCCACTAGGGATCGGGCCTTCTCGGTAACGGCACCTTACTGGTGGAACCAGCTGCCGGAAGAGGTGAGGGCCCTGTGGGACCTAGGGCAGTTCCGCAGGGCCTGCAAGACAGTCCTCTTCCGGCTGGCCTATAACTAACCGACACTGAGAATTTTGGATGGAGCTAGAGGGCATTCTGACAGACCGCTGGTTTTTATGTTTTATTAATCTACTGTTTTAATTGTTGCTATGTAATTGTTTTTAAGCCAAACCTATGTAAGTTTTATATGTTGTAAGCCGCCCTGAGCCACTCCGGTGGGAAGGGCGGGATATAAATCAAAATATAAATAAAATAAATAAATAAAAACAAAGCTCAAATATACAAGAGACAAAAACAAATACAAGCCCAACTCAAGGGCTGCACCGCTTCATATATAACAGGACTTCACAGGACTTTTAAATGAACTGAGGCTTTAAGACTGTAAAAAAAAGGGTAAAGGTAGTCCCCTGTGCAAGCACCAGTAATTTTTGACTTTGGGGTGGTGTTGCTTTCACATTTTCACGGCAGATGTTTTACGGGGTGGTTTGCCATTGCCTTCCCCAGTCATATACACTTTCCCGCCCCCAGCAAGCTGGGTACTCATTTTACTGACCTCGGAAGGATGGAAGGCTGAATCAACCTGGAGCCGGCTACCTGAACCAGCTTCCGCTGGAATTGAACTCAAGTCATGAGCAGAGGGCTCCGACTGCAGTACTGCAGCTTTACCACTCTGCACCATGGGGCTCTTTTTAAGACTGTGGGGACCAGTAAAAAAAAAAAATCCCATTTCACATGTCTACTTCAGGTCTTAACAACTACAGATGTAAAGGATTATAGATGTGGAAGTCTAATGTACTAATACAGAAAGATGTACAGTTATTCTAATTCAGCAAGTGTCATGGAGTTATCATTTACATGGCTGAGGGAATTGCCAATCAAACACACGCACATGGGACTAAACCTGTAGAAATGCACAGCTGTCTTAGATTCTCAAAGCGAACCTCTCAGCCTAGAAGGGATGCCAAAGATCGTCTCAATGGATGCAATGAAGTCCCCTGGTCCTTGCACGTGATGGAATTCCTTTGTTGACTGCCCCTGGCATATTCATAGGCATTCAACTGGAAAACCAGAGTAGGTGCAATGGTCTGAAATAAATCAGAAGTTCAGCTGGGAGTGCAAACTGCTTTGTAATGGCTAACATCCATCTTCCCTCTGCTTTGGAAAACAACCTTCTAAAAGTCTTCTTCCCATTGTGTAGATAAGGAACTGAGGCTTAAGCATACAATTTGCATGCACCTACCCAGTATTTTAGAAACTCTTCCCCCTCCCCTTGAAATTAATGTACAGAGATTACTGAAATCATGGTAGATGATTCTTGCCACACTTCTCTCAGAAACGTGACTACAGAATGTGGGGGGGGGGGGGATAACATTTTCTCACTACTCAAACGACATCATTGAGTCATTCAAGACACAAAAACACACATTGCTAATGTTTCCATTGCACTGGGGGAGATGTGATGTTGCAAGCATTAGGAATGCCCATCACACACGCATTGCTGAGAGGCAAAGTAAATATGTTCTACTGTGTTCTATGTTCCAGCCAGATCAGGATTTTTAAATGCTAAATTTAACTTTAAAACAAACAAACTCTGCTCTATATCCATAGGGGGTGCTCACCTGGTATAACACATGTTGTTCAGGAACACCATGCAATCCTAAACAGAGCTACAAATCCTAAAGATAAAAAATATTGACAGCTTAGAAGGGTATAACTCTGATTTGGAATGCACTGTTGAAAGTGCAAACAGTAGCAAGGTTATTGTCGCTTCCTACATTAACGTCCTGTGATTTCAAGAACCTTTTGTTTAATTCTCTTCCCCACTTCCCACACTGAAATTAACACCATGCCAAAATACCCCAGTCACCTCCAATGTAAGTTTGGTGTAGTGGTTAAACGTGCAGACTCTTATCTGGGAGAACTGGGTTTGATTCCCCGCTCCACCTGCAGCTGCTGGAATGGTCTTTGGTCAGCCATAGGATCTTGCAGAGCTGTCCTTGAAAGGGCAGCTTCTGGGAGAGCTCTCTCAGCCCCATCCACCTCACAGGGTGTCTGTTGAGGAGGAGGAAGATAAAGGCGATTGTGAGCGGCTCTGAGATTTGGAATGGAGGGCAGGATATAAATCCAATATCTTCTCCTTCTTCTTCCTTCTTCTTTCCTCTTTCTTCTTTCCCCTGCATTAATACTGTCCTTTCAACTATGGGTTATATATTATGCCATGGACCAGACCATAGTGTTTCAAATACAGTGCATACTTATCTGGATAAATAAACCCCTCATGAATGTGGTGGAGTATGAACTTGTATTGGTGCCTTTACTATTTGCATTTAGGGCTGCCAACCTCCAGGTGAGGCCTCGAAATCTCTCAGAATTACAACTGCTCTCCAGATGACATTTCCCTTGAAGAAAAAATGAGCTGCTTTGAAAGCCGGACTCTCTGGCATTATAACTGCACTGGGGCCCTTTGCTTCCCCAGACCCTGCCCTCCTCAGGAAAAGGAAAGGAAAGGTCCCCTGTGCAGGCACCAGTCATTTCTGACTCTGGGGTGATATTGCTTTCACAACATTTTCACAGCAGACTTTTACGAGGTGGTTTGCCATTGCCTTCCCCAGTCATCTACACTTTCCCCCCAGCAAGCTGGGTACTAATTTTACCGACATCAGAAAGATGGAAGGCTGAGTCAACCTTGAGCCGGCTACCTGAAAACCCAGCTTCCACCGGGGATCGAACTCAGGTCATGAGCAGAGCTTAGGCTCCACCCCAAAACCTGCAGGAATTTTCCAATCTGGAGTTGACTGCTCTAATTTGAAAAGACGAAAATTGCAACGCTGATAAATAGGTAGGGAATTTGAGCACTCAGTCCAATTAGCTTTAGAGAGCTAAGTGCACACACAGATAAGCATGCACGGACACACACGCTGGGGCCTTAATAAAGTCACACTAACCACCTCCACACACCAGACATTCTCAAGTCTCACTTTTATTGACAAAAGCCCACTGAGATCAATATGGGTTAATTATTTTCCAGATGGGCAAATTGGTGCTAAGAAGAGACCAATTCTGCATTATAATGTCCTGGTTCTTGTACGCTATCTCCAGTTGGAATTAACTTCATAGAAAAGGTATCACAGAACCAACTGTTCTGGGGTGTCCTTGCGTGCATGCCCCACTTCTCCCAATTTGTGAGAGGTTTCAGGGGCAAATGAAACTACATTCAGACGATTGGCTTGTCAAGATCAGTACTGTCAACTCTGATTGGCAACTGCTACCCAGGGTCTTAGTCTTCTACATCACCTACTGGTGGTGGTGGAGGAAGAAGAGGAGGAGGAGAGATTGGATTTATACTTTTCCCTTCACTATTCCCCTGGAGTAGTGGCCCTGTGGCGCAGAGTGGTAAAGCAGCAGTACTGCAGTACTGTGATCTGAACTCATGACCTGAGTTCAATTCCGGCGGTAGCTGGATTCAGGTAGCCAGCCCAAGGTAAACGTTGTGAAAGCAACGTCAGCTCAGAATCAGAAGCGACTGGTGCTTGCACAGGGGACCTTTCCTTTCCTTTCCTTCACTACTCAAAGGAGTTACACGGCAGTTTGCAATCTCCTTTCCTTTCCCCACCCCACAACAGATACCCTGTGAGGCAGGTCGGGCTGAGAGCTATGACAGAAACTGCTTTTAGAGAATTATGACTGACCTGGGCTTTTTTTGAGCCAGAACTTACAGGAATGCAGTTCTGGCTGGCTTGGTGTCAGGGTTGTGTGGCTTCATATGCAAATAAGTCCCTGCTGGGCTTTTTCTACAAGAAAAATCCCGTGACTGACAAAAGGTCAATTCAGAAGTTGCATATGGAGAAGTAGGGAATAAAACTCAGTTCTTCCAGATAAGAGTCTGCACACTAAACTACTACACCAAACTGGGTCTCATCAAGTCACAGCTGATTACTAAAGGGAGGGGGCAGTGCAGGTTAGAATAGATGGCGGGGCTGGGATTGAGTTGCGCCTTCAGCTTTCTGGGAAGAAGAGCAAACGGCAGACTTCAGCCAAAGAATATGAAAATCAGTAGATGATCAAATGGCTCTCTAATAAAAGAACACAGTGATCCCTTTGAGAAGCCGAGAGCAACAGGATAACACGATAGAACACTCTATATGCTTCTTCTTGGTTGTGAAGAATTCATGGTGTCTCTGTTCATTTTATTATAGCACCACCCAGAAACATATCATCCCCATTTCAGAAGGACAGTAGTCTTTGTGGGTGGAGCTGTTTTGTACAAACACTGTCCCTTCCTGCCCCCACTGCCTATTGTTGCAGCATTGTGGCTGGCATACTTAGTATAAATTTCATTCAGTGTAATGATTGCTACAATTCGAATACAGTATATATGGACAATACCTGATCCCTTCGTCTGATGAAGTGTGCTTAGAGAGCACACGAAAGCGTACGTTCTCAATAAAACTTGGTTGGTCTTAAAGGTGCGACTTGACTCCTGATTTGTTCAACTGCTTCAGACCTACACGGCTGCCCTCTTGGACAGTTCTACAATGGTATAGCAATTTAGCAGAAGTCCCTTGTAGGCTCAAGACAAATCTAAATGGTTAACTCCTTATTCCAGAGTGGCAGGGTTTCTTCAGTCTTTCTCAGGAACCGTGTAATTCTACAATGGAACCAAAGCCTTTTCAGTCTGACAGGACTAAGTCACTTCTTTACCAACTGCAACAGCTGTCTGGTCAATTTCAGGTCGGCTCTGTGGTTCTTTTTCTTCTTCTCTGGTTCACCGTGATTCCCTGGATTTATCTCTATGTGGCTGGGATTTGTAGAAGTATTCTAAGGATTGTTGCATTGAATCTGTACACATTTGTAATGATCGAATGTTGTTTCTGCAAGGAGGCTGGTGTCCATCCCATAACCTGCAGACAATAGTCCTGATCCTAAAACACTGATGTATAGACACCATGTGTTCAGATGCCTCACAGTGAAGAAGAAGAAGATGAAGATATTGGATTTATATCCCGCCCTCCACTCCGAAGAGTCTCAGAGCGGCTCACAATCTCCTTTATCTCCCTCCTCCACAATAGACACCCTGTGATGTGGGTGGGGCTGGAGAGAGCTCTCGTAGCCGCTGCCCTTTCAAGGACAACCTCTGCCAGAGCTATGGCTGACCCAAGGCCATTCCAGCAGGTGCAAGTGAAGGAGTGGGGAATCAAACCTGGTTCTCCCAGATAAGAGTCTGCACACTTAACCACTACACCAAACTGGCTCTCCACACCACACCAAGCTTAAGGCCTCCCCAGTGACTTTGTGCACATGCCAGTATTCATAACTAACCACCAGAGATGCTATTCCAGCTCACAAATAAACTCCTGACAGCACATCTACCAAATGACAAGGGCTTCAGATTGCCATCAGTAAAATCATCTGGGAAGTCACTACCGAGTATGCAATTCCAAAGGGGTCTGTCACAGCAGAAGCAACAGAAATTAAACACAAAACAGCTTGATTGTGGCATAAGAGTCAACTCAGAGTGAGAGGCAGGAAGTCAATATTCACCTCTTCAGCCATTCGTGTCTGAAGAGCGGACTGGAAGAGCCTAATATATGGCTCTCCCTTTGCCCATTTATCCCTAAAACAGCCCAGTACAGTAGGCTGAGGCTGAGAAGAAGAAGAAGATATTGGATTTATATCCTGCCCTATACCCTAAATCTCAGAGTCTCAGAGTGGTCACAATCTTCTTTACCTCGCCCCCCCAACATAACAGACACCCTGTGAGGTAGGTGGGACTAAGAGAGCTCTTATAGCAGCTGCCCTTTCAAGGACAACTCCTACGAAAGCTATGGCTGATCCAAGGCCATTCCAGCAGCTGCAAGTGGAGGAGTGGGGAATCAAACCTGGTTCTCCCATATAAGAGTCCACACATTTAACAACTGCACCAAACTGGCTGAGTGAGTGAACCAAGGCTGATCAATTAGTTTCTTGGGCAATTGGGGATTTGACATAGGTCTCCCAAGTCCTAGCTCAGTGCTCTAATGACTACACTATTCTGGCTCTACATGTATCCCAGTCACCATCTCTAGTTAGGGTGGCCAACAGTGTTCCCTCTAAGCTGAGTTAGTGTGAGCCAGCTCATAGTTTTTTAGCCTCCAGCTCACACATTTTTGTCTTAGCTCAGGTAAAATAGCTCCAGAGCAAACTAATTTATGCCGTGGCTCACAACTTTAATGCCAGTAGCTCATGCAGTAGAATTTTTGCTCACAAGGCTCCACAGCTTAGAGGGGGCATTGGTGGCCAACTCCAGGTTGAGACATACCTGGAGATTTGGGGGCTGGGCCCTGAGAAGGGCGGGGTTTGGAGAAGGGTGGGACTTTGTTGGGGTACAATGCCATAGAGCCCACCTTCCAAAGCAGCCATTTTCTCCAGGTGATCTCTGTTGCCTGGACATCAGTTGTAATCCCAGGAGATCTCCAGCAGCCACCTGGAAGTTGGCAACCCTGTCTCTAGTATGGCCTTACACTCTTATGGGCTGGGATCTACTTCTCAGATGAATGAAGCATTATCCTCAGATGGCGGATATAGAAGAAGAAATTGCAAACAGCGTGACCAAAGCATGCACAAGGCTCCTCTATGTGCCAAAAGACACACTTCTTAATTATTTATTTATCATACCGTGCTTTTCCTCTCAGTGGGGACCCAAAATGGTTTACAACATCAGTCTCTCTTTCTCCAGTTTATGTTCACAACAACAGCCCTAAGAGGTAGGCTCGGCTAAAATAGATTGACTGGCCCAAGGTTAGCTGCCATGTTAGAGATGGGAACCGAGCTGGTGCCTCCCAGATCTTAGTTCAGTGCACTAACCACTATTCCAGATTAGCTCTCTATATATGGTTTATCTTGTTCACATATGAGCTGTGCATAAAAATGTCACAGGCAATCTGGGCTTCTTATATTTCTTGACATTTTGGGCTCATCGGTATCACCGTGTTTTCCCTCTGCACCCATCGATGTATATAGCTGCCAACAAAAGACAACATCATGGATTTGAGAAAGCGGGCTCAAGTCCATGAATGCTTCTGCACCAACGAACCTGTTCATCTTTAATGAACTGTGTTGTGGAGGCAGCCGTTGTAAAGCAAATCCTTTTGTATTCCAAGATTACCTCAAACTATCCTCAGAATCCTTCTACTTCACCTTTAATCCAAATGCACCTGCAGCAAACAAAACTCTGTTATTGCTATTTGTTTGTAATGTATAATATAATTTTCTTCCTTATTCCTCTGAAAGCGCTAAGGTTAAAGAGAAAATATATGTTTCTGGTACTTACAATGTCTTGATATGTATATCACGGATCCTAAAACAATACAGTTTGCAGGATCTATCTTCACAAGCCTGTTTTTAAAGAACATTGAGGGGAAAGCAATTGTGGATAGAAAATACACCAGAGACAAACTGTTCATTGCTCTTTCCTAGTTGCTTATCCCATATGCTTTCTCATTATTTACATTCCTGTTTCCATAAAGAATGGTTGTGAATCAGAATATGTAATGTGCAATCAGAGGTAAGTCCCGTTCTGCGATGCACGGTGTGTGCTGGAGTGGATAGCAGCAATGCACAGTGTGGTGCCAATATCTGGGGCTTGTTTAACAGGATCCTATCCTCATCACCAGCGAAATGTACTGGGTTCGATGCATTTTGTAATCATGCTGTAATCACAAATAAGGAGCTGCGATCAACTGTAACTGAGTCTCCTCATGCATCAAACCCAGTACATTTCAGACAGTTTATCTCCAGACTACAGAAACTAGTTCTCCTGGGAAAAAAATGATGCTTTGTGTTTGATTCACTGGTATGGTAAACCAGGAACCTGTATCAATTTAGCAAAGTGCAAAAGTGGCTACACGCAGCAGAGTTTCTTTGTTCTGTATGAGCTAGCAACGTTCCAGAGTTACATAGAGCTAATAGAGTTATTTATTTAGTGAACTCCATTCTAGATAGGATAGATGAGAGATTGGAACAGAATCTATGCTAACTACCTGGATGGATGCAGATGGAGGTTGCATCCATGATGCCAAAGACATGCTCCTTCTTTGTGCGAGAGAAGTGAACAGAAGGAAAGAAGCGATTCTCTGAGACCAGGGCTTTTTTGAGCAGGAACACACAGGAACGCAGTTCTGGCTGGCTTGGCACCAGGGGGTGTGTCCTAATATGCAAATGAGTTCTTGCTGGACTTTTTCTGCAAAACGCCCTGTGCAAAACAATGGAAATGTCAAGGGGTGTGGCCTAATATGTAAATGTGTTCCTGCTGGGCTTTTTCTATTAAAAAAAAGCCCTGCCTGAGACTATCAGTCTACACACCAAAGGGACAGAGGCAGAAGAGTAAACAGGAAGAAAACCCAAAGTTTGCCTTCCTATCTATCTGCCTTACTGGTAACTCCCTCATCCCACCCCAGCTGAGGTTAAGAGACAGCATCTTGTCCTTCACTTCCAACACTTTGGAGGGTGAACTCTATGGCATTGTACCCCACTGAGGTCCCTGTCTGTCCCAGGCTCCATCCCCAAATCTCCAGGAGTTTCTAAACCTGGATCTGGCAACCCAACCTCACCCCCAATCTCCCTTCAGTGGCCAGGGAAGACCTGGCAATATTACTTTCTTCAGCTGGCTCTTATATTTCATAAGGGAGTGAGACTTCTCCACTAGCATGTGAAATGACAGGTCCATGTGTCCATGTGTTTGCATGTGTGCAAATTAGGCAGAAGGGGCATCTGCTCCCCCATTCCAATATTTAATTTTAAGGGACTCTGGAGTTAAACCCAGATGAATGATAATTCTAGAGTCAAAATGGAAAACATTTTAAACAAGGCATTGTCTTTTTCTTTATTTTTTCTCTTTTTGGGGCGTGTGCACGTGTGCGCAAATGTGTGTGCATGCCTAGAAGTAATGGTATCTTCTGACAACCCCTGCTGGGGGAATGCAGGACTTGCAGAGAAGTGGCTTGATACAGCCCACCTCTGCCTCCTGCTCTTTGTATTCCAAGGAGGTCTCCCATCCAAGTACTTATCAGAGTCAGTTTTGCTTAGCTTCTGAGATCTGATGAGATCAGTCTTGTCTGGACTATCCAGGTCAGGGCAACAAGGCATTCTCTAATGGCAAAAATCAGGACAAAACAGAGAGTTAGTTATTCCCCAGAAAACTGGGACGGAGAAGCCAGATGCTATGAAAAAGTCATAGAAGCTGCCGCTATAAAACAACTATTTGTATTCCAGGACCACCTTAAACACTGTCAGAATATTACCACACCACCTTTAATCCAAATCCACCTGCAGTAAACAACCTATTTTGTTGGGCTCTTGAGTGATAGCTTATGACATGTTTCACTGTACTCTAATCAACCATTCTAAAGCATTTTCTAATGCTCTGCTTCCCGATGTAAATCTCTTCTGCTTAACATCAAAATTATCCGCTGGTCTCGACATGACAGGGCGCAGAGTTGCTCCCAAGAGGTGATGAGCACTCCGGCTTCTTGCTGACTTCCAAGTGCTGCACATACATTAAGCAATCAATTGGAGCACCGTGCGCATTAATAGATCCTGCAGCTTGACTGGGTTTGGAGTTTGTGGCATGTTAGAAACTCCTCTCACTTTGTAATTCTGCCCAGGGTTTTATTTGGGTGGCTGTTTTGCTGTGTATATATACACACACACAATAGAGGCCAACATAATCATGTTGTCATTCTTCCAACGACGGTAACAAGATGACCCTAAATTCAGGAAGAGCGAAATTGCTCCGAAGACAGAACCACAGCGAGATTCTGTTATGCAAAGCAGAGCTCCAGCAGGGTTTTGGATATTTACTTCCACATAGTCTCCATGACATTTGTACAAATGCAACAGACTGGATTCATCTCACTAACGGAATCTGTCAGAGCCAAGTGGGGGATCAGCAGCCAGTGATTAGTTTTTCACCACAAAAAAAAAAAAGGCAGGGGGCGGGGAGAGAGAATAAGAACTAGATTTCATGGCTGCTGGGGCTGACCCTGCCACTAGGCAAACTAGGCAATTGCCTAGGATGCCAGCCTTCTGGGGTACCGAATTGGGCACCCCCCACGTGACTTGCTGACATTATCAGTTGGGGGGGGGGCAAAAGTTATCCTTGCCTAGGGTGCCAGACAGTCTAGGGCTGGCCCTGATGGCTGGCTGGATGCCCCATTTCTTAGCGTCAAATACTTGGGGTGTAACTTGAGGGTAAATTACCCTGTGCGTGCCATGTGGCCTAGTGGTTAGAGTGTCGGACTACAAGCAGGGAAACTGGAACTCGGGGACCCAGATTCAAATCCCCACTTAGTGATGAAGCTCTCTGGGTGACCTGGAGGCAGGGTTAGTCATTCTTAGCTTGCCTGGGGTAGATTTTAGAGTGAAGGGTTAGGATTTGGGAGACCCAGGTTAAAATTCACACTTTGCCATGCAAGCTTGCTGTACAACCTTGAGCCAGCTGCTCTCAGCCTAACCTACCTAGCTTTCACACATGCTAAATCAGGGGTGTCAAACATGCAGCCCAGGGGCCAAATCAGGCCCCTGGAGGGCTATCAGGCCCCCAAGAAACTGGCTGTCATTTGCTTCCTTCTCCCTCTCTCTTGCTTCCTTCTGCATTACAGCTTGCTTTGTCAGGCTTGCTCAATTGCACAGGAGCTACAGAGCAAAGCCTCTATTTTGTCCATTGGCTGAGGCTCCTACCCCTCCTGGTTGCCTGGGGAAGGAAGAAAAGAGCCAGAGCTCCCTTTGCCCAGGTCCCTGAATCCCAATGAGTGTTAATGTTTTAAGCATGTTTTAAGGGTTTTTTTTTAAATCTTTTATCATGTTTGTTTGTGTCCTTTATAAAGTTCATATATAATCTTAAATAGGTACACACATGGCAGCCTGACATGGCCTGGCCAGAGGCCCGGTCCAACAAGGTCTCATTTATGTCAAATCCAACCCTCATAACAAATTAGTTTGACACCCCTGTGCTAAATAATGCAGTTTCAATCCACTTCAGCAACAGTTTTCATGTGGGCTTTGCCATTTCACACAGTAAAATTCAGTTGCATGGTGCATTATTTAGTGTGTGTGAAAGTGCTTCTAAGAAGAGCCTTGCTGGATCAGACCAGGGGTTCATCTAGCCAAGCATTTTGTCTCACACAGTGGCCAACCAGTTTTCTTCTGGAAGACCAGCAACAAGGGCATAAAGGCCAAGTCCTTCCACTGATGTTGCCTCCTGGCTCTGGGATTCAGAGGTTAACTGTCTTTTTACAAGGAGGTTCCCTTTAGTCACCATGTCACCAGTAGGATTGCCAATCCCAAGGTGGGGGCAGGGGATCCCCCCCAGTTTGGAAACTCTCTGCCTGCTTCAGGGTCGTCAGAAAGCGGGGGAGGGGAGGGAAATGTTTGCTGGGAACTCTATTATTCCCTATGGAGATTTATTCCCATAGAAAATCATGGAGAATTGATCCGCGGGTATCTGGGGCTCTGGGGGGGGCTGCTTTTTGGGGTAGAGGCACCAAATTTTGAGTATAGCATCTAGTGCCACTCCCCAAACCCCCCCCCACAAGTTTAAAAAAGATTGGACCAGGGGGTCCAATTCTATGAGCCCCAAAAGAAGGTGCCCCTATCCTTCATTATTTCCTGTGGAAGGAAGGAATTGAAAAGGTGTGCCGTCCCTTTAAATGTGATGGCCAGAACTCCCTTTGGAGTTCAATTAATCTTGTCACAGCCTTGATCCTGGCTCCACCCCAAAGTCCCCAGATATTTCTTGAATTGGACTTGGCAACCCTATCTAGTAGCCATCAATCTTTCTGTCTCTTCCTGCAGCCATCACTCTGAAGGCAAATTCCACATTTTAATCACATGCTGTATAAAGAATTATTTCCTGCTGTTTGTCCTGAATCTACTGCCCCACCCCCCAAATATGTCTAGCTCACCACCTAGTAGTGCATACTGCTTAAAGAGCTACAACTTCAGGCTGCCAGACAATCTTAGGATCTCCTGGCTCTACCACACACAATGCCATAAGATCGTTATTAATTAGTATTACCATGGCTAGCAGCTATGAATCTCTCTAACCCTCTGTCTATGCCTGTGGCCATCACTCTGACAGCAAATTCAATGCTTTAATCACATGCTGTGTAAAGAAGTATTTCCTGTTGCTTGTCTTGAATCTATTGCCCATCAGGTTCAAGAGGGGATTGGATAAATATACAGAGCAGAGGTCCATCAGTGGCTATTAGCCACAAGGTACAGATGGAACATTTTGAATGGGGCAGTGATGCTCTGTATTCTTGGTGCATGGGAGACAACAGTGGGAGGGTTTCTAGAGTTCTGGTCCTGCTGGTGGACCTCCTGATGGCACCTGGCCTTTGTCCACTGTGTGACACGGAGTGCTGGGCTAGATGGACCACTGAGCTGATTGCCTATGACTTCTCTTATGTTCTTATGTATATTAGATGCTCTTGAGTTCTACTATTTTGGGAGAGGGATAAAAAGCAGTGTGTGTGGGGGGGGGAAATCTCACAGGGTTGTTGTTATGATGGTAAATTGGAGGAGAGGAAAACAATGTGGAAAACTTTTTGGATCTCCACTGGGGGGCGGGGAGGAAAGAAGGGTATAGATTATCAAAATGAACACAGAAACTATTGGGGGTGGTAGAGACAACCCCAGTCCCCCCTTCTTCTCACCCCCCACAGGATCAAGCTCAGCAGCCATCAGGCCCAATGGGATGACTGAAGCATCTCATAAATAGCTGCACAATAGCTAGCTGACCAGTGGCAGTTGGCCTTTTAAGCCTCACACATCCCCTTTCAGCTGCCTGACAATCATGTATTGGGAAGCTCCTTTCTTGGGGAAGAGAAACGAAAGTAACCAGGCAGAAATGGCTCAGGAAGTGCTATTGGTCCCTCACAGGCAGTGCCATGCCTCTGCAAGGCTTCTGGGTAGGCCTTGGGGCATGCCCCTAGCCTCCGAAAGGCTTGAGGGGGGGAATCCAAGGAGGACAGACCACCTCTGGCTCCCAGCTCAGAAGCCAGTAGAGCTAGGGGAAAGGAGGTGGATTAGGGTGGTACCCAATCCCTTCCTCATCTGTCTGATGTAAAATGAAGCCCTAGCATACGACATCCAGGGCTGAAATTCCTACAATCGCTAGTTTGGTGTAGTGCTTAAGTGTTCAGACTCTAATCTGGGAGAACCAGGTTTTATTCCCTACTCCTCCACATGCACCTGCTGACATGGCCTTGGATTCTTAAGAGAGCTGTTCTCTTAAGAGAAGTTCCTGTCAGAGCTCTCTCAGCCCCACCTATCTCACAGGGTGTCCGTTGTGGGGAAAGCAAGGAAGAAGACTGTAAGTCACTCTGAGACTTCTAGTGAAGGGCGGGGTATAAATCCAATCTCCCTTTCTTCTATCGGCTGCACTGAGTTGTTGAGAGGATAACATGAGGGAGGGGGGAATTGTGTGTACTGCCCGGAACTACTTAATAGAAGGGCAGAACTTTAAAAAATAAAAATAAAAAACCCTGATATTCCTGAGTTCAAATCCCCTCTCAACTGTGAAGCTCACATGTGTGTCCTTATATGGTCCTAAATCTACCTTTCTCTCAGCCTAACCTTATTCGCAGGGTTGTTGTGAAGATATAATGTTTTTTTTTTGGGGGGGGGGGACCCTAAACTGGGATACAAATGAAATATAAAATAAATGTTTACAGAGTGTTTTATGTTTGTTTGTTTTAAAAAGATGCCAGTACTCCTATATAAGGTTGCACTGATTTCCACCAATCCCCCCTCAGGACTTTGGAGAGCCCCCCTACCAAGTGTAGTACTCAGCATCAGTGAGTATTGCCAAACCCAAAAAACCCCCACCCGCAGGCAAACAACAAACACCCCCCCTCCCACCCGCTTACCTTCTCAAGTCAGTAGGCAAATGTTTATGTGCATACATTAATTTGTCTAATTTTTACATTTTTAACATGAAAACGGTTGCTGGGGCTCAGTCCTGACAGACTCTGGTTCTGATGAAACCCTGCCAACAACTCTAAAAAGGAAAGTCTGAAATTAATGACCTAAACCTAAATTTAAAATCATAAGAGGAGATGAGCAATAATTCCTGGAGAAGTCCTGTGGAGTTTACTCTGCATGCGACTGTTCAGTTACAGCTGCTCAAACAGAAACAGGGGAAATAAACTTATCAAACATTGGAGCATCTGCTTTAGCACTTTCATACACACACTTATAATCATCATCATGGCTTTTTTGAGCAGGAATGCATAGGAACGCAGTTTAGGCTGGCTGAGTGTGTGTGTGTGTGGAGGGGTAGCTTAACATGCAAATGAGTTCCTGCTGGTCTTTTCTACAAAAGCCCTGATTCTTCTTCTTCATCAGCACCACCACTGCATTGGGCTTATGTCTCCTCCCCCCACAGATTGGCTCAATTGAATTGCTGAAGGGCATCAGCTGAGAATGGTTTTCTCTGGTGTAGGCCTCCCCTTTATTGAAATCCCTTCTTGTGCAGGAGGTGAGCCCCAGACATCTATCTTTGAACTCAAGCTGATTTCTTCCCTTGGATGGTGAGGGGGGAGGCCCTGAGAAACTGGCTTCACATTGAAAAACTGCAGCTTGACCAAGAAAACAGCACTCTAGGACAGGGGTGGCCAACGGTAGCTCTCCTGATGTTTTTTGCCTACAACTCTCATCAGCCCCAGCCATTGGCCATGCCGGCTGAGGCTGATGGAAGTTGTAGGCAAAAAAAAAATCTGGAGAGCTACCGTTGGCCACCCCTGCTCTAGGACAACTGGCCACAGGGGAGCTATGTTCTTCTTAAACCAGGTTTCCCCAAGGGTACATTGTAAAAGCCAGGACATTAGCAAAGAGCTGCACTGACTGAATAGGCCATCACTCATCTTCAGACTCTGGGCTGTTGGTTTGGGAAGTGAAAGGAGTTTGGGGGTGGGGTCTGGGGAGTACCATATCCTGTAGTGCAAATTGTATTTTTCCTGTTGTAATAAATAGTTATTTTGCTTAAGGCAAGGTGTGTGTCTCTGTGTGTTTTAAGAAAGGAGGCCCTAAGCCTCGAACGTGCCCAAAGTCCCATGCCTGGGTTACACAAGTAGGAATAAAGATCTCTGAGACCTTTTATCTCAGTCAGAAACCGGGAAATATGTTGTAAAAAGAATGCTTGCAAAGCATGAAAAGGACAATTGAAGGGTAGATGTTAAAGGTGTTGTTCCCTGCTAAGGCCCCTCCCTTCCCCAAAACCTGCCCACCCCAGGCTCCACCCTAGGGGTGCCAACTATTACTATTGATCTCCACACAATCAACTAGGATTGCCAGGACTGTGTTGGAAAACACCTGGAGACTTTTGGGATGGATTCTGGGAGAGGGTGGGGTTTGGGGAGGGGAGGGGAGAAGCCTCAGCATGGTACAATACCTGGAGTCCACCATTCAAAGCAGCCATAGTCTCCACGGGAGCTGATCTCTGCCAGCTGGAGATTAGTTTTAAAAGCAGGAGATCTCCAGGCCCCACCTGGAGGCTGGCAACTCTACAACCAACATCCATTCCCCTGGAGAAAATGGCTGCTTTGGTCATGGGGTGGGGAGGCCCAAATGCCACCCTATCCCAGATCCACCCCCAAAGTCTCCAGGTATTTTTCCAATACAGATCTGGCAACCCTAGCTTTGGAGGGTGGACTCTACGGCATTATACTCAGCTGAGGTACCTCCCCTCCCCAAACCCTACCTGGGCTCCACCCCCACCCCCCAAATCTCCAGGTATTTCCAACGGAGAGCTAGCAAGCTGGTGGCAACAGAACCCATCCACAAACTGCCAGGAATTTGCTGGCAATGAAGAGGCTCTGCTGACTTCAGTGGGATAATTCATGTCTGGTTGTACGTGGCATGTTGGAACCAGAGAAGCCAAGGATGGAAGCCTTCCAGTTGTTGTTGTTTTTTTAACAATATGCAATAGGTGATCTAATGTCTCTCTCATGCCAAATGGAACAGACCAGGACAGGGTTGCCAGATGTAGACTGGACCTGTTTGGTGAGCCAGTTTGGTGTAGTGGTTAAGTGCGTGGACTCTTATCTGGAAGAAGTGGGTTTGATTCCCCACTCCTCCACTTGCGCCTGCTGGAATAGCCTTGGGTCAGCTATAGCTCTCACAGTGGTTGTCAATCATAACCAAAAGAGAGATACAGAGACTTGTCAGCCAAACAATAATCAAATATGTCAGTTCAAAGCATAAAAGGCTAAAATAAGATTAAGAATCACAATAAAACCTGCTTAGAATAATTTTTGACATTTTTAGCCAAGAATTTGGCAACAGCTCTTGTAGTATCAGTTATGTTGCCATTTAGTAGGAAATAGGCTTCCCAACCCACCCACCCCCGCCCTGGCGGGGGATCCTCGAATTTGTGGCCTCCGTCCCCGCTCTCCAAAAATCCGGGGGCAGGGGGGGGGAGAGAACATGTGTGTGGGCATCATGTAGTTGTAGAGCTCCTGATCCGTTTGTAAAATGTGTGCCTTTAAGGCTGCTCAGGAAACAGGAAGGGCTTCATTGGAAAGGGTTAGTAATAGTTTCCATGGAGAACAGCCCCTCCCTTTCTTTTGCTTTCGTTTTCACAGCAAGTAGAGTTCTGCAGGAAGAAAATCTGGTAAGTATTTGTGTGTGAGAGAGAGGGAGGGGGCAGGGGATTCCCTGGTTTGGAGGCCCTCCCCCCTTTAGAAAATGTGTGGGGGGGAGGGAAATGTCTACTGGGCACTCTATTATTCCCTATGGAGAACGATTCCCATAGGGAATAATAGGGAATTGATCTGTGCGTATTGGGGGTTCTGGGGGGGCTATTTTTTTGAGGTAGAGGCACCAAATTTTTAGTATAGCATCTAGTGCCTCTCCCCAAAATAACCCCCAAGTTTCAAAACGATTGGACCAGAGGGTCCAATTCTATGAGCCCCAAAAGATGGTGCCCCATCCTTAATTATTTCCTATGGAAAAAAGGCATTTAAAAAGGTGTGCTGTCCCTTTAAATGTGATGGCCAGAACTCCCTTGGAGTTCAATTATGCTTGTCACACCCTTGTTCCTGGCTCCACCCCCAAAGTCTCCTGGCTCCGCCCCCAAATCCCCCAGATTTTTCTTTAATTGGACTTGGCAACCCTAGTAGGAAATGGCAATCAATCCTGTTTTCTTGACTATAGGATAGTAAAACAAGACTATCTTAACAGAACCTTCCAGAGATTAGTATACACTTGGCATTCAATAAGATATGCTGGATGGAATCAGGCAAGCTTGACCAACATAGACAATGTCTCTCACTAAAGGGGACTTGAAGAAATCTCCCACAGAGAACGGAGGGAAATGCATTCATCCTAGCCAGCATAAAAGCTCTCCGATGTTGCGGGTTATCTAGTTCAGATAAATATTTGGCCATTTTCCTGGTTGTCTGATCAGGTCCAAGTGAGGCAGGAGAGTAAGTATAGAATTGGACAGGACAGTTTATGGAAATCTAGATCTAAAAGTCTGTTTGACAAATCTGAAATTATAAAATTCATCAGATCAAAATAGATTGATGAATTCATCAGATGAAAATAGATCAATGCCCATGTGTTTGAGCTTTGATGTGATTCCATCTAGCCAAGCAGCATTATAAGGGTCTCTTATTAAGTGGCTGAGCAGGCCACTTAATTATAAAATAATTATTATAAAATAATCGTAACCAATATTTAAAAGTTAGAGTCAAAGCTTTTGTTTCAATCAGAGATTGACCTGTTTCTGAACAGATTACAAAAGAAGAAACACAATTGGGGATTTCTAAAATTTGCCAGAGGTTGCCCTTGAAAGGGCAGCTGCTATAAGAGTCCTCTCAGCCTCACCCACCTCAAAGGGTGTCTGTTGTGGGGGAGGAAGATAAAGGAGATCGTGAGCTGCTCTGAGATTCAGAGTGGAGAGTGGGATATAAATCCAATATCATCTTCTTCTACCTGGAGATCTGAGGTGTGGAGCCTGAGGAGGGTGAGGGGGGAATTCAATGTGATTTAAAGCCACAGAACCCACCTTCCAAACCAGCCATTTTTACCAGAGGAACAGATCTCCACCTCCTGGAGGTCAAGTCAAGTTAGCCTTAATTGGTATAAATATATATATCTCAGAGCAAATTAGTCAGTTCAAATAGCAGGAGACCTCCAGCCACCAACTGGAGTTGGCAATCCTAGGCCAAGAGTAAAGGACCAAGGAATGTTGCAACCCTAAAGATGACTTTAAGTAGATGCAATAAAGCTAAACAAAGTCAAGCCCTTCGAAACCCACTGAAGGCTATAAGAAATGCGTATCTGTATTTGTTTCATAAATCAAAAAGAAAACTCTAAATTAAAGCGGCTACATCATAAAGCCTGAATGGTAGGGGAGGCGGGAGGAAAGCGCGGGAGATGGAACAGCCAAAAGAAACCGGCCTGAATATCTCCTACAGCCGTAGGAGGCGGGGATAACAGAGCCATTCTGCTCTTGGAGAGAATGGAGCGACAAAAGAACTACCCAATCACTAACCGGGCGAAAGGGAAAGGGGCGGGCAAAAACTGTGGCGGCGTTCTTAGACCGCGGGGGGCGTGGCTAGCCAGAAAGGGCGAATCGGAGCGTGTGTTACTGCGAGGTTGCCTTGTGTTTCCCGAAGCGGCGTTGGGGTTGGTGGTCCGGTTCGACCTGTTTGGGTGAGTTGCTTGAGGACAGGAAGGGTTGTGAGGGAGTTTCTTCCCGGCTTTTAATCTTGCGGGCGAGCGGGTGTCTCCTACGAGGAAAACTTGGCTCACTGAGGCATTCGATAAGTGAATCTCTTCAGGCGGCAAGTGGATGGCGGTGTGGGACCGGTTGCTTGTCAGTGCGGAAACAGTCCTTGCATGTAGAAACGTAGCACGCCAAGGAGGAGCCTGGACTAGGATTTTCTCTTCTCCTGAATGATTGTGAGGAGACCTGCAGCTCTCTTTGCCCCGACGTGGTGTTTCCCTGTTTCTAGTCCGCATCATAGAATGGGAAGGTCTCTTCCCGCAGAAGACAAACAGACGTTGTATGCTAGCATACACACTCAGGGGTGGCCAAACTGCTGCTCGGGAGCCACATGTGGCTCTTTCACACATATTGTGTGGCTCTCAAAGCCCTCATCTGCCCTGTTGGTCAGACTGAAGAAGACATTTGTCTCTTTAAATCACTTCCCCAAGCCAGCTGGCAGCTTGGGCAATGCATTTAAAGTTGCTTTCTTTCCACCTCTCCTTCCCTCCCATGTATATGCCTGCCTGCCTTCCTTTCTGTCTTGTAGATCTTGTACATCTGATGTTCATGTCTTGCAGCTCTTGTACATCTGACATTCATTGCTTACATTAAGCAAGTTTGGCCACCCCTGCACTAAAACGTCCTCCAGGGTGAAGAGAGCCTCTGAAAGTGCTAAGTTCCTATACGCAAGATTTTTTAAAAAAATGGTACTACTGTATTTTATCTATAATTTTTGTTTTATACTTCATCTGAAGGATGTTAAACTAAGTCTCCACCATAAAATGGGAGGGACTTCTCCCTCAGAAGACAAACAGACGTTGCATGCTAGCATACACTAAAACATCATGTCCAGAGGAAAGTGCTCCTCTGAACGTGCTAAGTTGCTATATGCAAATTAAAAAAAAAATAGTACTGCTGTATTGTATCTATAATTTTTGTTCTATACTTCATCTGAAGGACGTTAAACTTACATCTGCGCCATAGAATGAGAGGGACTCCTCCCACGGAAGACAAACAGACGTTGCATGCTAGCATACACTAAAACATCGTGTCCTGGGTAAAGAGAATCTCTGAAAGTGCTAAGTTCCTATACACAAGATTAAAAAAAATTGGTACTGCTGTATTTTATCTGTAATTTTTGTTTTATGCTTCACCTGAAGGACCTTAAACTAAGTCTGCACCATAAAATGGGAGGGACTCCTCCCACAGAAGACAAACAGACATTGCATGCTAGCATACACTAAAACATCATGTCCTGGGGAAAGTGAACCTCTGAAAGGGCTAAATTGCTATATGCAAGGTTTTTTGTTTGTTTTTTTAAATGGTACTGCTGTATTTTAACTATACTATTTGTTCTATACTTCATCTGAAGGATGTTAAACTTAAGTCTGCACCTTAAAATGGGAGGGACTCCTCCCACAGAAGACAAACAGAAGTTGCTTGCTAGCATACACTAAAACATCATGTCCAGGGGAAAGAACCTTTGAATGGCATCTCTGAAGTAACAAGTTGCTATATGCAAGATTAAAAAAAAATGGTACTGCTATATTTTATCTATAATTTTTGTTCTATACTTCATCTGAAGAAAGTTAAACTAAGCAGCTCTTCCGCCCCCACCCCCAGCTGTAAGCATATTTGTAGACACTCCATGATAGTACATTTAAGGTCCTCCCCCCCCCCCCCTTTTTAAAGTTAGCCAATCTAGGAAGCTATTGTAGACAGGTCCCGTTTTATTATTGTGGTTACTCCCAGGAAAGTGTTCTAAGGATTTCAGCCCTGGTCATGAATTTCCCACTGAACATCTTTATTTATATCCTGTCCGCACCCCGCCTCTAGTGGGAACCCAGTGCCTCTTACAGCACTGTTTTTCCAAACTGCATTTTATTTTCAGAACAATGACCTTGTGAGATAAGTTAGGGTGATAGTGACTGGCTCAGTGTTACCCAGCAAGCTTCCATGGCAGAGTGGGGGTTTGATCCTGGATCTCACAGATGCCAGTCCAGTGCTTTTATCACTCCACCATGTTACTGGAACATGCACTTTGGTCCTGAAAAGCGTTTCCTAGGCTGTACCTGAGAAAGCGAGGTTACAAGGCAGGAGTGAATCATGGCGTAAATTGAATGTAGGACAAAAGTCTCACACATGGAATTAATCTTTAACAGGAATCGGTTGGTGTAGCTTTCCCTTTTATGTTTTACCAAGAAAAACCTTACTACGTAGCTGAATTGGACATAATGGCTCACACTTCGTTATTTGGGAATGTCACAGCACTAGCTGATTTGCAGACCAGATGCCATGGCTTTTAGTGTTTTATCTAAGTTATCTGTAGAAATATAAATGCTGTTGTAAGTCTAATAAAATATAACTAATAATAGCAGCATGTTTAAAAAGGTATGAATAAAAGAAACTGCCTTGTATCGAGTCAGACTTTGTAGCTTGGTGTTTGATAGGCAGCAGCTTGATAAACAAAAAGAAGTCTTTCGCAGAACCTGAGAAATCCTGCCTTCAAACATGTCCTCTACACTGAGTAATAGGTTTTCTGCCATATGAAAATTGATTATGCTGTCAATCTGTTTGTTTGTTTGTTTATTACTTTCAATTTCTATCCCACCCTCTCCACAAGCGGAATTGGTGGCTAACAGTCAGTTCAGATATATAATTACAATTTAAAACCAATAAAATACAATTACATTTAAAACATTTTAAACATGTTATGGTGCTGTACAACTACGATATAGGTGGGATCTTTCATTTCAGATAGTGATCCTATAATGATCATAACTTCTCAGCAGTGTAGGATGGCAGTCCCCTCCCGGTTACATGTTGAAGGCTTATTGAAATAATTCCATTTTACAGGCCCTGCGGAATTGAGAGAGATCCCACAGGGCCCTTATGGCCTCCGGGAGGGCATTCCACATTTCTGGTGCTGCCATTGAGAAGGCCCTAGCCTGTGTGGAACACAGCCTGGCCTCCTTTGATCTGGGGATGGACGGTAGGTTTTGTGTCCCTGAACGTAGTGCTCTCTGGGGAACATATGGAGAAAGGCGGTCCCATAGATAGGTAGGCCCCAGACCATAAAGGGCTTTAAAGGAGATCACACACCTGAAGGTTGGAACCCTGGTCTCTTGTGTAGTATTTGTTCCAAGAAAAGTAGTCTGCATTGGGACAAAGCATTAAGGTTGAATCTCCAATCCAATCCTTTTATTAGCTCATTTGGCCGAAGGTCTTAAGTCACAATTCTAACAATTAGCATAAACATTTAGCAAATATACAGTTCTAGTTGTCATAGGATTGTAAAATATTGAAATCAGAAACAGCATTCCAAGATAAAATATTAAAAACCTAAAACAATATAAAAGATGGTAAAAAGCTAGACTATCTCTAATAACATAAAATCAAACTAATAACTATAATTGCAGTTGGAATTCAAGTAAAACCCTTCAGTAAGTTAAATATATATAGCAAATTCTTTTATAGTTATCATTAGAGGAGCCTGCTTCTTTGACGTTTTACAGAAAGCACTGTCGTTAGGAATTTTGTAACAAAGTAAGTGGTTTCTGGATTAGTAGATGAGGTTGAAGGTGATTAATTTAGATCTGGCCAGTACTTTAGCTCAAGCAAGACATATATACTCTACTCTTGCTTTAGGAATTCCTCTTCCTTCGTACATGAGATCCCTTGTAACACCCAGCTACAGACAGGCTTTCACAGTTGCTAGACTGGATACTTTCCCAACCGCTGAATTAACAGGATGTTTTCTTAAAGTACCATATTTGGACCACCTTTGTGACTGTGCATCCGGTGCAGTACAGACACTTGGCCATCTTCTGTTATTCTGCCAACACCGGGTGTTTCCTAGATCTCTGTGGATAATCCCAGTTCTTTCTAAATGACAACTACCTGTTAAACTTTAGGTGGCTTCTCTATTATTGGCAGGTTGATGCTGCAGTCTTAAAAACTGTCAGTCCAAATCACATGTATTTTTTGCAGATCACTTTTTCCACTTTTGTCCTGCCCAGGTTGCTCAGTGGCCTGTAGACTTTGTGCTACCATTGTTCACAAATAAGCAGTTATTTAAGGAGGAGTAAGCTTACTCTATTTATGCTGTGGGACTGCCTGTGGAACAAAGTTGCAAAAGATGACATGCCCCTTAGAACAAGCTTATGTTAGTGCTCTTTTTTTTTTTTTAAGTGTGCCATAGAGATTATATAATATACCCTAACACATGGTAGCTTCACATTGCAGCAAATGACTGAAAATCATTCAGGGCTTCAGGCAAAGCACTTCATAATATGTTAAACTGGTCGGCGTTTCGAAGCTTCTGTCTGATTCCTGCTTATCTACTGGTTAATAATTACTATTATTTAGAGAAGAGAAGCCATCAACCCCCACTTGCAGCTTGCAGACGTTTTTATATTGGTTCAGGTGATGTGTCTCATGGAACACTTCCCATTTCTGGAGTTAGTTGGTCAGTCAAATGTGCTGTGGTCTATTTTTGTAAGCAGTAGAGAGGAAGTCAGATAGATTTAATTAAGAACAAGTGTAATTGATAACTCAGCCAGTAATGTATTCTGACTTCAGTTGTAATGTTGTATGACATCTTGAATTTTAAGAGGTGCAGCCTTGCATGTTGGGCTGCAGCTTGATAGCCCTAAAATTATTGCTTTGATATTTAAGGGTTGTCTAAACGAGGGTTACCTACTTAATAGTCATCAGTGTATTTACATAGGTGTTAGAAGTTAATGTGACTGCTATAAATTGATAGCTAGTTTTCTGAGAATCAGCTGTCTGACCTTAATTGTTCCCAGCCCTTTGAGCTTGTTAGATATACAGAACCTTTGATAAGTATGAGAGGTTACAGAAAGAATATTTGTAGTCAGTTTTAGGTCCTGTGTGCTCTGTGGAGGCCTGTTTTTGCTACAGTGTTGTCAGAGGATGTTAATCACAAGTCAAAGGCTAGAGCTGGCCATAAACATCTTTTGCACCTTAGGCAAAAATCACTGAATTTAGTGACAAGATGGGAGGCGGCTGGAATAAGGACAGACAAAGCTAAATCTCAGTCAAAGGTGCATTCAGACATCACCACAAGTTATGATTAAGCTTGCTGCTTGTTTCTGTACTCATCAGGCTCCTCCTACCTCCTTTTTGCACATGGAGCATGATTGAGAACTCCCTTTTAAGAATTAAGCTCCTAGTTTAACACAGTAACCCAAATGCAGTTGTCTTGGCAAATTTGAGTTTACTTACTCCCAGGGCTTTTTTCGTAGAAAAATCCCAGCAGGAACTCATGCAAATGAGTTAGGCCACACCCCCTGACATAACCATTGTTTCGCAGAGGGCTTTTTTTGTAGAAAAAGGCCAGCATGGACTCATTTGCATATTAGGCCACACCTCCTGATGACAAGCCAGCCAGAACTGTGTTCCTGCGCAAAAAAAGCCCCGTGAAAGAGGATTTTAAACCTCAGTTTAATCCTAGTTTTGAATCCTGGTTTGTGATTGGCCTGCATTCAGGATCAGGAATCTGATCAAACCAGAAAAGGAAGTTGAAGAAGCAAGGGGAGCCTGCAGGCTTGGCAGCTAGCTGTGTTTGGCTTCAGAGTTAATTGTAGCATGTTGAGGCTTCTGAACTCAGCCTAAGTTATTGCATTCTTTGTTATGCTTATCCAAAGTTTCCTTCTTACATGTCAATTCTAAATAAATCACTTTCTTTAAAAGGTATGCATGTGTTCATGGCTATCTCCACTGCATGGAACAAATCTGAGTTTTGGATGAAGTCTGACAAGGTGCCAGTTCTACCCAATCACTTTTTTTTTCTGCTGTGACAGAATTATTTTTGTTTCCTAGCAGGAAGGCATAGAAACACTTCAAAGCTAATTTGCTCTAACCTATAGTCAGCAGAAATTAGTGGTGTAACCTTGAATCAAGGTTATTTGTACTTTTGGCAGTGACTAAACCTAATACAATTAGACTCCTGAAAATAGATGTGTATAAAATAGTGATTTGCAGAAGTTCTTTTATATAGAAAATCTGACAAGGCAAGGCCATTGGAAGTCAGCTCTGGAAACTTGCTTTGTAAGCCAACAGGACTCTAGTAGAAACATGAAGCTTTTTAGTTGGTGTTTAAAGACATAAGTAAAAACTAGTTGCTGACTTGCATAATCTAAAACTGCTTGGCTCATGAATGCGGTTCAGTGTTGGGTTTGCATAATCCCTTGGTCTGAAGATAGAAGTCTTCAGTTAATTACAATTCATCATGATATCCAAATACAGATAGTTTAGTAAAGGGAAATTGGTAACTGGATGGACTTGTTATTAATAGGGTTGCCAATTCTGGGTTGGGAAATACCTGGAGGTTTTGGGAGGGTAGAGACTTCAACAGGGTGTAACACCATAGATTCCCCCTTCCAAAGTGGCCATTTTCTCTAGATGAACTGATCTGTTACCTGTAATCCCAGGAGAGCTCCAGCCATCATCTGGAGGTTGACAACCCTAAAGGATCCGGTATTTATAAGTAGTAATTGGAATTGGAGATCCATCTTTCTTGAGACACCAGGTATGAACCTATCATGGCATCTGGATTTTTTTACCCCTTTTGAGAATATCGGAAGTTTTACTACAGAATCCCAGTTAAGGGGAGTAACAGCTCCAACAAAGATACATTCTTGAATCTTTAATGTTCTTTTTCAGAAGGGTTTGTGTCTCCTGAGGGCTTACATAGATCCATTTAGCGTGTGTTCCTGGTAGTGGTGAAATGCCTTACCTAACTTTACAAAGATGCAGGCTCTTTAGGAACATCTGTTAATTTCTATAGAAATGAAGGGGGAAATGTCCAGGATCAGTGCTAAATTCCCATTTATTTTAGTGGGCTTTAGCCAGACATTCTCAAGGACCTTCCTAAAGCTGTGGCAGGAGATTTCTCAGATGGTATTCAAGATTATTTTCTTTCCCTTGTTCAGCTGTTTCTTTACCTTTACGCAGCTTCTGCTGAAGGTACTTCAAAGTGAGGATTTTAGCGGTATCCAGGGTTTTTTGGGTTTTTTTAGCAGGAACTCACAGGAATTTAGTTCCAGCTGACTTGGTGCCATGGGGTGTGGCCAAATATGCAAATGAATTCCTGCTGGACTTTTTTCTACCAAAAAACCCTGATGTTAACTTATAACTTTGGGGGCAGGGGTGGGATCAAGGTTTTACCTTTACGGCTTTCATGGGTTGCTTTTCTTAAGACAGAAGGAGCCGTTTGGATCTAATTCTTACTGTTTATTGACTACTTTGTTCTTGCTGTTAAGTCATTGCTGACTTATGGCAACCCCATAGGATTTTCAAGGCAAGAGAGTTTCAGAGGTGGTTTGCCATTGTCTGCCTCTGTGTCATGACACTGGTATTCCTTGGTGGTCTCACCTGCTTAGATTCTGAGATCTGACAAGATCAGACAAGGCTGGGCTATCCAGATTAGGGCTATTGGCTACTGCCCATTTGGAATTTATCACCACACAAGGCACTGAGTTAGCCACAGGAACTGAAGAGCAAGCAACCCCATATCACCACTTTGGGGTGTGTGTGTATATATCGCTCTGTGTTCGTGTGTGTGTACTGGTATGAAACCAATGACTTAGTTTTTGCATTATGACATTGAAAACAACACACTACTTTGGAATGTCGTATAACAGTTGCTTCACTGTACATCTGCCCATCTGTTGCAGTCATTGCATAACATTCTTAAACATTTTGTTCTATTGTGTAATATTGATTCTGGTGAGCAAACAAAGAGGACTTAGGCGGTCTTTTAGAGAACTTGGGTTAGTTTTTTGTTGTTGGCAGAGGACTGGGGGCATTTTTAACATTCTGTGCATTTTAGTGCCGCAGTGAGAAAAATGCCATGGTAATGGGGCATAGTTGACTCAGAACGCTTTAAAGCAACAGGCTTGAAACCTTTCAACCCTATCCTGCTAGATAGAATCCTCCATTTTTAACTGATTACTTTATGAACCTGCCTAATGTATATCTTTCCCCCCAATGGGGACCTAAAGCAACTTAAAACATTATTCTTTCCTTCTCTATTATATCTGCACAACAGCAGCCCTGTGAAGTAGGTTAGGTAGAAAGAGCGCTGGCCTCAAGTCCCTGCCCTTCCTTTAACTTCCCCTCCCCCCCACTTTATTTTAAAAAGTGTCAAAAATGACCCTGATGCCACCAGTAAGACTCATCTTAGTTTGTTCCATGACATGCTGTTGGATGAGATGGTGGAAGGTGCTAGAATGGAGTGTACCACTTCAAGTGGCTGATCGGTATATTTTAAAAAGTTCTGCTCCATTAACACTCCCCTGTTAGTTTTTAAAAAGCCCTTTCTTAGCATGCAAAGAATCTTTTTTAAACATGGGGAAAGCATTCAAAATGTGGCCCTCTAACTGTAGTCTGAATTGATGCAGCCCATTCTGCCACCACATTTTTTGCTGCATGTTTGTTGAATGGTTTGGTTGTGCGCCTTCTCTGAAACGGTGGCGTGTGCATTTCAAAACAGATTGATAGACAAGGCCTCCATTGTGGGTTATGATTTAAAAAAAAATCTTGGGTTGGATTCGAAGGCCCTTGCTTAGCGGAAGAAAAACATGGGATCAGTCCCTTTGTGTAGTTCATTCATGCTGCCTGTAGTGTACTGTGTTGTGCACTTTTACAGTTGGAGGTTTCGTCGATGGTGTCTAACTCTTTCTCTGCAGTATTTCAACACAACTAGGCCAAAACTTGTGCATGTTGAGAAAACACAACTTGCTGCGGCATCTCTCTTTGCTTGCACAATTCCAATTTCCTTTCCTCCATATCTTCCACACACACACCCCCCCCCCCCCTGTTCTGGTCTTACTGAACTCCCCTCCAATATCATGTGGATTACTTAATCTGTTTTTTTTTTAAATTTGAATTCATGGATTGAGTGCTGCTTGACTCTTTGCAAGCTTTCTTGATCCTAGTTGGTGGCAGTCAGTGTTGCAAGCTTTAATACAAGGTTCCTGTGGACACCTTTGGAATTCTGACACAGGATGTTAGGCACAATCACAAAATGGCTTCTGAAAGAGACAGGGTGCAGCCACACAGAGGAAATCCAAGTGCAGGGGACAAGAGGAGTAATTTTAAAAATACCCTGGGGAAAGAACATTGAGAGAATAGAGTCAGCATTGTAGTGGCAGGTATCCTCTGAAGCAACGTCCTGTTGGATCTCCAGGGATAGTCAAAAGCTCTGATAAACAAGAGTCCCACTTGGCTCTGCCCCTTTCTTAAAACACTTGGTGGGCATCATGGCACTCAGGGGCACCATGGTAGAGGTCCCTGCTTTCATATAAAAGCTTTTTAGCACCATAGATGTCTCCAATTCTGAAAGTAAAACTTAACAGAATGTGCTCCATAAGAACACATTTACTGCCATGCAGTCACTCACTTGAGCCGCGTGCTGTTCCCATATGTTTTAAGTTTAAATTCACTCAAAAAAACTACTGTCTGTTAGTTCAAGCTCCATGCACATGTGAAGGAATAGCTGCATGAAACCGCCACAAAAAAGGGCTTATTTCCCTAGAACAGATCCCAGATACTCTATATACAGCTGATTACATTAAGACTCTTCATCAGTAAACATAACTGTTCTTAAAGCGTTTCTTTTTCTTAGCATCAAAGTAGTACTGTCGTATCACTGTGCAGTTCAAAGGGAGGCAAGCCACTGGGTTCTAGCCAAATGTTGCTAGAGAGTAATTAATGAGTATTTTTCACCCAAGATGAATGTAAAGGGGAATTTGGAAAATGAATACTAAATACAAAGCTGCGGGCAGAAGGGCTGTTTAATTTGCGTGAGAGATTCTGGAGCTTAAGCAACGCTTCACAGTGCCTGTGAACAGTTTAGGGATCAATGCTGATTCTTTTTGTTTTGCATATAGGAAAAAGAAACCAGGACTATTTTTCCTAGAGCATGCATGGTTGTTAGTGGGAATCATGCATGCACTGGTGCCTCATAAACACAAATGTCCCCCATGAGCTACTTGGTGGAACTTATGAGCTTCTCATTAGTTCATTTCAGTGAAGATGAATGGTCTCCTGACCTGGATAACTCAGGATAGTATTTGGATGGGAGACTACCAAGGAAGTCCAGGGTCATGACGTGGAGGCAGGCAATGGCCAACCACCTCTGAACATCTCCTGCATTGAAAACCCCATGAGGAGTCTCCATCAGTCAGCAGTGTGACTTGGTGGTAAAAACAAATGGTGGCTTGGCTTGACCATATTGCCGTTCAACCAATGGGGAAGCAGAAGCAATGAAGGTAAAGGTTTGAAAGATTGTCAGTTAGGTCATACAGTTCCCTAAAGCTGGTCTCACCAGTGGTGTTTTGGGTTACTTAAAAATAAAAAAAAGATAAAAGGGTGAAGGGAATGGAGGAGAGAACGTCTCCCCCCCCCCAGCAGTCATATACGGTAAAAAGAGGGGGGGAAACCTGTGCCATCTTGGAGTTGAAAGCAGACCCTTATCTGAAAAGGTTGAAATCTAGTGTTTTTAGCTTGTCTGTCTGTGACAAAAACAGATAAAGGCTTAGTGGGTGATTGCTCCATTCAGTAGTTTTCTAAAGCTTTGAAATGACACGGTAAATGTCTGCAATTTGGGGATGTGACGAAGCAATCAGATGGCTAGTAATGCCATGCAGATTGATTCAGTTTGCATCTTGCCACGCCAAAAGCATCATAGGAATCTGTACTCAGTATGCAAACTCTGTTCTAAGGGACAACACAAAAGGCGTACACAACTGTTAGAAGAATGCGGTGATGTTAGTATCTGCTGCGGCAAGGTGAAAATGAACAAAACTCCCTGCTTATAACATCTAAGAGTGCATTCTTGTGATCTGTAGAAATGAGCGTGAACAACTGATATGAAAACAGTGGAGTTTTTTTTTAAATCCTTACCTGTTTGATAGACACTCTCATATAAAAATCACCTCCAGATGAAATAGGAAAGCATCATGAAAATTAGCCCTTCATTTTCTTGTAGGCAACAGAAGAATGTGTAGGGAGGGTGGCTAGTGAAGTAACGTGGGCTTGCAGGTGTTCTTTAAGGCTGCTTTTGCTTTTTACTGCCCTGTGATAAAAGCATCCAAGTTTCACACAAGAGAAATCTTTTAGGAGGGTCAAACTCATTTATTATGAGGGCCAGATCTGACATAAATGAGACCTTGTCAAGGCGAGCCATGTGTGTCTTAAAATGTAATGCCAAGTAGCAGAGAAATAAGCTTTATAAAGAACACAAACAAACAATTAAAGCTTTACATAGATAAACACAAGTAAAGATATACATAGACAAACATGGAGCCGAGCAAAGGAAGCTCTGGCTCTTTCCTCCCTTCCCCAGGAGACCGGGGGTGGGGGCAGGGCAGCCAATGAAGGAAGAGAGGCTTGGCTCAGTAGCTCCGCTGTGTGATTGAGAGAGCCTGGCAAAGCAAGCTCTCCCTCCCTGCCTCCTCCCCAAGAGAGGAGCCTAAGCCAATGAAGAAGATAGAGGCTTTGCTCTGTAGTTCCTGTGTGATTGAGCAAGCCTGGCAAGGCAAGCTGTGATGTGGAAGGAAGCAAGAGAGAGAGAGAGAGAAGAAAGCAGATGACAGCTTGGGGACCTGATAGGAGCCCTCCAGGGACCTGATTCGACCCCCAGGCCGCATGTTTGACACTATCATGTTAGAAGGTTTTGCAGATAACAGGAGAATGAGTTAGGTTTTGATCTACCAGGAAGCGCTTTAAAAAATTCCAGTCTGGTGGCATCTTTAAGACCAACAAAGTTTTTTTCAAGTTATAAACTACCTACCTGAATCTAGAAATTGCTAAAATATCCTATTTAGGAGAAAAGCTATTTGTCAATGGGACTTGTGTCCACTTGCATTTTACTCTATGAATGCAGAATGATCCATTTGATTGAATCCGTTTAACAAAATCAGATTGGGGTTGCCATGTGCCTACTGGCCCTCTGATACAAGATTTTTTTTTAAGGTGAGGGCATGAAGTCACTTCCAGGAAAAACCGGGAAAATGATGTCTGTCCTCTCCATGGTTTGAAGAAATTTATGCTTTTACCATAGAATTTATAGCAATTCCTAGAGAGGACTGACATCACTTATAGCAGGGGTGGCCAACAGTAGCTCTCCAGATGTTTTTTGCCTACAACTTCCATCAACCTCAGCCATCGACCATGCTGGCTGGGGCTGATGGGAGTTGTAGGCAAAAAACATCTGGAAAGCTACCGTTGGCCACCCCTGACTTATAGGTTTTCCTGGAAGTGATGTTATACCAACAGCTACCTCCCCATGTCTCATGTCTTCAGCTGGTTGCCAGATTGGGTTTGGCAGCCCTAAATCAGTACTGTCATGCAACATAAGAGAACCACGTAATCCTTGCTAATATGGCGATGCCATTGATAAAAAAATCATTGATGATTCAAAGCTGATATATATGCTGATCTTGGATCATAGTAAACTATTATTGTTGATTATTGGATGTCTGTTAATGGAAAACTCTTCCAGTCAGGAAAAGTTCACTTGCATTTCAGCCTTGATAAACTTAATATGTAACAAATATATATGTTTACATGATTGCTGATATATATGCTGATCTTGGACCATATCTGTCTATCTATCCCCAAAGCAGACAGTGAAATACAACCCTAAAGCAACGTCCATTTTTAAATTCTGCATCACATTCACGAAATCCCTCCGAGGGTTATATCAACCAGTGTATTAAAGTGGGACTCTTACATTTGTGTAAAATGTACACTTTCCACAAGGAGTGGGAGTGCCAATCCTACTCTCTCAGGGAGAGCACATTCTGTAACTACAAGGCATATGTTCAAGTTCCCTGCCAACACTGTATCCATTGTAGACCTTTGGACAGTGCATTCATTTTGAATTTAAATTGGTTTAGTAATCATTCCTTTTCTCAAAGGAACCCTATGATCTGTAGTTTGGGCCAGGGGTGTGGGTTTTATGTCAGTGATACTCTGCAGCTCATAGAGAGCCACATTCACAATTAGCATCAACCAAAAGGAGCTGCATTGATTTACATCTTCAGCATGATGCTTACACCTTGCCCATTCTTCTAGCAGTAGCTGTTTCAAGGTAGAAAGCACCTGTCAGTCATAAGCCCCAACAGGCAAGGGAAGGAAGAATGTGAAGGGAGAGCTACCTTATGAAGATATTGTGCAAATGAACAACAAAAGAATTGTGGGGGGGGGGGGGGCAGTCTACCCAGCAGTATAATATTGTCAATATCTGGCTTGCGTGAGATGCATTTTTAACACTAGTCTTGGCCCAGTAGATACTAATAAAGTTAGCACTCTTGAAAGAGTTAAGGCACTGCAAGACTGGGAAAAGTTTGTATAGTACAGAGTTTGAAAACAGACCTTGGAAAAATAAGTAGGCATTCTTTAAATGCTACTAATGGGGAAATTGCAGCCTTCTACAAAACTTGCCAGCACCACTCATTAAAATAACTGATTCACTTGACTATATTTACTGCCTAACAATGCCCAGTTACTAGGCTGATGAAATATTCCTTGGGCTAACAGCTTACTGGTGAGACCACTTCCGTGTATATGTGTGCACGTGTTTTTGTCAGAACGAAGCAGCAAGAATCTTCTACAGAATCTCCTTGTCCCTGAACTTTCCTTGGATGCTGTTTTTTAATCATGTAAATCATCGCTGGTGGATGTGTACATGAAAGCAAAAACACTTGTTTGTACTTCAAACATTTTTATAGGCAATGCACACAATGCCTTCGAAAAGTTGGTAATATTCCATTGCTCAGCTTTGATCGCGTCAGTTAACATTCATTGATCTGCGTACGTTATTTTTGTTTTACTGTATTTCTTAGCGATTACTTTTTAAAAAAATCAAAAGATGCCTTGTTGTTGCTTTTTCTTATCAGCATACCAGCCGTCTCTCCCTTTTATGAGTGACTAAGTGAGTGCATATTTTTGTTGGTTCTTCAACAACATACTGGCAAATCAAGGAGCTAAATAGATTTCAATTATTCTAACAATGTTAAACTGTCATGTTTTTAACAGATCCATATAACGTTAATCACATAGAATAAATAAAATATGGAACAAAGGGTGATAACGAGAGGCAGCAGTGTGAGACAAGCAAAATATTGGAAAATGTCAGCCTTAATGTACCCATCACTTTTTGATTTATATCTTATTCTCCTCTGGTCTTTCTGTAGCTCCAGTTGCTGAGGGAACGTTATTAATAATGACTTTAGAGGTTTGTCGTAATTTTTAAAGAATCGTAGTTGGCTTTCAAAGGTGAGTTAAATGATGCCATTCCGAATCAAATTACAGTCGGTAAAGGTAGTCATAATCAGGGTGTTCCCTCCTGAAAGCTCACGCATGACTGCTTTGAAATTGTTTGGAGGGGAATAAAATAAGAAACCAGCCAGTTTCCTAAAGAGAAGAGGATCAGGCACATATATGCAAATCTGTGTAAGCAGGATGATGTGCCTGCTTTAGAAAAAGATGATGATGATATTGGATTTATATCCCGCCCTCCACTTTGGATTTCAGAGTCTCCTTTACCTTCCACAACAGACACCCTGTGAGGTGGGTGGGGCTGAGCCACCAGTATGATACGTTTGAAATGTGTGATCTTTTGCTACTCATAGCTGGAAGGTATACTTTAAGGACCTTCTCAGGTATGGTGCCAAGATCACGGAGTTTGCTGCCCAGGCATATTCACTTGTCCCCACTGTCTTCTGCTAGCAGGAAAAGACATTTTTGTTTTGTCTGTTCCCTGAATGATCCCTCCTTCTTGCCTTATTTAAGGTATATTGTTTTCCACATGTATCTTTAGCTCTGTTTTTTACAATATGTACTCAAGACCAGGTAGTAAGTGGTTTTCTGTTGTATTTTTATTATGGTGTTTTAATTGTTAGCTGCCTGATTGAGGGAAAAGGCACGATATAAACGTTGCAAATAAAATTATAAAGGTGATTGACTTATGATTCCAGTGTGCAGTAACTGGCATATCTGTTTGGTGGCCTGGCACAAGTTCCTGTTGCCCTATTGATTCCCAGCATATATACGTTTGCACAATAAGCACTCGGGCCTAGAGAGAGCACATTGCATCTGAAGTGGTGCTGGATTCATAAGGATAGATCCAAAAAGAATCTGCTTTTGACAATTTCTAACTTTCCTGCAGAGCTTCTGAGCAAGGAAATGCAATGTGGTTCTTCTGCAGCTGTATAGAGGATGCATTATGTGAGTAGATGTTATGAGGAACACATGAGGTGACTAGATGTTATGAGGAACACAGAACTGCTCCTTTCTTTAGCCCTTCTGCCTGAATAACCTAATGATGGGGCAAGGAACCACACAGGGCGAACAGCTAATAACATGACAGGTTAGGGAAGTGTAGAGCACAATGACAGTATGTGTTTTCAGAGGGGCTTTGAGCTCAGGTAGCAAACATAGTTTGTAGAGTCTCTCATAAGGAAAAAAAAAGCAAACAATGTTTAAATGATAAAGAAAACAGTAATTTTTGTGGACTATCCGAGAAGGAGCAGTAAATGTCTTTTCCCTCATGTCTTAGCAAAATTTGTGCTTCTTGAATAGTTTGCTTAGCAAATGGGGTTCCACCACAGTATTTCAGTGGTAGGCAAAGGAATTATATAGCAAAAAAAAATATTGTATTAATAGTGGTTGTTAACTTCTCTTTTATGCCTTCCAGATTATAGCAGTGTTAATAAAGACCAAATGTCTTCATGCTGAGTGTTCTGGGCCTTTGGCATACATACTTAAAAATATGTCAAAGCAATTTATTAAGGGAATAGTTACTTGATGTGTAGGAACCAGTGAGCTGGTCAAAAACTGAGAAATAATTGCATGTTGTGACATACTCCCAGGGGGGATAGATGCATGATGCCCTTACTGAATGGTGCTCTTGGTTAATTAGTGTCTTACATATCTTTTTTCCAATGGAATGAAAGTCTTGGATCATTTATTTTTTGATGTAGATTCTCATTTTATGTCATTTTTAAAAGGAAGATGGGACACCTTGAGAAATGAAGTGCCATTATTAGAAGCACGTTGAGGTGACTTCCAAAAAGAGCAATTATCAAAATGTTTGCTTTGCAGGATTAGTGTCTGAGCTGAAATGCTGTATTTCTGGGTAAGCAGAAGATACTAGACTTTTCTTGTACACCTGTGAAAGAGTTCCAGTGTTGCTCTTATGAAAAATGTATGTCTGCATAAAGCAGCATGAATTCTTAACGAAGCCAAGCAATGAAACGTGTAGCGGCTTGTATTAGATGAAGCGAAATGTCATCCCACGTAGAATTCCAGAAGTGCTTAGTGAAGGAAAATACACTTGAGATCCTTTTCCCTGTCGATGGGCTTGTCCCAGTACCCTTGGTGCTTTGCAGAGGGTGCTGGCTGGGGAGCATTATCAGTTTATGCCATCTGCTGGGAGAGGTCTTTTGGGTATAGTGCCTGCCATTATTTAACTGAGAATCCCCCTAGCGGCTACACATTGCAGGAAAGGATTGGCCGTGGGCCACAGCTGAAAAAAAAGATGGCTCCATGTGAATGGGTTTAAAGCGGCAACCAGCATGGCATAGTGACTTGAATGCTGGAACTTATTACCAAGGAGACCCAGCTCCAAATTCATGTTCCATCACTGGACAGCCATCCTGTCTATTTAACCTAGGGTTGTGAAGATGAAGACGACAAACAGTAAAACTAGGGCTTTTTTTGTAGCAGGAACTCCTTTGCATATTAGACCACACACCCCTGATGTAGCCAGTCCTCCAAGAACTTACAGGGCCTGCTGTAAGCTCCAGGAGGACTGGCTGCGTCGGGGGTGTGTGGCCTAGTATGCAAAGGAATTCTTGCTACAAAAAATACCCTGAGTAGAATTGTCCTCAGGGCAATCACTAGTAATCGAGTAGGCTTACCTGTTCTGCCTTGAGCCAAAGCTTATTGAGAAAACAAGTTAAATTTGAGTCCTGTAGAAACCAACAAAAGTTGTAGGGTATAACCTTTCAAGAGTCCAAGTTTCCTGTGTCAGACGCAGTCGTTGATGGGTTTCTACTTCATGTGGCTTAATGTGATACCTTCCCTGAAGATTGTTTCAGTTGAGTAGCCATGTTGATCTGCAGTAGAACAGCTAGATTTGAGTCCAGTAGTGCTTTAGAAACCAACAAGAATTTCAGTGTACAAGGCTTAGAGAGTTGAAGCTCCCTTCGTCAGACACAGTAGTTTGATGAAGAAAAGAGAAAATATGGTTTTATGAACAGTTACAGCCTCTTCTCTCAGCCAAAGCAGCACCCATATGAAGGACCCCCGCCAGAGATCCTGATGATCTAAGTAGACATTACTGACCTTGACAGATGTCTGAGTGAATAAGGAAGCTTCATATGTCTGTATGTTGGGCATTCCAGTTACATGCTTTTATTTCAGTGGAAATGGGGAAAAATGTCCGATTGAATTGGTTTTTAAAAGCAAAACTTGCTTATAAAGGATCAAATACCAGCTTTAGCTGGTGTGTCTCTCTTTTGTGCATGAAGAAAAATTTCTTGATCTTCTGGCTTTTGTGGGGGGAGGCCTGGGTCAAGGGGAGAACTTAGAAGAAGAGGTTGTGTGGGTGGTTACTCTGAGCCAGTGTGTTAATTATCTGCAACATATGTTTCTTCTGGGGTGACTTGGAGAGTGTGATTTGCTCTCTGCCTGCCTTGTATTTGAGCTTCAGAGAGAATTCTTCCCCTGGGTCCAGTCATCAAGATGACACGTAGAAGTTTTTGCTTTTCTCTAAAATCTGTGGCTTGACTCTTGTGCTAAAGTCGTTCAGAACCATCTGCTCAATAACAACATGGTTATGCAAGACCAAGTAGTTGGCTGGCTGTTGACTGAGTCATGCTCTCCAAGAGGTGCCCTTTGGGAGTTGGTGTACTGCAACCCTTAAGATAATTTGAGCAGGGAAGGCATCAGTTTGGATGTTGTTCTAATCGTGTGTACCAGGTGGCCTTAGTGAGCTATGGTTCTTTAGCATCATGGACATTGGGATGGATAACAATACATTGTTCTGCCTATGCAGAATACTCTTTTGAGCATTAGAGAAAAAATAGTTTTGTGAATACTTCGTGTTAATCTTTGCAGATTTGCTTTGACACTTCATGGTTCTAGTTGAATGGGTTGGCCAGATTTTTTTTTTTTGGGGGGGGGGTGCTATTGGTTGCATTGACTTGATTAGGTTGGCCCAATACTAGTCCTTTC
Source organism: Heteronotia binoei (assembly GCF_032191835.1). NCBI lineage: Eukaryota > Metazoa > Chordata > Lepidosauria > Squamata > Gekkonidae > Heteronotia > Heteronotia binoei. Next base: position 65,061,428 of record NC_083233.1, read on the forward strand.
AAGTTGTGCACCAGAAAGAAATTCGGAAGATTTTCCAATTCACAGTTAAATAATCAATTCAAATAAAACGTATGTGTTAGCAAAAGAAGGAAAATATACCATGTGCAAGCACTATGGCTTGTTGGGGCTTCATATCCTTCATTTAGCCCAGGAGAATGAAGCAATTCTGCCAATGCATCAGGGGCCAGACGCTTCATCAGCATCTTCGTGTCAACTAACAAATTGTCTCCTCTCAAACTGTTGCCAGTTTGGGGAAGGCCGCTGAGCTGAGTTGCTCCTGTGTTATTGACCTGTAGTAACACAGGGGCTGTTCAGCAGAGTTGGCCGCAGGGCCTTTTTCACTTCCCATTCTGCTTCTGCTTTTCTCCCTCACAAACATTGCTATTTTATTAGATGTGTTCGTACTGGGTAGGTGATGTGGTAAAACTCTAGTGGTGTATTCACACCAATATTTCCTCTAAGCTGTGGAGTCTTGTGAGCAGAAATTCTACTCTGTGAGCTACTAGCATTAAAGTTGTGAGCTACTAGTATTAAAGTTGTGAGCTGCTGCATAAATTAGTATGCTCTGGGGCTATTTTTCGTGAGCGAAGACAAAATGTGTGAGCCAGAGTCTAAAAAACTATGAGCTAGCTCACACTAACTCAGCTTAGATGGAACACTGGTTCACACTATACTGAATAATGCATTTTATATCTGGATTTTTGCTATTCTTACACAGTAAAAATCTGGATGTACAATGCATTATTTAGTGTAGTTTGAATGCATCATATGAGAGCCACTGTGATGGCCCATTGTGGTCCTTGACCCCAAGTATTATTACTGTTTCTTCTTAATTGCCATCTTCTTCATATTTGCCTCCAAATGTGCCTGAAGAGGTCTACAATGATTAGCAACACCGAAAATAAAAACAAAACAAGAGGCTCTGTAAAACTAGTTCAGCTTTTGCTAGCCAGTGAAATTGCTGAGGCACAAAAGAAAAAGGCGTTATCTGTGCCTAAAACTTAGCAGGTTGAACAGGAGATACAGTTATGGGGGGGGGGCATGCCCCTACAGAAGAAATTGTGCTTCTGGTTTAGTTACGAAGGCAAGGTCAGGTAGGGCCAGAAGCTGTGATGCCAACATTACCCAATGGGTGGTTTCCTGTGGGAAGCATAATGTCTGAAGGATCTGCTCCATTGCTTGTTCCTTTATTTTTATGCTCTGGGTTAGAAACGTTCCAAGGCCCTCAGTCCTACTTGTGCAGCATCTCAGTTAGGGTTGCCCAGCTGAGCTTGAGAAATCCCAGGAGGTGATGCCTGGCAAGGCTTGAGAAGAGCTCAGCTAGGATGCGATGATGCCATAGAATCCATTCTCTGAGGATGCCACTTTGTCCATGGAAACTGCAGTTTTGGGAGATCTCCTGGTGATTGGCAGCCCTAATCTCAGTAGATCTTATTTTGTAATTTGCTGAAGCATCTACCTGCTATGCATGCAATAATGTGACTTGCTTAAATCCTAAGCAATGGAGCAACTGGCTAGTTGGGTGTCAGTATCTTTCTGGCTAGTTGGCTAATCAGTATCTTTCTCGGACTGCCTTCTCCCAGGAAAATCTGGCTAGTTGGGTAGTCAGTATTTTTCTGGGGCTGCCTTCTTCCAGGAAAATCTGATCATTACCATGTTAAAAGATTGCATCAGACCTTGAGCCTAGTTCCCACTTCTTCCTCTAGAAAGTCAGCTTTCTGTGTGTGATTCTTCATCAACAAAAACTTTGGTTTCTTCTGGTGCAAGACGAGAGTTCTTCTTTCTTGGAGTCAGGCTGTCTCTCTGCTCCTTGTAACTTGGGTCTTTTTGGAGTCCAACAGGCTGGGTCAGGACTTCTGCGCTTTGGCATCGGAACCCACAACTGGTAAGCACAAAACAGAGATAGTTAGAGCATTTGGAGGCTGCTTAAGAAACTCCTAAAACTTTATAAATGTTTTTGTTCCTTGTGGCAAACTGTCTACAGCTGCTGCATTGCTGGAGCAAAAGCCCTGGTCTTGAAACAGCAAAAGTACAATTTTTAAAAAACATCTTGGCATGAATATAGTGAAATCTTTGCTAGACATTTGGGTTTAAGTTCTCTTTTTTCCCTGCCCCCTGTTTTTCTATCAAGTAACATATGTCAGATAATTTTTTTTAATAGTAATTAATTTCACAGATGCCAGGCTACACTTGTTTAGGATTAGGATCATGTTTATGTAGTGCCTAGCAATTTTAGGGATTTTTTTATGAATAATAATCATTTCAGTAATAAGAGCCCAAGTTAAAGCAGGTATGTTCACAGTAATCTTTTCCCATCCGCACTCTTACTTATAATCAAGGTTGACCTGTGCTAATAATTGGTTGTGTTACACACAAGTGGGTTTGTTTGTGACGTGTGTGAACTGGGCTTTTTGTGGTGTTTGCCTGCTCCCCCACCCTCCTCATACATGCACTGTGACCAAAGTCTTGCTGGTTTTGAAACCCTTCAGTCAAACTCCAGTTTTCTGTGGCATCCAAAGGTGGCCAGCTGTCTGAACAAAAATGGGACTCTGCTTCTTCACAAATCTGAGTTCTGAACAAGGATTAAACCATGGGTTAAGAATTTTGATTTGCAGGAAAGAAACAAATTCCAGTTTGTCCAGATGCATTCAACTCCATCCCTCTGAAAACTGAAGTCTGATTTGATCCTGGTTTCAGAAGCCTTTGGTTGTGTTCAGCACATCTGGGGAGGAGAGACAATGTGTGCAGAGTGTGACCATAAGTTAAGTCTGTGCCCATCATGACATCTGAAAGCGGCTGTGGTGCAGACATTGCCACCTAGCTCCTTTCTTCCCTGGGCCAAAGTGGCTCTGCTAGTAGAACAGATTTACAGGATCCAGTCGTACGTTCTCTCCCACCCATTAGCAGTCTCTTACTCGCTTCATACCTCATTCTTTCTCAGTGCATCTCCCCTTCCTTCCTTGAATAATAAACCCTGCATTTTATGTCATCCTGGGAATGATTTTCCTTCTTCAGTTCATTTCTTGTTACCTTCATACTTCCAGCCCACCCACCCACCCCCTCCACCTCAGGTAAGCATTCCGATTGTGCCCATGAGCCAGAGTGATGTAGTGGTTAAGAGCAGCAGACTCTAACCTGGAGAACTGGGCTTGATTCCCCACTTCTCCTCCTGAAGCCTGCTGGGTGACCTTGGGCCAGTCACAGTTCTCTCAGCTCCACCTCCCTCGCAAGGTGCCTGTTGTGGGGAGAGGGAGGGAGGGCAATTGTAAGCCACTCTGAGATTCCTTAGGGTGGAGAAAAGCAGGGTATAAAAACCAACCGTTCTCCTTCATCTGCCTGCTAGCCCTGGTATATCAGAGCACCCAAACAATGCATGGCTTTTTGAACAGGTGCATCGTGCAGATAACACAGTGTGGGTTTTGTACTGTTTTAGTTTGAAACTGTCAAGTGTGAAATAGCATTAACTGGCTTCCCCTTGAAGATATGCCAGAGACACTTCTGTGAATGGTGTGGGACTGCCTTCTTGCTCCACAGTCGGTGGCCACATACGATTCATATCAGGGCATGCTGAATTACTACAAGTTAAAAAAAAAGAAAGGAAGAAGCAGCAGCAGCTATGAGGCAGAGCCCAGACCTGGATGGCTCAGGCAAAGCCAGTCTTGTCAGATCTCAGAAGTTAAGCAGGGTTGACCCTGGTTGGTACCTGGATGGCAAACCATCAGGGAAGTCCAGGTGCACTATACAGAGGCAGGCAATGGCAAACCAACTCTAAAGTCTCTTGTCTTGAAAATCTGGCAAGGTTGGCTTAAGTCAGCTGCAGCCTGACAGCATTTTTTACATGGGGCAGAAACAAGCACAGCTTAAGGGTGGAAGTAGATTCAGGTGGGTAGCTGCATTGATCTGAAGCAGCAGAACAAGGTTTTGAGTCCAGAGGCATCTTTAAGACCTGCAAAGTTTTATTCTGGATATAAGCTTTTGTGTCTATGCACACTTATTCAGATACTTTTATTCTGGGTATAAATTTTCACATGCGTGTATCTGAAGTATGTTCTCTGAAAGGTGCCCCTGGACTTAAACTTTGTTTTTAACGCACTCTTATCGCTGGATGAGAGCTGTTGTGCTCTTAAGCTGGCATACCGTCTGTGTGCCTATTGCTGGAAAACAAGGGTGTTGCCTCTTATTTCTGCCTTGACTGCTTTTCAGTTTGATGGCTGTATGTGAGGCTGCCCTTAAGACCAGCTAAGGTGCAGCATGCGGCCACCTTATGCTGATAAGTGTCCGTGAACATATTGCGTTCATCCCAGGGTGTCGCAGGGCATCTCTGATCCTTTAGCTTGTCATCAGCAAGGAGGAAAGCCTTTTTTTGTGGCAGCTCCTAGGCCCATGGGAACCCTCCCCTGCACACATTGAAAATAAGGGGGGAAAGGTGCCAGCCTGATCTCAAAAGGGTGGTATGTTTCCTGTTTGGTTTTCCTTGCTGGTTTTGGATTGGTGACGCAGGGCCATTATTTTACCTTTTGGCTTGTTGGGGATGGGGGGGAGGGTATTATTCTTATTTGTTTGCATTACTGTATTCCTGTAAACCACTGAGGACCAGTTTGGATGAGAAGTGGTATACAGCATTGTAAGTAAATAGATATTGGGCTAGATCCAGCATTCCCTTGACACAACGATCACAGATTTTTGCTATATTCCTCTTCCGTTTCCCTGCAGTCCCGTCTGATTCTGGGGAGGGTGGTTTCTGAGACAACAGGACAAACCACCACGCAGGTGGGAGGGTGCACCAAGGAAGGGGGTAGAGGTGAAACTGACTCCTCCCCCCTTTCCCACAAGCACACTCTGTTGACAGGAGGAGGGCAAATTTACCGCTTTCCCTCTCCACCATGCAGCCTCTTGGCCTGCATGGCTGTTAACATACACTGATCCCACAAGGCCGGGAGGGAACTGCTTGGAGGAGGGGAAACATGTCAGAAAATTACAACTGCCAGCACCTTCTGCATGGTCATATCCTGCCCAGTGGTTCCTTTTAGAAGTGAGCACCGGGGAAAGCCCCAAAGCAGCACTAACAAAAGCTGAAAGGTACTTAAGACAGGCTTCAGCAGTGCAGGTTCAGCAAAAATTTTGGAACGAGCAGGCAAGACTGGGGTGTCGTTCCTGCTTCCAGCTCTTGAGAGCTGTTGTTCTTGCCACCAGCTTTTCTTTAAGCTTTGAGGCTGGCAGCAGCTTGCTACCAACAGCTGGGCTGGCTTTCACACGGCAGCCAAATTAACTTGTACTCGCTGAAGTAAACTTCGCCACTTGGTAGTGCATTTTAATCGGTTAACGGAGATGGAAATCTCGCATGAAACAACCCTCAGGAGTAGTTGCAAGCCATTAACTGTCAACAGTTTCTTTTGATTGAGTAATCCAATTAATTTGCTGGCAGGGTACCCAGCAAAGTGCTCTTGCAGCTTATAGAAATTATCTGACATCTGTCCTTTTAAACTGGTTACATGCACTGCTCTTGGTTGTACCAGGCCTCAGGAAGTCCTAAATTTTTTTGTTGCTCTGACTTGCACACCAGCCAGAAGCCAGAGAGGGCAAGAACCTTCCTTTGGCGTTGTATGGTTTGTTTTGATACTGGCTGAGGTGTGCCTGCTTGTGGGTAGGAGTGAAGGAATTGCTCAGGGTAGACATTTCATTGCTTGCTTCCTGAGGATAAGCCTGCTGCTGCTGTGATTCTTAAACTGGGAGCAAGAAAGCAAGACTCCTCTACTTTGTCGAATGCCACCAAAGAACCTCTATGCCATTCTTTTGCTTTTGTTTATAAATATCCCCCCCCCCCAATTACTCAAAGAGGCCTTCTGATAAAACAAATAAATATTTAAAAATAATATACAGCAGGGGTGTCGAACTAATTTATTATGAGGGCCGGATCTGACATAAATGAGACCTTGTTGGGCCGGGCCATGTGTGTGCCTATTTAAGATTAGGTAGCAGAGATATAAACTTTATAAAGGACACAAATACAATTAAATATATATATATTTTAAAAACTTAGAACATGCTGAAAATGTTAGCACTCATTGATCTTAAAGGTGCTTTCTTTGTATTTCTCCGGAACCAGGAATCTGGGCAAAGGAGGCTGTGGCTCTTCCCTTCCTTCCCGAGGGGACGGGGGAGGGGGGAGCCTCAGTCAATAGAAGGAAGAGAGGATTGGCTCAGTAGCTCTGCTGTGCAATTGAGCATTACTTGCAAAGCAAGCTGTTATACAGAAGGAAGCAAGATATAGGGAGAAGGAAGCGGATGACAGCCAGTGGTTCAGGGGCCTGATAGGAGCCCTCTGGGGGCCTGATTCGGCCCCTGGGCCACATGTTTGACACCCCTGATATACAGGGCCTTAGTAAGCTGTTGAAGTAGATAAGCTATGTCCTGGGCTGGGGGTAACTTTTCAGCATGACTCAAGCAGAGCAACAAGCTAAGAGACCAGAACTAAGACCTTTGGCCAACTTCTAATACCTACAGGCAGGTGGGGCACAGATGCTCTGCCACCTATTGTATTCTGATGGTTTGATTTCCTCTCTTTAGTTTGCTGCCAGGGTACCCAGTATCTTCTGCTAAGATGCTCTCTTTATGCTTGCAACTTCTGTACCTTGTGCACATAGTTAATCGGTTGGGATATAGAACACTTTTCAGCTTAAGAAAGAGACCACAATTTGCCAGTAAGCAAATTGCCTGGAGATCAACTAGGTGGGTGGCTTTACAGACATCCTTGGGGTCCTTGGAATTTTAACTTTAAGAGGCAAGAAGCCTCCAGCCCTCAAGATTTTTCTAGCCCCTTTGCTCGCATTATAGTAACTTGTGAGGAAGGTTCTGAAAATGGCATGCAAGTTTTTGTTTTAAAGGGAATTCAGCTATGCTTTTCCAAACTAACAGTATGTTGCACAGTGTAGGTACTATGGTTTACTAATTTGTGTGAGATCCAGATATTTGGAAAGGAACTGTAGCTCAGCAGTATAGCCCATGCTTTACATTACAGTGAGTCGCAGGTTCAGTCCCCAGAATCTCAAGTTAAAGGATCACTGGCTGCAAGTAACCAGGTAAAGAGACCCTGAATGTGACTCTGGAAATCAGCTGGTAGTTTGTGGAGATGGAACTGGGTTTAGTAAACCAGTGGACTAGACAGAGGGTTTGACTCTGAACTACTTGGAGCAGAAATAAAAATGTGATAAATCAATGGCATCTCTTTGCAGGCACTGTTGAGATGAAAAAGGCAGTTCAAAGAGGGTGGTTTTTTTTTCTTCAAGTGAATTAGAAATGTTAATCCAAACAATGAACAACTGATCTAGCAAGACGTATACACTTGCACAGAAGTGCCTTTGTGGTTCGTTTTAACAATACCTTATTAAAGTTGTTTGCTGTTTTGAGGAATTTGCCTTATGGGTTGTCAATCGGTCCTGTTTGCCTACAGAACAATACCGCTGGAAATTGAAAGGAAAGAAGACACTGCCTTGCATAAAAAAAGGGCTGCATGGCTGCCTTTCTGCTGCTGTAGATTATTCCACCAAAGTTATCATCAAAGACTGTGTGCCAATTTAATTAGTCATCTGCGAGAAGCGTCAAAAAGGAAAACTGTATCCACATAGCTAGCAGCTGGTTGAAGTAAATTTTGGGTCCTGCTGACATTCTTATTTAGCAGTCATAAAAGCAGAATGGAATAGAGGCTTCTAAAAATTCTTGTTCGCAGAAGTGGCATCTCCAACCGCAAGCTGAAAACTCTTTGCTAACTTTTTATGGGTTTGGAACTGAATCACTCAGACATGAAGGATCTGGTAGCAGACTGCCCTAATATGGTGAGGCGGTGGTGCATTGGACCATCTTGATCAGGTGACTTTTTCAGTTGTGAGGGGCTGGTAACAGGGTAGAAAGCAAGTGGGACTTCATTGCAGAGATCCCAAAAGAGCTGTGCTGGCTGGTGATCAGTTTCCAGGTACAATTCGACATGCTTGCTCAATAGTCTGTACCTGTGTTACATGAACGATGCCTCCTGTATTACATTTCACATTGTACTGTGAGGCAACTCTATTTCAAATACTCCAGCGTGGTACTCAAACTGTGGTACATCTTCTGTATCTTATTAGGGGAGGGATGGTAGCTCAGTGGTAGAGCATCTGCTTGGTAAGCAGAAGGTCCCAAGTTCCATTCCTGGCATCTCCAACTAAAAAGGTCCTGGCAAATAGGCATGAAAAACCTCAGCTTGAGACCCTGAAGAGCCGCTGCTAGTCTGAGTAGACAATACTGACTTTGATGGACCGAGAGTCTGATTCATATGTTCTGCAAGTGTGATGTGCTGTCTTCTGCTGACCCCACCTGCCACAGATTATCCACCTATGACTTTTTGGTATGCTAGTAGTAACCCTGGGCACTTAGTGGTTCTCTAATCCCCCAGTTCCCCTGCGCACCAACAAGTGTCTTTGGGCTGCTTTGTGCCAATCCTTCCTGTCTGGGATTATCCATTGTGCTTCTGTAATTTTTAATGTCCTTAAAAGTAACTATAAATGATAAATGTAACTGAACACCTGTGAACATATAAAGGGCCTTCTTGGACAAATTGAGTTTTGTTTTGTTTTTTTATCGTGGTGGGATCAGGGTTCTTTGATAGAGCAGTGGGAAGGACATGAGATGAATGGTTGAGAAAACGGCTGTTCTAAGACATAGTTAGTGGCTGAGATATAAGACTTTTTTTCGCTTAACAACATCCTGGATACATAATTCTTTGCCCCCAAAAGCTCCATTTATTTGTGAAGATGGCAATGTTTCAGAGGACTTCTGGCCTTTCAGAATAGCTGCTGTTTAAACTGAACATTAAGAACATAAGAGAAGCCATGTTGGATCAGGTCAATGGCCCATCCAGTCCAACACTCTGTGTCACACAGTGGCCAAACCTCCCCCCCCCCAAGTGCCATCAGAAGGTTCACAAGTGGGTCTAGAAGCCCTTCCACTTTGCCCCCCCCCCCCAGCACCAAGAATACAGAGAATCACTGCCTCAGTTCCAATAATATACTGTGGCTAACATTTTAACATATCCTGAGCTGTTCCTGATCCATCTGTTGTTAGTTGCTTAAATGTTTCTATCTTACTGTTTTGTTATCTGTGGTAATGGTGTTGATTTTTATTAACTGCCTTGGGAGCAGTTGCTGAAAACAGTCCATAAATTTAAAGTGGGGGGGAAGGCAAAGATGAGATTCTATTAAGTGTTTGCATATGCTTCAGATGCTGCTTCACCCAATTCAGTGGTGTGAAGGAGGATATTTCTCCAGGCAAACAACAGATATCCCCGTATGAAATGCAAATCCTTACCTGTTCTTGCTTCCATCTGGAAAGAACAGCGTGCTTCATTGCATTTTGTTTCCCATGGAAACATGTTAATTTGCAAAGGCACCAGCTTGATTTCACACTAATTAGTGCCTAGGCCCAGTAAATAAATAAATAAATTTTCTTTTGATATATATATTCTTTTTGATAGAGAAGATCCTGGTCCTTGACAGTAGAGGGCAATAGCTATCAAATGGCTGTTTACATACGTAAGCAGTACCAAAAGATTTTAAGTTTAGTCTTGCTTTTCATCGTTGAATTGCAAAATAATTGCTGCCCTAGATTTGAAGTAAAACTGCATGCTCAGTCCTTTGCTGCAAAGCTCCTGTTCATGGTTTTATCATTTTGTGCTTTCATTTATGCTAGAAGATAGCTCATTATGCCTTTTACATGCCTTGTATCTTCAGCATTTTCTAGGTAAAACAATCTGCTGAATGATTAAGCAAAATAGAAATACATGAACTGGCATCTGCGTGGAAATATTTTTCCCTTGTGAAGAAGAATGGGTAGGAGAGGCACTTGACCACACGTTTGACTGTGCTGTGTACAAAGAGGTCAGTGGGTCTTTTACATAGGTTGATAAGGTAAACAAGTGGTAGGTCCATGAGACTCATGCGGGGAGAATTCCGCCTCTCCCCTCCTATCACATCTCCAGAAGATGCAAACAAGGGGTCTGCAGCTTAGTATGGATTCTAATATGACTTTTAAAAATCAATTATTTGAGATACAGCAGAAGAAGAAGATAGAAGAAGATATTGGATTTATATCCCGCCCTCCACTCCGAAGAGTCTCAGAGTGGCTCACAATCTCCTTTACCTTCCTCCCCCACAACAGATACCCTGTGAGGTGGGTGGGGCTGGAGAGGGCTCTCACAGCAGCTGCCCTTTTAAGGACAACCTCTGCCAGAGCTATGGCTGACCCAAGGCCATGCTAGCAGGTGCAAGTGGAGGAGTGGGGAATCAAACCCGGTTCTCCCAGATAAGAGTCCGCACACTTAACCACTACACCAAACTGGCTCTCCAAAGGCATAGGTAGGGTGCTAGAATAAGCAGTATGTAAAGGGGATGTCAGGTAAATTTTTTTGAGAGTGAAGGGTTCTTTAGAGACGCTTTACACAAAATAAAATGATATAGGGGAATAGTTGCCAGTAATCTAAGTGCGTACCATGCAGAAATTTGTGCTGGTACATTAAAAGAATCTCAGAGGGTGCTTCTATGCATATTTAATACTAACTGTGAGAATTTGTATGTACCTCTTCCTAATAAAGAACTCACAACATCCAGTGTTTGGGCTGCAGAAACTGTATGGATTATTAATCAACATTTCAATTATCAGCAATGTAAAGTGTCATTTTTCAGTCACGCAAATGGAGTTTCCTCTATTGACTCTTTGTTGATCTCTTGCTCTGAATTTGGATGTAGCTTGGCTCTTATAAAAGGTTTCAGGCCCCTGTTCAAAACTGCGGTGACTGACCCTCTACAGTCTCCTGTGTTGAACACCTGGTAGTAGTTCACGTTGCTTAAAGACAAGCAGAGAGCCATAGCACTGGTGATATACTAGCAATATAGGAACAGTTCAAGATGATGGGGCAGGGAAGGCATGTTGCCTAAACCCAGACTGAAAAGTTGGGTGAAAGAAAAAAGGTGAATGGGAAAAGGGGCCTTGCTGTTAACAGGTGGGGTTGGTTGGAGGAAGTGTAGAGTACTGAGTTTTGCATATTGATCCAAAGTTAACATCAACACTTCAGGCTAGCTAGATGAACAGTTGATTATTGAAAGCCTGTAGACAACTAAATAAGGTCAGTAGTTCATTGCATATGGAAGGGGAAAGTGCTTCAGAAGACAAAATTCTTTTCCTCTGTCTTAGTTCTCAGCAGCTTGTCAAATATTTGCTGCAGAGAAATGGGTTTTTTGGGTATGAAGCGACAGATGATGCGGGGTGGGTGGAGTGTAGCATACACAAAGCACATTCTCAGGTTGCTTTATCTGCAATTGCTGAAGTCCGTGGCAAATATCGGCACTTTGAACTTGTTGGCCCAAATGACGATAGATGGCCTTCATCAGCTCCTCAAGCTATGGCTCAACAGCAGCAAGCAGCTCGGAGCAGGCTATTAATTTGGAAGTCTATGAACGCTGCACTTATAATTCTGCTTTTAACAGTAAAAAGAGTGTGAAACGTTGTGGAAAATGGCTTCCTTCTGTTGGAATGAAAATGTGGGAGGGTTGGCGAGTTGCCATGAAACAGATCTTGAATTAGAAGGCAGATCTGTAACTCGGCAATTGGAAGAGTTCGCTTTATCTCTAACAATGTTCTTGGGCCCATAAAAATAATTTAATTTGTTTTCAATAAAAACCCTTTGGTCATCACTCACTGGGGCAAGGTTAAGTTAATTATTCAGAGCTGTTATGGAGTTCAGGTATCGATTTCCCCACACACACCCCTTCCCAAACCACCATCCCTGCATTTTGAAAGCTCTCAATACATGCAAACTGGCTGGAGCGGTGAAGCGTACGGGAGCTGCTCAGTTAGCAACCTTCTAATCATTGTTTCTGCTGGAAGAAAAAGTAAGGCCAAGATGCAGTTTTATTACCAGGCATGTTCCCAGTGGGGCAATGCAGGAAATATTTGAGAAAGCTTGCAAGGTTCTGATCTGTAAAGCGCATTCGTCATGCTGTCCAGACGTGGCTGAAATCTTTAAATATGCCGCAGATGTTGGAATTGGCTTTGAGGAAATGCATGCAATGTTCCTGGCTGTACTGAAAATGCACTCTGTTATTGGTAGTCTCTCTTCACCTCACCTATAAGACCTGTGTCCATTTTTCTCTCCTAAAGCTTTACAGAAAAGATGTCCTACATGGAGGTTCATCAGTGGCCAAGGGAACCTCCATGTTTAGAGGCAGTAGGACTCTGAATGTGAGTGCTAGGAAGAGGGTTGCTGGGATGGGAAATTCCTGTTGCACAAGGTTGGCAAGGTTTGGGGAGAGCAAGGACCTTGGTGGGGTATAATGGCACAGACGCCATCCACCAAGCAGCCATTTTCTCCGGGTGAACTGATCTCTGCTGTCTGGAGATTAGCTGTAATTCCCAGAGATCCTCCTGGCCCCATCGCACTGACATGATCCACAAAGAATAACCATGCTTTGGCATGATGTCTGAATCAACAATTAAAGAGCCAAACATTAAAAACAAACTGTAAAATAAATCATATACCAACATACATGTATTTATTGTAGAAAGCTAAAACCATTTAAGGGCCCATCATAAGCTTCTATCTTATGCACAATCATAAAACCATAATGTTCGACCTAGACTGGTCTTCTTCAGAGGTCAGATGGTTAGACGGTCAGACAGGCTCAGATGGTTAGAGAGGCAATGGCGGCGTGCTCGAGACGAAGCGACCAGAACATCTTATAGAGAGTTTATGAGGTCCTATGAGATGGCAGTCAAAGCCACAAAAAAGACTTACTTTGCGGCCAAGATTGCGTCTGCAAACTTGCGCCCAGCACAATTATTTAGGACAATTCGGAATCTTACAACACTGCCGCAAGGCAGGCCACGTGCTAGGGAATTGGAGATGGGCTGTAAGGCTTTTGCAAAAAATTTTGCAGATAAGATCTCGTCACTCCACCACGACCTTCCTGCCACATTGGAAACAGTATGTGTACTTGAGGCCCCATGCCTGTCTTCTGGATCAGTTCTGGATTGCTTTGACATGCTCAGCCTGGAGGAAGTTGACAGAGTCCTCTCCACTGTGTGTCCAACAACTTGTGATCTGGACCCATGCCCCTCCTGGCTAATTAAAGCTTGCCAGAGGGAGCTTAGATGTCCTATGCGGGACATCGTAAATAGATCCCTCTCGGAAGGGCTTTTTCCAATGCCTCTTAAAGAGGCTGTGGTTCGTCCTATCTTGAAAAAAGCTACATTAGATCCGGCCAAATTGACACATTATTGACCGGTCTCGAATTTACCCTTCTTGGGTAAAATTATTGAGAGGGCAGTAGCATTACAGTTACAGAGTTATCTAGATGACGCTTCCGTTTTAGATACCCACCAGTCCGGCTTTCGCCCAGGTCATGGGACGGAGACAGTGCTGGTTGCCCTGGTGGATGACCTCCAGTGGCATCTGGATTGAGGCGGCTCGGCGGTGCTGATGTTGTTAGACCTATCAGCTGCATTCGATACGGTCGACCATCAGTTACTGACCCACTGTCTCACTGACACAGGGATTCAGGGGTTGGCCTCACAATGGCTTTCTTCTTTCCTTGATGGTCGGGGACAAAGGGTGGCGATTGGGGGTAAACTGTCCTGGAGGCACCCGCTTAATTGTGGGGTGCCACAGGGGGTGGTGGTCTCCCCGATGTTATTCAACATCTACATGCGCCCCCTTGCCCAGATTGCCCGGAGGTATGGGTTGGGTTGTCACCAATATGCTGATGACACTCAACTCTGTCTACTGATGGATGGCCAGCCTGACAGTGTCCCAGAAAATCTGGACCTGGCATTGCAGGCTAGTAGGTTGAAGTTGAATCCAGCGAAGACAGAGGTCCTTTGCCTGAGTCGTGGTGGTCTGGGCAGGGAAATCCCCCTACCAGCATTTGACGGTGCACCATTGAAAATGGCGCACAAGGTCAAGAGCTTGGGGGTGCTACTGGAGCCTGCCCTGTCAATGGAGGCCCAGATAGCAGCCACTGCTAAATCCGCTTTTTTTAAATCTTAGGCAGGTGAGACAGTTGATCTCCTTCCTGGAGCGCGGCAACCTGGCAACAGTGATCCATGCAAAGGTTACCTCAAGGCTGGACTGCTTTAATTCCCTCTACATGGGGCTGCCTCTGTACCAAACCCGGAAACTACAGCTAGTGCAGAACGCAGCGGCCAGGCTGTTATTGGGGCTCCCTAGATGGGAGCACATACAGCTGGGGCTGCAGGAACTGCACTGGCTGCCAATAGTGTACCGAATTCATTACAAGGCGCTGGTTATTACCTTTAAAGCCCTATATGGCCAAGGACCTGCCTTAGGGACCGTCTCTCCCCATATATTCCCCAGAGGGTACTGCGATCTGGTTCTCAAAATCTATTGGTAATCCCCATGCCGAAGGAGTCCAAACTGAAAGTCACCAGAGAAAGAGCCTTCTCGATTGTATCCCCCCACTGGTGAAACCAATTGACAGAGGAGGTGCGGGCCTTGCGGAGCCTTGCTCAGTTCCTCAGGGCCTGCAAGACTACTCCCTTCCAGCTGGTCTTTACTTAAGATGGAATCTACTGTAGAAGGAATACCGTCACCATGGAAAAACTGTAAGATGCGTAACATCAAGATTTTAGCACCAAACCAATTTAGAAGGTTTTAATGTATGATCTCAGAGCCCCGTGGCACAGAGTGGTAAAGCTGCAGTACTGCAATCGGAGCCCTGTGCTGATGACCTGAGTTCGATCCCAGCGAAAGCTGGTTCAGGTAGCCGGCTGCAGGTTGACTCAGCCGTCCATCCTTCCGAGGTGGGTAAAATGAGTACCCAGCTTGCTGGGGGGAAAGTGTAGAGGACTGGGGAAGGCAATGGCAAACCACCCCGTAAAACATCTGCCGTGAAAACATTGTGAAAGCAACATCACCCCAGAGTCGAAAATGACTGGTGCTTGCACAGGGGGCTACCTTTACCTTTTCAATATAGGATCTATAATATATTATTTATAATGTATGATTTATAATATGCATTGTTTTAATTGTTGAAGTGTTTTTATGTTGTAAGCCGCCCTGAGCTTGCTTCGGCGGGGAGGGCGGGATATAAATTAAATATTATTATTATTATTATAGAAAGGTAAGTACACATATTGGCTCATAATACCGAATACAATAAAACAATAGAACAATGCTGGACCACAAGGAAATTTAATGAAGTGACAAAGGCTTAAAGATATTCTTGAGACCTCTTATGCTACAGCCTTATGTCCTAATCAAGGGCACACATATTGCATCCAGTGTCTTATTGCATGCCACATGGTCCGGAATTGATCAAGATAAGTGTAAGGTCAGAGCCTATGTGCCAATTCTTGGGTTGCAAATTGTGGCTAGTTCTCACTGTAGGTTTTTTTTTTTTTTAAAGCATGATTGACAATGCAGATTTGTTATGTTAGTTCAGCTTTCAGGGTCCCTGTACCATAGAGCTGAGACTGCTTGGACAGGTGGGAAACAAGCAAACCATAGCATGGGTGTGCAGGGACTGGGAGCAATGTCTTAAAATGAGCATTTTGTCTTCACTGCTTACAAATATCTTGCGACTCCCCCACCCTCTGAGATATCTGACTTCCTATTTTGAATTAAAACGTGAGCATCTTCAGCGACGCCAGCTATTTGCCTTCAGAGGCACGCGTCGCCACGAGTCATGAAGGCAAAAAAACCCAAATTTCTCCGAAACCCTGTTGATTTCAGTATGGAGTGTTGTTAATGAGAACGGTGGGAACTTTGAGCTCCAGTTGAGACTGAAAAGCTGCATCTGTGTAAATTTCCAAGTCAAATTGGCTCTTATTGTATGTGTTTCATTTGCAGGCTGCTGCAGCATGACCTTTCACTGACCCACTCTGGAAGAAGCGCAGCTTCCTCATGTGCATCCTTTTCTTTAAGTTTGACCCGCGACCTGTTTCCAAAAATGCATACAGGTAATTTCAATTCAGGCTGTAGTCCCTTATCTAAATGTTTGCTGGCACTCGTATATGGAAGGTTGCTCAGTGCACTGGTTGCTCATTGCAGTGCTGTTTGTAACCTTAAATTGAAACTGCTATTTGCCTCCTCAATAGAAAACCATTGTCATGAATAGAACACAGTCCTCTTTTTCTGATGCCTAATACATGAGAGAGCAGAATCCAGTAAACAGGAGAGTGGAATCTGGCACACTTTGTATCTGTGTCCATAACCTTTTTACCTGTGCTTGTCAGGAGATGGGATTATAGTCCTTTTCAGAGGTTTAATGTACTCGTGGTTGGGTCAAGTTCACCTTTGGTTGCAGCCCTGACTATAATGGCCACTGCATATGTTTAAGTCTAGCGCACTTTGGCATGATAACATGTAATTCATTAAATCCCAGCCGCCCACCCATTTTGCCAATTGTTGATTTGATGCATGAGAACAGAGTGAGTTGCAGTAGTCCAGTCTGGAGGTGATCATTGCATAGATCACTGTGGCTAAGTCATGGGAAGAGAGATAGGACCCCAGTTGCCTGGCAAGCTGAAGATAGTAAAAAGGCAATCTGGTAACATTCACGACTTGGGTCTCCATTGAAAGCGAGGCATCCAAGATCACACCTAAGATTCTCATTGTCGATGCTGTTAGGTAGCTCACAATGTGATGCAGTGGTTACAGTGTATGAGTAACATCTGGGAGATCCGCATTTGAATCCCCACTCTGCTCTGGAAGTTTGCTGGGTAACTTTGGAAAAGAAAACCTTAAAATGGCACCTTAAAGACTAACAATGTTGATTTCAAAGTTTGAGTCCACTGGCATCTTTGAAACCAACGAAGTTTAATTCTGGGCATGTATACTTCATCAGATCCCATGCACACAAAAACTTATACCTGGAATTAAACTTCTTTGGTCTTAAAGGTGGCAGCTGGACTCAAACTTTGTTCTGTTGCTTCAGACCGTGGCTACCCACCTGAATCGATGTTTATTTCAATCTGAGCGTTGTGAATCATAGCTCAATTTTTTCAGACACATGCGAAGGGAAATCATAGTGTGAATCTTCTGGGAAAGATTATGGGGGTAGGGGGATCTTCCCTATTACCCAAAGAAGCGGACTGTACTCATGAAAGCTCATGTTGAACTACATGTTGTTAATTGTTATGGTGCCACTGGACTTTTGTTTTATTCTTCTGCAGGAGGCTAACACACCTACCCTTTTGGGTGATCTAGGGCCAGTCACTCTCTCTCAGCTTAACCTGCCTCGCAGTGTTGTCACTGTGGAGGTAAAATGGAGGAGAGGAGAATGATGTCATAAGTTGCTTTGGGCTCTCATGAGGGGAGGGTACAGGCTTTTCATGGGGGATAACAGGGTATAAAAACTAATAATCTGACATGAAAGTAATTTAAACTTGTTGTCTGCCTTACACAAAGGTTTAGGTCAGGTCAGAATCAATGCTCCCTCTAAGGAGGTCTTGTGAGCAAAAATTCTACTTTGTGAGCTACTCCATACATTAGTGTGGTCTAGGTCCATTTTTCCTGAGCTAAGACAAAAATGTGTGAGCTGGAGGCTAAAAATCTGTGAACTAGCTCACACTAACTCAGCTTAGAGGGAACACTGATCAGAATAAACTTTTTAAAAATTCCCTTAAGAACAAATTCAAGCTAGCTTGTGGGACAGCTGCTGAACCCATTTCTCTGGTGGGGTTCATATGCTGGTTTGCCCAGTCAAATTGGTACTTGAATTATCCAAGATTTGGGATCCCTCAACCTAGCTACTGTTTGTAGAAACCTCGTAGGGGACTGGGGAAGATATGGTAGTTCATATTAATCCTTCTGTTATATTTTTCTCTGGTTTAAGGATAGGAGGACCCTTGCTGGCTCATGGAGCCACTGTTCTTGATGAACCTGCTCTATATTCATATTTGGTTTGAAATCTGCAGGTACCTCCGAACTCATAAAAAGGGATGTGGAGAGAGAAAGCTTTTGCAAATAGAATCTGCAAAAAGCTTCACGTTCTGATGCTAATCGCTATAGAAACAGTCAGTGCAATGCCAGAGAGAAGTCACAGCGAAACATGTGTCTGTTTTTACAAAGTACTATAAATATCCTTTCAAGTTAGAGGTCAATAAGATGGTGCTAGCAGGCAAAGGAAGGAAACTGGCAGTATGAGCCCTAAGTGGATATTCCACTCTGTGGAACCTGCGCAAAGTCTTCTGCTGTTCTGTAGTAAATTCCATCTCTTCTGGGTTTTTCAGATACAAAGGACTTTGAGATCATGCATTTAATTGGCAGTGCAAATTTCTGAAATTAAAATGGTTCCAAAATATCTGTAAGAGATGTATAGGCCTTATTTCTTAGAATGCTCAACGTCAGAATTTAAAGCTTTTGCCCTGTTCTCCCCCCCCCTTTTTCTCATCGTTGTATTAAATAAAAAAACCCACACAAATAGAATTTCAAAACATATTAACATAGCATTCTATACAGACTAAGTAATTCAAAAGAAAGACACAGTTCATAAAATTAATAATCATACTGTTATGATATACATTAAAATATTATAAGGGTTCAAAAATACATCATTCTTTGATACAAGCAATTTTATGATGTAACCTCTTTATCTGTGAGTGGCCTCATGGCGCAGAGTGGTAAAGCAGCAGTGCTGCAGTACTGTGGTCTGAACTCTCTGCTCACGACCTGAGTTCGATTCCGGCGGAAGCTGGATTCAGGTAGGCGGCCCAAGGTTGACTCTGCCTTCCATCCTTCCGAGGTCAGTAAAATGAGTACCCAGCTTGCTGGGGGGAAAGTGTAAAAGTCTGGGGAAGTCAATGGCAAACCACCCCGTAAAAAGTCTGCCGTGAAAATGTTGTGAAAGCAACGTCACCCCAGAGTCGGAAATGACTGGTGCTTGCACAGGGGACCTTTCCTTTTCCTTTATCTGTAAGACACCTTTTGTCCTGTTCTGTTAGTGCTCCCCTCCCTCTGTTTTTTAAGAAGAGCTGGATTTATGCTCCACTCTTCACTTGGTGTCTCATAGTGTCTTACAATCTCCTTTCCTTTCCTTTCCCTTCCCCTCCCCACAGCTGACACCCTGTGAGGTAGGCGGGGCTGAGAGAGCTCTGAGAGAACTGCTCATGAGAGAACTTGTGATTGGCCCAAAGTCACCCAGCTCACTGCATGTGAGAGAGTGGAGAATCAAACACAGTCCGCCACTCTCAACCACTGCACCGTGCTGGCTCTTTGCAGGTCGAGTGCACATCATGTATCCCTTTAAGGCAGCTTCCACATGACAGGCAATCTCTCTGGAGCATTCATTGCTGCTGTGAGTACCGAGGCATATGCAGTGGCAACAGAGCATCCACATGGCAGTTCTATGCACTCTTTCTTCGTTTTAGCCTCCCATGGCCACAACTTTCCTCTGCCACCAGAGGGCTATTTTGAAAATCTGCCACTGTTAGATTGTTAAGACACAATAAGGTTATAACAGTCTGTTGCCATGTTCTAGCTCTTCTGCATTCCTACTCCTTAAAAAAAAAGTATCTACCCCTTTGCTGCCCAGATTTAAGAGGTGCACATTTACTGCAGCAGCTCCCCCTGGCAGCTCTTGTCAGGAATAGAAGGCAGGCTTGCTTTCTTCCCTGCTCCCGCTTATTGTAAGTTGCAGCCTGCTCACTTTGTCCCATACAATTTAATAACATCTGCTGGCAGCCAAGTTTGTCCTTTTCTCTAGAGAAACCCTGTTTTCCTTGTACATGAGAGAGAGAGAATCCAGAATATATTTTATATAAATGGCAGGAGAATTCTGGTTATATGGATATTTGAAAGGAGCAACTGTTTTTGAGAAACGATTCTAGGTGTTCTCTGATTTTGTGTTTTGTATTCTGCAATTCTAACAGTGTTGTTTTTAGTTGTAATAATCTGCCTTGAGTTTCAGGGAGAAAGGTAGACTAAATGAAGTAACAACATCAAAGACAGTTCTAAAACAATCTGCTGCAGAAAGAAGGCAAAAACTTTTCTGTAGTATTGTGTGTGTGTGTGTGTGCTTGAATGCCTGGAAGTCATGATGACTTATTGCAACCCCTACTGGGGCTTGGGCATTTTCAGAGAGGTGACTTGATATGCCTGCCTCTGCGTCCCAGCCAGGGTATTTCTTTGGAGGTCTTTCTTGCCAGGTTGGCACTGCTTAGCGTCCAAGATCTGATGAGATCAGGCTTGCCTGGGCTGTCCAGGTCAGGGCCAAAATCTTATATCTGTTGGGTATTCAAATTAGAGGGGGATGAGGATCTTTCCACTGCTGACAAAACTCCCTGTATTTTCCCGCAATAGCAACTGGGATGAGTGACTTATCTTGAGGACAACCCCTCTCCACCATAGCTGCTTTGAGATTATAATGAGATCCAGTCACATATCTACATCACTGTGTTTTGGCCCTGGGGCCCTCCTCCTAATATAGGCATATTATACCTGGCAGTATATCTTGTGCTTAGGAGTCAGGTGTATGAGATGACTGTAGATGAGAGTATATTACATACGCGTTTTCACATTGTGTATAAATGGCCTTCTTGAAACGAGCATGTAGAAACGCCCCCCCTTCTTTTTTGGGGGGGCAATACAAATTGCTATTTTTTGTAAATACAGGTTTTAGATTTCAAAGCTGTAATCTCGTCATCTTTTTATGGCACTGAATTATATCACAGGAAATTGCTTCGATGGAATGACTTCTCATGTTTCCATCTCTCTGCCCCCACATTAAGAAGTTACATAAATCTTAACACTGTTGAGGTTATGGAGCTATTTTTAGGGTTCTATATAATTTATCTAGAGAGGGTTCTTGCTGCTGCTGCTTTCAGATACGGTCATTTTATGGAATAGAATTAAGGTAGTTTCAATTAACAGCGTGTGTTAAGGGGTGGGGTGGAGAAATGGAACGCCAGCTTTAAAGAGGTTTTCTCTCTAAATTGTATTGCAGCTGGCAGGCACTCAGCACTTAAATGCTGGATCTAACTGTTCTGAATTTCTGAGTCTTCCAAAGGGAGGGGTACAAGGTACCTACATTCCAGTTTGTAACATGAAATGTGGATCTCATATCCTAACTGTGCTGTTGAGCTTTTGGGTAACAATTTAAGGCACTAATCTACTTCCCACCAGTCTTGCCTGAACTGTGGGAATCTGTGTTGATACGGGATTGCCATACTGCTATGAACAGATTCCCTCCCCCCCCTCCCCTTCCCCGTTTTGCAACCTATTGGATTATCTGTTACTAAGACACATAGAGATAGGGGCAAACACCGTCCCCTGCTATTTGTGCTGATGCAAACAGCACAGGAGGGAAACCAGAAGCTCTCTTCCCCCCCCCCAGCTCCCGCACAGTGCTCTGGAGCCAAACAGAGCACTTTTAATATACCCTGTTCTTCTGTGTGACAATGGGTTGGGATGGACATCCATGTACCAACCCATGTCAGATGTGTTTGGGCCTCACTATCTCTGTGAGGTTTTCCTTGTTCTTCAGGTACATTGTGTGAGTGGATTTTTTTTTTTTGAAAGGTCAGTCTCTTACACAAAACACAGGTAAGCTGCATTTCTATGGCCTATATGGGACTGGCCAGTAATTATTGCCTAAATCAGCAGATATCTTGGGGAAGAGGGGAGGAGAAACACAGCCAAATTTATCGATAGGCTAAACTGCAATTTCAGGCCTCACATTATTAAAGGTAAAGGTAAAGATAGTCCCCTCTGCAAGCACCAGTTGTTTCTGACTCTGTGGTGACATCGCATCACAACGTTTTCATGGCAGACTTTTTATGGGGTGGTTTGGCATTGCCTTCCCCAGACATCTACACTTTCCCCCCAGCAAGCTGGGTACTCATTTTACTGACCTCGGAAGGACGGAAGGCTGAGTTAACCTTGAGCCGGCTACTTGAGCCTAGCTTCCTCCAGGATTGAACTCAGATCATGAGCAGAGCGCTCGAAGTGCAGTACTGCATCTTTACCACTCTGCACCATGGCGCTCTCCTCACATTAATATGAGTCTCTAAATAAGAAGGGGAAAAAAAAGAGAGAGATCATACACACATACGAGCCTGAGCCCTCAGTTCTACCCAGATTCAAGCTGACTAGAAGTCTGGGGTCAGCATCCTCGCCTTTACCGCAGGAGACTGGGGATTCCCAGGAAAATCAGGTCCCACCAGCAGGAGGGGCCAGTCCAATTGTCGCAAACCACATCAAGGCCCATGCCATTGGAACTCTCTCTCTGGGGCAGTGATGCTCTGTATTCTTGGTGCTTGGAGGGGCACAGTGAGAGGGCTTCCATTGTCCTGGCCCCACTGGTGAATCTCCTGATGGCACTTGTCCTTTTTGGCCACTGTGTGACACAGAGTGTTGGACTGGATGGGCCACTGGCCTGATCCAATATGGCTTCTCTTACGTTCTTATGCCAGAGACCACTGGCCAGGAAGCACTCAGCCAGCCAGCAGGGACAGATGGGCCCACAAGATCGATGAGTCTGGCGCAGACACCATGCTAGGCAAAGTTCTTATCGACAGCTCAGTCCAGGGGAGTAACACCCAGTGGCAGACCGACTCAGACCAAACCTCAGCAGCTGCCACTTAAAGGACCAGACGTCATAGGGATAGAGAAGCCCCCATCAAGACCAAGTCCAAAAACTTTTACTGGCATAAAAAGCCCCCACCAGCGCCGACACAGCCCAGTCCTAGTGGACGGGCAGGGGAAGCAGCTGGCTTTAGACTTCTTAGGCCTACCTGGCCCAGATCAGGGGGAGGGGAGGAAGGTCAGGGGGAGGGGAGGTAGGCCAGGCAGCCCAGGCAGCGGAGCCATTGGCCAGGTTTCCTGCCACGCCCCAGGCCTAGATATGGGCAGAAGAGGAAATGGTAGAGCCAGAGATTGTCCTCCCCAGGGGAATCATTTAAATGGCTCTTCCTGGAGCAGCCATGGACGAAGGATCAGATCTGTTCTCAGTGGGTAATAGGTAGCTGGCCAGGAAGAGTGAGGGAACCGGGTGAAGTGAACCCCCCACCTTTCCCAGTTCTGAGACTTTCCTTAGGGTAGATGCCCAACAAAAATGAACCCTGGATGGCGCAACAGCCCCAGATTCTGACCTGGCTCTGGCTGACCCCGACATTATGCCATAACTTTACAGTTTCATTGTTTCCTCTGTGAGAATAAGGCAGCATTGATCATATATGACTTTCGTGAACTGGCATAACGTAAGGCATTGCTGGTGGTTCCCAGCCCAAAGGACATCCACTTAGCCTCGACCACAGCTGGAGTCCGGCAGAACAGTCTTCCAAGTGAGATCAGGGCCCCACGGGACTTAACTACAGCCACGGGTGCCCAATTTCATCGGCCCTCCCCTGCTCCACTTAGCGTTAGTTACTATGCATCGCTATTGCAGGCTGCCCGTCTGCCATCAGAGCATTCATACGGCTAGTTCTTTGAATTCTTACAAATTTGGTAGATCGCCATCTGGATTGTAGGCTCTGTATTTGTAATTACGTTTCAACATTTTAAACTGTTGGAACGATCGTTGTTCAGCATTGTTGTGACCCGCCCTAAGCCTTGCTATGCAGGGGGAGGGCGGGGTAGACATTATAAAAAATAAATTGTCATATCGTGATCCAGCCCCAAGGGCTGTAACAGAAGGCCACCACTCCCTGTTGGAACACCTGTTCTGCTCACAGAAAATTCCAGTTCAGGCCTCAGCATTTCCAGGGTGAGGACTGCAGATGTGGGAACAGTGCCTCTCTGGAGAGCTGCTGCCAGTCAGAGTAGAAAACACTGATCTAGAGGGACCGCTGATCTGTGTGTAAGGCAGCTGGGTGTGTTTATGTAGAAAAAGATATGCCTCGTATGTAGCACCAACGGAAACAAATGGCACATGAAAGTATGTGGCGACTTGCGTGAACTTAAACCCCCGTCAGTAGAATTGTACCGTGCAGCCACAGATGTACGCTGTCCAAACCGTTCAGAAGCGTGCGTTGCAGATTTTTCTGTTTACGTAAGCCAAATGGCACAAGCGTGTAGAAACAAAAAGCAGCTATCTAGGAGATAACCTCAAATACATCACAAACAGAAAGGTTAAGTGGGTTTGGTTCAGAATTCAAGGGTCAGGCAGCGTTAGAGGCGTTATTTCCGTGCTCTTGATAGATTTATTAAATATCCCACAAAACATGAAGGCTGGTTCCTCCAACGAAGGCGACATCACAACATTAACCCGCCTTTCTGCTCTCATTTGTTTGTCTCTGCATTCCCGCTTCCCTGGATTAACTAGATTTGACACACAGAAGTTGTTTCGGAATAATGCATTCTCCCATTGATGTGTTTGGACAGAGCATGAAGAAAAATAATCTAACAAACATGATGAATTGTCTCATGGGGGAAGGGGGGGTGATGAGACAGATCGGAGAGCTCTGAACCTTCTGTGCTTGCTAGGAAGTTTCCTTTTTTAAAAAATAAATGCCACAATCTGAGCTCTGGTTGGCGTGGCTGGCTGATAAGCAACTGGCATCTTTTGCTGCTTGTGCCTTAGATCAGAGCACAAATGGACATTAGCCCCAGTGCCACTGGGGTTCTGCTGTGCTTGAGGGCCTCCATGTTGTAGGACTCGTGCTATGGGTGTTTTTTTTTTAAGTACTACATGCTATCTACACCAACAGCTGGGCACCCTTTGACCAGTAGCTTTCATACAGAGTTCCAGGAAAGGGATTGGTGGTTGTTCCTCAGGCAGTTGACAGGATTTCAAGTCCCTTGGGTTTGTAGAAAGTGTGCAGCATGAAAGCCATTCAGTCTTCCCTGCACAAATACGGTGCAAAAACCAGCCAATCCAGGGAAGTGTGGAGGTGGCATTCACATTGGTTAGGTTGCTTTGGCTGCAGTTGCAGGCGTGTTACAGACTTCCCTGTCAAATGCCAGATCTGGAATTCATCTTGAAGGTAGATGAAGATGGGTCATTGGGAGCTGGTTGATAACTTACCAGAGACCCTTCATAGAATCATAGAAGGGACCTCCTTCGGTAGATGACCACTCTCTTCCTCTTTTCTTTGGGCCAGGGGCTTGATCCCTTATATCAGGGAATATCTCGTCTCTCCTTCTCTGTATTCTTCTTTAGTCTTGCCTGGAGTACTGTGCTTGAATTGTAAGGGAAAGTGGTACAAAAGTTCCTTACTCTAGCTGCAGGCCTTCTTGGGAAAAGCACCGGCCACAATTCACCGGTATTGCCATGTTTGCAGCCTGGGGCCAGGAGGGAGCCCAGGAAGATGTGTGCTGCTGGCCAGCCAGCCATGTGGCATTTCCAGCTGGCGCGAGGCTGCTTGCTCCAGCGGGCACCCTGGGCTGGAGCCATGGATCTTGAGTCAGCCCAGAATGGACAGAGGCAGCAAAGGGTGGACTTGTGATGCTGGATCTGTTTCCTGCCCTCCCAGACTGTTTAAAGCACTGCAGTGAGGCAAGCAACCTTGCGGTTTTTTCTCTGACATGGGCAAATCCTACCCCCCATAATGAAAATCAAAACCAGAACCCTCCCATCCATGACTTAAAATGATATTTTTGGGGGAGGTGGGGGGGAGGAGAGAACGGGGAATAGCTCTAGAGTCAGAGGGGGTTTGTATTGGCAAATCAAGCTGTAATTGAGATTAAAGATACTCTGCTGAATGTAAAACTGGTTTAGATCATTGATTAGAAATGTTGTAGCCAAAGTCTTCTTTTGCCATGAATTAATGTCCGCTTTATGGGCTCTTCTAGATCATCAAAATTACTTCTTAATGACCAAATATATTAAAACTAATTGGCTTAAGAAAGCAGACTGCTTAAGAGGTCACGCTTGAAGGCAAGAATTAGTGTTTCTTGACGAACTTCTTGCAATAGGCCTGGGATACTTTTTGATGTATACTTGATTGCTCAGTCCCAGAAAGGGCAGAATTGAGCCTCCAGCCCATGTGCTTGTTAGTAAAGTGAACAAACCTAACTCTTCTTACAGGGGAAGAAATACAGTCTGTGTTGGGTAGAAATGTTGCATTTGAAACTTCAGTCATGTAATTGGAACTTGGTGGTATCCCTCAGCATTCAGCTTGCATTCCAGTGTGGTTAAAACCTTCGTAATCTCCTAATTGGACTATTGAAATGCAGAATGCATGTGGTGCTCTTGAATACCGTTCAGAGTTTCAGTTGGTCCAGATTGGTTTCTGGTATTAACTTCAGGAAGGGCATGTAATTCTGATGGCCAGTTGCCTTTCCGGCTAAATTCCTGTAAACTGTCACAGCTTGAGGTCATAGTATTTGAGTATGTTTGCCATGTGCCTTCCTGCTGTTTAAAAATGAGCACGGAGACCCTTCTATTGATTTTTTCTTTTCTCTAGTTTTCCAGCCTCTGCAGAAAGGGCTTAATCCAGGGGTGGCCAAACTGTGGCTCGGGAGCCACATGTGGCTCTTTCACACATATTGTGTGTGGCTCCCCAAGCCCCCACCGCCCCGTGGGCTCGTTTGGAGAAGGCATTTTTCTCTCAAACACTTCTTCAAGCGAAGCCAGCCAAAGGCTTGGAGAATGCATTTAAAGTTGCTTTCTTTCCACCTCCCCCATCTATTTGCCTCTCTCCCTCCTTCCCTTGCAGCTCTCAAACATCTGATGTTTATGTCTGGAGGCTCTCAAACATCTAAAATTTATTCTGTGCGGCTCTTACATTAAGCAAGTTTGGCCACCCCTGGCTTAATCTATAGTTGTCCCTATGTCGTAGAATCATCTGCCCTTTGAACTTCATCAGATACTAGACCACATGGTCCTTTTAATCAGGCCCCAAAGAACTGTTTATTGGCAAAGGCTGTGTTCACTTAATGTTGAAAGGCTGTGGCAGTTTTGCTTATCTTTTAGGGACCTGTAGCCATTCACACAGTTTTGAAGAATTAATGGCATTGGAAGAAGAGGACAGTGGTTTCTGCCGGTGCCCTCTACTTTGCCCTTTATATTGTTGTCTGCAAAGTTCATGAATGGCAGGATGAGCCCACTGATATTATTGATATTTTATGTTGCTTTAATCTTCACCCTGGGGACTATTGTACGGTGTGGTGGGTAAATCTGCTAAATAAATATACATACTGGAGGATCCGTGCAGTCTCTCCATCTCTCTTTTTTTTTAATTAGTTATTTTTTTTTAGTGTTTTGCATGCCTGGAAGTCATGGCTGGCTTCTCGTGACCCCTAGTGGGGCTGGGAGGCAAGGACATTCAGAGAGGTGGCTCGGTGCTTGGCTCTGCGTCCTGGCCCTGGTATTCTTCAGAGGTCTCTCATCCGAGTACTTGCCGGGGGTGGCCTTGCGTAGCTTCTGAGATCTGACAAGATCAGGCTTGCCTGGGCTATCTAGGTCAGGGCTAGTCTCTCCATCTCAGTGGGAGCTTCCAGCTCAGTCAGGCTTGACCATCACCCCCAAATAGAACATATATGAACATATGAAGCTGCCTTATGCTGAATCAGACCCTGGGTCCATCAAAGTCAGTATTGTCTTCTCAGATTGGCAGCAGCTCTCCAGGGTCTCAAGCGGAGGTTTTTCACACTTATTTACCTGGACCCTTTTTAGTTGGAGATGCCAGGGATTGAACCTGGGACCTTCTGCTTACCAAGCAGATGCTCTACCACTGAGCCACCGTCCCTCCCCTAGAGATTATCACTTCCATTCGTCTGGGCTGGAAATCCCAGAAGAGGATGTTGCTGCTGTTGTTCATGTGAACAAAGTTGTGCGAGTGAGAGCTGGTGACATGCAGGAGGAGGGATCCTCAAGCTGCATCTCAGTTTCTCTGACATACTGGGTTGGGTCCAGACTAAACTGGCAATTTCCCTTCCTCCAGTTCACCCCTATCATGCCATTACTCAGGACTTCCTCTCCCCCAGGAGCAGTGTTTTGGAAAGATTGGTGGCTTCACTGGGAGAAGGAAGCAGGAAAGTTTAATTCTGTCACTGGAAGATTTAGTCTGGCTCATGTCCTCTCATGAAGCTGAACGAGACCATTGGTCCATCAAGGTCAGGATTGTTTACTCATACTGGTAGTGTCTCTCCAGGGTCTGAGGCTGAGGTCTTTTACATCACCCACTACCTGGTCATTTTTGAACTGGAGATGCTGGGGATAGAACCTGGCACCTCCTGCATGCCAAGAGGAAGAAGATAGCAGATTTATATCCTTCCCTTATCTCTGAATCAGAGTCTCAGAGCAGCTTACAATTTCCTTTATCTCCTTCCTCCACAACAGACACCCTGTGAGGTGGGAGGCGCTGATAGAGTTCTCACAGCAGCTGCCCTTTCAAGGGCAACTCCTACGAGAGCTATGGTTGACCCAAGGCCATTTCAGCAGGTGCAAGCGGAGGAGTGGGGAATCAAACCCAATTCTCACAGATAAGCGTCCCCGCACTTAACCACTACACTAAACTGGCTCTCTCCTTACCATGGAGCCATGGCACTTTCCATCCCACTGTCATCCAATTGCTGCTGGTTCTGTTCCCGGTGGGCTAAATGATGCTGATAGCCTCCTAGACTCCCTGACGATAAACAGCAGCTGTTTTCTTTATTTAGATTATATATTGGCTGCTTCTCCCCGAAAGATGCTCAAAGCAGTGTACAATGCAATCCAATGAAAGATAAAATACACTTAGAACCAATGAAAAGCCAACAGATAAAAATAATAAATAAAAAATAATATAAGTGCCAGCAGCAGGAATAAGGAGTGTTAAAATCCCCCAAGCCAGCAGTCAATCAAATAAATGGACTGAGTTAAAATAATCTTAACAGCAGTAAAACAACAAGCATTCATGAAAACAAATCCAACTGCTGCCACTAAAACTCTCCAAGGCATCAAAGGCACAGAGCAGAAACAAAACACAGGGGTTACATAGTATAAAAGAAAAGCCTAGACAAATAAATAAGCTTCGTTGTCAGGTGGAAATATAAGAGTAGGTGTCAGGGGAACTGCTGTAAGAATGCCATTCCATAGCCGAGATGCCATCACAGAAAAGGTCTCAGTGTAGTTACTGCTCACATAAGTATCATGCTGGATGAGATTAGTGGTCCATTTTTGTACAGCGTCCTGTTTCAAACAATGGCTGACAGTGACCTCAGAGGGCCAACAAAGAGGTCATAGAAGCAAAGACCTCCCCCCGATGGTATTTGGAGATTTACTAACTTTGGGTGTGGAAGTTCCCTTTAGTCCCATGGCTAGTAGCTGTTGATGGATCTTTCCTCCGTGATCAGTCTAGCCGGGAATTCCACAATGTCATTATTCATTGAGTAACAAAGTACATCCTAATATAAAGCAATGCATTTTTTCAGGAGGTGGTAGCACACAGAGCAAGCTTTTAGATATCTATTTTAACTGGCAGGCATATGGCAGACGTATGGGAGTAGGTAGTCTTTGAAGTGTATAGGTATTTAATATCTGTAGCACTTCTCATTGGTTTGTTTTGCATAGCTGACAACATGATTTCTGTGATGCTGGAGGTTTTTTTTGTCAGTGCTGCTGCAGTGGCGATATATGTACGTACACTAAAAGTGTTTTAAGCCAGTCTGGTGTAATGGTTAAGTGTGCTGACTCTTATCTGGGAGAACTGGGTTTGATTCCCCATTCCTCCACTTTCAGCTGCTGGAATGGCCTTGGGTTAGCTATGGCTTTCACAAGACTTGTCCTTGAAAGGGCAGCTGCTGTGAGAGCTCTCTCAGCCCCACCCACCTCACAGGGTGTCTATTGTGGGGGAAGAAGATATAGGAGACTGTAAGCCGCTCTGGGACTCTGATTCAGAGAGAAGGCGGGGTATAAATCTGCAGTCGTCGTCGTCGTCTTCTTAAAGTAGACGTGGTGGAAGTTTTATGAACTTCAGAACTGCAGCATGAATATTTCTGAGAAGCTTGATGATATATATTCTGGCAGGCATTCCAGTGAAGCAGGCAGAGCTTCCCTCTTTGCTTTAATAGCCAAGTGCAATTTGGAACTCGAAAGGCCAAAAAGCCAGAGTGTATATGCATTGTGCATTCCTCCGAGGCTTCTGGCTCTTCTTGGCTCTTTTTGGGTCTCCACATTCATAGGTTGTGTTTCCCCTTTAAACCTCACGGAAGCGTGACCCTTTTGCTTCTAGACATCCTACAAGTCCAGCCGTAGATTGAATTTCTGCGTGAGGCAGACCTTTTCTTCCGCTGCCCACATTGCCTTTAAATAGAGAAATCTAAAGAGAGAGGACAAGTCCAGCTCACATTTTGCAGTCTGCCCTTTTTTTGCTTGCACACTAAATTATGGCAAGGCACAGCAAAGGGAACGGAGAGGAAGAAGTAAAGGTCACAAGGGTAGAAGTAGAATGAAGGCAAATGGGGCTGCACTAGCTCAGGCTTTACTTCAGGTAGG
Source organism: Heteronotia binoei (assembly GCF_032191835.1). Classification (NCBI taxonomy): domain Eukaryota; kingdom Metazoa; phylum Chordata; class Lepidosauria; order Squamata; family Gekkonidae; genus Heteronotia; species Heteronotia binoei. The sequence continues at coordinate 65,091,829 of NC_083233.1, forward strand.
GAAAAGGGCTCTCTGCCTCATCAGGCACGGAGAAGATCTCCATCCTTAAAAGGTAAAATACCAATATGCGCAGCCTTGGTTTGGATCATGGGCAAGCAGGGATGGTAGGAGAGGGTTCAGTCCTTCAGTCCCCCTGCACAGTTTCACTAATAGAAAACACTTCTACTGTTTGTGCTTTGGAAGAGAAAAGGCAGGTTCTTTTAAAATGGTAACACTTTCTCCTTTAAAAGGACCTGCTGCATGGTTCTGCTAAAGCAGTAATAATGTGTAATGCTTTAGCAAAACCATGCAGAAGCTGGCAAGTTAAACTCCTTCCAGGAGCCAGTTTGGTGTCGTGCTTAAGTGTGCAGACTCTTATCTTGGAGAGTTGGGTTTGATTCCCCACTCCTCCACTTGTACGTGCTGGAATGACCTTGGGTCAGCCATAGCTCTGGCAGAGGTTGTCCTTGAAAGGGCAGCTGCTATGAGAGCTCTCTCAGCCCCACCTGCCTCACAGGGTGTCTTTTGTTGGGGAGGAAGGTAAAGGAGATTGTGAGCCACTCTGAGATTTGGAGTGGAGGGTGGGATATAAATCCGATTTCTTCTTCTTGCAGCCCAAAATCAAGAGCCATGCAATGTGTAATTCACCATTTAAGAATGAACTGCGGTCTGTGATCTTGGTCATATGAGATTTAATCCTAGGAGTGAAGCTTTCATGGAAATAAGGTTGCCAGCCTCCAGGTGGGGCCTGGAGATCTCCCGCTTTTACAACACAGCGGGCAGAGATCAGCTCCCTTGGAGGAAACAGCTGCTTTGAAAGGTGGACTCTATGGTGTTGCACCATGTTGAGGCCCCTCCCCTCCCCAAACCCCACCTCTCCAGGTATTTTCCAACACAGACCTGGCAACCTTACATGGAAATGAGAACTTATGGGGGTGGGGAAGGTGGTAACACTCTGTATGATCTGGGCAATGAGAGGGGTGATCTTGACAAATGGCAGGGGGGTCTGTTTTCAGTGTCTGCATTATAGCTAGGGCTGGCTTCAGAATTGCACTACTTAGCTTAAACCCCAAGGAAAAATTACTCCTACCACATATGAAGAACTGCATTTCATCCAGCAATGTATTTTGAATTAGATTTTCTGTTTCCTACTGAGTTTTTATTGTGCCGTTTAGTGGATTTTCCTGTCATCTTAGCAGTGGCAGAAACCAAACCTTCATTAAGTATTCAGATGTTGCAGAATTCCTCTCTGCGGGCTTTTCCACAGGCATGACTTTCTCCTGATTTTCTTGGCAAGTCAACTCACAAGCTTTGGAGTGGATTTGGGCACGGTTCTTCTGCATGTCTTGCCTTCCTTTGCATTTTCACAGTTGTAGAGTTAGTTTGTTTTCCTCCACATGTGTCTTAAACGATCAGGATTTTCAGGGGAAGGTGCTGTCATCAGTGGTGTCATTGGTAGCATCTCTGCACACCCCCTTTTTAATAAAGCACCGTTGTACAGGTTGTCCGAATTCTCAGCTTTCATTTTTTAAAAAAAGTCTCAAGCCTCTTCCCTTGCAAAGATATGCCTTTTTCCTTCAACCTCTGTGAGGGAGAGGGCTGGATGTGGAAGTGGAAACTCTAAAAGGAGAGAGGAGCCCTCTTTTTTCCCCTATCGCATTTCATGCTGCTTGCACCCCAGAATCTTCAGGAGAAGATCCCTGGCTTCTCTGTTGCAGCCAGATCCTATCCAAGATGCAGAGATTCCGCTGGATCAGGGCACCCGGTGGTCCCTGCTGCAACCAGTGTGCCCCCTGCCCCCACAACTGCTCCAGTATCAAAGGAGGTAGAGAGCCAAAGTTAAAGGTTGGACTCAGGTGGAAGAATGTACTTCTGGTAGCCTGAAGTGTTCCCTACTCTAGCTGCACAAAGAAGGAAGATGCCACTCTTTAAGGCCTGGGAAGATTAAGGACATACTCTCTCTGTAGGAAGGGTTTGGGACTGGTGACTCCTCAGCTGAATCTCCACCATTGCTGTTTGAATAGCTCTCCAAATCAGCATGTTCTAGTGCTGGACAGCTCCCTGTTTCAAAGGCTCCAGCTCTTCCACTGCGCCTCACTGGCCTGATCTCAGCTGCCTGCTGTAGTCCAGTGCCCTTTTCTCTGGTTTTTCTCAAGCCAGTTTGGTGTAGTGGTTAAGTGCACATGGACTCTTACCTGGGAGAACTGGGTTTGATTCCCCACTCCTCCACTTTTACCTGCTGGAATGACCTTGGGTCAGCCATAGCTCTCATAGGAATTGTCCTTGAAAGGGCAGCTGCTGTGAGAGCTCTCTCATTCCCACCCACCTCACAGGGTGTCTGTTGTGGGGGAACGGGATGAAGGAGATGGCAGGCCGCTCTGAGACTCTGATTCAAAGAGAAGGGCAGGGTATAAATCTGCGGTCTTCTTCTTCGTCTACGGGCTGCAGAGCATGCGAAACACATAAGGGCAGTATAGCTGAATAAAATAATGTTTCTTCCCAATAGACTATTGTTCTTCTGTTTGTTTGTTTTTTGCTCCGGGTAGGACTTGGGACAAGAGAACACTGTCAGTAATAATCCCCTCTTCTCTTTTAAACATACAAGAAGTAGAACTGGAAACTTGATTTTCTATATGATTGAAGGGCCCTTTTTAATACAGACACTCTAATAGGTCAAAACATTTTGTATCTTCGTCATCTGAGCAACCACATTTCCCTGTGCTTTTTCCGCAGGCTTATCCTAGCAGCGAATAGAGATGAATTTTATCTCAGACCATCAAAATCGGCAGACTTCTGGGACAGCAGCAATGAGATCCTTAGTGGTATGTAATTCTCCCCTTGAATATGTTTTGCTCTCTTCTTTCTCCCCCATCAATTCTGAGAGAAGCTATCAGGATATGTACCAACCATCTGTTGAAGAAAAAGTCATATGTTAACCGTAGCTGCCGTTTTCTGAAATGTTATCTTTATCACAGTTGTGAAGTTTATCTGCTGCTTTATATAGTGCTGAGTGATTATGACATCTGAAATCTAACAGTGTGGACTCCAGTGAAATACCTTAGGAATAGATTCTCATCTCTCATAAACATGATGTGAGGACATACTTCTTGTATATTTGAGAAATGGGTGTCAGGAAATGCCTTTCTCTATGTGAGAGCCTAGAGAGCTGCTGCCAGTTGGAGATAAACAACTGGATGGACTAACGATTTGGCTTGGATTAAGGGGCTAACAGTGCCACCCTAATTCATTGACTTCAGTGGAATTAGAAGGTTGTAACTGTGTTGAGGACTGTACTGCATAAAGGGCTTCATCTGGGGAAGGGTCATAAACCAGGGTTAGCATACATATTTTGCATGTAGATCAGGGGTGGCCAAACTGTGGCTCTTTCACACATAGTGTGTGGCTCTCCAAGCCCCCACTGCCCAGTCAGCCAGCTGGGAGAAAGTCTTTGTCTCTTTAAATCACTTAACCAAGCCAAGCCGGCCAGCAGTTTGAAGAATGCATTTACAGTTAATGTTGCTTTCTTTCCACTGCTCCCTCTCCCAACTGTTTGCCTTCTTTCCTGCCTGCCTACTTGCCTGCCTTCAAACATCTGATGTTCATGTCTTGCAGCTCTCAAACATCTGTGTGACCCTTACATTAAGCAAGTTTGACCACCCCTGGTGTAGAAGGTTTTGTCTCAGGTGAGAGGGTGGCTGGTGTCTAGAAGGCCCTTTCTCTGCCTGAGCCCTTGAAGATTTACTTCTAGGGCCTTGAAGGTTTGATAGCCCAGTGGTCTCACTTCGTATCATGCAGTTTCATATGTGCATATGTGTGTGGTGTATGGTTTTGACAGAAAATACAGAAAGATGCTCTTTTTAAACATTTGCATGTGAGGCCAGCTTCCTCTTTTAATAGTGTCTCTCTCCTCTCTCTCTTGGCTTGGCTTCGCGAACGAAGATTTAAGAAGGGTGCAATAGTCCATGTCTGCTGCAGGCTCGCTGGTGGCTGACAAGACCAATGCGGGACAGGCAGGTCCGGCCACAGTGGCTGCAGGGAAAAGTCTGATTTAGGGTTGGTGCTGTAGCAGTGCGATTCTTCTTCAGTCTCCTTTTGAGCTCAAGACCAGCTATGCGTGCGTTCTCAAAGGAAGAGACAGCCTGGTGGATGGTGTGTCTCCATGCTTTGCGATCTGAGGCTAGGTCAGACCACTGGTGATGGTTGATGCGACAGGTGCCAAGGGATTTCTTCAAGGAGTCCTTGTACCTCTTCTTTGGTGCCCCTCTATTTCGATGGCCGATGGAGAGTTCGCCATACAGGGCAATCTTGGGAAGGCGGTGGTTTTCCATCCTAGAAATATGCCCTGCCCAGCGCAGCTGTGTCTTCAGCAGCAGTGCCTCGATACTGGTAACCTCCGCCCGCTTGAGGACTTCAGTGTTGGTCACAAAGTCACTCCAGTGGATGTTGAGGATGGTGCGAAGGCAGCGCTGATGAAAGCGCTCGAGGAGTTGCAGGTGATGACGGTATAAAACCCACGATTCGGAGCCGTAGATGAGGGTTGCCATCACAACCGCTTTGTAAACATTGATCTTTGTGCCTTTTTTCAGATGCTTGTTGCTCCACACTCTTTTGTGCAGTCGGCCAAAGGCACGGTTTGCCTTTGCCAGCCTGTTGTCAATCTCCTTGTCGATCTTGGCATCTGAGGAGATGATGCACCCCTTTAATAGTGTAGGAACTGATGAATAGCTGTCTAGCTGTGATCAGAAGGTAAAAGCTTCTGAAGCTTGTCATTTTTACTTTTGAAAAGGCAGCGTTTTGCTGACCAATAATGCAGAGCTTGGTGGTGATGGAAAGTGCCATCAAATAGCAACCAACTTATGGCCACCCTTGGGGTTTTCAAGGCTGGAGAGGTGGCTTGCCACTGCCTGCCTCTGCATAGGAAACCTGGACTTCCTTGACGGTCTCCTATGAAAGTACTAACTAGGGCTGACCCTGCTCAGCTTCCAGGATCTAATGAGATCAGGCTAGCCTGGGCCATCCAGGTCAGGACAATGCAGAGCTTGCTCTTCAGTGGTTTAGGTTTTCTGTTCATAGACTCTAGCCTGGGAGAGACCTCCAAAGGAACAGCTCGCGTCTCTGACCAACGCCTACCAGGCATTGAAGCTTCCTAATCAATATGCATCTGATAATAGTAGACTCTGTCGCACTAAAGTTTGTCTTTAAGTGTCAGAAGACTCTGTTTTGCCAGTCAGTGAGGAGGGCATAGTTCATCAATGGTCTTGAGACAGTAGTCTTCTGGAGAACCCTAATGGTGGCTCCCTCTTTGGGTAGTCCACCCTGTTGCCTTCATCACTGGGAGGTCTTCTTGGGCAGTGACCCTGCCATGTTTCGGTTCTAATGGTCTTCCTTCACCTGAGAACTGTGCCCCATCCAAGGGCTGTGCTGTCCCAGGTTGATGTTTCAGACTTCATTTGCGCCATGTGCTCCTATTTTCTTTAGGCTGTGCTGGGCTACCTCCTGCCATAGAAATATGCTACTGTGTTAAAGCACTTGATGGGTACCACTGTACAACATACATTTGGCATATTTATACCTTTCCTTTGCACTATAAATAAAGCCCCCGAGATGCTTAACAAGATATTGGTCAGTCTGCCACTTGATTAGCAACCTTTTAGTTGATTAATTGCGTGCCTTTTCATTAAGCAGTCACATAATTTTGCATATGAATAATCAATGGCTCTGGAGAAAAGGGCATCTTTTGTTTTCCTAGCAGGCACCGTGCCAAAAGAGGCATCCTGGTCTGTGCAAGAGAGGAAGAGGAACATCTTTCTAGAGGCATTCCTCTTCCAAGAGACAGATTACCTTGTCTTCTATAGAACACTTTTAACCTGCTTACAACGTACAAAAGTTACAGAAGGGCATCAGGTCCACAGAGAGGCAAAATAAATAACTTTTACAATTACTTCTTGCCATGAAGATAGACCCAGGTGGAGCTCCTACTTTGTTTTCTTGCCATTAAGGCAGAACTGGTGGCAACAGCGTCCTGGCCCCCACCGATGGACCACCTGATGGTGCCTGGGGTTTTTTGGCCTCTGTGTGACACAGAGTGCTGGACTGGATGGGCCATTGGCCTGATCCAACATGGCTTCTTTTAGGTTCTTTCACTGCTCTCAGTGAAATAATCTCTCTGTGAGCAAGCAGACACTTACTTCCCTCCTAGAAGGCAGCTTCCTTTAAAGATGATGAAGAAGAAGATATTGGATTTATATCCCGCCCTCCACTCCGAAGAGTCTCAGAGCGGCTCACAATCTCCTTTACCTTCCTCCCCCACAACAGACACCCTGTGAGGTGGGTGGGGCTGGAGAGGGCTCTCACAGCAGCTGCCCTTTCAAGGACAACCTCTGCCAGAGCTATGTCTGACCCAAGGCCATGCTAGCAGGTGCAAGTGGAGGAGTGGGGAATCAAACCCGGTTCTCTCAGATAAGAGTCCGCACACTTAACCACTACACCAAACTGGCTCTCCAAGAGCTAGCAGGGAGGGGCAGAGCAGGTGGTAGCAGCTCTGCCCTTGATACTCACTCCCTAGGCAGGCACATACTAACATTAAAAAAATAACTTTTTAAAAGAAATCTGCTGGCCTATGGGGAGTGGGAGTTTTTCTGTCTATCAAAAGACTTGTTGATTCAGTTTAGCAGACTTTCCTTCTTAGCCTCCCGCCTGGTAACATGTAAAAGTTACCCGGCTTGTTGTCCACTTGCTTCTCCGTTTAAAGATTTATCTTCCTTCTGCGTAATTTTACAACTCTCGCTGTGTGCATAAATAAAAATGATACGCGGGGAGATGGAGTGTTTTTGCAAAGACTCTTCTCTTATGCTTGATGTTGTTGTCGTTGGCAGGGAGAATTGCAAGGATAAATCACACTCTCTGCACTGCAGCTCCTTCTGCGTTCTGAAATTCTGGCTCTCGCTTCACATTCTCAGCTAGATCCTCTGCATATCTATTTCTCCCTTTGTACGGATGCATGGAGGAACATACTATGTGCTTTGTGCCAAAACTATGTCAGCCTGGAAAACAGGGAGATACTTAACCGCAGTTTTGATGTGGTGTTATCTTTCGACTTTTCTCTGCGTGGTTGTATGACGCAAGGGAGTATTGAATTAAAAATATTCTCAAGGGCTTTTAGTAGCTCAGTTTCATTATAAGCTCACGTAATAATGTCGTCTTTCATGCCTCAAATAAAAATAGACAGAAGCAAATGCAATCAAACAGTCTTGCTTCTGCTACGCCTTAACGCTGACCTCTGGATGCTTGCGCTGGTGACATTTGCTGGCAACGGAGAGACCCATGAGCATATGAAGTTGCCTTACTCAGAACAGTGTTTGAGATAGCTCAGCATGGGTCCCTCTGGCCAGAAGCAGCTGTCCAGGGTCTCAGGCAGAGAGAGGACTTTTTCTAGTACCTGCTGTTCAGTATCCTTGATATGCCAGAAAGATCCTCTAAGCTGCTTCCAGCCAGTGCAAATAATGCTGAGCCAGATGTGCCAATGTTCTTAGTACAGAGCAGTTTCCTTTGATTTTGGAATATGATATAGGTATGTAAGAAGCCCCACTGCACAGAGGGGTAAAGCTGCAGTACTGCAGTCCTAAGCTCTGCTCACGACCTGAGTTCGATCCCGGCGGAAGCTGGGTTCAGGTAGCCGGCTCGAGGTTGACTCAGCCTTCCATCCTTCCGAGGTCAGTAAAATGAGTACCCAGCTTGCTGGGGAGAAAGTGTAGATGACTGGGGAAGGCAATGGCAAACCACCCTGTAAAAAGTCTGCCGTGAAAACGTGAAAGCGGAAACGTCTGGTGCTTGCACAGGGGACTGCATTTACCTTTTTATAGGTATGTAACAAATGGCTCCTTCCTACTTTGTGTTCTACGAATGAAGTCCTCTGCATGAGTTTGTCATAAGTTATTGGTAACATCTAACATTTTTGTCCTGATCTTTCTGTGTGTTGAATTTCCAGCCAGTAGCAATGCAACACTGTTAGCCCAGGACTTTAGTCTGTAAGTGAATGAATCTTTTTTTTTTTTAACCCTGTCGCAAAGCGTGTCAAAGAATACAAAATAACGTGGCACAGTATATTTAGTTTCTGTTGTGCTCTTTTCCTTATTAGTAAACATTATCAGAGCCAGTGGTCTAGTATACTAAGTTCCCAGTGTACTCTAAAGACGATCCAATTATAAACACATCTAATCTATTTGTTCACAAAGCCCAGAAATACCAACGTGAAGGTTGGGAATTGATCCGTTGGCAGGAAAGTGGTTCAGCTTCTGGTATTGACGATATTTTATGGCAGCAAATCCTCCCAAGCACATTAATTCTAATAAATTAATAAGATCAGTCTATAATTGGAATGTTGCAGTGCCTCTGACTTGCTTCTGGGGCTTTGCAGAACGTTCTGTTTCTCCTTTCTTGTGTGGTGCTTTGGCCTTTTAGGTCGTTGCAGTTGTTTTTCTTATTGCTTTGAAAGCGACCGCTGTGTTGGCTCCCTTCTCGATGGGCCCCTTTCAGTTTGTAGTTGTCTTTCTAAAAATGGCTATTGTCGCTTATTCATTTTGCAACTTGGGGCATTTCCTTTGTCCAGGGGAAAGTATTACAGTTCACGCACAGACCCACAGGATTTACAACTCACTGTCACAACAATAAACAATTTTCTTGTGAAGGGATCAGTTGTGGCCTTGTGGGATTAATCGTCACGATTGATCCAAAGTCACTTAGTCATCCTCACATTCAGTAAGGAGAGATTGCTTCATGATTCTAATAAAGAGCGAGGATGGGTAGTGTAAAGGTGTTTGGAACCTTCATGTTTTTGGGCAGTAGAAAGTGGTGATAGAGAGTTTTTTGGGGGGGAAATCCCTGCAAATAGAAAGCTTCTCCATAAAATCCCATACAAATAGAGTGCTTTATTAGAGATTCCACTCCATCACTTTCTCTGTTACCTACTTGTAGGGAACTTGGACCATACATACCACAGTCTTTTTTTGCCCCCCAATTTAAATTTTATTGAATTTTTAAAACTTAACTGACATAACAAACATAACTGACATAGGGGGTTTCATTGCAAGCATTCCAGACAATTAGTTTGTGAATCAACATATGTATCTATAAAACAACATTCAAATAAAGTTATACATTAGTATATTGATGACTCCATCTTTATCAAATTTACAGATACCACAATCTGTTCCAGATGAGGATTAGGCCTCTTACAGCACCTGCAACCCACACATACATGCATCCTGCTATCCTTTTCACAACACTGATCAGAGGTTGGGGAGGTGGAAATTATACCATGCCCGAGCCTCCTCTTCCTTTCTGCTCATTCTAATGTGGCACCCATGTAAAATGAACTGCTAGAAACGGATTTTGCTTTTGTGCCTGGCAAATCTGCAGGTAGGAGAGTTCTCATAGGCTCTTGTTTCTTATTTTGTGGCTCTCTTTACAGGCTCTCAGTTAGCTAGTACATTGAGTTAAAATGCTCAGGCGCTCCTGGAAAGAGGCAGGTTGACACGTGACCTTTGTTTTTCACTGTTATTTTGGCAGGCTTGGATATGGAGGAAGGGAAAGAAGGCGGGACCTGGCTTGGAATCAGCAAGAAAGGCAAGATGGCGGCCCTGACAAACTACATGCAGCCAAAGATAGCCAAGGATGCAAAAGGGAGAGGTACGTAAAGGAGAATGGGATGAGAAGGGGGTCCCACACCCTTTTTTCCCTATTTTATTTATTTAGAATATATTTGCATGCTGCCTTTCCAGAGCCCTGATTGAGGCAGCTTATAATTAAAATAATACAACAATATAAAACAAGCCATTGGAGATAAAGAGCACAAAAACTAGCTATTAAACAGTTCCAGTAAGGTAGACCTGTTGGTTTACAGTAGAAGAGCTAGCTTCTAGTCCATTAGGATGAAGGGAGCTTTGCCTCTTGGAAACTTATACTACAAAAACTCTTTTGTCAGTCTCTTAAGTGCTACAGGACCCAAATCTGTCCGTGAAACAGAAGCAGACCCTTAAAAAGCTGGTGAGATAAAACACCTAATTAAAAATCTGGGTAAAAAGATTTATTTTGGTGCCACTGCAGAATACACCCTGTTCCTTAGTGTTTGGTGCCACCACAGAACATGCCCTGTCTCTAGTTGCCACCCACCTCATCTCTGAAGGTGGATGCACAGAGAGTCGTGTTTTGCTTCACCTCCAGATTGTGCTGGAATAACTTGAAACTGTTGTTGGAATAATTAGAAACAGTGGCAAGTCTGCTTTAGTTCCTTGTCTTCCTTTTTTGGGGGCTACAGTACAATGTTCCCTAATCTAGGACAGCGCCAGTATCAAGCCACAATCTGCTTCTCCAACCTTGGGCTCATATTCACAGGCAGGGATGCAAGAAATCTGATGAAGTGTGCAGGCGCACAGAAGCTTATATACCCAGAATTAAACTTAGTTGGTCTTAAAGGTGCCAAACTTTGTTCTATCAAAATGATTTTTTTGCTGTATAAAGTGGAGTCGGATGGGGGAGGCATGGAAGTCCAAGGATTCCTCCCCACAGCCTCATTCATATAGTGGCGGTGTGCTACATTTGAACTGTGTCATGGTCTCAGACCACAGGGGTATAGCTGTGCAGTTTATACAACAGCCCTGAATGATGGGAAATAAAATAAAAGCCAACCCTCAAGCCCATAGGAAAGGCAGAGTACACATATTTTAATTAATTAATAAATACGCATGTTATTAGGAACTCTGTGCAACACCAACTCATAAGTCATCCCTTAGGAAGGGGACATAAAACATTTTGAAATGCTGTGAACTTTTTAATAGTGCAGCGAATTAACACTAAGCAGCATACAGGGTCGATCAAGCTTATGTTGGCAGGCTCCGTGGCAGCAAGACTTAAAGCTTGCTCATTCTTTCTTCGCAGCTGAGCTAGCCCAGGGAGGTGAAATGTCAGCTTCCTTCCTGGGAAATCATTCTAGCAGACTATAAATCCCCCCCCTTTATTCTTTACAGGTGCCCTTGTGACAAACTTCTTGACGACAGAGCTGGACAGTTACTCTTACTTGAAGAAAGTTGCCTCAGAAGGACACCTTTACAATGGATTTAATTTAATAGCAGCGGACCTGAAGTAAGCCTATTAAAAAAAACTTTGCTGTTAAGCGACAAATGTGGAGAAACGCAGAAAGCAGCTGGGTGCATATAATTAATAGTATGATCATAATGTGGGCATTAGTGCAGAGCAGAAGCCTTCAAGGTTTGTTTAGCTGCATTTTTTTGATCTGAAGGTGGAGCCCAATTTTGTCTCCATTTCAGGTGCTTAAGATCTTTTCTCTTTTTTTTTCTTTCCCTTTTTAAAAAAAGATGGTCCAGAAAATTAGGAAATCCCCCCCCTTTTTTTTTTGCTACCGAGTCACAGTCAACTTATAGCCACCTGGGTTTTCAAAACAAGAGACATTAAGAGGTGGTTTCCTTTGTCTGCCTCTGTGTCAGGACCTTTGGAGGTCTCCCATCCAAATATCTGGCAGGGCCGGACCTGCTTAGCTTCGAAGATCTGACAACGTCAGGCTAGCCTGCACTATCCTGGTCAAAATAGGCAATAATTCTGGATGTTTTCTCCCCCTTGAATGAAGCAGGGCAATAGCAACATCCATCTCTCGTAGTCAGTGTCAACTGCCTGAGGACCACTGATTTCTTCTTGCTCCTGCCGAGAAACAAAAATGCTTCTCCTCTACTCATTCTCCACAAGCGGTGCAGAAAACCATCTATGAAAAATGGGGCTTTCCAAACAGTTCCTTTGGTACTGCAACGTTGTCTTTAAAGATGCCAGGACTAAAAGGCAGGAGGAAACAGTGAACTGTTCTGGCTCTTGGGTGAACTGGAGGCTGTGGTCCACCCAAGAACCTGCTGTCTGGGACCACTGCTTCACCTTACCTCTTTACACAGTTGGCCATCATTTTGATCCAGAAGTGCTTCCTTTTGTTTTTCCATACTAGTGATATTCCAAATTTCAAGCGCTCCAAGGAAGAGGATAAATCCTCTAAGCAATAGTGGCTTTGCAAATTCATCAGAAGCAGCAGAGAGAGCTAGGTGATTCACACTGCTTCTTTCACAGCTTTTTGAATTGCCCGTCATGGATGGCTGGTGGGGGCCATGTGAGTTCTGATGGTGTAAACAGAATATGCACTGCCAGGAGCAGAGAAAGGGTTAACCATTCAGGTGTCTCTCATTGGATTGTTCAGCAGCCGCTCCTTACTCAAACAGCTTGCTGTAGTCTTTGCACCCTGAGCAACTCCTAATCTGTTTCAAATCTGTGTAGGTGTCTGTACATGCTCACAAGCTGTCCATATCTACAGAAAGGGAGAAGCTCCATTTTTATTTTTTGAAGTCAGAGGACAAGAGTAGGAATGCCTATGGAAAAGCTGTATTGGACTAGAAGATTAGCAGAAAAGCTAAGGGATATAGTATACCTGGGCCATTTTCACAAGTGTTATCTGCTCTGGGTTCAGTGCTGTCGGGAAACTTTCCCAGAGCCTTATGGAGCGTTTATGAATCTTCCAGGGTTTCTCTTGATCTTTCTCTAATCTGTTTTGCTGTGGAGTTTTGGGAAAGATCTCAGGGAAGCCTGAATGGCTTCCATGTGAGTGGGAAAATTTAGATTTTTTCCAATTACATGTGGACCATTTTCCCTGACCCTATCCCCACTGTGGCCATTTTCTCTCATGCCACTTGGTTTCACTGGATACTCCCTTTTAAAAGTAAGCCTTAGACCATTTCATTTTGGAGACTGGCCTTCCCCCTTAAATCTCCACAATGAAAGGGACTCGGCTTTTAAAAAACAAAAGCTGGAAATTCCATGAATCCACAGATTGTTATATCGATATAATAATGTTCAGTTGCCCATTAAAAACAACTTGGAAAAGACCGAATGACCAGGGGAGGGGGAATGGCTGCTGTTGTAGAACTGAGGCAGGGCAGCTGCCATGTAGAAGCCCCATTGTCTCTACACTGGATCAGCAGATGCAACAGCACTAGGGAGATTGCACAAGCCTGTCTCTATGCAGAAACCACCATGATGATGGGTGAACCCGGGGCTATTTTGTAGAAAAAGCCCAGGAGGAACTCATTTGCATATTTGCACACACTCTGACAACACCATTGTTTCACACAGGGATTTTTGTAGAAAAAGCCCAGCAGGAACTCTTCATATTAGGCCACACCCTTGCGTTCCTGCTCAAAGAAAGCCCAGGGTGAACCCATCTGCTACCAGACAAGAGGAGGAGGCAAATTAAAGTCCCCTCCTCTCCGTCTGCTTTCAGAGACAGTTTTCTACCTGTAGGGGATCCTTCTGGTTGCAAGTGCCCCACCTGGAGAAAAACAGCTAGAGAACGATTGAACATGTGCATAGGTCTATAAAACTGAATAAAGCAGATAGATGGGGGGGAGCATTCGCCCTTGCAGCACCTTCATAGTTCTTCCCCCTCCTGCTTTACACCCATGTCCCTTCAGCCAGCACATCTAGTTGCTTCTCCAAATACCTCTCAAGTGAAGTGTGTAGAATGTCCCCCTCGGCCCCCAAGATCACTGATCTTAGTTGTTCTGGTTTCCCTTGGGGCATTTACCTCCATTTGTACATTTGGTTTACAATTTTATTTTGAAGTTCTCAAAGCAGTTTAATCTTATTTTTATTTTTAACAAAAAAGGACTTCTTTTAAAATGGGATGCTTTTCAGCTGAGCATTGTCTGTTAGGGAGAGTTGCCAACCTCCAGGGGGTAGTCAAAACAATGGACTGCAAGGTGGAAGAATACAAATAAAAACTACTCTGCTCTAGTAAGTAAGTAAATTAGGCCACACCCTTGCGTTCCTGCTCAAAGAAAGCACAGCGATGTAAAGCACAGCAATGTAAAGATAATTTAGTGGTAGCCAGTCATATACAACGAAAATATACAAATTCCAAATATATGGACAATAAGAATCTTCCCCTGTGTAATTATTGTATGTTTTGGCTTTGGGTGAATTCCCATATAAATACAAGTTTTTGGACTGTATATTAATCCATTCATTCTTGGGCCTGATGAAGAATTGAAACAGTGCACTTTGGATCGACATACCGTCGTGCATATATTTGGAATTTGTATGTTTTTGTTGTATATGACTGGCTACCACTAAATTATCATTATATTGTTGTGCCTGGAGCAGTGTATATTTGATTTGTAAACCTCCAGATGGGGCCTAGAGATCTCCTGTGATTGCAACTGATCTATAGACAATAGGGATCAGTTCTTCTGGAGAAAATGGTTTCCTTTGGATGGTGGATTATGGCACTGTACCAAGCTGAGGTTCCTCGCCTCCTCAAGCTCCACCCCCTAAATCTCCAGGTAGTTCCCAACCCAGAGCTAGCAGCCATACTGGTAGGGCAGGTGACCATGCATTTGGGGATGTTTCTGGCTGGCCCAGTGTATTTATTGTACACAGGGCTTTCAGTGGCTAAAGCAGGGGTCCCCAGCCTTCCTGAGCCTACAGGCACCATTAGAATTCTCTCAAAACATGGTGGGTACAACCACAAAATGGCTGCCACAAAACAGCTGCTGCAGTCCACCCACAAAATGGCTGCCACACCTTACTTTCAGTGAAGATCCTTGTAGTGTGGTGGCAACTATCAAAGCAAAGTTTTTAAAAAACCTGCAAGCGTTTTTAAAAACCCGTGAAGCCAACTAAATCGCCAATAGCCAATCAAAAGCCTTGCTAGGAAAATACCTCACTTGGCCCCACCCACTTTCTAAAAGAATTTGACAGGTACCAGGAAGGAGGTGGGTGGGTGCTGTGCCCATGGGCACCACATTGGGGACCCCAGGGCTAAAAGAGTAGCAGAGATTGGCTGTAGATTCTTTAGTGCAAGCCGTTTTCTTTGGTGTGCTGACAAATCTTAAAAGTTTTAGGAATGCGAATCAAGTGCCAGCTGTTCATCCAAAGCCTTACTGAACTGTGAGAGACTACTGTGAATTCCCAAAGTTTGTTTTATTTCTGACACATGGAGAGAGTAGTGGAAATCTTGCTAGTTCATGCACTGGGAGCAGACATGGACAAACAGATACTTTCAGATGGGAAGTTCAAGTGCTTGCGATTTGTTGGCACTCCAGCCATGCAGTCTATAAGTCAAAGGGCTTCTTCTTCCTATAAAACGACTGTCATGACCCAGTTAAGTTTCGGCTGTCTGCAGCCATCAGTCAAAAGCTGTCTCCTGCCTTGTCAGGTCATCGAGCAGAGCTCAGCAAGCCCGTCTTCCCTTCTTTGCTTTGTGAGCCCTGCTTGATCGAGTTCTTGTTAGAGCACTCCCTGACAGAGCTGTAGCAATACTGCTTGATACTTCTTGCAGAAGTCTTGAGCGTGGGTGCTGAAGTGGGCTTTGAAAGGGCTGTAATCAGAACTCTCCCGTGACCATCTGCAGGTTCAGCTTTGCTTTGGTGCTGGCGTAGTCGCAGAAAGAAATGCTACGAGGGCCAAGCCACAGCCGATGAAATATTATCAAAATAAATAATGATTATGTGGTGTAAATGGCCGTAAAATTACAAACATCGAGCCTGAGTATCAGGCTGCATTAAGAGTCAGAGCAAGCTTTACGTAAGCTGTAATAATTTCCCAGACACAGGTGCTGAACATGTCACTTGATCAAATACAAGACCATACATGTTTTGGCCTCAGTGGCCAGTAGTATACACTTTTACAATACACACACACATTCTAGAGATGCTATGTATCAATCCTGATCGGATGTTGTTTTCTAGAAATACAAATAGAAGAGTGGGGAGGGGGGGGGGGAAGAAATCAAATTGTTATAATAGGAATTAATTAATTTTTAATTTAATTCAGTACAGTATATATTCTGGAATACGATACATCACTTTCATAGGCAGTCACAATGTGTTCCTTATTTCACAGTGTGTTCCTTAGTTGTGTAAACCTTTGACTTAAACAAAATTCTCCTCACAGTGAGAACAGCAGTAGAATCTTAGTTTATTCACAGCCTAAGCCAGCATTTAAAACAGTAAAATCATACAAAATTAAAACGGAATGACCATAAAATCGTACATAAAAAGGCATAAAATACTGTTATAAAACTGCAAATACAACAGAATATGGCCGTTACAGCAAACAGATTGGCAAAGGTGTTTAGCCATTTCTTGACTGAATTATTAGAGTTTTCCATATTCTTGTGGCAACCCAGCCAAATTTTGCTAATTTGTATGTAACCTCAGGGTTATTATCGTCAAGAAGCTTCTTAAGGAGTTGCAGTTTTTGACTACGTGGTAAAAGGTGTGGCCGTAATAGGAATTAAAATTACTGTATTAATTTTTTTAACGTTCTGCAGAAAAATGCAAAACCATTTCTACAATACATGTGTTGTGTGATGTGAGTGTATAAAGCTGGCTGTGGATCCCTTCCCATGGTAATTGCACTCATGGAAAACTCTTAATTGATGCTATATATAAAGCAAAAATTATATGAGCTAACTTTTATATAAATGAACATTCAAACCTAAGAACATTCTTTTTTCCTCACCATGACTGGCCCCGTGCCCTAAAAAAATCCTGAAAGCGGGGAAAAGGCAGCAGTTGCCCCTTTTGTAGCCCTCCGCAAGTAACATTTGGAAGTACATTGCCTGTGGATGTGAAGAATCCATTAAACAGTCATCAGTAATAGCCACTTACGGAGCTTTCCTTTGTGGATTTCTCTAATCCCCTTTTGAGGTCATCTAAGTGTGTGTAAGCTCTACTCACAACCTGAGTTTGATCCCGGCAGAAGTTGGGTTCAGGTAGCTGACTCAATCTTTCATCCTTCTGCGGTTAGTAAAATGAGTACCCAGCTTGCTGGGGGTAAAGTGTAGATGACTGGGGAATGCAATGGCAAGCCACCCCGTAAAAAGTCTGCCATGAAAACATCGTGATACGACGTCACCCCAGAGTCAGAAACAACTGGTGCTTGCACAGGGGACTACCTTTACCTTTTTAAGTGTGTGGCATCACTGCATCCCATAACAGATGAATTATGTGTTGTGTAAAGAAGCACTCTTCTTCACCCTGTTTAGAATGTCTTGCCCAACATCACTGGGGATTCCCCAAGTTCAGAGAGCTTGTAGAGGGAGAGAAAGGCTTGTTAGTGTTGACCGAAAGAGCGTTAATATTAGAATACCTTATTTTCAGGGGGACCTCTGTCCACCTGCCACAAAGAGGTCTGGCAACTGCAGGGGAGGGTTTACTATGTCACCATTTCTTCTTCTTCTGTGGGGAACAGGTAATATTCCTTGGCTGCTTTCTTCCTTCCCAACGTCATGCACATAGCCCAAGCCTGCAAAAAGCAGTCCTTTCTTTTGAGTACCATTAACAGCTATCATCCTTCTCTAAAATCTAATGGGGGAAGTTTTTTGCATGTCTGTGAGTAAAGATCTGCCTCTCTTAAGCCATGTCGACACACTGAGAGCTGGGTCAGGTCTATACTTCATCAGTATTGAGGAGACTTGGATTCCAATTCCCACTAGACTGTGGCGCTCAGAGGGTGATCTTCGGTTAGTCTTTCTCTGTCTGCTCCCCTCCAGCTTGCTTCAGAGGATTGTGAAGGTTGCTTCTTTTCCCCAGCAGGTTCCCCCCCCCCCCTTTCTTGTCTATACTTCTAGTCTCCTGTCAAGGTCAGCCTCGAAATTATCCTCCGACATGCATGTGTCTAGTAATGCAGGTGTGTATTTTCTGATTTGTAATTTGAGAACTTCCTGCTGCATTTCTTGTACTCACTGCTACTTGGTGGAATTTTTGTCTAATTCTACTTTAGATCCTCACTCTGCATCCTTGCTTCGGATCTGCTTGCTATTTTCAGCCAATTTCCTTGTCTTCATAGAAAATGTAGGTCCTTTCAGCCTGTCTTGCCTCTCTATTGTAAAAGGTTATTTAGCTACAAAACTAGCAGCTAAGGCTGGAATTCAGTTTCTTCTAGTTTCAAGAGAGAGAGAAGAAAACTATCTCCAGCTTTAGCTGCTATATAAATATTGTATTTAAAAAACCCACCCTCTGTGTGTGTGTGCAGAAAGAGCTCATGGAGGTGAAATAAAATAGCCGTGAAAGATTCCCACCCCACCCTTTTTTCAAACAAGAAATAGCGACAGCAAAGAAGTCATTTCATTTTCTTCCCTAATCCATCACTGGGCAAGATTGAACGCCCCAAGGTATGTTGTTTTGCTTGTGGTGGTGAAGCTGATGATGCAGATGGGTTCGTTTGATGTAATGGTGCAGAATGTTCACCAACATTCCAGCTGCTCAGGGAACAAAACTGTCAAAATGCCTGCCATGTGACTTCTGTGAAGGAAGATCAGGTTGTCAACATAGTTAGAAGTAAAACTTTGCATGGTCCCTAGGGACAGGATCGGTTGTGTGAAATCTGAAAGAGAAAGTAGGAAATGGTAACTAGGCAGGATAGCTGAAGGAAAACTGCAAAGTAGGGTATCTGAGAAATGGTAGGCCCGATGGGACGCAGAGTGCAGGAAATTTAAGCTAAGAAGTAGCTAATGAGAGAGGAGGTGACTTCTCAGTGGTTATGGTCAGGAGGAGATTTATGCTACATGGAACTGGCGAAGGAAAGGAGAAAGGATAGCTAAAGAAGCAGGGCAGGAAGAAAGAGGGGCACCATCCGAGAGTTATTAGAAGCCTAATGGTTGAATTCTACTTACCTTGGCCACTGGGTCAAGCAAACGGGGAGAGCTTGAAAAGGAAAGGAATGGAAATAGCATCTGTTATAATGATGATAAAGTCATGAATGTCACTACCTGCAAATGCAAGATAACACATCAAAAAGCGTTTGAGTGGGAGCCGTCAGCAATCGGGGGGAATCTGAAGTCAAGCATGCTTTGTGCCATTTCATAGGGTTCTTTAGAACTTCACAGGGCTTTTGAATTAACCAAATAGTTAGCTAGTTAACACAAAACGTGGCTCTGGGAGAGGGCAGAAAGGGAGAATGCTCATGAGCTCTGCAGTTCTGGGCAGAATGCTAATTAACCCCTGAATAAGATCTCAGTCTGGATTGGAGAGAAACTCTCCAGAATGAGACATCAATCAAGTACTGTCTCTAGGGCCTCTTCTGGGACGAGAATTGAATAAAGAGCTTCTTGATTTTTGAGAAATTACAGAAGAAAGAGAGAGTTACTAGAGCTAAATTACTCATTGTTCAGATGCAGAGCTAATTGCATATGGAAAATTATGTACGCTTTTAGGCATCCACCAGTATACCCATTATTTCCTTAGTGTTCTGAGGCATAGTTGATCAGATGGTGTTGATGGGGACTGCTTGTGGCATAAGGTAGGCATTTGTGTGGCTCTGGAAGAGTTGGGAGAATGCTGGAAAGTTCCCTCAAAGTGTGGGATCACCCAGAAAGATATGGTGGCTGAGCAGATTTCAGAAGGGTACTTTGTACAGCACTTGGACTAGCTGCAGGGATGCTAGTCATTTCCTGCACCGGGAGTGTAAACTGTGAATGTGTGTCTGAAACATCTGTGACTTTCAACACCTGTGAACATTTGCCTGAAAGTCTTGACTGTAGGTCTCCTGATATAAGTGTATTAAATTATAACCTTGGTATCTTTACATGGTGGCTGTTGGGAGTAACTACTGTGCCTGCTGCCAGCAGGGTTGCTCTACAAGATATAAAGCACCTTGTAATTTACTTTTGTTTGCCAGCATACCATTGTCATCACTACCAGGACTGCCTAGATAAAGGCTAATAATCTTTTGCTGCTGCTGCTGCTGTTTTGTGGAGGCGGGGGGAGGGACAGAACATCTCTGCTGGCTTAGACTGTTGGCTTTTAACTGGAAGGCTGTGGAGCACAACTGGGTTGCTGAACTATGTGCCCTTCCACAAAGCCAGGGATAGCCAAACTGCAGCTTGGGAGCCACATGTGGCTTTCTCACACATATTATGTGGCTCTTGAAGCCCCCACCGCCCTGTTAGGCGGCTTGGAGAGGGCATTTGTCTTGTTAAATCAGTTCTCCAAGCCAAGGCAGCTGGCAGTTTGGAGAATGCATTTAAAGTTAAAGTTGTCTTTCCAACTCTTCTTCCCTCCCCCGATCTTTCTTTCTTTCTTTCTTTCTTTCTTTCTTCCTTCCTTCCTTCCTTCCTTCCTTCCTTCCTTCCTTCCTTCCTTCCTTCCTGCCTGCCTGCCTGCCTGCCTGCCTGCTTTGTGGCTCTCAAACATCTGACATTTGTTCTGTGTGGCTCTTAAATTAAGCAAGTTTGGCCACCCCTGTGCAAAGCTTTCAGATAGTGGCTCTGGGGGTTTTAGCTTAGCGTCTGAGGAAGCCAGGTTCAAATCCTCAACCTAACTTACTCCTCAGGGTCTTGTGAGTGTATATGTCACGCCCTAGGGTGCAGGCAGGGGAAAAGACCCAAGTCCAAACTGGGGTCTGGGTCAGAAGGCAGAGAGGGAACCACAAGAGAAAGCCCAAAACACAGAGTCCAAGTCCAATCTGAGGTCCGAATCGAAGAACAGAACAGGAACCAAGAGAGCAATGTCCAAAACACAAACCAAGAGCAGGGTCCTTCGAAGCTAGGAGTCAAGACACCGAAGGATCAGGTTTCAAAGGTAAACCTGTCAGGTTTCAAAGGTAAAAAAGGTCATGATGAGATAGACAGTTACTTCAACGGAGTAGGGGCTAAGTGGGCCTCCGGTGGTGCTTCAATCAACAGTTGGGAAGCTCCTGCTAATTCTCAGGGCTAATCAAATGCCTTCCCCTTTGGTGTGCTTCCTTCCTCCAAGCTGCTAAGTCACAGTGTAGCTGTTCCCTTAATTGAACTACTGGCGGGGGAGAGGCAGGCGAGCTCCCTGCTTGCAGCTGTGCTTGCCCCTCCTCCTCCTGCTCTGCTGCTGGATCAGGGGCAGGGGAGGGGCAGCGACAGGCTGTCAACCTCCTGAGCACTAGGGGGCTGGCAGTAGGCTCCAATGCCAGCTCGTCCTCCTTGCCCATGACAGTATAACGGAAGAGAGAACCACAAAAGCCTACCTGGTCACATTGGAGTCAGGGCGGACAAAAATGTATCAGCTGGTGGAAGATGAATGCTGCCTATTGGTGCTGCATCAGCCCATTTTGCTGTTCTCTAGATTAGGGGTGTCAAATATGCGGCCCAGGGGCCAAATTAGGCCCCCAGGGGACTCCTTTCAGGCCCCCGAACACATGACTGTCATCTGCTTCCTTCTCCCTCTCTCTTGCGTCCTTCTGCATCACAGCTTGCTTTGCAAGGCTTGCTCAATCACACAGGTGCTACAGAGCAAAACCTCTATTTTCTCCATTAGCTGAGGCTCTTTCCTTGGGGAGGAAGGTGGGGAGGCAGAGCTTGCTTTGCCAGGCTCTCTCAATCGCACAGCAGAGCTAAGCCTATTATTGGCTGATGCTCCTCTCCGTCCTGGGGAGGAAGGAAAGAGCCAGATCTTCCTTTCTTTACCCAGTTCCCTGGATCCCATGACAGAAATACAAAGAAGGCACCTTTGAGACCGAGTACCAACGTTTTAAATATTTTTCAAGTTTTTTGTAACAAAAAATCTTTAATTGTGTTTGTATCCTTTATAAAATTTATATCTCCGCTACCTATTTCTAAAATAGGAACACAAATGGCCCAGCTTGACACGGCCCGGCCCAACAAGGTCTCATTTATGTCCAATCTGGCCCTCATAACAAATGAGTTTGACACCCCTGCTCTAGATTGTTTCAGAGGGTAGCCATGTTGGTCTGCAGTAGAATAACTGAAGGGAGCTTCAGCTCTCAAAAAGCTTATACCTGTTGGTCTCAAAGGTGCTGCTACTGGACTGATGATCATACTACTTATGATGAAGGGCTGCATTTAGTCGGATTTGCTGCTAATTTATGTCTGGTGTCCCCTGCAGGGTATGGGGACCTCCCGAGTATTTTTGCTCCTTCCGCTTCATCATTATGTCAGAGATGTGAAGCTCCTCAGAAAGGGGCTGGCCAGTCCATCAACCCAAAAACCAGCTTTCTTACAATAACCCTCAGTGTCAGGTCTGTGCCGCCCACATCTTTGTCTCTGTGTGTGTGTTTGGTGTAGTGGTTAAGTGCGCGGACTCTTATCTGGGAGAACCTAGTTTGATTCCCCACTCCTCCACTTACACCTGCTGGAATGGCCTTGGGTCAGCCATAGCTATCACAGAGGTTGTCCTTGAAAGGGCAGATGCTGTGAGAGAGCTCTCAGCCCCACCCACCTCACAGGGTGTTTGTTGTGGGGGGAGAAGATAAAGCCGCTCTGAGTTTCTGATTCAGAGAGAAGGGCAGGGTATAAATCTTTTTCTTCTTTGTAGAATCTGATATTTTAGCCTCATACGTACTATCCGTGTACTATACATTTTCCAACTAGATCTGGAAGATACCTATGGGCATTAATCACCTACCCCCATTTCAAGCGGTTTGATGGAGCATATTAGCAGTTCTCGCAAGCTGCTGTTCCAAGATGGGAATGTCTGGCATTCAGAAGGTTCCAAACAAGCTGCGTTTGAGAAAAGTGGTGGGGGAGGTTAGGTTATTTTGTTATGAAATAGCAGTGATGTCCCCTCTGCCTTCTTGTCACTTAGGGCCTCCTTCCCGGGAAGGGTAACAGGGATGATTTTGTGGTTTTTGTGCAGAACGCCATCCCCCCCCAAATTAGCCTACAACATGATTTCTCCATATGCACCCTCATTTAATTGAAATGGTTGCTTGGGGGCAGGGGGAGAGGCAGATCTTTGCTTTGCTGCAAGGTCACAGATACTTCTAGAGCTGTCATCTCTGCTGGCTTAGACTGTTGATTTTTTAACCGGAAAAACTGTGGAGCACATCTGGGTTGCATCCAGGCCTAACAGTGAGTCTTGCTGTCATCAGCACCACCATTTTAAAGTTATTTTCAAAGAGAGGTTAAAACGGATAAAAGGAAGTACTTCTTCACCCAAAGGGTGATTAACATGTGGAATTCACTGCCACAGGAGGTGGCGGCGGCCACAAGCATGGCCACCTTCAAGAGGGGTTTAGATAAAAATATGGAGCAGAGGTCCATCAGTGGCTATTAGCCCCAGTGTGTGGGTGTGTGTGTGTGTGTATAAAAAAATTTGGCCACTGTGTGACACAGAGTGTTGGACTGGATGGGCCATTGGCCTGATCCAACATGGCTTCTCTTATGTTCTTAGAGTGCGGTTTTTGTTTCTTTTTAAAAAGCCAACCCTTAATCTCTCACCTCCCCTGGAAGTGATGGATCTGATGTGTTTTGAAGTCGTCAGGTTTGAACTATATGAGTGGGTGGATTGGAGCTAATCAGTGATGTGGAAGAGAGAAGTGGGGTCCCCACTGGCCAACAAAAAGTTTTTTATGTTGAATGATGAACATGTAGGACAGAGGCTGTAGTAAGGAGGGACCTTGAGTGAATGAAAAACCTGGCTATATAGGTGTTTGCAGACCCAACGCATACTGGAGCCAAGCAGCTTTCGATAGCACATGGACAGGATCGCTGTGGTCAGAAGCAGTGTCAGCACAGGGTGGTTGTTTCATCGCACGGTTTTATGTGGAAACAACACAGACAGTAAAATGGAGAACAGGCATGCCACGGAAATCCCATCAATGTGGAGATAAGCAAGAAGATGACGAAGATATTGGATATAAGATATGGAGAGGGCTCTCACAGCAGCTGCCCTTTCAAGGACAACCTTTGCCAGAGCTATGGCTGACCCAAGGCCATTCCAGCAGGTGCAAGTGGAGGAGTGGGGAATCAAACCCGGTTCTCCCAGATAAGAGTCCGCGCACTTAACCACTACACCAAACAAGATTCATACAAATTACACCAGTGCTGGCTGTGTTGTATTTATAATGAAAGATCCGAGCAAGTTGGAAATGATAACAAGGCAGCTGCCAAAGCAGACCCATCTCTTTAAATCATGAGCTGAATGCTGAGCAGCAGCAAACTCTCATTTCAAAAGTAAGCGCACTCAAGAGTCACTGAGGTTTCTGGTCTATGTCGTGTCCCTTCACCATTGCATTAAGATGTAAGCACGATTCCTGGGTTCAAGTTTGTGTTCCCTGGTAGCAATAATGAAGGAGAAATCCATTACTTTGGTCCAACTGTACCTTATAGCAGGGGTGGCCAGTGGTAGCTCTCCAGATGTTTCTTGCCTACAACTCCCATCAGCCCCAGCCATTGGCCATGCTGGCTGGGGGTGATTGGAGTTGTAGGCAGAAAACATCTGGAGAGCTACCGTTGGCCACCCCTGCCTTATAGGAAGAAGAAGACTGCAGATTTATACCCTGAATCAGAGACTCAGAGCGGCATACAATCTCCTATATCTTCTCCTCCCACAACAGACACCCTGTGAGGTGGGTGAGGCTATGAGGGCTCTCACAGCAGCTGCCCTTTCAAGGACAACCTCTGCCAGAGCTACGGCTGACCCAAGGCCATTCCAGCAGTTGCAAGTGGAGGAGTGGGGAATCAAACCTGGTTCTCCCAGATAAGAGTCTGCACACTTAACCACTACACCAAACTAGCTCTCCCACTGGCGTGGGAGCTGCTGACCCACATTTCCCCAGTACTTAATTGTTCAAAAATGTGCATTGGCTTTTCCGTTTCATTGTCTACCATTTGGGGAAAAGGCAGCATGCTGTAACACAGTTTCATCATTTCTCCTCTCCCCCAACTACATGTTAGTTGGCATACATGAGAGAAGATGTGAATTGATGTTGCCTGTGTGCCCTCCCAAAATGTTAATTCAAACTTTGATCTTCAGGCGTTGCAGTGAGTGATGCAATTACTGTCTGGCCTTACTTACCAGAGCAGTTCATAGGAATCAAAACGGCAAGGCAGCTTAAAATGAGAAAGGAAGCGTTCTTTGGGGACGGGAGTTGAGCAACATGCAGGCATGATGGGAAGGTACACGCCAGCTGAAAAGCGGGAGTGGGGACTTTAATCTGGAGCAGGATCCAGGCTGAATGAAGGGATGGCCGGACACCACCTGCTTTCCCTCTTTCAGGCGCTCTAAAACTCAATACAGTAGTACTGAAAGACGATGACTGCAGATTTATACCCTGCCCTTCTCTCTGAATCAGAGCGGCTTACAATCTCCTTTATCTTCTCCCCCCACAACACACACCCTGTGAGGTGGGTGGGGCTGAGAGAGCTCTCACAGCAGCTGCCGTTTCAAGGACAACTCTTGCGAGAACTATGGCTGACCCAAGGCCATTCCAGCAAGTGCAAGTGGGGAATCAAGCCTGGTTCTCCCAGACAAGAGTTTGCACACTTAACCTAAGGACAACTTCTGCAAGAGCTATGTCCTTCCAAGGACAACTCCTGTGAGAACTATTTTATTTATTTATGACTTTTATCCCGACCTTCCCAACAAGTGGCTCAGGGCGGCTTACAACACAAAAATATAACATAAATAGAAGTTAAAGATAAAACATTTAAATATTAAACCATTAAAAACATTAAAACATTTAAAACATTTGGCATTTAAACATTTAAAACATTGGGGCAGCGGACATCCGGTATAGCTACATTCAGTTTCTTGTACCAGCTAGTCATAGGCCAGCCGGAAGAGGGTTGTCTTACAGGCCCTGCGGAACTGAGCTAAGTCCCGCAGGGCCCTCACCTCTTCCGGCAGCTGGTTCCACCAGGAGGGGGCCATAATAGAAAAGGCCCGGTCCCTTGTCGATTTTAAGCGGGCTTCCTTTGGCCCGGGGATAACTAGGAGATTTTGTGTTCCTGATCTCAGTACTCTCTGGGGAACATGCGGGGAGAGACGGTCCTTCAGGTAGGCAGGTCCTAGGCCATATAGGGCTTTAAAGGTGATAACCAGCACCTTGTACCGGACTCGGTAAGCTATCGGCAGCCAGTGCAGGTCCCGGAGCCCTGGCCGGATGTGCTCCCTTCTTGGGAGCCCTAACAGCAGCCGGGCCGCGGCATTCTGCACTAGCTGCAGCTTTCGGGTTCGGCACAAAGGCAGCCCCATGTAGAGAGCATTGCAGTAATCCAACCTCGAGGTGACCGTGGCATGGATCACTGTTGCTAGATCGTCGCGTTCCAGGAAGGGGGCCAACTGCCTTGCCCGCCTAAGATGAAAAAATGCGGACTTGGCAGTGGCTGCTATCTGAGCCTCCATCGATAAGGAGGACTCCAATAGTACCCCCAGGCTTTTGACCTTGTCCGTCGCTATCAGCGGCGCACCCTCAAAAGCTGGTAGGGGGATTTCCCTCCCCAGGCCCCGACGACCCAAGCAAAGGACCTCTGTCTTCGCTGGATTTAGCCTCAGCCCGCTCAGTCTGAGCCACCCAGCCACTTCCTGTAGTGCCCGGTCTAGATTTTCTGGGGTGGAGGCTGGTCGGCCGTCCATAAGTAGATAGAGCTGGGTGTCATCAGCATACTGGTGACAACCCAGTCCATACCTTCGAGCAATCTGGGCAAGGGGTCGCATATAGATGTTGAATAACATCGGGGAGAGAACCGCCCCCTGAGGCACTCCGCAATCAAGCGTTCGCCTCTGGGATAGCTCACCCCCAATCGCGACCCTTTGTCCCCGACCTTCGAGGAAAGAGGAAAGCCACTGTAAAGCCAACCCCTGAATCCCCGAGGCGGCGAGGCGGCAGGTCAGTAACCGATGGTCGACCGTGTCGAACGCAGCCGACAGGTCCAACAACATCAGCACCGCCGAGCCACCCCAATCCAGATGCCGTTGGAGGTCATCCACCAGGGCGACCAACACCGTCTCCGTCCCGTGACCCGGGCGGAAGCCGGACTGGAGTGGGTCAAGGATGGAAGCATCCTCCAGGAAAGTCTGTAACTGCACCGCCACTGCCCTCTCAATAAGCTTGCCCAAAAAGGGCAAGTTTGAGACCGGCCGATAATGCGCCAATTGGGCCGGGTCTAAAGTTGGTTTTTTTTAAGAGGGGGCGGACCACTGCCTCTTTGAGCGGCGTTGGAAAATGCCCTTCCATCAGGGATCTATTTATGATATCCCGTATAGGATATCTAAGCTATGGCCTCAGCCCGCCTCAGCCCGCTCAGTCTGAGCCACCCAGCCACTTCCTGTAGTGCCCGGTCTAGATTTTCTGGGGTGGAGGCTGGTCGGCCGTCCATAAGTAGATAGAGCTGGGTGAGCTATGGCTTAGATATGAGAACTATGAACTTAGAACTTAGAATCATGGCTGACCCAAGGCCATTCCAGCAGGTGCAAGTGGAGGAGTGAGGAATTGAACCCAGTTCTCCCAGATAAGAGTCCATGCACTTAACCACTACACCAAACTGGCTCTCATGATGCTGTTTTTTTTTTTTTTTAAGTGCTAGTGAATGTAACTAGGTCTCCCCTCTCTTTCCTGTCGTATCTTCTGGGCTTTCTTTCAGTTCCTTGAATGACTGTGGCACAAGGCTTTTTTTTTTTTGGTACCAGGAACTCCTTTGCATATCAGGCCACACACCCCTGATGTAGCCAATCCTCCAAGAGCTTACAGTAAGCCCTGTACTAAGAGCCCTGTAAGCTCTTGGAGGATTGGCTACATCAGGGGGTGCGTGGCCTGATATGCAAAGGAGTTCCTGGTACAAAAAAAAAAAAGCCCTGACTGTGCACTCCAGCACTGGGAACTCTGCTGCATGGCTTCCCTCTCCATCTGCGGGGGTATGGACTAGCTTCCCGCTGGCGATGGGTCCGTCCTGTGCATGAGCTTACAGATGTCTGAGCTGAAGGTCAAAAGAGTCTGTGGTAGAATTTCTTTCTCCACAGAGGAAAGTTGAAACATTAGAATTCCGCCGCAGACTCCTGCAGGCCATGGTCGGTCAGGCAGAAGCTTTCATTTAAAACATTTCCTCGTGTCTCCTGCTAGAGCGATGATCTTCAAATCCCTGTGGAATCGTAACTGCTGCAGGGCATCTTGTGATTTGCTAATTTGCCCTTGGTCTCTCCCTAATGAAGATAAAAGCTGTGCCAGAGTTCAGTTGATTGGGGGGGGCGGTCAGTGAGAGATTGGGAGGCTCCGTTCAGAAGCGGCGGCCCCTTTTTGATATAGTTCGCATAGCCAAGACTTCCCATATCCTTGGCAAAAGTCTGCCCAAACCAGATTTCAGCCTTTACGTATGGGTCCCTTCCAGTGTTCCCTCTAAGCTGAGTTAGTGTCAGCTAGATCAGTTTTTTAGCCTCCAGCTCACACAGTTTTGTGTTAACTCAGGAAGGATGGCCTTAGAGCGAACTAATTTATGCGGTGGCCAAATCGCTCGCTCACAACTTTAATTCCAGTAGCTCACAAAGTTGAATTTTGACTCTCAATACTCCACAGCTTAGAGCAGGGGTGTCAAACATGCAGCCCGGGAGCTGAATCAGGCCCTTGGAGGATTCCTATCAGACTCGCGAGCAACTCACTGTTGTTTGCTTCCTTCTCCCTCTCTTGTTTCCTTCTGCATCGCAACTTGCTTTGCCAGGCTTGCTCAATCAAACAGCAAAGCTACAGAGCAAAGCTGCTCCCTTGGGGAGGAAGTGGGGGAAGGAGAGCTAGCTTTGCCTGGCTCTCTCAGTTGCTCAGCAGAGCTACAGGGCCAAGCCTCTCTTCCTTCTGTTGACTGGAAGGCAGTGAGGTGGATTAGGCTGAGTGTGTGAGTTTGCCTGTGTCCTTTATAAAGGTTATATCTCCCCTACCTGGCATTATATTTTATGACACACATGGCCTGGCCCGACAAGGTGAAGATCTTGCCTTCATAACAAATGAGTTTGACACCCCTGGCTTAGAGGGAGCATTGGACTCCCTTCTTAGTAATCAGTTCCTTATCTTGGCAGCATATCATCCATTTGAAGGGGTAGAATGTGTGTTTATTAAAGCATTTGTGCACTGTTCCCCTCCCTGATTTAAAGGGAAAGAAAGCAGCATGCAATAAAAGCAAGCCAGAACAACCATATGAATAAATAACTCTGAAGTATCAAAGCAACCAAAATTTTAAAAACCCAATAAAACAGGAGAAACTTCAGTCAACACTGAAAGCTTGGGAAGACTGCAAAGGTCTAAAGGCGATTCTGAAGGTCTAAAGGTGAACCTGTTTGGAGCAGGTATTTTAACAAATGGGGTGTTGTAATACCAGATGAATCACCCCTCCCACAAACTCCCCTTTTTCTCTTTAATGAAGATGAAACGGCTTGTCTGCGTAGCTAAAGCTCTACTGTGCGGCTGCTGGCAGGAAGGCATGACGGCCAGATTTTATAACCCAGAAAGATTGGCATCGCTGCCTCAGAGTCTGGCAGCTCTGTACACAATAGGTGGTCTATCTCACAAAACAACCAATGAAGTTGTGCTAGGCAAAGAAGGGATGAGCATCGCTTTTCCCAGTGGAATTTAAACTAGCGGAATAACTGAATGCTAAAGCTCAACCAGTCAAGAAAAGGAATTTCCAAAGCAGTTGCTCTGTGTTCTGTTTCTGGCCACTGCTGGAAAGCAGAGGAGGTCTGGATCTTGGGTGTTGCTGTGGTGGAGATCTCCCACCATTACAGGTTGATCTCCTGATGACCAAGATCAGTTCCTCTGGAGAAAATGGACGCTTTGGAGGGGGAGCTGTATGGTATTATACCCCGTTGAGTCCCTCTCCTCCCAAAACCCCGCCCTCCCCAAGCTCCACCCCCAAAATCTTCAGGTATTTCCCAACCCAGAGCTGGCAATCCTTACTCATGAAGCATACCTAGTTAACTGATGTATTCTTGTTTTTGTTTTGCTTTCACCTTTGTAGAATTCTGCTGGGGTCCCTGTTGGTTCCCAAGTTAGATCTGGACTTTTTCCAATATTCTCCTCCCATTCTATCTGCAGAGTTTCCTTTTTTTAGTCTGTTAAAATTGCTACATTTTTCTTTTAAGCTCTGCATATGTCCAGAGACCTCTCATCTCAGCTACCAGAGAAATATAAGGAAGGGATTAGCTTTCTATCCCAAATTGATTAGGTTCTTCCCTTTCCCAGGTGTAAGACTCAAATATGCTACATCCAAGGTCCTAGCAGAGAAAATAGGTGGTACAGGAAGCATTAAAGCCAGTATCCTAGCTGATGACCCTTGCATCCTTCCTCCCACCCCCAGGCGTTTGGGGGTCCCAGCTCCCCTTTTCCCTTTAATCTCAACCTGAGAACAAAACCTCACCCCTCGTCATCACAGATGCTGCGTCTAAACGTTTCTCACGTCACCACTTGCCTGACCTGTGAAGCTGAGAGGTGTCTGTCAGTCTTAGATCAGGCAAGTTCATATGAGGGAAGGGCCGGATCCCAAGCTATTTAGAGCTGTAGAGGTCAGAATCCACATCTCAAATTGTTCCAAGAAACTAACTGGCAATATAGATCTTTTAGTACCAGAGAAATATTCTCAGATCAGCACATTTTGGTTAGTGATATAGCAGGTGTGTTCTGAACCGATAAAAGTTTCTGAACGGTTTTTAAAGACACATCGATGTCGCAATCAACGCTGGCTTTTATGAGAGAACAGAGAACACTGACAACTGGAAGGAACCCCCCACCCCCACCCCTTCTCTTCCCGCCATCTTGTCTTTCTCCCAATTTGTATTGATGAGATGTCCATCTTTTCCTACACCCCTTGATTCACCCATTCTCTGAAGTCCCCCCTGGATTTTCTTCTCCACCAGAAGGAAAATTAACATAGAGGTCTAACTCGGTAATTAGAGTCAGAACTGTTGTTCTGTTCACTTTTACCATCTTCAGCTCCATTCCCAACACGTCAATATTACATTGGTATGGAGGTTTGGCTGGCCCAAATCTGTGACAATCTGTCTAGTGCATCAAACCAGCCAAAAGAAAGTGTGTACTTTAATAAGACACAGTCTCATAAAGGGGCCTTTATGATTACCTCATGAGCCCTTGACAGAAATAGATAGAACAGCCTGAGTTGCATTTCTCTCCGGAAACTGCTGTTCATCATCTTGATTTAATTTTCACTCTATCCCTCTCTCCTCCTGCATGCACGCAAGACACATTTTTATCCAAGCTGTAAAATATTCTTGGTATCGTGGATGTCATATATTGATAAGACTGAGTATGGTAATCTCCAGACAGCAAAGTTCTTGGTTATGCTTTATGGACTCATTGTTCTTCCTACTTATTTACTTACCTACTTTATTTATAGCCCGCCTTTCTTCCCTGAGAGTGAAGGCAAATAACACAGTATAAATCAAGGCAATCAATAGGATGAGATGTCTGATAAGCAATGCAATAGGCCTACAATCACTTCTCTGTGCTTTGAGTATTTGCCATTTATTAAACAAAGCAGACAGTGGTATTACATAAGCATAAATAAAACCAAAGCAATAAGAGTAGAATAATACAGCAAACAGATAATAAGTCAGGTCAAGGGGTCTTCAGGGCTAAATGTCTTGGCGGTATTGAGTGACATCCATACCTATATTACCCCTGAAGGCCATATAGATACATAAGGACTTTTTCTTCCGCAGCCGGAGTTGTAAAGAATGAGGAATGTCACATGTATGGTTTTTGGGTTGTGACAGCAGGTGCAAGCCTTCCTTGATTTCCTTCTTTCCACACAGGGGGTTAAGTTAGTCCGAATCGTCACCCTTGCAGAATAGAGCTGGCAGCTGTAGCCAGTTAAGCTTGGGGTTACTTAATAGGTTTGAGGTGAGGAGACTCAGACTCAGCTGCAGCAGAACTTAGGGGAAGAGAACTGGGACAACACTGTTGGCAGTGGCCGACAGCTGTGAGAGTCCTGGGATTTGTCTTACCTTGTTGATAGAAATGCTTTCCCCCAGGAGCCTATGTGAAGAAATCGTCTGAAGGCTTGGAACTGACTGGTAACTGCTGTGTAGTGTTGGGGCTTTATCTACACTGACTAATCACTATTATTGGACTTCTTGCCTCCCCTCCTCCCTCTGCTTGGTTCTTGGAACTACTAAATAAAGAAGCACTGTTTGTTTAGTTGAACAAGGAGACTCCTTTTTGTGCAGCAAATAGCCCACAGCCCATAGCCGGGTTGAAGAGCTTTACTCGAGTGGGTTCCTGTAGTAGCAGCCTTCTTTACAGGGGTGAAATGGAAACGTTACCAGCCAACAGTGAAACTTTCTATTACAACTGATGACCAAGTCCAAGCTTCGTCTGCCACTCCCCACCTGCCTCCTCTCTTCCCCTACCCCTGACTGCAGCCCTATTTCCAATTACTTAGTTCCCATTATGCAAAACTAATCCTTGTGAATTAAAGAATGAATGATTTATTACAGTCAAGGACCAGCTCAGGAGTAAATACAATGAACTATCTTTAAAAGTTATGTGAAATATATTAAAATAGTTCTTATGAGCTCCCTCTATTATAAATGCTGTGCTCATCTGATGCACCTGGAAGCTTTCTGGAACCCATTCTGCCTCATCCTTCCTTATCAGGTGTTGAGCTTCTGTTCTTATCAGCATTTGACCCCTGCTCACCCATTCCCTCATAGTGGCAGTCCATTCCTCTTTTCTGAGCAAGGTTTTCTCTGGATATGAAATTTTTTAAAAAATTTAATAAACGAACATATGAATTGAGCGATTTTTTAAAAAGTAGAAGCAGGCAGCAGTATTTTCGGAAGGGAGCAATCCCATTTTGAGGAGGGAAGGAATAATTTCCCTCCTTCCTGGGCTCCCCATCCCACACACCGTACATCCAACTCTGAAAGCTTCCCTCCTTCGAAAGTTGTTTTTCTAACAGAGGAAACCACTTGCCTTAGGAGGCCAACAGCAGCATTACAGTTTGAGGTATGCGTACTAGAAAGTGCACTTCTGGGAACATGTGGAATGTAGGGGAAATAAGATACAGATGTCCTGAATTAGCAAGCATGCTCTTCAGACATAGTCCCCATCAATTTTCTTTCTCAACAGGCTCCCCAAGCAGGTATTAATATTATTTTCCCATGGAAAGGCTGGCATGAAAAGAAGTCGCTAGTAGTAACTCCAGAGCCAGCACAAAGTGGGTTGCAGCAATAAGTTTGTAGCTGGCTCCAGGTCACTGTGGGCATTAATCCCCTTCCCCTCCCCGTTAAACCCCTGCACGATTTCACATTATAGGGCCAGCTTTGTTGGTTTTTTATATATACCTTTGCTAGTCACTTCTCAGAAAAGCTCTCTGAGCGGCTGACGAGAAAAGAGGAATTCATTAGCATTAGTTTAACTTTCCTCCGCTTTAACAGTCTCAGGTGGAACAGGAAGGCTGTTAGGCGGTCATGGAGGTCACGGCCTTCTGGCTTTTCTGGAAGCTGACAGAGCTCAGGCAGCCACCTGCAGTCTGCTCAGCTACCTCAGGCGGAAATAGCTGGCTGCCAACCAGACGGAGAGACCTTCCCTGGCTCACTTGTATGGAAAATGGTTTGAGTTCAGGGAGATATGGTACCACTGGGGGATGTTTTCCACAGACTTGTATTTTTTTTAAAAAAATAAAAAATAAAATTATCTACTTTATTTATAGCCCGTCTTCTCAGCGGGGACCCAGAGCAGTTATGTCATGCTCCTCTGCTCCATTTTAACCTCATGGCAGCCCTGTGAGGTAGTTAGGCTGAGAGAGTGTGACTGGCCCAAAGTCACCCAGCAAGCTTCCATGGCAGAGGTGGGATTCAAACTTGTGCTTCCCAGATCTTAGACTGACACTCTAACCCAGGGGTGTCAAATATGTGGCCTGGGGGCCAAATTAGGCCCCCGGAGGGCTCCTATCAGGCCTGCGAGCAACTCACTGCTTCATTCTCCCTCTCCCTCTCTTGCTTCCTTCTTCATCACAACTTGCTTTGCCAGGCTTGCTCAATCGCACAGGAGATACAGAGCAAAGCTCTTCCCTTGAGGAGGAGGTGCGGGGAAGGAGAGCTAGCTTTGTCAGGCTCTCTCAATTGCGCAGCTGAGCCAAGCCCCTCTTCCTTCTGTTGGCTGAGGCTCAACAAGCCAGTGAGGTGGATTAGGGTGAGTGTGTGTTTGTCTATGTCCTTTATAAAGTTTATATCTCCCCTACCTGGCATTACATTTTATGATACACACGGCCCAGCCCAACAAGGTGAAGATCTGGCCCTCATAACAAATAAGATCGACACCCCTGTTCTAACCTCTACACCAAAGGACATTCAGTCTTCTTAAGATTCAGCCCACATAGTCAGTTTGGGATGTTTTGCTATGTCTTTCCATACTACTGTGATTTATTTCCTTATTTATTTCAAATAATCCGATGACCCAGCAGCCTTGGACAGCATATTGTTACACGTGTTCTGGGACCCTGGGGGCATTCATTCTTCTGGGTATCCCAGGAGCACCAACAAGAGATGTTCTTTTACAGGTCTTGGAAATGGGAGAAGCGCAAACTAAAACCTGACATTTTGTTTTCCTGAATGCAAAGGACATTGTGGACCCAAGCGTCGCTCTGCTGTTGCGAGCAAGTTACAGGAAGACCTGCTCTGGGCACTGGAATCAGCTTGGCTGCTTCAATACAGTTCTCTCCGTGATCTATATTAATAGATTTTCCTCTCTTAGAATCCACAAAAAAAAAAATACATTTCTGAAAGGGGGAAACATAGACAGCGCAAAACTGTTCTCCCCAAAGAGATGTGGAATAGTATGAGTGACTCTGCCTTTGCACTGAGCAGAACAATCGATTTGCTTGCCTTGGGGACCAGTATGAGGCATACATTCTTGCTTGCTACATTTTGCTTAAAAAAAAAATCCCAGCTTCTATTGTTTTGTAAGGAACTGCTGGAACATCTTATTTGGGGTGAAAAATATCTAGGAGGAAACATAATAACCTGACTAGTAGGAGTTGCATAATAAATCTCCTTGTTTCTTTGGGGAACGTATCAAATCCGAAGGAGCTCCCAATGGCTGGAAATAAAGTGATAAATCTAAAGTGTACCTTTGCCTAGCATTGTCAAGGCAGCAAAATAATTCTGAAAGATGACAAATCCTTCGACTCTGATACAGGTATTGGTTTGTCTGGTTTGACTGTTGCCTGTTGCTTAAAATCGTATGCTTTGGCTGATTGCGGGCACATGTATTTATTTATTGTGTGGCAGAGTTACACGCAGGAAGCACATAATCATATAAAATACGTAACCGCTGATACAACAGCTATGCAGATCGATTGGGCAACTCCCCTAAATTAAAAAAAAAAGGTAGTCCCCTGTGCAAGCACCAATCGTTTCTGACTCTGGGGTGACATCGCATCACGATGTTTTCATGGCAGACTTTTTACAGGGTGGTTTGCCATTGCCTTCCCCAGTCATCTACACTTTCCCCCTAGCAAGCTGGGTACTCATTTTGCTGACCTCGGAAGGATGGAAGGCTGAGTCAACTTGGAGCCGACTACCTGAACCCAGTTTCTACTGAGATCAAACTCAGGTCGTGAGCAGAGCTTTGGACTGCACTACTGCAGCTTACCACTCTGCACCACAGGGCTACATGTAATCCCCCTAAATAATATCTAAATTTTCAATCCGCTCAGTCACGGTTAGTGAAAGTTCAAAGACCTACATCACATCTCCCTGGAAAGCACAATGCTCGCATTCCTGCGACAGGTGGGAAATAGTTTGGTGGGCTGTACCACAGTTGCATTCAGATCCTGATATTTTTCCCCATTTAAACAACAGGTCTACACAGCTGCTAAAGCCCATTCGTATTCTATTAGACAGCTTCCATACTTTATGTGGCAAGTTAAATCCTGAGGGCGTCACGTTGATGTTTATCAGGTTATGGATATCGGGTGGAATTGATTGCATCTATGTTTGCAACCATTCATTCCCAAGATCAAAATTCTGTAATTGCAGGATTTGTGCAGATCTTATTGCTGGGCATCGGGATCTTAGGATAGGCCCACATCAGCCATGTCTTTGTGGATGGGCAACTCCCTGTTTTCAGTGATTTTTCTATATAAGGGTTCGGCGGCAGACAGAGGAGGCAGGGAAACTCGTGGAGTTTGCGTTAAGGCAAATGTTTTACCTTGGGGGCCCCTCCACCCAAAATTTTCTGGCTACGGGCCTGGTAAACAGAGAAGTGATCAAGCATCCTTGAGACCCATTCTCTAGAGAGGGAACACTGGCTTTTACAATCAAAGACATTTTTGTTTGAATTTTTCAGGCCAAAGCTGTTTCACACAGCACAAAAGCTAGTGATTCTATTTTCCAACAGAGATGCCTTGAACCTGGTTGTAAAATTCCAACCTGTAAGATACATCTTGTTTTCATGCAGTCATGTGCAATCCTGCATACAGTATGGAAAGAGTTGTGTTTCTGGATATTTCTCTGATTCTTGTATTTGTAGTTAATTTATACGCTGCTGTTCAGCTTTGCAAGAACTGCTAGAGGCAACTAATAATGGCAAGAAAAGAAATATCCCATACAGCAGGGGTGGCCAACGGTAGCTCTCCAGATGTTTTTGCCTACAACTCCCATCAGCCCCAGCCATCGGCCATGCTGGCTGGAGCTGATGGGAGTTGTAGGCAAAAAACATCTGGAGAGCTATCGTTGGCCACCCCTGCCATACAGTAACGGTAGTGGAAATTGCTATAAAGTTTCAGCCAACTTATGGGGACTCCTCACGGGATTTTCAAGCCAAGAGATGTCCAGAGGTGGTTTGCCATTGTGCACCTCTGCGTTGCCTCCCCCATGCAATAATACAAGACAAAAACTTAAAACCACCACAGAACAAACTACATTCAAACCTCAGACAAATAATTGGGGGTGAACAAATAATTGGACAAAGAAATATGGGGTGGTGGTATGAATGAATTCCAAAAGGTCTTTTCACCCATGGAACTGGCTCGTGCCTGGCAGATATTTGAGGGCATAGCTGTAGCAATACAGATGTTGGCAGGGCTGCTGTGCCTTGGCGTCAAGGCAAGGAGAAATTCAACAGGCGCAGCAGCATATCTTGCCGTTGAAATGCAACAGTGGAGAAGAGTGATTTTAAGCACAGGAGCCCCGCTTGGGTGGGAGCATAAGAATGCAGCTTTTCCCCTTGTTTTCAAAATTTCACTTAGAATCCTAGAATCACAGAGTAAGAAGGAGCCATACAGGCCATCTAGTCCAACCCCCTGCTCAATGCAGGATCAGCCTACAGCATCCCCAACGAATATTTGTCCAGCTGCTGCTTAAAGACTTCCATTGAGGGAGAGCTCACCACCTCCCTAGATTCCACTGTTGAACAACTCTTACTGTAAAAAAGTTTTTCCTAATATCCAACTGGTACCTTCCCGCCCTTAATTTAAATCCCTCATTGCGAGTCCTTTCCTCTGCTGCCAACGGGAACAGCTCCTTGCCCTCCTCAAGTGACAGCCCTTCAAATACTTCAAGAGAGCACTCATGCCCCACCTCCTCTCCTCCAGACTGAATATTCCCAGGTCCCTCAGGCTTTCTTCATAGGGCTTGGTCTTTAGGCCCCTGATCATCGTCACTTTGTGTAGTCAGGTCAAGGGGCAGCAGCAGTAACTTCCTGACTGATTATCTTCTAGCTGCAGAATATTATTTTAGGAGCAGATTGGGTACTGTATGGTTCAAGTAACTCATCTTCTTTTGTAAAGTTGCAGTAATGCTGTGTGGCTAGTGTTATATTTAGGTTATTTCTCTATTCCTGTGCAACACTAGTGCCCTTGTGATAAGCAAGTAAACTGTTACGAGGTAAATGGTACAGTAAAAATAATGGAACACCATGAGATAAGTGAGTGTCCAGGTTTACATCTTGTACAACAGGGTTAAATCATCTTGTACAATAGGGTTAAATCATGGCTGCAGAGTGTGCCTTGATTGTGTAACTGGCCACAAATGCAGTCTTTAAAAGGCATTCAAAAGTAGGAACTTTGTTCATATTGCCTTTTGTACTGGAGACTGTGCTGAAGAGACCACGGAGTCTCATGAGCATCTTGTTGTGAAGGAGATGCCTTATGCAGGACAGTTCTCCTCAGTGTCCAGTTGGGATCTCTTTGTTCAGGTTTCTGGATCTCACCCAGGTTGAAATATAGCAAGCGAACAACCCCAGCCTTGTTCTCAGCCCACAGGAAGGATGGTGGTAAAACTGCCAATAATTCTATTGCGGCAGACATGTCAGTCTCCTTTCTTTCCACCCTGTAAATGACAATTCAGATAAATATCTTTTCTGTTCTAGATGCAGTTGCCAACCATACTCTCAAACTCTTTTATGTGCTCACAGAAGTAGTGCCCACCCAATTGCTGACAGTGGAGGAAAAAAAACAGAAGAAGCAGGCACAGGCTCCGGTCGGTTGAGTCGTCTGAACAGCAAGGCAGGTCTCCATGGAAGGAAGTGAGTTTTACAAAAATAGCCACAAGATATTTCCCATAAGGTCCGAAGGCAGCAGTTCTTCGACTGCTTTCCCAATAACTTTGGGACTCCTCAGCAGCTTCCTGTGATTCCTTCTCTGGCTCAAGGCAGACATTGCGCCAAACTGCAGCCTGTGGGAGGGATGGTGGTTCAGTGGTAGAGCATCTGCTTGGTAAGCAGAAGGTCCCATGCTCAGTCCCCAGCATCTCCAACTAAAAAGGGTCCAGGCAAACAGGCGTGAAAAACCTCAGCTTGAGACCCTGGAGAGCTGCTGCCAGTCTGAGTAGGCAATACTGACTTTGATGGACCGAAGGTCTGATTCAGTATAAAGCAGCTTCATATCTTCATATATGTTCATATGTGCTAGCTATGGCATGGTTCAGACATTATTCCTCATGAATGAGCCCCTTGGTCATGCACTTCCTCCTTCCCATCGTTCTACATAACCCCGCAAACTATGTCTCACTCTTCTCTTCCCAACCAGACTTGCAGCCATAGTTTGGAAGGGGAGTGCAAATCCTAGCTTGCTGGTCTGGATATAACCTCGAACTTTCATCTGCACAAAAAGAGAGATTGCTAAGTAACTCCAGGCATCAGAGGGGAGAGAGTACATGATCACAAGGCTCCATTATGTAGCACTAAACCAGAGTGTCAGCTTGAAGATACGCCAGCAAATATACAGAACTGCCTGTCTGTTGTGGTTTTCTGTCTGTTCAGTGCTCCCCTTCCCATGGCTCAGGGGTCTCTAGAGGCAGACTGGCAGCTGTAACTATCATCTGTCAGTCCATACATCACACCATACCATAGTTCACACAAGCCATTTGTCTGTGAGCCCACTACGAAAGCTGTGATTTGTGACTCTGGTTTGCTGACTGATCACAAATCACATTTTGTCTATCCGGAGATCCCATCAAACCATAAGGAAACCTCCTTAAACATAGATACAGGTGGGTGGCTGTGTTGGTCTGAAGCAACAGAACAAAATTTGAGTCTGGTGGTACCTTTACAACCCGCAGTTTTATTTAAGGTATAAGCTTTCATGTGCACACAGACTTCTTCAGATTCTTCAGGTATCTGAAGAAGTGTGCATGCACGCAAAAGCTTATACCTCGAATAAAACATCGTTGGTCTTAAAAGGTGCCACTGGACTCATTTTTTTTTCTTCTCGTTAAACATAGTTTGGAGTGATGTCTGCATTGAGCCAGTGAGATATGCAGTGGTATACAGGCTTCCTTCAAAGCTTGCCCTTTATGGACACTCTTCCATTGCAATACACTACCACCGGGATTTGTTGGACACATTCTAGGATGCACATGTTTTGAACAAGTTGATCTCAGCTAGTCCTTCTTGGAAACTGAGTGAACTGTAGAATGTGCTCCAGAATGCTCTGCAGTGAACAGGCTTTTGTGTCAGACCAAATAATGTGGGAAAAGATCCCCTGTAGCAGGAAGAAGTGGGGGGGGGAATCACTAAATCAAAATGTATAGCTTCAAACTCTATCCTTTGAGAATCTCCTAGCCTTAGCTTCATCTACCTCCCTGCCACCGACTTTTCTTTTCTTTTTTTAAGTATAGCTGCAAAGGTCTTCTTTTACTTGTAACTTGAACAGCTATTGTTTACATCTTGTGCCCACTGAACTTACATCTGCTGCGCACTGGTTTGGCATTAGAGATGCAGCCTGTCTTGATATTGGCACAGCTGGGAGTATGTAGATGTTGTGGAAGCATAGCTGTTGCACGCTGTGCCGTTTCCTTTTGTAAAAGACCCATTTGTTGCTCTCCTACTGCGTTGGTCTGGTTGCTGGCCTAGACCGATATTCTGTAACCTTTTCAGACTCTGGATCCACCTTTAACCCCATCAGCAACATCGGGCCCAACTGATATCCCTTTTCCTCCTCCTTATGTCCTTTCTGCAGGAGCACTTCAGAGATGGCTTGGAAGTGAGAGGCAGGGCCAAGAGCAAACCAAGAGTTGTGATTCTGAGATCAAGGTGAAGGTCAGGATTCCAAGCAAAGGACTGGAGGAAAGAAGCGTCGTCTGTCGAGTGAAGTTCTAGGAAGTCAGGCTGGTTTAAGCAAATTAAGGGAGTGGGAGAACTAAATTCAGACTAGGAGAGGTCCTACCTTGCTGACATGTTGTCAAGACTGAGGAGAAAATGTGTGAACCCAGACTTTATAAGAACATAAGGGAAGCCATGTTGGATCACGCCAGTGGCCCATCCAGTCCAACACTCTGGGTCACACAGTGGCCAAAAAAACCAGGTGCCATCAGGAGGTCCATCAGCAGTGCCAAGACAGTAGAAGCCCTCTCACTGTGCCCCCCACAAGCACCAAGAATACAGAACATCACTGCCCTAGACAGAGAGTTCCAACAATACACTGTGGCTAATAGCCACTGATGGACCTCTGCTCCATATGTGTATCCAGTCCCCTCTTGAAGCTGTCTATGCTTACAGCCACCATGACCTCATGTGGCAGTGAATTCCATGTGTTAATCACCCTTCGGG
The DNA here is from genome assembly GCF_032191835.1 of Heteronotia binoei. Taxonomy (NCBI): domain Eukaryota; kingdom Metazoa; phylum Chordata; class Lepidosauria; order Squamata; family Gekkonidae; genus Heteronotia; species Heteronotia binoei. The sequence goes on from NC_083233.1 coordinate 65,132,623, forward strand.
TGAAGAAGTACTTCCTTTTATCAGTTCTAACCTGACTGCTCAGCAATTTCATTGAATGTCCATGAGTTCTCGTATTGTGAGAAAGGGAGGAAAGTGCTTCTTTCTCTACCTTCTCTATCCCATGCATAAACTTGTAAACCTCTATCATAGGGCCTCAGGTCTTGCAATTGGCCCCTCGCATCAGGTGATCTCGGAGCAGGTTTTAAGGCACTAGTTCAAACTGGTAGAGGTCCAGGTCTGAATCCCACAGCGGCTCCTGTTATTAGAGTATTTCTGCAATACAGACATACTGGGGAAACCCAAAGAAGGCTTTTCATAGCGCTGGACTTAGTTTCAAACCCATATTGTGCACTTACCTCATTTAGTTATCTGCATCATGCGCTTCCACTGCTCGAAAGCAAAAGAAAGGGCTGTTTATCACAGTTATTTCGTATCCCATATTTCAGGAAGAGAAGCCATCATGGATGCCATTCCAGACTTCGACACAGCAATTCTATCAGTGGTTAGATCCTCTCTGTGTAGCACTATATCGTTTGAATGGATTAATGGCAGCCCTTAAAACCGCTCTGTGCTTCTCCAGCTCAGGCACAGATTAAGATGTTTTACATCATCCCCTGGTCTGACATAACGTTTTCTTTAAAAACTCTCTAAGTTCACAGCTATTAACCTATTAGAACCAATCACGGCAGATTTTGTAATAGCGGTGTGATGAGGATCAGTGCTGCTGCAGAATCTTTAAAATATGTACATGAAGTCTGTCAGAACCTTTGCAAACAGCCTAGAAAGGCTTGGAAACTTTTCGTTCTGGTTTTTTTTGCGGAGTTCCTCAGGTCACAGAATAGGATGAGAAGCAAATGCATTACTTAGGTTCTAGGTTGTTCTAATGTTAACACACACACCCCCCAAAAACCCCACAACCCTTCCCCCTCATGGTATGCTCTTTCCAAACCAGGATGAACAATTGTTCTTTGTTCAAAGAGCTTTCTGTACTTTCTTTTTAAAATTGCTGTATATACTGGAAATTATAAAACAAAAGAAAAGAACATAAAGTTTCTGGATGAGGGAAAGAGCAAGAGTAGCAGTACGGGCAGAATTTTCTTTCAGGAAAATGAGATGGAGGGGGTCAAAGGCACAAAGTTGTTAGCAAGCAACAGAAATGTAGAACCAGTCCGAAGAATCTCTGATAAGTCGATGGGGTTGTAGAGTGCAACGTGTCAGAGAAATAATTGCAGGAGGGCTGTGTAAGATCGCAGCCTGGCTGCCGTGACTGAGCCTCAGGCTTGCGTTCGCCGCTGCCTCTTCTCTCCTGGTGCGCTCCAGCCCTTCTCTTGACTTTCTGGTTCACAGCAATATATAGTTTGTCTCTGGACTGCCCCAAGTTAGTAGAATCATAGAGTTGGAAAGGACCTCTAGGGTCATCTAGTCCAACCCCCTGCACAATGCAGGAAACTCACAAACACTTCCCCCTAAATTCACAGGATCTTCATTGCTGTCAGATGGCCATCTAGCCTCTGTTTAAAAACCTCCAAGGAAGGAGAGCCTACCACCTCCCGAGGAAGCCTGTTCCACTGAGGAATCGCTCTAAAGGGCAGGAAGTTCTTCCTGATGTTGAGCCAGAAGCTCTTTTGATTTAATTTCAGCCCATTGGTTCTGGTCCTACCTTCCGGGGCCACAGAAAACAATTCCACACCATCCTCTATATGACAGCCCTTCAGGTCTTGAAGATGGTGATCATATCACCTCTCAGCCGCCTCCTCTCCAGGCTAAACATCCCCAGCTCCTTCAGCCTTTCCTCATAGGACTTAGTCTCCAGACCCCTCACCATCTTCGTTGCCCTTTTCTGGACCTGTTCCAACTTGTCTATATCCTTCTAAAAAGGCAGGGCCCAAAACTGAACACAATACTCCAGGTGTGGCCTTACCAGAGCAGAGTAAAGCGATACCATCACATCATGCGATCTGGACACTATACTTCTGTTGATACAGCCCAAATTGCATTTGCCTTTTTAGCCACCGCATCACACTGTTGACTCATGTTCAGCGTATGATCCACTAAGACCCCTAGATCCTTTTCGCACATACTGCTGCTAAGTCAGGTCTCCCCTATCCTATAACCATGCATGGATTTTTCCTGCCTTAATGCAGAACTTTACATTTATTCCTGTTAAAATGCATTTTACTGATTTCAGCCCAGTTTTCCAGCCTGCCAAGGTCATTCTGTATGCTGTTTCTGTCGTCTTCTGTGTTTGCAACCCCTCCCAATTTAGTATCATCTGCAAATTTAATATGCATTTAGTAGAGGTGGTCTCTGACCTGGTGCTGCAGGCCTCAAGGATGGCGGTCCTTTTGGACTTGACCATCCATGCAGAGGTCACCTTGTCTGGTCAGGCTGTAAACTTTATAGCTTCAGCGGGTCTCTCCCAGGTTGTCTGGGACCCCTGCACAAGAGAGGACTCGTGCGAGTTGGTTGGGGGTTTTTTTTATTATTATTATCGATCAGGTTCTATTTTAACTTTTTATTGAAGATTTTTGCATCTGTAAAAAAACAATAAAGCAGAAAAAGAAAAGAGAAAGAGAAACAGCTAACAATGGGAGGAAGAAAGAAAACAGAAAACCAGAGAGACATAGATTCCGAAATTTCAAGAAGTCGCTTGACAACAGAGCCGAGTGCAGTCACTTCTTGCTGCACTTAAAATAAATACATAATTGCATACTCTTAACCAATCTACCAGTTATCCTTATTGGGTGGAGCAGGTTTCTCATGGCCTGCTAGAGGGGCTGGAGATTTGGTCTGTGCCATAGGCAGGCCATTATCTCTTTGAAAGCCCAGCTGAGGGTGGCCCCCAGATCCCATGAGATTCTGAGAAATGCTAGGAATTGAACCTGGGACCTTTTTGCGTGCCAATCCAATGCTCTACCACTGAACCACAGCCCTTAAACAAAGCACAAACAGAGAAGTGGTCAGTGCACATGAAGCTGCTTTATACTGTATCAGACCACTGGTCTATCCCAGTCCGTACTGTCTACTCAGACTGGCGGCAGCTCTCCGAGGTCTCAAGCAGACCTACTGCCTGGTCCTTTTAACTGGAGATGCCAGGGATTGAACCTGGGACTTTCTACATGCCATGCAGATGCTGTGCCACTGAACCTCCAGAGATGACGGGCTCCTGCAAGCTAATGACTGGCTTGTTCCCCAATGTGTATCTCCCCCTTCCAAGAGGACCCCAGATGATATGGTTGTCCCTGGAACTGGCAGGAACTTAATGAACTGGGGAGGTGTCTGGAGCATCGTTGGCAGAAACCACAGGCTAAATCCAACAAAGTACACTGAAGGCCTCATTTGGCAGCCTATGAAGTACTGGTGACAGCAGCGAAGAGTATCTGCTTTTCTGCTACCATCGCGTCTCCCGAATCGCATCCTGCTCAGTTGATTAGTTTGATTCAGCTATCTATGACTCCCAAAGAAAGGAGTTTGGCTGCTAGCTGTGATACCTTTGCTTGCTCCTTCGCCTATAAAATCTCTTCAGATCTGCTCTGACTAGCATGATGATTTATCAAAGGGCCATACAGCTGGAGCGTCCAGAGAACCATCTGGTCCTAATTATATGGGTTGTTTCACTTTGGTCTCTCTGAACGATGTTGACGGTTCCAGGTGCTGTGAAGGCCACGACCTGACCTGCTGCTTGAGCTTCTGCCCCTCGAGGTTATTGAAATCTTGCAAGGAATTTCTGCATATTTCACATCAGAAGATTGTAAAACACCTCCTTAGTTGAAGGAGCTTTCTCTAAACCTTTGAAGGAGGCAATGATTAACGCATTTACTGGGGGTGAAAATCGCCATTGGGTAGTAGTTAGTCTTGGCCAATTATAGGTCTATTTGCTGCCACCATTCTTGTTCTGCTTCAACAATACCTGGGTTCATGGTTGTGCCTTTGACCTTTTTCACTCTGGTTTCCAACCTGGTTTGGGGGCAGAGATGGCCTCTGTAGGCGCGGTGTGCAATCTAGGACAAGGGGTATGCCTCTCTATTGGTTCTCCTTGACCTTTCTGCAGCCTTTTGACCCCTTTGATCATTCACTGTAGCTGAGATGTTCAGAATGTAGTTTGGGAACCAGAGGCATGGCCTCGAGGTGGTTTGAAGGTTGTTATAGGGAATGAGCAATCAGCAGTGTTGTCTTTGTTACCGGCAGTGCCACAGGTTGCTCTCTCCCACTCTGTTTAATAGCTGTATGAGGCCTCTTAATGAGATCATCTGAAGCACTGGAGTTGAATGTCATCATTATGCAAATAACACCCATCGAGACATCTTGTTAAATAAGCCTCCAGATACTTCTGCCTCTGTCCCGCGCTTTTGTCTGATTGCTGTGGTCAGGTGTCTAAAAGACAATAAGCTGAAAAAGAAGAGCTAGGGGGTTTTATTAGACTGCATTTGGTAATGGAAGAGCAAGTAACAGTGGGGGCTCAGAAGGCATCTTTACAGTTGTCCTTAGCCCAAAAGATCCTCCCTTATTTATAAACTGCTGATATAACTGCTATAGTAATGTCAGTGCTCTACTACTGTTATGCACTTTACTTGGGGCTGCCCTTGAAGACTACTTGGAAAGTGCAGCTAGGACAGAATGCAGCAGCCCATGTATTATCAGGCCTCACTGTGTAGGGAGCCCGTTTCTCCTATTTTACAATCACTGAAGTGATTACCTTTTTGTATCCATCTCAGAGTGCTGATGCTCACTTTTAAAGTCCGGGGGGGGGGGTGCGGTGGCTCAGTTGGTAGAGCATCTGGCTGGCATGCTGAAGGTTCCAGGTTCAATACCTGGTATCTCAAGTTAAAAGGGATCAGGTTGTAGATGATGAGAAAGACCTCCACCAAAGACCCTGGAGAGCTGCTGCCAGTCTGAGTAGACAGTACTGACCTTGATGGGCCAGTGGTCCAATTCAGTATAAGGCAGTTTCATATGAACATATGTTAAGCTGGGGTGTCAAACTCATATGTTATGAGGGCTGAATCTGACATAAATGAGACCTTGTTGGGCCGGGCCACGTGTGTCATAAAATGTAATGCCAGGTACTGGGAGATATAAACTTTATAAAGGACACAGACAAATTAAATATTTAAAAACTTAAATAAAACATACTTAAAATTAGCCATCGTTGGTCTTAAAGGTGCTGTCTTTGTATCTCTTCCATGTGATCAGGAGAACTGGGCAAAGGAAGCCTTGGCTCTTTTCTTCCTTCCCCAGGGACCAGGAGGGAGAGGAACCTCAGCCAATAAAAGGAAGAGAGGCTCGGCTCAGTAACTCTGCCATGTGATTGAGAGTGCCTGGGAAAGCGAGCTATCACTTCCCCCCTTCCTCTCCAAGGGAGGAGCCTCAGCCAATGGAGAAAATAGAGGCTTTGCTTTGTAGCTCCTGTGTGATTGAGTAACCCTGGCAAAGCAAGCTGTGATGCAAAAGGAAGCAAGAGAGAAGGAGAAGGAAGCAGATGACAGCCAGTTGCTTGGGGGCCTGATAGGAGCATTCCAGGGGCCTGATTTGGCCCCCAGGCCGCATGTTTGACGCCCCTATGTTAAGGTGTGAAAAGTTGCTGACAATTACAGGCTTTTCCTGTGTCTGCCGATTTGATATAAAGGCTTTCCTGTAAGAATTGAGGAAAGACCTCTATCCTGGTGGCATTTTGAAGGGGTTGCAAAACTGAGCTCTGGGGCTTTTGAGATTCCTTTAAAATGTTGGATAAGATCTTAAGAACTTAAGACATTGTTTGAATTCTCATTGGGCTTTGGTCAGTCAAGAGGGCATAATTAGTTGTCCTTTGGCTGTTATCTTTTGTTCCATTGCTTAATTTTTTTTTTCCCTGGGATAATAGGTTTTATTCTTGTTACTGCCTTGGGTCCCAGTCTCTGGGAGAAAGGAAGACTTCCCAGTGTTTCGAATAACTAAATAAATGCTTTTGAATCTCTCCCCCTGCTGTTTCTGCTGCACATAATTTACAAAGAAGGCAGGGTGGGGGTTTGTTTTGTTTGTTTTGTTTTTAGGAGAGTTCAGAATGCTTTCGAAAGGGAAGAGCATAAATCTCAGCTTCCATTCGAGCTACTATGTATAGAATAGGTTATAAATAGCCAAATAAAGAACAATTTTGCTTAGTTAGACAGCTTAACTCCCAATGCATCCCATTTAGCTTAATGAGATTTTATCTGGCTCGCTTTTGTTTGCATCAAGCTATCGGTGCATCTCCCTCCATTCTCTAACAAAACGAAATGTTGGAAATGGTCGTTCATCTACTGAGTAAAAAGCTTTATACTATTAACGTTGGTGTGTGTGGGAGGAAGAATTCAATTCTGTTGTAAGTTGTTATTTATCCCCAAGATAAGTGGGGTGGGGGGACGACAACCCTCATCAACAAGGCAGACATCTCTTCTACACTTTGAAGATTTGTGTATAATTAAAATCTCAACTGCAAATGTATTTTGTTTGTCAGTGGCCACAGAAATGCCTCCTCCTCCCCACTGTAAATAATAACTGAATCGCTTGAGTGAAATACTGCTTGATGTGAGCTCATACTAGCATCCAGCCCAATAGACAGAGAGCAGTTTGAGGAATTGCTTTTCCATGTCGGCTGAAGGGAATTGAAGGATGTTGAGAGTGAGCCATCTAATGGCAGCTAGCAGTCCACGGGATTGATGCCTCATCCAGTTTTCTTCCCATTTCACCGGTGTTGACATGCTGCTAGATTTATTTGAAATGCTCTATATCCAGGCAAAGAGCTGAATTTCATAAATGCACTGGCTACTCTGGTCTTCAGATGGTTCCTCTCTTAGGGTTATGCCTTTCCAGCAGCGATGCTACTGCCCCCATCCTGCTTCTGGTTATGTTGGAAAGATACTTGATTGCCCTGACCCTGGGACCAACGATATGACATGGAGAAAAAACCCACATGGGTGAGTCTGACAATGCAATCAGCTTCTTTCGATAGGTGCCAGGAGTGATGGGGTGGCCTATCAAGTTCTGCACATTTCTCATTGACTTAGTTGATATAATTCAATAAGGCTTTTATTTAATGAGCATCATGTTCATAGTCGAGACGTTCTTTGATAGAACTGACCTCTTGGGGCCAAACAACACATTTATACCTTGCTAATCAACTAGGCACGAAGCAGGCATGGGAATGACAATTCAAAAGGTATTGCTAGACAGATACTTGCCCCTCCTGCCAGATCCTACCCACTGTCTGTAAAAGCAAAAGTTAGTGTCTCTGGCTGGACAGATAACAGATGACCTTCACAGTTGTGCTGAGGAATGTGTCTTGGCCTGCAGAGAATCTGTAACCAGGATAGAGAGAGTATTTATAACATTAGTCCAAAGACATAATAGTGCAGAGGCATAACAGTGCAAATAGCATAACTATAAAGAAGCACAGGTTACCAAGATTATTATGATGCATATAACATTGGCAAGAATCCTTTCTTGACATGGCTGCCTTGACATAGGAGCCCCTGTGCAACTACTGCAACTGAAGAATTTTGCTCAGAAATGCTGCATATTTCAGGAAGTTACTAGAGAATGTATGAACAAATTAAGCTGCTTGATGGGCCTCAGTTGTAGGTCCATCTGCCCTCAATATTGTCTCCTTTAACTGGCAGTACTCACTAGAATATCAGGCAGAGCATGGACTAACTGTGCTCCTTTGGACAAGCTGAAGATGCTGGGGAATGAACCCAGGACCTTCTGCATGTAAAGCAAGTCTTGCCTAGGTGATCAGAGAATTGAGAGCCGGTTTGGTGTAGTGGTTGTGCTGACTCTTATCTGAGAGGACCAGGTTTGATTCCCCACTCCTCCACTTACAGCTGCTGGAATGGCCTTGGGTCAGCCATAGCTATCCGCTGGAGTTGTCCTTCAAAGGGCAGCTGCTGTGAGAACCCTCTCAGCCCCACCCACCTCACAGGCTGTCTGTTGTGGGGGGAGAGGATATTGTAAGCCGCTCTGAGTCTCTAATTCAGAGAGAAGGGAGGGGTATAAATCTGCAGTCTTCCTTTCCTATTACATATGTAAATTGCCACTGATCAGGATTTTTCTTTTTCCAGGTCATCTGTGGTCTACTTGTGATCTGAGATTAGTCTTATGGACAGTTTTATGCTGTTTTTATGTCCCTGGGCTTGCTTTACTAGCTGTTTTTACGCTTATTATTACTTTAATTGTAAGTCACTTCAAACAGGAGTCTGGAGAGGTGAGGTGACGTAAAAGTAAATATATAAATACCAGAAATGGTATAATGCTACTGTACTTTTGAGGGATCAAATCTGATACATACCCTGCACGTAGTGCCTCCAGCATGTTCACGATTTGTAAAATTAGATCAAAACAGTCCATTAAGTTCATAATCCCGCACTAGAAGTCACCTGCAGTGCAGTTCTGAAGTCAGTGGGTTTAAAAAGGTGTTCCTCTGCTTAGGATTGTGTTGGAAGTTTAGGATAACAACAGGCGACTTATACAATGGTTTTCTCAGACTTTTTAACTTCACTGCTTTCATCAGGTTACGTACGATGGATCAGCCATTCCTTCTTGCAAGGTATTACCCATGGGTTTCCCTCAGTTTAGTAGCTGTGAACCTTGCAGTTTCAGGGGTACAAAATTGCTTCATAATATTGCTCAGATACAGCATGCTTCTCAGAAGATAGGTTTTTGAGCTTCTTCATACATAAGCTTTTTAGAATTAGCATTTGATTCTGAGTTTCCAAAGCGTAGCTGATTCGTCAAGATGAGTTCCATTCGTTTTTACCCACCTCCTTCAGATACCTGAAGAGGTGAGCAGTGGCTCATGAAAGCTTACAACCTGCCACAAATTTTGTTAGACTTTAAGGTGCTACTGGACTCTTGCTCTTTTCTGTTGCTTTAATAGACTTAACACAGTAGACTGCCCATCCTTATGCATCCCGCCCTGAGCCCGTCAGGGGAGGGTGGGAATATAAGTGTAATAAAATAAAATAAATAAGCTGAACTTATGTATTGTATACTGGGTCCTTAATTTGCATGCCTTGATTCATATTTTGGAATTCCAGGGTGTTACTGTATTTAAAAAAAGGACTTTGTGTGTAAAGTTGCACAATTATTGGCAAATAAAATAAGCGGCAGAGATCTGGAGGCAGAAAAAATGAAGACAGAGTGGTGGAGCAAATCCGGCTGTCTGGTGTCTAGATTGGAATGTGCTCTTGTCACATACTATGGGGCTTGATGCCAAAAGGAACTTATGTGAAACAGTAAAACCACAGCATTGTTGACTCTGCAGCGCCGATGGGATGGGGGAGGGGGGCGGTCAGCACTGGGTAGGATGCTGACAGCTGTGGATCAGATGCCGTTGGAGCGCCCTCTGGTGCCCATCCAATATGGGGAACGATTGGAGAAATAAATCAGTGGAAGGTGGGCGGGAACCAAATGTATGGTTTGGGTAATTACAAGTCTGCTGAATGCCTGTGCTTTGCTAACAAGATATATTATCTAATATATTTTGTAGTTGGTATTACACTGATAAGAATACTTTTCCATGTGGTTTCTCTTTCTCCCCCCCCCCTTCCCCTTTTAAAACAGTTGTTTAAGCAGTGGCTTTAGCTCAAGTATTTAATCTGACTTCTTTGTTTTTTAAATGAAGGAAACTAAGTAATTGGCCAGTCTCTGAACTGCAAAAAATGTCTTGCTGTGTTGACGGTTGCATGAAATTAGAACTTATCCAAAGATCTGAGTTGCCATTTTGCAAGGAGAACTCTCTCTCTATTTTTATCTTTTAGCACCATCAAGGGAGATGTAATTTACTATTACGGAAGCAAAGGAGACCCTGAGCCTGTCTTCCTAAATCCCGGTGGGTTATATCGGAAAACTGTGGGTATTCCGGTTTGTTTTAAAAATGACGGCGTGTGTGTTGGGATGTGTGCGTGCATTGTATGCTTTGCCTTGAAAACAGAACATAGAGACTCGATAACAGGAATTCTATGCAATGGTCTGTTAATTAGCAAATGCTCTGGCCTTGTGCTTAGTGTGCTCAGCTAAAATTTGGAAGGGGCAAGGCCAGCGCTCAGCAGCAGAACATGCGCTCTCCATGCTTGGAGGACCATCACCTCCAGTTTAAGGGTTTGTGCTAGGCAGGACTTTTTTTGCAGAAAAAGACCTGCATGAACCCATTTGTATATTAGGCCACACCCCCTGATAGCACCATTGTTTCGCGTGGGGCTTTTTGTGGAAGAAGCCCGGACGGAACTCATTTGCATGTTAGGCCACACCTCCTGATGGCACCATTGTGTCACGCGGGGCTTTTTGTAGAGAAAAGCCCAGCAAGAACTCATTTGCATATTAGGCCACACCCCCTGACACCAAGCCAGCCAGAGCTGCGTTCCTGTGCATTCCTGCTCAAAAAAAGCCCTGGTGCTAGGGAAGGATCTTTGCCTGAGATCAGACAGAACTCTAGCGAGTCAAAATGGGACAAGTACAGATGGCCTGATGGTCTACTCATGCTTGGTTCACACATGAAGAGGAAGGAGGTGGCCAGATGGACTTACCTTTGTCTGCATATCAGATATTGAATATTCATTTAATTTTTTTTAAACCCTACATGGAGAGAAATAGAACAGCAGCAACTTCCCCCCTTCTTGGTTTGCTGTTTGTACAGTTTTAAAACCTAGATTCCTAAATGTGAGCTTCCACAAAGTTTGCAGTGGTGTAATCCATCCCACCCTCTTGGGTCTCTGCCACCTTGTTCCCCTGTGAGGGAAAATCAAGGCCACAGTACCAAGCAATTGAATGGGTTTTACTCTTGTCCTCATGACCATAGAGGAGCTGTTGGGCCATGCTGATTGTGATGGATGGGGCCTGCGTCAGCTGGCAGACCCCAGCTCTACCCACCCCTTCCTGGTATTCTGTCCTCAGTCAGTTTTCCTGGGGAGGGATGAATAGGGTTTTACTGTATTGAGTGTATTTCTGATTTGGAATTGAAAGCCATCTTCAGCCACAAGGGAAAGACAGGATCTAAATATTTTTAATGACTGAAGTGTGAGCAAAGAGAGGAACTTCTGTGTTAAACTAGGAAAACTGGGTTCCATGTTGATGTTAAAGGTGGCTTCCAGTTTTGGAAAGGCTGGAAACTACCATACTTAGAAAACACTAGCTGCACTCTCCTTTATTCTGTCAGACAGAGCCAGAATAAATTCTGATTAAGTGAGTCAAGAAGGTCTAAATGTGAATGACAGAAAAGAGAGAGAGAGACTACCAGTTCAGCAGTAGTTCTCAAGAACTGCCCTGACCTGGATAGCCCAGGCAAGCCTGATCTGGCATGTACTTGGATGGGAGACCTCCAAGGAATACCAGGAGGCAGAGGCAGGATACCAAGCCACCTCTCTGAAAACATCCTCCATGCCACAGTAGGGGTTGCCAGAAGTTACCATGGCTTCTAGGCATGCACCCATGCGCACACATAGATAAAAAAAATTCAAAAAAATTGTTCCCAAGAACATCCCATTTGTTAGTATATGCAGGTAAGCAGTGCAATCTTAGGGAGATTTACTCAAGCCTAAGTCCCTTGAAATCAGTGGACGTTTGTTGCACATACATGAAGTCCCCTTCTTCCCAAACAAAGGACTTCCCGAATGACAGAGGCGCAGAAGAGTTGATGCGCAGATCTCTTTTATTGTTTTTTCACATTAATGTGGGGAAGAGAAAACAAACCATACACCCCGTTCTCCTCCGTTCTCCTCCGAAATTCTTCCCCATAGTCACAACATCTTATACCTTTCTGTAAACAAAGGCCAACTTACAGATTGGCTACACCGGTCTTCGCCTTTGACATTCTGATTACATTCATTGGTCAAATAAATCCCATATCCCAACGTAGAAGCGAGAGATGAATAGATATCACCCAGAGGCCGCTAATCTGAATCCCCGTGCCCCATTTCCCTATACTTCATATCTGCAGTTTCGCCCCCTTCCCTATTCGACTCCAGTGTAGGCCTCCTGGCCCAATTCCAGGATGAGTAAGTGCAGAGCTCCTGCTGTAGCAGGGAGATTTGACCTTCTTCTAGAGATAGGCTCCCGGTGACTCCCGGAGGTAGAAAGATAGCTTATTTTCCACCAAAAGATGTTTACAGAACAAAATGAAGATAACGAGTCTCTGCTAAAGAGGAGACTTATATCTCATATCTAACAGTAGCCCATTGTTCTTAGTTAGGACGTTGGAACCAAAATCATGGGAAAGGCCCTGTAATACTTTTAAGGTGAGCTCAGCGAATATAACACTGCAAACATGATACTTTGAACACATATATAATACTTTGTTAAGGCAGGTTAGTGCAAATGATCAAGATTAGTGCAATTCTATTTGGCACTCTGTCCATGCTCTAATGCAAATCTGAATCTACGTCCAACACGTTGGCAGGAGTAATTCTGCATGAGATTGTGCTGGTAGACGTTTTGTAGGAAGTCCCATTGCAGTGTGAGCCATGCACATGTGAGTCTTGGGCAAGGCTTTTTTGCAGCAGGAATTCCTTTGCATATGAGGCCACACACACCTGATGAAGCCAATCCTCCAAGAACTTACAGGGCTCTTAGTAAGGATTGGCTTACTAAGGAGGATTGGCTGCATTGGGGGAGTGTGGCCTAATATGCAAAGGAATTCCTGCTACAAAAAAGCCCTGTACTCTTGGGGCCTTTTTACCCAGATTCCAGACAAGTCACTTTTTGACCCACATTATTCATACAAATTCTGCTGTTGATATGGGGGCAGCAGATTCTGCGGTTGATATGGGGGCATTCTAATGTATATTTTTAGTTCACTTTTCATAAGAACATAAGAGAAGCCATGTTGGATCAGGCCAATGGCCCATCCAGTCCAACACTCTGTGGGCTTTTTCACACAGTCTATGTATTCCGGTATGGAAGCTGGTCAGTTACTGAACAGTAACGGGTTTCTGCTGGCATTTCAGACAGACCCGATTCAGTAACTGGCTGCTACCGGAATACTCTCACCTTTTCACACACTCCCGCGGCTGTCCCGGTAGTGAGGCGTGCCTGAGTCGTTACAAACAAAGAGCAGCTTCTTCCACTTTTCAACCCCTCCTTCCGGGTTGAAATCGCTATGGGGTGCTGTGTGAAATGTCCAGTATCTAACCTGGGAGCAGTTTTCGCGCCCTTTTTCGCCTGCCGGCGCGCGCGATCTCCGGCTTTTTTTTTTTTGGAACGTCGGGCTAAGATTGCTATAGCGCTATAGCGACGTATCACAACAGCATCACCATAGGGATGCCTGGGCTCCATTAAGATGCCAGATATCGCCACCGCTGAAACCTGGTAACTTATCACAATAGAGCCTAGCCATCTCTATGGTGTTGCTGTTGTGATACGTCGCTATAGCGATCTTAGCCCGACGTTCCAAAAAAAAAAAATAAGCTGGAGATCGCGAGGCGGCAGGCAAAAACGGCTGGCGCTGGTGAAAGCAAGATAAGAGCGGAAGAGTGTGAAATGGCTCGCTTCAATCACGGAACCCTACCGGGAAAAAAAAACATGTGTCTGAAAACTCCCGTCCCTGTCTCGGATTACTGCAAGCAGCACAATACCGACTCCCTTCCGGTTTCCACTGGTAAGTGTGAAAAGGGCCTGTGTCACACAGTGGCCAAACCCACCCCCCCCCAAGTGCCATCAGGAGGTTCACAAGTGGGTCTAGAAGCCCTTCCACTTTCCACCCCCCTCCCCAAGCACCAAGAATACAGAGCATCACTGCCCCAGACAGTTCCAGTAATATACTGTGGCTAATGGCCACTGATGTACCTCTGCTCCATATTTTTATCCAATCAGCTCTTGAAGCTGGCTATGCTGGTAGCCGCCACCACTTCCTGTGGCAGTGAATTCCAAATGTTGATCACCCTTTGGGTGAAGAAGTACTTCCTTTTACCTGTTTTAACCTGACTGCTCAGCAATTTAATTGAATGCTCACAAGTTCTTGTATTGTGAGAAAGGGAGAAAAGTACTTCTTTCTCTACTTTCTCCATCCCATGCATAATCTTGTAAACGTCTATCGTGTCACCTCGCAGTCGACGTTTCTCCAAGCTAAAGAGCCCTAAGCGTTTTAACTTTTCTTCATAGGGAAAGTGTTCCAAATTTTTATTCATTCTAGTTGCCCTTTTCTGGACTTTTCCCAATGCTATAATATCCTTTTTGAGGTGATGTGACCAAAATTGTACACGGTATTCCAAATGAGACCGCACCATTGATTTATACAGGGGCATTATGATACTGGCTGATTTGTTTTCAATTCCCTTCCTAATAATTCCCAGCATGGCGTTGGCCTTTTTTATTGCAAACGCACACTGTCTTGACATTTTCAGTGAGTTATCTACCACGACCCCAAGATCTCTCTCTTGATCAGTCTCTGCCAGTTCACAACCCATCAACTTGTATTTGTAGCTAGGATTCTTGGTCCTAGTGTGCATTACTTTGCACTTGGCCACACTGAACTTCATCTGCCACGTTGACGCCCACTCACCCAGCCTCAACAGATCCCTTTGGAGTTCTTCACAATCCTCTCTGGTTCTCACCACCCTGAACAATTTAGTGTCATCTGCAAACTTGGCCACTTCACTGCTTACTCTCAACTCCAAATCATTAATGAACAAGTTAAAGAGCATGGGACCCAGTACTGAACCCTGTGGCACCCCACTGTTTACCGTTCTGCACTGCAAAGACTGCCCATTTATACTCACTCTCTGCTTCCTATTAATTAGCCAGTTTTTGATCCACAAGAGGACCTGTCCTTTTACTCCATGACTCTCGAGCTTACTAAAGAGCCTTTGATGAGGAACTTTATCAAAAGCTTTCTGGAAGTCAAGATAAACAACATCTATTGGGTCCCCTTTGTCCATATGTTTGTTCACCCCCTCAAAGAACTGCAACAGGTTAGTGAGGCAAGATCTTCCCTTACAGAACCAATGCTGAGTCTTCCTCAGTAATTTGTGTTCATCAATGTGCCTACTCATTCCGTCCTTGATAATGGTTTCTACCAACTTTCCCGGTATTGAAGTCAGACTGACTGGCCTGTAGTTTCCCAGATCTCCTCTGGACCCCTTTTTAAAGATGGGGGTGACATTTGCTACCTTCCAGTCCTCAGGAACGGAGGCAGATTTCAATGAAAGATTACATATTTTTGTCAGGAGATCCAGAAGTTCACCTTTGAGTTCTTTCAGAACTCTTGGATGTATGCCATCCGGACCTGGTAACTTATTAGTTTTTAATTCGTCTATCAGTTGTAGGACCTCCTCTCTTGTCACCTCAATCTGACTCAGGTCTTTCAACACCCCTTCCAAAATTAGCGGTTCTGGAGTGGGCAAACACTTCTCATCTTCCACAGTGAAGACGGAGGCAAAAAATGCATTCAGCTTCTCAGCCATTTCCCTATCCCCCTTCAGTAATCCTTTTACCCCTTGGGCATCCAAGGGCCTCACTGCCTCCCTGACTGGTTTCCTGCTTATAATATATTTGAAGAAACTTTTATTGTTGGTCTTTATGTTTTTTGCAATATGCTCCTCATAGTCCCTTTTTGCCTACCTGATCACAGTATTGCATTTGATTTGCCACAGCCTGTGTTCCCTTTTATTAATCTCAGTTGGACTAGCTTTCCACCACTTAAAGGAATCCTTCTTACCTTTTACAGCTTCCATTACTTTGTTTGTTAACCATGCAGGCCTTTTCTTATACCTGTTTGTGCCTTTCCTAACTTGTGGTATATATTTTATCTGAGCTTCTAGGATTGTAGTTTTAAATAGCCTCCAAGCTTCCCCAAGGGTTTGACTATATTTACCTTTCCTTTCGGTTTCCTCTTCACATGTCTCCTCATCTCAGAGAATTTACCCTTTTTAAAGTTAAACGTGGTTGTGCTGGTCTTTTGGGGCAACTCCCTATTTATACAAATGGTGAAATCAATAACGTTATGGTCACTGCTCCCAAGCGGTGCAATCACTTTTACATCTCTCACCAAGTCTTGGGCATTACTTAGGACCTAATCCAGGATCGCCCCACCCCTGGTAGGTTCTGTGACCATCTGCTCCATAGCACAGTCATTGAGAGCATCTAGAAACTCAATCTCTTTCTCTCGACCAGAACACATATTAACCCAATCAATCTGCGGGTAGTTAAAATCACCTATTATGCCACAGTTTTTATGTTTAGCCACTATCTTTAATCCTTCCATCATATTATAATGGTCCTCTACCTTTTGATTTGGTGGGCGATAACAAACTCCCATAGTTAAATTTCCTTTTGGGCCCTCTATTTCAACCCAAAGCATTTCTAGAAGGGAATCTAATTCTCTGACCTCAGTCTTACTGGACTGTATACCCTCTCTGACATACAGAGCCACCCTACTTCCAACCCTTCCCTCCCTATCCTTCCGATATAACTTATATCCAGGAATCACCATGTCCCACTGATTCTTTTCATTCCACCAAGTTTCTGAAATTCCTGCAGTGTCTATGTTTTCCCCCAACACTAAACATTCCAACTCACCAATTTTACTTTGAACACTTCTAGCATTTGTATACAAACATCTATAATTTCCCAGGCAAGTTAGACCCGCCACCTTCCTCCTGCTGCCTCGAGACTTTGGCAGACAGTCCATACTGTTTGTCACCATCTCAGTGGACAACTCTGATCCATTACCCGGTAGAAGTAATAGCTAACGCTTCATCTCTTTGAGATGAGTCCTCCCGAAATAGAGACATTTCATCTCCTATCGGCTTTCCCCCAAGATTTAGTTTAAAAACTGCTCTGCAACCTTTTTAATTTTAAGCGCTAGCAGCCTGGTTCCATCTGGGAACAAGTGGAGACCGTCTCTTTTGTACAGCTCCCGCTTGTTCCAGAAAGCATCCCAATGCCTAACAAATTTAAACCCTTCCTCCCTACACCATCGTCTCATCCACACATTGAGACTTCTATTTTGTGCCTGTCTCTCCAGCCCTGCACGTGGAACAGGTAGCATTTCTGAGAAAGCTACCTTGGAGGTCCTGGCCTTAAGTCTCCTGCCTAGCAGCCTAAATTTTTCCTCCAGGACCTCACAACTGCATTTCCTCACATCGTTGGTGCCTACATGCACCACGACCACTGGCTCCTTCCCAGCACTGTCTATCAGCTTATCTACAACACATGTAATGTCCGCTACCTTCGCACCAAGTAGGCAAGTCACCATACGGTCAGTCGCGGTTTTCAGGGAGTATTTTTTCGAGGGGGGGGGAACCAATTAAAGCACAGAGGCACCATAACCAGCAGAAAAGGGAACCCCCTTCCTTTGTGGCAAAGTATGCCTTAGAATGGTCTAATGCTGCAGTATTAATGTTTTTAATTGACTTAGCAGCATATGGCTGTGGCTTGCTTTGGAGGACATTTCCAGGAATGATGCATCTCCAGCAGGCCGGTCATGTGACTGGAGAATGATCAAGCCAAACTGTGCCTTGTAAGGCTTATAACTATTAAACACTCTGTGAGAGTTTTTACTAATACATATATTGAAAAACAATGTTTTAATCACAGTATATTCACATGTTAATCAATAAGTATTTTACAGTCCATCCAATATTCTTCTTTGTTCGTAGGACTTCCTACAAGTCCAATAATTCCCAAATAGGTGTGACTTCAATTCCCAAAAAGGTGTGGCTGCAACCGGACAACTGCTTCCATCCACTTTTGGAATCAATCCGTCCTCAGGCAGCTCACCAAGGGACTGGCATATCATAAAATAAAATTTAATTTCACAGTATATTAAATTTGTCTAGAGTCTTATTCAAGGTACCCTCATACAGGGCTTTTTTGTAGGGAAAAGCCCAGCAGGAAATCATTTGCATATTAGGCCACACCCACTGATGTCACCATTGTTCAACATGGGGCTTTTGTAAAAAAAAGTTCAACAAAAGTCATTTGCATATTAGGCCACACCTCCTGACACCAAGCCAGCCAGAACTGTGTTCCTGCTCAAAAAAAGCCCTGCCCCCATATATACTCTCTAAAGTATTTCAATTGGCACTGCTCTGTATCTCCAATGGATCTAGCATGGGTCCACACTTCTGTTGTCCTGGGCTTCTCTTGAAAGGGCCGGACAAAGAATCCACAGGAGCCAGGTATATGAAACTTAACAGATGTTTCCAACAATGTTGGGAGTGTGCTAGAATAAGACTTCTATTTTACAAGGATCCTGAATTAATGTAGAACTTTTTGCAACAACACGGTGCCGTGGTTAGAGTTTCAGACTAGGACCTAGGAGTTCCCAGTTCGAATCCCCATTCTTCCTTTGAAACTCACTGGATGGTGGGCCAGTCACACACTTTTGGAGAAGTGACAGCTTGTGAAAAGTCTAATTAATGTAAAATATTGCTGGAAAAGTTGTTTAGTCCACCTGTACCCCAGGGGGAGCTGCGGTGCATTCCCTAGTGTTCAGGGTTGATTGAATGTTTCCTCTTGTAGTTAAGCTTACCTGTTGTTCTTTCTTTCTCTGCTGTTTGTTATAGTTTAGTGCTTGTACTTCGAAGGCCTCATTGTTGTATTAGTGGCCTGCAGTCAGTAATTGTCCTTTTGCAAAATCCAGGTGCAACCAACTGCATAATCCAAACAAAGCAAACTCCCAAGCGTGGATTGGATTATTTCTCAAACTCACCCAACCTACTTCACAGAGTGGTTGTTAGGAGGATAAAATGGAGATTAGGAGAATGATATTGAAAGCTACTTTGGGTCCCCATTGGGGTTGCCAGCCTCCAGGGAAGGCCTGGAGATCTCCCACTTTTACAACTGATCTCCAGCTGGCAGAGATCAGCTCCCTTGGAGAAAAGGGCTGCTTTGTAGGGTGGACTCTATGGCATTGGACCATGCTGAGGCCCCTCCCCTTCCCCTTCCCAGGCCCCGCTCTCCCTTGGATCCACCCCCCAAAAGTCTCCAGGTATTTTCCAACACAGACCTGGCAACCCTATTCCCCGCTGGGGAGAGAAACAGGAACAAATATATATATTTCCGATATATATATATCGGAAATAAGCTAAAAATTGGAGATGTAACTTTCAAAATTAATTGTAGGCACAGCTGATTCTAGTGATTTTATGTGAATATACAAGCAATGACAAAGTGTAAATGTTCCATGACATCAAGTCAAACTGGAGTTAAAGGTGCTGGAGATCAATACTCCCTCTAAGCTGTGGAGTCTTATTTATTTATTTATTTAGTGGACTTATATCCCGCCCTTCCCACCGAAGTGTCTCAGGGTGGCTCACAGCACAATAATTCATACAATTCGATTTAAAACATTTACAAATACAATTAAAACCATAATTAATAAAACAAGACAAGATAAAACCAGCGGTCTATAGAAGCATTTTGTTCCATCCAGAGATGTTCTCATTATCAGTTAGGTGTTATAGGCCTGCCGGAAGAGGGCTGTCTTACAGGCCCTGCGGAACTGCCCTAGGTCTTGTGAGCAACAATTCCACTTTGTGCACCACTGGCATTGAAGTTATGATATACTGCATAAATTAGTTTGCTCTGTGGGGGCCATTTTTCCTGAGCTAAGACAAAAAATGTGTGAGCCGGAGGATAAAAAAACCTGTGAGCTGGCTCACAGTAGCTCAGCTTAGAGGGAACACTGCTGGAGATCTCATTCTCTGAGAGAGAGTGCAGGCGATGCCTAAAGCCAGGAAAGGATTGAGCCAACTCTGTTGTCAAGGCGGGTCTCCTGCCTCTTCTAGTCCAATCAGCTATGCAGAATAAGTAGATGTATTCAAATTTGCATATCATGAATGCAGGCTGCTGAGTCACTTTTTTTTTTAAAAAAAGTGGAAAATATCGCCAGCCCTGGCTTTTAGTGAAGCATCATTAGGAACCCAGCAGCACCGCTGGAGGAATCCAGCTCTGCTGTATTAGCTCATCCCCACTAAGGCTATCATTTGCAGGTCATTAAAGGGAACAGCAATTTCAAGTAAGAGTTCTTGGTGAATGCTGCCGTGGTCACTGCGTGCTTCAGAGGGAGAGCTTTCTGGAGCTTTAGTTCTGCAGAAGTAGCTACAACGCAGATCCTCTTGGCCGGTCCACAGCATGAATTTTCAGAGGGAAGCAACGTAGCCATCGACTAGAAAAGCTGTTGAGTGAGGAATCAAACTAGATGGCCTGTAAGGCCTAGGACAGGGGTGGCCAAACTTGCTTAATATAAGAGCCTCAGAGAATAAATGTCAGATGTTTGAGAGCCGCAAGACATGAACATCAGATGTATGAGAGCCACAAGACAAAAAAGGAAGGCAGGCAGGCAAATAGATGGGAGGGAAGGAGAGGTGGAAAGAAAGCAACTTTTACTTTAAATGCGTTGTCCAAGCTGCCAGCTGGCTTGGCTTGGAGAAGTGATTTAAAGAGACAAATGCCTTCTCCAGTTTGACCCACAGGGCAGATGAGGGCTTTGAGAAGAAGAAGAATTGCATATTTATACCCTGCCCTTCTCTCTGAATCTGAGACTCAGAGCAGCCTACAATCTCCTATATCTTCTCTCCCCACAACAGACACTCTGTGAGGTGGTTGGGGGTGAGAGGGCTCTCCCAGCAGCTGCCCTTTCAAGGACAACCTCTGCCAGAGCTATGGCTGACCCAAGGCCATACCAGCAGCTGCAAATGGAGGAGTGGGGAATCAAATCTGGTTCTCCCAGATAAGAGTCCACGCACTTAATCACTGCACCAGACTGGCTCTCACAATATGTGTGAAAGAGCCACACGTGGCTCCCGAGCCACAGTTTGGCCACCCCTGGCCTAGGATTTGATGACAGGCTTCATTAGTTTTTGTTTTTTTTTAAAAAAATCCCCGAATCGCTATAGGACAAGAGGCTCCGTCTCTTCATTCTTCTTTCATTCAAAAATCTTTCAGACTAGCCTTAAATTAAAAATGGGAAAGCTGGGCAGCTCCGTCTCTCAGTGCTTTGTTTTCTTATGCCTTAATTCTACGTTGAAAGATGTGCCATCGCTTCTTCACACCACGGCACAAAATTATAATAAAAAGAATCCTGCATCCAGAGGCTTCGACTGTGCCGACCCTGATGTCTCTGCATCAGCAGAGTTCATTCTCTGCAAAATGCGGGCTCCGCAGGGAGGGGAGTAGCTACTCTTGGAGGGTCGGGGGGAGAGAGAGAGATCATTATGTTACTCAGCTCCTGCTTGTTCTGTTGGATTACAGCCAGCAAATGTAGGGCACTGCTGAGGAGAGAGCTCTGCTGCCAGCCAGTGTTGCTGCGCACCATTACGAAGCCTGTGTGAGAAATGTGCCTTTATCCATGCGAGGGGGGGTGGGGATGAAGTGTAATTTTTATTAAGCCGTTTGTAGTGTGCTTTTAGCACCCAGAGTGCTATACAATCTTTTGTCTCCCGGAAGCGTGCAGTCGGGCTCAGTTGAATCGCTGCACTCGCTATGTTACAGAACCGGGTCTTGACCAACGTGGTGACCCTGCAGCGACGTGAATTATCTGGACTTTCCAAGAGTGAGAGCATGCTCATGCTGCTGTTTGGCACCAGCTCCTTTGAAAGCTTCTTATAACGAAGTAATGTGGCAGTTCCCCTGTTGCACCGTAGATGAGCAGACGCATCTCTGCGTAACAAAGAGAGTGTCGTATAGGCAAAGCCAGCTTGTTAGGTGCTGAATGCTGTTGGGTGCAGTGGTTAAGTGCACGGACTCTTATCTGGGAGGATGGGTTTGATTCCCTACTCCTCCGCAAGCACCTGCTGATGTGACCTTGGGTCAGCCACAAGTTCTCTCAAAGCTGTTCTGCTCAGGAGCAGTTTCTGTCAGAGCTCTCTCAGCCCCACCTACCTCACGGGGTGTCTGTTGTGGGAAGGGAAAGGCGATTGTAAGCCACTCTGAGACTCCTTTGGGTAGCGAAGGGCGGGATATAAATCCGGTCTCTTCTTCTTCTACCTAATACAGTTACTGGGTCTAAATAGGATGAGGGTGAACAGATGTGAAGAATGTAGTCCCAAGGTAAAAGCCATTGCGTATACACCTGCCTCTATGTTGTATGTGGAAGACCAAGTTTGATTTGGTGTTAGATGTGTCCACAGTAGGACAGACATAATGGTCCTGAGACCCACCATCTCTCAGTATAGTTGTTTCTAAGTCGCTTTAGCAGTCTATGGCTGGCTTTGTGTGTGTGTGTGTGTGTATTATGCCACTTACTACTACTGAGTAGCTTGATTTTTAACTTTGGTTTTCATTCTTTCCGTTTTTATTGAAACCACTTCAAAACCTTTTGAAGCAGAAAGGGTACAGAAGTAGCCGCCATCAAGTCACAGCAAGGGGCTTTCGAGACAAAAGAGAAACAGAGGTGGTTTGCTGTGGCCTCCCTCTGTCGATATTTTTCTTGGTGGTCCCCCATTCAAATACCAATCATTACTTCTGACAACTGTAGGGTTGCCAGCCTCTAGCTGGGGGCTGGAGTTCTCCTGGAATTACAGCTGACCTCCACACTATAGGAATTCACTTGTTTATTATTTGTTTAAAACATTCATTCCACTTCTCCTGGAGAAAATGGCTGCTTTGGAAGGTGGACTGCATAGGATCGTACCCTATCGAGGCCGCTCCCCTCCCTAAACCCCACTCTGAGGCACCACCCTCAAATCTCCGAGTGTTTCCAAATCTGGAGTTGGCAACCCTACAGATCTGTCACAAGTAGGCTATACCATGCTGCCTGCCCTCCTAGAAGACAGGGTAGATCCTCCTTAAATAAATCATGCTGGCCCCCATCAGCATATGCTTAAGCCCTATCCCTTGTGAGACTCCAGAAGGCACTGAATAATCCCATAGGATCCTTTCTTTAGGAAGTGCAGTTGCATTTCTGGTGAAAGAATCTCAGGTGGCAAGTGTTAGGAAAGACTCTCTTGATATCTTGGAGGGCTGTTGCTGGGAAAACAGCAGACCAGATAAGAACATAAGCAGAGCCCTGCTGGATCAGCCATTGGCCCGCTGAGTCCAGTATCCTGTCTCACACAGTGGGCAGCCAGTTACTGTGGAGTACCAACAACAAGGGGGAGAGACCAAGGCCTTCCCAGATGTTGCCTCCTACAAGTGGTACTCGGAGGTTCACTTCCTCATAATATGGAGGTTTCTGTTAGTCACTATGGCTAGTAGCTACTGATAGACCTCTCTTCCATGAATATATCACAGCCTCTTTTAAAACCATTCATGGTTTTGGCCATCATCCCCCGGGTAGTGAACAGCTTTAATGACCTGTTGACTAAAGAAGTATTTCCAGATGGTCTGGTCATGTAAAAATGTATACGTCAGTTTTCTACACTGGTGTTTTGGAGCAAAATAAGAAGAAGGGGATCCACAGCTGGCTTCTTGCTCCATTCACAAGTGCCCAGAGATGGTTCTAGACTGAGTGTCAGTCTAGTCCTGTATATCATATATGTTCACTTTGTAATTGCTTCCACGGAGTGCGGAGACTCTTACTGATCTGAAACCCAGAAGTATCATACATTTCTTCTGACTCCACTTGACAGGAGAAGACCCAGGTTTCCAAATGCAGGCTGTGGTCAGTTTCATTGGGCAGATGCTCTTGTCACCGTGCCGATAGGTGAAGAGAGCTTTACCACCCCAGCCAGAAATCTGAGGAAGCACGAAAGTGGTAAAACTTTTCTTCTCTCTCTGTGAGATAATTTATTACCCAGGACAAATCACCTCCAGAGTACTTTTTTTTCTTGATGCATGTCGTGAACAGTTGCCCCTCATTCAGTGGTTGCCTGGTTTTGCCGCAAAGTGTCATGGCAGAGTAGAACAGCTGCCTCAAAGTGCACACTTTGGGATTAGATTTGTATTCAGGGCAATGCTTGTGTGGCAGGTCTTTAAAAAAAGAACATTGTGTTCTTGAGGAGCCAGTTTGGTGTAGTGTAGACTCTTATCTGGGAGAGTCAGGTTTGATTCTCCACTTCTCCACTTGCACCTGCTGGAATGGCCTTGGTCAGCCATAGCTTTTGTAGGAGTTGTCCTTGAAAAGGCAGCTTCTGGGAGAGTTCTCTCAGCCCCACCTACCTCACAGGGTGTCTGTTGTGGCGGGGGTGGGGAGGAAAAGTAGCTTGTGATCACTCTAAGATTCAGAGTATAGGGCGGGATATAAATCCAATATCATCATCTTCTTCTTGATACTGTCCTCCTCCAAGGAGCCTTCAAATAAGATTTTGGGGAGGGGCCCATGGCTCAGTGATAGAGTATGTGCTCAACATGCAGAAGGTCCCAGGTTCAATCCCCAACATCTGCAGTTGGGGATTGAACCTGCAAAAGCTCTCTCTTTGAAACCCTGGTGAATTGCTGTCAGTGCAACTGGACAATACTGACCTTGATGGACCAATGGTCTGGTTTAGTATAAGGCAGTTTCCTGCATTCATGTGTATTGTCATCCCTCCTTTGGCTTGCGGGCTACTTTCCCTTGTTTTGGTTTTTTTCTCTTGTTGTTTTCAAAGCTTTTTTTTTTAATCTCACCTGTTTTTGAGTGTTGTTTTTCCTCCTCTTTTTGGTGTCCATTGCTGCATTGAATGGAGCTGCTTTGGAGTGGTTTTTTAATGTTGCTTGGGCTTTGACTTTTAAAATATTCTACCATTTTCAATAGAACATTGTAAGCCACCACAAGTGCTTTTATGGAGAGAGGAGGGATGCGAGCTATTAAAATAAATGATTAATACATACCTTCACCTTTTTAAAAAAGGTGACTCTGGAGGGTAGGGAGGAGTCTGAAATGTATGGTAAAAATACAAAATACAACCAGTTAGTAATCTCTAGGGTGACGCCACACTTGGAATGTTGTGTGGGGTTCTTGTCACTGCGCCTGAAGAAGGTTATTGTAGAGCAGGGGTGGCCAAACTTGCTTAAGAGCCATATAGAATAAATTGTCAGATGTTTGAGAGACACAAGACATAAACGTCAGATGTTTGAGGAAGGGAAGGAGGGAAGGAAGGAAAATAGATGGAGGAGGGAGAGAGAGGTGGAAAGAAAGCAATTTTAACTTTAAATGCATTCTCCAAGTCAGCCAACATGGCAGTGGGGGCTTCAAGAGCCACACAGTAGGTGTGAAAGAGCTGTTGTGACTCCTGAGCCGCAGTTTGGCCACCCCTGTTGTAGAACTTGGAAAGGTGCGGAAAAGAGCAAGTGAAATGATGAGGGGGCTAGAGCAGCTACCCTATTAGGATTGGTTAAAACGCTTAGGGCTGTATGGCCAAGAAAAAAGGCATGATAGAGGTTTATGAAACCATGAATGGCATGGAGCGAGTAGAAAGGGAGAAGCTTTTCTCCTGCTCCCATAATACTAAAACCTGGGTCATCCACTGAAGCTCAAAGTTGGGAGATTCAGGACAGACAGAAGGAAGCATTTCTTCAAACACCATATAGTTAATTTGAGGAAGTTGCTGCCACAGGATGTGGTCATGACCGCCAACTTGGAAGGCTTTAAAAGGGGAATTCATGGAGAAGAGGACTATCATTGGCTTCTAATCATGATGAATATCCACTCCTTCCAGTATCAGAGGTCCTATGCCTCTGAAATCCACTTGCTGGGGACGCTGTTGCAGTCTTCCTGTTTGTGGGCTTCCTACAGGTAGCTGGTTGTCTGCTGTGTGAACAGAATGCTGGAGTCGATGGACCTTGAGTCTGATGCAACAGAGGTCTCTTTATGTTCTCTCTGTCCTAGTCAAAGATAGCTAAGTAGTTAGCCAGTTGTTTCAACTCAAGATGGTTTGTTGTGATTTTGGAACCAACATGGGCATGTAGGAATGTAGGAGAAAATGTATGCCAGGTTCTTGTGGAACATATGACAACTACAAATGGCACCATCTCAAGGAAACAAAAATAACCTTTTGTTCTTAATAATCATATATTTATCCATGCTGCCCTTCAGGGAGAACAGGGTAGTATATATGGTCCCCTCTCCATTGTCTCTTTACAACAAACCTGTGAGGTAGTATAGACGCTGAGCATCTGTCCCAAGGTTATTAAAGGACCAGGGGGAGAAGATGCATGCATGGTCTTCCACACATTATGTTGTTATTTGGAAATTTTGCTTGCATCTTCCACGTACAGCCATGCAGGTAAAGCATCACCTGAAGAAGCTCTCAGGGTCAGTTCATACATTTCCTGCTTCTGTGTAAAAGGCACTCCTGCATTGTCTTTTCTCCACCTGTGAACAAGCTACTAGCTACGTCTGGAAGGGCTTTGAATCTGTAGTTTTTCTCAGCTTACGAAAGTTCCCATAGCAAGGTTGAAGAACCTCAAAGGGGAATGTGTTTGGGAAGGCCAGCCAGTGGATCATCAGGAGTAGAAGAAGGGGTGGTATACAAGGGTGTTGTCTTTTCTTCATCTTCTCATTGCAAAGCCACAGCTGTCTTTTAACCCATTTTAAATATTTATCCTTTCACATTAAAAAAAAAAAAACATCTTTCAACTAATTGACTGGTGAAAACAAACAGGTCTGTGGATGACTCTCAGGGAGATCGAATAGCAGCATGCTTGATTTTGTAATGCAAACAGATGGTTATTGGTGTGTAAAGTAATCTCCAGCGCACGGCCTGAACCGAGAGATGCATGCAGATAAGAGCTGAAGCGCATCTTGTAGCAATCACAGTGTTGGGTTGCTGCTGAAAGCGCTAGCCCCATACTGAGTCTCCCTCCTCTTCTTCTCCCCTTCCAACCTACCCCCTCCTCCAATAGCGGGTGGTGACAGGTATCTCATGTCCTTGCACTGTGCATTTCCCTGCTTCTCCAATGCGAAGTAAGCAGTAAAGGAAAGCTTCCGCTGAAATCCACTAGCGAAGATGACTTCTTTATTTTACTAATAATGATGTAGTCAGATACTGGGATTGATCAGTTGGGTGCTTTGCATGTTTTCATTAGCTCTGCCGTTGTACCCTTTTTCGCATGCGCAGACCGGTGTTTCACCATCTGTCACAGCACTGTGCTTGGGATCACATCAGGGTCCACTTTTCAGATGGAAGGGTGAGGCTGACGGTGAGAAGATGATGGCGATACGTTTCTTTTACGTTCTTGGTGTAGCTGCCTTAAAAGAGGCCTTGTTTGTTTTGTGTTTCCAATTGAAAGTTAATAGTTTTGATTGCATTTTTAAAAAATGTTTTTGTTTTTTATGTTCTTCCGTTTGTCACTCTGAGGATCCTGATTACGTGGGAAGGCGGCATAAAAATGTTTTAAATAAGAGAACAGGAAAACCTAGAATTGCACAAAATGTATAGACAAAAAGTATACCCGTTGCTACCCCTACCCCACCCCCATGCCACAACCAAGCCAGGGGAGAGCTTAGGTCTCCTGTATCATATCATAAGGAAATCCTCTTAGGATGAGGCTGGCTATTTCTGAATGGCGCACTCCCTGCAGACCAAGAGGTGGTAATATCCTGGGATTTCCTGAAATACCCCCTGCTCTAGTGAGGTGCAGGAAAGACAGCCTGGTAGTCTGCTTTGAAAAAGAAGGATTTTGAAGAAGCAGATCAGTGCCAGCAAACGCATTCATGGGCGCCACAGTGCCCAGTGGCATCAGTGTTGACCTTACCCCTATCCTACCTCTCCACTAAGCAAAGTTTATTTATGAATACCTCACCTTTCCTTCTCTATAAAATTGGATGCCAAGCCACATAAGTTGTAGAGAGACTCCTCGGAAGATGTTTGGATCCACCCTGCCATGTTGAAAATCACTGCCCTACCCTTCCCTTGTATTAGAGGTGCTCCAAACCATATTCATTTCTGAATTTTTCCCCCCAGTTCCAAGTTACCCCTTTGTGAAGTAGGATGAGCCAAGCTGTGCAAAATATTCCTAGTTCAGCCACATCATAGATAGAAGGGCATTATAAGACAGGTGGTGTTATTTCTGATAATCCTCAGCGTGGAGTTTCACTGCACATTGGTGGTGGAAACTGCTGTCATGTCACAGCTGAAGTATGCTGACCCCATAGGATTTTCAAGGCAAGAGACGAACAGAGGTGGTTTGCCATTTCCCACCTCTGCGTAGCAACCCCTGAACTTCCTTGGTGGTCTCTCATCCAAATACTAACCAGGACTGATCTTTGCGTAGCTTCTGAGATCCAATTAGATCAGGTTAGTCTGGGCCACCAGGTCCAGGCACCGATTCACATGGAATCAACGTTTTCGTTGCACCACCATTTATCCCGAATCTCTTTCCTACTTAGTCTAGACTCCATTGATGAATGTGGGAAGGCAGGATGTTTAACTCCAGTATGCATCGCTTCATATTTGCTTCCATTTGAACCTCACTTGTGCGTTCGTTGCCCGTTTACCCTGCCTGGTGCATTCCTGTCACCGTTTCTTTCTATCTTGATGGTTGCCATTCCTGAATTAAAGCAGTGGTCATCTGCAAGCTTAGGCTCTTCTCTGTTCTCCCCTGTCTTCGTATCATTTACAGACAGGTTCCTGGGTCAGAGAAATGTATTTAGATTGTTTATTTCTTATTTACTTGAGTTTTTAACCCACTGAATTCCCAGGGAATCAGGACAAGTACAAACGCAGATTGAAAAAGAACTCAGAAAACAAAGCGAGGGCTGGCAATGCCATCCTAAATAGAATTTCTAAGTCCACTAAAATAAATGGGTGTACTTCATTTTAGAACGGTACTGGTCCTTTTGGGAGATTTAATATAAATTATTATTCTAGGGTTTTCCACCCCCCCGTCCTGCCTTTCTACTAATATGCAGTATATACTTGAAGGAGTGGCACTTCTGTCAGTACCGCAGTTCCTTCTGAAAGCTAGCTTGGTATTTTCCTAAGCCATCTTGTTCCTTATCTGGTGTTACATGCTTTATTTATTTGCACGCCATGGAAAAATGTATAAAAGCAAACTTGGGAGCCTGCAAAGTCGTGGGCTAGGGGAACAATGTGTAAATGAACCCCAAAGTCCTCCCTCCGAGGTCTTGAGCAAGCCAGTTTCCTTATCTCCCTGAGCTGTTCCTCCTTAACTGACTTCCAGCTGTTTTCAGTGTTACTTAACCCCTAGGGTGCATGTTCAGGCCTTTTCTCTCCCCACCCCCACCCCCCCAGGTTACAAAGTCACATTTTCCTGCATTTCCCCCTCCTCCCCACAGTATGTAGGGACCCCAGCCTCATTTGTGGAGGTGGTAAACTTTTCTGCCTTGGCGATTGGCAAGAGCCATCTCCCTTACTAGTAGATGCAGTGTTGATCTAATATAGTCAGGCCTTGAATTCAGCAGGAGCTCACAGGAGCACAGCTCCTGAACCTGTCTGGGGGTTCCCCTTCCTACTCCCCACCTACCTTGTCCATTGAATAGTTAGGTGCAGCTGCATAACAATCTCTAGATTAGGAGAGCGAGCAGCCAGCCAGCTACCAAGAGCTTTGCCACACCCCCAGCAGTTCTCATTAACCCCTGGAGAAGTCCACACTACCCTTTCTCCACTTCTTATGTGATTTTGGGCAGTGGGTGGCTTGCTGGCCTTTTGACTGGGAGGGGGGCAGGGCAAGGAGAACTCCAAGTGAGTGAGGGCTGGCTGGATCTCTAGCCAGCCCAAGCAAGCCTCACTCGCCCAGGGCTCTCCTTTCTTGCTTTGGGTTGCTTTTGGCTGGTGGATGGTGGTGGCATATGCTAATGAGTTATACTAATGAGCTCCACCACCTATTTTTCTACAAAATGACCCCTGAATATAGTGCACTAGGTTTTCTGGAATGCCGTGGGGTTTTTGTTATCAAGAACTGAACATTCAGACCTTTTTCTTTTCAACTGAGCAAAATCAATGAATACATGCCTATCATATTCATTTTTCTAAGTGGGATACCCAGCAGTGATCTAAGGCAGATTGAACTGAAGTGCTGGGAGCCACTACTGGTCCCTGGACAATTGTTTCTGGGGTGCCCCACCACAAGCCACCCAGACCCAACCCCAAACGTGGTGGAAAGTGCTGTCAAGTTGCAGCCTACACATGGTGATCAGTGTTCCCTCTAAGCTGATAGATCCAGGTGGGTAGCCTTGTTGGTCTGAAGCAGTAGATCAAAGCAAGAGTCAAGTTGCACCTTTAAGACCAACAAAGCTTTATTCAGAATGTAAGCTTTCATGTGCTAGAAGCACACATTCTGAATAAAACTTTGCTGGTCTTAAAGGTGCAACTTGACTCTTGCTTTCCTCTCAGCTGAGTTAGAGTGAGCTAGCTCACAGTTTTTTTTAGCCCCTGGCTCACATTTTTGTCTTAGCTCAGGAAAAATGGCCCCAGAGCAAACTCATTTATGCAGGAGCTCACGACTTAAATGCCAGTAGCTCACAAAGTAAAATTTTTGCTCACAAGACTCCACAGCTAAGAGGGAGTATTGATGGGGACTCCATAGGGTTTTTAAGGCAAGAGACAAACAGAGGTGGTTGGCCATTGCCCGCCTCTGCACAGCAACCCTGGACTTCCTTGGTGATCCCCCATCCAAACACTAACCAGGGTCAACCTTCCTTAGTTTCCAAGATCAGACGACATTGGGCTAGCTGGGGGTCATGAGGACAAACCCAAATATCATATGGAGAGTAATATCATATGGTATGCAAACACAGATAGCTTCAAGAGGGGATTGGATAAAAATATGGAGCAGAGGTCCCTCAGTGGCTATTAGCCACAGCGTATTGCTGGAACTCTGTCTGGGGCATTGATGCTCTGTATTCTTGGTGCTTGCGGGGGCAACTGTGGAAGGGCTTCCTAGTGTCCTGGCCCCACTGATGGACCTCCTGATGGCACTTGGGTTTTTTGGCCACTGTGTGACACAGAATGTTGGACTGGATGGGCCATTGGCCTGATCCAACATGGCTTCTCTTATGTTCTTAGTCGTTTGTCTTGCCCAGATCATTCCCGCCCCCCATGCGCCTGTGTCATCCTGACATTCCTGAATTTTGTTCTCACCTTCCTCCTGGCAACTCTTAATATTGTTCTTCCCCTCGGGTCTGCAGTAAATTCAGCTAAGTATATTACAGCTCTTGAAATTTTATTTATTTTTCTCTCCCAGGGGTTTATGGCTTGAGCAATTCTTTGCTGGATACTCCATGGAAGAAGCTTCAGTTTGGAAAGCACCTCTTCACAGATGTTGTCAAGCGCAGTCAAGACCTCACCAAGGAAGACCTGGTGCAAGAGCTCATTAAAGTAATGAACAACCAAGACCCGTAAGGACACTCTCTCATATCTTCCTTCAGCATCTGGTCTTCCTCCAGTTTGGTGTAGTGGTTAAGTGTGTGGACTCCTATCTGGGAGAACCAGGTTTGATTCCGCAGTCCTGCACTTACAGCTGCTGGAATGGCCTTGGGTCAGCCATAGCTCTCACAGAGCTGTCCTTGAAAGGGCAGCTTCTGTGCGAGCTCTCCCAGCCGCATCTACCTCACAGGCTGTCTGTTGTGGGGGAGGAAAGTAAAGGAGATTGTAAACTGCTCTGAGACTTGGAGTGGAAGGCAGGATATAAATCCAATATTGTCTTCTCCTCCTCCTTCTTCTTAGCAATCTGCCAGTTGCTTACAAAACTTGCATTTTGCTAAGGGAAAATAGTGTTTGAGAGTGAAATGTCAGTTCTCCAAAGAGACTGGGTTTTTTTTTTTTTTTTGGTGCTTCAGTGCTTGCGGTCCAGATTTACTGGGATGTTACCAGATTCTCTTTGTGCATTTAAAATATTCTGATGCCTGCCTTTCTCTCAGGTATCTAGAACCCAAGGCAGCTATCAAACAGTTAAAAACATTCAAGGAATAATTAATTGAACACATTAAAAACCACAGTGTTAATAACACCCATTTAACAGACCACAACCCAAAAAATCAAAATCGTCTATCAGTTCTTAAAGTGCTGTCAATGCCAAGGGATACCTAAGTTCCTCCAAAAAGCCATTGCAAAGGTCACAGGTGGCCATAAACAGGCATCAGCTGCAGAGTACTTCCTTTGATGGACGGGGGCACAGTCACCAAGGGCTGCTGCGCCAAGTGAAGTTGAACCGTGAGTTTATGCAAAGAGACGTTGTCCTTAACTAAATTCTCCCTGGGAATATGTGCCATCTTAACACTGGCTCAGTTCAGACACCCAGCAATCCAGGTTAAGGAAGCACAGATAGAGTTTGGCGCAGTGTCTGAACTGAGAAGCCAGTTGCTTCACTTCCAGAGACCGGAGGTGAGAGGGGGGCTGAGTTGAGCGCCAAAAGGACAAAAAAACCCCCAAGGCTGATGTGCAAGTTCTGAAATACGGCGCATTTGTTGGATGCTTGGACGTTCACACCATTGTTCGGACTCTAAACTGTGATTAGCACAAGCCGCAGTTGGATATAAAGTTTGGTCCAATTTACACATAGTGTTGGGACTCTGAGATGTTGTTGATCTTCATAAAATATTTGAAGATATTTGGGATATTTGAAGAGGATATAGTCCAAGCGTGTGGCACTGGAGAAGTTTTAACAGCTTCTGTCCCCTGCACCCACCTGTACTGTTTTCCCAACAGAATCCTCTTCATGGCTATTTTTAGCTCTGGTGTAAAAAAAACACAAAAGACAGGTAGCTGCACTGTACCTATCTCTTACTAGAACTTAAAGCAGTCTACCGGAAGGGGACTAGTTTTGATTGGGAATAATGACATGGTAGAAGGGAAGAGTTTAAAACGTGGTGGGGGGGATTAGAACTTCCCCAGCGCTGACCTATATCTAGCTCCTCCTATTCTATCCATGTCTGCTTTTTGAGCTGCCAAGGTGATCCACTCACATATTCCCCAGTATTTCCTGTAGTTCAGCTCGGAGTCTTTAGTGTGGAGGAACCAGGGCTTTTTTTGTAGCAGGACTCCTTTACATATTAGGCCATGCCCCTCTTATGTAGCCAATTCTCCAAGAGCTTACAGGGCTCTTAGGACAGAGCCTACTATAAGCACCAGGAGGATTGGCTACATCAGGCGCAGGGGTGGAATTCTAGCAAGAGCTCCTTTGCATATTAGACCACACACCCCTGATGTAGCCAATCCTCCAAGAATTTACAAAATAAGAGCCTTGGAGGACTGGCTACATCAGGGGTGTGTGGCCTAATATGCAAATGAGCTCCTGCTAGAATTCCACCCATGATCAGGGGTATGTGACCTAACATGCAAAGGAGTTCCTGCTACAAAAAAAAGCCCTGGGAGGAACTCAAGCCATTTGCAGGGCTGGCTAGTTTCTGTATTCTCTGAAGCCATTTTATTCTCGAGCTGCACAAACTTACTTCTTT
Source organism: Heteronotia binoei (assembly GCF_032191835.1). NCBI lineage: Eukaryota > Metazoa > Chordata > Lepidosauria > Squamata > Gekkonidae > Heteronotia > Heteronotia binoei. The sequence goes on from NC_083233.1 coordinate 65,165,849, forward strand.
ACATACCTGCATTAATAAAGCTAGGGATGCATCGTAGCCATTTGTTTTAATAAGTTTCCTTACGAGCTCCTTCTTGTTAGAAATAGATCGTTATAGAAAAAACAGCCTCCCCAAAAAGAGGTCCTGCACATCCATATTCAGCTCCCTTCTTTGTCCTTTTAATATATCTAAAATTTTGCCCGAGTGGCATCTCTCTGACTTACTGGGGTCTTTTGCTCATAACTGAATCATAACTCTTAATATGTGATGGGAGGCAGAAGGCACAGAGCCAGTCGACTCTTAACTAGGACTAAGATGCGATTCAGCTCATCGTCTGCAAGGAATTAGATGTTTTGGATCGATTTAAAAAAAAAAAAGAATTCATCATTATTTTTAGTCTGTGTTGGGCTAAAGCCAAAACTCAGGTTTGCAGGAGCACATGTTGGTGGCAAAAGGGAGAAACGGATTGACAGAGCGACGCAAACACCGGCACCTTGAAGTTCAATCGATGGACCGATTTCAGGCATCCCATTTTGTCTTCGCTGAATTAGATTACTAATGATTCCTGTGGATTTACGCATTGCAGGTTGCTTTGTCTAGGTGTAAAGAAAATTACTCAGAGCACCTCATGGGATGAGGGCTGCATCTCAGGCTAATCCTTGATGAGCCGGTTGTATTCCCAGACATGGTGTGGGGGAAACCCTCTGGCGAGAGAGAGACAGCGGGATGCAGTGGTTAGGCTGAGGATCTGGGGGACCAAGGTTCAAATCCCCGTTCCGTCATGAAAGCTTGCTGGGTGGCCTTAATCAGAGAACTGGTGGGTGGTGAAGCAGAATGGGACCTTTTTGGGGGAAAAAACAGGGGCACGATGACTGTGGGGCTCTCTTCTCTGTCCGTTCTCCCCTGCAAGGGCTTCAGCATCAGGCAATGGCGGCTGCTCTTTCTCAGAACTTTTGGAGAGCTCCGTTCACTCTGCATTCCCATAGCTTCTATCAAGTCTACTGTTGCCTTCTGTAGTTACCTACTGCTGGACAGCTGTTTTCAGTCATGGTTGCTTTCACTGTGCGGTGTTTGGTTTTAAGAATATTGGTTACCCATTGTAAGGATTCGGCAAACCAAAAAGTTAGGATGTGAATATTGTAATCAAAGAAGAATCACATGACGCTATGCTGAAACTCCCTATAACATGCCCTTGTCTGTATTTTAACCTCTTATGATGCAATCCTAAATTGAGTTACACCATCCTAAGTCCATTTAAATCAATGGGTTGAGAGGGGTATAACCGCATAGGAGTGTAGGGCTAGTTTGGTTGTGTCCTCTGGAGAGATGCATTTTGCACAGGGGTGGCCAAACTGTGGCTCTTTCATGCATATTGTGCGGCTCTTGAAGCCCACCCCCACCCCCATTGGCTGGCTTGGAGAAGTCATTTGTCTCTTTGAATCACTTCTCCAAGCCAAGCCAGGCAGTGGCTTAAAGAATGCATTTAAAGTTGCTTTCTTTCCACCTCCCCTCTCCACATCTATTTCCTTCTTTCCTTCCTCCCTCCCTCTGTCCCTCCCTTCATTTGATTTAATGTCCTGCACAAACATCTGACATTTATTTGTGTGGCTCTTACATTAAGCAAATTTGGCCACCCCTGCATTTGCATGTGGAATATGGGAAGCCAGTATTGCAGAGGGCCAGAGTATGCCTCCTCTATACACTGCAGCAAAATTAAACACAAGTCTAGTGGCACACTGAAGGCTTAGTTTTTAAGATACCGATGGACTTTGTTTAGTTATGCTGTATTTTGTTTGTTTCTGACAGAATGAGCTCTCACTCACTAAAGCTCATGCTGGAATAAAATGTAGTCTTAAGGTGACTCCCATTTGATCATCTTCACATTGATTTTGTGTCCTATCCAGACAATTGCCAGACCCAGCAATTGAGGATCAGGGAAAAGACTACATCCTCCCCATCCTGGACAAGTATGCAGCTATATGCGTCCGTTGCCCAAATTATGGAACCAGGTAAAATAAAGGCTCAGGGAAGTATTCATGTACTCCTACTTTTTACTCACTGTATCAGTTATTCATTGTCACTTCTGATGTTCAGTGTACTTCTTTGTTCTTATAACTGCATGGACATTATAAGAGAGTCCAGAATGGTGAACCCAAAAGCAGTAAATCTCTCTCACATGCTTGTGCTCCTACATCACGTATCCCTAACAACCAGCGTTGGTTCCTTTGGTAAGGATTTTAATTGTCAGGAGCCATTCTTCCCTATAAAGGTCAGATGAGTTTTTCAGATCTTCCCATTAAGCTTTGAGCACCTGGACTAGAGCAGTCAGTGGACACATTAGAAGGCTGGAAAAGGCTGGGAAAAGGGTGCGAAAAGGTGAAGAGTGAACTGCTGTCATTTGAATGACTGCCCCATCACTGGCTGATTCTAGAATCACTCAGAACTGGGTTTCAGCAGCCATCCTTACAAGAGAAATTCCATGGTGATTAGTAATGGAAAGTACCATCAAGTTTCAGCCAACTTGCGATGACCCTATAGAGGTTTTAGTGTAAGATACAATTAGAGGGGGTCTGCCATTTCCTGCCTCCGCGTAGCAACCATGGGCCCCCTTGGTGGTCTCCCAAGTACTAACCAGCCCCAACTGTGCTTGGTTTCCAAGATCCAACAAGATCTGATGAGATGGGGCCATCTTGGGTCATTCATGTCAGATCCATAGTTGGATCCCTCCTAAATGTGATGGCCTTGATTGAACTGACTGTACTGTAGATGTTTTCTCAGATGTGGTTTTAGGGTACAAACTAGGACTAATAGTACTGCATCAAAGTGGGGAACAAGAGAAAGAATCCGACATTATCTCAGACTAATGAATAAACTTCATGAGGTAAATGACAAAGCTGAGTCTCATCCAGGGCTTTTTTTTGAGCAGGAAAACACAGGAATGCAGTTCTGGCTGGCTCGGCATCAGAGGGTGTGGCCTAATATGCAAATAAGCTTATGTTGGGCTTTTCCCACAAAAAAGTCCTATGCTAAACAATGGTGATGTCAGGGGGTGTGGCCTAATATGAAAATGAGTTCCTGCTGGGCTTTTTCTACAAAAAGGGCCCTGGTCTCATCTATGATAGACACAATACATTTCTTTGTCTTTAAGGTGCTGCAGGGCTCTGTGCGTCTTGCTACAGCAATTTTTTTTTTTTAGTGAAAAGTTCAAGTTTATTTGGTAACTTGAGAATTTACAATTTTTAGTTTTCCATAAATGTAAACAAGTAAATACATGTTGTTCCAGCAGGCAAACATTGGTAAAATTGATACAATTTACAGTAAATGAGAGTTCATATCAAGAGAAAAATTAACAAATGAATATAAAAGCAAATTACATAACCAATCAATTATTCTGGTTTAGCCACCATAATAACTCTGGCAAAGATGCATCATTAGATTAAAATCAAACTAGAAAGAAAAAGGTCACGTTCAGCTTTATCTATAATAGAGTCATCAATAGGTGCTTTATTTATAAAGGGAAGCCATCTTTTGACAAAAGAGTGTTTTCTAGTATCAATTTGGGAATACTCACGATCAAATGTAATTTTATCTAAAATAAAAGAATCCCATAACTTCATCAGCCATAAACTTTTTGAAGGTGGGGTTGACTGTTTCCATGTTGTTACGATGGCGTGTCGAGCTGCTACAAGCATAAGAGAAATTAGTTCATGAGTATGTTTAGGTACGTTCAGGTTTTCCCATAAATTCAGTAACGCTAGTTCTGGGGTGGGAGGTATGGAAACTCCAGTCATATTACCGTATTTGCCGGCGTATAAGACGACTGGGCGTATAAGACGACCCCCCCACTTGGAGGCATGTTTTTCAGGGCAAAAAAGTCGTCTTATACGCCGGCAAATACAGTAGTTATTTCAGTGAAAATTTGAACCCAGAAGGAGTAAACAGATGGGCAAGTCCACCAAAGATGGAAGAAGGAACCTAATCCTCCACAATTCTTGTGACACTTAGGTGATACGGAAGAGGTTATATGAGATAGTTGAATGGGGGTTAGATACCATCGTGATGTCACTTTGTAGGCCTGCAATTAGATGTTAAGAGCGCTAGACTTATAGAACTTCCGATCAAGTGCCATTGATCGTCTGTTAGGGCATGTTGAAGATCAGCATGCCATGCTTTTTGATAGTGTAGCAATTGTGATGGAGTTGAAGAGAGCAAAAGTTTATATATCTTGGCAATTAGCCCTTTAATGGGGGTTGAGTCGTGATATAGGATTCTTTCAAAGTCTGTAAGTATTACTCCCATCTTTGAGCTAAAACTCTTGGAGTTAATTAGATGTCTGAACTGCAAAAATTCAAACCAAGGGCACTTAGTACTGTTCTTAATGTCGAGAGTAGCTTTATCATACAAGTCTCCCTTGGTAGCGATATCAATAAAGCGGGTTATATTGGCTTGTCTCCATTTGATAAAGGAAGTGGAAATTAACACAACTGCTGGCCTTTATACTGGTGTAAACCCTCTGATTTACTATGAATACACCAGCATGTGCGATAGCAGTGTTAGGCTACTCTGACAGGTGCTGCTTTTCAGGTGGTCGTTCCAGCAGGCATGGAGAGATGGGTGGTAAAGAAACAGACCCACCAAAATTCTTGTACGTCACGGAAGCATCCTGAAGCAGCAAATCACCATGTTCTTTGCTGGCAAATGGCAATGCTACAAAACTGCCATTGGTCAAAGGGAAGTTTCGATTAATCCAAGGCTAGGCACAGGGAGGAGAGCATCTATACGGTCTTCATTATTGCCAGGTAGAACTTATTTTCCGGCCTGGTCTCAGGGCTGGTTCCAATGTTGGAGGGCCTTTGCTAAGATGCTGTTCAGTGGACTTCCCCCACCCCAGGGATGGCCCTTGGCACCCCAGCCATGGCTTTTCCCTCCTGGCAGAGGAGAAGAGATGAAAGAGGAAAGAGCCACTGCCTCCACCCTCACTGATGGGTGTCAGAGGAGGGTAGAGGGAACCTTTGTTGTGGGTTCCAGTGCCACCAGCCACAGAGAGAAGAAGATATTGGATTTATATCCTGCCCTCCACTCAGAGTGGCTCACAATCTCCTTTATCTTCCTCCCCCACAACAGACACCCTGTGAGGTGAGTGGGGCTGACAGAGCTCTCAAAGCAGCTGCCCTTTCAAGGACAACTCCTGTGAGAGTTATGGGTGACCCAAGGCCATTCCAGCAGCTGCAAGTGGAGGAGTGGGGAATCAAACCCGGTTCTCCCAGATAAGAGTCCGCACACTGCACCCTGTTAAAGACATCTATGTTAGTGGCCATGACCATGTCCAGTAGAGGCAACTTCCCCTGCCTAACGGGTTGCCCTGAGGGGGCCAACAAAGAGAGGTCTAGAGCAGGGTTATAGCTAGTGGGGGGAGGGGGGCCTGCTGTATCTGAACCTGTAGGACCCCCACCCAAAGAGAAGATTAGGGAAGATTGGGTGGGGGTGCTGCAGATCTTATAGGGGGCACTTCCCCCCATGCTCCCTTGCTGGCTACAGCCCTGGTATAGAGGCCAAGCCTTCCCCGGGTCAGGCCTGATTCAGATGTTGGCATGACAGCCTGTTGTAGCTTCCTAGTACTGGTACTCAGAGGTTTACCCCCTCAGTGTGGTGTAGTGGTTAAGAGCCGTGGACTCTAATCTGGAGAACCACGTTTGATTCCCACCTCCTCCTCCACATGAAGCCTGCTTGGGTGACCTTGGGCCAGTCTCAGTTCTCTCCAAACACTCTCAACCTCACCTCCCTCACAGGGTGTCTGTTGTGGGGAGAGGAAGGGAAGGCAATTTGAGACTCCTTTTGGTGGAGAAAAGTGGGGTATAAAAACCAGCTCTTCTTTTACATCTGAAGTTTCTTTTTAATACTAGCCATTGATGAAGCTATCCCCCTTAAAAGCCATCTGTTCCGGTGGCCATCACCACATCCACTGGCAACAAATTCCACAATTTAATTACTCACCGAGTAAAGAAGTACTGCCCTTTGTGTGTGTCCTTGAGAAGCTTGTAGAGCCAGTTTGGTGTAGTGGTTAGCTGCGTGGACTCTTATCTGGGAGAACCGGGTTTGATTCCTCACTCCTCCACTTGCACCTGCTGGAATGGCCTTGGGTCAGCCATAGCTCCCTCGGAGCTGTCCTTGAAAGAGCAGCTTCTGGGAGAGCTCTCTCAACCCTACCCACCTCACAGGGTGTCTGTTGTGGGGGAAGGAGATAAAGGAGATTGTGAGCTGCTCTGAGACTCTGAGATTTGGAGCGGGGGGTGGGATACAAATCCAATATCAATTTCATCATCCTGAATATTTTTGCTTGTCAGTTTTACCACACGCTCCTGAGTTCTATGAAAGAAACTGCTCTGTCCATGTTCCCTACCCATGCATAGTCCCTCCCCGTCTCTCTCATATTATTCATCACCCAGATGCATTGTGTGGTTGTTGAATCCATCCTTTCAGCAGTGAAGCAAAGTCAGAAAGGTCTGAATTCTGCCATACAAAACAGAATAAGTCCTGCAGCTTCTTTGTCCTTGACCGAATGCTGTGGGGTTTTTCCCCTGACTTATTTTCCTGTGCGCAGTGTGGGTTGGAGAGTAAGAAAAAAACTATGCTCAAAGAATGAGAAATTGAAAAAAACAGCTAGATGTGAACACGGCTAACTTTTTGTTTGCTGTTTTTCTTTGCTTTCAGAACAAATACAGTCATTCTCATTGATGCCGAAGGCCACGTCACATTCACCGAGCGCACCATGCTGAATGCGGACGTCGACCAATGGAAAACGAGCACCTATCAATTCAAACTGCAGATTTAACAGCTTTCCGTCTGAATGGCTTGCAAGAAAAGGAAAGAAGCACAAGCTATTGAAGTCGGGGCAGGGGAGGCCTTAGAATCGGGCCTTGGAGAGCAAGCGCTCGTGAATGTGGCTGTAGCCTCCCCTAGCAACCACCAAAACCGTTTTGCACAAAAGCCAAAACATTTTTTTTTAAACTATATATAGAAACCAAGCTTTGCAGCGGTTGCTGTGTTAGACTTTCTGAAAGAACTCTACTGCCCTGCAAAATTACCTGGAGCAATTATGGTATGGGATACATAGGAGATGATTCTCATAATTTTTTTTTCTTTTCACCAGTAGCTTTGGGAAACAAAATTAAGAATCCGCAATGTGAATTTTAAACACAAGAATAACATTGATCTGCTGAGCAGGATCATTGCATTCCTTTCAGCATTTGGGTGAATTCAGTTTGGTGTGGTGGTTAAGTGCAGGGACTCTTATCTGGGGGAACCGGGCTTGATTCCCCACTCCTCCACTTGCAGCTGCTGGAATGGCCTTGGGTCAGCCATAGCTATTGCAGAGGTTGTCCTTGAAAGGGCAGCTTCTGTGAGAGCCCTCTGAGCCCCCCCACCTCACAGGGTGTCTGTTGTGGGGGGAGATTGTAAGCCGCTCTGAGGCTCTGATTCAGAGAGAAGGGCAGGGTATAAATCTGCAGTCTTCTTCTTCACCACCTTTTGGCATCCCAAGCAGACCTTGACATTGAAACGAGCAAAGAAGCTCCTGCTCACATGGAGCTCTATGCTTGCTCTGGAGCTCTGCGACACTTTTTTTTTTTTAAAAAATCACCACCTAAAATGTCTTTTTTAACAACTAGCCTGTCAGTGTTTTGAGCAGTCAAGACACTTTTGATTTTAACTAACTCCCTCTTTTTTTTTTTTTACACACTTCTCAATAAGAATTTATTGAAAATCAGTCTGTACCCTTTCTGCTTTTAAGATTAAAAAAAAAGCCTTAAAAACCAAGGGGGAAGGGATTCTTATCATTGCAGTGTTTATTGTGATCACAGAATGCAAATTTCAGTACTGTCTGGTCTTGCTGTATGTATAGATAGAGACAAAAAAGGAAGTACCTTTCATATTTGATGCCCTCCTTGGGAAAAATAAGAACAGACATGCTAGGTCAGACCAAGGGTCCATCTAGTCCAGTCTCTTGTTTTTCAGAGGCATCATCCAGTGAACGCGGAAGCCAGTTTGGTGGCACACGCAGGCAACATCTTGAGGCTGAAAGTAAGAGGTAGGAGGCAGGCTGTACCTTGGTGGGCTATAAATGCCAGGGGTCTTAAGTTCACTCCTTGGCATCTGCAGTTCAAGGATCTTAAGCCATAGGTGTTGAGAACAGTCTTCCTCTGACATACAGCTGCTCTCCGAGGTCTCAAACAGAGTCCATAAAACTGAGAGCCAGCGGTTGGTGTAGTGGTTAAGTGCGCGGACTCTTATCTGGGAGACTCGGGTTTGATTCCCCACTCCTCCACTTGCAGCTGCTGGAATGGCCTTGGGTCAGCCTTAGCTCTTGCAGGAGTTGTCCTTAAAAGGCCAGCTGCTGTAAGAGCTCTCTCAGCCCCACCTACCTCACAGGGTGTCTGTTGTGGGGGGAGAAGGTTGAGGAGATTGTAAGCCACTCTGAGTCTCTGATTCTGAAGGGTATAAATCTGCATTCTTCTTCTGAGTTAGGTTAACCAAGCATCTGTTGGCATAAGGCCATATCACATGTATCCTACAGCATTCCCTTGCTGCGGCTTCCCGGTAGAGTGATGTTAACTGTGATTAAATGTAAATACTGCTTTGCATCTAGCGCCTGGATGATAACGGTGCAGAGAGACAAGCCTTAATGTCTTTAAAAAGCCTAACTGACAACCATAACCACAGCCAGTCATTGTACTTCACTGAGTAGCCAGATAACCAGGCATAACGGGCGGAGGACTCTTCCTGAAACCTCAGAGCTGGAAGCAGAGAGAGGATTCCTACAGACAGAAAGGTGGGGGACAGTCAAGTCCTCCCTCCCATTGCAGGCCTCCAAATTCCCCCTCCTGCTGTCTGCGAGGGAGTCCCCTGTCCCCCAGGAGTAGCATCTGAGGTGGTCAGTTTGGATTTCGATGAGAAAGAGGGGGTAAGGAAATCTCACTCCAGTGAATCCAAGACTTAGAGATTTAACTGCCAGTCAAAGCACAAAGTACAGAGGTAGATGGACCAATGGTCTCACTCCCCCTAAGGTAGATTCCTGTGTTCACCAGAGTTCTGTGGGAATGTTCTTATAACAGCAATGGAACAGCGGGGAGTCACTTTATTGTTTACGTGTATGTTTTAACATAAGTATGCACCCATTTGTCTGTGCACATGAATATGATGGCCACAGGTTGCATGTTTGCTGTGAAAAACACTTGCTCAAAGCCAAAATTGAAATGCATGAAGCAAGACCATTGCCCCAGGAGTCCTGACCCCCTCAAGGATATTTCAGACCCCACTCTTTTTAGCCCCAGAGCAATCTAATTTATGCAGTAGTTCACAACTGTAATGCCAGTAACTCACAAAGTAGAATTTTTGCTCACAAGAGAGGGAGCTTACAGGAAGTTTTGTCTATAACTCTGGATGAAATGGAAACAAGTACAATCTTCCAGTTTTATGCTTAGACGAGGGGCGGTGGCTTGGTGGCATGGCAGAGCACCTGCCTGGCATGCAGAAGGTCCCAGGTTCAATCCCCGGCATCTCCAGTTTAAAGGAAAAGATAGTAGGTGATGTGAAAGGCCTCTATCAGAAACTCTGGAGAGCTGCTGCCAGTCTGAGCAGATGATACTGATGGACCGAAGGTCTGATTCAGTAGAATGCAGCTTTCATGTGTCCCTCTGTTAGAGAGGGATGAGAACAGATGGGCCATTTTCTTTGGGGATGTGTTTGCTAGATCAACAGCATCTCTAGCTATTCCTAACCTTCATAATCCCCAGCCCCCCCCCTGCCCTTGCTGCAAAGTAAAAATGTTTGTGCCACTCTTCCCAAGTGACAGCTCCATCTGTATTTTCTGCAATGGAAGGTTGCCTGCCAGTAAGAGAAGCATTGTGGGTGATGCAGCCACAAGAAGCCATCTTTTTTTTAATGGGATTAGAACTTTTTAATGCCATCTAGCACGTGGTGTAGAAGACCCATCCTCATTACTGTGGTGTCCTTTCCAGTTCAGTGTCGTCCAGATTACGTAGAACCTTAAATCATCGTTGCATGTGTTGGTGCAATTTGAAATGATTAAGGTGCTTATTTTTTAAAGAACAAATCAATAGGAGGCCTACTGGAACAGACAAAACACTCCCAGGGAGGGTATGTATGCATTGTATGGCTAAGTTACATGTTTCTAAACCAGAGAGGCCTGAGGATTATAAAGATGGAAATATGACACACACCCTCCAAAAAAAAAACCAGTGGAAGGCAGGATTCTGAGGTTTCGATCGCCTTGACCAAAAGCTATTTAAGAGTTTAAATGGACATATTAAGAATTAAAGGAATCCAGCTGTGCTTTAACTAAGATCACACTTCTGATTATAATCTACCTCTCATTTCTGGGGGAGGGGCCAGAAATGAAACCCATAAATGAAGTGGTGAACTCTTTGGGTGGGTTCAGTGAGCTTTTTTTTTTTTTAATGCACATCTGTATGTTCTTTGCACTGCCACTGAACTGGAGCTGTTTCTGACCTCACACTTGATTTTTGAGCACAGATTCACAGAAACAGTCATAAATGGGGAGCATGTATAAGATCTCTAGCAGCCCAAACTGCTTGAGAGCTAGGCAGGGTCAGTCACGGTCAATACTTGGATGGGAGAGCACCAAGAAAGACTGGGGTTGTTGTTATGCACAGGAAGGCAAATCCCCTCTACCCATCCCTTACTTTGAACGCCTCATGGTCTTTGGGTTGCCATGATTCAGCTGCAACTCATCAGCATGTACTTATAAGGCAGGGGTGGCCAGACTGCCGCTCAGGAGCCACATGTCGCTCTTTCACACACATTGTGTGACTCTTGAAGCCCCCAACACCTCATTGACAGGCTTGTCTCTTTAAATCACTTCGCCAAGCCAGACAGTGGCTTGGAGAATGCATTTAAGGTTGCTTTCGTTTCACCTCACCTCCCTTCCCCCGTCCATTTTCCTTCCTTCCTTCCTTGCAAGTTGGAAGTTCCAACATCTGACATTTATTCTGTGTGGCTCTTATGTAAAACAAGTTTGGCTACCCCTGTTTATAAGGTCTCTGGACTGTCTGTTGGAAACACTGGACTTGCGGAGAGTGGATGTGGTCCTGAGCACTGATATCCATCAGAGGGGTGTAATAGGCAGTCCCAGCCTTGGTGGAAAATGCTGTCAAGTCACAGATTACTTATAGCAACCCTGTAGGGTTTTTTTTTCCAAGGCAAAAGACACACAGAGGTGGTTGGCCATTTGCCTGTTTCTGCAAAACAACTCTGGACTTCCTCAGTGGTCGCCCGTCAAAGAATTAACCAGGGCTGACCCTGCTTAGCTTCCAAGATCTGACAAGACTGGGTTAGCCTGGACTATCCAGCTTTAGAAGTGCAGTGGTTCTCCAGAGTCTCAAGCTGAGGTTTTTCATGCCTGTTTTGCCTGGACCCTCTTTTAGTTGGAGATGCCGGGGATTGAACCTGGAACCTTCTACTTACCAAGCAGATGCTCTACCACTGAGCCACCGTCCCTCACATACTTTCAAAAACACAGCAGGAAAAATGTGTTTCCTAAAGCAGCGTTCTCCATGTGGCAAACTGAAAAGCGTTACTTTTAGTACCACCGAGAGACAAAAATATACACAAACTGGCACACGAGCCTGCACGCAATCCATCTTTGCTGGGCTGCACCCCTCTGGTGTGCAAGAACTGAATCAGATATTTGGATGCTGCCTCCCATTTTGGTGTTAATTTTTGTTGTTCTTTTTGTTCTTAATGTCTTAATAGGACACAAACCACTTCAGGTTCTCAGAAAGGCAGGGCAGAAATATTTTTAAAACAAACTCCCTGCATATACAAATGTCAAGTGAGGAGATTATAGGAATCAGTGTTCTCCTAGAAACCGTTGTGTTCAGTGTGCGAGGAGCTGTGTGTTTCTGGTTGTTTTTACATCAAAGGACAATTCCAGCATTCAGTCCCACACCTGCACCTCAAAGGGATACTGTCTAAACCCACATACTGTGTGTGATGAATTATGTAAGGTGGTGTGTTTTAAATGCAAATCTTAATTCCTTGCAGAGCATTAGCAATGCAAACGTCAAATGTGGCACATGTTGAAATTTGCAGGAGAAGAATTGTTTTTATTTTTGTAATATATTTAAAAATAGATGCAGACGTATAACTATGAAGCACACTGTTGGTTGGCATGGCTTTTGACTGCCTTGCTAAAGTTAAAAGCCATTCTCAATAACAAGTGATGGAGTTGTATGGTTTACTGATGCAGAAGCAGATTTTTAAAAACATTTTCCTTTTAAGAGTTGTTTTCTATTTTGTCACTTAACGCCTGTATACAGATACAGTCAATAAACCGTTCAACCAATATTTTGCCATAGTATTCATTTATTCACAATTACTTATTTAGTTTGGGGTAGAATGCCATTTGTGAACCATTTTAACCAAGCTTGAGGAATTGAAGATCTGCAATGAGATTTTCCCTTAGGGTTGTGCAGCTCAGGAAAAAAAAATCAGTATTTGTTGGAACTGAGATATCAGAGAGCCCAAAAACATTGGTATTTGTGGATTTTCCAGGTTTCAGTTTGGTATTCGGATCTGGGTTTTTTTTTCTTTTTCAGATTCTAATAATATTCCTTATGAGGAATCCTTCTGGGGCTGTTTTTGACCAAACGGCACCGAAATTGCAGCAGAGCTGCTGGCACCTATCCTTTAAAGAAGAAGATGAAGATATTGGATTTTATAATGTAGTGGGTTCAGTGTAGTAAAGAGGCGAGGTGGTCATGATCATCGCTCTTTTATTAAGTACAGCATAATATAGGGCTGCACTAAAAAGACTGAGGAGTGGCCCAACGGGGCCAACTATATACGGTATACATTCAGGTTCCCGCACAAGCATGCCATTGGATCATTCAAACCAGCAGGGGGCCCGTGATTGGAGGAGGGCAGCAAGGATTTGGATCCTACTGCCCAGTGTATCTGAGTCCTCAAGCTCAGGCCTAAAGGCTCCAATGAGCCAGGCAGGAACACCTTTACACTATGACAACATTAGTTCCTATACACAACAGATTTATATCCTGCCCTATACTCTGAATCTCAGAGTCTCAGAGCAGTCACAATCTCCTTTACCCTCCCCCACACACACACACACAACAGACACCCTATGAAGTAGGTGGGGCTGAGAGAACTCTTGCAGCAGCTGGCCTTTCAAGGACAACTGCGAGAGCTATGGCTGACCCAAGCGGAGCTGCAAGTGGAGGAGTAGGGAATCAAACCCGGTTCTCCCAGATACGAGTCCGCACACTTAACCACTATACCAACTGGCTCTCCCATATAACCCCCATATTTCAAGTGCATTGGACCGAGAGGTTCAGTGGTATAGGCCCCTGAACAAGGTGTCCCCAGCCTCCCATTGCTTGCTATGGGAGGGGGATGCCATGCTTTCTCCAGGGCAAAGGATCGCCAGAGACACAAGGACAAGCAAAGCAAGCCCTGGCCAAAAACCTTTCAAATCAGACTGAACAAACAACCCCCAAGAACGAATGCAAAACTACAGGGCAGTGTGCCAACCCTAACAACCAGTGTCAAAGTAAAGAATCCCAGCCAAACTGATTTAACAAAGAGGGATGTAGTAAAGCAAATGATGTTGCTCATTGAGGACAATTGAGAGATATTGGAATGCACACTGGATAGAATGGGAGCCAAGAATGCCAATTGACTTGCACTGGCCCCATTGAAATACATTAGAGCACACATCAGTTGCAATGAAGATGTGGAATGGATTTACAACTAGGGACTCTGGACCCAAATAGACTATTCTGGGACTGGAAGGACAGTCCCCAGAGTAGAATGAAGGCCCTTGGGACTGTACTCAGTACTCTAGGACTGGCATGACAGTTTACAGAGTGGAATGACAATCCCTGGGAATAGTAGAAGTGTTCTGGGCCTGGAATGACAGCCTGCAGAGAGGAATGACAATCCCCAGAACCAGATAAGCTGCACTGGGACTGGCATGACACCCTCTTGCAAGCTCAGCAGAACCAGTGGCAATGCACAGAAGCCTAGCAGAACCCAGTCCAAGAGAACCAACCAATCTACCTGTAAAAGATTGATATGCACACACGAATACATATGGTAAGATTGGTTCTCCCTAACATGCAGTCCCACTTGCCTGTGATATCTGCCTCTCTCCTGCTGCTCAGAAACAGTGGAAAAGGAAAAAAGCTGCCTTGGAAAACTTTAAAGTTTAAATTGCTGGTTCCAGATATACTTGGAATATACCTGAGTACAGGGCTTTTTTGGTAGAAAAAGCCCAGCAGGAACTCACTTGCATATTAGGCCACACCCCCTGATGTCACCATTGTTTCGCATAAGCCTTTTTGTAGAAAAAGGCTAGCAGGAATTCATTTACATATTAGGCCACACACCCTGACACCAGGCCAGCTGGAACTGTGTTCCTGTGCGTTCCTGCTCAAAAAAAGCCTTGCTTGAGTATATTTGGGATCAAATTTACCAGCTTTGCCAGAGATTCTTTGATGTGTATTTGGATCTGGCTATCACCCAAAAATACAAATAAGGTTTCTTCAGGTATAGTTTCAGATTGGATATATCCGAGCACACATCCCTATTCCCTCTCTTTAAATGTCTACAGATACTGGGGGGAAGGTGTTATACTGGAGAGTCTGGTGTGTATGTGTGTGGGGGGGGAAGCTTTCCCTCCCACCCATTTCCTGGTGTCTTTTGGCTCAGGTACTATTTGTACTGTTTTACTCAAATTTTTTAAATCATTTTTGTGTGTATTGTATTTGCAAATTGTGTTATGCTGGAACACGGCTTGGGTTAAAAGGTTGTATAAAAATTCGGTAAGTAATTGGGCATATTTCAAAAGCACAGCAGCTGTAATTAACTCTCCAATTAATTAACGCTTCCAATTAACTCTCAGATGCTTGGCAGAATGAAAGAGTTTTCACTTGTTTCAGAAAGGAAACCAAGGAAGAGCATAGATGGGGGTATCTGAAGATAACGTGTCCCAGTAGTTAAAGAATCGCAACTGAGGATTCATGCAGTATTTAAGCAGCTAAGCAGTGTTTTGACGCAGAGGGCAAGGTGTGTAGAATCCCAGTCTGGAGCCCAGGTAATGAAGGGGGAGAGAAACGTCAACTGAGCTTGGAGAAGCATCACTGAGGGCTGACATGATACAGCTTTACGAGATTATCCATGGGATAGAGAAGGTAGAGAAAGAAGTACTTTTCTCCCTTTCTCACAGTACAAGAATTCGTGGACACTCAATGAAATTGCTGAGCAGTTAGAAGAGATAAAAGGAAGACCTTCTTCACCCAAAGGTTGATTAACACGTGGAATTCACTGCCACAGGAGGTGGTGGCAGCTACAAGCATAGAGAGCTTCAAGTGGGGATTGGATAAACATATGGAGAAGAGGTCCATCAGTGGCTATTAGCCACAAGGCATAGATGGAACTCTGTCTGGGGGAAGTGATGCTCTTTATTGCTGCTTGATGGGGCAGCAGTGGGAGGGCTTCTAGTGTCCTGGCTCCACTGGTGCCTTGATGGCACCTGGTTTTTTGGTCACTGTGTGACAGAGTGTTGGACTGGATAGGCCACTGGCCTGATCCAACATGGCTTCTCTTATGAGGAGGAGCAGGAGGAGAAGAAGAAGAAGAAGATGATGATGATATTGGATTTATATCCTGCCCTGTACTCTGAATCTCAGAGTTTCAGAGTGGTCACAATCTCCTTTACATTCCTTCCTCCCCCACACCACTCCCTTAGAGCTCTCTCAGCCCCACCTACCCCACAGGGGGTCTGTTGTGGAGAGAGGAAGGGAAGGCGATTGCCAGCTGCTTTGAGACACTGTAGGCCAGCTGGGTGACCTTGGGTCAGTCACAGTTCTCTTGGAGTTCTCTCAGCTCCACCTATCTTACAGGATGTCTGTTGTGGGAAGAGGAAGGGAAGGAGATTGTAAGTTGCTCTGAGACTCTGAGTGAAGGGCAGGGTATAAATCCAATCTCCTCCTCCTTTTCACTGACCCTACTTATAACTGATGAGATCTTTCTGCTGAATATCACCCCCCACCACCACCTTCCCTGTTGACTGGCAGTATCTATAACTTAACACCTAATTGCAAACTTTAACACACACACACCAGTTTGTTCTGTTTCAATGTTAAGCCAGACAAGCATATAAGGACGTGAAAGGAAAGCCCTGCAGCCACAATTACACTGTGGTAGGTCAGGAATCGAACGCAGAATGAGATCTACAGATATAACCTCTACAATGTTTTATGGTTGGTTGACGCGGTTTCCTATATTCTCAGAGTGCATGTTAGCAACAAACAAATTAGGAAAAAGAAAGTTTACAGTGGACTCCAATTAGTTTTGTTTAGGTGGGGTTTTTTTTTAAAGCAGGAGTTATTGGGGATAGAAGATAATATTATATCCCAATCGTCAAATATCTGCTCTCTCAAACATCCCAGGAAAATCAATAAATTGTGATCACCATGTCCAGATGTGGCGAGTAGCAGAGCCCAGCTGCTCAAGCAGAAGGCATCAAAACAGAAGGGTGTCAGGAAGGGTTGCTAACCTCCAGGTGGAGCCTGGAGATCTCCTGGAATATCAGTTAAACTCTAGGCTACAGAGATTGGTTCCCTTGGAGGAAATGGGTGGCAGCTTTGGAGGATGCTCCAAAGCGGTGACTGATTTCTGCAGACCCATCTTCGCAACTTGGCAGATCTGCTGTCTTTACGCCACCTTCTCAGTCACTAATCTCCTCGCCCTCTATCACCAGGCTTAAACTGCACCACTTGATCTGTACAAGATGGGCCACGTCATTCTCCATAATTTGTTTCTCCAGCTTCCTCTTCAGTTGATTGCAATGCTGATTATGCCATTTTTGCCAAGTCAAGAGCCTTCATCTCTTTAAGTCACAAGACGACTCTTTGGAAAAGAGACTCCGGTGAAGAACTGCCTCCTGTTCTCATTACTAGACACTGATTTATGAAGAGCTAATTACAGACAGGTAACACTTTGTATAAAACAGGGTCATTTCATATCAAACGGTAACTACCTCAGGTCTTTGAGCAACTATCAAAGGTGGGATGCTTTGCTATTTATATCTACACGCTAATGCCTGCTTTTCAAGATAGCATTTCCCTTCTGAAGAAGTTTGCTTCAATCAGGAGACATATGAGTCCCTGCTCTTGGGCTTACATACTAAAAAGACAAGACAAAGGGGAGAGGAGTGGAGGGGAAAGAGAGAGGAAGGAGACCACCTCGACAACAAACTCAGGTGCTGAAATTGAGGCAATGCCAAACTAGATCTTCCCTTGCGCCCTTCTTCCTAAGAAGGAAGAAGAAGAGTTGGTTTTATACCCCACTCTTCCCCACCCTACGGAGTCTCAGAGTGGCTTATCATCTCTTTCCTTTCCTCTCCTCTCTTCCTCTTGTGATTTCCTCCCTCTCACAGGCCAGGTTGGTTCCTTGCAAGCTGAGAGCCAGCTTGCTGTAGTGGTTAAGAGCAGCAGACTCTAATCTGGAGAATCGTGTTTGATTCGCCACTCCTCCGTGTGAAGCCTGCTGGGTGACCCTGGGCCAGTCACAGTTCTCTCAGAGCTTTCTCAGCCCCACCTGCCCCACAGGGTGTCTGTTTTGGGGAGAGGAAGGGAAGGTGATTGTCAGTCGCTTTGAGATACTGTAGGCCTGCTGGGTGACTTGGGCCAGTCACAGTTCTCTCAGAGCTCTCTCAGCCCCACCTCCCTTCCAGAGTGCCTGTTGTGGGGAGAGGAAGAGAAGGTGATTGTCAGCCACTCCAAGACTCCTTCTGGTACTGAAGGGTGGGGTACAAAACCAACTCTTCGGTTGCAAAGGTAAGAGATAGGGACTGCAATTCATTCTTCCTTTGCCACACCATAGCAGAGAGCTGGAATATAAATAAAATATTTCAGCTTGAAAGGACCTTCATCTCCAGCCGCAATAGAAAACCTCTCATACAATAAAACAGAGAAAGTGAAAAGAGGCCGCTGCTGTATTCTTGAAGCCAGGCCAGTGGCGGGGTGCGATGATCGATGCAGGAGGGAAATATCCATTTTTAGTGGCACCTGCTAGTTGAAGGAAGGGGTGCACAACGGTGTGCGCGTGTATAACATAGTTTCCATTATATCAAACGAAAATCAGCCGTCTACAGACAGGGGCCCAGGATCAGTGGCATCATCTTATCTGAAACTTCCTACAGTGCGGATTCACACTATGCACAGAATGCATTTAATAATTGATTTTTGGCTTTCATTAGCATGGAAAGGAGTGTGGCGCACCAGGGAAGGAAAGCTACATAGAAAATGCAACCATCATCATCTCGGCAGCTTCCTGGGGAGGAAAGAAAAGCCCAGTGTTCATTGTATATATATGGAGACTGATTTTTTAGTTGCACTCAAAATTAAAGTTGAGATGAGTAGGAGGGGGGGAAGTGAATAGATGGGTGCCTACATAGGCAAGGGTAAAGTGAGTTGCTTGGCTTGGATAAGGTGTCATGGCACCAGTGTTCCCTCTAAGCTGAGTTAGCGTGAGCTAGCTCACAGATTTTTAGCCTCCAGCTCACACATTTTTGTCTTAGCTCAGGAAGGATGACCCCAGAACACAATACTTTATGCAGTAGCTCACCACTTTAATGCCAGTAGCTCACAACTTTAATACCTGTAGCTCACAAAGTAGAATTTTTGCTCACAAGACTCTGCAGCTTAGAGGGAACATTGCATGGCACCATAGCTTCAGGGCCTTTTTTTGTAGCAGGAACCCCTCTGCATATTAGGCCACACCCCCTGATGTAGCCAATCCTCCAAGAGCTTACAGGGCTCTTAGTATAGGGGCCTTCTGAAAGCTCCAGGAGGATTGGCTACATCAGAGGGTGTTGCCTAATACGCAAAGGAGTTCCTGCTACAAAAAAAGCCTTGAGATTACTCACGTACTTTATTGTAGAACTGGGGTGTTGACTTCCAACCCCTTTGTCCCTTGCTAGGGCCTGTAAGGGGGGCAACGATAGTCCCATAACTGGGGTTACCAGCTCTGGATTCTGTAATACCTGGAGAGTTTGGGAATGGGGTTTTTGGCAAATCCTAGAGCATCCTCTCCTTGGCATGACATTGTGTCCAGGTCTCAACAGAAGCGACGTGCATGTGATGGCACAATGCTGGTGCGTCATGCCCCTGTTTTCTTCAACCAAGTTTTCAGGTAGGTCTCCCACCACTATGGCAAGCCTGTGTGTGTGTGTGTGTGTTTGCTGAGCCAATCCTTGTGTGTGCGTGTTAAGTGTTGTCAAGTGGCTTCTGACTTACGGTGGCCCTATGAATTAATGCCCTCTAAATTGTCTTATCACAGGCAAGTATTCGGCCAATTGAGTACCAGATCCGCTTAAGGGTTCTAGTACTGACATTTAAAGCTTTACACAGCCTGGGACCGAAACACCTGTGGAACCACCTCTCCCCATATGAACCCTGGCTATGCCTGTGGAGCAGACGTCCATCAGTGGCTATTAGCCACAGCATATTGTTGGAACTCTCTGTCTGGGGCAGTGATGCTCTGTATTCTTGGTGCTTGGGGGGGGCACAGTGGGAGGGCTACTAGTCTCCTGGCCCCACTGATGGACCTCCTGGTGGCACCTGGGGGTTTTGGCCACTGTGTAACACAGAGTGTTGGACTGGATGGGCCATTGGCCTGATCCAACATGGCTTCTTTTATATTCTTATGTTCTTAATCTCCTGTGTAAAATAATCACAGTAACGGGCATCTGTTTGCTCTGAGGCTCATACAACATAGTTAAGCTGCAAGTGAGTGTGGGTCTTGGATGCAACCAAGAAAAATAGGCATAGGCTTCTGACGCCTTTATTCTCCCACCAACTATCACTGCTTCAGCTTGCTGTCTCCAGTATGCTGCCTGCTGTATAGCTGTGCTCATTGGCTCTGCAAAAACTTATCCAACACAGGCGCAATAGATCAAACGACCTTTTTTCTTTTTGATTAAAGATGTATTTGGAAAGCACAGTTGCCCCATTGCATAAAAAATATGCCACAATGGCCTCTGTACATAAAATAGTGGAATGAACATTGCAAAGAGCAACGCCAGAGAAAGATTGTGCACCGCCCTTCAGAGATTTAACTTCTAGAGACCCCCGAGAGAGAGCTGAATTTTAAAAAATAACTCTGCCAGTTCACACAAATGGATTTTAATCCAGCTTCCAAAGAGATAAAGCAGGAAGAGTAATTTTTTTTTTCTAATCAGGCATTGGTTTAAAATTCAAAAACACAATCAAGTCTGCCCTGGCAAACATGGAGAGGTAGGGCTTGGGCTGCCAACCTCCGGGTGCTCCTGTGTAAATTTTGGAGATACTTTTGGTGGGTTTTCTTACTCTTATGCTTTATAAAACTAACTCTGGCACAACTGTATTTCTATTAGTATAAATATATGGAGGGAGAGAGAGGATGGATAGATGGATGGACAGATAGATGATAGATAGACAGACGGACAATTAGTAGATGGCATCGGAACCACCTGGAGAATCTTGAAGCATTAAACAAAGAAGCTCTCAGGAACCTTGTAATTAATTCTTTGTTTTGGGAGGGGGGTTCTGTGTGTGCGTGTGTGTGTACGCACCTGGAAGTCATGGCGACCTCTGGTGACTGACCCCTACTGAGGTCCTGGAGGATATTCAGGGAGGTGACTGAATAAAGCCTGCCCCGCCCTCCTGACTGCTGGTATTCCAAGAAGGTCTCCCATCCAAGTACTTGCCATAGTCGACCCTGCTTAGCTTCTGAGATCTGATGAGATCGGGCTTGCCTGGCCTTTCCAGGGCAGGCAGCTTGCGGTTGTAGAGGAAGACTTGTGAAACAGACTTTCACTAGGTGTCCATTGAATCAAAAATTTATTATACTACTAGGTGAGAAAAGATTTGTACCGTACAATCAAGTTGGACTCAAGATAGTTAATTTATGCATGTTCTGCTGGAATAATCATGGTTTGGGATTGTTGAAATAACATATGAATGGGCTGAAATAATGTTTTTGGACTAAGGTCATGAACAGTGTTTTTGATGTCATATAGATATATATTGTTATCAATACATAGTATTTAAGGCATTCTATTTGATACATTATATTTTTGCATGGTGTGTTTTATTGCTTACTAGAGTCACCATGGCACCGTGGTCTCTATATACTTTTTCTTAACCTCTAGATGTTGGCTAGAGATCTCACAGAATTACAGCTGTGATCTCCAGGCAACAGAAATCAGTTCCCCTGGAGAAAATGGATGTTTTGAAAGGTGAAATTTAAAGCTGAGGTCCCTCACCAAACCCCCCACCCCCTTCCCCAACATAAAGCTGGCATCCTTGAAGAGCATTTGCGGCCCTACAGTGGGAGAAAATACTGTAGATGCCAGAGCCGGGCCAGGAGAACTGGGGATGCATCTCCGGACTGACAAGCAAAGAAAGAAGGCAAAACACGACCATTCACAAAAGGAGTGGGGAGGAAGGAGGAGGCAGCCAAATGCCCTGGAAAAATGTGCCAGGAATAGTGGGTGTTCAGGTGTTTCGAAAACCCACCGCTATTCTTTTTAAAATTGAGTTATGTACCTTATTGTAACTATTAATGGTGGCTTTCTTTCCTACTGTAAAGCCAGCTTTATGCAGCCATATATATTTTCAGAGGAGAAGATGCTAGATCTTTAAAAAAAAAAAGATTATCGTAAAGGAGCGAAGAGAGGCGGGTTTCTTTCTTATGCAATAGCACCACCATCGGTTCATCTCAGATCAGCGAGGAGGAATGCCATCTGTGAGTAAATATTTCTCTGTTCAGTAGAGTAACATTATTCCTGAATCCCAACCTCTTCCTGTGAAGGTAGTGCCTTTTTTTTTAGCAGGAATGCAACCTCTTCCTGTCTATTGTGAGCAGAGGGTTTTTTTTGTTTTTTTTTTAAAGCAGGAATGCACAGGAACGCAGTTCCGGCTGGCTTGGTGCCAAGGGGTGTGTCCCAATATGCAAATGAGTTCCTGCTGAGCTTTTTCTAAAAAAAAGAAAAGGAAAAAGCCCTGATTGTGAGTGAAGGGTGCTGTAGAACATGGGAGCAGCGTTTAGCTAATCTAGGATGGCAGTCACAAGTTGTGGAAGTAGAGGGACATTTTTGCCATTCTCCCAAATTTGGTGGAGAGGGCAGGATATAAATCAAATAAACTAAACTAAAATTATCCTTTAAACAAATTGGTAATCTCTTGTAGGACCTTGGAAGTGCTTGGAACAGTGCAATTGTGTAATGTGCACCCTTGGGATTGGTGGAGACCTGGGAGAACCCAGATAGATGTACACAGTTAGCAGCAGATAAAGGGTTAACCCAAGCGGAGTTCTCACAAACCTGTGTCTGGCAGCTGCTTCAGACTGCAGGTGAAAACTAAAATGACTGGATGCTTTTCCAGACAACAAAGTCACGATTGTCAAGCACTCTGGAGGGAAGGAGGTCGAGACCAGGGGTGGCTAAACCGTGGCTCGGGAGCCACATGTGGCTCTTTCACACATATTGTGTGTCTCTCAAAGCCCCCAACACAACATTGGCTGGCTTGGAGAAGGCACTTGTCTCTTTAAATAACTTCTCTAAGCCAAGCCAGCTGGCAGCTTGGAGAATGCATTTAAAGTTGTTTTCTTTCCACCTCCACCTCCCCTTTATCTCCCTTCCTTCCCTCATCTTGTGGCTCTCAAAAATCTGACATTCATGTCTTCCTGTTTATTCTATGTGGCTCTAACATTAAGCAAGTTTGGCCACCCCTGAACTAGACCATGATCCTTTCTGCTAACATCAGGGAGGTTTTTTTCCCCATGGAAAGCTTTTTTTTTTTTTTTGCACAAAGGAGAATTTGATCACTCTAAAACAGTCCATACGTTGCCCACTTTAGGGCCAAACTGCAAAGGAGGAGGGAGGGCTGCCAACCTCCAGTTGGGGCCTAGAGATCTCCTAGAATTACCAGCTGATCTCCAGACTACAAAGATCTGTTCCTCTGGAGAAAATGGTTGCTTTGGAGGGTGGATTCTATGGCATTGCATCCCCGCTATGAGGACTCACCTCAGACTCTAGGCCATTCCACAAGGTGGGGACTGCAAAAGAGAAAACTCGAATAGAGGTCAGTGTTCTTCTTAGTAAGAATTTCTTATCCATTTGCAGGGTGGACCTTCAGAAGGCCTTACTCAGATGAATGAAACTATCACAGCGGAGCATAGAAGAAGAGGTGGTCCTGCAGATATGTGGATGTATCTGGTACCAGCTGGAATCTCTGAACTGACTTCAAGGACAGCCCCATGCAGAGTTCATTACAGTAGTCTAGTATCCAGATTACCCTGGTGCAGATTCACAAAGCTAGACTGGCCAAGTCAATGTAGAAAGTGTTTTTTTGCAGCTGCCTTAACTTGCTCCTCCAGCGACAATGCTAATAGCACCTATGATCTTAACCAAGGTACAAAGCTCAGCAGAAGCCCATAAAATGCGGGGATCATAACATCTTTCAAGACGTCAGCCTTCACAACGAGCATCACCTCCACCTTGTTAGGTTGCATACTGTGCCTTTTTGTGGATCTTGTTTGATCTTCTGTACTATTCATTGAATTTTAATCCATATTTTTGAACATTTCTGTAGATTTACAGGAGGAAGTATTCACAATTTTTGGACTACACTCAATGTTTATTTTTTTTAATGGACTTTCTTGTGGAAGAATCAGGCTGCTTTATGATCTTGTCTTGAAGCAGGGGGTTTTTTTTTCCCCTCCCCCATTTTTAAATGAAACGTCGTGTGTGTGTACAAACATAGAAGGTTTTAAAATAAATGCAGAATCTTATTTTTTTAAAGGCTTCCCTCAGAACCTGTGCTCCACTGTAATGCAGCTGGCAAACACCAAAATCAGAGCGAATGCCAAGCACGGACCTGGACATTTCCCTAGAGCATGGAATCCAAAGATTCTGTCTACTTTCATTAATTCCCATTCCAGGCAAGCGGCTTTGTTCAACAGGAATGGGTCAACCTGGGCATGGCCCTGGAGCCTCCTTGACGTTTTTCCACTGAGCAGACTTCTGCTTTCTTACTCGACAGGCGTCGTGATTTCTTGAGGTCAGCTGAGGATCACGCTGATATTTCTGTCACTGTCTATCTTCGAAAAGAGGAGCCTCCAAAGACGTACCTGGCATCAAACTGTACCACAAGTTCAAGGAGATGGGACAAGTACATTCCTCTCCCCCTCCTCCATTTTTCTTCCTTGCCTGGCTTCTGTGGCTGTACCCAGGGATAAGAACACAATGGTGCCCTGCTGGATAAGACCAAATGGTCTGAAGAAGAAGAATTGCAGATTTATACCCCGCCCTTCTTTCTGAATCAGAGTCTCAAAGCGGCTCACAATCTCCTTTATCTTCTTCCCCCACAACAGACATCCTGTGAGGTGGGTGGGGCTGAGAGAGCTTTTACAGAAGCTGCCCTTTCAAGGACACAAGAGCTATGGCTGACCCATAGGCCATTCCAGCAGCTGCATGTGGAGAAGTGGGGAATCAAACCTGGCTCTCCCAGATAAGAGCCCACTACACCAAACTGGCTTTAGGGTTGCCTGCCAGCCTCCAGGTGGGGCCTGGAGTTCTCTAATCTCTAGATGACAGAGATTTGTTCTAGGGTTGCCAGCCTGCAGGTGGTGGCTGGTGATCTCCCGCTATTACAACAGATCTCTTATGGCTGGTCTAGTGACTGTAATAATAAATATCTGATCACCAGGCAACAGAGATCAGTTCCCCTGGAGAGAATGGTCACTTTGGAAGGTGGACTCTTTGGCATTGTACCACACTGAGTTCCCTTCCCTTCCCTCCCCAAACCCTGCCTTCCCTAGGCTCCACCCCAAAAATCTCCAGGTATTTCCCAATCCAGAGCTGGCAACCCTCATCAGTTCCCCTGGAGAAAATGGCAGAGTCAGAGGGAAAACTCTATGGTATACCATTGATTCTAGGTGAAATCCCTCTTCGGACCCCCCTGCTGCTCCAGATCTGTTAAAACTTTTTCAACGTTCTGTTTCAGTTCCTGTGTCCAATGTGGACGTCGAAAGCATTTTTAGTGTCTGTGGATAGTCTGTGGATGCCACAGATTAAGTGTAGTAGAGTCAGTAAGACGTCAACTTTGTGGTTTTTGAAAACTATATATACATTTCACTTGCTTAGAAGCAAAAGATGAGCTTTTGCCAATTAAACTTTTTTAAAAATAAAAGCTGCACATTCTAGGGTTGCCGGGTCTGTGTTGGAAAATACCTGGAGACTTTGGGGGCAGATCTGGGAGAAGGCAAGGCTTGGGGAGGGGAGGGGCCTCAGTATGGTAGAATGCCACAGAGTCCACCCTTCAAAGCAGCCATTTTCTCCAGGGGAGCTGATCTCTGCCAGCTGGAGATCAGTTGGAAATCAGGAGACCTCCAGGCTCCACCTGGAGGCTAGTGGCACCCCCCAAGTGTTTTTAGAAGGTGGACGAGGGGGGGGGCGGGCTTTTGCCTACCAGGTTTTCTGGTTGGCCTTTGCAGATCTCATTGGCTAAGCGGATTTTAAAAAAAACACTGCTTTCGGCAGCAGCTGTCAGCACAGCACAAAGGTCTTCCAGGCATGACTGAAAGGCAGCTGTGTGTGTATGCAAGGAAATATTTTTAAACAATATGTGCATTTCAAAAGGCATCCTCCTGTTAAGCAGAGCTTCTGCCTAGAATGTTAAAAGTGCTACTCTTTAGAGTTATTCATAAACTCACTTTGTAGTGTTCTGTGATTGGCTCTGCCTTCTGTGGCAGCCATTTTGTGATTGCGCCCACCACCCTGTATCAGTATTCCAAAGGAGTCCAGACGCTCAAAAAGGCTGGGGGCCACTGATCTAACATGTAAATTGTACTGCAGATTGCATCATTAAATTGTGTAGATTTGGGGTTTGGTCAACAATTTTTAAATTGAGTGTGTCCAGTATTTTTGTTGAAACCATTTTGTTGAAACCCTAACAGGAACAAGACCACAAGCTCACCACATCACCTCTGGGGGCAGGGGTCAAAACTGGGTTTGGCAGAAATCCACCAAGTAGCTTCAAATGCCTCCGAAGATAATTTCCATGATAATTCCAGAAGGGGAAGCCACGTTAGTCTGTTGCAACAAAAATAAAGAGGAATCTTGTGACATCTTAAAGTCTAACCATTTTGATTCTATGATAAGCATTCATTGTCTAGACCTGGGGGTGCCAACTCCAGTGGGGCTTGGAGATCTCCTGGAATTACAACTGATCTCCAGACTACAGAGGTCAGTTAACTAGAGAAAATGGCAGCATTGGAGGATGGACATTATACCCTCCCTTCCTTAAACCCAACCTTCCCCAGTCTGTGCTCTTAAATCCCCAGAAATTTCCCAACTCAGAGTTGGCAGCCCTAAGCAGAGCCCACTTTTCCAGATGTGTCTGGACTTGTGGGGACCCAAAGTAGTTTTCATTTTCCTCCCCTCCTTTTATAATCTGCACAACAAACTAGTGAGGTAGGATAAGTTAAGAGAGTGTGACTGACACAAGGTCACCCAGCAAGTTTCCATGGCATGAGTGGGGATTTGTACCTGGGTCTCCCAGATGCTGGTCTGACACTCTTAACCACTACACCACGCTGGTTCACTGCAGAAGAAGTGGGCCATAGTTAGGGGTGTTTTTTTGTACCAGGAACTCCTTTGCATATTAAGCCACACACCCCAATATAGCCAATCCTCCTGGAGCTTACAGTAGGCCCTGTACTAAGAGCCCTGTAAGCTCTTGGAGGATTGGCTACATTAGGGGTGTGTGGCCTAATATACAAAGGAGTTCCTGCTACAAAAAAAGCCCTGTACCTGCAAGTTTGTGTTCAAATCAAATTAGTCTTTGAGGTGCTGCAAGACTCTGGTTTATTTTTCTGAGGCCTCATACATCCTGCTGGATATTTTACTTTACTTTTACTTTAGCCAGGTTTTTCTCCCTCCCCTCCACTGTGGCAGTCCCCCACTCCAGTGCCATATTACAGACTATTTCCCCCTCAATTTCAAAAGCAATTTGCTGCACGGAAGGGAGAAAGGCTGTTTCAGAAATAGTAATCTCAAGGACTCCTCAGGTGTATGGAGCTAATAATAATAATAACAATTAGCATTTATATGGGTCTTTTGAATGTTTAAAGCACTACACACTTTGGGTAGCAGTAACCCTGTAGGGTTCCTTTGTATTTTTTCCTGTATTGCAAAGACGGGGGCTGAGGCTGACTGGTCCTCATCCGCTTTAGATAGTTCATGGCAAAGGTGAGATTCTAACCAGGATGGGGTCTGCCTGATATGACAGCTCCATTCCATTGGCAGCTTTGTTATACCACATCTTTGTATCATGACCAACAACTAGAAAAGTTGCTAGAAAAGCACCAATCCAGGTGGTTTCTCAATATCCCAGACCACATATTCATGGAAGGGGTGAGCGTCGATTCCAGCAAAGGCCAACAAAATGATTGGAATAATTTAGAAAATCCCTTTTGCCCCAAAAATAAGGATTGTGCATGTTCTAATCTACGCATCCCTTGGTTTGCATAAGACAGCTCTTGTGTCATTTAGTTGATTACCCTATTGAACGTTCATTACAGTCAATGAGAAAGAAAGAAAGAAAGAAAGAAAGAAAGAAAGAAAGAAAGAAAGAAAGAAAGAAAGAAAGAAAGAAAGAAAGAAAGAAAGAAAGAAAGAAATCTAAGCTCAAGTGGCATTCATTTTTTGTATATTTTAACAGCAATCATGAATTACTTGTCACAGTGACAGGCAACTTGTATTACCTTTTATTGGTTTCCCACATAAATGCTATCCAGACCAAATGGTCTTTCAGTTTGTTTACTATACTATTTTGCCATTGGAGCCTAAATTTGTATTGCATTCTTACTTAACCACTACCCACCAGTTATATGTAATTCTGCTCACTGTACCCCATTCCCTCATCTGAAGAAGTATGCACACATACGAAAACTTACAATCTGAATAAAACTTTGTTGGTCTTAAAGGTGCTACTGGACTCCTACTTTGTCACAGTGATTGTGAGTAGAAAAGACTATGGGTTGGATTTAGGGACTTGAAATTCCAGAAGACACAGAGTAGGCTGTGATTACCTGTTCCCAGTGTAGGTGTAACATGCAGAGTTGCTAGTATCCAGATAGTGGCTGGAAGATCTCCTGGAATTACTACTGGTCTCCAGGGTACAGAGATCAATTCCCCTGGAGAAAATGGCTGCTTTGGAAGGTGGATTCTGTGGCATTATACCCCACTGAGGTCTCTCCCCATCTCAGACTCCACTCCCCAAAATCTCCAGGAATTTCCCATCCCAGAGCTGGCAACTATAGCTGATGTCTCATTTTTGGTGGGATTTCCTGTATAATGGAAATGGGTAAGGGACAGTCTGGGTGTAGAGAAGAATCAACAGTCATTGCCATTCTGTTGTTCATTGCTATCATTTTTGAAGGGGAAGATGTGTTCCTGCAACCAGCAGGTATTAGGTTGCTGGTTAGAAAATGGCAACCTGTATCTCTCAATCTATTTTCTGCCCACCCCTGATTTAGGGAAGACATCTCTCAGATATGATGATTCCACCCCTCCTAGCTCCAAGGTTGCAAAAAACACAACTGGACAAAAGTTCACCTGGCTCCACCCACTTTTTAAAGACACTTGGCAGGTACCAGGAAAGGTTTCAAGAGGTAGCACATTGGAGACCCCTGCCCTATTATCTTCTTAGAGGCCCAGACAGCATGTTTGAGACCAACTTTCTGACTTGGCCTGTAGCTTGGCCTGTATGTTAGCTTGGCCTGTATGTTAAGGAATTCTTGGTACAGGCATATGTGTGTTTGCATCTAGACAATTGCAAGTGTTTTTCAGTTGCAAATAGTTGCATGTTTCACTTTCGAACAGTTATAAGCAAACATTTTGAACTTTGCCATATGAAACTGTGCTCTAGGTATTTGGTTCCACCTATCCTCTTGAGAGTCCCTTGGACTGCAAGAAGATCAAATCACAGTCCTAAGAAAAATCAACCCAGACTGTCCCCTGGAAGGTCAGATGCTGAAGCTGAAGCTCAAATACTTTGGCCACCCAATGAGAAGGGAGCACTCCCTGGAGAAGATCCTGATGCTAGGAAAGACAGAAGGCAAAAGAAGAAGGGGATGGCAAAAGATGAGATGGCTGGACAGTGTTACTGATGTAACAAACACGAATTTGAGCAGACTTCGGAGGATGGTGGAAGACAAGAGGGCCTGGGGTGACTTTGTCCACGGGGTCGCAAAGAGTCGAACTCGACTGTGCGACTGAACAACAGCAACATCCTTTCATAAGGTTATTTATGTAATAATAGTGGTGGGAGTATAGATATGTCATATCAACATAGGAAACTGCCAGATATGGCTTAAAAGAGCAAGTCCTCGACTTTTTGACCCTGTAGTCCCCTGGAAATCTGGCACACAAAATGGTTGTCAGACACCAGAGGTGGAGCCGCCCAGGAAAAAGGCTGCCACAGCTTACCTTCAGTTACACAGTGAAGATCCTTGTACCGAGTGAAGACCCACCTGCTGCCAAGGAAAGGAAAGGTCCTAGGGTTGCCAACTCCAATTTAAGAAATATCTGGGGACTTCGGGAGTGGAGCCAGGAGACATTAGGGGTGGAGCCAAGATCAAGGCTGTAACAAGCATAATTGAACTCCAAAGGGAATTCTGGCCATCACATTTAAAGGGATGGCACTCCTTTTCAATGCCTTCCTTCCATAGGAAATAATGAAGGATAAGGGCACCTTCTTTTGGGGCTCATAGAATTGGACCCCCTGGTCCAATCGTTTTGAAACTTGGGGGATATTTTGGGGAGAGGCACTAGATACTGAAAATTTGGTGCCTCTACCTCAAAAAACAGCCCCCCCCCTGAGCCCCAGATACCCACGGATCCATTCTCCGTTATTTCCTATGGGAATACATCTCCATAGGGAATAAAAGAGTTCCCAGCAGACATTTCCCTCCCCTCCCCCCGCTTTCTGACGACCCTGAAGCGAGGGGAGGGCCTCCAAACCAGGGGATCCCCTGCCCCCATCTGGGGATTGGCAACCCAAAAAGGTCCCCTGTGCAAGCACCAGTCGTTTCCGACTCTGGAGTGACACTGCTTTCAAGTTTTCACAGCAGACTTTTCACGGGGTGGTTTGCCACTACCTTCCCCAGTCATCTACCTCCCCACCCCCACCCCCCCTCCAGCAAACTGGGTACTCATTTTAGTGACCTCGGAAGGATGGAAGGCTGAGTCAACCTTGAGCCGGCTACCTGAACCAGCTTTCACTGGGATTGAACTCAGGTCGTGAGCAGAGCTTAGGACTGCAGTACTGCAGCTTTAACACTGAACCACTGGCCCAGAGCAGCGTCTTAAAAAAAAAATCTACACAGCCAATCAAAACACCAATGGCCAAGAAGAAGCTTTGCTGGGCAAAAGCCCCTCTGGCCTCACTCACTTCCTAAAAACACTTGGCAAGCACCAGCGGGAAAAAATCAGTGGGTGTCATGGTATCTATGAGCAACAAATTAGAGACCCCTGGTTGAGACAATGGATCTGTCTTGCTTTATGCTCAGTCTACACCAGTGGTGTCGAACTCATTTGTTATGAGGGCCAGATCTGACATAAATGAGACCTTGTCGGGCCGAACCATGTCGGGCCAGGCCACGTGTGTGCCTATTTAAGATTAGGTAGCAAATTTTATAAAGAACACAGACAAGCACAAATATATATTTTTTTAAAAACTTAAAAACATGCTTAAAATGTTAGTACTCATTGGTCTTAAAGATGCTTTTTAAAAATTTCTCCCATGGGATCCAGGGAACTGGGCAAAGGAAGCTCTGGCTCTTTCCTTCCTTCCTGCCCCAGGGACTTGGGGGGGGAGCCTCAGCCAATAGAAAGAAGAGAGGCTTGGCTTAGTAGCTCCACTGTGCAACTGAGCAAACCTTGCAAAACAAGTTGTTATGCAGAAGGAAGCAAGAGGGGGAGAAGGAAGATGGCCCCCGAACCGCATGTTTGACACCCCTGATGACCCTTGCTCTACACATTTTGCCCAGCAATGAGTGGATTATCCTTCAAATTTTTTCAGAGGCTGTTTACAATTTTATGATGCTTTTATATTTTATTTTCAAAATTCTGTATGTTTTTGTGATACCTTAGACTAACAAGCCTTTTTATTGCAGTATAAATTTTGCCGGATAGAGCCAACGTCGTCAGATAATGTGAAGCAAGCTTTAGTCTGCAGAAGTTTATGAATAAAATAATAAAAACTTTCCGTCTTTTAAGCAGGTAGTATTTTAACGGAAGGAAGACATAAAATGTAGGAAGTACAAAGCAAAATGCAGGGCAGCTTAAGCCACGCTGAGTTCCTAAACTAAAAGGAAATTTAGTCATTTGAAAGGACCCTCATAATCTGAGAACCAAATTTGTGGTTTACATTAGTTTGCGTGCATAAAGCCAGTTCTGGAGAAATATAATTATATAAAATTCAAACCTACTTGAGAAAAGTCTAAAAGCTGCCAACAGAACTAATAAGCTGTTAACATAACGGGAGGGGGAACCATTCTGTACCTTTAATACAGGACTCCTGTGTAGAAATAATTCAAGAGTCTTAAGAGTGCTACTGGACTCTAAAGAGAGCACTACAAAACTATTTTCCCTACACTGTAAGCTCCTCCGCCCTTCAGGCATCCCCTCTCAATGGCCCCATCCCCATCTCCCTTTCTTCATCCTCCATCTCCCAGCTACCTCCTCCTCTCCTGCCCCGCCCCACTCTCCTCTTATTGGTCATTCTCTCCAGCCGTTCGCTTCTTCTATTGGTTGCCGCGCCTCGAACAGTACCTGAGCCGGCTGGTCCAAGTTAAAAAAAAAAAAAGAAAATAGCGCGAGGCACACTGCGCTTGGCCCTCGTCGCTGATTGGTCGAGTCGAGTGAACTCTGAAGGGAGGCGGGGAGAGAGGCGCTTTTAGGAACGAGACGTTTAAAGATGGCGGCGGCGCAGGGCGAGCGGCTGGTCTGAGGGGGGCAAAGCTGAGGCGGCTGAGGAAGAGCGAAAGAACCGAAGACGCCTCCGGCGCGTTCCTTCCCCTCGCCTCGGATAGGTGGCGGGCGGAGGCAGCTACAAAACTAATCAAAACAAAAAGGGGCGAGCCGTAGAGGAGCGACTGCAGGGGAACTCCGGGCATGGCCCAGGTGGGTGCCGGGCCTGTGGGCTCCGGCAGGGCGCGGTGAAGAACGGGGCCTGCGCGGCCTGGCCACCTCCCGGAGCTTCCGCTCCGCCTTCCTCCACGCTGGTGACGAGACGGAGAGAGCGCGCCCACTCGCCCAGGCCTTGCTCCTCTTAGATGGCCCAAAGGGGAGGGGGACCAGTATCCCGTGGCGACCAGTTTCGGGAGCGGGAAAATGCCCAGGGGGCTTCTTTCTCCAATAGTGGGCTCCCGTTCCCCCCCCCCCCGTTCTTTCTCCATCCTGGCGGTTTAACAGAAAACGGCTGTCGCCGCGTGGCAAAACACAGGCCTCGCGTGCATTGAGGGCTCAGTTTCAATCGCGGGTTTTTCTAGAAGAGAGTTTTGTGGCACCATAAAAACGCTGACAGATCGTACATATTTATTTTAGATTTTTGTTGCTCCCACGCTGAATACTCAAGGCGTAAACTTTTCTCTTTTTTTTTTAAATGCCACTTATCCAGAAATCTACAGCCCAACAATGTAATTTAAAAAACAGGTGATGTGCAATGTTCCCTCTAAGCTGGAGCCTTGTGAGCAAAAAATCTACTTTGTGAGCTACTGGCATTAAAGTTGTGAGCTGCTGCATAAATTATTGTGCTCTGGGGTCATCCTTCCTGAGCTAAGACAAAAATTGTGTGAGCTGGAGGCTCAAAATCTGTGAGCTAGCTCACCCTAACTCAGTTTAGAGGGAACACTGGTGGGTGGTGTGCCTGTTGCGTGCTGCTACTACTGGTTCACCTTAGGCAGGGCTATTTTTTAAGTGCCCTCAGACTGGAGCTTGAGACCAGGCTCAGGTTTGAAATACCTGCTGAAAGGGAAGTGGTAGGTGTTCAGGTCAGGCGATCCTAATTTCCTCAACTTTTTCTTTCTCTAGATTAATTGTAGGCTTAACATGTTACATTGTAGCTAGTTCTGTTAATATCTGAAGTTTGTTTATTCTATAGGGTTCTATAGTTGATAGGGCAGCAAATCTGTTAAGTCCCTAAGGTGCCACAATATTATTTTTCTTTCTTTTTTTTGCAAGAATCCTCAGTCTTTCCAGCCTTTCCTATTAAAGGGTGAGACCTCTTCACTGTGGTCTTGAAGAGCTACTACCAGGCAGAATATGCAGCACTGGTCTTGTTTAGTATAAAGAAGTGCAGAATTGGGGGAAGAGGGATATCCTAGTGTTGATGTTCCTGCTAGAGCAAACTGCTGCTGTCTGAGAAGGAAAGCTATTCATATTTACCTTCTTGAATTTATTTTAGAGGCAGGGGTGGGTGATGTTGCCCTTTTATTGTATGCATAAGGATGATGTTGCCCTTTTATTGTATGCATTTGCCAAAATAATTCTAAACCCCAGCCTAGGAGCTCAGGTTTCGTCCCTGACATTTCCAATTTAAAAGAATTTTCATAATAAGCATTGGGAAGACTTGCTCTCATTCACAAAGGAGCCCACATGTATGTTATTACAGTTGGCTGTCATCTGAATTCTTGTTGGTATGCAAGTAGTGGTGGTGATGGCTGCCAGATTATCACTACAGTGCTTCTGTAATCTGTATCACAGATTGTAAATGCCACTGGGTAATGCTACAGAACTCTTAAAATTATCCATCCTCCACCTTTTGACTTTTTGTCTTTCTCTGCAAACAGAATGCTCTGTCATTGCTTGGTGGTTCCAGGAGTACTTTCTCTGCCTGCCCAAACTTATGCTACCGCTGGGTACTCTTTATATTACTGGTGTAGCAGTTCCTAGTTGTATCTGTCAACCGTGAGAAGCCCTTCACTTAATTTTCCTACAGGGTGGTAAGCATCAATTAGGATAGGACCCCTCCAAAGCAGAGCAATGCTGTATCATGTTCAGAACTACTTCTGTGCTTCTCTCTGTTACTTACAGTATTGTGTACTTCACACCATGAGCACAGATACATGTATCCTTAAAAAAACACACACACACTCTGCATGTATTTGTGCTTATGTTCATTATGTGTGAATGGGCTATTTAATAAGTTCGTACGTTTTTCCCAATGGGGACTCAAAGCAACTTGTATTGTTCTCCTGTTCCTCCATTTAATCTTTACAACAAATGTGTGAGGTAGATCCCAGTAGGCAGCGGTGTTGGTCTGAAGCAACAGAACAAAGCAGTAGACAAGTGCTCCTTTAAGACCAACTAAGTTTTATTCAGAATGTAAGCTTTCGTATGCTCTTAAAATGAGAGTGTAACTGGTATGAGATTACCTTGTGAACTTCCATGGCACAAGTAGTGATTTGAATCCATTTTTTTTTTTTTTGCAACACAGGGATGAGATTGTACCCCCCCCCCAAAAAAAAATCCCCAGATTTTAACACTAGTCTCAAAGGATATTTATTTTTAAATGCTACATACTGCCATTGTTTGCCCCAAAGTGGTAGGAGGTTACTTTGCCTTTCACTAACAATGGAAAACTTGAATATTTTTTCCTCTAGCACAGGGGTGTCAAACATGCATTTCCAGAGGGCTCCTATCAGGCCCCCGAGCAATTGGCTGTCTTCTGCTTACTTTTCCCTCTCTTGCTTCCTTCTGCATAACAGCTTGCTCTGTCCGGCCTGCTCAATTGCTCAGGAGCTACAGAGCAAAACCTATTTCTCCATTGGCTGAGGCTCCCTCCCCCCAGTCCCCTAGGGAAAAAAGGAAAGAGCCAGAGCTTCCTTAAAGAGCCAACGCATCCTTAAGACCAATGAGTGCTAATATTTTAAGCATGTTTTAAGTTTTTTAAAAAATACATTTGTGTTTGTGTTTTTAAATAAAATTTATATATCTGCTAAAAAATCTTAAATAGGTACATACATGGCCCGACCCGACATGGCTCGGCCCAACCTGACATGGCCCAGCCCAACAAGGTCTCATTTGTGCCAGATCTGGCCCTCATAACAAATGAGTTTGACACCCGTGCTCTAGCATGTTTCTGCCTTTCTTTGAATACATTAGTCCTGTTTGTGCCCCTTCTCCGTTCAGGTTAAAGCCACTTTCCTTTCATACTAATGTTCCTCATGAGTTGCAGTGTGAAGTTTATTGGATTTAAATATGATTTTTTAAAAAATATGAACCTTGCAACATGAGACTTCTCTGAACACCAAGGGACATTGCTTTAGCCTTGCTCTGAGCAGGTACACTAGCTGTGCTGTAGCCTTTTAGGCATGGTCTGGTCCTTGTAGGTCTTGGGTATTTGTTTTAACGTATTGCATCATTGAAGTAAGTCAGCTTTTTTCCCCCCATTAAAAATCAGTTTTATTGGGGAGTAACAATCAGTGGAGATAAAGTACTGAAATAATATAACTCATTCTGATAAGTTAAATACACTACAACTTTGAATCTTGATTTGTAAATACGTTTCACTAAAATTGAAAGTCCTTGGGTCCTGATAGGTAGCTATGGTTAGAACTGAATATTAAGTGCAAGTAAGACTTGCTTAATATGGTAGCTTTCTTGTCTGTACTTATATAAATGAAACTTCTTTTGGGTAGATGTCCTCGATAACCATTTTAATTGAAAACCATTTGGAGACATGTTTGTGGTGGTGTGCTGATGTTTTTCCACAGCAGATATATAAAATGAAATATGCTCATACCCACAATTTTCACAAACTGCATACATCTTGGAAGCCTAATTGGCCCAGAGGGGTTTTTTAATGCTGGCTTTTAAAATATCTCTTAATGTTTTGTTTTTATTACTTTTTGCTTGTAAGGCTCCTTAGGCATGTGCTTGGAGAAAAGGCATTAAAATGTTCTAAATAAATACTTCATATAAAGATGTGAGCTGATAGGTCCTCATAGCATGCAGACAGGCATCTCTTACTTCCGTGCTATGCATGTTTGCTGAGAAAAATACTGGTATAATAGTGTTTCCTTTAATGGTCATAGAATATTGTATTCATACATTATGCACACTTCAGAAGAAAATCAGCATGTAATTCATCAGTCTGTCTATCACATTTTTATCCTACCCTTCCTCAGGACAGCATATGTGCTGCTGCTCTGTTTCATTCTCACAACAGCCCACTGGGATAGGTTATACTGAGTGTGTGAACCAAGCCAAATGCATTGAGTTTCAGGGCTGAGGGGGATTTTAACTTGGGTCTCCCTATCACATCATACTAACTGCATTATTGTGATATATTCCCCCCTTCCTGCTACAAAGTTTGACAGTTATCTGTTGTTGATGCTCTTTCTTATTGAAAGCAGCAGACAAAATACAACTTTAAATCCAATCCAGACAGTACTGGATCTTTTCCAAAGATGGTATTTCTCCAGTACTGCCTCTAACAAGTAGCAGTACAGGTGATGAAACAGAAATGAAAGCAGGCTCTTATTCCCACCCTTACCCTTTAATCTTCCCCATCTACCCAGGGCAATTTTTGTGCCTCTCTCCTTTCTTTCCCTCCATCTGGTACTGTCATCTTTTCAAATGAATAGATTAATTTGTTGAGGAGCCATAAGAAAGAGGCATGGGTTGTTCTTAGTCTGCTTTCTCTCCTGTGATTCTTGAAATATTTAGGGTAGTATGTCTGCTTGGTAAAAGTTTGAGTTGAGCAGATTCCTCCAGCTGTGTTTTGAAGGGTGGATGAGGAGAGTCAGTGCCTCCATTCCCTGCTGGTAGGAAGACTTAAAACCATGTAAATTTATATAAAGGGACTTGGAGAAATCAATTAGCAACAGGTAAGAATATCCCATCTGTCTCCATGATCACTACGGAGAGCATTGAAATACGTATGTATTTAGAACACAATGTACTTTAAGGATTTTCTGTTTGTATATAGGTTTCAAATATAGGACCAGTAATAAAATGTTTATGGAGTCTTTTGGTAGAAGCTCTTCTGAAGTATCTTCCAGGCAAAACCCATAAAAAATATTTGCTTGATTTCACCTGCTGAACATCAGTCAGTAGCTTGAATCCTTCATGCAAGATGAATTTTATACTCATGCTTTATTACTTCCAGTTGGGCAAAGTACATGTAGTTCATATGTACAATATTGCCTGCATTGTGCATCTATCAACTGTGAGTACACAGTGAAGGGAGGCCACACTGGAGATTCTCTGGGCATCGTAGAGAATAGCAATAGACATTATTTGTGCATTTTTCTTTTAAATTGCTCAAAACACCTTCTGTAATCTTTACAACAACCTGTAAGGTCGGCTCCTGTTGCTGTTCTTTGGTTTATTAAATATGGTGGGCTAAATCTTAGTGGATTTTAATCAGAACCAGCCATTTCATAGCTGGAGTTGTTAACCACTGTGTATTGCTGAATGGTGTGAAGGGAATGGAAGTGCCATTCTGAAGCAAGATTATACATTTGCCATTAGATTTCCACAGTATTGTGGGCCAGTGACAGTTATTTAAAGTACTTTTAGTGATCTGTTCTAAAGAATGGGAAAAGAATGCCTCTGCCATGGTTCTATTAAGATGTTTTACACATCATCTGCTTCAGCTGAATTCAGGCAGCACAAATATCTGTTACTGTTTAATAGCATAAAGGTAAAAGGGATGTCCTAAATTTTGCATTGTGGAATTTGCTTTATAATAGAACAATGGAAAAGTTGGAACTTCTCTGTGACAATGCATTTTTGTCTTTGTAGGTTGAAAGAAGACAAGGACACCTGCATGCGGCCAGTGAAGATGCTCTGTACTTCGACTTCAGCTATTTAAGCTGAATGCATTGTGATTTCCAGTAATTGAGACAGTGATTCTGAAAGCTGTCTACATTAATGAAAAGAACAATGTAGTCAGCTTAACTGAATCATCAGTGTTGCATATTGAATAGAGCATGACAAAAACCTTTCCTGATGGACTTCTGCATGTTAGGAATATAGATTATATACTTTAAAGCCTTGTTTTTTTTAAAAAAACGTTTTAATTATGGAGACGTATGAAAATGCACCTCCCCTTCCAAAAGAGCCAGCAACAGAAGTGAATGTGGAGAATGATTCTTGTCCCCCACCACTGCCGCCTAATGAACAGCCTCCACCACCTCCCCTGCAAACGTCCAGTGACGCAGAGGTAATGGACGTTGGCTCTGGTGGTGATGGACAGTCAGATACCCCTGCTGGGGACGCGCACATTGTCAGCAGAACGCAGCTTCTCACAAAGGGATCTTCATGCTACAAAAGTCGTCTTATTGTAGAGCCTAATAGCGACCAAAGTCCAAGAACTGCTCGTCATGCGCCTTCAGTTAGAAAGTTCACCCCTGATCTTAAGTTGCTTAAAGATGTGAAGATTAGTGTTAGCTTTACAGAAAGCTGCAAAAGCAAAGACAGAAAAGTTCTGTACACTGGAGCTGAGCAAGGTTATGAGACAGATTCAGGTTTAGGTGTTAATAATGTCAATGGTGATATGCATGTTTGTCCTTTTGGGGGTAGTAATGGTCAAGCTGTTCGGGTAGCTGGTGAAACCGACGACAAAAAAGATGATGAGAATGATGTAGATCAAGAAAAGCGAGTGGAGTATGCAGTTCTGGATGATTTAGAAGACTTTACTGACAACTTGATGGAAATAGATGAAGAAGGAGGGTTTACATCTAAAGCGATTGTTCAGAGTGACAAAGTGGATGAAGAGACCTTGAACTATTCTTATGAGGTAAGGAAATCTGATTTCTGGATCATGAATAGAAATATACCTAAGGCAGGAATTTCTCTAGAATTTACGTATTTAAAATGTCTGCCTTCATAACTTTAATCATACAGTTAATTTTTCAGTAAAAGAATTCCTTAATGCAAAAGATACATTTGGAAAATGCTAAGAATGTATGATGTGCTATGTTAAATCTTGGAACATAAGCTTTTAAAATGGATATGAAAAAGTATAATACTAATAATTCATTTAAAACATGGCCACTGATTTTTTAATTACCTTAGAATTTGTGGATGTCTGGACAAACCTTGTGTGGTCAGCATGGTCTCAAAAGGGGAGTGACTGTAGGGGCACAAGTATATGACAATGTATCTTTCAGGATGAATTTGATAATGATGTGGATGCTCTGCTGGAAGAGGGCCTTTGTGTTCCCAAGAAAAGGAGAATTGATGAGAAATATGCAGGGGAGAGTGACCATCAGTCTGATGGGGAGACAAGTGTGCAACCCATGATGACCAAAATAAAAACTGTTCTTAAAAGTAAGTTGTTTAATTATTTCTAATGCTACACATGAAAGCAGTGGCAAATGGCCTTGAATGTCCCTTGCTGTGGTCACCATAAATCACCTGTGTTTTACACATGCAGATGCACAGAGGCATATTTTCAGTTTGGGAAGATAAACATCTGGGAAGATAAATTCTTTAAGTGAACCACTTCATAAGTTACATCAAGCCCTCCCAACTTCTGGCCCACCATTCTTGTATTGTAGCTTGCTGGATACTTGATGACTTCTATGTATGTGTGGTCTTTCAGCAAGCAGCAGAAGTTAGCTTCATGTATGGTATGCAGTGCATGGCTGGGATGTGTTTGGCTTGATGGGTCACAGGTTATGAAAATCATGTATTGTAGTTTGCCTTTGTCTTAAAGATGGGTACTTCTGGTACTTATTGAGCATGAAATTTGTGGAGGTAAAGGTTCAGCCGCTTCACTGAAAACTGAGGACACCATTGTTATGCTGTTACTTAAATACAGGGAGTTTTGGAAGGCCTTACAAGCATTAAAGATGGCTATCTGTGGAATCAATAAACTTCTTGAAGATTCTCATGATTAGCTGGCAAATCCACTGCATGTTTACTCAGAAGTAATTTTTGCTGAGGTTAGGCAGAACTGCTGTCAAACATGCATATCATTGAGGACTAATTCAAGTTATGCCTTTAGTAGGTACAGAAAATGAATGAGTGCATATGAATGGTAGTTATGATTGAAATAAGAATTGACTTCATTTCTCTCTTCCCTAATGAAGGAAAGATAGATATAAAAGTGACAGATAAAAAAGGATGATCAGCAAAGAGAAAGTTAAAAGCTTTAATCATTCACTGTCATTAGTAGTATGATTGAGGCTCTGGTAAAAGTAGAGTATAAAAAACAGTCTAGCATTTGAACTCCCAGTTTAAAGTATGTAGTCTACGCTGGACCATGTGAGCAGCATGACCTAAACTGTATCTGAAGGTTACATCCTCAAATGCTCAAGAGAATTCTGTGTCCCACCCCCAGCACCAAGTCTTG
Source organism: Heteronotia binoei (assembly GCF_032191835.1). Classification (NCBI taxonomy): domain Eukaryota; kingdom Metazoa; phylum Chordata; class Lepidosauria; order Squamata; family Gekkonidae; genus Heteronotia; species Heteronotia binoei. Next base: position 65,206,303 of record NC_083233.1, read on the forward strand.
GGTTGCAGTTGCCTTTTTTGTTATTATAGCTTTTTATGCTGCAGTTTACTGTCACTGCCGAGAGGCAAGGCTGTCAAAGGTTTGGCTTCATCAAGTTTTGGAATCCGGAGTGCTTGTTGCAGTTAATATACCAAAGCCAAAACAATATTTGGAAAATACTTCTGATTTTGAAAATAAATGGAAATCAGTATTGTGGAAAATAAAAATTTCACAGTACTTTGGTTGATTTTCAGCTTCATCAGTTTTGCTTTCATGTGCTGCTTGCTGATCAGAAGACAGTTTCACTCTGAATGGCAAATTGCCTGCTAACTTCAGATATGGAGTAGAGATACATGCTGTTTGAAGTGTTTTTTGAAATTTGTCATGAGGCATTGATGTGTTTTGTATGGCTTGAATAAAGGTGGGACCTTCAGTAGTTCTGAGTGGTAGAATCGATCTGCTAGTAACGTATTGGTTGGTCAACTACAGTTATTGGTTTGTAGGTACATTTATTTAGGATTGCAGGCTTTTATTTTTGTAAATCTTCTTTTCTCAGAAGTTTTAAATAATGGGGGGAAACTGAATTTTACAAGTGGCTTTCTCTTTTTTTTTAGGCCGTGGCCGCCCTCCTACAGAGCCCTTGCCTGATGGATGGATCATGACATTCCATAACTCAGGCATTCCTGTATATCTCCACAGAGAATCCAGAGTTGTTACCTGGTCCAGACCTTACTTCTTGGGAACAGGAAGTATAAGGGTATGGATCAAAACTCAGTAATTTAAGAAAACTGAAAGACTTAACCTTCAAAGGTTTGGGCATGTCCAGTTGGGTGTTGCCTCCCCTCCATGACAAAAACAAACACATACATCTATGCCATATAATATTCCTCTACACACACCTACACCATATAACATTCTGCTTTGGGGAGGGTCTTCATGACTTCATAGGAAATGGTGGGCTGTGCAAGAAATGCCAACTGAAAGTCCCAGTGACATAAGGAGGTCAGAATCAGGTCTGTAAAACTCAACTTTGGTTCAGAAAGGCATCCTCCACAGTAGCTTGGTGAGATACCAAGCTGAAGATAACAATTTTGCTGCCAAGAACAGTAACATACTTGTTATATAGAGGAAAGCACTGTCTGCTTTAATGTTATTAGCTTGAGTATATATTAAAATTAAGTATTTCAAAAATTTTAGATTCTAGAACAGAGTTTGAGTCCAGTGCCACTGGACTCGTACTTTGTTCTCTTGCTTCAGATCAACATGACTTTCCCCCTGAATCAGTCTAGATTCCAGAGTTACCTTATTCATGTTTCCACCTGAGAAAAAAATGGACACAAGATCATCAAATGAGTTGCCAAGATTTTTAAAAATATGGGGTACAATCCATCAGATGCTGCCTTCATTAAAATGAGCTTTTTAAAAAGACATATCTGATGAATTGCATTAATGCTTGGACGGCACTCTGATTACAGTTCAATAGCTGAATCTCATTGAAAGTATGGGGAGAAACTTCGTCTCTATACGTCCATGGGTTGTTTCTCATTTGTTTATCCATGTGCTTTCCTTTCAGAAATTGCTGAACATGTCAACACACTTGAGAACTGTGGAGATCCAAATGCTATGCTTAATTTTTCCTCCCATGCTAAAGATACTCAGGTGTTTTGTAGTGTTGCTAAATAAGAGATCAGTGTGTACAGCAAACTTTCAATACTGATGTCAGATACTAGATGTGTTTTATGGTTCTCTGGTTTTCATTTGTACAATTATATTTGCAGAAACATGACCCTCCTTTGAGTAGCATTCCTTGTTTGCATTACAAGAAGATGAAGGAGAACGAGGAACGGGAACAAAATAATGACATAACACCAAATGGCGAAGTATCACCTATAAAACTCATGGATAAGTCTTTAGAATCAGAGTGCCAAGCAGAGGAGCCAGACTCCACGGGTGCTGATTCAGGGACTTTAGATGAGAAAGACCCTTCTGGGGGAGATGCAGCACAAGGAGCCTTAGGTCAAGTTAAGGCCAAAGTGGAAGTGTGCAAAGACGAATCAGTAGGTAAGTGCAGAAAACTGAGTGTCTTGGGTCTCCTTCACGTTTGCAAACAGTGTGAGTCAGATCTTCAAGCTAGGAGACCAAGTCCTTGTTTTGAAACCTTGGGAAAAGCAGAAGTTGCAAGTAGCATGGGAATGACCATGGTTTCTTGCATAATTTAGTTGGTGTAAATGTTAAATGGCACAAACTAAGGCATTGCATGTAAACATTTTAAAACCTTACCATGATTGAGATAATCTAGTCCAGGGGACAAGATGGAACACTGAGGGACCCAACAGCATAAATGCCAAGGAGCTGAACAATGGTACCTCAGCATCACTTTCTAGATTCAGTCAACAGAATGACTGATGTACTCCCCCACTCCCAATTCAGCCAGTCTCTCCAGAAGGACACCATGGTTGACTGTATCAAAAGCTGCTGAAAGGCCCTGGAAAATCAGCAAGGACATGCTGTCCCCTTTACTGTCCTGGCAACGGTCATCGGTCAGGACATCCAAGGCCATTTCAGTCCCAAACCCAGGTCTCAGACCAGATTGAAATGGGTCTAGATAATCTGCCTTTTCCAAGACCGTCTGAAACTGCATAGCTGCCACCACTTGAGCACCTTGTCTTGAATAATGGCATATGAGCCAATAGGCGGTAGTTGTTTAGATAATTGGGATCAAGGAGTGATGGATGCCTTTTTCAGGAAGGGTCTCACAACCACCTCCTTCAAGGCTATTGGAACTGCTCCCACCTGAAAAGAGGCAGTTAGTGTCTCCTGGACCAGGTCAACCAACCCTGTTTCCCTCATACCCCAAAGACCCCCTACAGGTGTAGTGGCCAGAGCCTCTTCCTATTGTTTTCAGGAGGAATTGTTACTCCAAACCATAATGCTTCCCTGTAGATATTGCATCTAACAGCTTTTGATGAGCCCACTGTTCATGGGTTTCTTTTAAAGCCGTCTAAATTAGTTGTTATAATTACACCATATAGCAGTGAGTTGTGCGAGTTAATTATGTATTGTGCAGGGAAGCACTTTGTGCAAGAATCATGTTATAGAAGCAATGATGCTTAAATCAGGCTAAAACTTTGTATGCTGTAAGTGGTGTCACATTCCTTGGTCGGAGGACTTCCAGTAGATAGGAAAGAACTGAGTTGGTGGTACTTCTGTAGCATGTGAAACAACTGGATGTGTTTATTTTTCTAGACCTGGAAGATTTTAGACATTACCTTGAAAAGCGTTTTGATTTTGAGCAAGTAACTGTAAAAAAGTTCAGAACCTGGGCAGAGAGGCGGCAGTTCAACCGTGAGATGAAGAGAAAACAGGCAGAGTCTGAGCGGCCCATTCTACCAGCCAATCAAAAGCTGATTACTTTGTCTGTACAAGATGCACCTACAAAGAAAGGTACGTTTTGAGGCAACAGATTTGCATTGAGATTTATTTGCCATTCACTGAAAGACTTCTGAGCACCAGATATTTGTCTTCAGCTTTTTAGGTCTGTGATGTTTGACACATCCTGATTTGTAAAAAGCACTTAGATTTACAGCCTTGTGAACATGGCTTGTATTTCTGGAAACAACCTGAATCATTCCATTGTCAACTTGAAATTGAGAATACGGAGTTAGGCTTGGAGCATTTAGCCATTTGACTGGTCTATCAAGCATATCATAATATCAAGAAGCCTACTACATGTCAAGAATGCTTCTTTCCATGAGTACTTCCATTCTGGTCCAGACTTTCATGCTCAGAGTTTCACTGCTGAAGTAACTTGCTTTAGCTGGAAATGATAATGGAGGGTGCGGGGGGGAGGGGATGCTTCATTGGTAGAGAAAAAGGCGCTCATTCAAACCTGTAACTGCCTGGACCTGAGGGACTCGGTTCTACCAAGGTACAATCTTGGCACTATAAGGTCTTCATTAATTGAATAAACCTGATACGATTCACCATCATAGAGGTCGTCATTGATGGGGATTGTGCAGCACTTGACACTACATACATGACTACTTACCATTTAAAATTTCATCATGGTATTTATTGGCAAGGACAGAAAAACCTCATGCCCCCCAGAAGTCAGGTCCAAATCTGAGCAGCATAGTAAAATTTCTCTGATTTGGATGTGCCTGAAATTACAGCAGGTGACTAAGTGGGAAGAATTGATTGTCTGCTCACTAATAACAGCTGCCTTTAAAAATGGAATGCTAGCTGTTAAGCATAATTTTTGTTTTCAGAGGTAATAGTCTATTTTTATTCATTACATTAATTCTTCTGCCTGGTATTCTGCCCTTGAAGGTGAAAAACAGTTTTCCACAGGAAGTTTAAAATTCTCTACCCACCAGTATAAATGTTTCGTTCAGGTGATGCTATCTTTTGAATGTAACATAGGGCCTTTGCTTTCCCCTATGCATTTTCAGAGTCTGTAGTGAGAAATCATCCTTTCCCCCCTCCCCTTGGGTCTGTGCATGTACATTGTAATGTTATGTTGATGTGGGGCTGAAGTGTTGACATCAGCTCTCCTTAATTAACTTTGCTTTTTTTTAAACTCTTATTAGAGAAGGCATCAGGTAGTAAGCAACATGTTAAATACACACTTTAATATAAAAGTGACTTGACTGCCTTGCTGAACAGGTTGCTTACACAAACACCTAATTCTACTTGAAAATTAAATGTTCATTTAAGATTGCGCAGCCAGTTTGTGGAAGGGCTGAACAAAATTATTATCTGTAATACTAAGCAGTTTCCCCTATCTTATTGTGTGCAGCGTTTAAACAGACTGCCTTTTAAAAATGGACTTTTCCCCATTAGGGTGTTCATAGTACTGACTGAAAGAAGCCTTCTGTTGTGCAAGCTTTGTACATTCTTAAAACTGCATTAAAAACGTTTTTATAGTAAGTTTCATGGCTATAGGAATTTTCTTTTGTTAAGGGATTTGAGATGTATTCTTTCCCCGGCTTTTCTGAAGCATAATGACTTTGCACCATTCCATGTGAGAAAATGTTCATTTTTATTTCCTATATAGCTAGGTGCTCTGAGCTGGATGGGCTAGCCTGATCTTGTCAGATCTTGGAAACTAAGTAGGGGGGCAGTCCGGGTTAGTATTTGGGTTGGAGGCCACCAAGGAAAGTCAGGGTAACTATGAAGAAGCAGGCAATGGCAAAAAACCCTCCGAATGCCTTTTACCTTGAAAATCCTACAAGGTTGCCATAAAAGATTGCCCTAGGTCCTCTGCCACTTGATGGTGTTTTCACCACCACCCACAGTAACTAGAATGATTAAAGATTTGGAACATTTTCCCTATGAAGAAAAGTTAAAACGCTTGAGGCTCTTTAGCTTGGAGAAACATCGACTGTGGGGTGACATGATAGAGGTTTACAAGATTATGCATGGGATGGAGAAAGTAGAAAAATAAGGACTTTTCTCCCTTTCTCACAATACGAGAACTTGTGGACATTCAATGAAATTGCTGAGCAGTCGGGTTAGAACGGATAAAAGGAAGTACTTCTTCACCCAAAGGGTGATTAACATGTGGAATTCACTGCCACAGGAGGTGGCGGTAGCTACAAGCATAGTCAGCTTCAAGAGGGGATTGGATAAAAATATGGAGCAGAGGTCAATCAGTGGCTATTAGCCAGAGCATATTATTTGAACTGTCTGGGGCAGTGATGCTCTGTATTCTTGGTGTTTTGGGGGGGCAGGCAAAGTGGAAGGGCTTCTAGCCCCACTTGTGAACCTCCTGATGGCACTTGTGGGTTTTTTTGGCCACTGTGTGACATAGAGTGTTGGACTAGATGGGCCATTGGCCTTATCCAACATGACTTCTCATATGTTCTTATGCTGTGATTCCATCAAGCTTATTCATATAAGCAAAATGCTGCTTTCTTGTTACAGCAAGGCTTCTCCAGTATGAATTTTAGTTGAAAACTATAGAATGATAAGAGATGTGAAGGCTCGGGGGGTGGGGAATAGGTTTCCTTTTTTTTCCTGAGGCCTTTTTTCATTTTTTCTGATAAACTGGAAATTTGGGAGAGTACAAGGTGGGGGGAAATATACGAAATATACGAAATATTTTCTCTTTGAAAGGAGTGATATTCTTTTAAGGATAAGATGGGCATTCTGTAGACATACAAGGCACATTAAATACAAGGCACATTTCTGCACCTAGAAGGATACTTGGCTTTTATGAGGGGAACATTATGAGGGCTTTCATTGTTTCTCAACAGTTGCAGGCTTTCTGTTGTCCTTTTGAGCTGATGTGGTTGACCTTTTCACTTCTCCCTCAAAGCACTGTGACACATGTACCCATAGATTGGGTAAAAGTAGCTTGCTGCGCTACCTTGCAGTAACTTTAACTTTTAAATCCCATAGATATATCATATAATTCAATTTTATATGTGACATAAGTTATGTGATGCATTTTAAGTCATTAAAGCAGTAACATTAGTTTCAGTTTGATAAGGACAGTAAATAATTGCATATATAGTTTTTTTCCAAAATTCCCATTTAAAAAAAATGGGGAAAAGCTTTCTTAAAAAATCCAGGAATTTTACATCTCTAAGCATGACCTACCTACATGTTGAACTTTATTTTGAGGAATGGGAAGTGGTAGGAGGGTGACTTTATTTTAGATGGTTCTGCTCAGATAGGAGTAGGCACAAAACAGAGTAAACTCCAATTATTGTACTTTACAGAAACAGGAATAATAAAATATCCAAGTTATTGTAACCTCTAGGCATCAGAATATGTGGTTGTAGAGGGTTTGTTCTTACTCTGAAGTGGGAAGTATTCTAAAAGTAAGGGACTCACACTCAGCCAGTTACCTCTCTCTGTATGCTAAAGCCCTCTTCTGTCTTGCATTTTACTCATCCTCAAAGTTGCTCGTGGTTTAGCTTGCATTTGGCCCTTTGGCAATTGAGCCTGAACTTGCCCTAGTAATTATTGTGTACACAATGGTATTAGAAAGACTTTGTGATTAAGTTCTAATAAGTCTCTTAATCTGTTGTTAAGAGTTGCTGTGTTGTTTGTAGCACACATCTTAAAAGAACTTAACAGCGTACCTGAAATGTCTTTTTCTAGAATTTGTTATTAATCCCAATGGGAAGTCTGAAGTTTGCATCCTGCATGAATATATGCAACGGGTCCTAAAGGTTCGCCCTGTTTACATTTTCTTTGAATGTGGTAAGTCTTCAGAACTGCATTTTTATAGAGTGGATGGTTGACTGTGATGTCTAGAATGTACTTTGACGTAGTTATATTAATGGGCCAATTATTTCAGAAAAGCTGACTGTACTGTGTAAGACTTTCTTTCACAGAATACAGTCACATTCTAGAACAGAGGCAGGCAACTTTTTTGGCACAAACACCAGACTTACTGTGTTGGTGTCTCAGCAAGCATAAAATGGTGGGGAGGAAGGGACATGCTTGGAAGAGGCTGACAGCAAATCCAGGGACTTGGGTTTGTTCCTTGGGTGGAGAGCCAGTGCTGAGTAAAATGGTGTGCCATGCCACTATTTAGCATGTATGGCAGGAGTTGCTTACCTTTGTTAGAGCACGGGCATTGCACCTGGAGTATGCATTGTCCCTCCCCCCCAAGAAAAAACAATGGAGGTATGTCAAGAGAACATAACTTATTGTACTGTGTAGCTTTTCCAATTAAAAATGTTAATGGCAAGTACATGGTCTGGTAACTGCTAAGGCATTAGGAGATTGTCCTTGACCAGTTGTATCCTTTATAGTGGTACCTGATCTTACATCATTCTCGGACTCTTAGCTGTTTTTCAAGAAGTTCTGTCACAATAACGTGGTTTTGAAGAGTGGTGATCTTCTGTAAACCTGTGACAGAAGAATTCTGTCTCCATAATATTATGGGCAAATGACACTTCTATATGACACAGGAGAGTTAATCAGACACTTTGGTAATGTAGATGGAGTAACAGTAAAATACTTTGGTTTCCAATTTTTCTCTCTTCCTTCATTGAAGAGAATCCAAGTGAGCCTTTTGGAGCCTCTGTTGTTATTGATGGAGTGACGTATGGAGCGGGAACTGCAAGCAGCAAAAAACTTGCCAAGAATAAAGCTGGTAATGTAACCATATTGAAGTTAGAGTTAATTGAATATAGATGATTGAACCCACAGCATAAAATAGGCATATTTTATGTATGCATATAGTAACTTCCAGTAGCAATTATGGGACTTACTCTTTAGTAAATAATCTGGAGGCTTACTCAGCATTCAACTGAGTACCCTTAACTGAAAAAATTAAAGAAGTTATAAATGTTGAAGAAAATTGCATACTATTTATTTGGTTAACATCCGTTGCTGTATCTGTAATCTCAGAAGTACAGTTAGAAGGGCAGGGTATAGATGCAGAATAATGTAAATGGATCAAAAAAAACCCAGCATGTTTTTAAGCAGTTGAATTTAATGGCTAGTGATAAGCTGATCCATATACTGCAGTTTTGCACACATTTTACCCACTCCCCCTGGTTGGCATAAAATTTTCAGGGACTGGATCAGTCACCCAAGGGATTCTCTTCTCCAGCTGTCAGTTGAGAAAAAATGATCCCACTCTGTATGGAGTTAACTTTCCTAGTCAGGGAGGTATGAACTAGGATATGTGAGCTTTTCTCCTCTTTTTTCAGGGTACTAATGTTGGGGTGGTGGGACACAGTAACATTTACCAGTTTTCACAAGAAATGAGTGTTTGGGCAAGGAGAATTTAATCCTAATCTGTTCTGGGCCTCACCTCTCTGCACTCCTTTTCATATCATAGACATGATATGGGTAAAACATTTGTATGCTCCATAACACAGCAAAGTGCAGGTGGGGATAGTCACCCATAAATTCCAGTTTTACTTAAAACCAAATGGACTCGCCAGTGTCTCTCAGAGTTTGGATTCTAAATTTAAATCACATTGAGATTTATCTGATCCTTCATTGCATATCTCTTGCATTTCCTCCTTACATATGTGCAAGGGGCAAGGATGTAAATTACTGTAAACAGACTCTGGGAAATAGGTGGGGAGCCTGCAACTATACCTCTCTCCTTATTTTCTCCCCTTTCCTCTGGTCTTAAAGCATGTGCAAGCAAAGACCCAGTCCTAGTAGATGGCAACGAGAAATGTAAAGAACAGAATAGCTAACACGAACAGGATTTTTGCTTAACTACAACTGGCACATTTTCGAAAATCCTGAGAAAATGGAAGCTCTGCACAAACACCAACTGGGATTGTCCTGCTGATGAGATGGGCCAACTAGTACCTGATGAGGATATAATCCAACCAGACTGATCTGCTGAGCGAATCCTCTGCCACTTCTGGTAGTTCTGGAAATGAAACCAAATGACAAAGAAGCAGAGTACATTAGAAGAATTATGACTTCACCAGTGTTCCCTCTAAGCTGAGTTAGCATGAGCTAGCTCACACATTTTTAGCCTCCAGCTCACACGTTTTTGTCTTAGCTTAGGAAGGATGATCCAAAAGCACATTAATTTATGCAGTAACTCACAATGTTAATTCCAGTAGCTCACAAAGTAGAATTTTTGCTCACAAGCCTCTGCAGCTTAGAGGGAATATTATTTCACCTAAATAACAGAAATCCTTTGTTTAGATTTGCAGCTTGTCCAGTGCTTATCAATGGGCCCCTATGAGGTTACATTTTGGCTTAATAAACATCTAGCTGTATATCCCTAGTGAGATAATAGCAGTTGTATACTGACTCTGGAAAGTGAGCAGGATTTCTTACAAGAAAAGATCTCTACTACAAAAATGACTCAAATTGCTGTTATCTGCATTCTTTGGAGAAATACAGGTCTGTGGAATCCTATTACGGCAGTTCCCTAACCATTGCAATAACTTGTTCTGTAGCCCGAGCAACACTGGAAATCCTCATTCCTGACTTTGTTAAGCAGACCTCTGAGGAGAAGCCCAAAGACAGTGAAGAACTAGAGGTATGACTTGCAGCACACTCATATTGCTTTGAGTAAGACTTGACTCTGAAGTAAATGTATGTAAGGTTGCATTTTTAATGGGTCCTAACTCACGTATTTTTAAAAATCCAGCGCAAAAAGTTCACTTTTAATGTTCTGGTTTTCTTACACTTGAATAGCTTTTCATGTATACATTTTCAAGTCTTCAGGAATTAATATTAACAGAGAAACAGCTTTCTGATGAACTGTTTTCTGTGTACAATGTCTTAGTGTTAATACTTAAATAGAGGCTTTTTTTGTAGCAGGAACTCCTTTGCGTATTAGGCCACTCACTCCTGATGTAGCCAATCCTCTAAGAACTTACAGGAAGGCCCTATAAGAAGAGCTCTTGAAGGATTGGCTACATAAGAGGAGTGTGGCCTAACACGCCAAAGAGTTCCTGCTACAAAAAAGCCCTGCTTAAATCCAAAATATATGAACGCTTCTGTAACTGGAGACTTTCCTTTGATTCTTTTTTACTTACAAACACATCAAAGCTAGAAAAGTCAGATGTGTCTAACCCATTGCTTTACAGAATTATCTGCAATTGCTTTTTTTGACCCAGAACCACAATATATATATAAACAAGTGGTATTAGGTTTGTTTTTCCTTGACGTGGAAGGGAGGCGGGGTGAAGGGAACAAACTGAATGCTTACCTGAAATCAACTTCCCAAGTCACCACAGCCATCCAAAAAGCATCCATATCATGTGGACAGGTCAGTAGCACAGTCCTTAGGCTGTGTTGGAACTAAGCAGGGTACCTTAGAATTTCATTCATTTAGGCTTTGTTTAAAGTAAAGTTGAAATACCTACCTTATATCAACGTCTAAATGATTTATGATTTACCAATTTTGTTGTAGTATTTTAACCATATCAGTATTGAGGACTCACGGGTATATGAACTGACCAGTAAAGCTGGACTCTTGTCTCCATATCAAATCCTTCATGAGTGCCTTAAAAGGTAAGGCAGTGAGCTGATAATGTGGCTTTATAGATCAAGGTGTGCTGCTACATTAGCTCTTCTCCAAATAAGCTTCCTTTGCTCTTCCATCTGCTTTAAATCTGACTGAAATAGTGTCAGCCTCACACTTGAGAGAAGTGTAGTGTGCCTTGATCAGCTGAATGGTTGGGAGTAGAATGTGCCTCAAAGTGAGTTCACCTGTACTTCTGCCTACATTATGCTGTAGCATCAACACACTTCGCATGAGAAGCAAAGTTTGAATTAAAGTCAACTTTCAGTCATGGAAGTTTACTTCACTGAGTGTGGAAAGGTGTAGATTTTTGTGTGTGCATGTGTAGTGGTACACTGGTATCTTTTTAAAAAAATGTTTACCTTTGGCACAGTTGTTCCGAAAGTCCCAACTTTTCAAAGTCCTGTTAGTTTAAATTCTGAAGTTGCACATATTCTAATCTTGTTCTAGTGAAACCATTGAGACTTAATAGTGTTTAGTTTTGCCTGGATTCCTGCAATGTCATCTTTTGATTTTTTTTTTTCCCTGCTTCCTAATGTTAAGAAGCCTACATTTTGTGGGTAGACTTGTTCAACCCAAAAGGCAAGTTTTAGACTTTGCGGGTGTGGTAGTGGGAGGCTGCTTAAAATGTCTGGTGAAAAAGGTAATTGTTTCACTTGGCCATATCCCAGACTTGATGTATTTGATCAGACACAGTTCAGTTACTTTTTGTAAATTGCTTGGCTAAGACACCCCTCCTCCTCCTTTTATTCAACCTGTCTTTAAGAAACCATGGAATGGGTGATACATCCATAAAGTTTGAAGTGATTCCTGGTAAAAATCAGAAGAGTGAATACGTCATGACATGTGGGAAGCACACAGTACGTGGCTGGTGTAAGTATGATGGCTGGCTTGAATACCTGTTAAAAGGTATTTTTGTTCTTTAATATTTTTGTTCCATAACACTTGATGGTAAAATTCTCATGACTGAGATCACCAGTACTTAGATGGACCTCAGATGGACATCAGGACTACAGTTGTTTATCTCATGCTGAGAGACCATCTTCTTGGTAAGATTTGACAATGCTTGGAGATTAGAAACAGAAGAAATACTAAAATTGTGTCTGGATTACCAGTAATAGGTTGCAAGCACTGTCTGCTCAGCCTGTAAATTACTACTAAGTAATATGTCCCCTCATTGACAAATGGCTCAGCCAGAACAATCCTGGTTACCATGTTGTAGGGGCTGTTGAACCAGTGATTGACTCAGTTTGCTGAATATAGGGAGACAGGAATTTTGAGCAGGAAGGCATAGGAACACAGTTCCGGCTGGCTTGGTGTCAGGGGTGTGTGGCCTAATATGCAAATAAGTTCCTGCTGGGTTTTTTCTATAGAAATAGCCCAGGAGGGAGAGTTAGATTACTATCCAGTGTTCACTGATCTTTCTCCAATATTTGCAACTGTAATAAATATGCTTGCTACTGCTAGTAGTAACTGTAGTTTGGATCTTGTGACACTGCTCTATCAGTGCAAATAGTAACTCCCTGAAGAGAATGGCTTTTCTGCTTGTAAAAGAGTGGAGGGTGATTTTAGCTTCTACCAAGATTCAGATTCTTATTGTCCCTCATGCCACCCCCCCTTTGGGTACACTGAGCCAGAGAAACCTAATACCAGGAGGCATAAGGGGATACAGAGATGGGGGAAGAGAGGCAGGAAAGCCACTACTTTCTGATGCGACGCTGCTAGGAGTCTCAGCCTTATGTTTCTGGCAGAAGCTTTCCTGAAAAATGGGAAGAATTCAGTAGGTGTCTTGGTTAAGGGAACTAGTCAGTATTTGAAAGCTAATAGTTGACTTTAAAATCTGTATTTCTTCAAGTCTGTTCACAGTACCTGTGGGCTTACCACATAGATTTTTAGAAAGCTATGATGTAAGAACTGAAACCAGCATTTTTAAGTTGCTGTTCACATGTGGGTGCCTTGCAGGTCTCTAAAACAAAGCTGCACACACAGAAAAATCATACGTTTATGTTCCTGGCGTGCCCATACACACATACATTTAAAAACTGGAAATCCATTGCATTGAGCCCCACCCTCCTTCCATATTCCCAAAGTGTGCTGTTTCTTGGGTGCTGAAGCAGCAGCATCCGCATCCCAAGTCCTGCTCCCCTTCTCACTGTCCTTTACTTGCCCTGATATGAGAGGGCCTTACAAGCAGAGAGAAGGAACTACCTTAGAGCAGATGATGATCAGGGGAAAAGGACATGAGCAAAAAGAGAAAGGCACAGCTTCAGAATTGCTCAGGGATTTTTTTTTACAAAACTAAGCAAATACTGGAGGGTTAGCTTTCTGCTTCATGCTTGCAAATACTGCCAGTCACCTAAAAATTTGATTTTAGGAGCTTGATATTTCCAACTTTGTTTTCATGGTGATTATGCAGGTAAAAATAAGAGAGTTGGAAAACAGTTGGCATCTCAGAAAATCCTACAGCTGCTTCACCCACATGTGAAAAACTGGGGCTCGTTATTGCGCATGTATGGTAGAGAGAGCAGTAAGATGGTGAAACAGGTAAGGTGATACACTCGTCTTGCCTGCTCTTGAAGATTGATGCTCTTGCGGGGAGCGGGGGGATGCTTGTTTTTTTGCTGTGGTCTCTAAAACTTTGGTTATGCTACCAAAACAACAACCAAGCCCCCTTATCATTGAAAGCTGTTTTGTTGTGAAGATGGTTGATATGGTGCACCCTGCACATGCAGACGGTGTGTGTGTGGGCCCTCTTAGCTCTCAGCTGAACTGTAGTAGCCATTTTAAAATTTAAAGTTGAAATGAAATGCCACACGCAGCTCTTCCTTTCACCTTTTATTGCAGGAAACGTCCGATAAAAGTGTGATAGAGCTTCAGCAGTATGCCAAAAAGAACAAGCCAAATCTACACATTCTGAACAAGTTACAGGAAGAAATGAGGAAGCTGGCGCAAGAAAGGGTGAGTGCCTTCTTACTTTTGACTTCTGAGAACATGGGCATATCTCACATTGGTGTAGATCTTTTTAATGAATTGCCTTCAGGGCTTGCACACAATCAATGCCTTTTAAGAGCCAGATATTTACTCTATGTTTGTTTTGCTCTCCTGTTTAATATTTTTCCAACTATAATTTTTTTTAAAAAATTTTTGCTTGGGTTTGCAAGTGTTTCAGATATGCTCATATGTGTTGAGTGAGACTTTCCCCTCTGTCAATCAACCATGGTAGAAATCCCTTCTAGATTGTTTCTGTCACTTGCACCATGTAACTGGATGCTGGTTTCACTGGCCACATGATGAAATGGACTTCTTACTGTTGCACAAAACTATGGGCAGTAATAAAGGCTGCCTCTTGTGGCTGGTCAGGAGCGTGAGTGATTGCTTTTGGTTTGCACTATTGTTTTCCCCAGCTTATAAAAATGTGGACTTTGGTAGCCTCCATGTCATTGCCTTTTGTCACTTAGCTGTCTGCTGGCATAGTGACTCCTGTTTAAGAGGCAGTTCTGCATTTTCCTAACCGAGTGGGACAAGTCCAGTTGTGTCTGTGGAAGTTTAGAATGTTTATCCCCTGTAAGGGCCAGGATTGTGTATAACCCTGGCTGGCTTCTTATATTTTAGGAGGAAACACGAAAGAAGCCCAAGATGACGATTGTAGAATCAGCTCAACCTGGTAGCGAGCCTCTCTGCACAGTGGACGTGTGACCAGAAAACATAAAACAGTTGGGGAGCAATAAACAAGTGGCAAGAGCTAGTTTTTTCCAACTATTATTTAAGAATTGGTTTGCTTCAGAATGCAAAATAATGTAATAGTCCAGGCTGCTTCAAATATGCATTGTTTTTCATCAGGGCAATAGTACTTTGAGTTTTTTCTTTAGCTTTTCACCTCTGAGAGATACACTTAACACAAGAGAGCAAAAATCTCTGCTTGAACCAATGCACAGAGGGGCAAACAGGCACATACAGAGGATAAGCTGAAGCAATGCCCCCCCCCCAGTTATACATGCTGTCTTGAATGGATGTGTTTAAGTATGAAATTCAGAATGTCTATATAAATGGTGGAATGAATGTATTAAGATAGGAGTATAACTGTACATGCTCTTGTATGAACATGCTGTCAACTGTTTTTCAGAAGAGCTCTGCTGCCTTTCAGCACATAACATGCACTGATAAAGACACTTTTTGACAACTGCGTTGAAAAAGTAATGTTCCTCTTGCCAGAAAGGTTAGGCGAGTAGCACAGCTTTCTTGTACTGCGGCAAGCTTTAGATTTCTGACATCCTTAAAGAGGAAGGGTACCCAACAGCAGTAAGTCCACCTTTTAACTGGGGTATCTCCCCCTCCCCCTTTCTAAAGCATAGGAAGCCATGCTTGTTTTACATGCAAGACAAATTAAAAGAGTACATGGGCTATTCCATTTCCCCCCTATAGTTAAGTTCAACCCATGGCTTTGGGTGGGACTGACGAAGCACCCTGCATTCCTTCAGTCCTATGCATTTGGTGAGACTTGTGGAAGAATCTTCCACAAAATTGTATGGCCCGTGTTTGGTGTCTTGCCTCCCGAGTCATTCTTAAAACTCTCAGTGAAAAGTTATCTAAAATATACTGACAGTACAACACTTGAACAGAAATTCAGTCCCACCCTTCTGGCCACTATAGTCTTAATCTGATTGTATTGAATCAGGACTTCAGGCTCTTGCTTTATGTGAGCTTTAAGAAAAAGACAAATTCTGTTTTGTGGCCTACTAGTGCTCATTTAAAAAAAAAATCACTGGATTAACCTTTAAGCATTATTTTTAAAACTTGTCACAGGTTTTGTTTTTACTAAATGATTAACATTGGCAGAGTAATTTCTACTATGGAAACTATTAGAATGTAAATTTGGGATACATCAGAGGACGGGAGACTTTCTAAACAAGTTGTATTAAGATGAAATAAAGAACACAAATATGCAAATTCTGTCTTGTATAAAGTTTTCTTAAGTTGTGTAATATTTGGTTGCATAACCTGTAAAGGGGCAGTCTGTATAATCCAGCAGTTTGTCCTAGAATACCTCCTGTGCTCTCTTTTGCACTCCATAGAGGTTAGAGGGGAGGGGAGGCATCTACTTCCATGTTGCTGCTTTCAGCTCATTTTTTCTAAACTTCCGAAAAAGTATCGACAACAGGCAAATATTTGAGAGATGAACATCTAAAAGGGTCCTCTTTACAGACTCTCCTTGCAGCAACACATCAGAAAAGCAATGCAAAAGAAAATGGCAAGGAGGAATCTTGCCTCAGACGTCAAGTTGGCCCTGGCTGAATCCTGCTTCTTGCATGAAGTGATTGCTGTCAGCTTCTTAAAGAAAAGCCTAGGATCCAAGTTTCTCCTGTTGCTTTCCAGTCTGGAAGGCAAACATTGATTAGTAGCTGGTGGTGGTATAAGAACTTCAACATTCTAGTACTGAACTCTGCAAAATGTCTTAATTTGACATCTGCGAGTCACTTCTCAACCCATTTGCTAGGTAACTACAGTGGTGCATGTAAGAACTCTGCCCAACAATTTTTTATACAAGGGCTACTGTTCAGAACTCCAGGAAAGGTTATCCATACTTTAAATGGGTATAAGTTACCACCTGTGAAATGGCTTTTTGGGATTCACCTGATCATGTCTGTGCTACCAGTGTTGATTTTTTAAAAAGCATGGCCTTGGTAGGCTGTGTGTAGATTTAGAAACTTTGCATTTAATACTAGTGAACATCTGTCCAAACTGCTGGGATGTGTCCTTAGCCACAGTAAGATCACTTACTTCCAAGATCCCCAGTGGAAGCCTTACTGTTGTCATCTGTGGCAGCTGTGATTCCATCCCAATGCTCTCTACTCATGTTGGCATACTTTCATTACCCAGCAAAGTGGGTTCCTTTTTCTACCACTGTTAGTTGGCATCTCTTCAGAGATGCAATGGCAGGTCAGGTGACAGGATGCAAACACTGCCTGTTAGTTCCTTTTCTGAAACACATACCAAGCTGATGCAGTGCTAAAAAGCAGTTTGGCTTTCATTCAGTGAGGTTTTTACATATTTGCATCATGTACAGCTTGGGGGGTAGCAGCTTTTAGGACAGTGCTTTCACAAACCATCCCCTTTGAATATTTGGAATGTTTTGCAGGTTGCCTGCATATTTTCCATGGATGCCTCGTTCTAGAAATACTATTTTTAAGAGTTTTGCCACATTGACCATCTTGCTTTAGTCTTACCTCAGTCTGCCCGTATCTGACTCCCTACAAAGGTGACTGCTGCCGTTAAAACATCAGACATGTCATTGTGAACCAAAGGCTCGTATCGATTATGCATTCTTTTACAATCAAGGGTATTTACTTGATGTGCTGCAGCCTCTTTGGGCAAGATGTTCAGACAAAGCGCAATAACTCCTGGAACAAACAATGTAACTGCTGTTGTCACTGTGAAGTATTCCTGTACTCTGATGTTTACTATTGTTTGAAGTGTAACTGTCTTGCATTTGCACATAAGCACAAGCTGCTACGATAGAGGGTAGATGGTTGCATTAACTTCTGCTTCTGCATGAATACTTATGCAGTGTGATACAAGACATATCTGAAAATGTATCTCTTGTAATGTGTGTGGTTTTTCTAGTTAATCTTGAATACCTAAAAGAAACTACTTTCAGCCCTCTTCCCTCTCGTAAGATCACTGTTTCTTGTGGATGGGAATAGGTTTTTGCTTTGACTTGCGTTCTTGACAGGTGTGATGTTGATTTGAAGGATGAAATTGGTACTCTGCAGGCAGATCAGATGCTACCTATTTAAATAAGCAGTAGCTCAGTTGACCTTTACATTTGAACTTGTTAGGCCTTCAGCTACTGGAAACCAGTCTTGAAATATGCATAAATAGTCCTGCTCTATTTTGACTCTTGCAGATTTTGCTACCAGTGGTCACACTTGCAAAGCCTTTTCTAGACATGATTACACCTCATGCTAGTCTAATTCTTGGAGTTTTTTGTAAGAATCCTGGGAATTAATAGCTACCTGAAGCTTGTATGGGAACAGTTCCAAATTAGTCCTGTACCATTTGGAACAACTTTAGTGATCAACTGCAGTATTGTATTTTTAAAGGAATGTGACCAACTTCATGTTACTGGTTGCTGTATGAATTGTATGTTGAGTGCAATTGCTTGATGCCAGTGCTCAGTTGGTACAACTATAAAGCCTCTCATTAAGCCTGTTCTAGGTCTTTTGAGTACATGTGGTGTTTGGAAAAAACTATTAGTTTTGAGCAATAAAGTTTGATATTACATACATGTTTCTTGACTGGTATTACAGGTCTTTTTTTTTAAGGGTACAAACACTGTGTCACCTTATACCTCCCTAGAGAACATTTAACAGTACCTGGCTTATAGTAAAGGCTTTGTTGTCCAGGATTCTTGGGGAATGGGAGTTCCCAGTTAATCAAGCACACGGGATCCTTTATTCTCTAATACCACAGAGCCTTCCATGCAGCAGACAAGCCAGCTAGTGGCCCAGGAGTCCTCTAGCAGGCTGAGAGGGAAGGAGGCAGCAAAGGATGACTGGCAAAAAGCCCTAACCAATCAAGCTGGAAAGGCAGGTATACCTGAAAGGAAATGAGGATTTGTCCTCTGGTAGCTACCACTTAATGTGAAATCCCAAGTAATAAAATATTGGGTAACAAAGCTTTAACTGTATTGGATGGTAGCGAATTTAAGCCATTTTAGAAATCCAGTTTGCCCTCACTTGCCTCCTGCCCTGAGAGGTGGTAAGTACTTGCTGGAAGGCAGGTGGAAGTGGGTGGTAAGTTTGTTAACTTCAGTCCCCATTGCAGGTACCATTTCAAGTGATAATTTCCTCTTTGGCTTTTGATCTAAACCAGCTGTGTATATTGTAATTAGGACAGCCAGTCTAACTGTAGAAAGACCATTCCTGACATACTATTTTTACAATGCTCCCTCCCATTTAGATTAGTTCTTTTAAAGCTTAGGCTTCTCTCTTTTCTCCACCCCTTAACAAACCCCTCTGCTTGTACACTTCATTGTGGGAATATCTTGCTCTTTGTTTGAATCCGTACTTCCTAAATGATCCTGCACAGGTCAAAGAAAGGTTGGGGAAGTTTAAATTCATCTTGCGAAGACCTAGAAAGCACAGCAGGCACAGTGGGAATAGTGTGTTTATTTGCCAGTCTTGCTTTGAATTGCAAGTTTTCTCAGTGGTCCTTCAGATTTGGCACACTCTTTAACATTCAAAAATAAAAATCACTTTAGCATATGCCCTGCCCAGCCATAAGTAAATATATACATATATCTGTATGTAATATAGGCTTCATCCTCTGCCAGGCTCCTTGGTCTTTAAGAAGATTATGTACTAACCTTCAAGGAAAAAACAGTGGTCTCCAGTACAGCTCAGCCATCATTTCAAAGCTCCACAGTTAACTGCTACAGATTTTCCTCAAGGCAGCATTTTTGAAGTATAATGGCAAAGTGATATAGAAGGAAAATAGCTAGTCATATAAACTAGCTGGCATTCCCCCCCCCCCTCCCTCATTAGCTGGAAGATTCTTCTGCTGTGTTCTTTTCAGTTAAGTCAGTACTGTCCTCTTCCATGGAAACTCCTGATTCTGGTTTCATAGCTGGAAGTTCAGCAGAGTCTACTGATGCTTCAGAAGGTTTCTCACTAGAATGTTCTATTCGTTCAAAGTAGAGTAACAGTTCACAGTGCATTGTTTGAGGGAAAAGGTCCACGGCCACTGCTTTGATTGGACGGAAAGGGCTTCCCTTGACACGATTTGAGGGAGCTCGACAAAGGCTACCAGGGATAATAAAGCAGAGCATTAGTGTTTCACTACTACTACAGCTTGTGTATTCTTTCTTGAGCCTTACTTTTCATGCCCCTTCAAAGCTTCTTGCTGCTATCCCAGAATACTCAATAACTTAACCAATACCAGAAGACTGTCAAGATTATCTGTCAGTTTGGAAGTAGAACAATGGAATTCGATGGAAATTCACTTACTCCACAAAGTTGTTCATGGCAGCTCGAGGATTGCAAGACACATAGATAAGCCTCTTCAAGTGTTCTGCTTTTCGAATTGCGAGAATTACTTTGGAATCTAGAAAACGGTATTTGAACAAAAACTGCAATTAGATTACTACTAATTATTACAGATGTGCCTGAATTAAACAACTCCAACTGTCACTCTGCTTTAAGCATGTTTTCTCACACTGCCCCTATGGGCATAGATTACCAGGGGTGGGGGGAGAGAAGGTAGCTGAATTTCCTGCAATATGCAGAAGGTTGGACTAAGTGACCCTTTGGGTCCCTTCCAGCTGTTTGCTTCTGTTTCATCTAACCAGAACAGTCAGAAGTGATCACTGCAAACTACTGTACTAGCCACCTGTGGTCAACAGCCAATGCAGAGAGAGGTGGGGATGTGAGCAGGTGGCAGACAAGCAGTTCTGCAATGGTACTGTTATTGTTTTCAGGTCACAGCCCCTCCTTTTAATGAGTAAAAATAAGGTTCTTTGCCCATTTGTGTTTGGCCAGCAAAGTTCAGCTGTACCCTTGGAAGCCATCCAGTTTTTCCAGGCCAAACAAACTGGTGGTGGCATCTAATGCTCCCTCTAAGCTGTGGAGTCTTGTGAGCAAAAATTCTGTTTGTGTGAGCTACTGGCATTAAAGCTGTGAGCAAATGATTTGACTACTGCATAAATTAGTTTGCTCTGCGGCCATCCTTCCTGAGCTAAGACGAAAATGTGTAAGCCAGAAGCGCAAAACTGTGAGCTAGCTCACACTAATGGGCTTAGAGCAGGGGTGTCAAACATTGAATTCGGGGGCTGAATCAGGCCCCTGGAGGTCTCCTATCAGGTCCCTGAGCAACTGGCTGTCATCTGCTTCCTTCTCCCTGGGGAAGGAAAGAAAGAGCCAGAGCTTCTTTTGCCCAGCTCCCTGGACCCCATGGAGAAATACAAAGAAAGCATCTTTATAACCAATGAGTGCTAACATTTTAAGCATGCTTTAAGTTTTTTAAAAAATATATTTGTGCTTGTCTGTGTTTTTTATAAAATTTATACCTCTGCTACCTAATCTTAAATAGGTACACACATGGCCCGACATGGCTCGGCCCAACAAGGTCTCATTTATGTCAGATCTGGCCCTCATAACAAATGAGTTTGACACCCCTGGCTTAGAGGGAACCCTGGTGGTGTCCTTTTCACCACAGTGAAAGTTGCCCTGACCTGGATGGTTCAGGCTGGTCCAATCTTGTCAGATCTCAGGAGCTAAGCAGGGCCAGCCCTGGTTAGAACTTGAATGGGGGGACTACCAAGGAACTCCAGCATTGCCACACAAAGGAATGGCAATGCCCCACCTCTGTGTCTCTCTTGCCTGGAAATTGCCATGAGGGACCACCACTAAGTCAGCAACCTGACAGTACTTTACACACACAAAGTTCTAGGGCTGAGACACAAATCAAGAAACAGATTCCTTTCACTTCCTGGCCAATGTCTAGCCATGTTTGCAGCAATCCATAGTTCTGAGACATGAAAAACAGCAATGCCTCACTGACTTTTGCCCAGAAACCTCTTCATGTCACACACCTTCAGTTCAAGCTATTCTACCAAAGGGGGGGGAGGGAATGAAGATTAAACACTCACGCAGCCCTGCTCGAGGAGGATCCACAATTGTAATAGAGTCTTGCAGTGCTAATGAGTTGACCAGGTAAGGAAGAAGATCTTCAGCCTTTCCACTGTGCAATTCAACGTTATTCAGATCTGAACAGGGGGGAAAGTATTTCTACTAATCCTTCAGTATAACTGAAGCATCATTAGCTGCCACACCTCTTTCTCTATGCTACCATTTGATACCCAGTTGCAAATCAAGCCAGTTTTACATTGTAGGTGATGGAAGGATACTGAAAAGGCTTTCTGTTGCCAGAAACAATAAACTGTTCATTGTCCCCAGAAAAACAGGGATTTCTTATATTCAACAAGTCAAGGTGGATGACCTTCATAGACATCTGGATCGGGGTGGCTCAGCGGTACTGATGTTGTTGGACCTATCGGCGGCGTTCGATACGGTCGACCATCGGTTGCTGACTTGCCGCCTCGCCGACGCGGGGATTCAGGGGCTAGCCTTGCAGTGGCTTTCCTCTTTCCTTGAAGGTCGGGGACAAAGGGTCGCGGTTGGGGGGGAGCTGTCCCAGAGGCGCTCACTTAATTGTGGGGTGCCCCAGGGAGCGGTACTCTCCCCGATGTTATTTAACATCTACATGCGACCACTTGCCCAGATTGCCCGGAGGTATGGGCTGGGGTGCCACCAGTATGCTGATGACACCCAGCTCTATCTACTTATGGACGGCCGACCGGTCTGCGCCCCAGAGAACCTAGATCAGGCATTACAGGCCGTGGCTGAGTGGCTCAGACTGAGTGGACTGACACTGAATCCGGCGAAGACTGAGGTCCTTTGCTTGGGCCGTCGGGGCCCGGAGGGGGAAATCCCCCTGCCAACTTTTGGCGGTGTACCGCTGAGGCCGGAGGACAGGGTCAAAAGTCTGGGGGTGCTATTGGAGCCGTCCTTAAAGATGGAGGCTCAGATAGCGGCCACTGCCAAGTCCGCGTTTTTTCACCTTAGGTGGGCAAGGCAGTTGGCCCCCTTCCTGGACCCCGACGACCTAGCAACAGTGATCCATGCTACGGTCACCTCGAGGTTGGATTACTGCAATGCCCTCTACATGGGGCTGCCCCTGTGTCGGACCCGGAAATTGCAGCTGGTGCAGAATGCCGCGGCCCGGCTGTTATTGGGCCTCCCAAGATGGGGGCACATTCGGCCGGGTCTTCGGGCTCTGCACTGGCTTCCAATAACATACCAGGTCCGGTACAAGGTGCTGGTCATTACCTTTAAAGCCCTATATGGCCTGGGACCTGCCTACCTGAGGGACCGTCTCTCCCCACATGTCCCCCAGAGAGTACTGAGGTCTGGGACCCAAAATCTCCTTAACATCCCCGGGCCCAAGGAAGTGCATCTCAAGACAACTCGAGACAGGGCCTTTTCTACAATGGCCCCTATGTGGTGGAACCAGCTACCGGAGGAGGTGAGGGCCCTGCGGGATCTTACTCAGTTCCGCAGGGCCTGTAAGACGACCCTCTTCCGGTTAGCCTACGCCTGACTGGACAAATGTAGCTCTCTAGATATCTGTGATACTGTATAGTTAATATTAATTTTAGGTTTTTAGGTTTTTAAATGTCGATTTTAAATGTAACTAATTTATTCCGATTTTACTGTTTTATTGTTTGTTGTAAGCCGCCCTGAGCCACCCGTGGGAAGGGCGGGATATAAATCCCGGAAGGAAGGAAGGAAGGAAGGAAGGAAGGAAGGAAGGAAGGAAGGAATGAATGAATGAATGAATGAATGAATAAATAAATAAATAAATAAAATGCATACTTTGCAGGACAATATGTAGATTCACTGACGATTCAGCTTGTGGATGCATAAACACTGAGAACCCTATCAAAATCATGGCTGTGGCCCCTGAAATTGCATAGGCCTTAACTGCAATACAATGGCCTTAACCGAAGCTAAGCAAGATCAGAGCTTTAATGGGAAACTACCCTGTAACCATATAAACACAACCCTGCATCAAAGAAAGACAGGATGTAAATGTAATAGGTATATTTAAAAGGCAGTTTTCCTAAATATGACAGTATTACAAAAACAGGTGCACTTCAGGCATTGGGGGAAATAATTGCCTTCAGGCATTGAGGGAAAACCTGCTCCTTCCCTGAAGCAGCTCAGAATTTAAATTGGGTTTTCAGGCAGCTTAGTGACTCAGACCTTCACGGGTAACAGCTAATCATGACAACTGCCATTCGACGGCAAGGCTCCTACCAATTCTAAATGGTGCTAGCTTTCTCCTTTGTTTCAGACATCTCGATGGTGTGCAGGACTGGGGGCTTTTGTTAAAGAAACAAATCAAGCCTTTAGATTTCCAAACTACTTTTGACACCATAAAAACCAGCACCATGTTTCAAAACAGACACAAACATGGGCCTCTCACTGCATTCAAGTAGTTGCTAGTAGCCACATATGAGTCCACTTGTATTCATGTTGCTGCATATATATATATGAATGAAGAGAAAGAGCTCCAAACTCCAAGCCACCCACCTGGCTTTATGTGGAAGAGTGGGGAATCAAACCCGGTTCTCCAGATTGAAGTCCACCACTCTTAACCACTTCACCACACTGGCTGTTATTTCACAAGTTAACAGTTAACACCCTAAAATCTGTTCTTTGAGTGAAGTCTGAGAGATCAACATGATGATGTGTTTTCTTTTACCAACCATTAAGCTGAGCATTCGCCCTAGCGTCTTCCACAGCTTCTTGACAAAGCTCAATCCCGATCACCTTCTTCACTTTCTGTTAGAACCAAAGCAATAATGTGCAGTTTTAACAGCTGGTGGACAATGTAAGCATACAGTGATTGTAATCATTGTCACTGCAACTGCCGGGGACCATAGCCTCAACTCTCCTTTCTCTTGCAGCTTCTTAGTGAGGATGGCAAATAACAATCCAATTTGCACAGAAAGTGGCTCCTTAAAATGTCAACCCATGGAGGTCGTTTCGCTCAGCAAGCTGTTTGGATGCCATAACTCTAGGAGACAGAATGGAAACCAACAACTTCATCCTAGAGGGATTTTTGCTTTGCAATGAATTGGAAACACACACAGTAGCTTAATAGTCAGCTGCTGCAATAATCCTTTGGATTGTAGGGGGCAAAGGTGTCTTTCTGCCATAGGAAGACCATAGAAAAAAAGAAGAGGCTGTTTCCCAGAAAACTAGAATAGGAGCAAGAAAGAGGGATTAGCTATTCTCTTCAATTTACTTTGACCCAGGTTACTCAAAAACAAAGAGAATTCAAGGGACAATTTTCATTCACCAGCAGTGCCATCCCCTGAACAACTGAGAACCAACATGGAGGTTTGGAATGTTTCAAAACTAAAAGCGTTTTCTCAAAGAATATCTTCTCAATACAACCAGACTCCTTTTCTACTTGCATCATCTCAGCCTCTTAGGGGAAAAAGATTTTGGACTACATTCCTTTAAAGTGCCTTAATTTTTACCGCCCACTTTATGTGTAACACCAGGAAATGGGGGGAGGGGGGAATCTAGGCAAGTGTTGAGTCTGGAACCCCCCCTTTAATGTATACTGGAATCATCCAGTACGTTTACAGAACTACTGTCATCCGCATTTGACTCACCTTGGCAAGGGAGATGCCGATCGATCCTGTTCCACAGCAGATGTCGAGCACTGTAGTATCCTGGCTGACCTGAGCCCAGTCTTGAATAGTAGAGTAGAGAACCTCAGCAGCCTGTGTATTTACCTATGCATTCCCAACACACATACAAGTCAATGCTGAAGCAAATCAACCCATTAAAAAAAAATCATGTTTTAAAATTAAAATGGCCCTTTCGTGCTACAATCTGTCCAAAACTATAGAGAATAAACATTACTGTACTACGATACAATAAATACAACTCATACGTATAAAAGATTTTAAATACGGCCCCTCCCAAACACATTCATATCACAAGAAGTATCAATGACCAATACTGAATATTTTCAGATGCTTGAAAAATTAAGAATACCCCTAGGTAGTACGTACGTACACACATACACAAACACACAATCACTAACAGAAGGTGATGGGAGGAACCTACTCTTGAAAGCAAAGACTTAGTTCTTAACTTCTGGGGGCAGTGTATTGCAAGCAGGCTTGAAGAATGATCTTCCACTGAAGAGCAAGTATTCTTTCAAAACTCCTCATCCGCACCTGACAGATCCATGTCCGTAGTCATCAATGCACTCACCAAGCATGAAAAAGATCAAGGCCTTAGTTCCGAGTCTCAGTGCCACCCAAAGGACAAGTCATGCCATGCAGCTGCTTGGCTCCCTGCTAGCATATACCAAAAGGCAGCATCTGCAGGCCACCAAGAATCAGGCCAGAGAGGGACAGTTCACACAGCACCCTAGGTACCTCTAACACCAGATATAAACCCCAAACCATTCTGTGTACACTATCACAACTTCAACTATTTGGAAATATCATGTTAAAAATGCTTCCTTAAACTTGTGTTCAGAAGTTAATCAGGTGCTGTGTACCTACAGCCACTCTTGCCTCAATACAGTTTAGATGCTTCCTCCTGAACTTGGACACTCTTTGTATCTTTCTTTGGGGGGGGGCATGACAGCAAAATGCAGCAGATGCTTCTCCACTTGTATTGTCCCTTGCTGTTGAGAAGCTCACACTTGCTAGTAAACAATACTACAAAGCATTATTATTTACTTGGAAAAAGGCATGAGGAGAAATCCGGAACTTTAGCCCGAGAAGATCTTCATATATGTACTTGTTGCCAGCAATGTGCTCCAAGGGCAAATCTTCACGATTAGGAGATTTTCTGGAAGATGGAAAAAGTGGCATTTAACTCATTAGCAGTATTTGAATTTAAGACTGCAGATGGCCAAATAAAACAGAAAAGCTATTAAAAAAATCTACTACATGTCTAGAATGCATTCCCTCCCATTTGTTCTGTATTTCTATAGATTTCACTGCATCTACCGGTTGCAGTACACAAGAGTTAAGCAAGTTCTAGCAGTGTTTATTTCCACAGGGTTGAAGCAGGCACAGCTGTGCATGGGCGCATTCTTCAACTGTCTGATGAAATCATTAAACAAGCTTTTTCACTGAGAGTTGAAGCAGCTCATACCAGTCAAAGTAACCAGATGTTGGTCCCACACAGCAAACTCAAGGCTTGTACCTGGAAGGACCTGACCTTTCTGAATATTTCTCCATGATCATTCGTGCTGTTTTGTTTAAGGATACAAGACAGCCTTCTACCTGCTCAGGGAAAAGGAACACCTGCTCCTGCCTAAGGAACACTAAATTGCTGGGACGCAGGCAAGACTCAACTTTCATGAGATTACTTACACCTTTAGGTTTCTGCTGCTTCACACTGACCCAAAATACCTTACCAACTCATGTAATATTTGGTACCCCGCCTCCTGCCCCCACATATTTCTAGCCACTAGCCATGGGGAATATTTTCTCCCTCAGAATTTCATCTTGGTTTTCATTCAACAACAGGACTCCCAAAGCAATTTCCGATTAAAATTCAGTACGGTGAGCAATAAAACCTGACAAACCCAAAAACAAGAGGGATAAACAATACAGCCAGTTTCTCCACAATCAGCAGTCTAGACAAGGAGTCCTCAGCTTGCTGGTGTAAGCCCAAGCCCCTCCTCCATCTTTAATGGACTATGTTCACTCTGACCCTGGCACCTGATGCCGTGGACTCCTAGTTATTTATGGACTATGTATCCTTATAAATACTTGTGGTCTGATCTATTGGACCTTCAGCCACACTTGAGTCCAATCAAAATACATGAGCACCAGCCCCTATGGACGTTCTGCTCTGAGCTAGGCTATATAACAACCACTCCAACTAAGCTGAGGGAGACATCCTGCCTGTTCCTGTCCTTGCTGTGACTGCATACTCCCTTTGACTCCAGATCATGCTTCTCTGAGCTGTTCAGCCCTGCAGATCCTAACTGCGTTCCTGTTCCTGGGAGCCATTAAGCAGTCTAGAAGCCATATGCCTGTGTTGTCCTGAAACAACATCAAGCCTTTCTGGACACCATGAGAGCCAAGCAGGAGCCCCGCTACTCAGCATATGACTTGGAGGTGCAAATGAAGTCTAGGTGAACCATGGACTTGTGAATTGTCTTCTCACCTGGACAAAAGACTGTTATTGCCAGTCAGCCAAAGCAGTTACGTACACCACACAACTCCAGCCACAGAGACCATCCCTATTGTGTTTAGCTCTGGTGTCACCATAGGTTGTGATTTGGCCCACTATTATCCCATCAGGTTTTGTTTAAGTTAAATTCATCAACACTCCTAATTCCTTTTACAAGCATGACTGGGAGCCTCCCTCTCTGTGATGTCAGGGACCACATAGAATAGTATAAAGGGTCATCTGACCGGTGTGTCATGCATCACCTGATATCATGGCCCGGGGATAGGAATTAGGATATAAAAAGTCATGTGCTTGACCACTCAGTTGTGTCTCTTACAGTACCCCCATTTTGCTGTCTGAGCCATCCCCCAATTACCTAATTGGGCCCTATTATGGCTAGTGATGCTAGTCATCTCTGACTCCCCCTTCCCTTATTCTTTTCACTACTGGACCATTCCTTTTGCAGTCTTCAAGACAGGTAAAGTATAAGCCCTGTATGTCTTTCCCTTATATATTTCTCTACATAATGTTCATTTCTATTTTTCTTAGGAACTGGGTGATTGATGAGTGCTTTTATTTTCTTGTATGTTTGAATAATTTTCTAATAAAACAATTATAGTTTACCAAAATTCTCCTCATTATTTAAAAGGGAAATTCTTGGGAGTCCACCTCCTGTACACACAGGTTTATGACCCCGCTTAAGTTGGCCGTCTTTGCCCACCAGACTAATTCCCCAACCTCTTTTGAGGGCAATTTGGCTTACAGTGGTTATGAGCGCTATGGTGCACTCCCCCAGCATTTTTAGAAAGCAGGCAGGGCCAGGAGGGATTTTTTTTCCAGCAGAGATTCTGATTGGCTGTATAGATTTTTTTAAAATACTGCTTTGACAGCAACTACCACAACATAAGGATATTCACTGCATGACTGAAGATAAGCCATGTCTATGCAAAAAAAAGTTTAATGTTAATTTTAAAAGGCAGCCTGCTAAGCAGAACTTCTACCTGAAATGCTGAACATTTATGCATAACCTCTCTTCCTGACATTTTGTGAGCCACTGTGCCTCCTGCTGCAGCCATTTTGTGGTTGCACCCACCATTCTGTGTCAGAATGTCAAAGACGCCAACAAGCTCAAAAGGTTAGGGACCTCTGCTCAGGCCAATCCTTTCAACCCTCCCTTCCAACTGTATGGCCCCTCTATTGGAGGGCCCCAGACTGTCCCCTTTGCTCGCTGCCACTCTGACCAAGTAGTAGCATTGCTGCTGGTCTCTTTGCCATGAGAAGGGCACATAAGACAGAGGTGGGGGGAGCAGAGCTGCTGTAACTTCCCCAGCAAACAAGGGTTAGCTTGTGGACTCAAGGCAGCTTACAGCGCTGAGAGCCTAGGGCCGTCAAACCAGGTGGCCTCCTGCCACCCCCCCCAAACAACAAATCCCACTGTGGGCCCCACCAAACATGAAATCCTGGCTATGGTCCTGCCTCTGCTCTACATAATAAAAGCTTTCTGAAACAGCGTTCCTCACTTGAAACAAGATGGCCATATATTCCTCCCATGGAAAGCTGCTCCAGTTTTTTTTAAAAATTGTTTTATTTCATTCATACCCTGCCTTTCTACCCAGTGGGGACTGAAAATGGCTTACATCATTTACCTTTCAATTTTATCCTCACAACAACCCTGTGAGGCAAGTTATGCTGAGTGTGTTACTATAGTAAAGATTCTATTTCCAGTACCTGCCTAAAACTTCCAATAGAAGGCATACCAAAGATTTCAGGTTTTCACGGCTGGTAATATCATTAGGGTTTGTAGAATCTCAATGCACAGCAGCCAAGAAGGTCAGAGTGCCTCCTCCGGCTGCAACGCCACTGAGGATATTCTCCGCAGCTGAGAACGAAACGTCTGGAAGGAAAACTTTCTCCAGTAGAACACGGCATTTGAGCCCGAAAGATTCTACGAACCCTAAAGAAGGCATACCTTCTGATATTCAGGGCTCAGACTGTTTAAGGCTTTAAACAGCAAACAGCCATTTGAGCCAAGCACAGAGACTGGTAACAAGTGCAACTCCTTAAGAGCCAGTCGAGATTTGGTCTGAAGAACCGCCTCTGGTCAGACTCTAATGCGTTCTGGACTGCTAGTAGTTTCTGAATGCTCTTCAGAAGTGAACTCTGGGTCACGCAGGCTGAATGAGCAAAGGAAAAAGCAGACCTTACCACATCAGTTTTCATTCAGCTGTGCTCCAGTTATGCTTTCAGCAGACAGCCCTACAGCCTTTCAGTCAGGCTGTGAGCAGGCTGTGCTAGTAATGTTTCATGCTAAAGGGAGTTTCAGGAACAAAGCAGAAAGAGAGAAAAGATACACCTAGCTAGGTTTTCACTGGAATACATCAGACACATATTTCCATCATTGAGCTTTTTGCTCTTAGAAATATATTTGCCAAGAGCAGCAATATTTGCTACTATATTACTGAATTTACTTATTTTTGCATCTAGCAACCTGCTGCTAACAAACAGACTGCTAGTCTATGGGGCTTTGGTCACATCCAGCAAGGGTCACATTCCTAATAGGCCTAAATGAACTCATTTCACTAATGGCTGTGTAGTGTTTTATTTATTTTATTTATATTTTGACTTATATCCCGCCCTTCCCACCGAAGTGGCTCAGGGCGGCATTTTGAATAGGTAACAGTATTTGATGATCATTTGGTGGACTGCTGCTGTTGTACAAGACTTCAAAGGCAACTCGGCACAAAAAAGTACCCCAAAATTGCTGTCCATGCATTACAGCTACTGAAAATGCTCTGTGGGATGCTGTGCTTACCTCTGACCTTCCTCCACAAAATACAAAGAAGTGATTCCGCTATCCTTTCCTGTGCCTTCTGTGAAGTATTTTGCCAAAGAGCTTTGTAGTTCAGTCAGCTCTTCTTTAGTTAATTTCTAGATATTCCAGAAATAAAAAAGGGGAGGGGAGGAGATGCCTCAGTAGTTGGACTGCCTTCCGGGCTTAGAAGCTGTTGCTGCTCTAGTGTGGCGAAGGGAAACAGCATATGGAGACTTGTGCCTAAGAGCACAGCCCTACAGCCTCTGTGCATCCCAGGACATCCCTTATGAAAACTATGCCCCTGGAGGTCTCACATTGTAGCTGCAAGAGTGCTGAAACCAGCACTCCAGTGAGAGCAACTGAGCCATGAAACTGTATTCGTTATTATAATCATGGAATGCAGATTGTCCCTTACTTAAAAAAATCCTACTCAGTACCTGAGGATTGAAATAAGCGATTGCCATGATGTGACCATTCCGGCTGGTGCGAACTGTTAGCTGTTTCCAGTGTCCATCATAGGTTTCTGGGCTGTAGACACTGTAAGGTGTAGACCTGCAATGTTCAAAGCCTCCATTACCAGACCTGGATTTAACATACATGCAGAGCTGTATAATACTACACACATTTCTAAGATGCAACATTATAAGACGACAGGTTCTGAGCATGAAGAAACATTTCTTCTTGGTCTACGACAATAAAAGCTTCCAGACACAATGGTCTTCAGATTATGATGTGTACATGATTATATTTTTTCATTGTTATTTCTTCAAATCACCTTGCCGTATATTTCTCTTTTTCACATTCATCAGATAATGAAGGATTCCATAAAACGTAAGATCCAAGTGTACACTATTCTAAAGTTTCCTTGCGAAGAAACTGGTATCTAATAGGAAAAGTCCTACTTAGATTTTTTAGCTTTTTTGCATTTTAAAGAATATTAAAGAAGCTCATCCGCTAATTGCAGGTTTCAATTGCTATACATCAGCAAAGGTGTACTTTGAAGTCATCCATTGTCTGTGATTCTTCAAACTTATTATATGTGATATCACCTTTCTACAGCAATTTTGTGCTGGTGCAGGGCGAAAGGGAAAAGTTACCAGTCAGTTTCTGTTATTCAAGTTCTCTTTATGCCAGTTTTGAAGCAGAGGGTTGGGCGAGAAGAGAATTGGTTGAGATAAAACATATAGAAGTAGCACCATTTTCATGCATTATACAGCTTCTTATCATGGGTTTATTACCTGATTAAAATCAGGGTTTCAGATCTCAAAATTAGGAACACACTGTGATCTGTATGAATCATAGCTAACGGTCCTGTTGAGGGAGTATGTGATCTCACAATCCAGCCCTAATACCAGTCAAATATCAACATATGAGATTTCTCATTCAACCTCACCTTATGTAATCCCGAAAATCCTTCACTACCTTTTTGGCAACTGCAGGAATGTGAACAGTTTCAAAAGGCTCTACGACCGCACATGTCCCACCTTTGTATTTGCCAAGGCGGAAGCCCACGCTTTTATCTTCCTGGTTGGGGCCTATGCCAATCAAAAATTCACACTTATTCCGATATTCCGTCTAAAAAAAAATAAGAAAAGATTTAGGGCACTACTCAAGAATATGATTTTCCCCTTCCATCTTGAAACATCTGTTGTAAAACCTCCTGTCTTTAATATTAGCAAGTCAGGCCAATGTCTACTTGCTCTGGACCAACTATTCCAAGAGATTTTTTTTATTTATTAAAAACCCTTTGCAGTGAGTGGTTAGTAAAAACAGTGAAGATAATCATGAAAGTGGGGATTCTCAAGAGTAAGCTCCAGAGAAGTCCTTCATCAACCACATTATGCAATATTTACTCCTAAAGTAACACCCCACCACATTAAAGAAGCTCATCCGCTAATTGCAGGTTTCAATTGCTATACGTCAAAGGTGTACTTTGAAGTCATCCATTGCCTGTGATTCTTCAAACTGTTATTATATGTGATATCACCTTTCTACAGCAATTTTGTGCCCAACCTGTGATGGTGATGCTTTCACTCCTTCCAGACAACAACACAGACCATTGTACTTCTCCTTCTGCATGAAGAGCCAGGGCAGCAGAGCTCTGTTGTTGTTTCCAATTTCCCTGAGAGGAAAAAAGTTGTATTTGTTTATATTACACATATGCAAACCACTTGTTAGCATTTATCTCTCAATATGTTCCCTAGATCTAATGAACGAAATATAAGGAGTTAGTGGAACAGCACATGCTGTTTACAGAGCAGTACATGCTGCTTACGCATGTACAGGAGGGGGAAAAAACAAACAGAATAACCACTGGCAAAAAGATCAACTGCAGAATCCCAACTAGATAGTTTCAGAGGGCAGCCACGTTGGCCTGCAGTAGGACAGCTAGATTCCAGTCCAGTAGTACCTCTTTGAGACCAACAAGATTTTGGGGGTATAACCTTTCAAGAGTCAAAGCTCTGGTAACTGATGAAGGGAGCTTTGACTTTCAAAAGCTAGCCCTCCCCACCCCCCAAAAAAATCTTATGGGTCTCTAAGGTGCTAATGGATTGGAATCTAGCAGTACAATGCCAAGACAGGAATGACAAAGTTTCCCATCATGCAACCATTTGGTCAATACATGCAAGAGTCAGCCCAGGTTCCCCATTCCCATGCAATAGGACAAAGTAACCTGAAGCAAGATTCCCCCCTCCCATTTATTTGTTATATCAGTAATGCGAGGTTGTAACACTTTGATGAAGATATACCGCAACACTGATAGCACTGAACTTTATCATGGGATGTGCCTTATAAAGCAACAGACCACTTCCTTACTACTGTGGCCCGCCTGGACTTTTATTGAGAATCTGGGATCCTGCGGTGCAATGCTATCCAAACGAACATGCATCACCAGTACAGGGTATATATTAAGCCCAGATCCCATCCTGTTGAAATGGAGTGCCTCTATTCTCTGCCCTTCCCTTGTATTTGCCACTTTTGGAAGCCACAATCTCTTCACATACAGTTTCATTTAAGAAAACCTGGCACCGGGTCTGGACAGCTACCAGCACTAAGAGTGGATAACAGATCCTATCAACAGGTGGGGGGGGGGGGAAGGAAAGAGAGATCCAGTTCCTGCTGTCCTGTTTATATTTTCCATTTGAATTAGACATTTGGAAACATTGCTTTTAATGGATACCTACCACCCTTACACATAATCCCTCTTCATCTAGCATGTTCCAACACTTTGGTTACAGTTCAGCAAAAGTGTCATAGTGCCATAACTACAGAGGTAGAAACTGGTGTTTTCTTTCTATTGATAAACTAAGTTGGCATGATGCTGAGCATGTTTTCTTATAAGTCAGCCCTACCTAAATCAGTAGGACTTCCAAGGAAAATTAATAGGCTTAGGTTTGCAGCCTTAATCAGACTCTATTGGTTTAGCAGTCTGTGGACTCAGCTTGCCAACATCTCAAAAGCCTTGTGAAGAAAAATCAAACTATTCTTACAACCAAAAGCAGTCTTACCGCATCAATTTCAGCAGCACTTGCTCACATTCTTGCTGCTTTCTTGCCAGCTGTTCCTCATATGGTACATTCCACAAAGGAGTCACCACATCTGCTATCTGTTTACCAAGAGGCTCCTCTCTGCCATCTTTTGCCAAAGAGGGGCACTTGGCAGCCGTCTGCTCTTTTACCTCCTCCCCTTCTTCTTCCTCCTCCCTTCTCCTTTTCTTCATGATGGGATCAGCCTTTGGCTTTGCAAGTCTGACACTCAAGTTTCTGTTCTTCCACAGGACTCCGTGAAGGACCTTCATGGCTTTGTCTCTTTCCTCTTCACTCTTAAAGGTGACGAAAGCAAAAGTCTGTTTCCCCAACAGTTTTATCTTGTGAGGGTTAAGGCCATACTTGGCAAGAAATTTCTTCACTTCATTAAAACCAATGTATTTGGGAAGATTCTGAATTTCTACTTTATAAATCTCTGATGTAAACAGGTCATCTTTAATATACCTGTACATGCTGGAAGTATCTGATGTATTCTTTTTGTTACTTTCTTCAGCATCTTCCTTAGCTTCCTTCTCTGTCATGTTTTCTGTTTTCACAAACGGGGTTGTACTTTGTTCATCAGCTAAGGGAGTGACATTATTGTTTTCTTCCATAATTTGAATTATCCTGGAAAGAAACATTTACAAAATTAACTCTCTGTATTTTGTAGGAAAGACAACCCATGCAATTTCAAAACAGGGCTTCCATTTATACATAAAAGACAATAACAATAGCAATAGCACACCTTTATTGGCATAACAAAGATAAATACAGAGACTTGACAACCAAACAACAATCCAATATATCTGTTCAAAGCATAAAAGGCTAAAATAAGATTAAGAATCCCATAAAACTTGCTTAGAATAATTTTTGATAATTTCAGCCAAGAATATGGCAACAGCTCTTGTGATATTGGTTATGTTGTCATTTGGTAGGAAATAGCAATCAACATGTTAAAGTTTCTGTCAAGCAACATGAACTTTAACATGTTATAATCTCTCATAGAAAAAAACCTTAATAGGATGGTAAGATTTAACCCTTTGTTTCTTCAATCAAATCAGATTATGTTTTAACATGGATTCAGGGGTTGCAATGAATGTTATTTGTATAAAGCAATGTGCCTACAAAGAAGCACAATAAAGTCAACATTAATCTTCAAAGATAGATTTAGGTGGGTAGCTGTGTTGGTCTGAAGCAATACAACACAGTTTGAGTCCAGTAGCACCTTTGGCCATTATTCAAGGTGTGAGCTTGGAATTCACTGGACTTAAACCTTGTTCTTCTTAATCTTTGAAGTTTAGTTCTTCATAGGTCCACATCTGATGACACAATCTAAACCAGCAGAGCAGTTGCCTAATACAATCCTATGCATAATTAAGCCCTTCTACACTCAATGATTTAATTGGCCTGAAAAGGAAACAACCGGTTTTAGTCTGTCACAGCAAAAATAAAATAGACTCTAATGACAGCTTGAGCACTACCGTTTTATTCCAACATACTCTTTCCGGGACTCCAGCCCACTTCCTCAGATGCAGGGCAAGGAGGTGCAAATGTAGGCAGCCGCACTTGTGCTGCACAACTCACGCGCAAAATCCACATGCTTTAAAAATATTATTATTAGGGCTGACCAAAATAGGTGTAAAATCAGATGCGACGTTGGAGGTGGCACACAAAAATCCCCATTTTATTTTTCCTGCCAGGGGCTCAACACGGATACCCGCTGAGGCAGAAACCATGTCACAAAAAGGCGTGAGCTTAAACCCCGCACCACTCCCATTCGGAAGCGCGCCCCACCACGAGCCCGCTAATTCCGGAGCGACGTCCCTTCGCTCCTCTTCCCACCCCCTCGCACAAGAGGCATGACATACACCCCTCCCCAGACAGGCCGCATAAGCCGCCGCGGGATGGGCGGAAGGACATCCACCCGCTAGCCCACCTTCTCTCCTCGTCCCCTCTCATCCCCTTCGCGCGAAAGGCCCAGCAGACGTCCAAACACGCCGGAGAAACTCGAAGCGGCCAGAGGGGAGGAGAAAAACGCGACGCGCGTGACGTCATCACGCGCCGGTTAGAAAGCCGTTACTTTCTCTTTGCCTTTTAAAACAAAAACAAAGTCCTTATCGTAAACATCGAAAATCAACCATAACTTAAATATATATGTATGTATTATTCACTTCCTACACCTTTACCGCCGCAGGGTGCTGCTTCTCCTCCCATCACCTCCCTTTTCGCCATACGCGGGCGCCATTTTAAGTGACGGGAGACCCAGCGAATGTAGGGCATGTTGCCTTTCCCGGCGCAATGGCTGATGGGAAAAACCCGGGAACTGAATTTGAGGCACAAAATGTAGGTTGGGATGCTAAGACTGCAGATGAATTACAGCTAATCTCTTAGATAGGGAAGCTTACATTTTGAATAAAACTTTGTTAGTCTTAAAGGTGCGACTTGACTCCTACTTTATTCTACTGCTTCAGACCAACACGGCTGCCCACTTGGATCTAACTAATCTCCAAGCTACATAAATCACTTATTTACTTATATTTATTTAAGAGTTAGTCTGTTGCTGCAAAATAGTACATTTATTGTAGCTTATGCTACAGTAAAATTTGATAGTCTTAAAAGTGCTGCTGGACTTTTTACTGTTATACAGTAAAATTTGTTAGTCTTAAAGGTGCAGCTGGAGTTTTTACTATTTATTTAAAACACTCCCATTCTCTCAGAAAAGCTGGATTCTTTGGAATATGGTTCATGGTATTATACCATCACTGAACCCCATCCTCAAACATTCAGGTATTTTCGAACCCAGAGTTGGCAACCCAATTGTGTGGTTAACTATATTATTCCATGTATGCAGAGGTGCTATATTGTGCAGGGAGGAGGTAATAATACTCAGCCTTGTTATAAGGGTTATTATAAAGGTTATTATAAGCTAATGTGTATGTTCCACCTAGAACAGGGGTGTCAAATATGCAACCTGAGAGCCAAATCAGGCCCCCAAGGGCTGTCATCTACTTCCTTCTCCCTCTCTCTTGCTTCCTTCTGTCTCTCAGCTTGCTTTGCCCGGCTTGCTCAATTGCACAGGAGCTACAGAGCAAAACCTCAGTTTTCTCCATTGGTTGAGGCTCCTCTCCCTCCTTGTCCCCTGGGGAGGAGGGAAAGAGCCAGAGCTTCCTTTGCCCAGTTCCCTGGATTCCATGGAAAAAATACAAAGAAAGCACCTTAAGACTAACGTGCTAATGTTTTAAGCGTGTTTTATTTTAAGTTTTTTTTAGAAAAAATCTTTAGTCATGTTTGTCTGTGTCCTTTTAAAAGTTCATATATCTGCTACCTAATTTTAAATAGGTACACACATGACCCAGCCCGACAAAGTCTCATTTAGGTCAGTCCAGCCCTCATAACAAATGAGTTCAACACCCCTGATCTAGAAGATTGGAGCAAGCCTGAACTTTCCCTTGGAGCTAAAATGACTGAGGCTATCATACTTTGGTCACATTAGAAGATGAGTCATTGAAAAAGACAATAATGTTAGCAAAAGTTTAATGCAGTAGGTAAAGACAAAAGCCTAACATGAGATGGGTTGACTCAGTAAAGGAACCCACAGTCTTCAGTCTGCACAACCTGAGCAAGGCTATTAACAATAGAACGTTTTGGAGGTTATTAATTCATAGGGTTGCCCATAAGTCGGAAGCTATTTATCAATACTTAATACATACACAATGTGTATGAGACACATTCAGCTTAGCATTACTAAGGAATAATACTAGCCTACCTTCCAGGACAGCTATAAGGAGTACAAGCTAATATGCGGGAACAGTTTTGAACACTCTTAAGCACTGTATAAATACATTGTGAATTCTATTCAAGCAAAAGTGTTGCAACTGTGCAGTCATACTTGGAAGTAAACACCATTGAATAGAATGGGGCTTGCTTCTCTAGTAAGTACAGAGGAAGGATTGTGGCCTTAAGATCCTTTTGCATGGATTTATAATGCCATCCTAACTAGTTATGGTTACACCATCCTAAACCCACAGATTTATAACTCTGTTTAGCATGGGTTAACTGCTGTTTACAGTGCAATCCTATGCATGCTTTGGAAGCAAGCCCCACTGAATTCAATAGCCTTGCTTCTCAAGTAAGCACACACAGGGCTATTTTTTTTTTGAGCAGGAAACGTACAGGAACACAATTCCAGCTGGCTTGGCTTTAGGGGGAGTAGCCTAATATGCAAATGAGCTCTTGCTGGGCTATTTCTTTTTTTAAAAAACCTGAGCACACATACAACTACAGCCCTAAAGAATCTTTTGCAAAACTTTACTGGTGGTAAATTACTGAAACTGACAGAGCTGTAACTCAGAAGCTTGTGTTCCGTGAGTCTTAAAAGGTAAAGGTGACATTGCCTTCCCCAGTCATCTACACTTTCCCCTCAGCAAGCTGGGTACTCATTTTACCAGCCTCGGAAGGATGGAAGGCTGAGTCAACCTGGAGCCACCTACCTGAACCAGCTTCCGCTGGAATCAAACTCAGGTCATGAGCAGAGGGCTCTGACTGTAGTACTGCAGCTTTACCACTCTGTGCCATGGGGCTCTTCCATGAGGCTTACTCCCCAAGTAAACACGAGACAATGCATGTGCTTCCTTAGAGATTTGAGGAACAAATAAGATTTCTTACAACTGAGGAAGTAAAAGCTCATGTCAAAATATATTATTCTTTAAGGTGCTACTTTAAGGTGTAATTTTGCTTGCAAAGGACTATTCCATGCCTGAACTATTATGTTCTCTCCCGCTTTTTTTTACTGATGAAAGTTCATGGGAATTCAAAAGCATGCAGACTATTTCATGGTGCGGACAGTGTGCACGCACACAAAAACTTATACCCGGAATTAAAACTTTGTTGGTCTTAAAGGTGTTACTGGACCCAAACTTCATTTCTGCCCCTTCAGAGCAACATGGCTGAAATTATTCAAACTGTTCTAAATATGAATCGTAAAATTTTCTGACTAAAAGTTTACTGGAAAACCCACTTCAGTGATGGCAGCCTGGAGACATTTATTCCAACAGAAATTTGTGCGAATATCCTTAAGAAGTCATTGGAATCTTGTTTAATACATGTCTTAGAGCAGGGGTGGCCAAACTTGCTTAACGTAAGAGCCACACAGAATAAACGTTAGATGTCTGAGAGCCTCAAGACATGATCATGAGATGTTTGAGAGGAAGGAAGGAAGGAAAATAGATGGGGAAGGAGAGGTGGGGGGGAAAAAGCAACTTTAACTTTAAATGCATTCTCCAAGCTACAGGCTGGCTTGGAAAAGTGATTTAAAGAGAGATGAGGCACTGGGGGCTTTGAGAGTCACATATTAAGTGCGAAAGAGCCACCTGTGGCTCCCAAGCCACAGTTTGGCCACCCCTGTATTAGATAGAGAGATTTGGGCTTTTGGAACGCCACTGAGCCGGAGAGTGAAACAACCACAAAGGAAGCCTTGCCCGAGAATGAATGACCTGACCCTCCACTTGGCCTCCTTTCCTCCTCCTCTCCCAGCTCCCGGGCGGGAGACAAGAAACGAGGCGAACTCCAAAGGAAGAAGCCTCCTTTCCCATCATCCTTTGCAGCAACGGCGCGGGCTGCGGGAATGAGGTAAAAGTGGGCGGGGGCGGCGAGCGCGAGCGGAGCCCAGCAGCAGCAGCCGGCCGCCCCGAAGCGAGCGCCAAAAAGTCGGAGGAGGGAAAGCGAGACGGAAGCCGGGCCTAGCCGCCCCGGGAACCAGCCAGCCAACCCACCCCACCACCACCACATCCACCGCCTCACTAGCAGCAGCGCCGCCGCCGCCATCTCCTGCTCAGCCCCGCCATGGCCGAGACGAAGGTGAGGCGAGAGAAAGCGGGACAAAGCCCGAGCCAGGGAGGGGGGCCAGCTGTGAGGGCGACCGAGGCGCGGCCCTCACGCTGAGGAGGAGGGAGGAAGAGAGAAATTCAAGCTAACCAGGCCCCAGCGGAGTCGTGCCCCCCCCCCCCCAGCCCCTCGCTTTCTCCATTGGCTGCGCCGCCTCCTCCTCATCTTTTCCTCAGGAACGGCTCCTCTCGCTCACGGACCCGAAATAATCGCAGGAGGCCCTCCGGGTATGGGCGGGCCGGGCGGCGTGGGGCTGGATACGGTGTTTTGCTCCTCCACCCTCTTGAAAAAGCAAGGCCTCAGCCGCCGCCTCGCATCTCTCCTCCCCCCCCCCCCCCAACCGCCACACGCGGGCAGCAAGGCCGCGGCGGCAACGTGTGCTGCGCGCGACTCGCGTGTCTTGCTGCTGCTGCTGCTGGAGTGTGGGGCTTCCAACGCAGTGTTCCCTCTAAGCTGAGTGAGCGTGAGCTAGCTCGCAGGTTTTTAGCCTCCAGCTCACCCATTTTTGTCTTAGCTCAGGAAAAATGGCTCCAGAGCACAATAATTGATGCAGTAGCTCACAACTTGAATGCCAGTAGCTCACAAAGTCGAATTTTTTGCTCACAAGACACTGCAGTTTAGAGGGAATATTGCTCCCATAGTGTCTTTATGGGGGAGGGGGTTCTGTGCCCCACCCTGCTTTGGTTGGCCCTGGGATTGGAAGTACGGTCTATTGAGTTTTGGGACGGTTAAATATGAATTTTTTAAAAAAAAGATATTGTGGGGGAAAGGGTTTGAAGACCCTACAGCTGAAGCGGAGATTTCTCTGGAAAATTCGAGCAGGGAATCCTGATGGCATTTGCTACCTTTGCGGGGGAGGGGAGAAGTACTTGTATGTATGTTAAATTCGGCCTTTTGAAAATTCATGAGCTTGCATGATGTTTGGGGTTGGTAGGTGGCCCAGATAAAATATAGGTGTGGCTGAGGGGTTTGCTTGGGTCTCTACACAGCCACCTGCAACCTCTGTGCAATTAAAAACATTCCATTCATGTGCTGAATTAGAAAATTAATGCGCTTTTTTTTCTCCCCAGGGAGGTAGCCTGGCAAAATATGCACAGAGCTTTGTGGTACAACCAGAAAGATTTATTGAGGCATAATTGTAGGCCTTGTAGCTAGATAGAAATTGCGGCATGTGACAAATTAGCATGTCTTCTGCAAAAGTTTTTGCCGCAATACATCTTTTTTTAAGGGGACACCATGCCTTTTGTGTGTGTGTGTGTTCTCCCCCTCCCAGAATCTCCCCCTGCTGTTCAGGATGGGAAGAAGCAGCTAGTCCCACGTGTTAAGTTGCTCATTTATGTCCTGCAAAGTAATAGGCTGGGAGATGGTCTCTTTGCTCATGATTTGTTTTATTTTCCTCTTAATATTTTTATTATTAGATGTAATAATTCCTAAGGCAATATGCCTAGTCTACTGGAGTGCTTCTCTTTATTATTCTTGCAGTCCAATCCTGTATGCATGTTGCTCAAAAATAAGAACTTTCTCTAAAGTAATTTTAAACAGGATTGGAGCACTGGACAGTTTTCTTTTCTAGACACTTCTGTGAATATGTAATAAGCAAAACACTGGAAGTTGTTTGGTCTTGGTGTAATAATGCTCTTGGGTTAAACAGTTTGCCATAACACAGTTCAGTTTTGTAAATAACCCACACTTGTTCACTCCCCAGAACTTTTGTGCTGAGTTACAGAATGTTAAATGAATTTTCTGTTGGGCTGCATTTCTGACTTAGCTTTCTATGACTTCAGTAACTGTGGCATCATCCAGCCATGTGAATTAAGGTGTGCCCTGTTATGTACCTTGAAAAATGTGGACAGTGTTATTCTAAGTATCTTTTGAAACTTTTCAGATCCACTCTAACCTGGATAGCTCAAGCAGGCCAGATCTCGGAAGATAATCAGGGTTGACTCTGGCAAGTACTTGGATGGGAGACCTCCTTGGAAT
The DNA here is from genome assembly GCF_032191835.1 of Heteronotia binoei. Taxonomy (NCBI): domain Eukaryota; kingdom Metazoa; phylum Chordata; class Lepidosauria; order Squamata; family Gekkonidae; genus Heteronotia; species Heteronotia binoei. The sequence goes on from NC_083233.1 coordinate 65,248,237, forward strand.
ACCAGAGCCCAGCAGCAAAATACTCTCTAAATATCCTCCATGACTCCAGTACGGGTCAGTCACCAGAAGTCACTATAACTTCTAGGTGCATGCAGTACACACGCGCGTGCATAAAAAATGCAAGAAAGAAGTAAACTTTCCAAATCCACTTAACCAGACAACCATTGAAAAGGACTGGATCTGGACTTTCATTGCAATAATGAATTTGTTTGAACATGAAAACATGCAGGTTGCATTTTTGCAGACTGGTAGCATGATAAAACTAGCAGAGGCGTATAGAATTACAAATTTTACAGTGAAAGAGTAAAGGTTTTGCCCTCCTATAAAACTTAGACTTTGGAATCACTCAGTGGAATGAATGTAAAAAGAAGATGGTTTCACAAAACGCACTCTTGAAAGTGTGCCACATAATGATGATTGCTGGTGTAGTTTGGTTTTAAAATCAGGTAAATGGAAAGTAGGCATTCTGTTATCTTTGTTGAAAGCTGTTGGAACATCAGTCATCAGTAACACTGTACACATCAGTCAGTAGTACAAATAACAGTGGGAGCTGTTGCCTACCTTCTGTGTTTGGAAATAGAGATGGGACCATCTCTCTGATTCAGCAGAATCCTATATGCTTATTCTTTATTGTAATTATGAATAGGTGCAAAGGTTTTCTGGATGAAGCAAAGCATGGTTAATATTAAAATACAAACCGGGGAGGCTGGGTTGGATTTTGTTTTTTTCCTGCAGATCCTGGTTTCCCATGACAACTTAAGAACAATTTTTCATGTCCCCAAATACAAATTCTGTAACTGGCTGTTGTGATCATGAAAGGTGAAGATATACAAATTTTCAGATATACAAACTTTTTCTAAAGGTCACAACTTATACTGTTTCTCTAAATGCATCATAGTTTGGATGGGTGGAAGTAAGGGAATACAGACAGGCCTGATAACAGTGTTATTTGGTACAGTGTTGATGTCATTTTGGCATTCAGATCAAATATAGGGCAGATCCTATATTAGTTCTAGGATTTGTCCATTGGCACAGCTATGGATTTATATGGAGGGAGCACTGCGTTTTGATACGTGGGGATCTGTCATATGCAGAAATCTGAAGTTTAATAATTTGATATTTGGATGTACTACTCCTGTTGTTGAAAGTATCAAGATATGCAGGTATTATAAATTAATGAAATGAGCAAACTATATGCTTATAATATTGAATAGTAACATAATGGCCTCCAGAATGAAGTAGAGAAGTGGAGTTAATCAATTTATTACTTGGGTAACAAGTTATGCAGACAGTTTTTACTATCTCTGAAACTACAACTCAGTTGTAACCATTCTAAACATGCTACTAGTGCTTTGTGTTAAAAGTATCATGGGGCTTTAGCTAAATATTTGGAAGAACAGTTTTGTTTTTAACATACCTTGTATGCTACATTGACCTAGAACAGCCAGGTTCTCAGCTTGGGAGTGCTGCTTGACACAGCTGTCATCTTAGAAGATAAGGTGGCTGCAGAGGCTCAGAGTGCTTTGGTACAGCTTTGGCTGATGTGTCCACAGTGTCTGTTCCTGGTTCAGTCAGATCAAGCCACAGTGATCAATGCCTTAGTTACATCAAGACTGGATTATTGCATTGTGCTCTGTTTGGAGCTGCCCTTGAAGGGCATTTGGGAACCACGGCTAGCACACTCCACTCTGTTCTCAGTTTGTTTATGGTAATTAGCCATTGGCTGTTAAAAGTCTACAAAAATATCAAGGAAAAGCAAAGTTAAAACTAGACCACTCATCAGGGCCAGCTCCAGTCAGTACAGCACTTACTGTGGTTACTGATTTGCTCTGGAGCACAATTCAAGGTGTTGGGTTTGTCCTTTAGTCCTACATGGCTTGGGTCTGGAGTGATCCTACATAGCTTGGTCCGTCTTCTCCCATACATTCTTGCCTGGGGATTAAGATTTCAGGAAGAGGCCCTCCTGACTGTTCCAGCAATCAGAATAGCTTTTCCGGTGAACACACAAGAGAGGACCTTTTTGGTGGCAGCCCCAGGATTGTGGAACAACCTCCCTGGGAGGTGAACATAAGAGAAGCCATGTTGGATCAGGCCAATGGCCCATCCAGTCCCACATTCTGTGTCACACAGTGGCCCAAAATTTTTTTATATATGTATACCTACACACACACACACACACACACTGTAGCTAGTAGCCACTGATGGACCTCTGCTCCATATTTTTATCTAACCCCCTCTTGAAGCTGGCTATGCTTGTAGCTGCCACCAACTCCTGTGGCAGTGAATTCCACGTTAATCACTCTTTGGGTGAAGAAGTACCTCCTTTTATCCATTTTAACCTGACTGCCCAGCAATTTCATCGAATGCCCGCAAGTTCTTGTATTGTGAGAAAGGGAGAAAAGTCCTTCTTTCTCTACTTTCTCCATCCCATGCATTATCTTGTAAACCTCTATCATGTCACCCTGCAGTCGACATTTCTCCAAGCTAAAGAGCCCCGAGCATTTTAACCTTTCTTCCTAGGGAAAGTGTTCCAACCCTTTAATCATTCTGGTTGCCCTTTTCTGGACTTTTTCCAGTGCAGTTACCTGAACCTCTTGCTTTTGATCTTCAGAAGGCAATTGTGAAGGCATGTTATTTAGGACTGCTGCATTTTACTTGTTTAGCTTTTATTGGCAGTCCTAATTGGGAAATTTTAAATTGTGGTCTTTAATGTATTTTTATAATTGTTTTCCTTATATTGTAAGCTGCCTTGAGTTTTGCAAGGTACAAAGGTGACAACTTTTAAATGAAATGAATACTCTCTTTCTGCAGGATGCACATGAGGAGCATGACTCAGCAACTGACAATGTAGATGATTCTAACCATGACCCCCAATTCGAGCCCATAGTTTCCCTTCCTGAGCAAGAAATCAAAACTCTTGAAGAAGATGAGGAAGAACTCTTTAAGATGTAAGTAGAATGACAGTAGTGTATAAGTACTTCTCAGGCTCTGTTTTGGCAGAGGGTACTCATATACTGTATGGAGTAAGGAATCCTAAAAGCCAAAAAGTAATAACCCATGAATGAGGCTTTCCCAACATGTTCGAACCACTACTTTAGTAATATCTTTTTCTAAGGTGAGGGTGGGTAATTTTATCTCTCTCCTTTATTGGGTGTGATTAGATTATTCAGCTGTTCATAATGCAGAAGTCTGGTGGAATTTCCTGTTTTTTGTGGAAGGCTGTCCATTGTATCTCTGCATGAATTACTGCTCTGGTCTGCCACCTTTCATCATCCAAGGATAGATGATTCTATTTTGTTGTGAACCTAAGCAGAAAGAATCAGTCAGTGTAAATTCCAAAAATGTGTTTTCAAATGTTATGTCTTTTAGTGGTGGTTCTTGACCATAATAAACACTTCTATTCAATATTTTCCAGTTTTTAAAATGCCAGTTAAATTTTGTTTCTGCTCTTGCATTGGAGGGTCAGTGTAAAATCACAGAATACCAGCATTCTACTTACAAGATTGTCTTCCATCCATCATTTGATTTTGCTTTGATGCCTTGTGCACCTCTCAAGCACCTTCTACGTATCGGCAATGTTAGTAAAATATAAGCGCTTTTATGTATTGTACTTTTAACAAATTCATTCTTTTAAATTAAGGCTAGCTGCACCCTGTACTCCTAAACATTTTAAAAGCAAACCTTTCCAGGTGTAAGAGTAAAGCATGTCTATTTATTAGTCACCTCTCTGAGGCTGAACTGCACTCAAGGTAATATTAAATGAAATGGTGCCTAGGCTATACACACATGAACACGTTGTCATTGTTGGTTTTCTACATCACTTGGCTGTTCCTGTTGTCCTAGGAAAGATTTAGGACAAAACTTGTTTGTACTCTATTAAGAGGAAATGCTAGTGGAGAAACATATGACACAGAATGTCAGCTCATCAGGAGAGAGGCTAAAAGATGACCGTCACTATTTCTGGATTGAAATTCTGCATAGAAACTAATTCATGTGTTTTTTTTCCCCTGAAGGCGTGCAAAACTGTTCCGGTTTGCATCAGAAAATGATCTTCCAGAATGGAAAGAGCGAGGCACTGGTGATGTAAAACTCCTCAAGCACAAAGAGAAGGGGACCGTTCGCCTCTTGATGAGGAGAGATAAAACCTTAAAAATCTGTGCAAATCATTACAGTATGTGATTTGGTGCACTGTCTTTCTAATACAGTATATCTGTTAAATTTATGTATATTTTGTACAGTAGAAATAGAGACATATCTGACCTTTAAAGAAGCGAATGTATGTGAGACTTCTTTGCATAACAAACAGGCTTCTGTGAGAGATGCATGTGAGGAAAAATACTTTCTATACATACCACTAACGTATTTGCCATGCTTACACAGCTGCAGCAGAAAGGGGTCAAAAAGTTGTTGGGGCCCTGCAGGTGCTAAACTCCGCACATCAGTACACAGAACCTGGATCATCCTGTGTCCCAAGCAGAGACAGGCTATGTAAGCTGCAGGTGGGGGTTGCCATCTGTTGTTTTTCAGGGTTTTGAGGGAAGGCATGCTTCAGTTTCTCAGGGAATTTATCTGGCTTACAGAGTATTTCTGACCTGAAATAAAATATGCACAATAAATAGATATGGTAGCATGGAATAATACAGTCTGAATTGTGGAGCAGCTCTGCAAAGAATACAAGTACTAAAAATAGTGACAATGTATTGGGGTGCAGGTATGCATGGATAATATCCAAATAGTTGTGTGTTCTTTCGTAAGTCAAGACTAGAACCTTAGCTAATAGTCTTGTAAAGGCACTAACAAGGTAAAGTTCTGGGACAAAGTATGTATTTGTTGTGCCCAATCAGTTTCATTCCCCTCTTTTCCTCTAGTTACACCTTTGATGGAGCTGAAGCCGAATGCTGGAAGTGACAGGGCATGGGTGTGGAATACACATGCTGATTTTGCAGATGAGAGCCCCAAGCCAGAACTTCTGGCAATTCGGTTTTTAAATGCAGAAAGTAAGTTACAAAGCTATTTAATGTCATAGGGTATATAAAAACTGTATTATGTATTGCATTTTATTCTTGTAGTGAATGTTCCCTGTTACAAAACAGGCCGGCCTTTAACAATGGACACTTTGACATGCATGGCTGACTGGCAACAGAAGTATGTCACATTCCAAACCAGTGACTTCTAGAAACCACTCAGGGTTGAAGTAGGGCTAAGAATTACGATGGGCTACAGTGGGCAGGTGGAGAGGAGCAGAATAAATGGTTACTTCTTATTTTGTACCATGTTTGCTTTTGCACTGATATAACTTACCTATTATCAAGCAAATGCTAATCATGAGGTTTTTACCAATTTTGCACTAGACCTTTAATCCTGGTTTAGCCCTGTCCCTAAACTGACATTCTACACTAAAATCATAGAGTCATGTTTGTCTGATTCTATGATTCTAGTGTAGAATGTCAGTTTGGGGACAGTTCGTCACTAAATCAGGATTAAAGGTCTAGTGCAAAATTGGTCTTTGTTTTGACTTCTGTGACAGTACCACTTTTCCTGCTTCTTGTTAGTCTCTCTCTTTTACTTAAACTTTTATCAGTGTCCTGGACTTCCATGGAGCTTGTGTAGTAGTGAAAAATTTTGAGCCACATTTTAAGTCTTAGAACAGTCGCATATTTAAAACTTTGAGTCAGCCTATGATAGTGTAATATTAATGTGACTGGCATCTGTTTCCAATAAGTTTGTCACTGAATTTTGCCACTGTAATACCATTTGAAGCATTTCAGGAGATACCATCCAAAATCTTAGTATTGCTTACTGGAATGTATGTTTGGTGTATTTTATTATTAATCAGAATACAGTCTTTAATACAGAATATTAATCAGAATACAGTCTTTTTGTATTTGGGTTCTTGCACAGTGCCTTTTGGGAGTGGACAACTTGTGTACTGTTGTTTTGTGTTGTGCCATGAGAGCCATAGCTAGTTGTTGCATGTAGGCAATTAATATGTAGGAAGAATGTTTCAGGACCATGCAGGCCATCCTTAGTCTGGGCATTTTGTGAAAATCAAAGCAAAGAAGTAAACTGGACAGAGGCCTTCTAGGTAAATTGCTGTTTTTAACTTTCTAGATTATCAACTTAATGTAGTACTTGAAATATAAAATATGCTTTTTACGATAAATGAACTGTGAGCTGCTTCTGACTGCCTATCACTGGACAACAGCGACCTCCTGTGGCTGTATAATATGCTAACAGCATAGCATGACAGTAAATTTTACAGGTCGCATTTTTGAAGGATATACTGTTACGATATAAGAAATCCTAAAATTTAAGAACCATTTTATAATTGACAGTTAAAGTCTTAAGCATTACAGCACGAGTGTCCACTTCATTTGCTTGCCTCTTAAATTTGTGAGCATCCATGAAAGATGCCTTTCAGGAGACATCACCTTTCTGCACATGCAGTCTATATTTTTCATGTATATGTGTTTACTCAGGGAGTCTGAGACTCTAGAAACAAACATCTTGAACAGCTTCAGGAGGGGATTGGATAAACACATGGAGCCAGGAGTGTATTAGCCACAATGTATTGTTGGAACTCTCTGGGGCAGTGATTCTCTGTATTGATGCTGGGGGGGGGGGGGGCGGGGCGGGGTGAACAATGGGAGGGCTTCTGGTGTCCTGGCCGCACTGATAGACCTCCTGATGGCACTGGTTTTTTTTGGCCGCTGTGTGGCAGAGTATTGGGGATGGACTGGATGGGCCACTGGCCTGATCCAACATGGCTTCTCTTATTTTCTTATTTGACTGTTGCTTTCTTAAACAGATGCACAGAAATTCAAGGCAAAATTTGAAGAATGTAGGAATGAAGTTGATAAGAGGTTAAAGAAAGGTAAGAAATTATTCTCACCTTTTTGTTCTGGTGAAGGAACACTTTGTGTTCACAATGCATATATGGTCAGGCATTAGAAATTTTCTTCATACCAGTTTATGTGGAGCAGATATGTGGAGGTGAAGAGGCTTCACCACTTAACCAAGCCTTTTGAACCTCTCCATGCACTAGAGCCTTGCCCCATGTAACCCATTAGCTTCTTGCTCATACTTTGCAGATCATCAGTGTCCAAGAGTTGCACGTTCTGTCTTTCATTTAAGTGTTTCTGGCTGCCCAATTTTTAGCCTCCCAGGATTTTTCTTCTTAAGAAAAAATATTACAGGCAGGCAAAGCTTGTGTGTCCAAAGTGATGCATTATAGTAAAGAAAAAGCGAAGTCTGCAGATTTTTACCTGCCGTTTTTAAAATAAATGAGTCAGCTTTCAGGCTGCCTATTAACATTACATGTATGAACTTGTAGGAAGATGTTAGTAAGCTGAAGAAAAGCAATGACCAAGTATGCTGTTCAGCATGGCCTGGTTGGGGCTTCCTCATAAGCAGCTGTAGTGTTCTCAATGCTCACGGTTTACACATAGCAAGTCTTTGATAGTTGTTTGTCTGCAGGCTCACTCTGTGCTTGACTGCAATATTCAGTCAAGGTGCTTTTTAGGCCTGCTAGAGTGATGATCCAGGATATTGTGAACACTTCTCTACTTGTGGAAATCTGTTTCAATTGATCTTGGCACATTTTCTAATATTAGAGGAGGTGCTTTAATATTCTGCATTTCTAAATTACTTTTGTAAACTAATCTGTTTTAGAACAATGCTAACTAAAACTGCCTCTTTCAGTTTAGTTGTGCCATAGATAGTAATACAGTAATGGGATGTTCTGAAATGGCATGTAGTTTTCTTGTCACAGTGAAATCACTGGCACATAGTGAAATGAAATCACTCTTAGCAGTTATTTTTTCAACTTTTTGAATGACTGGATAAAAATCCAGCTTTCTCACTGTATCTTGTACAATTCTTCTCCCTGCTACAGCTCCCATTCCACATGGCTTTTGTCCAAGCATTCCCAACACAGGATTTTTGGTGGTCAAATAGGACCCTCCTCTCCATTTTAACTATGGAAAAGCTCGTTGCTTCCAGCCCAGTATTTCTACTTTTAAATTGTGAACTGAGTGTTGAGCATATAGATACACTGAAAGGAATACCTGCATTATGACGGGGCCTGGGCAGGGGGATCTTAGGGTGCCCCCCCCCCATATAGGTCCGTGGAAAAATTGTCTTCCATGAAACCAGTCCCTGTTGCCAAAAAGGTTGGGGGCCACTGCTCTAAGGAATGCTGGGTGTCTAAATGGGGCTTATTCCATCTTATCCCACCAACTCAGAGAGGTTGGCTAGGCAGAAATGCAGGAGACAGTTGAGCAGAGACTTTAACCTGGGACTCTTTGCTTCAAGCCATGCTGTCTGGCATCAACACCATTCAGGCATACAATCTATTTCTCTTTTGTGTTTTTATAACATTCTCTCCTGGTATCTTGAAACCTCTTTTAGCAGGAGCAGACAAAGATGATAGCACTGATAAAGTTGCTGAGAAATTAGAAGAACTTTCTGTAAAGGAAGAGAGCAAAGAACCTGAGAAGAAAGAAGTGAAGGAGGAAACTGAAGAAAAGCAATAAATCATCTTGGGCCTTGTATTTTTTTTCTTTTTCTTAACTTTTTTAATTTTTACAAGGGACTTTATAAAGAACTGTATTCCAACATTCGAAGTTTTTTTCTAAGCTTTTGCCCTTTTTGAAGAGATCTTCAGAAAAATCCATTCCCCCAGTCATGAAAATGTACTGTGCTAAACTTTCTTTTCCATAGTGGAAACACTTATTTATAGTCATCCAAGAGAGTGAATAAAGCTTTGAAAAATGATTATCAGAGGACAGAACTGAGTTTTTCTATATGCTTCAGATGTGCGACTGCAGTTCTTACATTTTGGGTTTCTATTTTTGAGTGCATATCTTTAGATGAAATGTGGTATAACTGATTCTTACCAATAGGAAAGGTGCAAGTAATAAAGATGTTTCTTGTATGTTGTGTCTGAAAGCTGTAATGACTGAAACAAAATACTTTTAATGCTGAGATTTTTTTCCCTTTGTCATTAAAACCTAGAGTGGCCAGCTATGTAAATCTTTCATTCTCCGCTTGAAATAACTGTATTTTATTTTGAGGCGTGCTCATTTAATTTTTTCCTGTTCTTTTCAAAATCCTAGCACATACTGTTAGCTACACAGTATTGGCTGTGTGATGTTTGACTCTTAACCTTCAGACATCCATGGACAGAATTATCTCTGGACCTTTCTTATTAGAACAGGGAAAATACCTCAACCATTTTTCCCTTTAAAAGACTCTTGCCAGTATATTTGGTATCAATGTATTTGAAGGTTAAAGGGTCTTCTGTCTCTTCAGATACCCCCTTGTGAAAGCCACCATAAGCGGATTCTTCTATTGTCAAAAGGAGAGGTGATGCTCACCAAACTAATTTCAAAATAAATTAAAGTTAATCATTATTGTTGACTTTATTTACAGTAGTTCTTGAAACAACAAGAAGTCATTTTTGCAGAAAAAGGAGGTACAGCATGCTGAATTGTCATGTTTTTATCAGTCTGTTGCGAATGGCAAAGCCTTTTCTTTCAGGCCTTGGGACATGTTTGCTCAGAGCCCCTGTGATGAAACCTTTACCCTTGATGCCTATTCCACACATTTTGGGTACTTCTTGCTTGTAATTTGCTACTGAAGCCAATGAGGGTCTGTTTGCACATGAACCTGGAGCATTTTTTGTAGAATGAGGGGAAAGGAGGAGGTGCTGTACTGTGCTGCATTAAACAGGTGGTAGAGTTTGGGGGTTTGTGTTATAAAAGCAGTAATTCACCCGTATTTTCACTTGTCCATCAATAGAGTATGCTGAATATCAGGCCTTTCTCTGATAGAGATTTTTTTTTCAGAATTGGACCAAAGTGATATTGCTTAACTGTATTAGAGTAGTTCCTTAAGAACTGTAAATGCTTAAACTTTCCTGTGAAAAAAGGAATCAGTATATTCAGTGAGATGTAATTAGGTATGCAGAATTCTTTTTGAATTGGAAATTATTTTTTGAATTCAGGTACTACAAACGAAAGCACTGATTTTTCCTCTGTTGCATCTGTATTATTGACATTGTTGCAAGTGCCCTTTTAAAGTGTATGAATGCATTGTATCTCTATTGCTCTAGGAACAATGTACAATAAGACTAGTGTCTCTCCAGCTGGCCTGAAACAGTTTCTTTAGTTAAAACATCCTGCTTTTTAAATTGCATTTTAAAAATTCAAATGCGTATTTCCTGACCAGTGAGAGCCAGTGTGGTATAGTGGTTAAGGGTATAGGACTATTTGGGAGACACAAGTTCACACCCCCACGTGCTATACAGGCTTACTGGGAGACCTTGGGCCAGTAATACTCAATACATCACAGGATTTGTGGCAAGGGATGAGCATTTGTGACTCACTTCTCACGGGTCTGAAAAATTGAGCAGTGACTTGCAAAAGCTCATCCCCCCCTGCCTCAAATGTTAGTCTTTTTTTAAAAAAAAAGAATTTTATTGAACAAATAATTTCATTTACAATCAACATTAAAATATATCAAATTGTGATACAGAAGATTTTGTGGTAAAATATTATTTGTAAGATAAGTCACAACTGGTAACCAAGGTATCACAACTTTTTTCTCATAACATTGAGAACATTTTGAAGAATACGCCATTTTTGTTAAAATGAAATAATCCCATATTGTGTCCAATTTTTCCAAGATGGAAATTTTTTTTTTATCTTTCCATCTCTTTGCTAGTTCAGTTTTTCCTATAGATAACAATAGATATAACCTCTTTTTTCCTGTGTTCAACCCCATAATCCAGCAGTCAAGCAAAATCAATGCAGGGTCAATAGGCAAATTAACACTCAACATTTGATTTAATACTGAAATAACTTTTTCCCAATACTGTAAAACAAAAAAACAATACCAAATGTAATTAGTCTTCAAGGTGCTACTGAACTCTCTTTTTTCTACTGCTATAGACAGACTAACATGGCTGCCCATCCTGATCTATCTTACAGGGTTATCGAGGATAAAATGGAGAGATAAAATGATGTAAGCCACTTGGGTCCCCATTGGGGAGAAAAGCAGAGTACAAATGAAGCTTTTAAAAAAAGTGTTCCCTGTGTGGTTCACTTGAAATTAAAATTCATGTCATATCTATGGTACTGCGTGTACGTACCATGGTAGAAAGATAACAATTGAAAGGTGGGTGTGCTGTTGAGTTGCAACCAATTCATTGTGACCTCATGAAGTTCCATCTTATGGAGCTGGGATGCCAAACATGCAGCCCAGGGGTGGAATCAGGCCCCTGAGCAACTGGCTGTCTGCTTCCTTCTCTGTCTCTTGCTTCCTTCTGTATCACAACTTGCTTTGCAAGGCTTGCTCAATCACACAGGAGCTGCGGAGCAAAACCTCAATTTTCTCCATTGGTTGAGGCTCCTCCCCCTCCTGGTCCCCTGGGGAAGGAGGGAAAGAGACAGCTACCTTTGCCCAGTTCCCTGAATCCCATGGGAGAAATTAAAAAAGCACCTTTAAGACCAACAATTGCTAATGTTTTAAGCATGTTTTAAGTTTAAAAAAAATAGTGTCCTTTAAAAAGTTTATATCTCTGCTACCTAATCTTAAATAGGTACACACATGGCCTAGCCCAACGTGGCCCAGATCCGTCCCTCATAACAAATGAGTTTGACACTCCAGTCATGGAGTTTTCAAAGCAAGGTATGAGCAGAAGTAGTTTGTCACCACCTTCTACACAGCAGCCCCTTTTTTTCCTTCATGGTCTCCCATCCAAATACTGACCCTGCTCACTTTCCAAACTGCCAAATTCTGAGGTATTAGGGCCAGATCTAATAACAACGGTTCATGTTTTATATGGTGAAAAGTTTGAATATCCTCTTAGGTGACAGACTAGCTAAGAACTGAAACATTGCAATATTAAAATCCAGTGAATTTAAAAAAAACCCAAAACCACACCTATTATGTGCAAAGGTTCCTTGACTCTTGTTGCCAAGTAATATCAGTTTAAAATAGTACACAGTCTTCTGACCGCAGAGCGATTATGTCAAGAGAAATACTGGAGAGACAAGCCATGTAATGGTACCTTATAAATGGGATATGGTTTTATGAAAGTGCCAATTGCTCAAGAACTTTTCACAGTTTTCAACAAGACAGAAAAAGGCATTCTTGTCTGGCTTTAAGCAAATTCAACTTGGGTCTGGTTTGTATACAAAAATCTGGTTGATACTTTTTTTTTTTAAAGGTTCATTTATCGAACTTTATGCCAGGATTTGCAAAGAAGCAAACAGTGCAGGAATGGTTATGGTAAAGTACTTCAAAAAGATTGTTTAGAATGTCTTCTATTATTCTTTTAAACCCCTTAAATGCTCAACTAAGTAGTGCTAGGGTAACAGTAATATTGAGGCGTATTCAAGTCTGGGAATCTCTTACCATGACATAACCTACAGGGGTGTCAAATTCATTTGTTATGAGGGCTGAATCTGATACAAATGAGACCTTGTTGGGCTGGGCCATGTTTATACCTATTTAAGATTAGGTAGCAACAGAGCTCACTTTGTAGCAGGAGCTGCTTTGCGTATTAGGCCACACACCCCTGATGTAACCAAGAGCTTACAGTAGGCCCTGTAGGAAGAGCCCTGTAAGTTCTTGGAGGATTGGCTACATCAGGAGGGTGTGGCCTAATATGCAAAGGAGCTCCTGTTACAAAGTGTACCCTGGGTAACATATATAAACTTTATAAAGGACACAAACACAAAGATTTTTTTAAAAAAAAACTTAAAAACGTTAGCACTCGTTGAAGGTGCATCTCTCCCATGGAATCCAGGGTACTGGGCAAATTTTTTCCTTTCCCCAGTGAGCCAGCAGGGGGAAGGAAGAGAGGCTTGGTTCAGTAGTTCTGCTATGCAATTGAAAGAGCCTGGAAAAACAAATTCTGCCTTCTGCCCTTCCCAAGGGAGGAGTCTCAGCCAATGAAGCAAATAGAGGCTTTGCTCTGTAACTTCTATGCAATTGAGCCAGCCTTGCAAAGCAAGCTGTTATGCAGAAGGAAGCAGATGACAGCTAGTTGCTCAGGGGCCTGAAAAGAGTCCTCTGGGGGGCCTGATTCGGCCCCTGGTCCACATGTTTGACACCCCTGACCTAATATATTGTTTAGAAGTATAGCAGGGACAGCCTAATACAGTACTGTTTTAAAAGCTGACCTTCTCCCACCCCTTGTTTTTGTTTCTTTTTACCCAGGCTTTTATCTAAGGGTTTTTCTCTCTTTTAGCCGTCATAGAGTCTGCAGTCTGTTTTATGGATATATTTACGCTGTTTTTATATCCCTGGCTTATTTTTGTATATTGATCGCTTGTGTTTTTACTTGTAAGCCACCTTGAGCAGGGCTCTGGAGACGTGGCATAAAAGCTCCAAAAATACATGTATGCTGCGCAGAGCTACTTCAAGGAAAGGTGATATGAAAAGCAGAACTGAGGAGAGACTCACAAAAGCTCCTCCCCTGCCACAAATTTTGTTAGTCTTTAAGGTGCTACTGGACTCTTGCTTTGTTCTGCTTCAGCCAGATGTATAGTGCTGACTTAAAGCCAAGGGGAGGGGTGGGGGCTGAAGATAAATTTGCAAAAATAATTGTCCTGCATTGTTACTGCAGCTTCAATATGTACCTCCATGTGCAGAGAAAGCCTGTTCTGCTCTACATTGAGACTAGCGTAGCCAGGTATCCCCAAGCCACCAAAAGGGAGTTGGGGGCGGGGGGAGTAGGGTTGCCAGCTTGAAACTGGAGAAACTTTTGGAGACTTGGGCAAGACAGGGACCTCACCCTCCAAAGCAGCCCTTTTCTCCTGCGGAACTGATCTCTAGTCTGGAGATGAGCTGCAATTCCAGGGGATCCCCAGGTCCCACCTGAAGTCTGACATTCCAAATTGGAAGCAAGGCTCATCTCTCCTCTGGCTCAGAAATGGAACCTCACTTTGCAGAGGCAGCAGAACTCTAAAGAATGGCCATGCAAGCAGCTGACGGCAACTGCATTTTAACAAGGCTGACCCTCCTCCCTGCCAGCGAGAAGCAGGGCAATCATTTACCAGAGATGGCTGCCAGAAAACAGGGATTGTCCCTGGTCATTAGCAATTGATGGTTGGAGTGTGGTGTGACATCGATCACCATGGTAGTACATGACTGCTGTTGGAGTCTGTGCAAAAAAGCCCAATCAGACAAAGGGGGTTATTCCAAAAAAAGCTAGTATACAGTGCCACCCTGAGACGTCGTGTATGCAGTGGAAGAAAAGAAAAATAGCTCTACATACCAGCAAAATAGCTCTCTATATATTTACTGCATTTATTTACCCCCTGTCTTTCTCCCAACGGGACCCTAAAGCAGCTGACCTCATTTCCTTAGGTCATTCTACTGTTTCATAGGTTGAGTGTGTGTGACCTGCCCCAGGTCACCCAGTGACCTTTGATGGCAGAGTAGGGATTTGAACCTGGTTCTCCCGTGTCCTAGTTTGACCCCACTACACCATAGAATCATAGAGTTGGAAGGGACCTCCAGAGTCATCTAGTCCAATGCTCTGCACAATGCAGGAAGCTCACAAATACCTCCCCCTAAATTCACAGGGTCTTCATTGCTGCCAGATGGCCATCTAGCCTCTGTTTAAAAACCACCAAGGAAGGAGAGCCCACCACCTGTTCTGAGGAAGCCTGTTCCACTGAGGAACCACTCTTAACAGTCAGGAAGTTCTTCCTAATGTTGAGCCAGAAACTCTTTTGGTTTAATTTTAACCCATCGGTTCTGGTCCTACTTTCTTGGGCCACAGAAAACAATTCCACACGATCCTCTATATGACAGCCATTCAAGTACTTGAAGATGGTGATCATATCACCTCTCAGCCACCTCCTATCCAGGCTAAACATGCCCAGCTCCTTCAACCTTTCTTCATAGGACTTGGTCTCCAGACTCCTCACCATCTTCATCGCCCTCCTCTGGACCAGTTCCAGCTTGTCTGTATGCTTCTTAAAATGCAGTGCCCAAAACTGAACACACTACTCCAGGTGAGGTCTTACCAGAGCAGAGTAAAGCGATACCATCACTTCACATGATCTGGACACTATGTTTCTGTTGATATAGCCCAAGATTGCATTGGTGGCTGTCAAGCAGTGTTCCCTCTAAGCTGAGTTAGTGTGAGCTAGCTCACAGTGTTTTTAGCCTCCAAGTCACACATTTTTGTCTTCGATCAGGAAAAATGGCCCCCGAGCAAACTCATTTATGCGATTGCTCACAACTTTAATGCCAGTAGCTCACAAAATAGAATTTTTGCTCATAAGACTCCACAGCTTTGAGGGAATATTGCTCTCAAGACCCACAGCCATTCGTTTCTTCCCCTTGGATTGTTATCACTGGACTAAATCGAAATACCCTTGTCAGCACCATGAACTGTCTGCATTGCAGTTTCCTTGAGGCTATGGAGTTCATTCATCCCCTTATAATGGTGGGCTTCTCTTCAGTTCTTACACTGAAATGCACAATATACACAGTATATACAGAAATACACAGAAAATGCACCGTAAATATATCAATGCCTTCTTTACTGATCTTCCTGTATTCAGTGTATCTCACGTTCCAATGTGTATTCTAAAATCCAGCTTTCTTGGTGGTGCAAAGCTTAATTATGCTGAGGTCCAGTCCGCATCTCCCTTGTCCAGTGTTTCCTCTAAACTGAGTTAGTGTGAGCTAGTTCACAGTTTGGGGGCTTCTGCCTCATGCATTTTTGTCTTAGCTCAGGAGGGATGGCCCCAGAGCAAACTAATTTACGCAGTAACCAAATCACTCACAGCTTTAATGTCAGTAGCTCACAAACGCAAATTTTTGCTCACAAGACTCTGCAGCTTAGAGGGAACCTTGGCTATGACGTTTGCCTGCCTTGGATTACATGAGCACCAATGTTCAGCTTTCTACATCATGCTGACGGAGTGTCAAGATTTGATAGCTCTGTGAGTCAGTGAGTGAGATAAGTAAATCTGTTGGTAGCATGGTGGTGAGGAAGACAGTGACCTCTGGTGAGGATGGAGATGTTTGTGGCTAGTTAATGACCTGGGGAAAGTCTTCCCTTTTGTTTCTGACCAATTTCGCACTGGACCTTTAATCCTGGTTTAACCCTGACCCCAAGCTGACATTCTACACTAAAATCATAGAATCATAGAGTTGGTTTCTCTGATTCTAGTGTAGAATGTCAGTTTGGGGACAGGGCTAAACCAGGGTTAAAGGTCCAGTGCGAAATTGGTTCAATCAGTTGTAAGTAGAAAACTCAGGAGTCTACCCAGCCACACTTTTAACCCCTGTTGCCCTAACCTGGATTCAGAAGCTATGCAAGGCCAGCCCTGGTTAGTACTTGGGTGGTGTTGGGGAATTTGATGAGATTAGATGGTTGCTGAAATCGCTGAGCTGGTTGCAAAGAATTTCTCTGCTGCTGAGGCACTTGTTGCCCAAACCTCCTTTCTCCAGGGCAAAACCTGCTCTGTGGGTTTCCCTGCTGTTGAGGACCTCTAGACCCCTTTGTCTCTTTAAACGATCTCTGGCCATGTGACCTCGCAAGCCACAGTGATAGCTATCTAATTGGGCCCTATTCTGACCTCCTGGACCTCCTGGACTTCCTGTCCTTCTATTTGGCTGCTGTCTTTGCTGCCTTTGAAACTGCTGTCTTCTCTGGGAAAACTGAGATCTTCCTAACTGAGCCTGCATCCTCATAGGTGGTTGGGCAGGTGCAAAAGGCAAAGGCTGCTGAGCTCCTGACACAGATGGGAGAAGTCCAGGGTTGTGACACAAAGGCAAACAATGGCAAATCACTTCTCTTGTGTGTTGAAAACCCTAAGGGTTCACCATAAGTCAGCTATGACTTGATTTGACACTTCCCATTGAGTTCAATAACAGACTGAAGAAAGAACCGTGCAGTATCGACCTAAGCAGAATTACACCTTTCTAAACTCATTCACAGCAATGAACTTAGAAAGGTGTACACCAGGGGTGTCAAACATGTGGCCTGTGAGCCAAATCAGGCCCCCAGAGGGCTCCTATCAGGCCCCCAAGCAACTGGCTGTCATCTGCTTCCTTCTCCCTCTCTCTTGCTTCCTTCTGCATCACAGCTTGCTTTGCCAGGCTCTCTCAATCGCACAGCAGAGCTACTGAGCGAAGCCTCTCTTCTTTCTATTGGCTGAGGTTCCTCCTCCTGGTCCCCTGGAGAAGGTGGGAAGAGCAAAGCTTCCTTTGCCCAGTTCCCTGGATCCCATGGGAGAGATTCAAAGAAAGCACCTTTAAAACCAATGAGTGCTAATGTTTTAAGCATGTTTTATTTTAAGCTTTTAAAAAGTCTTTATGTTTGTCTGTGTTCTTTATAAAGTTTATCTCTCTGCTACCTGGCATTACTTTTTATGACACACATTGCCTGGTCCAACAAGGTCTCTGTTATGTCAGACCTGGCCCTCATAACGAATGAGTTTGACACCCCTGTACACTCTGCTTAGACTAGCACTTGTTAAATCTCTTCCTATTGAAAATAACCAGCTTTCACAGAGCAGGCCTGCTTTCCTTGGACTAAGCTTAATTGAATTCTGAGTGTACCTATTTAGGATTGCTCCCTGTACCACAGATGGATGAAGTTGACCCATTTAGCTTCTGACTTCTACCAGCTGTGCATTAACACATGCAGGCCAGGGCATCCAGACTTTAAAAGTTTAACTTGGAAAACAAAACACGTTGCAATACAAATGGCTCTGGATCATCTTGTCCTTTGTCTCTGCTTCCCTGGCCTTTGGTCTTTGTTCTCCTGTTAGAACTTCATTCCCTTGAGCAGTTCTTAGTCATCTTTGAGTCAACCACACCCGAACCCTGTGCAGCTGTTTGCAAGCCAAATTAAAGACGCCCCAAGATCTAATAAAGGATCATCTCTGTCTCATGTTTTGATGATCGTTAAAGTAATACATAAGAAGAAGAATTGCATATTTATACCCCGCCCTTTCTCTCTGAATCAGAGACTCAGAGTGGCTTACAATCTCCTATATCTTCTCCCCCCACAACAGACACCCTGTGAGGTGGGTGGGGCTGAGAGGGCTCTCACAGCAGCTGCCCTTTCAAGGACAACCTCTGCCAGAACTATGGCTAACCCAAGGCCATTCCAGCAGGTGCAAGTGGAGAAGTGGGGAATCAAACCCAGTTCTCCCAGATAAGAGTCCACAACACCAAACTGGTTCTCTGCACAACCTGTGGTTTGGTCTGGATGCGAAGTATTTGCTGGGGACCACCATAGGAAACACTCCTAGTCTGATAACTCAGATGTAAACTAGTTTCTTGTATCTTCACAAACAGTGGATGGAGTGGTTGGGATAGAATTGGGGACTCGAGTTTAAATCCTCCCTGTGCCAATGAAATACCTTGGGTGACTGTGGGCAAATATCACCCTATCCTATCTCACAGGGTGGGAAGATGGGAAAAGGGAGAACTGGATATGAAGGAAGGGTGGAATAATAACAATCTCTCTCTCAGTTTGGTGTAGTGGTTAAGTGCACGGACTCTTATCTGGGAGAACTGGGTTGGATTCCCCACTCCCCCACTTGCACCTGCTGGAGTGGCCTTGAGTCAGCCATAGGCTCTTGCAGAGTTGTCCTTGAAAGGGCATCTTCTGGGAGAGCTCTCTCAGCCTCACTCACCTCACAGGGTGTCTGTTGTAGGGGAGGAAGATAAAGGAGATTGTGAGTCACTCTGAAATTTGGAGTGGAGGGCAGGATATAAATCCAATATCATCATCTTCTTCTCCTCTATCATAATTCCCAACATGAACGTACACAGGTGCAGTGGGACACCCTACTCCCTGGTAATGGCTGGTGGTTACCCTCATCTGTATGCAGGGCTTTTTTTGTTATTGAAAAAGCCCAGCAGGAACTCATTTGCATATCAGGGCACACCCCCTGATGTCACAATTGATTCACACAGGGTTTTTTTTGTACAAGCCCAGCAGGAGCTCATTTGCATATTAGACTACACCTCCTGCCGCTAAGCCAGTCGGATTGGCGTTCCTGTGTGTTCCTGCTAAAAAAAAAAAAGCCCTGCCTGTGTGTGTTATTAATGTCGTTATAGTGTTGAGTGTACCCTTGTTGAGAAGCAGGAATCAGAAGCAACTGCCCCCCTTAATAGGACACTTTTACACCATTGCATTCCAATATGTTGACTGAGCATGTGCGTATGCAATAATATGGAGACGGAGACCAGCCTATGCACATAAAGGTAAAGGCAGTCCCCTGTGCAAGCACCAGTCGTTTTCAACTCTGGGGTGACATTGCTTTCACAATGTTTTCACGGCAGACTTTTTACAGGGAGGTTTGCCATTGCCTTCCCCAGTCATCTACGCTTTCCCCCCAGCAAGCTGGGTACTCATTTTACCGACTTTAGAAGGATGGAAGGCTGAGTCAACCTGGAGCCAGCTACCATGCACATAGGATTATGTATACATGGTCAGGCTGCTTTGGGATTAGGGTGCTTAAAGGATTGCCTGCTCCCATGTGTTCATGTTGAACAATTAAGATAGTCTAGACAGGGCCTTCTCTCAGTTTCTGAATCTTCTGAGGCAATGTGGTACAGTGGTTAAGAGTGTCAGATGAGAATCTGGGAGTCCAGGATCTGAATCACCGCTTGTGCTGTGGAAGCTCACTGGGTGATCTTGGGCCAGTCACACCCTCTCTGCCTAACCCACCTCACCGGGTTGTTGTGAGGGTAACATTAAGAGGAGAATTATGTAAGTTGCTTTGGCTTCCCATTTCAGCTGTGGCACCCCATTTATTTGTGGCATTCTATGGGCAGGCTTCCTTGGTTTTCTAGCCCATCTAGCTTTAGGTTCCACACTAAAAGTTTTCTCTTGGCCTATTTTCTCTTTGATGCAATTGAATTCAAAGGGGGGATGGGGTGTGTTTTTAGAACCCAGTGGCTAGCACCACCAGAACTGGTTTTTCAATGGGGTCTGATGTTTTTACGTTCATACAGCTTAGTGCATTTTATCACACACACCCCAAGTTATTTTCATCCCCTCTGTGAACCTATCAGCTGTAGGCTATACATTTAAAAAAAAACACAATCGCTTGTTGGTGACTCAAGGGCTCTCACACTCAGCATTGCCCAGATGAAAACAGAGAGGCCTATTCATTCATGTGTGTCTATACCTGAGGTAAGATGCATCTATCTTCCCACCACTCAGAAATGTGATTTATTTATTTTTATTTGGGCATTCATATGCCTACTCCCCCCAAATCAGTTTACAACACAATCCTTCCTTCTTCAATGTTATCCACACAACAACCCTGCAAGGCAGGATTTTATTTTTTGCCATCAGAACTTACGTTGGTGACCCCAGAGGGTTTCCAAGGCAAGAGATGTTCAGAGGTGGTTTGCCACTGCTGGCCTCAGCATCACGACCCTGATATTCCTTGGTGCTCTCCCTTCCAAATACTAACCATGCTTAGCTTTGCAGGTTTGAGGGAAGCAAGCTAGCTTGAGCTATCCAGATCAGGGCAAAGTAGGTTATACCGACAGGGAATAACCAGCCCAAGGTCTCCCAGCAAGCTTCCATGGCAAAATCAGGATTCTAACTCTAATGATTAGCCTAGGATCTGAGTTTGAATCCCCATTCTGCCAAGAAGATATGCAAGAATCCTTAGGAAAAGAACTAATGCAGAGAAAGTAGGTTCTTAAACTAATCCCTGGTAAATTACCAGTGGTAATATAGGAACCTACTTTCTCTGCCTTGATTATCTTCTTGGTCGTCATCCTTACTATTGGCTAATATTTCCCCCGCTGCACAGACACCCCACCCCGGCATAAGAAACCCCCTCTGGAACAGCTCTCGCCAAACGGGATGAACTCCCCAAACTCTCCCCGCCCAGCCAAGCCAGTCTCTGATTTCAGGCTGTATTACAGGGGTGGCCAAACTGTGGCTCGGGAGCCACACGTGGCACTTTCACACATGTAGTGTGGCTCTTGAAGCCCCCACTGCCCTGTTGACCGGCTGAAAGAAGGCATTTCTCTCTTTAAACCACTTCTCCAAGCCAAGGTACCCGGTGTCTTGGAGAATGCATTTAAAGATGCTTTCTTTCCACCTTTCACTCCCTTCCCCATGTTTCTTCCTTCCTTGCGGCTCTCAAACATCTGATGTTCATATCTCGTGGCTCTCAAATATCTGATCTTTATTCTGTGTGGCTCTTACAGTTAAGCAAGTTTGGCCACCCCTGCTCTATTATACCTCTGCACCCCCCCCACCCACCCCCGTTGCATGCCTTGGCAAAACTCTGCGCCTTTGCATTGCAAGCTGGGCTGTGCCAGATTTGGGGGGAGAGCAAGCTGCAGGAGCAGATCTTGGCAGACGGGGGTGGGAGGGAAGGAGAACCAGCAGCACCACATGATGCGTCTCATGATGATGCGTCTCTTCCCCCCAAAAAACTCCCCCCCCCCGGCCCGGTCCTCGAACGCCATGCCCGGTGCTTTCTCTCCCCCCTCCTCTTTCTCTCTGCAGTTCTACCTTAAGGGCCGCTTGACATCAGCCGAGTGGGCCGGCCTGTGTGGGTGGGATTTCCTGTGCTGGAGAGGTCAGCTGCTCGCCGTCCCTCTCCTCTCTCTCTCTCTCTGTCTCTCCCCCCCTTTTCTCTCTCTCTGTCTCTCTCTCTCTCTCGGCCCCTCTCTTCTCCCCCTCCCTCCCTCCTGCCCCCGCCCCCCTCCCCTGCCCGGGCTCCACAGCGCCAGCAGCCCTCCCAGTCCCTGCCCGCCCGGCGGCTCCCTCGCTCCTCTCTCGCTCCCTCTTTCCCGGCGGCGGCGGCGGCGGCGGCGCATCGGGGGCCTGGCTGCTGCTGCTGCTGCTGGACTCTCTTCGGGGGAAATCTGCCTAGTGATGTGTAAAGCACAGGATGCCCAACAGCATCGGGAAAAGGTTTAAACCCACGAAATACATCCCGGTCTCCACCGCCGCCGCTTTGCTCGTCGGATCCACCACTTTGTTCTTCGTCTTCACGTGAGTCGGAGGGGGCAAGCCGTCGGGGGTGGCTGGCGGGAGGAGGGAGATTTGGGGGGGAGGGATTTTTTTCGGGGGGGGGCGCTATGGTTGCCATGGAGGAATCTGGGGTGGATCTGGGAGGCCCTTTGCTGGGGGTGGGGGGCGGGTGGGAAGGCTCTGAGCTTGCTCTGCTGGGGGGTGTTCCAGACTTTGCCGAGCTGGATGCTGAGAGATGCTGGCTGTTGTGTGTGTTTGTGCTTTTTCCTTCCCCTCCTCCGCTCCTTGCACGTTGATGTGCCTGATTGAGAAGACGCCAGCGGGCACCACCATTTCGTGGCAAAAGTCAGACTTGGGCAGCGGCTGGCCGTGCCCGCTGGGTGGGAAGCCCTTCTCCTGACTTAACCCTCCCCGCCTCCCCCGCAACCTGCTTCTGTGCGCAAAAGGGGGGGGGGGATTAGGGAGGGAGGTGTAGGTATAGATTCGAGTGAGCAACCTGCTGGGCGATGCGATGCGAAAGGGGTTTGGTGCAGTTCAGCCCCGGAAACCGGGGGGGACTGTGGGCTGGATTCCGCCTGGGTTGGGTGGACCTCAAGAGGGAATTGGCCTTCCCGCCCCCCCCCCCCGCCCCCCTGCCCAGGAAATAGGTGGATGGTTTGTGAAGACTGAAGGAAACCCTTTCCCAGACAGGGGCAGAATAATTTGGCTTTCTTGGTGCCCTGGGAGACTCTGGGATGTATCCCCCACTACACTTTGCTCTTTCAAACATTTTTTTTTTGCTTGGGGGAGGGAGAAGCCTTCCTCCCCCCAATCAAAACTGAAATCCCCCCCCCCTGCAAATCTAGGGCAGTTGTGTTCCTAGGAGGTTCCCCTGACCTTTTCCGTTTTCTGGCTTTTATCATCTTGGTGCTGACTTGACTGGCAAGTTTGTTCTAAGCCAATTAAGACAAAACCCGGCTGGCTTGCACGCAGGGGTGGATGCGAAGATCTCTCCATGCAGAAGAACTTCTCAGTCTTCCCAAAGCCTCTCTTTAATGGCTCTTGGAAGTCTCCTAATGAATGCTTCAAAGTGTGTCTAGAGATGTAACGCTTTGCAGTGGGTATTTTGGGGGGGGGGGGGGAGGTTGAATCGTTGCTTGTTATTCATCTGTCTCCTTTTTTGAAAGGTGAGCTCAGGGATGTTGCCAACTGGACCTAGAGGTGTGGGTTATAAAATACCCCATTGGCTTGTCTTGGCTGCAAATAAATGTACGTGTGTTAGCTCCCAATAGGAGTTAAAGGGCCTTGGAGTAAGCTAAAATGGGATGTTGGCTCAGAAGACGTTGGTTGCATTATCTGACATATTGGAATGTCCTTGGTTCACAGTGGATAATGATTTCGTGAAAACTGCTCTTGAATAACCCAGCCTGTGGTTTGGTTCATGAGGCATGGTGAATGCTGGCGCTGAAAGAATTGGTCTCCCCCCATTCCCGATGCTGCATCTTCTATCTAATTATAGGGGATATATATGTGCCCGGCTTGGACAGGGCACCAAAAAAACCTGACTTATTTCTGATGTTCCAGGGCAAGATTCTTAGATCTGTTCCACCCTGTGAGAGCCAGAAGCGTTGATAACAGGGGCCTCCAGGCTGAACAGACATTTGTTCTACCAAGGAAGCTGTCTGTGAAAGGGAATAGCGTAAAGCCATGGAAGATAGGGCCCATCTATGGTTAGGGGCCATGATGGCCAAATGGAACCTCCATGTTCAGAGACAGTGCACCTCACAATACCAGTCCGGGGGCAACAAGAGGGACAAGCTTATAGACATCCAGGGCATCTGATTGGCCACAGGGATAAGATGCTGGGGTAGGTTCAGCTGCACCTTCCTTTTTCCTTCCCCCACAGACGCTTTGAAAGTTTTCTCCCCTCCCTCCAATGGATGCCCGGGTAGTCCAAGATGTTGCGGGGGGGGGGACTTATTGGGCATCATCCGAGTTTATATAATTTTAATTAATCTATGTGCTGTATTTATTCTGTATATTGTTTTAAATTATATGTTGTACATCACTGAGAGCTTGGCGCAAGCAGGGATGGAGCGATGATTATGATGTTAATAATAATAAGATAGAGAGAGAGACAGACAGACAGATAAACATTGAGGTCTGATCCAGCAGAGCTGCTCTTGAGTCCTTATGAGACACAGGGTTGATTCTTGTCTGTCAACTGGGATATACTTGCATATTTAAGCATGTGTTTATGAGGGAGTTGTCTCCTTGAATAATATTCAGAATGTTAGGTGTAAGTAAATCTGAGGCTTGGTCATCATTGACAATTGTATATTAACTGCATTTTTTGGGCTATGTATTTTTATGATGGCTTTACAACAGTTTTGTGGCGGTGTGATTCAGCAAGGTACACACGGTTTACGGGCAGAAGCAAGTTGCTGTTTTCATCTGTAGGACATGGGAGGAGCTAGGCTAAAGGACAAGCAGGAGTAAGATAAGGTTTTGTTGATGATTGTACCACTGTGAGTTTTGTCCTAGTCCTGGTTTGCTCAGACAGATTTTTCTAAATAATCATGGGGTTATCTCACCTTGTGCCTGCTGTTCCCACAACATGATAGCACTGCCGCCCAAGGAAAAATGTTTGGATTGGCCAGGAAGTAAAGATCTGGTTGTTTTAACTGATTACAGTCAGAGTTGTTCAACTGTGGAATCAGCTACCTAGGAAGGTGGCAGTCTTGAAGCAGCGGCTAGATGAGCACTTGTTGGGGATGCTCCAGGTTGATTCTGCATGGAGCAGTGGGTTGACTAGATGGCCTGTATGGTCCCTTCCAGCTTTGTGATTCTATGGCTCTAACATTTGTCTTTGGTGGAGATGGATGAAAGTTTCATGTAAACTGGAAATATGAATGGTTTGCTCTGTGATTTTTTTAAAAAATAGCATTGTAATAATTTTATGAGTGTCTTATGTTATGGCTTATTTTATTTTTAGGATTGCTGCACAGTACTTTTGAGTACTCTGACAGGGTTGCACAAGTTATTAATAAATAGTAGCAATAACAATAAAAGATCTCAGGAAGCCAGACTGGGAAAGACCACTGAGAACTGACTGTTGCCAAGCTGGTTGATTTAAGGCAGCTGTTTATTTGAATACGCAGGGCAAGGAAGACTTCGTTGTGTGACTGAGCACCTACATTGCCATGAATAAGGAATAATTAACATGACTCACTGGGTGTATATATGGGTAATATTTTGAATTGGTTCCTCTCATGTAGAAAAAGCCCATAAGGAACTCATTTGCATATTAGGCCACACCCCCTGGTGTCACCACTGCTTCATGCAGGGCTTTTTCGGTCGAAAAAGCCCAGCAGGGGCTCATTTGCATATTAGGCCACACCCCCTGATGTCATCACTGTTTTATAAAGGGCTTTTTTGTAGAAAAATCCCAGCAGGAACTTATTTGCATATTAGGCCACACTCCCCGATGTCACCACTGTTTTTATAAATGACTTTTTGTAGAAAAGGCCCAGCAGGAACTTATTTGCATATTAGGCCACACCCCTGACGCCAAGACAGCTGGAACTGCATTACTGTGCGTTCCTGCTCAAAAAAAGCCCTGCTCCCCTCCCTGTTTCCAGAAGTCATTGATGTGAGGAAATATGCATGGACTCCACAATGTTGGTTGACACATCCCTGAAAACAATTCGGAGGAGATTCTACTCAATGAACAATTGTTGTTGTTTCCTCTCCCCCACCCTTCCTTCAAGGAATTTAAAGTTCTTCCCTTTGCCGTTTCATGTTGCCAACAACCTTGTGATGTGGGTAGGTAAGGATCAGAAAAGACAGTGATTGGCACAGGGTTATGTCGTAAGTTTCATGGCAGAGTAGGAATTTGAACCCAGATCTCCCTGAGCCGAGTCCAGAGCCTACATCTCAAGCTCCCTGGTCCAGGAAGACAAGTCTGGTACTTGATGGTCCCAGAGCAGATAAACATAATTGATGGTTGTGGGAATGAGCCTGAGAATGGATAAATATGATTTTTAAAAGCACATTTTCTTCCCCCTTCCTCTCAGAACTCTGAAACAGTGCCAGGGTGTTTCCAAACATGGAGAGAGACATTACATCTTGAAGTTCAGTGAAATATAATAGTCTATTATAAAAATGTAACTTTCATTTGGACCAAGAAAGAGCTGTGTTGATCTTTCCACTGTGGCGGAAGGAGACTTTTGTTTTTAAAATAACAATCTTGCATTTTCAGAAGTACAATAAATCTAGCATTCCGGCACGCCTGACAGTTAAAATGCTTTCTCCTGTCTCTTAAGTCATAGCTTACTTCAAAACTTTTAACTGTTTGGTGCAAGGGGCAATGCCTTTGTAGCTGGCTGAAGGAGTTCTAGATCACACTAATATTCCATGGGTAAATAACCTTTAATCAAAAAAGAGCCAATGTATGTCTAAATTCAGAACAAGAGATTGAAAAAAGAAGTCTGTTAGCACAGTTAAAACTATATAACTTAACACTGATAATTGGCATGTTGACTAATAAACCTTAAAGATTCTGCAGCCCAAATATTGGTGGCTTGAGTCCTTGATTAGGAAGAGGGCCCTCAAAAAGTAATAAATATACAAGGAAATACCCTGCGCAGTTGCTTTAATGCACTGGCATAAATTGGCACGTGGTTTGCCACTTGGATTACCAGCAACTGTTCACCTCTCTCATTTCCCTTTTCTGTAAAGCATCTCTAAGATACCTTTTAGTCCCATCAAAATCTTTGCCCGCTGCCCAATCTTGCCTGCTAAGCACTTGCTGCCCAGGCAAGCCCAATCTTGGAAGCTAAGCAGGGCTGACTCTGGCAAGTACTTAGATGGGAGACCAGACCTCCTTGGAATACCAGCAGTTGGGAGGTGAAGGCAGGCTTTATTCAGCTGGCTCTTTCAAGAGAAGCTAAGGACAAACAGAAGTGTGGAGCCGTGCTTGATCCTTGGAGAGAAGCAGACTAGTGCCAAACTGAAACTGTATCCCTTGGTGAGCTGCCTGAAGAAGGATTCTCTGAAAGTGACAGAAGCAGT
The DNA here is from genome assembly GCF_032191835.1 of Heteronotia binoei. Classification (NCBI taxonomy): domain Eukaryota; kingdom Metazoa; phylum Chordata; class Lepidosauria; order Squamata; family Gekkonidae; genus Heteronotia; species Heteronotia binoei. Next base: position 65,275,289 of record NC_083233.1, read on the forward strand.
GGTCCAGTGGAACCACTATAGTGGTTAGTGGAACCACTATATACCATGCTAGTTGGCTGGTTATTTTTCAAAGCAAGAAGGAGCTACTGCCACCCCTAACAAAGGATGCCAGCCTCCAGACAGCCAGTTTGGTATACTGGTTAAGTGAACGTACTCTTATCTGGGAGAATCAGGTTTGATTCCCCACTCCTTCACTTGCAGCTGCTGGGACAGCCATAGCTCTCGCAGAGTTGTCATTGAAAGGGCAGCTGCTGTAAGAGCTCTTTCAGCCCCACTCACCTTACAGGGTGTCTGTTGTGGAGTGGGGGAAGGTTAAGGAGATTGTGACCGCTCTGAGATTCAGAGTATAGGGTGGGATATAAATCCAATACCACCGCCACCTCCTCCTCCTCCTCCTCTTCCTCCTTCTGCCTGGGGATTCCCCGGAATTATAATTTATTCTCCAGACTACAGATACCAGTTCCCCTCGAGAAAATGGATGCTTTGGAGGGTAATATTAATGGCATTGTACCCCACTGAGGTCCCTGACCACCCCAGACTCCATCCCAAAATCTCTAGGAGTTTCTCAGACCTGAATCTAGCAACCCTACCCCACCCTCACCATTAGCCAGGAGCAGGGCTCTTTTTTTAGCAGGAGCTCCTCTGCATATTAGGCCATGCCCCCCTGATGTAGCCAGTCCTCCAAGAGCTTAGAAGGCTCTTAGTACAGGGCCTACTATAAGCTCCAGGAGGATTGGCTACATCAGGGGGCGTGGCCTAATTTGCAGAGGAGCTCCTGCTAGAAAAAGAGCCCTGGCCAGGAGGACCCAGTGACTCTGCCCCCTACTTTTAAACTCTGCGATTCGGATCTATATTGGGCTTTTTTGGTAGCAGGAACTCCTTTGCATATTAGGCCACACACCCCTAATGTAGCCAATCCTCCTGGAGCTTACAGTAGGCCCTGTACTAAGAGCCCTGTAAGCTCTTGGAGGATTGGCTACAGCAGGGGTGTGTGGCCTAATATGCAAAGGAGCTCCTGCTATAAGAAAAAGCCCTGGCCTCCTACAGCTATTCTTTAGGACCAACTTATACATTTAAAGTTCCAATCGACGAACTGCAGCATCACACGTTGTCTGGGCTTCAGCTTGGTAACTTGTAGGGTAATTCGGCTGTGTTCTTGTTTTTCTCTGTGCTTACAATCTGTTAATTACTTAATCTTTTAAAACAAAATTCTCATTTAGGGGACTGGTCTTCCACTGTGAAAACAGCTGACTAAAGATGGTCAAACCTTACATAAAATATGCTATTTATTTCTCTCGGTCGTACTGAACAGGTCATCTCTAGGAAACCTGCTGTGTTCTGTTTATTCTGCAGATCCCAGAGCTGCAGACCTAAAAGGGGCTTGCTGCATGAGACTGCTTTACCAGATCAGACAGCATGAGACTGCTTTACCAGATCAGACTTAACAATCTTTATCTGAAACTTTGCAATTTTAAGACTCGGGTCTAAAGAACTTCATGACTACTTCCACACACTGGAGGGAAGCTTTAGACTCCTCTTTGTATTTTATAGAGATATTTATACCCCATTTTTCCCCTCAGTGGGGATCCAAAAATGACATCATTCTCCCATTCTCTATCTTAACAACCACCCTGTGAGGTGGGTTAGGCTGGGGGCATGATTAGGTCATCACGTTCGTTTCCATGGCAGAATGGGGACCTAATCTCCCAGATTTTAAATAATTAACCATCATGGTGTACTGGTTAAACCAGGGGTAGCCAAACTTGCTTAATGTAAGAGCCACATAAATAAACGTCAGATGTTTGAGAGCCACAAGACATGAACAGGTACCTTCATAGAAAACCCCAGGTCAGCCTCTGGCTTTTTCAGTGAAAGGTTCTCAGAGTTGCTATGCCTCAGCTAGCAACCTCTGGGAGGAAATGGGGGGGCAGGCAATATTGTGCCTGCCCTCTTACATCACTTGCAGTGAAAACCAAAAGTGACATGGCCGATGCTCTATGGTTTTCCATAGACTTTTTGCAATATACTAGAGCAGGGGTGGCCAAACTTGCTTAATGTAAGAGCCACACAGAATAAGCATCAGGTGTTTTGGGAGCCACAAGACATGAACGTTGGGTGTTTGCAGGCAGGCAGGCGGGCAGGCAGGAAGGAAGGAACAAATAAAATGAACCAATGGCAGTTACAAGTCATCTCTGGATTACAGCGATTGGTTGTCTTGAAGGAAATGACAGGTTTGGAGAATGGAGGAGGAGGAAGAGGAAATTGGATTTAGACTCAGAGCAGTTTACAATCTCCTTCCCCTCCTCTCTCCACAACAGACACCCTGTGAGGTAAGTGGGGCTGAGAGAGCTCTGAGAGAACTGTGACTGACCCAAGGTCAGACCAGCAGCTTCATGTGAAGGAGAAACCCAGTTCTCCCAGATTAAAGTCTGCTCACTGTACCAAATTGATTCTCTGTTTGGCCCTCACATGTAATTCTCTGTTGGCCCCTCTCTCCTTCCCAGACTCTGCTTTCCCCAGATACCACTCCCAAATCTTCCAGAATTTCTCAAGCCAGAATTGTCAGTCTTATGTACGACCATGCAAAGCATAAAGACCAGTACGTTTCTGTACGATGTCTTACTGTTACTTGGGAAGTGCTGAAGATTTGGGTCACTAATGTTTTTAAAAGTCTTAACTGTTGTACTCTCTCAAATTGATTGCTTTTGAGTGGAATGCCTGAAGATGGTCTAATTCAGTCTGCTGGAAGACTAGGGTTTAATTAAAGCTGGTTGTTCAAACATAGTGTAAAAGTCACTTCATGTTAAAGACTACTTAACATTGACAGGGAAAGATAATCTCAACACAGAGGCATAGATATACCTTCTTAGAAGCCTTGAGCATCCATTGAGGAGTCTTGGTGAATGTAGTAGAATCGATACAATTGGTTTTATTTTGAAGTGAAATTACATATCGGGGGGGGAATCTGATTCCAGACCCCTCCCCCAAGGTAATTTTCTTCTTTTGGGGAGTAGCTGCGTTTAGGAAACTGGAAGGGCCAATTATTTTCCTGTAGTAAAAACCTCTGGGAGGCTAAGGCAACATGGTATAGTGATAGTCCAATCTTGTCAGATCTTGGAAGCTAAGCAAAGCCAGTATTCGGGTGGGAGACTACCAAAGAAGACTCTGCAGAGGAAGGCAATGGCGCACCCCCTCCGCTTCTCGACTTGCCTTGATAACCCTTGATAAGTCAATTGAGACGTGATGGCATGTATCTGTGCAATGAATAAGCTCCTTCTTTTCCACTCCTTGCCGAAACGTTCTCCCTTCATATACAGTTATCAGTCTTTTGAAGCTACCCTAGGGTAAACATGTTTGCCAGTCTTCGGGTGGCACCTGGAGATCTCCTGCTGTTACAATTGATCTGTTACAATCGATCAGTTCCCCTGGAGAAAATGGCTGCTTTGGAGGATGGACTCTATGGTATTATACCCTCTCCAAACCCCTCCCTTCCCGGGCTCCACCCCCAAAATCTCCATGTATTTCCCAACCCACAGGTAGCAAACCTAGGTAAACACCATGGCAACCATCAGGAAAAGTTACCTCAGAAAAATAATAAGCTGTCAACATCCAAATGCATCACAGAGCTATGTGGGGAACCCAGTCCTTGCTATTTTGAAGACTTCTCTCTCTCAACTGGCAGCTCAACAGTCTCTTTGGTGTGTTCACGTTCAACAGGTCAGGTGAGTTTGATCCTTGGCCCCTTGGGGAGAATTGTCTTGACAGTATGAATGGGTCCTGTGTCGGTCTGGGAGGCCTTCCACTGTATCCTGTTGCCTTCAGAAGTGTGGTGTGTATACGTGGCAGGGCATCCTTGGTGGTGGCACGCCAATATTAGTATTTGCTTCCTTAGGATCAGAGTTTTTTTTAGCAGGAATGCACAGGAACACAGTTCCAACTGGCTTGCTTTCAGGGGGTGTGGCCTAATGTGCAAATGAGTTTCTGCTGGGCTTTTTCTACAAAAAAGCCCTGTGTGAAATGAAGGTGATTCCTACAAAAAAGCCCTGCTTAGGATGTACATCTGGCCCTTTGCTTTCAGGATTTTGGAAGACTGGTTAGAAACTACCCTTTTTACTGGGCATTTGCACTGGACTGATTTTATTCTGATTTCTGATCATGGATCCTGGTTGTGATGATTGTTAAAAAAAATTTTTGCTGGTTTGTTGCTGCTTTGTACTTTGTGATACTTAGTATTAGACCTTTCTGTTTTAAAACCTTGTTCTGCCATCAGTTTTCTTGATGGCACTGCTGTAAAGCAGGGTATAAAAATGGTAAAATAAGTCAATGGGCAAATGTCAGCAATTGCATCTGCGTATGCATTAACACCCTTCCCCCCATATTCAGGCAAAGGTTTCCTCTTCCAACAGGTGGCAAACTCATTTGTTATGCAAAGTGTGTGTTGGCTCATAGACAGAACTAAAATCTTTTCCTTGACACAGCCTGCAATCAAAAAGGAGCCTTGGATTTAGCCCTGGTGATTTGTTTGGTTGTTAGATGTACAGAGACCAGCACACGCTGGGTCGAGTCTGTTTGCTTTGGCTCTGATCAGCTGCATGCCAATGATAAGCAAGTATTAACAGAAGAAACAGGCAGAAGAAAAGGATGCAGGTGTTTGAGGCAACAGAGAAACATATTTGCTGTTTGGTTTTTAGAGCTGTCTCTGCCTTGAATGACCAGAGCAAGTGGTTTTAGCCTGGCGACTTTTAGCTCAGGGCGTATCTCTGGCAGGTTATGAGTTCAAGGCTGTGGGGTATGTTCATTAAAATTACACGGAAGGGAGTTGCCAGGGCTGAATATAGATTTTCAAATGGCTTTTTATGATGGCTGTTTGATTTTTTTTTTTTAAAAACCCCATCAGCCAACGATCCTGCAGTTAGTGCGAGCAGGGGTCACCCACTGTCACAACAACCAATATTGTCTCCGAGCTGTTTTCTGTAGATTTGATCAGTGATTGCACAATCTGACACAAAATTGGTATTCTGGGACTGCCAGCATTCTTTTAGGTTGAAAAAAAAATCAAGTATTCAGAGTTTGTGGTTGCTATAGCTTGACAATCAATCGAGAGGCAATGTACGCTTGGAAACGTAGTTCTGAGCAGGGCCTTTTGTACCTAGAGATCCTCCATGACTCAGCTAGGAGCAGGGCTCCCTGTGGCTTGGGGGTGGAACATCTGTTTTTGAGGCAGCAAGATTTCAATTCAATCCCGGTATCTCTAGTTGAAAGGAACCCTGTGCAGAAAGGTTAAAGTGCTTGGGGCTCTTTAGCTTGGAGAAACGTCACTGAGGGGTGACATGAACATGATAGAGGTTTACAAGATTATGCATGGGATAGAGAAGGTAGAGAAAGAAGCACTTTTCTCCCTTTCTCACAGTACAAGAACTTATGGACATTCAATGAAATTACATTAGAACTGATAAAGGGAAATACTTTTCCCCTCAAAGGGTGATTAACTCATGGAATTCACTGCCACAGGAGGTGGTGGTGGCTACAAGACAGCTTCAAGAGGGGATTGGATGAACATATGGAGCAGAGGTCCATCAGTGGCTTTTAGCCACAGTGTATTGTTGGAACTCTCTGTCTGGGGCAGTGATGCTCTGTATTCTTGGTGCTTGGGAGGGCACAGTGGGAAGTCTTCTAGTGTCCTGGCCTCACTGATGGACCTCCTGGTGGCACTTGGGTTTTTTGGCCACAGTGTGACACAGAGTGTTGGACTGGATGGGCCATTGGCCTGAGCCAACATGGCTTCTCTTATGTTCTTATGAATCAGGTAGGAGGTGGTGTGAAATCTGAGAGCTGCTGCCAGCCAGAGAGACAAAAGGGATCTCAGTGGTAGAGATCTTTTTATGTTCACTGTCCTTGCTTGGCTGTACACCTTCTTAGTCTTGATGACTTTGTACCCTGACTTGGATAGCCCAGGCAGCCCAGTCCTATCAGATCTCAGAAGCTAAGGAGGGTTGGCTCTGGATGCAAGACCACTAGAGAAGTCCAATTAAAGATTTTTTTTTTTTAAAACCCAAGACTTAAAGCATTAGCACTCATTGGTCTTAAAGGTGCTTCCTTTATATCTCTCCCATGGGATTCAGGGAACTGGGCAAAGGAAGCTCTGGCTCTTTTCCTTCCTTCCCCAGGGGGCCAGGGGGGAAGAGAGGCTTGGCTCAGTAGCTCTACCTGGCAAAGCAAGCTCTGCCTCCCCACCCCCAAGGGAGGAGCCTTAGCCAACAGAGAAAATAGGTTTTGCTCTCTAACTCCTGTGTGATTGAACTAGCCTGGCAAAGCAAGCTATTACACAGAAGGAAACAAGAGAGAGGGAGAAGGAAGCAGATGATAGCCAATTGCTTGGGGACCTGATTTGGCTTCTGGGCCTCATGTTTGACATCCCTGCCCTACAGTGTTTCTGTAAGTTGCCTGTGAGCACTGTTGGGGCACTGTTGTCCTTGCTGGTGAAATTTAGAATCAGAGAATCTCAGAGTTGGAAGGGGCCAGAATCCAACCCCCTGCTCTATGCAGGATCAGCCTAGAGCATCCCTGTCAAGTGTTTGTCCAGCTGCTGCTTGAAGACTGATAGTGAGGTAGAGCTCACCACCTCCCTCGGTAGCTGATTCCACTGTTGAACAACTCTGGCTGTAATCTCCCCCCACCCCTCTATCCAAATGGCACCTTCCACCTTTAATTTAACCCATTATTCCGAGTTCTATCCTCTGTTGCCAGTGGGAACAGCTCCCTGCCCTCCTCTAAGTAACTGCTCTTCAGGTACTTAATGTATACTGATGGACAGGAAAAGTGTACTGTTTAGTTAAGTTGTCAGTGCAGATTTGCACCCAGGTCTCAGTCTGGCACTCCAGCCTTTACAACCAGCCTACATATATGTACTGCAGTATGAGAGCTAACTCATAACAGCTGAAGGTCAAACCCCTAATCTGGTAGAGAAATTCGCCATTCTACAAAACGCTGCTGTGGTTTCCTAAAAAAGTGACTTAAAGAAAGCCTGCATGCCTTTTAGTGAAGCATTCCCAGATAATGACAGTTTTGATAATTTTGTTATAGTGTTATTTCTTTCATAGAGAAATCCCTGATATGATTTTCTTCTTAGCCTCGCACCACTACCAGATCCAGCTGTTCACAAATTCAGGTGCCGTGATATTTTTTTGGGGGGGAGGGGGGGATCATGTTTATGTGACACTTTAGGGAAAGCTTACTTTCTAAATAAAAATTTGTTGGTCTTAAAGGTGCAAACTTGGCTCCTGCTTTGTTCAACTTTTTGGATGTGTCTTAGTGTCTAAGCATAATGTCTTAGTGCTCCATATGCACTAAATTTCGCTATCCTTAGGGTCACATCCTTCTAAGTCCACTGAAATTCTTGTGTTTAGAAGAATGGATAACTCTTGCTTAGGATAGTTTTGGGGGGTAGCCCCACTGGTCTGCAGTAGAAGACCTAGATCCAATGCATAACTGATTGAAAGTCTACAAGAGTTATAAGCGTCTTGGAAATTTGTCTTTGAATCTTGTAAGAATCTTGTAAGAATTCAGACCTGAATTGAGCTGGAAAAAGCATCAGCGAAATATGGTCTGGGACATCATTGGTCTACCTATTGCTGGAAGCTGGAACCAGGTCATGGGATCAATGTTGCACCTTTTGGGACTCATAAAATTCTGGAACAGAGACTCTCATATTGTGAAAAACCTTGCGGTGTATATTTAGGCATGGACTTAAGTCTTATTTATTTATTTATTTATTTATTTTTAATAAATTTTTATTCAACACCACAGAAAGGCAAACATAAAATAGAATTGTATACATACAAAATAGTAAAAAAAAAATCATTCTTAAATATATGTGTACATATATCCTCAGAAACCGATAGACAAATTATAACCAGATATTTCAAATTAAAACCAAAAGGCCTGCCCAAAACTAACCATAATAGTAACAGAAATTTATAACTCTCACATTTCAAGAGCGAATTTACATAGCAAGGATCGTTGTCTAACTTTTCAATTATCGGAAACCATTTTGCAATAAACTTTTCATGGGCCATGTAGGGATCTATAGAATTAAGACCTGATGCTATTTTGTCCATGGCCATATGGTCCCAAATTTTGGAAAACCATTGATCAACACTTTAATAATTAAGGCTTTTCCATGTGGTAGCTATGACAGATTTCGCTGCTGTCAGCAGAATTACCAACAATGAGCGATGCCTAGATGGAATTTTCGAATCTAACCAGTTATACAATAATATGGAATCTGGAGTATATGGAATGCGAACACCCGTAATTTCTGACACCTTTTGGATAATACATTTCCAGAAGCTTACGAATTTCTCACATTCCCACCAACAATGGAAAAAAGAAGCTTTCTGGCCACACCCTCTCCAACACAAAGGGGAACAGTCTGGTAAAATACGTGCTAAACGTACAGGAGTATAATACCACCTTAAAGGTATTTTATATTTCAACTGCAGAGTATTAAGTGAATTGGTGCTAAAAGCTTCTGATAACCATATAGAATCCCAATGGTCTGCATCAAGAATCATGTCACAATCTCTGTGCCAACGTACAACATAAGAAGGCGGCTGTCTAAAATGATCTAACAATAACATGTGAAACAATTTAGAGATAGTATGTTTACTGTTTTGGTTAAAATTCATCACCAATCTTTCAAAGTCAGTTTTAGGACGTAATTTAGCTGCTAACAACATTGGGGGATTTAAAAGATGTGTTAGCTGAATATACTCATACCAAGAAGGAAGGCAATTTAGTTTCTTTCCCAGTTCAGCCATCGACAAAATTGAGCTCCCAACGATTAATTGAAACAAAACTTTTATTGAGTTTCTGCTCCAAAAACTGTAAGAGTCCTGATTTGCCGCTGGAGCAAACCAGGGTTGCCTCAAAAAGGTTGCAGTTAAAGAGATAGGAGGGGCCAATCTCTTGCGATTGTTATCCCATATACTCACTATTGCTTTCAAAAAGGGGCTCTGTAACAGCCAGCTTGGTCTAGATGACCTTTCCATCCACATATATTCATGGTATTTCAGTGGGGTTAAATGTTGTTCTTCTATTATCACCCAGTCTGGAGTATCTTTAGCATAAACTGCTTTTAAAAAGCCTGCAAGTACCGTAGCTGAATACAATAAATATAAATTTGGGTAAGCTAGGCCACCTCTGTCGGAATGACAGCAGAGAGTTGAGAACGCAACCCTTGGTTTCTTATAGCTCCATACAAAATCATTCAGTAGGGTTTGCCACCTACTAATCGTACTGTGTGATAAATGAATGGGTAAAGCTCTAAACAAATATAAAAATTTTGGGAAAATAAACGTCTTAATCACATTCAAACGTTCCAGCCGTGATAATTGCTTTGAGTCCCATTGTTTTAAAAGTTTAGAAATATTAGTGACTACCTCCATATAATTAACTGTAACTATGTTTGAAATATCAGTCGGGACCTTAATACCCAAATAGGTCCATGATGACTTTACCCATTGATAGGGACATACAATGCCTATTTCCTGCTTGTCTTCAAGGGTAAGCTTAATGGGATAAATCAAGGACTTACTATAGTTGATTTTTAAGCCTGAAACCCGCAGGAAGTCAAAAAGCAATTTTTGTAACACCTGCAGAGATTTCACAGGGTCAGACAAATAAATTACTATGTCATCTGCAAATAATGATATCTTAAAGGGTGTGTTTGCAACTTGGATACCTTGGAGATCTGGGCATTGGCGAATCAGGTTGGCAAAAGGTTCTATAGCCAAAGCAAAGAACAGAGGTGAAAGAGGAAAAATTTCTTTAAGTTTGTACAAGAACAACAAAATGTTTCATGTCAACTGCCAGAAAAATATATAGACTTTGTATTCTATTAAGTCTCTCTACATAATATTGTAAGCATAATGGGATGGCTAAAGTTATAGATATTGTAATAGTTGTATGTGTTGGATTGTTATTGTTATATTAATATTAATAAATTTATTTAAAATTTAAAAAAAAAGAGGACAACCTTGTCGGGTGCCCCTAGATAGCCCAAAATCAAAAGAATGTTGATTATTAATAGATAGCAGTGCTTTGGGCGAGGCATACAAAGCATTAACTATATGAATAAAGTTCTTGCCGAAGCCCATCTCCTGAAGGGTGGCAAGAAGGTATACCGGCTCAACCATATCAAAGGCTTTTTCAAAGTCCAGTGCCACAATACAAGAACTCTGTTTTTGAAATAAAGCATATTGAATGATATTAACCGTCTGCCTTATATTATCAGTAATTTCCCTATTTACAATGAAACCCGACTGATTTTTATGTATGTAGCAAAAAATTATATTATTAAGCCTTTTAGACAAAACAGTAGAAAATAATTTATAGTCAGAATTTAAGAGGGAAATAGGACGATAGGATTTCGGACACAAAGGATCTTGGTCTTTTTTTGGGATCAAAACTATCTTTGCTTGACCCCAGGTGTCTTTTATATGACCACCCTGTAGCACTAAATTACATAGATCTGTTAAGTGAGATATGAGAGATGATTGGAATTTTTTATAAAATTCGACAGGGAGTATTTTGCACGCAGCAGAAGAGCTGAAGGAGAGGGACAGGCAAAACACAGGAATTAATAGACAAGAGAAACAGCTGTATTCAATGGTAGATATATTTACCAGTGATAGTATCCAATATTCAGAGTCGTTGCCAGGCCAAGGTCATACACAGTAATCAGTACACACTTCAGTAGATAACAGTATACAGCAGTAAGTATACACAGCACGATAGATAACAGTATACAGCAGTAAGTATACACAGCACGATCCAAGCACAGTAGCATAGGATCCAACACCAGCAGTGATCGCTGCCACCCAGATAGCGGGCCTCACAGAACCCACAATCCTTACAGGCAGACTGAGCAGGCTCACTGAGCTTCCCTAAGTACATGTACCAATCATGCAATCTTACCAGAAGGTTGCATCAGCTCTGTGAGTCAGCACAAAGCCTAATTACAGGTGAGGTCATCCCACCTTACCTCAGTAACAGGTAACAGCTGGATCATGATGCAGCATGACTCAGCATGACATTTCAGAAACAACATTACTATTACTAAGATGGAGTCAGTCAGCCATTTTAGGACTGAGTTCCAACAGGTTTTATTATTTTTTGAACCCTGTAGTGCCATATAAATCTCCTCAGCAATTATCTCTGAATCTATATATGCCTTATGGGCCTCAGACAATCGTTTTATAAGTTGATTGGAATGCAGGACATTTCGTATTGCTATTGGATCAGGATTGGTAGTTTTGTACAGTTTCGTATAAAAATCTTTAAAAACATTAACAATATCTACTGTTGAAGAATGTAAGTGCCCCGTGGGGTCCTTAATCATTTTAATTTATCTATCTGCGATTTGTGTCCTAAGCTTCCAGGAAAGCAGTTTTAGTGACCTTGGATTTTTGAACCAATACTGTTGTTTTGTATAGAGTAAATTTCTTTTGATTCTAGAGGTTTCCATCATATCTAGCTTCTTCCGTGACTTAAGTCTTATTTGATTCTCTGTTCTGGTCTTACTTTATATGCATCTCCTTGTGTTTAGAGGAGATTGGTTTTATTGTATATTTAATAAAAGATTAATACACGGTGGCTTTGGCTTTTACTACTCCAGTCTTCAGCTTTAAGCCAGCATTGTGTAGTGGTTAAGAGCAGCAGATTCTAATCTGGAGAACTGGGTTTGATTTTTCACTCCTCCACATAAAGCCAGCTGGGTGACCTTGGGTAAGTCACAGTTCTCTCAGAGCTCTCTCAGTCTCACCTACCTCACAGGCAGTGTTCCCTCTAAGCTGAGTTAGTGTGAGCTAGCTCACAGTTCTTTAGCTTCCAGCTCACACTTTTTGTCTTAGCTCAGGAAAAATGGCCCCAGAGCAAATTATTTTGTGCAGTGGCTCACAACTTTAATGCCAGTAGCTCACAAAGTAGAATTTCTGCTCACAAGACTCCACAGTTTAAAGGAAGTATAGCTCACAGGGTGTCTGTTGTGGGGAGAGGGAGGGAAGGTGATTGTAAGTTGTTCCTTGGGGTTGTGAAGGCAAAAGAAGTCAGTTCACTGCGAGAAAATGGCCACTTTGGAAGGTAGGCTCTATGGCATTATATCCCATGGAAGTCCTTCTCCAAACCCTGCCCTTCTGAGGCTCCCCCCCCCCCCCAAAAAAAAATCTCCAGGTATTTCTCAGCCCAGAGCTGTCAACCCTAAGAAGCACTGTATAGACCAAGGGTGGGCAAACAGAGGCTCGGGATCCACATGTGACTCTTTCACACATATTGTGTGGCTCTCGAAGCTACCATCCTCCCATTGGCTGGTTTGGAGAAGGCATTTCTCTTTTTAAATCTCTTCTCCAACCCAAGCCAGCCAGCAGCTTGGAGAATGCATTTAAAGTTAAAACCGCTTTCTTTCCACCTCTCCCTCCCTCCCCCATCTGTTTTCCTTCCTTCCTTCCTTCCTTCCTTCCTTCCTTCCTTCCTTCCTTCCTTCCTTCCTTCCTTCCTTCCTTCCTTCCTTCCTTCCTCCCTCCCTCCCTCCCTCCCTCAAACATCTGACATTAATGTCTTGTGGCTCTCAAACATCTGACATTTATTCTTTGTGGCTCTTATGTTAAGTAAGTTTGGCCATTCCTGGTATAGACCAACAAGAGTGTCTCTTGAAAGTGTACCCAGAAAATCTTTTTGGCCAGCTTAGGATGACACTGAAAAACATTCTTATATTGAACCCCCTCCCTGTTGTGTAATGATAAATGCCTGGGTGGCCTTTGAGTACTAATCATGTCCCTCATTTGTCAAAAATTAAGATGCCTAAACTTAGGAAAGCTATTCCTGATTCTGGCTGCAGCTGCGCCTCACTGAATATGCTTGACCTGGACTGCCAGCAACTGCTCTTCTCATTCTTCCTAACAAACTGAGTCTTAAGAATTTTTGGCAAACCAAAATAGCAGACTGAACAGAGCGAAACGGTGCCTGCGATTAACTCCCTGTAAGCTGCCTGGACTCTTTGTGTCCTTGTAGCTCAGGCAAAGAGATCTTCTATGGAATGCTGAGCTGTGCATATCAAAATATACTGGGCATTCTCTCCTCCCCCCACCCCCACCCCCCCAATTTATAAATAGAAGCAATTTATTTGAAAATATTCAATCTCGCTGGAAGGCTTTCCTTGACTGCTAGAAAAAGGAAGTCTGGGAGAATCTTGTTGAACCTTTGTTGGTTTTCTCCCAGGGCTGACGGGCAGCGGGTTTGAAACGATAAGAATAATATATAGCATTTATATAGGGTTTTTGAGTGTACCAAACACTCCAATTGCAGTCTCTTGTTATCATCCTTGCACCTGCCCTGTAAGATAGGTTGTTGTGTATTATACCCAGGACTTTTTTGTAGAAAAAGCCCAGCAGGAAGCCATTTGCATATTAGGCCATGCCCCTGACATCACCAAAAAAAGCCCTGATTATACCCATGTGGTGAGTAACGAAGCAGAGACTGAGACAGAGTAGCTTGTCTAGGGCTATTGAGTAAGGCTATTACAGAGCTGAGAATCAAACCCAGATCTGTAGCTTGGAGCCAAACTAGTAAATATGGTGAGAGATCCATCACTGGATATTCTGAGTGCTTTTTATTGGTAAAAGGCAGCAACAAGACCAAGTGTTTCAGGCATTGCTTTTAGAGCTGAATTGACCCAGAATTCATTGGAAGTGGATATTCGCATGTGTGGATCTTCGCATTTAAATAAGCATCTTTCTTTCTTTCTTTCTTTCTTTCTTTCTTTCTTTCTTTCTTTCTTTCTTTCTTTCTTTCTTTCTTTCTTTCTTTCTTTCCTTCTTTCCTTCTTTCCTTCTTTCCTTCTTTCCTTCTTTCCTTCTTTCCTTCTTTCCTTTCTTTCAAAAAGGATTTTGGATCTTCTTGAGAAAGATCCTTATATGGGGCTACGGAAGGTGATAGTTAAGAATAGACTCCAGGGACTGGGATGATGATTACGATATGGACATCATGAAACAAATAAAGCCCTCGATACTGAATTTGGGTAGAACAAATATCTTATTGAGGGCACAGCATGTGTGCTTCCCACTGTTCTTTGGAGCTGCCTTCTCTTGTGCTATTCTGAGCTACCTAAAAGACCTGAGGATCCCTTATTATAGAAGAGCATTTTCATGCACTTGACTAAATTCTTTTCCTTCCGCCATACAGGAAGGCCGATTTGCAGACTTGGCACATTTGGATAAAGTTTGTAAATGTGAATCTGGTTAGCTTCAGTCCTTAGAACATTTTTTTATCGGAGTGTGCAATCTGGTCTGATGCATGACAAAGATACTTGTCCTCCATCTTCCTAGGTTATGTGTATTTATCATCTCAAAAAATCATCTGGTTTTTTCCTTGTAGATGAGGATCAGAAAACTCCCTCAGCAGTTGCTAAATATTTAGCTGTAGTGATTGTCTGTAAGAAGATTGGATCTCGGTCTGTTCAAGACCTTTGAGAGAAGAACAGGAAGATAAGTAGAAGGGAAAAATGGTAACTGCAGGGCCCTCTTCCTATATGTACACTTAGAATCAGGTCTGTGGTTTGGGGGAAGGGAGAATTCACCCCCCTCCCCCATGCACTGCTTGGTGGGAGACCTGGCAACCCTATTCTTCTGTGACTCCTCAGTTTACATAGGAAGGAGTCCTTTCAATTTTGTATTGTATAATTAATTAATAACTCATGCTCCCTGACAGACATATATGCTGTTTGTAGCTATGGAAAGGTGTGTGTGGGGGGGAGAAAACCCTCTTTTCTGGTGTTTCCTCCCCCCTCCCCTTTCTGTGGCTAAGAACAGCCCAGGAGGGTTGCGTACATTGGTTTTAATTAGCGAAACAATGTGGAGATGGAGAGATAAAAATGCTTTCCCCCTCTCACACTGTGGCCCTGATCCAAATTGGGACTCTACATAGCAGCTGTTATCCTTTAAAAAAAAAAAAAACCTCTGGGACAATCCGATTGTGAATGTCAATATGTCACATCTTTTTCAGCCTCCTCTGGGCAGAGAACTGTACAGCTTTTTCTTTTTTTCTTCTAGCCCCTAGCACTTTACTGTTCATAGGTGTGTGATAACAGAGATTTCAGAAAGTAAACGTCAGTTCTGTTTGGGGGTGGGAGGTGGGGAGAAAAAGAAACGTGGTGTTGGCAGGTGGCTGGAAAACAATTTCACACATAAAACAGAGGAAAAGCTGTGTTTTGTCTCTGGTGTGTGAGACGGAGCGATTGTTTTGAGAAGTGCAGAATTTGATTGCAGGGCTGGATCCTATATGGAGTTGCACCTTTGAAGTGATCAAGGATGGCGTTAGATTTTTGAACCAACTTGCAAAATGGACAGTGAAACGATTGGAGTTAGTAAGAAAACGAGGCGCCCTGTGTCAGTCTGGCTCAGAGGGAAGGCAGATGTACTTGTGAACAAAAACAGGCACCAGTTCATTGGCTCTGGAGTGAGAATTGTGCCCTTTCTGCCTTCACTCCTCTGGAGATACCTGATCCGCCTGTGACTGAACTCTGATTATTTCTTCCTCCCACCTCTGAGGGTATTGTCTGTCCTCCCTTTGTGGACCTTTTTATCGCTACTATTTTCTGCCCAATGCCATCATCTGTTCTGAAATAGCCTTCCCTCAACCTGTTTAAAAGTCCAAAAGGTGATTCCTTTTAAAGTTAATGTTTCCCTCAGAAAATGTTGCTCTCTGGCAGTTGTTCAAAATGTACCTCTGCGGTAACATTGTCAGCCTCCAGGTGGGACCTGGAGATCTCCTGGAATTGCAGCTGAGCTCTAGATTACAAAGATGAATTCACCTGGAGAAAATGGCTTTTTCGGAGAGTGGACAATATGTCATGATACCTGGCTGATGTCCCTTCCCAGGAGTTGGCTACCATAGCCACATTGCGAACTGGCTGGCTGTGCATGGCATGATGCTTAGTGTTGAGGTGTGTCCTGACAAGCATGCTAACAACATTGACAACTCACAAAATTTTAATGAGGCATCTTTGGAGATGCTAAAATGATTTCTCAGGGAGAAAAACCAGCAAAATAGGGACCATTCCTGTTAAACAGGACCTGTTGGAGCACCTGGGGTTAGCCACGTTTTACCCTTCTCTTCAGTTGGTTGGCATGTGTTTGCCTGATAGTTCAATTTTTAATTTTTATACAGTTTTTTCTTAAATATTGTAGAAACTGCCCAGAAAAGGGAGCAACTTGGGGTTGATACAATCAGCATAGTGCATGCCCTGATTGGAAAAGAGGGAGGTAGCCCTATGACTGACACAGGCCTAGCCAACCATGGCTGAATAAATCCAGCTTTTGCCTTCACCTCCCAAGTATAAGAAGCCTCATGGCACTGAGTGGTAAACTGCAGTACTGCAGTCCAAGCTCTGCTCACGACCTGAGTTCGATCTCCGCAGAAGCTGGGTTCTGGTAGCCAATTCAAGGTTGACTCAGCCTTCCATCCTTCTGAGGTCAGTAAAATGAGTACCCAGCTTGCTGGGGGTCAAGTGTAGATGACTGGGGAAGGCAATGGCAAACCATCCTGTAACACCCTGAGCCCGTTAGGGGAGGGCAGGATATAAATTTGATAAAATAAAAAATAAAATAAAAAGTCTTGCCAAGAAAATATTGCGATGTGACATCACTCCATGGGTTGGTAATGATTCGATGCTTGCACAGGGGACTACCTTTACCTTTACCTCTTATCCGTATAATTTGGGCAAGAAGATTGTATGCCTGATGAAATGTCAGTGAGAATCTTTTTTTGATGGGTTTGACAATGAAGATGTATACCTTTGACGTAATCCTCAGCGATTCTCTGGGCGGATTTAAAATAATATTTCCTAGGGTAAATTTGTTCTATGCAGTAGGACAAAACATTGTACGGCTTTCCTCTGCAAATTTGGAAGAAGGAAACAAATGTGTAGATTCAGCTTCAGTGTGGCATGTCACATGAAACAGCCTTATGCTGAATCAGACCCCTGGTTCATCAAGGTCAGTATTGTCTACTGGTATCGGCTTTCCAGGGTCTCAGGCAGAGATCTTTCACATTCCCTGCTACCTGATCTTTTAACTGGAGATGGCAGGAATTTAACCTGTGATTATCTGCATGGGAGGCAGATGCTGTACCACTGAGCCAAGCCCTTCCCCTCAATGTAACAAAATTGCACCTCACCCCAGGTTGACAGACTTTACAGTTCCTAACGTTTTCTAGACATGGCATCAAGGCTTTCTTTTGTAGCAGGAACTCCTTTGCATATTAGGCCACACACCCCAATGTAGCCAATCCTTCAAGAGCTTACAGGGTTCTTAAGTACAGGGCCTACTGTTAGCTCCAGGAGGATTGGCTACATCAGGAGTGTGGCCTAATATGCAAATGAATTCCTGCTATAGAAAAAGCCCTGCATGGGATCATTTTGATTCTCCTCCATTGGGATGCTTTCACAGGACCATCCTACCACTTTGCATTGCTAGAGGCACTACAGATGGTCTGCGCTAATCTGCTCTAAGAAAACAGCTGAATTCTCCAGCATTCAAAAATTCAGGAGATTCGCTGCGAATGCTTTATCATTGGACTTCAGATTTCCCCTTCAGCTTCAGAGACCCACTTTCAAGCCAAATTTCACAAGAGTTAATAATTTATGAAAAATGCCGCCCCCCCCACACACAATTTGTTCTTTATTTTTTTTCACAAAAGCTGAGATGTTAACATGTTGAATTCTTGTCCTTATGTCAGTATTTATGAAGACATCCCTCATAACCTCAGGGAGAGGTTGTCTCCGCAGACCTTTACATTAACACGATCAAATGGCAGTGTTGTTTTTTTTGTTGGGGGGGGGGGAGAAAGGGTGAATCATGAAGCTCTGACAGATTTTTTGCTAAGTGCTACCACTCAGCCTGATGTATGTGGCTTGTGTGTGCTGAGATACGATTAGATCTGACAAGGCCGATCTCTGGTCACAATAACTCCCTCCCCCACTTTCAGGTTGCTCTCCTAAAAGCGCTAAGACTCCCTGTATGAAGTCTTGTTTCTGGCGGAATGAGGGTTTTTTAAAAAAACAAAATGGTTGCTGTTTCTGCTTTTTTTTTTTAAACCAATTAAGCTGTACCTGTAATTATGTTATGCTTTCTAGATGGAATTACTGAGCGCTGTGTCGAAAAATATGACCCGACGCTCTGCCTATTCTCTGGTCCCAGATAAGCTGCCCAGAAAAAAGAACGCTAAGATCAAAATATTTTATCAAACTTGAGTCAGTATCTGTGAACACAAACAGGATCTACTGTCAAGGGTTGCTATTGTTCTGTTCATTAAAAAAGGCTTTGAAAGATTCTAATAACAGAGATGTCAGGCCCGTTTTCATTGTCTCCAACAGCAACTCTTTAACAGCGTATTTCCAATCATGCTTATTTTCGGAGTAGGATTAATAGCATTTCCCCAGACTCTATTTCTGTGGTGGTGGTTGCTTCTATAGGCTTAGCCAGCTAGCTGCATCCTAACAAGCAGGAAGCATTCAAATAGGTTATTTTTCCTGCCTACCCCCCCCCCCCAAGTAACGTACACAAAGCCCAAAGTGGTACAGTCATGAGAGGTTGTACCATGTGCTTGTCTGCATTCTTGAACTTGACCCTTGGAATTGCACTGGAGCGCAGGAAATGTGGAAGAAGGAATTAAAAGAATGGCTTTGGAGGAAGTTGCATGGCCAAGAGAACAACTTCTGGAGAAGGTTCTGGGAGAAAGTGGTAACAAGGAAAAGCAGCTTCAGCAGCTGTGTTTGACTCCCCCCCCCCCTTTTTTGTAGCAGAATTCATCAGATGCTTTAGCATTATTTTCATACTCATACATTATTTTCTCCAATCTAGGAAGCCTATCAGTTTAGAAAATGTATGTGATGCTACACCTGTGTCTCTTGAAAATATGCTGCTGTTCCTAAAAATTGTTGCACATACTCTAGGAAATTAGGCTTCAGGCAAGCATCAGAATTGGAAGGTGGCTTTGTTGAGCCACTGAATTTCTGGGATAGTATGTTGTTGTTTTTTAATTTTATGTAAACAATACAAACATTGAGACAGACAAGATAAGATAGAATGCCATTGATACATATGCAGTCATATTCTGGTCAACAAAAGCATAAAAATCAGAGGAAAACCATCATTTATAATTATCAATATTGTCTGATAAATTGTAACTAATAACGTTTTTCTGTCTATAAAGTTGTTGAACAAATCTTACTTTGTTATGTTTGTTTGTTTTGATCTAGTCTACATACAATTTTAACATATCTGATCCTGAGCCATTGTAAGCATAAACATTTTCAACATGTGTTGCTCAATTCTGTCTCTTAATTCTTCTGGACTTTATTGTTTTATTTTTATTTTAATCTTTAAAGCTTTCCAACCTAATTTCATTCAATATATGAAAAAAAAAATACATTCCTTTTTTCCTTGAAATTCAGATTCTGGTCTGTTGTGCAAGTAAGATGTTAGCTTTGCCATTGTCATAGTCAATTCTGGGCATATTTTAGCTTTCCATTTAGATGCATATACCACTCTTAGCGCTAGCACCATACTTTTAAATAGCTCGTTATGAAATTTTGATATATTAGATGGTAATATGTTTAGTAGCATATTTCTGGTGGCATGTACCCCCATCATTCTAAAGTTCAGGATAAGAAAGGTAAGTGTGAGGTTATTACTGGCCAAAGAGTACTGCATTGCATTAGGTTGGGCAGAAGCGCAGACTTACTCAGGGAATTTATCGATGGAGGGCATTGTGGATCAGCCATGAAGAGCAATTATCTCCATGTATTCAGTTTCTTTAGACCTGCCTCCCTGTCCACAATGAGAGAAGTTCAGGGCAACCCTTACTGGATCAGTGGACTATGTGGGTGGACCAAGTATGCTGGAGAATTATGGCTCTTACGGTAATAAATTGTTTTGACTGTAGTAAATTGTTTTGGCTGTAGGCTGCAGAAACAAGCCTACAGGCCAGCAGATTCACAGCAACATCAGCACCTGGTTTCCCAGCTCCAAATTTCTGATGACTGTAGCCAGATGAGGAGAGCTCCCTGTTCCCAGGGGTGGCCCCTGATGCCTGCAGTCCTATGCTAACTCCCTTTCTTTCTTTGAGATTCACAGATCCCACCTGCCTCAGAAGGCCAGTGTCACTGAGGCAACACCTGAGCATCTTAGAGCAGGGGTTCCTAACCTTTTTGAGCCTGTGGACACCTTTGGGATTCTGACACAGTGTGATGGGTGCTGCCACAAAATGGCTGCAGCAGGAGGTGGAGCCGGCCACAAAATGTCTGCTGCAGCTTACCTTCAGTCACACTTTGAAGATCCATGTGTTGTGGTGGCAGTTGCTGCCAAAGCAGTGTTTTTTAAAAATCAAAACACCCTGAAATGGCCAATTAGAAGCCTTGGTGGTCAAAAGCCCCACCCAGTCCTGCTCACTTTCTTAAAGACACTTGACAGGTGCCAGGAAAAGTATTGGCATGTGCCATGGTACATGGTTAGGTCCCCTTGTCCTAGAGGATTAATGTTTTGCCTGCACCAAAATGGGGCTTGAGGGGTTATTTCTCCATTTTTGCTACTCCACTTGGGGAATTCTGTACATGTATAGCGGAGAAATTGGGGTAGACAAGGCTTTTTTTTTTGTAGCAGGAACTCCTTTGCATATTAGGCTACACTGCCCTGATGTAGCCAGTTCTCCAAGAGCTTACAGGGCTCTTAGTACAGGGCCTACTGTAAGTTTCAGGAGGTTTGGCTACATCAGGGGTTTGTGGCTTAATATACAAAGGAGTTCCTGCTACAAAAAAAGCCCTGGTTATAACTCCCTCTACCAGAGCCAGTTTGGTGTAGTGGTTAAGTGCATGGACTATAATCTGGAGAACTGGGCTTGATTCCCCACTCTGCCATATGCAGCCAGCTGGGTGACCTTGGGCCAGTCACAGTTCTCTTAAGAGCAGTTCTCAAAGAGCTCTTTCATCATCTACCTCACAGGGTGTCTGTTGTGGGGAGAGGAAAGGAAGGAGATGGTAAGCTGCTCTGAGACACTGAAAGGTGAGGTATAATGCCATCCCTCCTCCTCCTCCTCCTTTTTGATCCAGGAAACCTAGACCCAACTCTTTTTTAAATGGAGCACTTCTAATTTAGCCTTGAGAGGTTCTGCTGGAAGGGAATTATTTTTAAAAAATCATTTGTAAAGATCTGTCATCTTCAAGCTTTTCCTTCAGTGCTAGAAATCAAACACAAGTGTTGGGATTTGGCTGTTCTTTTCAAGACAGATCTCTTACAGAGATGTGACTTGGCAAAAGCCTTGCTTCCAAGCTTCCCTCAGCCTTTGTTTGAAAGTTTAATGCTACAGCAGTGTAATCTTTAAACATTAATTTATCTCATTCAACTCTGGCTAATTTTGCATACCAAGTTATGTTTCTTGGACTGTATTATGGGGCTAGGGGGAGAGACATGATCGTTAGAACGTGTGTGTCAGGATCTGAAAAATTAATGGGCCTTTTCTTCAGATCTCTAGCCTTTGCTTTTTTTATTCATCCTTTTTATCCCCAGCACTGTGATAATCATTCATATATATATATATATGATGGAAAAGTCAGAGATAATCAATTTCAGTTTGGCATTGGGTGGCAATTGCCTGCTCGTAAATTGTTTCTTATGCTGATTTATTCACATGGAGCTACTTAAAAGTCTTCCTAACTGGCTTCAGAGTTTCTCCTGCAGTTCTGCATTAGCTATTTCACATGCAGAAAGTCCCAGGTTCAATCCTTAGCTTCTCTAGTTAAAAGAATTTCTAGGTGTTGGTGAGGAGAAGGATCATTTTATGCTTGAGTCTGGAGCACCGCTGGCTGACAATGTAGATAGTACTGAGAAGAAAGGAACCAAGGGTGTGAATCAATGTAAGGCATCTCCACACATTCCCACAACAGTATAGCATGGTGTAGTGGTTAGAATGTTGGACTAGGACAGTGGTGGCCAAACTTGCTTAACTTAAGAGCCAGATGTCAGATGGATCCCAGTTAATGGATCTTGGGTAGCAGGTGCTGGCTTGGCTTGGAGAAGTGATTTAAAGAGACAAGTGCCCTCTCCAAGCCAGCCAACGGGGTGGAGGGGGCTTCAAGAACTACACAATGTGTGTGAAAGAGCCACATGTGGCTCTCGAGCAGCAGTTTGGCCACCTCTGGACTGTGATCTGAGAGGCCTGGGTTTGAATCCTCACTCTGCCCTGGAAGCTTGCTAGATGACCTTGGACCAGTCAGACTCTCTCAATCTAACCTACCTCACAGGTTTGTTGGAAGGAAAAAAATGAAGGAGGAGGAAAATGCCGTAAGCTGCTTTGGGTCCCCCACTTGCGAAAAAGTGGGGTATAAATTAAGACCTAAATGTTTTGAGGAAGGGCTGTGATGCTCAATAGCAGCACTTGAGTTTTGTAAGCAGAAGCTATCAGGTTCAAGTCCTAGCATTACCAGTTAATGGATCTTGGGTGGCAGGTGCTGGAAGAGCTCTTTCTCTGCCCAAGAGTTTGCAGTGCTCTTGAGAGCCATAATCAGCAGAACTGAGATGGCTGGACCAAGGACCTAATTCAGTATAAGGCAGCTCATAGGGTTGCCAATCCCCATTTGGGAGCAGGGGATTCCCTAGTTTGGAGGGAATGCCGCTGTAAGAAACTGAATCACTGCGTGTAAATTATCATTGTGCATTAGTTCCAGAATATGGAAGTATATTGATCAGAGGAATCCCTGAATCGAAACACGAAATTTTTACTTGGCAATCATGTACTCAGTAATATTTCTCTTCAACATCTGAATCCTTTCATCAAATGAGATAAAAATTTATTTAAAATCCTTCAACATTCATCTTGTTTTTTTAACGGAGAGGTCTGCGTGTCAACATTGCTACATTGGAGTAGTGCGTCTTTGTGGTCTTTTGTATGACAGACTTTTCCATTTCATATTAGCTTATAAATCGTTAGTTTGTTTTCAAATAGTGGGGGTTTTTTTTCAATCGTTTGCTAATAATTCTAAATGCTCTCTTGAAAGTGTGGATTAGTTTCCAGAGTAAACTTGTTCTATAGTAATGAATTAGAAGCTTGTAAGTTTCTTTAAGCGTCTTCTGTCAGTTTCAAAGAACACCTTGTCTCTTGGTCTGTAACCCCCTGGTGTTCTTCCCTTTTTGGTTTACACAGTCCCCATTTGGGAGCAGGGGATTCCCTGGTTTGGAGGCCCTCCCCCTGCTTCAGTGTTATCAGAAAGGTGTGTGTGGGGGGGGGAAGGAAATGTCCACTGTGCACTGCATTATACCCTACGGAGACTGGTTCCTCATAGGTTATAATCGAGAATTGATCTCTTGGTATCTGTGCCTCTGGGAAGGGCTGTTTTTGAGGTAGAGACACAAAATTTTCAGCACCTCTTCTCAAAACTCCCTCCAAGTTTCAAAAAGATTGGACTGGGGGTGGTGGTGGTCCAATTCTGTGAGCTCCCAAAGAAGGTGCCCCCATCCTCTACTATATCCAGCTGGTGGAAGGCATTTAAAAGGAGTGCAGTCCCTTAAGGTGTGATGATTGTGGAGTTCAGTTGTGCTTGCCACACCCTTGCGTCTGGCTCCACCCCCAAAGTCCCCAGATATTTCCCGAGTCAGACCTGGCAGCCCTGTATCAGTACTGAGGCCCAAGACCTTATCCAGCAGTTGTAATAGAGGAGGGGAAGGATTATGCTCTGAGGGAATGTCTGTTTCGCCTTTTTTGTTTGTTTGCTGTGGTCCTAATCTGAATTGGGTGCGCACACGTCTCAAAGCAGGTTTGTATGAAAGCAGATTATATTTGTGTAATTTAAAAAAACAAAAACCCCACCCCCAAATTGTAAATTTGAAAACTAGGTGGGGGGAAGTCTTCAGAATAAAATTAATCTTCATGTATATTTCCTGACTGCAGCAGCTGTTCGCAAGGGGCCGTGGGTAATTTAACGTGAATCTTTGAAGGAAAATATTGAAGGATTTGGAACCTACGAAGCATTCCAAGCAGGTGATGGTGGGAAGTGCCATCAAGTATCAGCCAACCTACGGCTACCCTGTAGAGTTTGCAAAGCAAGAGACATTCAGAGGTGGTTTGGCGTTGATTACCTCTGTGTAGTGACTCTGGTATCCCTTGGTGGTCTCCCATCCAAGTGCTAACTGGGGCCAACCCTGCTTAGCTTCAAAGAGCTGATGTAATCGGGCTTGTCTGGCCCATCCAGGTCAGGGCAGAGCTATCCATACAAGGAGTAGGGCTGCTAAGCCTCCGGACCAGGCAGGGGTTCTCCCACCCTGGAAGTTCCCAACCCGCCAGCCCACATTGGGAACTTCCCCCGACATTGCTGGCGCGATGACATCACCTGGAATGGTCTGCGAAGGTATAATAGGTACCATAGAGTCCCCCTCCCAAATTGCTAGAGCGTCTGGGAAAACCATAGCGTTTTCCCGGAAACGCCTAGAGCAGTCGGTGCGCAGCATTGCCAGCCCAATGACGTTGCTGCCGCGTGCGAAAAAGGTCCCCCACCATAAACTGTGGGGGACTTGGCAACCCTAAGAAGGAGTGAAATTGACTGGCTTGGATATCAAGCAGCTTCAGGCCTGCAAAGTATCTTTCTTCTTTCCTCCATTTCTCACTCTCACACATACGCTTCTGTCTTAGTCCTTCCATTATCCTCACCAAGTGCAAGCGTCCTAGGATTGCCAGCCTCCAGGTGGGGCCAGGAGATCTCCCACTTTTACAACTGATCTCCAGCTGGCAGCCCCCCCCAACAACAAACACCCTGTGAGGTAGGTGGGGCTGAGAGGGCTCTCACAGCAGCTGCCCTTTCAAGGACAACCTCTGCCAGAGCTATGGCTGACCCAAGGCCATGCTAGCAGCTGCAAGTGCAGGAGTGGGGAATCAAACCTGGTTCTCCCAGATAGGAGTCTGCACACTTAACCACTACACCAAACTGGCTCTGTGGCGGATTCTGTGGCATTGTACCATGCTGAGGTCCCTCAAGGTATTTTTCAGCACAGCCCTGGCAACCCTACATGACACTTAAACGTTGTGTTATGCTTTCCATGAAAATCCAGCAGTTGGTTCTTCCTTTGAACAACATCCTACTGTCTACTTAGGGACCCCATTCAGCAAATATTCTGCTTCTCTATGCAATTTCTTTTTGTCCTCTTCATTTAATTACTTCCTGTTATTTTCCCCCAGCATCCATGAATCAATTTTTAATTATGAGTTCTAGAGGGAGAGAACTAAGTATTTCAAAGTATACTTTATATTCAAAATCACTGCTCTATCAATTAATCTTTCATTACTTTTTAATAATAGTAGTGTTGCAATAATGCCTTTATGATCATTAAAAGTAATAATAATCAGTAGCTTTGTCTTCAAGGTAGAAAGCAGTACTGCTTCAGGGAGAACATTTTATATTATTTTGTATTTTAGTTAACGTCGCTTATAGCCTGCCTTTGTCTCCAAGCCTCAAGTCAGATGACAAAATTAAGCAAGCAATCCCAGAAAAAATACAAGCAACAAATATTGCAATAAAATTGCCTGATGTTTTCACCACAGACATAAACATTATAGCCAGGACTTTTTTTGAGCAGGAACACACAGGGACACAATTCCAGCTGGCTTGGCACCATGGAGTGTGGCCCAATATGCAAATGAGTTCCAGCTGGGCTTTTTCTACAAAAAAAGACCTGTGTGAAACAATGGTGGTGGCAGGAGGTGTGGCCTAATGTGCAAATGAGTTCCTGCTGGGCTTTTTCTACAAAAAAGGCCCTGATTATACCCTTATTCCAGCTGGTTTGGTGTAGTGGTTAAGTGTGTGGACTCTTATCTGGGAGAACCTGGTTTGATTCCCCACTCCTCCACTTGCAGCTGCTGGAATGGCCTTGGGTTAGCCATAGCTCTGGCAGAGGTTGTCCTTGAAAGGGCAGCTCCAGCCCCACCCACCTCACAGGATGACTGTTGTGGGGGAGGAAGGTAAAGGAGATTGTGAGCCGCTCTGAGACTCTTCGGAGTGGAGGGCGGGATATAAATCCAATATCTTCTTCTTCATCTTCTAAAGGAGGATTCCATTTTACACAGTCTCTGGCATGATAAACATCTTCTGGCCTTCATCATAGGCCATTCCACCAAGCCGCAACAGAGGCTGTGATCATACACACTAAGTAATGTACTTTCAGACCACTTTCAGTGCATTTTCCAACTGGATTTTACTTGTGTGAACTGGCAAATTCCAGTTGGAAAGTGCATTGAAAATGGATTGAAAGTGCATTACTGAGTGTGTGATTGCAGCCAGAGAATGACCAGGTACTGGCAGCTGTTGATCTTACTCCTTTGCAGAATGGCACCTTCAAAAGGCCTTGCTTGAATGAGCGAAGCTGATAATTAGCAATTGATTCATTAATGTCTCGGCTAGGCAGGATGCAGAACAGGATGTTACCAAGCTACAAACAAAAGGAGGAAAAATTAAAGGTACAGTGGCTCTGAGATCACAGGAGCATTTGACTGTCCATGCTAGCAACCTGGCTGTGCAGTGACATTTTTATGTTGGAAAAATTGCCCCAGTTCAGATGCAAAAAAAGACTGAAGGACAGCAGAGAAAACACTAGAATGCAACTGGTTGCCAATGCCATCATCTGGATTCTCCATTAAAAACTAAATGAATGAATCATGGCAATTCCAAACGAGACTGCTAGCAACAGTACCCACCCATTAAAAAGAAATGCTTTTTACAAACAGAAAAAGTTCTCGCATGTGAGAGGCTTCACTAAGGCCGTTTTCCCACTTACCTTACCCCGGAGCGACGTCCCTCTTCACCGTGCTGCGTCTGCGCGGATTTCGCACAAACTGCTGCGCAGCACCAGGAAGAGCTGCGTAGTCCTGCGGCTTTTGCGTCGCAAATGTAAACCGCCCAAAAGCAGTTTACATTTGCGATGCAAAAGCTCCGGGACTACGCGGCTCTTCCTGGTGCTGCGCAGCAGTTTGTGCAAAATCCGCGCAGACGCAGCACGGTGAAGAGGGACGTCGCTCCGGGGTAAGGTAAGAGGGAAAACGGCCTCAGAGAGGGACTCAGTCCCCCCCCCCCCCAAAAAAAGGTACGTATGTGCAGATGTGGATTAAGATTTGTCTTTGCGTGTGCAATAATCATTCTAAACTGCTGTTAAAACCAGAGAGGGCTTTGGAATTCAGCATTCTGAGAATTGAAGCTCAAAAATTTGGCAAAGGCAGTTTTTTAACTCCTGAAACTGAAAATAAACTTGGAAGTATCACACAATACTTCCATGCTTGAGAAGACACAGATGGAACATAACAACAGGTTCTCAGTTATTTACTCTCAGCATTCCACAATTAAGAAGGATACATTCGCACATCGATCTCTAATTTTGATATATTTATTTGCTTCATTATGTCCCTCACCCCGGGTATACTTCCAAACAAATGGTGAATGTTATTCCTGTTTGGTCCTTGCATCTGTTAAACATTTTCATTATGTTGTATGCTAATTTGCTGCTCACGTATGGACTTGTAAGTTCTGTTTCAATGTACTGGAAGGAGTGTGTGCACACATGAAAGCTTATACCTTGAATAGAACTTTGTTGGTCTTAAGGGGGCCACTGAACTCAGATTTTGTTCTGTTGCTTCTGACCAACATGGCTACCCACTTGAATCTCTAATTCTGCTGTTTAGGTTCAGAATTTGATGCCCTTGCTGGGAAGCAGCTGTGTATAGCTCAGGGGCAGAGTACCGGCTTGGTGTAGTGGTTAAGTGTGCAGACTCTTATCTGGGAGAACCGGGTTTGATTCCTCATTCCTCCACTTGCATCTGCTGGAATGGCCTTGGGTCAGCCATAGCTTTTGTAGGAGTTATCCTTGAAAAGGCAGCTGCTGTAAGAGCTCTCTTAGCTCCACCTACCTCACAGGGAGTGTGTTGCTGGGGTGGGGGAGGTAAAGGAGATTGTGATCACTCTGAGATTCAGAGTATAGGGTGGGATACAAATCAATATCTTCTTATTTGTACAGAAAATGTCCCATTCACTATCTCTAGCATCTCAGGTACTAGTTTGGTGTAGGGATCAGAATTTCAGACTGTGATATGGAAGTCCCACATTCACATTTCCATTCTACCACAAAAACCTGCTGGATAGCTTTGGGCCTATTGCTTTCTCTCATCCTTACTTACCTCATAGAGTTCCTGTGGGGATTAACTAGAGGAGTACAGTACAAAGTTGTAAGCCTCTTTGATTCCCCATTGGGGAGAAAAGTGGGGTATAAATACCTAAATGCATTCATATATCCAGATTGCAATTTATTTATCTGTTGACTTACTGAGAGTAGAGTTACCAGCAACCCTCAGCAAAAATGACCAATAGCAGATAAATGGGAATGGAACAGGGTTTGTAATGAGCTTTATAATCTCTTTAATAATGTAAAATTGCTGTGGCTGATTGTACAAAGCAAGATCTCACATAGCCTGGTGATGCTTAATCCCACTGAGATCAACTGTGTTCAGTTGTCTGTTGGATTGTAGCCAACATCTCCGTCTCTTATACAGATAGGCAGACTGGCAGATGTCAAATTAAGCATTGCCATTTAAAATAGTGAGGACTAGGGGCTTAAAAATGATATGGAAAGCAGCAGGAAGAGAAGAATGTGCCAGAATTGTACGGAGAAGAGAAAAGCAGACTGAGCGGTGATAGGAATTATGGGATGGGGCAGATATTTGGAGTTGAGGATTATTTAAATATAATCTGGAGTGTCTTCCAGATGTAGAAGTGCTAGATTCGAGTCCAGTAGCATCTTCGAGACCAACAAGATGTTTGGGGTATAAGATTTGAGAGTCAAAGCTGCCTTCATCCGCTACAAGGCTTGTTTTTCCCTCTGTCAGTTACTTGCATTTGACAAAGGGAACTTTGGTTCTTGAAAGTTCAAGCCCTGAACATTTTGTTGGCCTGTAACAGGGGTGGTGAAACTTGCTTAAGGTATGGGCCACATAGAATAAATGTTTGAGAGCCACAAGACATGAACGTCAGATGTTTGAAAGGAGGAAGGAAAGCAAATAAATAGGGGGTAGAGGTAGAAAGAAAGCAACTTTAACTTAAATGCATTCTCTAGGCTGCCAGCTAGCTTGGCTTGGATAAGTGATTTAAAGAGAGAAGTGCCCTCGCCAAGCTGGCCAATGGGGTAGTGGGGGCTTTGAGAGCCACACAATATATATGAAAGAACTCAAGTGGCTCCTGAGCTGCAGTTCGGCCACCCCTGGTCTGTATGATGTTTCTGGCCTTGAATCTAGCTCTTTTACAGCAGACCAATGCGGCTGCCCTCTGAAACAGTCTTCTAGATGTAGGGTGCAGGATGGTGAAAGATACAAAGCTAGGATGAATGGAGCAAAAAACAAAAACAAAACAAAAGCCTTATAAGAGCTAAACTCCTGAATCATAGCAGACCTCTGGTGAGCTGTGTTAATGGATACTTTACTGCTCCAGTGAATTGTTAACATTCTCTGTGCAAGAATTATGCTGACTGAATGTTCGCTCGACCTTGTTTGGAGTTCAAAGGCAAATAAGGGCAAGATTCTCTTTTAAGGCTTCCCCAGTTGTCATGTTTCCATTGCACTTCAGTGATTTGCTTCCCCTTTGCAACAGAATTATTAGGCAACGGAATAATGTTTACCCGCAGGGAGTGACAGAAGTACAGTCAGTCTGAGGTGTCTGAAAAATAACACACGCACCTGGAGAATTACCTAGAGAAGAAAAGAAAGCACAAATAGGATGGCGAGGCAGATCCAGGTGGGCAGCCATGTTGGTCTGAAGCAATAGAACAAACCTTTAAGTACCGACAAAGTTTTATTCAGAATGTAAGCTTTTGTGTGCCTGCTCACTTCATCAGACAAATTTTGAGGCAAAAGAACATAAAAAGAGGCCTGCTGGATCAGGCCAGTGGGCCGTCTAGTCCAGCATCCTGTCTCACACAGCAGCCAACCAGTTCCTCTTGACGGCCAACAACAGGACAGAGAGGCCGAGGCCTTCCCCTGATGTTGCCTCCAGCCCTGGGATTCAGAAACTCACTGCCTCTGAGTGTGGAGGTTTCCTTTAGTCACAATAAGCTAATAAGCACTGATAGATCTATCTTCCATAAATCTGTCTAATCCCCTTTTAAACCTCTGTGTGTCTGTGGCCATCACTACATTCTCTGGCAGTGAATTCTACATTTTAATCACTTGCCTCTGTAAAGAAATATTTCCTTTTGCCTGTCCTGATTCCACTGCTTATCAGCTTAATTGGATTCCTTCAAGTTCCAGTATTTTGGGAGAGGGAAAGAAAAAGTCCTCTTTGTCAACTCTTTCCATCCTGTGCATAATTTTGTAAACTTCTGTCATGTCCCCTCTTAGTTCTCTATTTCTAAAGAGTGTTAAGGATATCACTTTGTAGTGGTTATTCTTCTCTTTTAACAGATTTGCGGAGCCAGTTCACAGGTTGCAAAGTCCACGGATCTTGTAGACCAACGTGGTCTGAAGGGGTTGGTCCTTAGAAATTAATTCCTAAGTGCACAGGGCCGCCAATTTGGATCAGGACCGCAGCATGTGCGGACAAGCAGGGCTGGCTCTTCCACTATGCAAATTAGGCATTTGCCTACAGCGCTGGCCCAGGAGGGACACCAAATTGGGCACCCTCCCACATGACTCAAAGAGGCCTTCCCTGCTCTCACACCACCTTTCTCGCTCTCCTGCCACCTTTCTTACTCTCGCACCACCTTCCTCACTCTCATGCTGGCTTCTCCGCTCTCCGGCTGCCTCCCCTACCTCAGTTTCTTCTCCCTTGCTGTGCAGGGCAGCACCACAGACGGGGGCAGCACTGTGGAGGAGGGTGGCAGGGGGATAATGGGCAACAGGCTTGTCTAGGGCACTGCACACCCTAGGAACACGGAACTTAGCCCTCCCCTATGCTTACCATTTTTGGGGAAATAATGGGGGTGGGGGGAGATCACAACCTGCCAAGGGTCACATCCCAGCCCATTTTTTGTCCCATTTGGTTGGCTTTCTTAAATGTCTCAACAATTTAAAAGATTTGTGAAAGGTTCTTGTCACAAGTCTATGGCATCAAGCCTAGTTAAACCCTAAATTTGTAGGGTATTATCTGTGAATTCCACGTGGTTGCTGCAGAGGTCTCGATTCTTTCCCACCCTGCTTCCATATTTATTTAAACCTTTACTATTTGCATTCTCAGAGTTTACCCCCAATGCACTGAAGGAAAAGCTATGTCAACAGCGACATATGCAAAAAATAAAATTTGCTTCGCCAGTTGTTGTCATACAGTGTAGTAGCCTTGAAAAGATCCATCTTTAGCTAGGAAGAGCTGGCAAGAGTCAGTCGGTCTGCGATGAATTTTTAAACTGTCTCCTCCGATTCATGTTCGGAATACGCCACAGATTAACTTTCGCTCAGTCCTTATGTTTCATTTGCTTGAAAGGAAGTGGAATGTTTCCTTTGATAAATATACTCCTGAGCAGTCCTTCTTTTGCTGTGTCTTTGCCAGGCTTCTGGAAATAACTTCCTATATATATATATATATATATAGGGATGGGCAATGAATCACGGCAAGGCTCTCTGCTATTCTTTTCTCTAGCTCTCGTTCTCAAGTAAGATCATCTATTTGGCTCTGGTTCCAGAATATAGCGCCTTTGGCAGGGACTTGAAAAAAGCATGTTGCTCGTAACAGATACTCGATTCAAATGGGGGTTTCTTTGATTAGACAACCCTGGAGATTTTATTTTTAACTTTACATGTTTGTTTCCTTGCTTTCTGCCTTGTGTTTTGGCAAGCACCGTGTAGGGCTCTGGAAGGAAGAGCATTTGTTGGTACCCTACTGGACCTCAGGTGAAGACAGAACTTTGCTTAAGTCAAGTTAAAATTCCTTCTCAAAAGGGAGCAGTTTTCCTCTGGTTTAAAGGTTGTGCGACCCAAGTTTAATGAGGTTGTTTGTGGTCGCTGCACAATGTTTTTTGGATCTTGAGTTCAGCATCCTATGTTCTTGATTATAGAGACAAGCCGACAGGGCTGGCAGCCTGTTCTTTCACTTAATGACCTTGGGATATTTGTTCATTTACTTATGCATTTTAAAATTTCTATGCTGCCTTTCCACCCAAATAGGGTCCCCAAGGCTGCAGACATTTAAAGCAGGGGTGGAATTCTAGCAGGAGCTCCTTTGCATATTAGGCCACACACCCCTGATGTAGCCAATCCCCCAAGAGCTTACAAAAAAGAGCCTTGTAAACTCTTGGAGGGTTGGCTACATCAGGGGTGTGTGGCCTAATATGCAAAGGAGCTCCTGCTAGAATTCCACCCTTGATTTAAAGCATTTAAAACATTTATAGGTAGAAACTGCTGTCAATTCACAGCCAATTTATGGCAACCTGTCATGGAGTAGTCAAGGCAAGAGACATTCAAGAGCTGATTTGCCATTACCCGCTTCTGTTTAGAAAACCTGGACTTCCTTGGTGGTTTCTGATCCAAGTACTAAACCAGAGCCATTCCTGCTCAGATCTGAGCAGACTGGGCTAACTAGGGCCATTATGAGAAGATATTTATACAATTCACTAACACAAACATGACAGGTGATAGGCAACTGAGTTATTTTGTTAGTAGTTTAAAATCTTACTTATAGTGTAGAGGATGTATTGTGATGAATCACTGCAGGGTTGTCTAGGAACTCATTCCCTTGCAGTTTTGCATAAACAGCAGCATCGGGCTGGCTCTTATTCTGGAATATGGGAGATACAGCAGAGCTCAAAAAAGGAAGTTGCTGTTAACCAATTGAGCTTAACTTAATTTTAAGCTTCTGAATAGGGTTCTGTGTTGGGAAATACCAGGAAATTTGGGGGGTGAAGTTTGAGGAGGGCAGGATTTGGGGAGAGGAGGGACTTTGATGGGAAATAATGCATAAAATAAAAATATATAGTCACACAAAAATGGGTCATAATGCCATAGAGATTCCGAAGTGGACGTTTCCCCCTAGCTGAACAGATCTCTGTCACTTGGAGATCAGTTGGAATCCCAGGAGATTTCCAGCCACCACCTGGAGGTTGGCAATCCTGCTTCTGAATGATGTTTCCCAGCGCTTTTATGTTGCATGATTTTTTGGTATTGTTTTATTTTGTGAGCCACCTCAAGCTCGTCTCTGGAGAGGCAGCATATACGTTTTCTAAATAGGTAACTGAGACGGATCCAGAATAAATAATCAAAATGGCAGAATCGAATTTCTCTGGCCTCTTTCCTCCCACTGATCTTCACCATATGCTGCTCTTGGGGGACTGGGGAGCTTGAGGAATTAAATGGGAGGGGGGGGAATATTTCCAGGAGGAAGGGGGCAATCTGTGGGAACTGCTAATTTAGGCTGCGATCACACTCACAAAATAATGCACTTTCAATTCACTTTCATTGTACTTTCAAACGGGATTTTGCCAGTCCGTAAAGTAAAATCCAGTTGGAAAGTGGATTGAAAGTACATTACTTAGCGTGTGTGATCGCAGCAACGGTCTGGAATCAAGTCAGTGTTGACAGTTGCACATGGATGTGCATCGTAGGTAGTATGTGAAATAAAAGCTATTTGTTTTTTTATCCTGAAGAATTGTTAATCCCAAGGCCTTTTTTGAGCAGGAACGCAGTTCCGGCTGGCTTGGTGTCCGGTGTGTGTGTGTGGCCTAAAATGCAAATGAGTTCCTGCTGGGCCTTTTCTACAAAAAAGCCCTTTGTGTAACAGTGGTGATGTCAGGGGGTGTGGCCTAATATGCAAATGAGTCCCTCGTGGGCTTTTTTTCTACCCCAAAAGCCCTGGTTAATCTATTCCACAACTCTACAACTCTACAAACTGATGTCCTGCAAAATGTCCTTCTGTTAACAGCCTCGCTGAAGGCTTGCAAACTGAGGGCTGTGGCTTCCTTTTTTTTTTTTTTTGTAATTTTTTTTTGGGGTCCAAAAACTTTTTTAATGAATTTAATAAACATACAAATAAAGCAATCAATGATTGTATCTGCAATCATTCTTTGTGTATAAGCATAGCATACCAGCAGAAAACAAAAAATATATATATACACAAAATACAAACAAAACAACAAAACACATACATACATTCACACACACATACATAATTGGCAGCTGAATTAAAAAATAAGTACTCTGTCCATATATTAATTACATCAAATTAATAATGTCATAATATCTACCAGGTATACATGTACGCATCTGATCTACAGGACCAAAAGAAAATTTAAGAAATGGAAGCCACTTGTACATCAGAGAATCGTTACTTTCTGAATTGTTTATATTGCATAAACTATCTGCTATCTTGTCCATAGCATAGACCTCCCAGATTTTAGCATACCAGGCTTTAACTGGAGGAATATTGGGAGATTTCCAAAATTGGGCTAACACCATTTCAGCAGCAGCTAGTAAAAGGGATATCAGGGATTTATTGAGAGAAGTAATAGAAATACCTTTCCAACAGTCAAGCAAAATGAGTTCCAATCTTAAGGGTAAACTATAGCCCGCGATATCCTTGATTTTTGGCTGTGGCTTCCTTGAGTCAATCCATTTCCTGCTGGGTCTATTTTTCCTTCTGCTTCCAACTTCTTCTAGTATTATTGTCTTTTCCAGTGACTCTTGTCTCTTTGTAATAAGACCAAAGTACAGTAGCCACAGTTTGGTCATTTTAGCTTCTGGGGAGAGCTCAGGCTTGTAAACTGTGCTGCATTGTACATAAAATATCTACTCCATTTCAAATAGAATATATGTTGTACATGCATTATGAATATGTATTATTGTGGTATGCATATCAGGGAATGCTTTGTAAGTAACCTTCTGATGTTACATCTGTCTCAGTAACTTCCCGCAGCATCTGTCTACATGGATATTGCATTTTATTTTCATTTGCTAGCAAGTGACCTATAGCAACCTTTTAACACTAACAAGGAATGACTGCATGTGTGCAATGGAAGCCCCGGGAAGCCAATCTTTGTGTAAAGCTGATGGCAGAGTACTGTCGACCCAGCATGTGAATGTACAGGGGGGGGGGGGAATACGTATAGCCCTTAAAACTATGCTATACTAAGAGTAAACCTAGCCATAAGCATCCTTTGGGCTAGAATTACTAGTTTATTATGACAATGATGATTTTCAGTATTTCTAAAACACGGCACCGTACGCGTATTGAGAAATCTGGGGCAGCTGCTGTTAACATTGATTCAATTAATGTACTTAACCACAGTACAAAATGGCTTAGAAACATAACAAACCTCAAAGCCTGACAGCGGGAAGGAAAAAAAGTTGTATTTCATAGAATGTGGTTGTGGAGCTGTGAAGGTAGTGGTGTGTAAGCAAGGGTAGTTGTTTTCACTATGAGTAGGGCCAATCTGAATGCCTATCTGTATAAACTTAGATCAGCCATGCTTCCTTTTTCAACACACAAGAAAGGAGATTGGAGAAATTCCTAGTGAGGTGATGATGTCGCTTCCTGCATGATCTGGAAGTGACATCATCATGTTATGTGATCCTTGAACATTCAACCATAACTTATTGCCAAACCACAGATTTTTGGGTGCATGCTAGAATGTGACCCCAACATGAAGATGTCAATTTCAGGTCGCTCTGGTAGTGACTCCATTGCGTTGGGGGGGCCAGTTCCCTCCCATCTAAGTCCCTGCCTCCCTATCTTGCCATGCCATGCCATACCTGGCTACCCTACTTCCCGTGTATACCAAGAGTGGCTTCATGATGATGTAGGGAGGGAAATGCTCTAGGATTTGCCAAAAACTCCATGGTTTAGTCTGCCCCCCAGTGGTTTGGGGAGTTGCAGGCTGCAGCGTGGCAGCTCTATCCATATATCAACTCTGGCTATTATGTTTGTATTAGGTTGTAACATGAGGCTCATGTTGGACACATGGAAAAACACTGAAAATACTTCGAGGCCAACTATTCCAAGCTCTGAAGTCCTCACTTCATGGCACCATCTTGGCCTTAAATAATACCTTTAAAGCTAGGTTACCATTTGTTTGTCTCCCCAGACCCTTTCTGTTTCCATTGGCCAAGCCACAAAGAAGGAGAAGAAACAGAAACATAAGGGAATGAAATAGGCGTGGTGATATTAAACAGCATCACCCTTTGGCGTTTGGCTCTGGTTCTCAATAAAAACACACCATTAATATCTCTTGATATAACTGTCCCTTCACGTTGTTGGGAACAGATTTGGGCCTGTTTGGGCCTACTGCTCAAGGGTTGACTACGCGTTTCATTTTCCTCTCATGAGTAAATTACTTTCCCCACCTTTTGCTAATGTAGCCTCTGGGATTGTTTTATCAGAGTTATAATATGGCATATGCAAAGAGGGAAACTTGAACCCTTTCCTTCCTTGCTTGCTGTTTTCTCAGTGGGGAAAAGTTGGTTTTGAGCTTCTTTTATCTCACAGGAGAAAAAGAAATCAGGTACCTATACGATTTCTCTCTGAGAAACAAAAACTAGTGCACGGGGCCTGGGTGTGCTTTCTCCAGTGAGAAAATGGCAGAGGAGGGAAGGATGGAACTTTCTGTCTCTCAAGCCGTTTTCCTCTTTGATGAGACAATCCCCGTGGTTGCACTTGCAAAGGAAAAAAAATCTGCATAAAATAAAACACCTAAGGTTTATTGACATCTTGATTTTTGGTTCCAGTTGGAAATAGTATTGCTGCGAATGGAATTGTCACCTGCTTCAGCATCAGATATTAATTGTTTTATGATATGTTTTACTGATTTTAATTGTCTGATTCTGTTGTTATCTGCCCTGAGCCTGCTTGTGGGATAGGACAGAATATAAATCTGCTAAAATAAATACAAATAAAAAATAATGCCATGTGACATTAGTGTCCACTTTTCAAAACACCCCCACCTCACAGTGTGTCTGTTGTGGGGGGAGAGATGCGGGAGATTGTAAGCCACTCTGAGTCTCTGATTCAGAGAGAAAGGCGGGGTATAAATCTGCA
The DNA here is from genome assembly GCF_032191835.1 of Heteronotia binoei. NCBI lineage: Eukaryota > Metazoa > Chordata > Lepidosauria > Squamata > Gekkonidae > Heteronotia > Heteronotia binoei. The sequence goes on from NC_083233.1 coordinate 65,312,370, forward strand.
GTCTTCTTCTTCTCTAGGGGAACTGATCTTGGTAGTCTGGAAATCAGTTGTAATTCTGGGAGATCTCTAGGCACCACCTGAAGGTTGGCAACCCTACTGAGAAAAGGCCTTTGCTCTGGTGTAATTGTTGTCTTTTCACTATTACAGTATGTCCCCTCTGCCAGTCTCCAGATGGCACCTGGAAATCTCCTGTTATTATAGTTGGTGCCTGTAGTGTACTGGGAGCTTCAAATGAAGACCCTTTATTTGAGAGGTGCCTTGACACTGCATTCAGATTGGCTGCTCTTGCTGAGCTAGCCAATCAGGTAATATCTATTTGAATAAAGCCCATTGTTTGAGAGGCTCCTTGCAGCTACTCTCAGAGTGGCCGCCCTTGCTGAGCCAGCCAATTAGGTAATATCCATTTGAATGAAGCCCATGAAAATGAGGGTTCCAGGTGCCTGTTTTTCTATTGGGTTATTTATTGTTGGATATATGTTTTGGGTGGAGTTTCTGTATATATAGTTGCACCTAACTGCATCAGTGGTTTCAGTTGGGTTTTCTTTAATAAAAGAGCTATGCTGGAATCAATATAGAATCTGACTCACTGCATTTCAGTGTCCAGATGACCAAGATCAGTTCCCCTGAAAAAAATGGCTGCTTTGGAGGGTGGACTCTATGGCATTGTTCCCTGTTGAGGTCCCTCCTCTCCCCAAATCCCACCCTCCGTAGGCTCCATCCACAAAAATCTCCAGGTATTTCCCAACCTAGGGCTGGCCCTGCCTCTCTTGCTGTCTGAATTCAGTTGAGGAACTGACAGCATCACATGAGTTCATGCAAAATCATGGTTTAATTCAGGTATATTTACTTGATTGTCTGAATGCATGCCATGCCACTATCATTAGTCAGAGTTTGTGAAACTAAGATCAGTTTGTTAACCCTGGTTAGACTTTAATTATGGATTAATTGTGGCTTGCTCTGTCAGATTACAGAAGGAAGGAAAGGAAACCAATAAATGTTGACCCAAACCTGGTATTGAGTTATCTTCTCTCAGGATGAATTCTGTTTTCCCCAAACTAACTATAGCTTAAAAACAAACACGGTTTTGTGCTGTGTCTGAATTCAGGAGTTGAGTTTCCCTGCCTTCATCAGCAAGTGTAAGTAATATATTTTATTAAATTACATTATTAAATCCTTCCTCCAATTTTTTTTAAAGGAGGTGTTAGGGATTGAACTCAAGACATTTTCCTGTGCCATTGAGCCATGGCCCTCCCTCTGTAAAATAACTGGTGCATCATAGGATAACAAGTTTTATTAAATTTAACAGGGAAATTTGGGGAATTGGGGGAAGGATCAGGGATAGGATACAGAAAATAAAAAAATAGATTACAGTTATTACTATATCAAGAAAAACAAAAGAAAAAATATAATTCATTATACCTGCAAGTACTCAAAATTAGTACATAGATATTACCTTTAAAGTCTACAAACATTTTATGATCTTTTGATATTACTGTAAAATCCTCCTGTTTTAACAACTATTTAGTGGCAGATTCCAGATTCTTATCTATCAATCTATCATATCTGTGATCGTACAAAACCAAATCTATGTATCTTTAATCTACGTAAAGCAACAGAAGGAAGAAAAAAAAGAAGAGAAAGAAAGATTCAAATTCTGGTCTTCAGTACTAGCTTATTAACCAAGAGGTTTCAATATGTAGCAACAGCAGCTGCATCTCTATCTAATTCACAAAGGAATCTCAAGGCTAAACAAAAATAAAACAGGCTTCTCATTAACCATGAAAGGCTTTTGAGTTAGATGGGTACAGTTATGATACTCATGTCTTATTAGCAAATGTACTACTTGAACAGTTAGTTCTCTTTAATAAACAAAAAGGATGGGTTTTCAAAAAGAAAAGAGAAAAAGTAAGCAAGGGAGGAGAAGAAAAAACACAAACCCATGGAATGCTGTTTTTACAGCAGCCCTCATCTCAGAAGGCGCTAGCCATTCCCAATTGCTCCCACAACTTCACACTAAACAGAAAGGGGAACCTTGATCTATAGGGAAGATTCATCTCACTCCCATCAAATTGTACTCATTTACTTCCCTGAAAAGCAAAGAAAAAGCCATACAAAATGGCAATTGTCGCAGTGAGGCTTCAGGATAGACAAAGAACCAGGCTTCGCCCGCTGACGAAATCCCTGAGAATGTTGTTTCCCATGCTGTCAGGTCTTCCCCTCCAGGGGTCCCCTTGGGTATCTGGGCTTCCCAGACCCCCTCAATCTGCTCAATTCGGGGAGTTTGCAGGAGCTGCAATTCCACCTGGCTTGCTGAGCTGAAGCCTGAACAGGAAACCACTGGAGCATCATAGGACTTAGCTGCATGGAAGTTTGGGGCCATATTGCAGTACTAATATAAGAATCTGTCCTAAGAACTGGGATAAAATGGTTGCTAAAGGGGGCATGATGCAGCAACCTTGCTGAACAAGATGCCTGAAGCTGCAGGATAGAAAGGTTGGAGGAGATAAAGATGATAAATAAAACAAGTTAGTGACCATGCATGCTGGATAGGCTTTGGGGAAAGAACAGGGTTGCCAAGCCTCATCTTAGCTTCAGCTGGAGGATAATTATTGCACGTGCAAAGCACACATGGTGCAATGATGTCACCCAGAAGTGATGTCATCGCGCTGGGCATGTTGTACTAGGGACGCTCTAGGATTTGGATTTAAAAATTTTTTATTGTACCAGAGTTTTAACCTGAAGGCTAGAGTGTCCCCGGCGTGATGTTCCCAGCCCAATGATGTTGCTTCCAGGTGAGGTCCTCTTGCTGGGCACATTGCATGACAACAGAGCACGGGGGGGGGGGATTCCCCCCCCCCCCAATGGCCTGCTCCATGCTGGTGTGTTGGGGGCCTCCAAACAAGGATCCTCCACTGAAAAAAAGAGAGCAAGTTTTTGGCCATTTTAATGTTTTAGTAACTGAATGCCTGCCAGGCCTCATCCCTGGCTGACATTCTTGTAATAAGTAGAACAACCATGTGTTAATAATAGTGCTTTATTTTATTTGTTAAGGCACTGCTTTTGACAATGAGTCAACATGCAGCATTGGAAAGTGGGCCGCTACCAATACTGCTGTACTGTTAAGGGCTCTGTGTGTGTGTGTGTGTGTGTGCGTGCATTTTCCTCTCTCCTTTTTCTTTCTCATCCATCTGCTGGCATTTGTGTTTTCAAAGCAAGTCTGGCTGCTGCTTACTGCAGTTTATGATTTAAAGCGGTGCTATGTTATTCAGATGCACAAGTGTACGAAAAGTAATTTAAGATAAAGGCCACATTCTAATAGGACTGTAAATCTGATGAATGTGTTTAAAGACAAGCAACTTGCCCCAAGACCTTTCCGGCAGACAAACATCACAATTTCCTTATGCAAAAAAACCAAAAACAATCCAAAATCCAAATCATACAACACAAACAGAGAGCCAAAACAGAACTGTGCATTGCTTCAGCTTTATCATCGAAAGTCAAATAAGTTTATAATGTGGTCATTTTTGGAGGATAGCTGTTCGTGTTTAATTCTTCTGTATGCAGTTCTTCCCCCTCCCCAACTAAGAAGTGCAAATATATTCATATGGGAAAGAATCTTCAACTGTTAATTTGTTTGATTCATAAACATGATTTCCAAGGACTAATTTAGCTAAGAGAATGAGCTTTGAACCAGAAGGTTCCTGGTTCAGATTTCACTCTAATCACTCTACTTTATCAGGTAGGATTATGCCAAGATAATATATATATTTGGGCTTTGAACACTGAAAGTGCTACATAAATGCTATATGAATATTATTAAAAGATTGTTAAATAAAAACACAATGCATGAGTCATTTTTTATTTTGCCATTATGTCACAACTGACTTAATGTCACAGTGTAGGGTTTTCAAGGCAAGAGGCATTCAGAGGTGGTTTGCCGTTGCCTGCCTCATCCTAGCAACCCTGGACTTCCTTGGTGGTCTCCCATCCAAGTACTAATCAGGGCTGACCCTGCTTAGCTTCTGAGATTCCACAAGATCAGGCTATCACAGGTCAGGGCTTTTTCTGGATATTACAAGATAGAGCAGAGGTCTGATTTGGTACAAGGCAGTGTCTTTATGTGCTCGTATGTATGTGGCTGCCCAGTTATTGATAGATGCAAGTTTCTACAATCGTATAATAGCAACTGGGAGGGGTTGCAAATACAGTAGAAGACAGAAACAGGATACAGGATGACCTTGACAGGCTGGAAAACTGGGCTAAAACCAATGAAATGAATTTTAACAGGGATAAATGTAAAGTTCTGCAATTCGGTAGGAAAAATCCCATGCATAGTTATAGGATGGGAGAGACTTGTCTTAGCAGCAGTATGTGCGAAAAGGATCTGGGGGTCTCAGTGGATCATACGCTGAACATGAGTCAACAGTGTGATGCGGTGGCTAAAAAGGCAAATGCAATTTTGGGCTGTATCAACAGAAGTATAGTGTCCACCAGATCACGTGATGTGATGGAATCACTTTACTCTGCTTTGGTAAGACCTCATCTGGAACATTGTGTTCCGTTTTGGGCACCACATTTTAAGAAGAATATAGACAAGCTGAAACGGGTCCAGAGGAGGGCGACAAAGATGGTGAGGGGTCTGGAGACCAAGTCCTTTGAGGAAAGGTTGAAGGAGCTGGGGATGTTTAGCCTGGAGAGGAGGTGGCTGAGAGGAGGCGGCTGAGAGGTGATATGATCACCATCTTCAAGTACTGTCATATAGATGATGGTGTGGAATTGTTTTCTGTGGCCCCAGAAGGTAGGACCAGAACTGATGGGTTGAAATTAAATCAGAAGAGTTTCCAGCTCAACATTAGGAAGAACTTCCTGACCGTTAGAACTATTCCTCAGTAAACAGGCTTCCTCAGGAGTTGGTGGGCTCTCCTTTCTTGGAGGTTTTTAAACAGAGGCTAGGGCCATCTGGCAGCAATGAGGATCCTGTGAATTTGGGGTAGGTATTTGTGTGTTTCCTGCATTGTGCAGGGGGTTGGACTAGATGACCTTGGATGTTGAGACTATTTTATTAACTTTGAGTTTGTTCCAGGCTCAGACTGCAGGGACAAAGTGTTGGTTTAAAGCCTTTTTAAACAGTCTGGGGATCATGATATGTTAAGGATCATTTATGTCCATGTTAACCTTTTGCAGGGGACATGGCTCAGTCATAGAGGATCTGCTTGGCATATAGAAGGTCCCAGGTTCAATCCCCAGCATGTCCAGTTGAAAGAATCAGGTAGTGGGTGATGAGAAAGATCTCTGCCCCTGGAGAGCTGCTGCCAGAGTAGACAGTATTGACCTTGAAGGAGCAGGGGTCTAATTCAGGGGTTGCCAATCTGTGGTTTGGGAGACACATGTGGCTCTTTCACACATATTGTGTGGCTCTCAAAGCCCCCACCAACCCATCAGCCAACTTGGAGAAGACATTTCTCTCTTTAAATCACTTCTCCAAGCCAAGCCAGCTAGCAGCTTGTATTTAAATGCATTTAAAGTTGCTTTTCGCCTCTCCCTCCCTCTCCCCATCTATTTCCTTCCTTCCTTCCTTCCTTCCTTCCTTCCTTCCTTCCTTCCTTCCTTCCTTCCTTCCTTCCTTCCTTCCTTCCTTCCTTCCTTCCTTCCTTCCTCTGACGTTAATGTCTTGCAGCTCTCAAATATCTCATGTTTATTCTGTGTGGCTCTTATGTTAAGCAACTGTGAGCACCCCTGGTCTAATTCCACATAAAGTCAGCCTCACGTGCTGAACCTGTCTGAACAACTAGGGAACCAAGAGAGACCATGTTTCATGGTTGCCCCATCCATCAGAAATGCACAGAGTTATGTTGCTCAGGGGCTTCTGAGTGGTGACACCAGGACTGTGCAACTCTTCCATCACCAAGAGGTTGTGACCTATCTCTCCTAGTTTCCAGGAAGCTGGCGCAGGCAACCTCGTTCCTTGGGGCTTTGGGTTACGTTGTAGTTGATTGTGAATTGATTTAGAATTTTATTATTACTTTTCCTTTTTCAGTGTTTGGTAAGTTATTATTCTATGTGTTGGCCACCTGCTGCTTGGTTTTGCTTAATTCCTGGCTAGTTTACTTTGTGGTATGTTTCAGATTTATTGTAAAATGTTTGTTAATAGTTGCTTTGCAGCTCTTTAGGACCAAGAAAGCAAGGTACAACTATTTTAAGTAAAACAAATAACGGTGGCAACATTTTTAAATTATTATTTTCTTCAGGACGCAGAAACGTCTAACTTCAGTGGCGAGACTAAAAATGTACCATTGTCGCTCTTGGAAAATGATTCTTAAAATAGTCGTGCACTCTTTCTTTTGCTAGCTGGAAGCCTAAAGTCTGAAATCATGATGGAATTTTTGCTATTAATAAAGGAGGCGGTATTCATCATAAAATTAGCTGTTTTTTTTTTGATTTTTTAAATTTTATTGTTGTTTTAAAAACCCCGCATGTGAAACCCCAGTGCATAAAATTACAATAGTTACTCAAGTTAAACATTAATAAATATCAGAAAGAAGAACATCAACCTAACATTCATATAGTGAATACAAGAAAAGTAAAGCGATACAGTTTACAACGATATCAAATCAAATCAGCTAAACATTCATCATTTGCATAAATGGACTCCAAATCTCATTAAAACGACACATTTGTCTACGACCAGAAAACGATATTTTTTCAAAAGCTGCAAGTTTCAATAAGTCATCTTCCCAAAGAAGAATTGAAATTACACCATTTTGTTTCCAGTGTTTAAGAATTTGGCGTTTTGCTATCAACAGAGCCCTTCCTAACCATAATTTTTGCCCCTTCTTTAATTTCCATTCTTTCGGAAAAAAGTTTAATATTAAGTGACTATCTTGCCATGGTAGTTGACGTTTAATTGTATCCTTTATCTGTATCCTGTATCTGTTATTTTCAATAACACCTGTTGCCAAAAATTCTGAATCACCTCACAGTTAAATTAGCTGTTACCACGCATATCGCTTTCCAAGCCAGGCGAGTGTCCAGTAACTTACAACTTATACCCCTAACTAAACGTTAAATCTATTTTTTTTAATCTCTCTGAGCTTAAATGAGTCATGGCCCAACATTATGTAACTCCCCCAAAAGTCTGGAACAAAACCTGCAGGCTTGACTTTAAAAACAAAACAAAACATGCAACCTATACACAACAGATGCATCTTTTAGTGGTGGGATATGTACTTGTTGTTAGAAAAAAATGCAAGTTGGTTTTGTTAGTAGCCCCTGTGCCCTGAGCAGTGTTCCCTCTAAGCTGTGTTAGTGTGAGCTAGCTCACAGAGTTTTAGCTTCTGGCTCACACATTTTTGTCTTCGTTCAGGAAAAATGGCCCCAAAGCAAGCTAATGTATGCAGTAGCTCACAACTTTAACGCTAGTAGCTCACAACGTAGAAGTTTTGCTCATGACCCCACCATATTGACCCTGAGGCTCGTTTTCCCCTAAGACATCCTGCTTGGTGTAGTGATTAGAGAGTTGGACTATCTGGGGGACCCCGGTTTGAATCTGTACTGTGCAATGCTGGGTGATCTTAGGCCAATCACACATTCTCAGCCTAACCTACTTCACAGGGTTGTTGAAAGGATAAAGTGGAGGAGAGAAGAATGATGTAAGCTACTTTCAGTCCTCCTTGGGGAGAATGGCATGATATAACTAAATAAAACTGAGGATGACTTGGCTAGGTGAAGAGATTACTGCAGGGACAGCATTGCATCAGCGGCTGGAATCTGTGGTTTGCTAACCTTAATTGCAATGTGGATTTCATATAATACAGTTTCTTCCTCTTTGGGAATCATTCTGGAATTTTTGACTCAAGTTTCTCAGCTGGAGAAAAGTGATGGCCGCTGACTTCCCCTGACTAGTGCCATTCCTGGAAAGACCATTCCCCCTCCCCCCATATTTTTGGCTTTGGGAGGAGACCAGTCCACCAATTAAGACCTGCCTCTGAAGTAGTTAGGGTTAATAACCTCAAGGTGGGGCCTGTAGTTCTAGTAGGATTGCAAGTGATCTTCAGAGATCATTTCATCAGACACAGTTTCTAAGAAGGCTTCACTGTTGATGTAGTGTATGGAAGGCAGAGAGTCATCGGAGATATGGACAAAGAGGGGATGGTGGGTGCAAACCTGGAGCCCTGTGAGGCTCATCTCAGTCCAAACTGACCATCGTGTGCTCCATATGTGATGTTTGGATGTGGCCAAGCTACTGTAATAGCCACAAACAGCTTTTCTGGCAGCTGTAATCTACAAACCTCTCACTGACCATTTTCCAAGATGGCCAAATGTTTCTGTTGCTCCCCCAGTCTCCTGTTTCTTCCTGCCTCCCAAGTTTTATTGTATACTGTATTTCTTTCAAAATGCCCACTTGTAGATGTTATTGTACCTCTCCTCAAATACTTGCTCAGTTATTTAAAAATAAGTGATACACAGAAGGAGGTTCCCGGAGGAGGAAGGAATATGTTGTGTCTCCTATGAAATTTCTCGCCTTATAATGCCAGCCCCAGAAGCCTTTGGGAGCTGTTGGGTTTATCAGTCATCCTTTCACCCTCATCTCAAGTAAGTTTTGGGCATATTGGAGGCAGCTGATAAATAATATACATAAATTACCCTTCAGCTGATATGTTTGTGAATACCTCAGCCTGTTCCTCTAGATTAGAAGATGTTCTCGTCCTCTTGGACTAGGACGCCTTTTGGCCTCACAAGAAGTTCTTTCATGTTTGTATTGTTCTGTATTTCTGTAATTGAAAAGGAAAGTCAGTGCTTTTTAAACCCCTCCAAATGGAGGAATTTCAATTTATTACTTGTATTTGTGTGTTTGTGTGTGTGTGTGTAGCAAAGGGGTCAAGAGGTAGAAATGTAGATACTGAACATCCGTATAAATAACAATGCTAAATGGGCCTATTAGGCTGTGTGAAGAGAGCTGTTAAATGAAGCAGGACCCAGAAAATGGTTGTGTGTGTATGTCGCTCTCTTTTTAATCAAAGGAAAGAACAACTGGAAGATTTAAAACCTATAAGGGGAGCTGTTCCTAGGGTTGCCACTTGCCAGCCTCCAGGTGGTGGCTGGAGGTTTGCTATTACAACTGATCTCCAGGTTACAGAGAGAAAATGGCTGCTTTGGAAAGTGGACTCTGTGGCATTATACTCCACTGAAAACCCCTCCCCTCCCCAAAACCCGCCCTCCTCAGGCTCCATCCCCCAAATCTCCAGGTATTCCCAGCCCGGAGCTGGCAGCCCTAGCCATGGGACTGGTTCAGCCCTTGAAAGCATGTGGTATATGTGTGTGTGAGTAGGAATCAGTGCCTGGTTCCATGGGCCCTCACAGCATTTTTAAATGGCTGAATTCATCTCTGAAATGGTGCCAACCTCCGTTGGTTTGACCTGTGGTCATGGTAACATCAAGTTTTACCCTCAGAACCTATTCTGATTACCTAACCTCTATGCCATGCTGGGTGTCTGTCGCTGAGGTGGTAGCAATTTCTTGTTTGGGGGTTACATTTTTATCAGGGGCTACATTTGAAAATGACAGAAGGAAAAGGATTAGGCCCCTGCGCCCACCATCTCAATCCAGTTCTGAGAGCTGCCATTTATGGAAATATAGCGTGATGTGCCACCAGCATCTCGATAAGAGAACAAGGGGAGCTTTAGTGAGAGAGAGGTGGTTGGAGTTGGGAACTCCGTATGTGATGCTGAACCAAAGAAAGCAACTGAGAACCAGGGCAGGGCCTTCACATTGCTTTCCATTTTGCAAATGTTGCTCATGGAAGTGTGCCCACAGTCGAGTTTTTCTTTGATGAAAGTCTTATATTGTAGGGAAGATTTTGATCAGTGCCTGGATGTGAGTCAGATGTGAGTAAACGATGGCTCAGTTTGCGTGGCCTGTTCATGATCGACACACAAGAAGTCTCAGTGGTATCTCTCAAATTCTTGTTCCATTACAAAAAATGAAACAAATATTTTGCAAATGTATATTTTATTAAATTTTGGCACATACTTTGCAACAAATAAAATTGAGGCGCAAACAGTATTGGATATACATGTGTTTCATTCTGATTTAATTGCTCCCGCCTCCCCGTGTCTGCTTTTTGTCAGCAGATGTGCAAAAGTTGACTTTAAGAATAGGGTTGCCAGTCCCCAGGTGGGGGCAGAGGATCCCCCAGTTTGGAGGCCCTCTGCCCACTTCAGGGTCATCAGAAAGCGGGGGTGGGGAGAGGAAAACATCTGCTAGGTGCTCCATTATTCCCTATGAAGATTGATTCCCATAGGGAATAATGGAGAATTGATATGTGAGTATCTGGGGCTCTGAGGGGAGGTCTGTTTTTTAAGGTAGAGGCACCAAATTTTCAGCATAGCATCTGGTGACACTCCTCAAAATACCCTCCAAGTTTCAAAAAGATTGGACCAGGGGTTTTAATTTTGTGAGCCCCAAAAGAAGGTGCCCCTATCCTTCTTTATTCTAAATGGAGGGAAGGCATTTAAAAGGAGTGTGGTCCCTTAAAATGTGATGACCAGAGCTCCCCTTCAGAGTTCAATCATGCTTGCCACACCCTTGCTCCTGGCTCCACCCCCAAAGTCCCCAGATATTTCTCGAATTGGACCTGGCAACCCTAGCTGTAAGAAAGAGGCGAGACCTAGAAGGCAGTTGGTCAAACCTGCTACAAACATGCTGGGTGGCCTTACACCGGCAACCAGTGTGGTGTAGGACCTTGAGTGCCTGCCTAGACACTGAGAGACACAGGTTCAAATCCCTACTGATCTTGAACCAGTGTCTTTCTCTCAGTCTACCCTACTGTACAGGATTGTAGTCAGGATAATATGGAGGAGAGTGCAGGAGACCCATTTCGCTGGAAGTAAGGCAGGATAAAAATTGCCACAGAGAGATAGCCTTTCATCTGCAGGTTGATCATAATGGCACAAGTCTGCTATTACAGGGCTGCTTATCAGGATTTCTGTGCTAATGCCTGTGAAATGCATCCAGCACTGGAAGAGCTACACAGATGCTGGGTATTTATAATTAAAAGGAGGATTTGAAACTGGTGTTGCATAGTTGCTAAGAGAATGAGATGTAATTGAGGAGGGCATGTGTTGTGTCTGCGGTAAGCATACTAGAAAGCTTTAAACAAGACACTTAGCTTTTGGCTTCAGTTGCCCAAATGGAGGGCAGTGTACAGGGATGGGGACATGCAAATAGGAATCGCAGTAATCCTATAGGTCCATCCTGAGGTGATGATGTCACTTGCAGGGTCACACTGGAAGTGACAATGCAATGCTGCAAGACACCTATTTTCTTCCCACCTCCCCATTTTCCATGCTTTTCTATCATACTGGGAGCCCTACTTCTCTCCTCTGTAATGTAGTGATGATAACACTGGTCTACCTCACTGCATTGTTGTGATAACATGTGTGGAAGACTCAGAACACTGAAGGTGTTACACATCTATATATATAATTGCCCCTATGGGCAGTTCATAAGAGCCCCACGGCGCAGAGTGGTAAAGCTGCCTTACTGCAGTCCTAAACTCTGCTCACGACCTGTTTGATCCCGGCGGAATCTGGATTCAGGTAGCTGGCTTGAGGTTGACTCAGCCTTCCAGCCTTCCGAGGTTGGTAAAATGAGTACCCAGCTTGCTGGGGGGAAAGTGTAGATGACTGGGAAGGCAATGGCAAACCACCCCGTAAAAAAGATGTGAAAATGTTGTGAAAGCAATGTCACCCCGGAGTTGAAAACGACTGGTACTTGCACAGGAGACTACCTTTACCTTTTTTATGGACAGTTCCCCTATTGGCCCCTATGGGCCAAATTGAGCTCTCCCATTGGCTTACATGTGCATTCCATGTACTCGACAAGTAATTGGCCCTTCATGTCACACTCAGCATCTCTGCCCTTCATTGGCTGATGGCTGATTTCGCTGTCCCCTGCCGACTGCAGGACTGGGAATGTTTACAATACCTGCCCAAACAGTCTTACCTCACAGATGCTTCTGCCACTGCTCTCTGTCCACACGCCTCAGACAGGCCGGTCGCTGCTCAAAACCTCAATCACCAGCGATGTTGGCCTCCAGGCCCACACAGTCCCCATTGTCTCCTGCTAGTATGCTAAATGTTCTTATTATTGATAGAATTCCCTTCTCAGGGAGACTTGTCTGTCTCCCTCAATCATTGTCTTTTGCCAGCAGGTGAAAACTTTTCTGTTTCCCCTGGCATTCCCTTATTGACCCTTCTTCTTGTTGGTTTTTAGTTGCTTTTAGTATTGCTTTACTGGTATAGCAAGCGCCATTTTAAAAAGCCGCGTTTCCCCCAGCTCTCTGATGTGGCAGCTGCAGGGGGGGCTGAGGCAAGGAAAATGAGGCCAATAATAGAATGGGCTCTTCAAAAAACTCACACCTTCCCATCTGTACAGTGTGCAAATACACTTTGACTGTGATCTCTCCACCCATCCACCCCCCCCCCCCGGTCGTATCAAACAGTCATATCAAACAAGTCTGAGGAACAATTGGGGTAAAGCATGGCAGAGTCTGGATCAGGGGTGGCCAAATTTGCTAAATATAAGAGCCACATAGAATAAACGTCAGGTGTTTGAGAGCCGGAAGGAAGGAAGGAAGGAAGGAAGGAAGGAAGGAAGGAAGGAAGGAAGGAAGGAAGGAAGGAAGGAAGGAAGGAAGGAAGGAAGGAAGGAAGGAAGGAAAATCAATGGAGAGGGAAGAGAGGTGGAAAGAAGGCAACTTTAAATGAATTCTTCAAGCCGCCTGTTGGCTTGGCGAAGTGATTTAAAGAGAGAAATGCCTTCTCCAAGCTGGCTGACAGCGTGGTGGGGGCTTCGAGAGCCACACAATATGTGTGAAAGAGTCACATGTCACTCCCGAGCCACAGGTTGGCCACCCCTGGTCTGGATAGTGGACGCTTAGGGGACGACATTGTGTGAACGCTGCTGGAAAAGGAAACAAGCACAGTTCTTGGGATATCGAACCAAAGGAAAACATCTGTGTAGAAGCAACTTGTGGGGAAACCCTGATGGGTTGCCAGGGCTTGTGGTGTGTAATGGGGGAACAATGCTGTTCACGGTGGGTTTAACAGATTTCTATCAGAAATTCGGATCATGGTGAAGTGGAGCAGCTCAGCAGGGGCTGGATGAGAGAAGCATGGAAGAAAGGACGTAAGCTGGAGCTATTCCAAGCAGAAAGAGGATCCTGGCATGACGCCTGCAGCCACCAACAATATTCAACTGATTAACCTCCATCCAGAAGGTCGTATTGAGGGCTTCCCAGCCAATCAGAGCACTGAGCCAAGAGTGAATCAAGGCCTAGGCAATTCCACAACTGGCAGAGGCAGTTGGATGAGGTCCAGCTCTTCTCAGACCTGATTTTAATTATATTTTAACCTACTTTCCAGCAAGACACTCAGAGTGGCATTAGAGTTGCCATCTCCTGGAAATTCCTGGAGATTTGTGGGGGAGGGGAGTCTTAGGAGGGCAAGGTTTGGGGACTGGAGGGAATTCAGTGGCATATAATACCATGGGCAGAGTCCACTCTCCAAAACAGCCATTTTCTTCAAGGGATCAGGCCTCTGTAGTCTGGGGTCACCAGCCTCCAGGTTGGGACCTGGAATATCCCCTGGAATCGCAGCTCATCTCCAGACTACAGAGATCAGCTGCCCTGGAGAAAATGGATGCTTTGGAGGGTGGTCTCTGTGACAAAATACCCCACTGAAGTCCCTGTCCTCCCCAGGCTCCGTCCCCAAATCTTTAGGAGTTTCCCAGCTTGGATCTGGCAGCCCTACCTTCATCCCTCTCCAGTGGCCTGGGGGGACCTGGAAACCCTATCTGGAGATCAGTTGTAATTCCTGGAGATCTCCAGACCCCTCCTGGAAGTTAGCAACCCTAAGTGACACACCCTGTTATTCTCACAACAACCCTTTAAGGTGAGTTAGACTGTGGGATTGACCTGCAGTCTCCCAGTAAGCAGGGCCGGATTAAACCCTGTGGAGGCCCCGAGGCAGTCAAAATCTTGGGGGCCCCCTCGCAAATTACCTCAGAGTTGGAGCGGCTGCCCCACTGCCTGTGGCTCCTGCTGCAGCCTGCAGGCACCTTCTCAAAGGCCCCTTTGACAATGCTGCGGGGGAGAGGCAGAGAGAGGCAAACTTGGTGACGATGCCAGAAGCAGCTGCACCAGGCAAGTCAGGCAAAGAGCGGCTCAGTTGCTGGCTGTGCATGCAGGCTGAGGGGGCTACAAGCAGGGGGAAAGCTGCGGGGGGAAAGCTGGGCCGGGGCCCCTAAAGACATGGGGGCTCATAGGCCAGTGCCTGCTTGGCCTAACTGTTAATCCAGCCCTGCCAGGAAGCCTCATTGCAGAGCAGGGATTGGAACCCAGATCTCTACGATCAAAAAATCTCGAGCTTGTACACCACACTGGCCTTCCAGATCAGTCAGTTGAAACATCTGTCTTGACTTCTTTCTAATCCTGCAGTGAACAGAACTCAGCTAGGGGTTTCTAGAACAGAGAGGATCTTGAGTGCAGGTTTTGATTAGCTTTAGCAGTGAGTTCAGAGAGGACTAGCCAGGAGATGCTGATGAGGCACTTAGCACTTGGCAATGGTTTGGGATGGCTGATGATGTTCATTGCCCCCGGCCATATCCGTTTGACCTTACTGATGCTCTGCTGGACTCGGAATGAATTTATGAAACAAAGTGCCATCTCTTTAGCAGCAGGCACAACAAGAAACCGCAGTGGTCATTTCACAGAGCGACAAGCGTGGCCTTCTTACATCGTGCCTTCGGAAGAAAGCAACTATTGTACATTTTTGGGAACCCTAAGCCATGCCGTGCTTCAGTATCACTTTCAGTGGAGTTTCTGTGTAGAGTCCGCGTATGTACAGCTGTTCAGTCACGACCTCTGTTTTCCCCCCCATGTCTCCCAACTGCATAAGGGAGAGGCCTGTATGGAGCAGGCTGAGTATACAAACAACCCCGATCAGATTTTTAACTGAAGAGGCATAGGTTTCTCCTCATGTGCATTCATTCCACCTAGATCAGGGAGCCCAGGTCCGTAGCCACAGGAGGGTCTGTGGGGGCCCCGCCCCCTGACTTCCTGTCGGGGTGCCCCTATTCAGGGCCCCTGACCTTCCTTCTTTCCCCCCCGCTTTCACCCCATGGCCCCTCAGGAGGTGGTAGTTGGTGGGGAGGGCTGTTTAAATCGCACCGGAGGGGCGGGCAGGAGCAACTGCTGGCCTCCCGCATGATTTCAAGGAGGGAAGGGAAGAACAGGCGTTCTGAGTTGTGCGCCTTGAGTCTTGGTGGTGGGGGGCAGTGGTGGCAGCAGGGGGGAGGACCCCCCCGAAGTGCCCCGACCATTATTTATGCCCCCAACCTTTGAAATCCTGGCTATGGGCCTGAGGGAGCCCATAGCACTTTCTGACACCTTACCAGGCACCTGCTTAGCATTTCTAGAAAGTGTGCAAAGCTGAGGGGACTTTTGTGCAGCAGAGCTTCTGATTGATTATTGGAGCTTTGATTGGCTGTTCAGGATTTTAAAAATGCAGCTGCCGCAGCAGCACAAAGATCTTGTGTGACTGAAGGTAGTAACTGTACATGTGGTAGGAAATACACTTCAGCATGTTCATTTTAAAAAGAATCTTGATTAAAGAGAGTTTAGGATTGAAATATTGAAATGTCACTATCAACATTACGCATCACCTCACTTTCTGGCCTTTTGTAGTTGGCTCCTCCAGTAGCCATTTTAGTGGCTGCACCCACCCCCACCCTGGGTCAGAATTCCAAAGGTGGCTGCAGGCTCAATAAAGATTGGGCACTCCCGACCTAGATATCCTGGCATGTATCCTGACATTCCACTGAGCAAAGTTGGGAGCTTTACTCTGACTTAAGCAGCTGTTCCCCCCACAGAACAGCCACTTAAAATGGAGGAATGCTGCCCTGATCTGGATAGCCCAGGAAAGCCTGATCTCGTCAGACCGTGGAAACTAAACAGGGCCAACCCTGGCAAGTACGTGGATGGGAGACCTCAAAGGAATACCAGGGCTGGGACACAGGGCAGGCAATAGAGCCAACCTCTCTGAACGTCCAAGCCCCAGTAGGGGTTACCAGAAGTCAGTGATGACTTCTAGGCATGCACGCACACACAAATACAAAAAAAGGGAGGAGGAATTCTCTTGGTGAGAGTGGTTAAGTGTGCAGACTCTTATCTGGGAGAACCGGGTTTGATTCCCCACTCCTCCACTTGCACCTGCTGGCATGGCCTTGGGTCAGCCATAGCTCTGGCAGAGGTTGTCCTTGAAAGGGCAGCTGCTGTGAGAGCCCTCTCCAGCCCCACCCACCTCACAGGGTGTCTGTTGTGGGGGAGGAAAGTAAAGGAGATTGTGAGCCGCTCTGAGACTCTTTGGAGTGGAGAGCGGGATATAAATCCAATATCTTCTTCTTCTTCTTCACCCTAGTAGAGTAAGTTCATCCAGCCTAAGGTAGGATGCAGCCATCATTTGAACAGACCTATAGTGAGTGGCTATTTTTGGGTTGGGATGCCTGCCTCTAGGTGGGACCGGGGAATCCTCCGGAATTACAGCACATCTCCAGATGGCAGATATCAGTTCCCTCTGGAGAAAATTGATGCCTTGGAGGGTGGACTCTGTAGCATTGTGCCCCTCTGAGGTCCTTGTCTTCCCCAGACTCCATCCCCAAATCTCCAGAAGTTTCCCAACCTGGACCTGGTAATGCTCCCCCAATCCCCTACAAGTGGGCAGGAGGGACCAGGTAACCCAGGTAATGTCTTCTAGCATTGGCATATTTATTCAGAGCATACGTAAGTTCTTCTCTGCCGGGTGTTAAACTTGTAGTCAATACGATTTGTTTTTATAAGGAGCAAAAAACAAGAGGTGAGAAAACTGCAGCATCCCAGAGTGACTCCATCTTATAAATGTCCTTCCTCGCCACAGAACTGCAATTTGTATGGCACGCAATGCTGAGACGCATTCATAATTCTGTACTGGAACTAAGAATGTTTTTGTTAAGGGACAGCTTGGGTGTTAATTCCAACCAGTTAACCTGGGGTTACTGGATTAATCCGATTAATTACTACAGCTCATGGCCCTAATGAATATCTGTTGGAACAAAATTGTCACTGTGGCTCTACAGAGTCCAAGCTGGTTAGAATTCCCTTTATTTTATTAAGGAAATTAAATCAGTCCCTGAACAATAAGTGAAGGGTTTTAACTCCAGGGAGTGGGCTGCTGGCATTTTATGTACTGCCAGAATTTTATATTTGACAAAAGTTCTACATAAATTCCCGTTGGTGTGGGGGCTGAAAATATCTTGGTGTCTGTTCTGTTAAATTTTATGGTAAGCATGTTGACCCATGGCAGCTTACAATGGAGAGCTTCAAACACAATTTGTGGAAACAAGGAATATACTGTTATGTCCTCCCCATTTTTTTGAGCAGAGACAAGTTCTGGGGGCGGTGCAGCTGCATTCATTTTCCTTTCCTTCTTTTTTTTTGTGGGGGGGCCGGTATTTTTGTATTTTTTTTTGCATGTGTGTGTGTGCATGGAAGTCATGGCAGCCTCTGGTGACTGACCCCCCGACTGGGAGCATGGAAGATATTCAGCAAGGTGGTTGAATAAAGCCTGCCTCTGCCTCCCAACTGCTGGTATTCCAGGAAGGTCTCCCATCCAAGTACTTGCCAGATTCGACCTTGTTTAGCTCCTGAGATCTGATGAGATCAGGCTTGCCTGAGCTATCCAGGTTAGGGCATGTTTATTTTCCTTTTGATGAGGGAATGCTGAAGGCTTGAGGTGGCTTTGTAGTACCAGCCTTATTTAAAATATATAAGCAGAGAACATAGGGGAAGCAAACAGGTACTCCTCTATTGGGCAGCAGATCCTCAGAGAACAAATCAGTCCATCTCCATTTTTCCATGGAAACAGAATTCCTCTTCTAATGCCATGTTAAGCACTCCTTGCTTCCTTTTGCTTTGAAAAATTCCAGGGGTAGTGCTGGGGTGGTAGAAAGGGCCATCAAAGCACAGCTGAATTACGGCTGTAGTTGCGGAGTGTTCCAGTCCCACCAGGAGGTTGGCATCCCTATCCTTTCCCCAGGCTCCATCCCTATATCTCCAGGTGTTTCACAACCCAGAGCTGGCAACTCTAGTCCAGTGGCACCTTTAACAATGTTTATTTCAGTATGAGCTTTTGTGAGTCAGATCTCAGGGCCTCAGATTGAGAAAGTGAGCTCTGACTCAAAAAAGCTCGTATTGACATAAATGCTGTTCAGTGTGATACTGGATTTTTTTTTTTTTTTTGCTGTTAAAAAAAAACACGGCTGCCCCTTTGCAGTCCCTTCACACTGCAGGCAGACTCTGCCCCCCCTCCAATTAAAAACAAAAAACAAACCAACCACAGCAGGAGCTAGACGGACCAATGGCCCTGATTTAGTATAAAGCAACATCTTATGTGCATAACTCCTAATAGCAATTTCACGGACGTGAGATTTGCAACTGTCACTTTTCTTCCTAATCTAGCCAGTATTCTATTGCTTCTCCTTCATTTATACATCAGTGCACACAGCTGTTTAAAGCACATGCACACGCATTCCACCAGCTCAGACAAAAACCCAGAAGGAGGCTGTAACTGAATGCACCTCCAAATGAGAACTGACAAGGATGAAAGCATGACGCTAAGATGTGCAGTATCGAAAGCATCACGAGTCCTGCAGAACTGGTCTCATTCTAGGAACTGTGGCTCAATTACAGTTTGGTCTGAGATGGCTTTTGTACACAAACAGGGGTACTGTTTGCGAATCCTGGGTTGATCCCTTATGATCCACTTTACCCAAGGTTATTTTTATGCTAAGATTCTAGGAAAGCACAAATAGCCTGGCTAATTTAGGGCTCCTTTTGTAGGGGCAGAGAGAATTTATTTCTAGAGGACCAACAAAGACCAGGTGCTTCATAGAAAACAAAAAAAATAAGCTGATGGGAGATTGAGACTTGGAAATTACTTTCAAGGAATATTTGGGAAGAGGGTCTAATTAGTCAGTGACAATGACAGCTCAATCCTTGCCATTTAAATACTTTGGAGCAGGGCTTTTTTTGTAGCAGGAACTAATTTGCATATTAGGCCATCCCCCTGATGTAGCCAATCCTCTTGGAGCTTACAGTAGGCCCTGTACTAAGCCCTGTGAACTCTTGGAAGACTGGTTACATCAGGAGGGTGTGGCCTAATATGCAAAGGAGTTCCTGCTACAAAAAGCCCTGCTTTGGAGTGCAAAGAGACCTACCTAGATAAATGACCTTGCATGACTGCAGTCATTTTTCAAAGTTTATGGGCCTTTCTGCAGTACTGAGGAGCTCAAGGTGAGAGAAGGGAGAGACATCATATAGAAGTTAGTTTCTCCTCTGTGAAGCTACTATCCTATGGCTGTAGTTCAGATGTCATAGTGTTTTCTGAACCATGATTTGATTGAACCCTCATTACTTATGAGGTCCAAACACAGATGATCTAACTAACCAAGGTTTAGAACAAAATTAGAGTCCAGTGGCCACCTTTAAAGGTGCCACTGGACTCTGACTTTGTTCTGTTGCTTCAGACCACTGGTGGCTAAACTGTGGCTCGGGAGCCACATGTGGCTCTTTCACACATATTGTATGGCTCTTGAAGCCCCCACCACCCTGTTGGCTGGCTTGGCCACCCCATCTCTTTAAATCACTTTGCCAAGCCAGCCAGTGGCTTGGAGAATACATTTAAAGTTAAAGTTGCTTTCTTTCCATCCCTCATCCATCTATTTGGCTTCCTCCCTCCCTCCCTTCTTTCCTTCCTCCCTTCCTGTCTTGTGGCTCTCAAACATCTGACTGTTATTCTGTGTGGCTCATGTTAAGCAAGTTTGGCCACCCCTGCTTCAGACCAACACCGCTAATCCAAGGTTGGTTATGCCCAACCAAGATTTGAAACTAAGGTTTGTAGCAAGTTTGAGAACTGCAGTTTGTGATTGTGGTTGACTGCGTTAATTCAGTGTAGGCTGTGACAAAATGCTTCACACTGGGACAACTGAGGCCCGAAGTACACGTTATGGTTTGCGGGAACTGAGTTTTGAGCATTGAGCTCACAGTTCACATCAGATCCAAAGTCCTTAGAGCAGATCCAGAAAACATAGAAGCCATTGAGTTTTGCCCAAAAATCTGATGTTGTCGAAGCGATGACCTCCCTTCCAAGTGATGTCATCACGCCAGACCACCCACCCCAGAACACCCCCCCCCCCAATTCCCCCCCACCACAATGAGGAGAGGACCTGGCAACTCTAGGAAAATCAGGGAAGAACCTGCATTTCATTTATGCATGCAGGGCTCCAGTATGGGAAGGCAGACTAACAGATTGTGTCAAATGCTTTGGAAGAAAAATAGAGGGTTTTTGGAAGGATTTGAAGAGGGTGGGGAGAAGCCTGCATAATGAAGGCATTCTGGGAGGCACTTCCAGGCATATGGACAACACAGAGAAAGGAACAGAGTCGATTGAAGGAGCTGCAGTGTGGCAGGAGCAGACCTTCCCCCCCCCACACACACACACCCGGGAATACTCACGCACATTTGGCAGTCTGGATTTTGCATTTTGCTGAAAACATGCTGGTGTCAAAGGCATTGGGACAGTTTCCAACAAAATAAATCAATTTTCCACAGCATCTTTGGATGTTCCTTCCTCCTCTCCCCTTTCCCCCAGGTTGCAAATGCCAGCCATGGGTTGGCCTGTGGCTTGCTGTCCAAAACCATATGAATCCCACAGTGCGTAGCAACTGCTGATAATGACTGTCACAGAGAAGACTGTCATCTGGTCTACTGATATTGTGCCTATTAAGCCTAATTCTATTGTTGTTGTTATCCTCAGCAGACCAGAGCAACTGTAAGAGGCTTATGTTGTTACTGACTGAGTTGAAATGCAAATATATATTTGTGATTCTCCCTAAGAGGCGGAGGACATCTTGGGTGTTTCCCACCATCCAATCAGGGAGGCAGGAATCTTAAAAACTTCCTCTTCCTGTGGCTGTGGGAACCACCCTTCCTTCAGTTTATTTCCTGCCTCAACAGGGAGAGCAAGCATTTAGGATAGGTCCCTATCCCTTTATCTTTCATTTGTTACCTGTAAAAAAATTTTTTTTCTTCCTCCTCCTTACCTTGAGTATTTTCTCCTCAACATCTTCTAGCAACTAACATCTCCAGCTTTTCTGTCTTTTTTCCCATTCTATTTCTTCAGCCTCCTCTGCATTCCTTTCTCCTGACCCCCCCCCCCCGCTTTTCCTCCGCTCTATCGAGGAGCGGCGCAGTGGTGGCCCCGGCACAAAACTCAAGCCGTGGCAAGAAGAGGAGGCAAATGGCGCGTCAGGCGAGAAACGTGTTTATGGACGACGGCCCGGCTCCTGACGCATGGCACGGAGCCGAGAGTCCACCCCCTGGAGCCGGCATGACCGCTGGGCTTGCCTCAGCTACCGGCAACGTGCCCTGTAGGGGCAAGGCGGAGAAGAGCGGACGCAAGCGGCGCTGGTCTTCTCCGGCTGCGGAGGAGGCTTCCTCCTCAGGGTTTTCCCCCGACACTGGCGGCCATTTCGGGGAGCGCAAAAAGGCGCGAAATGGGAAGGACCAGCAGCCTTGCAGGCTCCAGCCACAGGAGCTTTCCGGTGCCAACCTCCAGGTGGGAGACTTCAACACAGAAGATATCCAGCCTGCTCTGGAAGCCGCGCAGACCTACCAGCCCCAGAAGGGCTTGGGTAACGTACCCTTAATGGGACCTTCGTTTCTTTCTGAATTTTTAGAGTCTATAAGGCAGACTGTGGGGGCGGCAGTCAGGGCAACTGCCCGTAAGAGACCGGGGTCCTCCATATCCAGTTCCTCCAGGTCACCTTCTCCCAAGAGATCCAGGGATGGCACCTCCCACTCTAGGGCTCATAAAAAGTCCTTGGTCAGTGATCAGATGGAGAGCAAAAGATCCTTTTGTGAGGGTCGCTCTGAGGATTCTTATAGGGGAGATCGGGAGGAAGGTGAATTCTTATCCGATGAGGAGATAGAGAACATTATAGTTCCGGAACCCTGTTCACATTTCTTCAAGGCAGAAGAGTTCCAACCCCTGTTGGCCAAAGTGCTGTCTGCCCTAGACCTCCAGGTGTCCCCTGAGGAACAGGAGTCTTCCAGCCCACTGACTAATTCCAAAAATAAACCCAAGGGGAACACGGAGTTTTTTCCTAGATACCGATCTTCTGATAAGGTTTTTCCTTTTCTGGAGTTTTTTGAACGCCAGTTAAAGTCTGAGTGGGCCAAGCCTAGTGCTAACAGACAAGTGCCCAATTTCGTCAAGAAGCTTTATGAGTTACCTTCCGTTGCTAATGACATGCTACAGGTACCTTTGGTGCATGCACCAATCACAGCCTTGCAGTCCCATGGCCTGTTAGCTGAGGACGGCCATGGCTCGGTTCGAGACAACTGGGACAGAAAGATAGACCTGGCCTTGAAGAGGAGCCATGAAGCTACGGCCCTGGCCATTAAGGCAGCTGCGACCAACTCTATAGTCTCTAGAACAGCAATTGTCTGGATAAAGCGACTAACTCAACTTTTGCCAAATGCAGATAAAAGAATCCTGGAAGGCACCAACAGACTCCTTAGGGCATCCGAATTCTCAGTGGACACCTCTCTGGATGCTCTTACGTTCTCTGCTAGAGCAATGGCATCAAACACCTATGGCTTCAGGCCTGGCTGGCAGACATTCACTCGAAGTCGATCGTTTCAGCCTATCCCTTTCAAGGAGAAAAGCTGTTTGGAGACACCCTTCATAAGATCCTGGTGGAAACATGGGATAAGAAGAAAGCCATGCCCAAGTATCTGAGACGTACCGACAGAAGAGGGTTCGGATCTAATTCCTTTCGTGCCTCCGCCAGCCTCTCCAAGCCTAAACAGGAATATAGGAGATCAGCCTGGGGACAGCCCAAACAGAATTTCCGTAAAAGCTTTTCCAATACACGATTCCAGAGAAATCAGCCTGATAGGTCCGACAAGTTCGAGAAGGGCTCCAAGCCCAATAAAGCATGACTGGGACTCCATACTAGTAGGGGGCCGCCTACTACATTTCCATCAAGTGTGGGCGGCTTCGAAGGTCGACTCTTGGACTCTGGAAATTGTTTCGTGGGGCTACCCCATAGAATTCAAAAGGACATCTCAGGATCGTTTCATTGTATCTCCTCTTCGCTCAAACCCGGGGCGAAGGGACGTCACTTTCAAAGCAATTCAACATCTGCTGGAAATCGCGGCAATAGAACAAGTTCCTCCATGGCAGAGATGTCAAGGTGTTTATTCTATTTTTTTCACGGTACCCAAGAAAAACGGGGACTGGAGGGCAATTCTGGACTTAAAATTTCTGAACAGACACATCAAGCTCTGTCACTTCAGAATGGAGTCCATAAAGTCAATAACGGAAGCCCTGCACCATCAAGACTACCTGTCATCTCTGGACCTAACAGAGGCCTATCTTCATATTCCAATCCTCCCTGCACACCGCAAATTCCTTCACTTCCGTGTGAACGGGTCCCACTACCAGTTCAGAACTCTGCCATTTGGCCTTGCAACGGCACCGCGGGTATTCACCAAGGTATTGGTGAACCTGATAGCACTCCTCAGGCAGAGGGGGATACACGTGCATCCTTATCTCGACGACCTGTTGATAAGATCTTCGTTGAGAAAGAATTTGGAGCAAGACGTTCAACACACTATCAGTTGTCTCCAGCAACACAGGTTCATAATCAACTTATCCAAGAGTCATTTATGCCCATCCCAGAGACTGCAACACCTGGGTATGGTCATCGACACGAACCTGAACTCTATTTTTCTCCCAGAAGACAAGATACTGAAGACCAAGACGTTAATACGTCAGGTAGTGCAGGAGCCATTGTCGTCTCTCCAGACTTTGGCAAGGCTCATGGATCTTTTGATTTCAAATCTAGAGGCGCTTCAGTGGGGACGCTTTCAAATCCAGATCATGGAGAGGCATCCCATGTTACTGACCGTTCCCAGGACAGTCAAGGAAAGTCTCCTGTGGTGGACCAAGGACCCCAACCTACGTCAGGGGAGAACATACTTCGTAGAGAGGGAGATACAGCTGTTCTCGGATGCCAGCCTCTCAGGATGGGGGGCGACCCTCAACGAGATCCCCACACCGGGTCAGTGGATGACCAAGGAGTCGAGTCTCCCAATCAATCTCCTGGAGCTGTGGGCCATTCGTTTGGCTCTACTACATTTTCAGGACCAGATGGCCGGGAAGCATGTCCTAGTTCGAACGGACAATATAGCAGCCAAAGCTTATCTAAACAATCAAGGGGGGTCCAGGTCCAGTTCTCTCCACAAGGAGGCCGGGAAGCTGTTCGAATGGGTGGAGATTCATTTGAAATCAATAAGAGCAGAACATATCAAAGGGACTTGCAATGTCAAGGCAGACTGGCTCAGTCGGGAGAGCATTCAATCGGGAGAGTGGTCTCTCAACAAGAAGCTTTTCCTAAGGATAGCGGAGCACTTTGGTTCACCGGTGTTGGATCTATTTGCGTCCCTTCAGAACCACCAGCTTCCTTGATTTTACACATGATACTACCACAGTCAAGCGGAGTCCACGGATGCATTAACATCTCCATGGCCACGAGACCTTCTATATGCCTTTCCTCTGATCCCGGTCATCCCAAAGTTACTCAGAAGGATCAAGCTACTGGGGGCCGAGGTCATCCCGGTTGCTCCCTGGTGGCCTCGACGTCACTGGTTCTCTTCAATCCAACAGATGTCAATTGCGGAGTCACTTCATCTACCAACTTGGCCGGACATGCTGTTGCAGGGACCAGTGTGGCATCCTCATCCAGACTGGCTGAGATTGACCATTTGGAGGTTGAGAGGAGATCCCTGTTAGACTTGGGTTATACAAGCGACGTGACAAATACCATCCTAGCTTCCAGAAAAGATTCCACAACGCGGATTTACGATATGTCATGGAAAGCCTTTCACAGGTGGTGTCGGAGAAAATCTGTGGACCCATTACCTTCTGTCCCTAAGATTCTTCAGTTCCTTCAGGATGGTCTTCGTTCTGGCCTGAAGCCGGCTACCCTCAAACGTCAGGTTGTGGCCTTGTCTTCGGTACTCCAGCAGGTGGATGGCATAAATCTCGCATCACACCCTCATATCCGTCGTTTCCTTAGAGGGGCTGCTATGAGTTCTTCACCACAAGTGCATCGCTTTCCTACCTGGAGATTGAATCTAGTCCTTTCTGCCTTAACAGGTCCACCATTTGAACCCTTAATATCCGTGCCTTTAAAGATGATGCGCATGAAGACCATCTTCCTGGGGGCAATAACATCGGCCAGAAGAGTATCAGAGATCGGAACCCTGTCAGTTAAACGAGAATTATGCGTGTTCCACAAGGACAAAGTAGTTCTCTATCCAGACCCTACTTTTAAACCGAAGATCTCTTCTAGGTTTCACCAGAGCCAAGAAATCAATTTACCATCTTTTTGTCCGGATCGAAAGCATCCCAAGGAGCGCACATGGCATACTCTAGACATGCGTAGAGCAGCCAAAGTCTACCTTATTAGAACTGAATCTATTCGTAAGTCAGACTCAATGTTCATTAACATAGCAGCACCCAGATTGGGTCAGAAAATGTCCAAGTCTGCGATTAGCTACGCCATCAAGCAGTGTATAGTGGAGGCGTATAAGGCACTACATCTTCAGATACCCTCAGGGATCACTGCGCACTTGACCAGAAGTGTGGCCACCAATGCAGCCTTTAATAAGAATGCCTCCATCGAGGAGGTGTGTAAAGCAGCTATGTGGTCGTCTATTTCCACCTTTATCCGCCACTATAAACTGAACGCATACGCGTCAGCGGATGCAGCCTTTGGCAGACGAATCCTGCAACATGTACTGCCTGAGTAGGGCAATCCCACCCTGACTAACATACTGCTATGGGAGCACCCAAGATGTCCTCCGCCTCTTAGGGAGAACAACCCTTGGCACTTACCGTGAGGAGTCCTTCTCCTAAGAGGACAGGAGGACATCTTGCCCTCCCTTTCTTTCACCCTACCTTGGGCAGCATTTCTCTGTATCTGAATTTTTGTATCCTTCGTCTGCGGCCCTTTTTTCCGGCTGATGTCTGTTTTTCCTGTTATCTTCTCTAAGAGTTTGTTCTAATCGGTCTGGTAGGCTAATGCCACGTTTTTATGACCGACTGTTAGTTTTCTTGTTACATTAGGAGCGTTAGGTATGATAGTTTTTTCCTTACTGCTTCTCGGAGTCACCCGAACTGAAGGAAGGGTGGTTCCCACAGCCACAGGAAGAGGAAGTTTTTAAGATTCCTGCCTCCCTGATTGGACGGTGGGAAACACCCAAGATGTCCTCCTGTCCTCTTAGGAGAAGGACCCCTCACGGTAAGTGCCAAGGGTCGTTTTGCCCCAACCTGGATGGGCCAGGCTAGCCTGATCTTCTCAGAGCCCAGAAGCTATGCAGGGTTGGCCCTGCTTAGTATTTGGATGGGAGACCACTGATATGGTTGCCAATCCCCAGGTGGGGGCAGGGGATCCCCTGGTTTGGAGGCCCTCCCCCCACTTCAGGGTAATCAGAAAGTGGGGGGTGGGGGAGGGAAATGTCTGCTGGGCACTCTGTTATACTCTATGGCAGGGGTGGCCAAACTTGTTTAACGTAAGAGCCACAAAGAGTAAATGTCAGATGTTTGAGAGCCACAAGATATGTTTGAGGGAAGGAAGGAAAACAGATGGGGAGGGAGGAAGAGGTCAAAAGAAAGCAATTTTAACTTTAAATGCATTCTCCAAGCTGCTGGCTATCTTGGTTTAGAGAAGACATTTAAAAAGAGAAATGCCTTCTCCAAGCCAGCCAATGGGTTGATAGGGGCTTTGAGAGCCACACAATGTGTGAAAGAAACACATGTGGCTTCCAAGCCTCAGTTTGGCCACCCCTGCTCTATGGAGACTTGATTCCCACATAGAGTATAATGGAGAATTGATCTGTGGGTATCTGGGGCTGGGGGGGGGGGTTGTTTTTTGAGGTAGAGGTACCATATTTTCAGCATAGCATTCGGTGTATCTCCCCAAAATACCCTCCCAAGTTTCAAAAAGATTGAACCAGGGGGCCCAAATCCATGAGCCCCAAAAGAAGGTGCCCCTATCCTTCATTATTCCAAATGGAGAAAAGGCATTTAAAAGGAGTATGGTCCCTTTAACTATGATTGCCAGAACTCCCTTTGGAGTTCAATCATGCTTGCCACACCCTTGCTCCCAGCTCCACCTCCAAAGTCTCCTCAAAGTCCCCAGATATATCTTGAGTCAGACCTGGCAACCCTAGCTACTGAGGAATTCCAGGGTTGCTACACAGAGGCAGGGAATGGCTAACCACCTCTGAATGCCTCTTGTCTTGAAAATCCTACAGGGTGGCTGTAAATTGGCTGCAGCTTGACAGTACTTTCCACTACCATTTGTGATTTCAGACCAGGGAATCCAAAGAACTTGTGTGTTAAAGAACACTTTCAGGCCCTGTGTTGTTTTTTTTTAATGATTCAGAAGCATTGGCTGGATGTGTATGTTCCCAAGAATTCAGATGTGTGCATCAGAATTAAACCTACAGGTGATATTGCAGTTCTGTGCTTGGAATTATAGACATTTGCTCCTAAATATACATGTGTGTGAGAGAGAGAGACAGGGGGCATGGGGAACCATCAGAGAAATAGCCTGAGGGAGGGGTTATCTGCTCTTTCTTCCTAGTGTCACTGACCCAATCCATCCATCCATCCATCCAAGCTTACAGTTGGCCCTATAAGAAGAGGGGGTGTAGCCTAATATGCAAAGAGGTCCCTGCTACAAAAGCCCTGGGTTTGCCATTGCCTGCCTCTGCATAGCAACCCTAGACTCCCTCAGTGGTCTCCCACCCAAATACCAACCAGGGTGAACTGTGCCTAACTTTTGAGACTGGAAGAGATCGAGCTAGCATTTTAGGCTACACCTCCCTGATGTAGCCAATCCTCCAAGAGCTTACAGTTGGCCCTATAAGAAGAGGGGTGTGCAAATTAGTCCCTGCTGGGCTTTTCCCACAGAAAAACCCAATGGAAAAAAATGGCAATATCAGGGGTGTGTGGCCTAATATGCAAATGAATTCCTGCTGGGCTTGTTCTACAAACAAAGCCCTGCTGAAGAGAATTCCAGATGAGCACGAGTGAATCCTATAAGTGGAGCTTTGGGGAGGGAGACAATCATTTTGGAGGGGTGTCAGCCTTCTCTTCTCTAAAACCCCAAATTTCTCCAGCTCCTCCAACACGGCCGTGTTCTTTCAGTTCAAATGTTTAAAAGCTCTAGTTTTCCATTAAAACATTCTTAGGGAGAGCAAATCTCAGCTCCAGATGGGGCAAGACATCTCCTAGGACTTACACCAGCTGCACCCCTGCTGAGTGCAAGAGAGGAGGGATGGAAGGAAGGTTGACTGCAGAAGTAGGAGAGGCAAGCAAGAGGGAGCAGCGTAATGAAGCACAGAAAAATATGATGAGAAAATAATGTGATATCAGAGGACCGAATCAAAGACCGTCTCACGCTGGTTGGTAGCTGCTGACATGGGCAAAAGCCTGTCTGCTGAGATTCAGCAGGTTTCTGTTATTCTTCTGAAACTTTCTGACCCCCGGATTTTTTCCCCAACTTAATGATCTTTAAAAACAAACAATTTCCCCCGCCCCCCTTTCCATGTGTTGAAAATCCTCCAAAGACTTCCAAATTGGATAACCCTGGGTGTAAAATTCTCTGTCTGCCTAAAGTCCTTCACTGGGATATTGTGAGGCCAAAATTATGGGGAGAATAATGTAAGCATTGTGGAAGAAGTGCTGGAATGAACAAAAATGTATACATGGGTTTGTGGAAAAGGAAATACAGCGTAATTTTTCAGGGAGTTTGGCGCAAGGAGGGGGTTTAGATTGGGGTCGCCCAACTTGCTTAATGTAAGGGCCACATAGAATCAATGTCAGATGTTTGAGAGCTGCAAGACATAAACATCAGATTTTTTAAAGCTGCAAGACAGGAAGGAAGGAAAAAAGGAAGGAAGGCAATAGATGAAGGAGGAAGGAGAGGTGGAAAGAAAGAAACTTTAAATGTATTCTTCTAGCCACTGGCTATCTTGGCTTGGAGAAGTGATTTAAAGAGACAAATGCCTTCTCCAAGCTGACTGATGTGGTGTGGTGGGGGCTTCAAGAGCCACACAATATGTGTGAAAGAGCCACATGTGGCTCCTGAGCCACAGTTTGGCCACCCCTGATTTAGATACATCAAGAGATACATGTTCTCAGAACATACTTGAGCCTAAAAAAAAGTATAAAACGTAGGCCATGCATGTTGACCCTATAGCCCTGTTCACAAGTTATGGTGGCTTTCCACAAACTGCAACTTTCCACAAACTATGTAAAACTAAATTATTCAAGAGGAAATGTCTACACAGGCGATAGAGCTAAATGATTCACAAAGTTCCTTGGAAAAATCATTAGGAACTGTGGTCTATACTACTGTGTTTAGCTTGCTGGAACTAGGATCTTACTGTGGAATTTTGCATCATTCAGTTGTGTCGTGTTAATCTGCTTTACATCAGTTCTGTTTTTAGACTTCTGGTTGGTTCTACAACCCGAATCCTTTTGCATTGTTTACTGAATGTCCCATTTGTCCATTGTATTGTTACCTGCCTTGAGTCAAAGCAAGAAAGGTAGACAATAAATAAGATTAATTAATTAATTAAAAACAGTTAGTGCATGTACAATGTGTGTAGAGTGTATGGTTGGTTTTTCTTCATGCATGCATTGATGATTCTTGTGTTACATTCAACACATGTACAGTGGAATGTGTAACTGAAACAACACGTTTATCCAGGTACTGTTCCCTGGTTTCATTTGAGGAGGCAATGCACGTTGGCTGTTTCTTATAAATGTATGTACATGCGTCACTGTAACTTGAGAACAGTGGTACTACTTATATGCATCATGCATACAAGAGCTTTGCCTACACCAGGGGTGGCCAAACTTGCTCAACATACGAGCTGCATAGAAGAAACATCAGATGTTTGAGAGCTGAAAGACATGAACATCAGAGGAAGGAAGGAAGGAAGGAAGGAAGGAAGGAAGGAAGGAAGGAAGGAAGGAAGGAAGGAAGGAAGGAAGGAAGGAAGGAAGGAAGGAAGGAAGGAAGGAAGGAAGGAAATGGGGGGAGGGAGAGGTGAAAAGAAAGTAACTGTAACTTTAAATGCATTCTCCAAGCCAGCCAGCAGGGTGGTGGGGGCTTCAAGAGCCACACAATATACGGTATGTGAAAGAGCCACATGTGGCTCCCGAGCCACATTTTGGCTAACCCTGGCCTACACCATTCTATCAGAGCTTAGAATATGAAAAATTCTAGTGAAAGGGCAAAAAAGGAGGACAGAGGGTGATGGTCTGTCCCTCTTGCACTTTACTGCCCTTCTCTGCTCTCTCCAGAGGCTGCTTATTTTCTGTGCCTCTTGAAATGGTGTTGTGGAATGAGAAGGAGGCGGGTTGGCCATTATAGCTACCAGGCAGAGTTGCTGGCCATAGCTGGCAATCTTCTGGGAGGAACTGAGGAGCAGGGAGGGATATGCCAGAATTGTGTCAGCACATGTCCCTTCTAATATTGAATCCGAAGTGGTGTCATCATGTTGGGGGACACTCTAGGATTCAGTCAAAACTCTAGAACTCCCCATGTTCCCCCGTTTTCCCCATGCTTGCCTGTGATGCACTGGTGGAGATCAAGGTAAATTCTTGGTGGGCTGATAGCCTCTTGAGTTGTCTGTCCTGAGTGCCACCCCCAGGCCTGAGCAGCTTGGTTAAGTGTGCAGACTCTTATCTGGGAGACCCAGGTTTGATTCCCCACTCCTCCACTTGCAGGCACTGGAATGGCCTTGGGTCAACCATATCTCTCACAGGAGCTATCCTTGAAAGGGCAGTTTCTGGGAGAGCTCTCTCAGCTCCACCTACTGCACAGGGTGTCTGTTGTGGGGGGGGGTGCGGAAGGTAAAGGAGGTTGTAGGTCATTCTGAGACTCTGAGATTCAGAGTGAAGGGTGGGGTATAAATCCAATATCATCATCATCTTCTTCTTCTTAGTGGCCAAAGAGACAGGCCTGGATCAGGTGAGATGTACAAGGAGAAACTAAGGCTCTTTTCTGGGGTCATTTTATTCTCCCCATCTGCCCTGAATACAAATTTCAAAGAAAAACAGCAATTAGCAAGCAAACTGCCATCTTTGAGAATGAATCTCTCTTTGGAGCTAATAGACGCAAAAGCTGATTAAGCAGTGTGAGCCAGCATTTCTCTGTGGCATGGATCAGGGCCTCCTTAGCTCTTCTCCACAGCTCAATTAAAAAAGCGAGGGGGGGGGAGGGAATAGGTGTCTGTAATATCACACTTTGCATGAGTCTTTTGCAAAACCGAGCCATTTTAATCCCTTGGCAGGCAATTGCTAGATAAGGCAAGAAGCATAGCTAATCCTGTCAAATCGCTGGGGTCTGAAAGATTACCGTTTCAAACAGAAAGCGCTCGAGTGTCTGTTTTATATAGTTGTAGGGAAGAGTGTTTCTGTTTTGAAGTAAGTGGTGTTGATAGGGCTGTAGAAGTGTTGTTGTGCTGGGGAATAAAGAATGGCCTTTTCAAAGACATCTGGCAACAGAGCTGTTACAAATCTGTGTATAGTCAAATGCCCGACCTTGGCCTGTATATTCATAAAAGGGGGTTGTATCACAAATTAACAATCAACAGTGCTAATGTTTTAAGCAGGTTTTAAGTTTTAAAAAAATCTTTCATTGTGTTTGTGTCCTTTTTAAAATTTATATCTCTGCTGCCTAATCTTAAATAGGCACACATATGGCCAGGTCTGACATGGTGTGGCCCGACAAGATCTCATTTATGTCAGATCTGACCCTCATAACAAATGAGTTCGACACCCCTGCCTAGGGGAACTGATCTCTGTAGACTGGAAATCAGTTCTCATTCCATGAGAATTTCAGGCTTCACCTGGAGGTTGGCGGTAGTACCCTCCCCATCTCAAAAAGACTGAGTTAGAGCAGAAAAAGATACACAAAAGCGCAACCAAAATGACCTGAGTGCTGGAGCACCCTCTCTACAAGTATAATATAGTGGGTTCCACGCACAGAAGTGACGAGGCGGTAGTGAACATCAGCTCTTAATTAGGTACAGCATTAGGTAGACTGCACTTCAAGACTAAGGAACTGGGCCAACAGGGCTAACTATATGCAACTCAGGATTCCCGTTCGAGCATGCTGTTGGGTCATTCACACCAGCAGGGGGCCCGTGATTGGTGCAGGGAGGCAGGGATTTGGCTTCATTCGTATGGCTCCAACGAGCATGGCAGGAACACCCATTTGGTGTAGTGGTTAAGCGTGCGGACTCTTATCTGGGAGAACCGAGTTTGATTCCCCACTCCTCCACTTGCAGCTGATGGAATGGCCTTGGGTCAGCCATAGCTCTGGCAGAGGTTGTCCTTGAAAGGGCAGCTGCTGGGAGAGCCCTCTCCAGCCCCACCCACCTCACAGGGTGTCTGTTGTGGGGGAGGAAGGGAAAGGAGATTGTGAGCCGCTCTGAGACTCTTCGGAGTGGAGGGCGGGATATAAATCCAATATCACTTGAGTCCGCATACCACAACATCAAGGAAAGGCTGAAGAGTTGGGGGTGCTGTCCAGTTTAGAACGGAAGCCTAGGGTAGCCCAATCTTGTCAGAACTCAGAAGCAAAGCATGTCTGGCCCGGGTTAGAATCTGGATGGGAAACCACCAAGGAAGTCATTCAGGGTTGCTATGCAGAGATAGGTAATGACAAACATCCTCTGAATGTCTCTTTTGCTTGGAAAACCCTGTGAGGTTTCTACAAGTCTCTCATCACCAGTTTAGAAGAAAAAGGTGACTCAGGGAGGGCAGGACTGAAGCTAAACCATGAAGGATGTGGTTAGAGGGAACTGTTTCTCCCTTGTCCCAAACATTAGAGTGACTAGACCATTTTGCTCATGGCCAACTTTGGGTAATTCAACGGTTGACTGAGAATGGTCTGGGTCTGTAGTTCTATTAGGGGGGAAAATGGCTTTTCAACCCAATGTTCTGTACAGTTGTGCCTTTCATGGGATTGTTCTGGTTCTTGATAGGTTACATTAATGTTTCTAAATGGCCTTGAGAAACAAAGAACGGCAATCTGTAAATGGTTTCAATGAATAAATGTGTATTAAATTTCGTTCTGTTGCTGTGATCTGGCTGTTATGATTGTGATGGTGCATTGATTTTATTTGTGTGTTAGCAATTTATTGTAATTTTTATATTCAATTGTGGTTTATTGCATTTGGTTTGGAACCGGAGAAGCAGGGTGCAGTTCTTCTCAACGAGTACTAATAAATGCACCCTGTTGGGTCTTCCTTAAACCACAGGCTACTGTGCTGTTTGGGGGTTCTCTAAATGAGGCTGTCAAAGAAGAAGCCGAGGTCAGCCGCTCATGAGACTCGGTGTTGGTTTTGTGCCTTGTCCATTGTGTTTATATCATACCATTCCCAGTCCACCTTCTGCCAAGCTCTTTTTCCTTAGCTGAGAAAGATATTTATAAATATGTTTCCAACTTAGGGCGCTTAACTGCAAATTAGCTGACATTATTTGCGTAGCAGAGCCTGGAATGTCTTGGCTGATAGAGGAACATTCAATTAAGAGGCTAGCATAAATAGTCTTCTGCTCCCAAGGATTTCATTTTGATCTATGGTGCCACAAGTTGGCTCTTCATGAGTAACAGCTGTTGCAATTGCTTTCCAAGTCCTAGCAGCTTGGGCGAAGTCTGAACGCATTCTTCACAGTAGTTCTTTTTAGTCTGGAGGAAGGGTAAGAAATTAGCGAGTTCCTTGAATTCCTTTTTTTGTTTTTCTGAAATTCTTCTCTCCCTCTGCTATCTGGGGTCATCTCCGATATTGTGAAGAACATGCTGGTTTCATAAATGGCAGCACATTCAGGTACCAGTGTAGGTGTCATGTTGTTGTTGTTAATTATTCAGTTGTGTCCAACTCTTGGCGATTCTGTGGGCCACCTCTCTCCACGTTTTCCAATTTTGTACTGTTAGTTTGAGTTGTTCCATGCTCAGGCTGGTGTCAGCTTTTATGGTGTCTACCCATCGTGTTCTTTGGCGGCCTGGTTTCCTTTTGCCGCTAATCCATCCAAGCATAATTGCTTTATCTAGCAAGTTCTTCTGCAAGATATAGGCAGAATAAGTCAGTCACAGTCTTGTGATTTTTTCCTTCCAGTGGCATGCCTGGTTTTTATGCATTCCAGTACTTGCTTCTTTGTCACCTTTGCTGTCCAAGGAATGCGTGGAAGCCTCCTGTCTTGCTTCTTCATGGTCCAGCTTTTGCAGCCATAGGTTGCTATGGGGAACACAATAGCACAGACTAATCTGCTTTTGGTTGCAAGGCTGATATCCTTGCTTTTCCAGATTTCTTCTAAAGCTGACACCAGCCTGAGTATTGCTGTGCAGATGTCATGTACTTTGGAAAAAAGTGTCTAATACAGAATTGGATATCTGTTATGGTGCAGGGCTTTTTTTGTAGCAGGAACTGCTTTGCATATTAGGCCACACACCCCTGATGTAGCCAATCCTTCAAGTGAAGAAGAAGATGAAGATATTGGGTTTATATCCCGCCCTCCACTCTGAATCTCAGAGTCTCAGAGCAGCTCACAATCTCCTTTATCTTCCTCCCCCACAACAGGCACCCTGTGCAGTGGGTGGGGCTGAGAGGACTCTCACAGCAGCTGCCCTTTCAAGAACAACTCTGCCAGAGCTCTGGCTGACCCAAGGCCATTCCAGCAGGTGCAAGTGGAGGAGTGGGGAATCAAGCCCAGTTCTCCCAGATAAAAGCCTTCGCACTTAACCACTACACCAAACTGGCCGTCTCTTACAGAGCTTACAGGAGTCTTAGTACAGGGCCTACTGTAAGCTCCAGAAGGACTGGCTACATCAGGGGTGTGTGGCCCAATATTCAGAGGAGTTCCTGCTACAAAAAAAAGCCCTGGTTGTGGTTAGGGTTGCTGACCTGCGCATGGCAGTCAGAGATCTTCAGATGACCAAGATCAGTTCCCTTGGAGAAAATGTTGTCATTTTTCCTACACGGAATTAAACTGGAAGATGTACTTGAATAGGATGATTTAAATGTTGTGCCCACTTTGGGAGGTGAGAAGTGGCTGTTCAAAAATAAATAAATCCATTGTGCGCTATATTTTGTATACCGATATGCACATATTTTCCTACGCAAAGGTTATTTCTGGCCTCCAGAAGCTTTAATTTGAGCTTGCATGAATCTACCTCTTGGTAAATATACAACAGGTATTCAGGGCAATGATTTTGTAAAACTATGTATAATGCTGTTTTCTTCCTAAGTGGAGGAAAGCGTGCTGGAGGCATTACAGGTACTCTGGGTTGTTTTCAGTCTTACAGCTGGAAAATAATGAGATTACAGTGGCAAGAAAAGTTCTGAAGCAAAGACAGGTCAGGGTGCCATGTCCAAGAAACCCAAAGCACAATAGACTGTTTCTCCGGAGCGGATGCTTCTGACAAGAGAGCCAATCATGAAAACAACACTGTGTTTGCCGGCACCCACCTACGGCTCTGTTTGTGTCCTGGCATTCCGTGTGGCTGGGTAGACAGAAGAGGCTTGAAGAGATCATGGCTTCAGAAAGCCATAGGCAATGTGAATCCACACCAATATAGCTGAGAGGAGGGAGTGGCAGATTCCTGAAGGCCGGCCCCTTTTAGGATTCAGTCTCTGTTCTTTAGGATTCCATCCACAGATCTTCTGTTGAAGTTGGTCAATCCAAATGGAGCAGCATTCCCAAAGGAGAAAGGGAGTGGTACTTAGAGTTGCCAATCCCCAGGTGGGTAAATAAAAGAACCGCTAAGAGACACCATAAATTTTAAACAAGACAGTGTAATGTAGAGGTCAGTGGTGTTCTGACAAAGCTTGCACATAGAACTTCAAATAGAAAAGAGTATGTACCCAAAAGACATTAACAGAAGACAGTTCAAAAGCAGTCTTTCCAATCACAAAGGAGTGACAATATTCCAGTATTAAGTTAATGGAACTAAAAGAAGCCCTTCCAAAGATGTCTGTTCTAGATATCAAGACGTTTCTTCCATCTTTCTTCAGTTTGGAGGCTTATTTATCACTGGAACCCAATCTTTACAATACATTCACAGGAGACCAACAAGGTTCAGAACATGTCTGTAAGTTTTCCAGGTTCTGGAAAGCCTGGAAATCTTACAGACATATTCTGAACCTGGAAATCTTTGGAAGGGCTTCTTTTAGTTCCATGAACTTAATACTAGAATATTGTCACTCCTTTGTGATTGGAAAGACTGCTTTTGAACTGTCTTCTGTTAATGTCTTTTGGCTACATGCTCTTTTCTATTTGAAGTTCTATGTGCAAGCTTTGTCAGAACACCACTAACCTCTACATTACACTGTCTTGTTTAAAATTTATGGTGTCTCTTAGCAGTTCTTTTATTTACACAGCCCCCAAAAGTGGAGGAACCCCAGCTGGGACATGGAGGCTGGCAAACCTATCATAGCTTGGGATGATGCAGTCTTCCTTTTTTCTTTGTACAATATCCTGGAGGGATATTACAGAGCCTGCTCTCTCCTTATGGCAGGGGTGTCAAACTCATTCGTTATGAGGGCTGCAACTGACATAAATGAAACCTCGTTGGGCCAGGCCATGTCAGGTTGGGCCAAGCCATATATATATATATATATATATATATATATATATATATATATATATATATATATATATATATATATATATATATATATATATATATATATATATATATATATATATATATATATATATGTGTGTGTGTGTGTATATATATGTGTATATATATATATGTGTATGTATATATATATATATATATATATATATATATATGCTTAAAATGCTTATATATAAGCATATATATATATATATGCTTATATATATATATATGCTTAAAATGTTAGCACCCATTGGTCTTAAAGATGCTTTCTTTGTATTTCTCCTATGGGATCCAGGGAACAGGGCAAAGGAAGCTCTGACTCTTTCCTTCCTTTTCCAGGGAACTAGGGGGGTAGGAGCCTCTGCCAACAGAAGGAAGAAAGGCTTGGCTCAGTAGCTCTGCTGTGAAACTGAGAGAGCCTTGCAAAGCAAGCTATTCCTCCCCCTTTCCACCCCAAGGGAAGAGCCTCAGCCAATGGAGAAAATGGAAAGTTTTGCTCTATAGCTCCTGTGCAATTGAGCATTACTTGCAAAGCAAGCTGTTATGCAGAAGGAAGCAAGATATAGGGGGTGTTTTCGCACTCACGTTTTACTGGCGCCACGACCCTCCTGACGCCGGCGAATCTGCATGGATTTCGCACCAGAAGCGCCGGCGCACCCAGAAGCGCCGGCTACTTCCGTCGCTAAGCCAGCGCAAACGTTTTCCTGCATCTTTGCGATTTCCGTTTGCGCTGGCTTAGCGACGGAAGTAGCCGGCGCTTCTGGGTGCGCCGGCGCTTCTGGTGCGAAATCCATGCAGATTCGCCGGCGTCAGGAGGGTCGTGGCGCCAGTAAAACGTGAGTGCGAAAACGGCCAGGGAGAAGGAAGTAGATGACAGCCAGTTGCTCGAGGGCCTGATAGGAGCCCTCCGGGGGCTTGATTCAGCCCCCAAACTGCATGTTTGACACCCCTGCCTTACGGTAAATACAGAGAAGAGGTTTGGCTTAGCTGCAGTTTCAAGCCATTCCTCTCTTTAATCTCTGCTGTTCAGCTGCGGTTTAGATCTTGGCTCAGGTAGGCAGGAAGATACAGGGAGCATTGACCATGGAGTCCCATGTGCCGGGGAGGGAGTTGCCTCTCGCAAAGCATGTGTGCCTTTGCTTAGCATCCCCATCACTTCTCGCCCTGGCTGTGTCACGCCATATGTAAAAAGTAAAGCTATCTGTAATGTCTGAGGGGAAGATAAATGTTGCTGTAATTCCCAGGAGCCCTAATAAAAACAAATCTCTTTGCAGCTCCAGCAGCTGGAATACCTTTAAAATGCTGAACTCTTAACAGCAAAGTCCCCCCCCTTAAAAATTACTCTCAATGATTTGCACCTGGGTCGCTTTGCATGATGTAATTGCTTGCAGGTGCAAAGATATCAATTGGAGGCAACCGCGGTTACATATCAAAGGGAAGCAGGTTGTTACGCTTGAGAGCTTCAGTTGCCATTTTCAAAGGCATCTTGTTTTGCATCCAGCTTTCTCTTTGTTGGAACTTTTGGCCATCTGTATGAGAGCCTTTGGCGAACAGAGTGGGGTTATAGCTTGACAATAGAGTGTCTGCTTTGTAGGTAGAAGGTTCCAGTTTCAATCCTGAACCTCTCTAGGATCATGTTGTGGGTGATGTGAAAGACCTCAGCTTGATACCCATTGACTAAAAATCTTTTCATTGATTTAAAATGGTGCTCCTATTTAATAGGGCACTTTGTAAAATTGCTTATTGCCAATGCCAGTTATTGGAAGAAGCATTCCTCTTATAACATAGAATGCCTTGAAAGAGGCATTCCATGGAAGAGGCATTCCTCTTGCAACATAGAATGCCTCTTCCAAGATGGTGTCTGCTGTAAAGCCTGCCAACATCAGCTAAACCCAAAGGCAGAATGTCTCTTTTTTAATGCTTGTTGTAATAAGATAACATGTACATTGCTATATTTTTATTCCTCTTTTCCTCTGAGGAGCTCGTGGTGATGTATGTGGTAGTTCTTTCCCACCTTGTTCTCACAACCCATGTTCCCTCTTAAGGTGAGTTAGTGTGAGCTAGCTTACAGTTTTTTAAGCTTCCAGCTCATACATTTTTGCCTCAGCTCAGGAAAAAATGGCCCCAGAGCAAGCTGATTTATGCAGTATCTCACAACTTTAATGCTAGTAGCTCATGAAGTTGAATTTTTGCTCACACCACAGCTTAGAAGGGAGTTTTGCTCACAACAATCCTGTGTGGTAGGTGAGAGAGAGAGAGAGAGAGATGCAAGGTAATGCAGGAGGTTTAAGACTGAATGGGGATTTGAACCTGAGCTTTCTGGGTTCTAGTCTGACGTGCTATCCACTACACCACCCTGGTGTAATAATGATAATAAAACATGATAATAAAACAGCATTGTACATGTTATCTTATTACAACAAAGGCATTAAAAAAAAGAAATTCTGCCTTTGGGTTTAGCTGATGTTGACAGGCGTTACAGCAGACACCATCTTGGAAGAGGCATTCTATGTTGCAAGAGGAATGCCTCTTCCATGGAATGCCTCTTTCAAGGCATTCTATGTTACAAGAGGAATGCTTCTTCCAATAACTGGCATTGGCAATAAGGGATCATGCAAAAGGCAAGTGAGCAGACAACGTGCTGGCATGATAAAACATGAAATGTTTTATGCAAACATCAAAGTGTACAGGTGTAAGGGATCATGCAAAAGGCAAGTGAACAGACAACGTGTTGGCATGATAAAATGCAGACAAAGCCAGTTGAAGAGCAAAACAAAAGAAACCATCCAATAATGTTGGTTAAAAGCGATGACTTCTGTTCCAAGCCTATTGCATTTGTCTTGGGGGAAGGGAAGAGATTGAGCCTGGATGAATGCAGCTAAAGGGATGCCAGATGTTACATTAAAAAACAACGTTCTGGATAAGTTAATCCCTTGATAGCCTTAACTGGTGAATTAATTTCTTCACAGAGGCAGGTCTCTACAATTCTGCGTACCACATCTGGACATCAGAGGCATCCTTGGTTTTTCAGAACGGAGCAATAACTTGTCAGGTTGCTACCATAAAGAAATGAATTATGTCTTGTGTGGCTTAGTACCCATGGTCTCTTTAAGAATGCCCAGTCAACCTAAATCAGGGTTGGAGTAACACTTTCCTGAATTACTTTACTAGAGGCGATAAAGACTTTCTTTCAGGTGGGGTTGTGCTAGCCACCCTAACTGAGCAGGGGGAGGGGAGGATGTACCATTATCTCTAAATCCTTTCCAGCAACTGGGGAAGATTATTTAGAAATAGTGTATGCTTTGAACAGAGCTAAATGTCTCTGTGTGTGTGCGAAGTGTCATCAAGTCAGGAAGAGAAAATGTGATCGCTTCCTTTTATAATATCCCTGCTTCTTTAAGCAGAATGCACTGACAGCCACCCACAGTTATGATTTGTGGAATTCTGCTGAAGGGATATGTGAACTTGGGTAAAAATGGAAATACACTACTACCGTCTGGCTAATTATCTCTTCCTCTCTTCTACCGGTTCCAGCTTCTGTCTGATCCCATCTTTGGAAATGCTGAGTCAGTCCAGTGCTTAAGAGCTTGGAAAGCTGAGTCAGGTTGACACAACAGCTCCTTAGAGTTTGCCAAGGAGAGATCCAGCATCTAAAGCTTGCCTGTTCTGATATTGTCTGTCTTAGAACTGGCCAGAGCCCAAAATGTATCTGTGGATAACTCTTGGGGATGTAACAGGGAGAATGGAAATGAGCGAGCATTGCAGATACATAAATTGTGTGTAGCACTAAAGCAACTAAATGCAGAGAGCATAAATTAGAACAAGCTCCCTGTAACATTTAGGATAGGGTCTTTTGCCAGCAGGAAGAATTAGGCCTGACTCTGATGAGAACATATCTGATTTCCCTTTGAAATCTGAAAGAGGGGTTCTGTGCTGCCCATAATTAAATGTGTAGTTTGGTAGCTCGGTATATGATAATATTGCATGATAGATATGATAGATTTAACATAAAATCTTATAGGGTCTAGTTGTGACTATTTTTAAAAATATATATAACAAATGCTAGCATGAAAACTTTATAACTGCCCTAATGAGGTTACTTATATCATTTTCTGTTTGTCTCATATTCAAATGTTTTGATTGAGCTGGTCCTTGACTGTATCAATAAATTTGAACTTTGAACTTATTGAAAGATATATCATATTCCATATTAGATGAAATTGATAAGATAGGATAACAATGTTAAGGCAGTAAGATAATACTACAGAATATATATATAATGGCTTAAATAGGAATCTATATTGGACCTTTAAATAGGCCCTATATATTACATTATACATATATTGTATACTGTATATACTTTCTCATGAAATACTCTCATGTTATTATGCTAATATATCATGTCATGTATTGGCTAAACTACTCTTCTTACATATTTGTACATTGAATAAGAAATACCAGGGCTTTTTTTGAGCAGCAACACACAGGAACACAGTTCTGACTGACTTGGCATCAGGGGGTGTGGCCTAATATGCAAACGGACTTTTCCTACAAAAAAGCCCTGTGTGAAACAATGGTGACATCAAGGGGTATAGCCTAATACGCAAATGAGTTCCTCCTGGGCTTTTTGTACAAAAAAAGCCCTGAGAAGTACCTTCAGTATTCATATTAGTAAAATTGCCCATATTTTGTATACTTATTTAATATATGATTCTGCCCTTTTCCACATTCCCCTTTTCGCCCTTCTGTATCCCTATTGAAAATTCAAAATAAAAAAAAAAGTATGGCAAGAGATCTGAAAAAGGAAGAAAAGTAGATCTTCAAATATTGCTGTTTCTGGTAACACTGAAAGTCACACAGAAATATGGCATCCTATTGTCAAACCCGCTCATTGATCCAAGACCAGAAAGATTTCTTTGGGCCTATAACCTTAAGCATCATTTATCACTTTTATGTCCCACCTGACTTTGCTCTTGAGGTTTGCGGATTTTCAGGAGGGCAGGGTCTCCATCCAGGCATTGATCAGCCCTAGGCCTCTATTGCTTTAGCAGAAGTGCTTCATCATATGCCCATACCAGGTCCTGTTACGTAGCTGTCTGATATCTGCAGTCTCCTATTTTCCCACAATGATAAAGGGGAACACCCTTCCCTCCGAGAAAAGCCTCAAGAGTCTGAGGCTTTTCAGAGCTAGAGTAACAGCGACCAAGGGCAAAGTAATAAATTCAGGATAGACAAAATGGAAGTACTTCTTTCCTCGATGAGCACTTAAATAGTGGGATTCACTGCCAGTGGATGAAGTGAGAGCCACAGGCACAGATGGCTTTAAAAGGAGATTGAACAGATTCACGGAGGAGAGGTTGATCAATAAATTAGTGTGAAAGGGCAACTCCATATCCAGAGGTGGTTAACCTCTGAATGCCAATGCTAGGAGGCACCATTCTGGGGGAAGGCTTTGCCCTCCATGACCTGTTCAAAGACCCTCCAGGGTAATTGGTTGAATGCTGAGTGCAATCAGTTGCCAAACTAAATGGACCGCTGGTCAGATCCAGCAGGGCACCTCTTATGTTCTTATTTGAATCATTTTTTTGCTCCTTGCTTGCATTTCTTACATTATTCTGCAGTGAAACTCTTGCCTAGTTGCAATTCTTTTAGCCAGATGGGGAGCTGTGTTAGCCTTTCTGTAGCAGTAGAAACGAGCAAGAGTCCAGTAGCGCCATAAAGACTAACAAAGTTTGTGGTGGAGTATGAGCTTTCGTGACTCACAAAAGCTCATTTGTTGTTGTTCAGTCGCACAGTCGAGTCTGACTCTTTGCGACCCCATGGACAAAGTCACGCCAGGCTCTGCTTTCTTCCACCATCCTCTGAAGTCTGCTCAAATTCATGTTTGTTATATCAGTAACACTGTCCAGCCATCTCATCTTTTGCCATCCCCTTCTTCTTTTGCCTTCTGTCTTTCCCAGCATCAGATTCTTCTCCAGTGAGTGCTCACAAAAGCTCATACCCTGCCACAAATTTTATTAATCTTTAAGGAGTGGTCCCAGCACAGTGAATGCCCCACCCCGGCCATCAGCCTACTGGGAATTTCCCCAGTGGCCTTAGTGGCCAATCCACCCCCTCTTCAAACTAACAAAAGCTTATTCCAGTATAATTTTTGTGGGCTAGAGACTCCTTCATATGCTGGAATAACAGGTTGCTAAATCTTTAAGTCACCACAACTTCTGTTTATTTTTGCTGCAATGGACTAACTCTGTTACCCATCTCTGGAATTATAACATCTAATATTGTCCGCACTTGCTAAAGGTTGGGCAGGGGGAGAGGCTTGCCTAAGTGGAGTTCCACCACTTTAAGCCCATCAACTTCAATGGAATTAAAAAGGTAAAGGTAGTCCCCTGTGCAAGCACCAGTCATTTCTGACTCTGGGTTAACATTGCATCATGACG
Organism: Heteronotia binoei; assembly: GCF_032191835.1. Classification (NCBI taxonomy): domain Eukaryota; kingdom Metazoa; phylum Chordata; class Lepidosauria; order Squamata; family Gekkonidae; genus Heteronotia; species Heteronotia binoei. Next base: position 65,355,683 of record NC_083233.1, read on the forward strand.
TTTTCACGGCAGACTTTTTATGGGATGGTTTGCCATTGCCTTCCCCAGTCATCTACACTTTACCCCCAGCAAGCTGGGTACTCATTTTACTGACCTTGGAAGGATGGAAGGCTGAGTCGACCTTGAGTCGGCTACTAGGGGTGTGCATTCGGTTCGGCCGAATCAAAGAAACCCCCGAATCACCCCTGATTCGGAAGTATACGGCGCCGTATACTTCCAAATCCATTTTGAAGCCATTATAGATATTCGGAAGTATACGGAACTCCATGGAAAAGGCGGGAAAGGAGTTTCTGCAGCCTCAGGGAAGCTGCTTGCCTCCTTTCCTGCCTTTGGAAGCCTTTTCCCGCCTCTCTCATAGCTTCCCTGGGATCAGGGAGGGAGGGGGAGGGGGAGAGGAGCCCCAGCAGCCAATCCAAAGCATGCATTTGCAAAATGCATTACAAATGCATGCTTTGCAGAGCTGTTGTGTAGCTGATGGCTGGGCTCATTCCCCAGCCATCAGCAACATTGTTGTTCTTTTGTTCTTTTGTTTAGTTGGGTATCCAAGTAAACAGTGTTCTCTGGCCAATCACAGAGCAGTGGTATTTTTTGAAACTGCTCTGTGTAGGGTCAGAGAACTTTTTAAAGGAGGCTGCCTGGCTGGACTCCATTGCATTGCTGCTATGTTGGTGTGTGAGAGAGATTGTGCTGTGCTAGTCCTTGGCCTCAGCTGCTGCTGCTCTCTCTCAGCCTTGCCTGACCTGTTAGGAGAAGAGGAGACATCTGAGGTAAGGCAGTCTTGGGGTTCTTGTTTTTATTTTAGTTAGTAAAAGGACTTTTTAAGACTCAGAGTCCCTTTACTTATCCAGATTTGGGTGGGTAAGTACTGGGTAGATTATTTGGGGTTAGGGGGTTCTGCTGGGGGTGGGGGCCTGGGGTGGGGGTGGGGGTTGCCAATTTGCCCATATCTTACTTTAGTGAGAGGACTTTTAAAAGTACTTTTCCTGATTTGGGTGGCTTGGGTTTCTTGGGGTTAAGGCGAAGTTTTTTTTGGGGGGGAGGGGTTGGTAAAGTTCCTGCATTGTTAAAAATCAAGTTTTTTTACTGTTTTAAAAGGATTCTGTATTTGATTTGTTGCTGCTGTGTTGTGCTGCTGTTGTTCCTTTTCTCTTCTGGTTCTGGTTTTTGTGGAGGGGGGGCTGTTTGACCTAATTTTCATTGTTAAAAAGGGTCACTTTTTAAACAGTTGAGTTTGATTCTCAGTGGTCTGTTTGGATCTGTCCACCGCTTCTCTTGTTTGAGAGTTGTGTTGTTTGGGGCAGGGCTGGAGAGCTGGCATCTGTAGATTGTGTGTTCTGTGGCAGGGAAGCTGGCACCTGGGTGAGAGGCCCAGAACCAGCAGGCTTGTTGTGCTTGGCCAGCTCTCCCCGTGTTGTTTGGGGCAGGGCTAGAGAGCTGGCATCTGGGTTTGCTGCAGCCAGGTCTACAGAGCAGACCTTGAGCAGATTGTGTTTTGTGTGGCAGTAACATTAGCAACTGGGTTTATATTGGTTCCAGGCCAGCAGGGTTCATAGAGTAGATAGATGGATGTAGTGCATTTGGGTCCTATAGAGATTCTGTGGTGTGAAGTTAGGTTTGGCTTTGGGTGCCCCTGGAATGGGACCCCCTGGCCCAATCTTTTTGGGACTTGGGGGTTTTGTAGGGGAGAATCCCCTGCGGGTTCCCTGCAGTCTTGGGGGCTCTCCCTCAACCCCCCTGCCCCCTAGTAGCCTCTAATTATGCCCTACGTTGCCTTTGATTTCAATGGCCCATAGGGTATAATGGTGGGATAGGGGCACCCTCTTTGGGTGCCCCTAGAATGGGACCCCCTGGCCCAATCTTTTGGGGATTTGGGGGGTTTGTAGGAGAGAGTCTCCTGCAGGTCCCCTGCAAATTTGGGGGCTCTCCCTCAAACCTCCTCCCCTCCAGATGGCTTCCAATATACCCTATTTTGACATTGATTTCAATGGCCATAGGGTATAATGGGGCCGTATATTCGGTAATAGCCGCACATCTACCGTATGTGCAGCTATTCCGAGTACCGGTATTCGGAAATACACGGTATCCTGAATTTTTTGGCCCCGTGTATTTCCGAATCCGTGTAAATCCGTAATTTTTTTTTTTTTTTGCACACCCCTACCGGCTACCTAAACCCAGCTTCTGCTGGGATCGAACTCAGGTTGTGAGCAGAGAGCTCAGACTGCAGTACTGCAGCTTTACCACTCTGCACCACAGTGGAAGGATGTAATTCCATTTAGGACTGCAGCGTAAGTCATATAGTATGATAGTCCTAGCAACTCTCAGTATCAGAGTTTTGAAAAGGCCATCTAAAGACAGTGGTTTTACTAAGGAGAAGGATTTGGGAACAGGAACTGTTCTCTGAGAAAAAGGTCTGGTTAGGACATTTAACTCAGTTGAAATATGCCTTAGAGAATGATGCAGTGCCCATAGTTTTAAGACTATACAACCCATTATGCAAAACAACATCTGGAGCCTAGATTAAGCTAAGCCAAAGTGAATGAATGCAGTGAGCATGCACAGAACCAGTCGCCTGCTGCAGAAACCAGGATGCTGGAGTAGGTGGATACTAGCAGTATCTTCCTAAACAGAATGATGTCCTTCTCAACTAGAATTGTCACCACCATGTTGGGGAATTAATAAGATTTGGGGAGGGGATGTGTGTTTGGGGAAGGCAGAGTTTGGGGATGTAAGTAGAGATGCCAGCCTCTAGGTGGGACCTGGGGATCCCCCAGAATCACAGCTCATTTCCAGGCTACAGAGTTCAGTTCCCATGGAGAAAATAGGTGCTTTGGAAGGTTATGGCATCATAACAAAGTTGGAGTCCAGTAGCAGCTTTAAGACCAACAAAGTTTTGTTGAGAATGTAAGCTTCTGTGTGCTAAAAGCACACTTCATCAGACAATTCTCAATAAAACATTCTCAATAAATGGAGAGCCAGTTTGGTGTAGTGGTTAAGTGTGCGGACTCTTATCTGGGAGAACCGGGTTTGATTCCCCACTCCTCCACTTGCACCTGCTAGCATGGCCTTGGGCCAGCCATAGCTCTGGCAGAGGTTGTCCTTGAAAGGGCAGCTGCTGTGAGAGTCCTCTCCAGCCCCACCCACCTCACAGGGTGCCTGTTGTGGGGGAGGAAGGTAAAGGAGATTGCGAGCCGCTCTGAGGCTCTTCGGAGTGGAGGGCGGGATATAAATCCAATATCTTCTTCATCTTCTTCTAAAACTTTGTTGGCCTTAAAGGTGCCACTGGACTCCCAACTTTGTTCTGTTGCTTCAGACCAACACGGCTGCCCACCTGGATCTATCTGCTGAGGCCACGCTGAGGTCTTCGTCGTCCCCAGGCTCCATTCCCAAATCTCTAGGCCAAAGTTTCCCAACCTTGATATGGCAGCTCTAACACCCATCCCCAGCCAGTGACCAGAGGGGGGCTGGCAACCCTAGATGAGAGGGTACTCAGCAGGGATGTGAGCCCATGGAGTCCACCCCCTGAATCTGCCATATCCTCCAGGGAATGGATCTTCATAATTTGGAAATCTGTTGTAATTTCAAGAGAACTCCAGGCTGGAGGCTGGCAGCCATGTTCTCAGCCCACTGACTTTACTGAACTTGGAAGCGTGTAACTCCATTCAGGAGGTCACTTTTAGTCTCATCCAGCAAGGCTCTGATGAACCAGGCAACCATCCAGCTGGCCAACAGATTTCCTGAAGAAATCCTGTTTCACAGAATGACAAACAGGATTGGCGGTGGAATTCTTCCTGTAAGGTTTCGAACATTGACTAATCAGGATAACTCATTTGGGGATGAGTTCCTCAAAAATCATCCATCCAAGTGTTTTGCTTTGTGCAAGTTTTTGCCATGCCGAAGACAGCCGCAGGATTCCACTGTCACAGTTTCTTTTTGCCTGGTTTCTGAGGCATTTCCTTGACATTTTGCTGTCACATTGAGGTCACAGTTGTCAGATTGGTTTAGCACAATGACGGCAGCTTGTCCTTAACATAACAGAACATTGCAGGAGTCAAGTTAGGTCTCTTACTTATCTCAAACCATCGGTATCTTTAAAGACTACTGGTCACGGCTTTTAGCCATGATGGCTAAATAAAGCCTCCATATACATAGGCAGTATATCTTTGAATACTCATTGTGGGGGGGGCAGCAATACATGGCCTCTGTGCCTTGCTTGGGGGCCTTTGCTCCAATCCAGCAGGGTTCTCCTTATCTTGTGTGCCTCGGTGTAGGAGCCAGGATCCTCGAGCTCCACACAGCTCTGAAGCTCCCATATTATTATCCTATCAGTAGGTTCAGATCTCATTAGGGTGGCCACTGATAGGGGGTGGGGGGAGGGTTACCAGATCCAGGTTGGGAAACTCCTTGAGATTTGGGGACGAAGTCTGGGGAGGGCAGGGACCTCAGTGGGGTGCAATGCCATAGAGTCCAGCCTCCAAAGCATCCATTTTCTCCAGGGGAACTGATCTCTGTGACCTGGAGATGGGTTGTAATCCCAAGAGATCCCTGGGTCCCACCTGGAGTCTGGCATCCCTAGATCAGTGACATCTCCCAGGCTGCCCTGCCTATGGCTTTCTGTGCACCCTTCATTTCAACTGTTGAAAGGATGTAAGAAGAACCCTGCTGGATCAGACTAAACCCAAACTCAAAAGCCTTTATTGGCATATATCAGATTATAAACAAACAAACAAACAGCTACAGAAATAACAAAAACAGTCATATGCAGCTATACATTAGACAATCAATCCTTGACTCAAGAATAAAGCAACCTTTTCAGTAATTTCAGATGACAAATCATTCAAAAGATAGCAAACCTTTACAGCGTCTGAGCAGCCTGTCATATTGAACAGAATTGGATCTAGAAATCTAAGGCATATAGGGCAAGGGTGGCAAACGGTAGCTCTCCAGATGTTTTTTGCCTCCAACTCCCATCAGCCCCAGCCAGCATGGCCAATGACTGGGACTGATGGGAGTTGTAGGCAAAAAACACCTGGAGAGCTACCGTTGGCCACCCCTGATATAGAGGACAATAAAGAATATGAGACAAGTCACCTTGATATGAGAATATGAGACGAGTCACGATGACGACGACATTGGATTTCTATTCCATCCCCCACTCAGAGTCTCAGAGTGGCTCACAATCTCCTTAATCTTCCTCCCCCAGAACTAACACCCTGTAAGGCAGGTGGGGCTGAGAGGACTCTCCCAGCAGCTGCCCTTTCAAGGACAACCTCTGCCAGAGCTATGGCTGACCCAAGGTCATTCCAGCAGCTGCAAGTGGAGGAGTCAACTTGTTTTAAATTACATATACAAATTAAATTACATATACTAGCTGTCCCATCTAATCCAGCACCCTGTTTCACTCAACAGTCAACCAGGCCTTCCCTGATGTTGCCACCTACCATTGGGTTTTCAGAGGTTTACTGTCTTTGGATACAGAGGTTCCCTTTACTAACCTTGACTAGGAGCTATGGGCTGCCTCTGTGAATCTCTCTAATCCCCTTTTAAAGCCATCTAGGCTCCTAGCCACTCCCATGCCCACTGGTAGTGAGATAATCAAAGCATGTATAATCAACCTGGAGGTGGCAAAGTGAAAAGGAAAAAAGAAATACACGTGTTGTGCTGCTGGCTGGACAGATCTAATTTGGCAGGGAAATTTGATGGCAGAGAAATTTCACGAGCCTCATCCCTAAAAGTTTGATTCCCCTCTCCTCCACTTGCACCTGCTGGAATGGCCTTGGGTCAGCCATAGCTATCTCAGAGCTCTCCTTGAAAGGGCAGCTTCTGGGAGAGCTCTCTCAGCCCCACCTACCTCACAGGGTGTCTTTTGTGTGTGGGGGGGAAGGTAAAGGAGATTGTGACCGCTCTGAGACTTTGAGATTCAGAGTATAGGGCGGGATATAAATCCAATGTCGTCCTCTTCTTCTAATGGACTCTTGGTGGAATAAGTTCAAGCGAAAGAAATGTTTTTCCCCAATATGCAGGAGGAGAGACTAGTAAACCGTAGGGAGGGCTGTGACTCAGTGACAGAGCATTTGCCACTGCAGAAGGTCTCAGGTTCAATTCTCAGTATATCCAGGTGAAAGTATCTGCAGTGAGTGATGTGAAAGACCTCTACCTGAGACCATGAAGAGTCACTGCCAGTCTGAGTAGACAGTACAGTGCCGGATTAAACCCTGTGGAGGCCCCTAGGAAGTCAAAATCTCGGGGGGGGCCCTTGCAAATTGTCTCAGTTGGAATGGCCAGTCTGCCACCTGCAACCCCCCACTGCAGCCTGCATGCACTTTTTCAAAAGCCCCTTTGACAAAGCTGTGGGGGAGAAGCAGAGAGAGGCAAAATTGACAACTACGCCAGCAGCTGCACCAGGCAAGTCAGGCAAAGAGCAGCTAAGAACATAAAAGAAGGCATATTGGATCAGACCAACGGCCCATCCATGGCTCAGTTGCTGGCTGTGCGTGCAGGCTGGAAGGGCTGCTAGCAGGGAGAAAACTGGAGTGGGGGATGGGGAGCCAGCCTGGGGCCCCTAAAGGCATGGGGACCCATAGGCCAGTGCCTACTTTGCCTAATTGTTAATCCAGCCCTGAGACAGTACTGACTTTGATGGACTGCGAGGGACAGCCTTGTGTAGTTCTGAGTCCCTCCTCATGAGTAGCAGCAGAAAACAAAAACAATCATGCAAGATTTGAAATCAGAAGAAAAAAAAACAATCATGCAAGCTTTATGCATATTCCAGAATTCAGTTTTTCATAGTGCAGATATATGGCTGTATCTGCATTTATATCTGTTGGAGTACACACAACAATTATATGTATAATATTCTCCCAGTGTCCTGTGGATGCACACATACACTCTGCCAGTAGGCTTTTAGGGCACTCTCCAAAATTTGATCCGGTGAGCACATACCAGGTGCTTCCGTCATGTTACAAAATGTGATGTGCAACCTAGACCTTATGTTTACTTGGAAGTTCTATTGTTCTCAGTGTTTAGGACTTTAGCCAAAACTCACACAAAATAGTCAAAATTTTTCAAAAGGAAGAACGTATGATCCCATATACTGATTTGAATGCTGGCTGTTACTCAAGGGGAAGGAGGCTTCAACCTTCCCTCCTATGCTGTTTCCCCAGCTTCAAACTGCTCTTTCTAAATTGCTGGGAGTTTTTTACATGGAGGAACATAAACATGTCTGAAGCACTACAGTCTATTTTACTCCCTCATGATTCAGCTGCACGTGGAAGGTTAGTGTCCTTCAATGCACCCTGAAGCAGTGAGTTCCACAAGTTAACAATGCTATACATCATTGTGCCTTCCCTAGGAGATAGGGTTGTCATCTTTGGGTTGGGAAATACCTGGAGATTTGGGGGGAGGTACAGCCTAAGGAATGCAGGGTTTGGGGAAGGGTACAATGACATAGAGCAGCGGTCCTCAACCTTTTTGGCACCAGGGACCGATTTTGTGTAAGACAATTTTCCCACGGACCGGGAGTGGTGGTGGTTTTGGGATTATACAATTATGCACTTTATTTTTATTAGTTTGGTGTGGAGGTTAAACATGGGGACTCTTATCTGGGAGAACCGGGTTTGATTCCCCACTCCTCCACTTGCCCCTGCTGGAATGGCCTTGGGTCAGCCATAGCTCTCACAGAGTTGTCCTTGAAAGGACAGCTTCTGGGGAGAGCTCTCTCAGCCCCACCCACCTCACAGGGTGTCTGTCGTGGGGGAGGAAAGTAAAGGAGATTGTCAGCCACTCTGAGATTCAGAGCGGAGGGCAGGATATAAATCCAATGTCGTCATAATTATTATTATTATTACATTGTAATATATAATGAAATAATTATACAACTCACGGCCTGGTTGCTAACAGGCCATGGACTGGTACTGGTCAATGGACTGAGAGTTGGGGAACCCTGGCATAGAGTCTACCTTCCAGAGCAGCCATTTTCTCCAGGGGAACTGATCTTTGATTTCTGAAGGCCAGTTGTAAAAGCAGGAAATTGCTAGGCCTCACCTGGAGGTTAGCAACCCTGCTTAGAGAAGCTGGCTGGGTTTTGACCATGCTGAGATCTATTGGTCTTGGCAGAAGCGTGTAGATTTATGATGAATTTAATTCAGTGGAAACCAGCCATGGTTTCATACCCAAAAAGAACGTATGGCGGTTTTTTTGTGTGTGGCACACTCCAGTCATTTCACTCTGCAGAAGCTCTGAAGGCGGAAGGCAAGGTTAGTGTGACACCGCCCCCCCCCAAAAAAAAAACCCAAAACACAACGCTATATGGTGTAAAATCTTTTTGCTACAGAGGGGGATTTCAGGAGGGAAGTTATGATGTGTTAGGGGAGTGGTACGTCTTTCCCTTTTAATTACTGTTTACGTTTCCTTCTTTCCACCCTATAATTTTTACATCTGCCTCTTTCTCCTGAACAGTGAGACAAACCAACCCCCTCTAATTTTCTTCAGGGGGACCACAGACAACAGTGGCTGACATAAACGCTAAAAATCGCAGATGTTTCAGAGTTCAGAGCAGGAAACAGACACGATTTTATATTTCCATAGCTCGGGGCCAAAATCAGTATTCGGCAGACAGCCGTTTGTGGAAGAGAAGACTCCTAAATAGGGGACATTTCCTAACAATCATGCGGTTATTTGAAACAATATTGGAGAGCAGGAGGAAAGGACATGAACATATGTTGAGCTTGGTATGGGTGGCTAAAGGCCCACATTTTGAGAGACTGGTGCATATTCATATAGATCAGGATTTATCTAATGCATCGTACTCCTCCTTGCTTAAAAAACTAAATTCACAGCACAATCCTAAACACAGTTACGCTCTTCTGAGCGCATTGATTTCTTCTTAGGTTTGGACTGTAAAAGATTGTGCTTGTAAAATGCCATTAAGTTGCAGCTTACTAATGGGAGCCTTGTAAGGTATACAGGCTGCAGAAATGATGGTGCAGTCACCAGGGCCGGCTCTCTCACTAGGCAAATTAGGCATCTGCCTAGGGCACCAGGCTGGGCGCCATAGGCAAATGCCCAGATTTTGCCCTGTGAGGGGTCCTGGCAGGCGCACAGCCTCTGTATCACTCTGAGCGTTCTCGGATGCTCAGAAAGCGACACAGAGACTGTGCGCTGGCCAGAAGGTCCTCCCCACCCCTCTCTGATGATTCCGCTCATCAGAGAGGGGTAGGGTGGGCTCGTGGCCGGCACACAGTTTCTGTAGGGCTGACCCTAACAGTCACTAATAAAGAAAAATGAAGACAGAAATATTTCTAACCTAATGTGAAAACTACAGTACCTCGTGTCTGTTATTCTCTTCCTATTGTGTGTGTACAGTGCCATGCTGCCAAGGGGCTTTCAAGGCAAGTGAGAAGCAGAGGTGGTTTGCCATTGCCTTCCCCTGCAGAGTGTTCCTTGGTGGTCTCCCTTCCAAGTACTCACCCTCCTTAGGATCCAAGATTGGGCTATACCAAGCCGCTTAGGGTTGCCAACCTCCAGATAGGGCTTGGAAATCTCCCGCTTTTACAACTGATCTCCAGCTGGCAGAGATCAGCTCTCCTGGAACAAATGGTTGCTTTGAAGGGTGGAGTCATGGCATTGTACCATGCAAAGACCCCTCCCCTCCCCCAAAACCCATCCTCTCCCAAATCCACCCCCAAAGTTTCCAGGTATTTTCCAATACAGACCTGGCAACCCTGCAGTTTCCCTCCCTACTGGAAGATGCAAATGGGTGTATGTTTAAAGAGGATGGTCTCTGGCGATCACTCACATGGACGTACAGATATGCATATACGAGACAAAGAAAGTTCCTTTTCAGTGCTCTCCTCCCACATTTGTATAAAGATGCTAGCCAATCTGGGTTCTAGCTACAGAATTCCGCAAGAATACAGCAGCCAATAGTCAGAGTTGCCAGGTCTGATCTGGGGAACTACCTGGAAGGTTTGAGGGTGGAGCCTGGAGAGGTGTGGGGAGGGCAGGACCTCAGAGTAGGATATACTGCCATACAGTCCACATTCCAAAGTAACCATTTTCTCCAGGTGAACCAATCTCTGTTGCCTGGAGACTAATGCTCCCTTTAAGCTGTGGAGTCTTGTGAGCAAAAATTCTACTTTGTGAGCTGCTGGCATTAAAGTGGTGAACTACTGCATAAATTGGTTTGCTCTGGGGTCATTTTCCTGAGCTAAGACAAAAATGTGTGAGCCGGAGGTTAAAAAACTGAGAACTAGCTCACACTAACTCAGCTTAGAGGAAACACTGCTGGAGACCAGTTGTAATCGTGGGAGATCTCCAGCCTCCCCTAAGTCAGATGCTTTGCACATCAGAGAGATTTCTTATTTCCCTGGCAGGGTGTGAAAACATTTAGTTCTGGAGAAGTGAAGGTTTCCCAGCTACATATACCCGGGGGTCGTTTTGTTGAAAAATAGGTAGTGGAGCTCATTAGCATAACTCATTAGTATATGCCGCTCCCCCCAACCAGCCAAATCAACCCGATGCAAGAAAGGAGAGTCCCAGGCAAGTGAGGCCTGCTTGGGCTGGCTAGAGATCCATCAGCCCAAGCAGGCCTCACTCACCTGGGGCTCTCCTGGGACACCCCCCTCCCAGTCAAAAGGCCAGCAAGCCATCTGCCACCCCAAATCACATAAGAAGTGGAGAAAGGCTTTTCCAGGGGTTAATGAGGGCTGCTGGGAGTGTGGCAAAGCTACTGGTGGCTGACTGGCTGCCCGCTCTCCTAATCCAGGGATTGTTATTAAGTTGCACCTGCTATTCAATGGACAAGGGAGGTGGGGAGGAGGAGGGGGAACCCTCAGAAAGGTTCAGGAGCTATGCTCCTGTGAGCTCCTGCTGAATTCAAGGCCTGCATATACATCCATCTCTGTAAATATCATTAATTCCTAAGAGGAAAGGTTTTGTCCTACTTTCAGTCTCACCCCACTCCCTTTCAACAATTCTGCGAGGTAGGTTAGGAGAATGTGACTGGCTTGAGGTAATCCAGTGAACTTCAGGGCCGTTTGAACCCTGATCTCCGAGGTCATCATCTGGCACCGAACCACACTGACTCATTCACTTATTTAGCTAAGTGCTAAAAACAAAAACCAAACAAATCCCTTTCTGCAAGATCCAGGCCAAACTTAGAATGTGTAAAGACATCTCAGCACTTGCTAGGATTTTTGGGAAGGCCTGCCCTGCCCGTGAGTAGGATATCAGTGGGATAATTTTAGCAAAATTGGCTGAAGCAGAGAACAGGCTGCTGCTGTTGATCGACTGTCTTGCAAAGCTGCCCTGTGGGGACATCTGAAATAGCATTCTGGAGCAGAACATGCCTCCTCTGGGGTAGAAATTTGGAGGTGGAGCTTGGGGAGGGCGGAGTCTCAGAAGGGGAGGGAGGGAGTTCAGGAGGGATGTGGTGCCATAGAGCTCCCCCCCAACAGACTTGACAGCTTAGCAGTGGCAACCTGTGGGGGATTTATGGAGATGGGGGCATTCAGATATGCTTAACACAAGAGCTGCATAGAATACAGGACAGATGTTTGAGAGCTGTAAGACATGAACATCAGACGTTTGAGAGCTGCAAAGAAGGAAGGAAGGAAAATAGATCGGGGAGGGAGAGGTGGAAAGAAATCAACTTTAACTTTAAATGGCTTGGCTTGGAGAAGTGAGAGCAATGCCCTCTCCAAGCCAGCCAATGGGGTGGAGGAGGCTTTGAGAACTACACAATATGTGTGAAAGAGCCACATGTGACTCTCGAGCTGCAGTTTGGCACCTCTGAAATATGGGTTGATTTGATGTGCGATGTCATGTCCAGCATGAAACCAGAAGTGATGCAATCACATTGTATCAGCACTTCAGGATCTCACCAAAACTCTATGGGGGAATGTTAGAGTATTGCCTCAATCCAATGACCAACAGTTCCAGTTTTGCACTGGAAGTGATGTACATAAAAGCAACACATTTTCTCCCTCATTTTACCCTGGCATCATACTAAGGTTTCCAGGTCCCTTTGCTCATCCAGCGAAGGTTTGGGGGTCATTCCAGGGGTGGTCACAATGTCCCCAATGTGATAACATCACTCAGAAGTGCCATCATTGCAGTGACAGAGACAACACTCTGGTTTTTTTAAAAACTCTATGATTTTTTTACTTCAAAACCATAGAGTTTGCCCCAAAACTAGAGCATCACCAACATTATAAAAAAACAGAGCCTTATTGCGTTGAGGATGTTGCATAACTACCTCACTGTTTGAGTTTCCCTCGGCAAAATCCTCCAAAAGCAGGGGAACCACCCCCCCTGAGACCTGGGGCTGGCAATCCTACACAGTACCAACAAGTAATAGAAGTTATGGTTTGTAGAATCTTTCGGGATCAAGTGCCGTGTTCTACTGGAGAAAGTTTTCCTTCCAGACGTTTCGTTCTCAGCTGCGGAGAACATCCTCAGTGGCGTTGCAGCCGGAGCAGGCACTATGACCTTCTTGGCTGCTGTGCATTGAGAGGGGCCAGGGCTGCTGGAGAGCTGTTATTTGTAGGCTGGAGGGGGTGTGATGAAAGGACAATTGGTTTGTGGATGTGCCCATTGTTTGGTGGGGCTTCCTGGAAGGGTAGTGATAAGGAAACTGGCTGTTGAATGTGACCATTGTTCTGTGTTAATTGCCGGGAAGGTTGGAAGGGGTTTGAAGATAAGGAAGGTGGTTGTTGACTGTGCTGATTGTTCTGTGGAATTTGCTGGTTGTTTTGAGACTTTCTAGTCTGTAGGGTGTTTTGTAGAGCTGGGTACCAAGATTGGTGGATGAAAATGCCTTCTTCCTTTCTGTTAAAATTGTGCTGGTGTTTGTAAATCTCAATAGCTTCTCTGTTCAGGCAGGTATGATAATGTGAGACCGTAGAAAGGACTTCAGTTCTTTCAAAGTGGATGACGTGGTCTCCTTCTTGAAGTGCATGTTCAGCTACAGCTGATTTTTCTGGCTGAAACAAGCGACAGTGTCTCTTGTGTTCAGTGAGATGGGTGTTGATACTGCGTTGGGTAGTGCCAATGTAGACTGCACCACAGGAGCAGGGTATTTTGTAGACTCCAGGGGTTGAAAGTGGATCTCTCATATCTTTGGCCGAGCGCAGCATGTGGCGGATCAAACATACAAACATACATATCAGGATGGAGTAATGGGCCTTCAAAAAATTATGGATCCAACTTATACGGGAATATTTATTGCTAAAAGTGTGACAATTTATAATGAAGTGGCACATGTGAACATAACCTAAGATCTTGCTTGCAGGATTGATCACCCTTGAAATAATGTTGCTGTGTGATGAAAACTGTTCCAAACATTGTCTGTCTTCCACGGAATCTAACTCTCATTTGTAGGGAGAGTCGGGAATGGGCTTTAAATCTAGCCTCTTTGAGAGGTGTCTTCTGACCCTTTGTTGCCAACCTAGAGGAGAATGGCAGAAGTATGAAGTGAGGGAGAAAAAAATGGGCCAAACTAGATGTGATAAGAGAATCCTCATGTATTTATTCAAATGTCCCCCACTATGTGAAAAGCTGGATATTTTAAACCAAGTTAATCTTGCCCCGCCTCTCCCTTTCTTTGCTTAGGTACTGCCTTTAGGGATTGGCTAGGACAGGGGTGACCAAACTTGATTGACATAAGAGCCACATAGAATAAACATCAGATGTTTGAGGGAGGGAGGGAGGGAAGGAAGGAAGGCAAGTAGATGGGTGAGGGAGGAGGGAGGGAGAAATCAACTTTAACTTTAAATACATTGTCCAGGCCACCAGCTGACATGTCTTGGAGAAGTGATGTAAAGAGACGAAAGCATTCTCCAGGATGGCCAACCGGGTGGTAAGGGCTTCGAGAGCCACACAATATGTGTGAAAGAGCCACATGTAGCTCCAAAGCTGCAGTCTGGACTAGGAGAAAAGTGCTGACTTCAGCAGATGCAGCCAGGTATGTTGGGGGAGGAGACAAGGTTTAGCTTCCTTCAGCACATGTTCTGTTTTTTAAATTACAAATAGACCTGCTCCAGATCCATGATTCTCACATGAATGGAAAAAAGCATGAATAAACAAACAGATCCTCCAATCACAATCTTTGCTCTATCCACAACTACTAGCTAGCAGCAAACTTTGGAGTATCAGTGGGCCCCTTCCCTTCTATGTCCCTTTACCATTTTGACTAGATTACTGCAGGGCTTTTTTTTTTTGTAGCAGGAACTCCTTTGCTTATTAGGCCACACCCCTTGATGTAGCCAATCCTTCAAGAGCTTACAGGGCTCTTAGTACAGGGCCTGCTGTAAGCTCCAGGAGGATTGGCTACATCAGGGGTGCGTGGCCTAATAAGCAAAGGAGTTCCTGCTACAAAAAAAGCCCTAGATTACTGTAATGTGCTCTACATGGGGCTGCCCTTAAAAAAATGTTTAGAAATTCCAATTGGTGCAGAATGCTGCAGCCAGGATGACGGGCATAGCTCACAGGGACCATATCATTTTATTTTATTTTATTTAAGGTCATTTATAGTCCGTCGTATCCCAAGGAGGGCTCAGGGTGGATAATAACATTATATAATTCCAGTCTTGGTTCGCCTGCACTGGCTTCCAAGTTGTTTCTGGGCCTGGTTATTAATGATAATAAATAACTTTATTCCAGTAAAGTTGGGGACAACTTGCTTCTGTTTCATTCCAACCCCGCCCCCCATTGCTTTCTGTTCATGGGATCACACTCATCCTGTGAGTACCGAGATATTACATCACAGTCAATTTGGCACAACTCAGTGTTCCGTGTGAAGGCCTGCGCTGCCGTCATTCATTCCCTGGGACCTTTTGTTAATGAAAACGACGGCCACGTTGCCAAAGACAGAAGACCGTTTCCACCCAGCCCTTAGGGGGGAGGCCTGTTGCCAGCTTCAGCAGCCAGGAAGGCAGAGCACTTGTGTTGAATCACTCGATTAAGTTTTCTCCTTATAGGCTTTTCCTTTCAGTATCGCCAAGCGTGACATGTTATAAAACAGTTAACGTTCATTAAACAAGACTTGGCTGGCATGGTTGAGCCGCCCCCCTCCCCCGCCACGGCTGCCCTCAGCTCTGCTGGAACGATTGTTTGGATGGATGGACGGCCAATACAGGCTCCCAAGAAACCAAAGAGAGAAAGCAGACTTTGCCAATGAATATACACAGCATAAAAGTGAAGTGAGGTGGATAAAATGTTCTGGCAAATGGACCAGCGGTGGTAGGTTGCACAAAAGAGCCAGGGCATGATCTCACCAAAAGTGAACCCCTTGTCTGAGGCTCCACAATCAGATAGGAATACTCAGAGATAACGTTTGGGAAAGGGCTCAGCCTCTATGCCCTGTTGTTGGCCCTCCAGAATAACTGGTTGCCCACTATGTGAGAGAGGATGTTGGACTAGAATGACCATTGGTCTTGATCCAGGAGGGCTCTTATTATGGTCTTAGGAAAGCCTCAGCCTCTATGCCCTGTTGTTGGCCCTCCAGAGGAACTGGTTGGCCACTGTGTGAGACAGGATGCTGGACTAGATGGACCACTGGTCTGATCCAGGAGGGCTCTTCTTATGTTCTTAGGAAGGCCTCGGCCTCTATGCCGTTGTTGGCCCTCCAGAATAACTGGTTGCCCACTATGTGAGACACAATGTTAGACTACATGGACCACTGCTGGTCTGATTCAGTAGGGCTGTTCTTATGCCCTGCCATTTTCAGTTAGAGAATGCATGTTTCTCCCATTGAACACCAAGCCTGTTCTTATATTCTTATGACTACAGGTAGATTCATATGGGCAAAAGTAGCCAGTTTGGTGTAGTGGTTAAGTGTGCGGACTCTTATCTGGGAGAACCGTGTTTGATTCCCCACTCCTCCACTTGCAGCCGCTGGAATGGCGTTGGGTCAGCCATAGGTCTCACCAGGGCTTTTTTTGTAGAAAAAGCCCAGCGGGAACTCATTTGCATATTAGGTTGCACCCCCCTGATGCCAGGCCAGTCAGAACTGCGTTCCTGTGTGTTCCTGCTCAAAAAAAAGCCCTGGCTCTCACAGAGGTTGTCCTTGAAAGGGCAGCTTGTGGGAGAGCTCTCTTAGCCTCCCCTACCTCACAGGGTGTTTATTGTGGGGGAAGAAGATAAAGGAGATTGTTAGCCGCTCTGAGACTCTGATTCAGGGAGAAGAGCGGGATATAAATCCATGGTCGTCGTCTTTGTTGCATCTTGGTTCTTTACTTGGAAGTAAGCCCTTCTGAGCGAGGGAAGGCAGCGTGGGATAGCTCAATCTAGTCAGATCTTGGAAGCTAAGCAGGGTCAGTACTGGGATGGGAGACCACCAAGGAAGGCAATGGCAAACCAGCTCTGCTTCCTTCTTGCCCTGGCTGGAGCCACTGTATGTTGGGTGCAACTTGATGGCACTTTACCTGCACGTGCTTCGCTGAACTGAATGGGACCTATTTTGAAGTGAGGGTCTATACAGACAAAATTAACATCCTGCATCTTGACTGTAAAATGCACATGGCATCAAAGGATTTCCCCCCTTATTTTAAATCCATTCTATCCTATTTTGTAGAACTTAGTAATGCTGTAATTCTCTCAATAGTTCATTCCTATGCGAAACTTTCTTTGTGAGAATAAATAGGGTGCTTTAAATGACAAACTTTTATTCCAGAATAGGCTTTTGAGGATTAATTCTGCTTCCTCAGATGCATGAATTATATCCTCAATAATGGAATAATTCCTCTGAAATGATTTCTTTCTGAGATACCTTGTCTTAATATGATTTATGATTGTGTTATCTGAGGAAGAGCTTCTTAATAATTTGTTTTTAATTGCTGCTACCCACTGCTGTGTTGGTTTCATGGACCGTTTGAGTCCAAACAAGTTTCTGTTCTGAAAGAGGAACAGCGCAAGAGAGGGAAACGCAAACAGGTTCAACGTTTCATCCAGCCAGTCTGCCTCCGTAGCAACGCAGCTTGCTGAGTTGACACGAATCCTATGCTGCTGTCAGCTTAATGGCATAGATCGATAGTGAAGGCCATCAAGTCCTTTTAAAAAAAATGTTTTGCAACAGGGCATCCTTATTAGAAAGCAAATCTATCCCAGATACCTTACAGTAGAAAATGGGTTGCTATTGACACTTCACTCGGGATGTTCTGAAATAGCAAAAGACAGGGGGCGAGAATGCAGGAGAAGTCATCGTGATTCTGGGATAGGGTTGCCAGGCAATGGCAGGAAATGGAAGGAGGCAGGTACTTACTGCAGGAGGGGGCAGTGATTGTCGTCGCAGCATATGATGATGTCACAAATGGGAGGAGGCAGGTACTCACTGCAGGAGGGGGCAGCGATCTTTGTTGCCGCACATGATGATGTCACAATGTGATGGCATTGCACCCAGGCAGTGCTCTGATACTTGCCCCAGTTCGTCTGCCCTGTGTGATGCTAGCACTTCCTGGTTGCGGCAGAAGTGACATCATCATTCAGCAACAAAGTTAGCTGCCCCCCATTTTGCTGGTCTGCTCCTGTCCACCAACCAGATGAGCCTCGACAAACGCTGGCGATAATTACCAGGAGTCTGCCCTCAATTAGTGGGCACCTGGTAAGCCTATTCTGGGGCTCTAGGCAAAAGTCTTGAGTGGATCCTCAGAATCACTGCTGTCCCCAGCCTGCTGACTACAAATTAGTCTCTGGCAGTCTTAATCCAGCACAGTCAGGTTCCAAAAGTGGCTGTTTCGAAGTCCTGACCAATAATCTTGTACTGACAAAACCCTCAGCTTCAAATTTTCCAAAATATCTTTTCTTCTTCTGTTCTGCTAATCCTGTAAACCTGAAAAACAGCATGCACCAGCCACCTCAACCCAATAAATGATTCCCCCCCATGATTTTAAAAGGAGTGATTTATTTAGCTTTCTAATGGATTGCTTTTCCTCTTTCCAGAGCTACAACAGGCATCTAGCCTTTTCTTTTTCTCAAAGAGGGCAAATCATTGCAACAAATTAATTCTTCCTTTCCCCAAATCCATTATGTGCAGAGTGTAACCCTTTCACACAACAGGTGGATGTGCATAAGGAAAGGAGGAGGCTCAGGCAGACCCAGCACTGATCTAGACATATTCCTTGAATGTTGGTTTACATGGGTACGTGTATGGGATTCACCATGCAATCAGAAAACCTGGAAGATCAAACCTAATGTCTGAAAAGGGCCAGTTAGGCAGATCATGGGAGGGAGGGCAAGAAGACTGCATCAGAGCTTCGTTCTCGTGGCCCTTTCTTACCTGCCCTGGGAAATGCTGTTCGCCTCTTTGGGGTCAGGCAGCCATTTTTCTCCAGGCCAGTTTGCTGAGGATTCGGGGGTGGGGGGTGTTGCCATCTTCTGGGTGTGGAGCAGGTGTCATTGGGGTGGGGACGGGGTCTGTGGGGAGAGGTATTTGTGAAGTTCCTGCATTGGGCAGGGGTTTGGACTAGTCAGCAGTCCCCAATCTTTTTGGCACCAGGGACCAGTTTTGTGGACAATTTTTCCACGGACCAGGGGATGGGAGTGATGGTTTCGGGATGATACAATTGTGCACTTTATTTCTGTTAGTTTGGTGTGGTAGTTAATAATAATAATAAATTTTAATTTATACCCCGCCTTCCCTGCCGAAGCAGGCTTAGTTAAGTGTGCGGACTCTTAGTTAGGAGAACCGAGTCTGACTCCCCACTCCTCCACTTGCAGCTGCTGGAATGGCCTTGGGTCAGCCATAGCTCTCGCAGAGTTGTCCTTGAAAGGGCAGCTTCTGGGGAGAGCTCTCTCAGCCCCATCCACCTCACAAGGTGTCTGTTGTGGGGGAGAAAGGTAAAAAAGGTTGTGAGCCACTCTGAGACTCTGAAATTTGGAGTGGAGGGCAGGATATAAATCCAATGTTGTTTTATTATTTTTATTACTACCACATTGTAATGTATAATGAAATAATTATACAACTGATGGCCCAATTGCTAACAGGCCACAAACTGGGACTGGTACATGGGCTGGGGTTGGGGATCCCTGGACTAGATGATCCTGGAGGTGCCTTCCACCTCTGATTCTATGATTTGTCAGTTAATGGTTTATTTCACAAGAGGTTGGCTAGGTATGCCCTCACTAGGGAGGGGCTGTGGGTCAAGGGCCTTGCATGTGGAAGGTCCGAGGTCTAATCCAAGGTAGTAAGTGTTGGGGGAGACATCTCTCTGCCTGAGATCTGGTAGAGCTGCTGTCTCCCAGAAAAGGAAACAACTGAGCTACAGGCCCCTATCTTGGCAACTTCATATTGTTCATAAAATTTGGGAAGACATAAGAACATAAGAGAAGCCATGTTGGATCAGGCCAGTGGCCCATCCAGTCCAACACTCTCTGTATCACACAGTGGCCAGTACACACATACACACACACACTGTGGCTAATAGCCACTGATGGACCTCTGCTCCATATTTTTATCCAATCCCCTCTTGAAGCTGGCTATGCTTGTAGCCGCCACCACCTCCGGTAGCAGTGAATTTCATATGTTAATCACCCTTTGGGTGAAGAAGTACTTATTTTTATCCATTTTAACCTGACTGCTCAGCAATTTCATCGAATGCCCACGAGTTCTTATATTGTGAGAAAGGGAGAAAAGTACTTCTTTCTCTACTTTCTTCATCCCATGCATAATCTTGTAAACCTCTATCATATCACCCCGCAGTCGACGTTTCTCCAAGCTAAAGAGCCCCAAGCGTTTTAACCTTTCTTCATAGGGAAAGTGTTCCTAACCTTTAATCATTCCAGTTGCCCTGTGGTTTAGTAGCAGAGTACTGTAAGCCTTGGCATTGTTGATTAAAGGGGAAGGGAGCAGATGTTAGGAACAGGCAGGGCTGCTTCTAGTTGCCCATCACCACTGTGAATTATATTGGGAGGGGAGAAAATGATGATGTCAGCTGTGTTGCTGCGTCACTTCTGGGAAAAACCTGTAAGTGGCACAGGGCAGCTCTAGGAATCTCTGGAAACGCTATGGTTTTACCATAAAGTTTTGAGGGATTCCTTGAGCAACCCTGCATCACTTCTGGGTTTCCCCTGGAAGAGATGTGCATGTGAACACGCATGGACACCTGAAGCTGCCTTAAACTGAATCAGACTTTTGAGCCATCAAAATCAGTATTGTCTGCTCAGATTGACAGCATCTCTCCACTGTCTCAGGCTGAGATCTCGCACACTGCATATAACCTAATAGTTAACTGAAGATGTTGCATATTGAAATTGGGACCTTCTACATGACAAGTATTCACCATGGCTAGTAGCCACTATGGACTTATCCTCTACAGGAATGGATGGTTTTAAAAGGGAATTAGATGTATTCGTAGAGGATAAGTCCATAGTCGCTACTAGCCATGGTGACTAAAGGGAATTCTTTAAACTCCATCTCCTCTTGTGCCATAAATCCTGGTCCAAATCTGGCCCCAACCCTCCTAGCAAGCACAGAACTCCCAGACTGCATCTAGACGCCCCAAATACAGGCAGTAGTCTTCTGAATACCAGAGCTGGGAGGCAATATTAGAGAAGGCCTCAGTCTCTATGCTCTGTTGTTGACCCTCCAGAATAACTATTCAGCCACTGTTGTGAGACAGGATGCTAGACTAGATGGACCACTGGTCTGATCCAGCAGGGCTCTTCCTATGTTCTGTAGCTTAGGATGGCACTGTGAGGCACAGTTTCTCTGTGTTCCCCATAGAGGTTGCACAGGTTTGTTTTGATACATCTTGGGGAATTTTTACATTAGCTTTCCTAATGCACTTTATTGGCTTTGCATTCTGAGTTTTTTTTTTTTAATCTAGTTTTTAACAGCAACATTAATCTGAACACCTGATTGTTCTGCGAGCTTGTTGGCCTTGAAACATGCCTTGTAAAAAGCACAATCTGGACTCCACCTGTCTCACAAGGCCCAATTCATGGCAGAGAGAAAAATAAGGATGGGAGAAGCAGAAAGCTAAGCAGACTTGTTGGGCCTGGTTCCTACACGCAATAGCATGAGGTGGGAAGGAATCTGATGGCAAAGCCCTAAGATGTGTCTCTTGAGACAACAGACAGTGGATGCCAGCTTTGGGGAAAATTTTACAAAGCAGCTACATCAGCTGTGTCATTACATCACTTCTGGGGGGGGGGAAGTGACATATAGTAGCTCTAGGAATCATCTGCAAGTCTATGGTTTTATCATAGATTTTCCAGTGATTCCTAGGAGTACCCAAATCACTTCCAGGTTTTTCCTGGAAATGACGTAGGGACACAACCAACATTGCACCCTCCATGTCCCTGCCCCCAATCCTCTTGCTGGCTGCCAGGCTCTGCCGGACAACCCTAAAAGCTGCAGTTCTAAGCAATTTTACCTGGGATTAACTTCTATCAAATAAACTGGAATTTCTGAATAAACACTCACAGGATTCCTTTGCAAGAATTAGCCTACATAGGACATGGGCAGTTCTGTATTTGGGGCGTCTAGATGCAGTCTGGGAGTTCTGTGCTTGCTAGGAGGGTTGGGGCCAGATTTGAACCAGGATTTATGGCACAAGAGGAGATGGAGTTTAAGTAGGATTGCCAGTCCTTGGCTGGCATCTCTCCAGGAACCTCGGAGGGGTGGACACATTGAAAACTGGTGTTGCATAATGCCACAACATCACTTCCAGTCATGTACCTGAAATCGATGCAACAGAGTGTGACACTCTAGGAATTCCCCAAATCTCTATGGTAAAAAGAATGGGAAATGCCTAGAGCTTTGCATGTTGGTGTGCTGTCACTTCTTGGCACATACCTAGAAATGTGGTTGCGGCATCATGCAAGGCCAGTCGTGTCATGGTTCCCATCTAAATCAGCCTGCACATTCCTGGGAGGCATAGAGATTAATTAAATTATCTTATTCATACTGTATATTATTCTTGATTCTTTAACTCTCAGTATGCTGCGCTTGCTCTTTATATACGGAGACTCCAGAAAAAAAGGTTTATTTCATGTCTGCTAACTAGCATAACCAAGATGATAGATTTTCAGATTTGTTACTGACTGTTTGATCTGGATAAAAAATACCGATAAAGCAACCTTTAATCTTCCATTTCACATTTTTATCCTGCTCTTCTTCCAAGGAGCTCAAGGTGACATTGATGATTCTCTCCTCCTTTATGTCCTAACAACAACCCTGTGAGGTAGATCTGGCTGAAACTGGCTCAAGATCACCCAGCAAGTTTCATGGCTAATCCGGAGACACGAACCCTGCACTCTCGAGATCTTGTCTGATACTTAAACATTACATCAGAGTGATCTTTTGTATGGTGGCAGCTGGGAAAATCAGAACAAAGTGTGTGAAACCTATTGTTCTCTCTCACAGAAATTAAATTACATTTCATTAAATTCCCTATAATAAGCTGCATTTTTAGTGGCTCTGTCGCAATTTCTGTAGCCGTTGTGATTAGCTTGTTTTGGCTATCTGTGTGTCTGGAACACGTTCATAAAAACTTTACGTGAGCGGATCATTGTTTCCTGATGGCCTAGGCTGCAGAGCAGATAAATGGAACTGAACTCCTATTGTTCTGCCTAATTTTGGCATGACCTGGCATGTAGGCAGCCTGTGCCAGTCTGGCACAGGAGATCAGCTTGGCTTGGGGGTGGTTGGTTCTCCTGCAGGAAGGGAGACAAGACCGGACTCGCTTTCACATCTGGTGGGCTTCAGAGGTGAGAACCTGTTTGAGTCTGAAAGCGCCTGTAAAAATTGCGAATAGGTTTCTGGGGAGAGATTCCAGGATGCTGCTGTGAATCTGTTATTGCCAATCGGCTCCCCTCACCTCTTCCAAACTCTCTCAGTCTGTATATGCTTCTGGTTGATCTGAAAGTCCAGCTTGTATTGTGCAGCTGCCAATGGCTTGTTTGTTTATATATTAGTGGTGATGGAAAATGCTGGAGGGTCAGAGTCAACTTATGGTGACTCTGTAGGGCTTTTAAGGCAAGGAGCCAGTGAAGGGGGCTGACCATTGCCTGCCTCTGCCTTGGTGGTCTCCCAACCAAGCTGGAATTGGAACCTGGGTCTTCCAGATCCTAGTCTGATGCTCTAACCCAGGAGTGGCCAAACTTGATTAACCCAAGAGCCTCAAAGAATAAACGTCAGATGTTTGAGAGCTGCAAGACATAAATGTCAGATGTTTGAGAGCTGGAAGGGAGGGAGAGAGGGAAGGAAGGGAGATGGGGAAGGGAGAAGAGGAAAGAAATCAACTTTAACTTTAAATGCATTTTCCAAGTGGCCAGCTAGCTTGGCGTGGAGAAGTGATTTAAAAGAGACAAATGCCTTCTCCAAGCCAGCCAACAGGGCAGTGGGGGTTTTGAGAGCCACACAATGAAAGAGCCACAGTTTGGTCACCCCTGTTCTAACCATTACACCACAATGGGCATGGTTCTGAATGTCTTCTTATCAATGGCAGCCCAGATCACAAATCTTGCTAAGCTGGAGTTTTCTCAGCTCTGCCAGGTGAAGCGACTGGCTCCCTTCCTGTCTTGACCCAACCTAGCCACAGTAATCCATGCAACAATCACCTCCAGATTGGACTACTGTAACTTGCTCTATGTTGACTTACTCTTGAGACTGATATGGAAACTCCAGCTGGTCCAGAATATGGCAGAGTGAGTTCTGACGGGAACGTCAAGAGCAGCACTTATTTAGCCTTGCTGCATCAGCTTCTCTGGCTTCCAGTGGAGTACCAAGTCAAGGTTTCGGTATTGATGTTTAAGGCCTTAAACAGCCAGGGACCCACGTATCTTTGGGACCACCTCCTCTGCTGTGTCCCCCAAAGAGCATTACACTCTGCAGAGAACAATCTACTGGTGGTCCCCAACACAAAAAACATCCAGCTGTCTCCGACCAGAGCCAGGGCCTTTTCAGTGCTAGCTCCCACTTGGTGGAACTCTCTGCTGAATAACACCTGCACCCTGTGGGACTTAATGCAATTGCACAGGCCTTGCAAGGCAGAGATGTTCAGGCTTTTGGCTGAGGACAGTGACAGGTGCTATCTTTCTGGCATTCCATTTCTCCCCCTTTTCTGCTTCTTCTCTACCTTCCCCCTTGGGCAGTAACACAATTTGAAATTTTGAAGATTTAATGCATCTGGGAATGTTTTAATCAGGGCTTTTTTGTAGAAAAAGCCCAGCAGGAACTCAATGGCATATTAGGCCACACCCCCTGACATCACCATTGTTTCACACGGGGCCTTTTTTTTAAAAAAAGAAGCCCATCGACTCATTTGCATACTAGACCTCTGAGGCCAAGCCAGCCAGAACTGCATTCCTGCTCAAAAAAAGCTCTTGTTTTAATTATGTATTATGTAAGTTGTCCTAACATCATCAGCATTTTTATCATGGTTGTTGTTCACCACCCTGAGCCTTATGTACTCAGGGGAGAGTGGTTTGTGAATTTAAGTTATAAATAAAATTGGGCTTAAGCATTGTGAGAATGCCACACTCAAACAGGAATGATCTGTCTGCAATCCCCTTCCCCACCCATACCTATTAGGAAGATCTGGGGCAAAACTTACAATGCGCAATTATAACAAAACAAAATACTGATCTAACTTTGTCTTTGGGCAGAATTCACCCCTGAGCCTTTATGCTTAACTTGACGTCACTAGCTGCAAGGGTTCACCAGGAGGACTTTGCAGCTCAACTGTAGCTGCTAGTTCCCAGTGGCAACTCATGAGTAAATGCACAGCAGGGCCTGATGCACACAGGACTGCTGCACAGAAGGAAAATTCCTGCCTTCTCCGCTGTTCTGTTTTTGGCAGCTGAAAGAGCCCAGGAGCTCCCAGGGGATGTGTCTGTTAATTTCTCTGTGTGCAGTCAGAGTATGCAAGCATTCAGTCCACATGCTGGTTCCCAGCAGAGCAAATAACACTCCCACCTACACTCCCATGGCTCCCGGGCTGTTTCAGCCACCAAATGCACCGCAGGAGAGAAGGCAGGAATTTCTCATGCACAGCGATCCTGATCAGAACCTGCAGGTTTGTTCACAAGTTACCGCGGGGAACTAACAGTTACGCTATAAGACCGAGTCCCCGTTATGAACTCAAGCCGTTTGTAACATCTAGTTAGGCTCTTTGAAATGGTACCGCAAGTGACTGCAGACGAAAGCAGAGTGCATGTTGCTAAGTCATAGTGCACCTGTGAAAATGCAGTCTGAAACCAAAGAAGGTGGATCCCAGACAGGATTCTGGTGCTGAGGTTTTAAAGCAAAGGGTTTCGTTCTCCAAGTTACAATTGGCAAAGCTGCAGCTTTGTGGTACGCAGTGCTCTGTTGGGCGTATTTTTTTTAAAAAAAATAATTTATCATGGCTTGTTCATGATGTTTAACTACAAAACACTGATAGGTGCTGAGTCGCGCTTTGCCCTGCAGAGCGATTTGAGTAGGAGTGTCAGCTGCCTGGGTGAAATTGTCACTGCTGATGTTGCTGGAAGCACGCCTGCATTTTGTTTTGGATTCCTTTTTGTTAAGCCCGTGTATTCAGCACTTGTTTTCTAACTTCACTGTTCTCATCACGGTCGGAAGGTATTCCTAAAAGGAAAAGAAAAGAGGTTAATCTGCATTTAAAAAAATTTTTTTAAAAGAAAAAGAGAAGAGGTTAATCTGCATTTTTAAAAACTTTGTAAAAACATCAGATAGAATTGTGAATACACAAAGCTGCATTATGCAAAGTCCGGCCATGGGTCCATCTACTTCAGTGTTGTATGCTTGGCCATGGCTCTCCAGGGCCTTAGGCGAAAAGGAGATTTCCCCACTACCTGCCACCACTGGGTTCTTTTAACTGGGAGTGGGAAGGCTCTGGACTGAGGTCATGACTCAGGTGTAGAGCATTTGGTTTGCATGCAGAAGGTCCCAGGTTCAATCCTCAGCACCTCCAGTAAAAAAAGGGTCAGGCAGTTGGTGATGTCCCGCCCTGAGCCCGCCTCGGTGGGGTAGGGTGGGATAGAAATCAAATAAAATGAAATGACATGAAATGTGTAAGACCTCTGCTTGAGACCTTAGAAAGCTGCTGCTAGTCAGAGTAGAGAAGACTGACCTTGACATACCAGTTGTCTGACTCAACTGTTAGGCATCTTCGTATGTTTAAATATTGAACTTGGGACTTACGGCATGTACAGCCTATGTACTCCACTACTGAATCTCAAAATGCAGCATAATATAATGGTCCATCTAAACCTGAATTATTTCCTTCCAGGCAGCTGCTCTCCACTGTCTGGAACCTGGGACCATCTGCATGGCAAGCAGATGTCCTACCACTGAGTTACAGCCAAATAGAGAGACGTGTTTTATTTGGTGGTAGTTTCTACATCGAACATACCAGAAAACTTAAAATCAAACCATGTATAGCATCAAGTTTCGAGGTGTCCCCAGTAGATTCTCTAGTACATGGGTGTCAAACGTGCAGCCCAGGGGCCGAATCCTGGAGGGCTCCTATCAGGCCCCTGAGAAACATGCTGTCATCTGCTTCCTTCTTCCTCTCTCTTGCTTCCTTCTGCATCACAGCTTGCTTTGACAGGCTTGCTCAATTGTACAGGAGCTACAGAGCGAAACTTCTGTTTTCTCCATTGGCTGAGGCTCCTCCCTCGGGGCGAAAGGGGAGAGGGAGAGCTTGCTTTGCCAGGCTCTCTCAATCACACAGCAGAGCTACTGAACCAAGCCTCTTTTCCTTTTATAGGCTGAAGCTCCTCCCCTTCCTGGTCCCCTGGGGAAAGCAGAAACGAGCCAGAGCTTCCTTTGCCCAGTTCCTTGGATTTCACCTTTAAGACCAACAAGTGCTAATGTTTTAAGCATGTTTTACTTAAAAAAAAAAAATTCTTTAATTGTGTTTGTCTGTGTCCTTTATAAAGTATATATCTCCGCTACCTGGCATTACATTTTATGACGCACATGGCCCAGCCTGACAAGGTCTCATTTATGTCAAATCCGTCCCTCATAACAAATGAGTTTGACACCCTTAGTCTAGTAGGTCCCTGCCTATTTCGTCTCTAGGAAGCAACAATCTGTGACTAGTTTCTCCACCACTACTGTAGCAAAAAGAATATAAACTCAGCACAGTGTCTGCCTTTCAGTCTAATAAGGCTTAGCAGGGCAGGAATGGAAGGAGAAATCGATGAACAGTGAGGATGGGTAAGAAAGAGTCAGGCAGCTGCAGAGGTGCTGATAAAAGCAAAGCCAGGAGACAGTTTAGTGGGCAGTGGGGCATAGCCAGAGAGCCTGTCTGTCTCTTACATGGCCTTGGAGAGGAGCACTGTTTTTATTTCTTCAGTCCCTGATGCCTACCCTACCTTTGGAGAGCCAGTTTGGTGTAGTGGCTAAGTGCACAGACTCTTATCTGGGAGAACCAGGGTTGATGCCCCACTCCTCCGCTTGCAGCTGCTGGAATGGCCTTGGGTCAGCCATAGCTATCGCAGGGAGGGCAGCTGCTGTGAGAGCCCTCTCAGCCCCACCCACCTCACAGGGTGTCTGTTGTGGAGGAAGAAGATATAGGAGGTTGTAAACTGCTCTGAGTCTCTGATTCAGAGAGAAGGGCGGGGTATAAATGTGCAGTCTTCATCTGCAGTCTTCTTTCCAGAACTATAGGAAGCAAGAAGAAATCACCTTGGGAGGGGCAGTAGCTCAGTGGTAGAGCACCGGGTTCAATTCCTGGCATCTCTGATTTAGAAGATCAGGTAGGAGGGGATGTGAAAGACCTCAGGCTGAGACCCTGGAGAACCACTGCCTAAGTAGACAATACAGACTCTAGTGGACCAAGGGTCTGATTCAGTCTAACGCAGCTCTGTGCATACACCTGAAATCCACACAGGTGTCAACCAGCCCAGGCTGATTAAGGCAGGGGTGTCAAACTCATTTGTTATGAGGATCGGATCTTGCTAGGCCATGTGTGTCATAAAATGTAATGCAGGTAGCAGAGATATAAACTTTATAAAGGACTCAGACAAATACAAAACAAGCTTAAAACATTAGCACTTGAAGGAAAAAAGGGGCCGCTGTGTGGAAGAAGGCAGTGGCAAACTACTTCTGCTCATATCTTGCTTTGAAAACTCCATGACTGGAGTGTTGAACTCATTTGTTATGAGGGACGGATCTGAAGTAAATGAGACCTTGTTGGGCTGGGCCATCTTGGGCCAGGCCATGTGTATAGCTATTTAAGATCAGGTAGCAGAGATATAAACTTTTTAAAGGATACAAACATGACTAAAGGTTTTTTTAAAAAAACTTAAAACATGCTTAAAACATTAGCAATTGTTGGCCTTAAAGGTGCTTTTTTGTATCTCTCCCAAGTGATCCAAAGAACTGGGCAAAGGAAGCTCTGGCTCTTTCCTTCCTTCCCCAGGGGATGGGGGCAGGGGGAGCCTCAGGCAATAGAAGGAAAAGAGGATTGGCTCAGTAGCTCTGCTGTGTGATTGAAAGAGCCTGGTAAAACAAGTTCTCCCTCTCCCCCCTTCCTCCCCAAGGGAGGAGCCTCAGCCAATGGAGAAAACAGAGACTTTGCTCTGTAGCTCCTGTGTGATTGAGCAAGCCTGGCAAAGCAAACTCTGATGCAGAAGGAAGCAAGAGAGAGGGAGAAGGAATCAGATGACAGGCAGTTGCTTGGAGGCCTGTTAGGAACCCTCTGGGGGCATGATTTGGCCCCTGGACTGCATGTTTGACACCCCTGGATTAAGGGTTTTCTTGCGTAAGGGTTTTGCTCATGCAAAGAGTGTTTAATTGATCAGCATGTTGGGAGCCAAGAAGGAGCTTGGGGCCCTCTTGACAGTCACAGTGGAACTATTTTCACAGTCACAAAAGGAAACGTAATGGAGAAGGGCCATAGCTCAGTAGCAGAGTATCTGTTTTCAATACCAGTGGTCCCAGATCCAGTCCTTGGAATCTCCAGTTGAAAAAGACCAGGCAGTAGGTGATGTGAAACACCACTGCCTGAGACCCTGGAGAGCTGCTGCCAATCTGAGCAGACAATACTGACCAAAGGCCTGATTTAGTAGAAGTCAGCTTCACGTGTGTTCGTGTGACTGTGTTGCACCCTGGTGGTTTCATTCTCTGACATGAGTCATTTCAAGCTGTTTGCGCTGTGAGCGTCTTTTTTGTGCAGATCTCTCCACCTTCAGTAAGAGCCCTGTGGTGCAGAGTGTTAAAGCTGCAGTACTGCAGCCCTAAGCTCTGCTCACGACCTGAGTTCGATCCCCAGCAGAAGCTGGGTTCAAGTAGCCGACTCGAGGTTGACTCAGCCTTCCATCCTTCCGAGGTCGGTAAAATGAGTACCCAGCTTGCTGGGGGGAAAGTGCAGATGACTGGGGAAGGCAATGGCAAACCACCCCGTAAAAAGTCTGCCGTGAAAACGTTGTGAAAGCAACGTCACCCCAGAGTTGGAAACGACTGGTGCTTGCACAGGGGACCTTTCCTTTCCTCCACCTTCAGCAGGTGGGCTTGTTGGTTAAAGACTGATATCCCACCTCCTGATCAACTGACCGTGGCACTTTACAGAAAACCAAAATTAGCAGAGTCCTTCCCCCTTCTACAGTCCCAAGCACACCTGGTGTGTGGAGTAGAATTCTTCCTGGCATGGAAGGCAAGCGCATCTTTGCAACTGCTCATTTGCTAGTTTGTGGCTGGGACTGTGGCCGTGATGTTCTTTTTATAGGAAGGGAGTGTAGCCTCCTAGCGGCCTTTGGACCTCTGGCTAGTGACAGAGGCCAGAGTGTCCAGTTCTTCACATCTGCAGTCACAGGGCAACAAGCCGCTGGAGGAGACCTGATCTCTCTTTTTTGGAGGAACTGGTGACCCTGCTTCCTCACCGAAGGTTGGACTGGGTGGGCAACCTTTCACATGTGCACAGTTGCAGGGCCGGATTAAACCCTGTGGAGGCCCCTAGGCAGTCAAAACCCCCCTTCACAAATTATCTCAGAGTCGGAGCATCTGCTCTGCCACCTGCGGCCCCTGCTGCAGCCTGCAGGCACCTTCTCAAAGGCCCCTTTGACAAAGCTGCGGGGGGAGAGCAGAGAGAGGCAAACTTGGCGACAATGCCAGAAGCAGCTGCACCAGGCAAGTCAGGCAAAGAGCGGCTCACTTGCTGGCTGGGAGGGCTGCAAGCAGGGGGGGAACCGGGCGGGGAGCCATCCCAGGACCCCTGAAGGTATGGAGGCCCATAGGCCAGTGCCTCCTTGGCCTAATTGTTAATCCGGCCCTGCACGGTTGTTGCAATCAACCCAGCGTCATGTGGCCATCTGCATGTGTGAATAAGCCACCGCAGATCATACATCAGGAGACAGAACTTTAATTTCTCCAAAATGCAGTGCTTTTCTGCTAAGTTAGTTTGCACGTTAAGTTGCAGGTCACAAATATCAGTGCATTGGGCACTAAGAGAGCAAGTGTTTTATGTGCATGGGTGAATGGGCTGGTACGATTGCGTGATCAAGGATGTTTGATTTGCAAGGTGAATTTGCAGGAAGTTAGGAATTATCTTCCGGTGGGGGGGTGGCTCCTGATGTCTTGTGAAGGAGTCCTGCAAACACTGGCTTTTATCGCAACAACCTCCGCAAAAGTTGCTTAAAAAAATAACCATCACCCTGAAACGACAGCTGCTCCTCTGGTGTGAATCTTTCCCCCTACCTCTTGACCCCCTCGTTTTTTTTGTTTTTTGCTGCAGATTGTTCAGAGGCTTACTTGGGAAGACCTCTGTTCTATTGAACGGTTGAGGCTCCAAGAATCCTTAGTTTTTGCCTTGCGGCAATGTCAGATTGCTGCTGCAGTCAAATTGGTTTAACTAACTGAGTGACTGGGTGGCAGAAACCATGACAGGAAATAGAGCGTACAAAGCCACAATTAGAATTCGCATTTTGGGAGGGGTGTGTATGTATGTATGAATGTGTGTGTGTGTGTGTGTGTGTGTATGTGCACAGAGGAAGAGGGGGAGAGAACCTGGAAGATGCAGGGAAGAGCAAACGAGATCTCTTTGGTGGAGCAGCATCCTGACGGATACATGCAGTTTGCATAATAAACGCGAACCGAAGTGACATTGCGACAAGGCGTGTGTGCGTGCCTTTCGCTAAAGCTCCATAGAGAAGCATCCCAGCCGGTTTAAGGAAGATGTGCCGATGCAGATAAGCTCTTTCCGTCAGATGCGGTCTCCTGTGCAGCTGATAGTACAAGCGTACTGCATTTAAACAACAAGAACAATGTTTCCCTTGGTAGTTCATGGTGTCAAGGCAGGCATGTACCAAACGGTCATTGTGCAGAGATTTTTTACATCTCATCCAACTCAGTAATCCTAGGGAAACTGGGCAGTGGCAGAATTCTTCATCTGAAAGTATCATGTAGGTAGATAATGCTGACTGCCTTCCTGCATGGAGACAGATTGAATCTGCTCCTCCAAAAGCAGGAGACTAAAAACTCAACTAACCAGGAGGTTGGGGGATCCTGTTAGGGCTGCCAACCTCCAGTTGGCACCTGGAGACCTCCGGCTATAACCATTGGTCTCCACTCCAGAAGACCAAGATCAGTTCCCCTGGAGAGAAAGGCTGCTTTGGAGGATGGACTCTGTGGCATTATACTCTGCTGAGGTCCCTCGCCTTCCCCAGGCTTCACCTCCCAAATCTCCAGGTATTTCCCAACCTAGAACTGGCAACCCCAGAGAGCCCCATGCAAATCTCTGCCTGTAATTTTTAAAAAATGTCAATGGCAGCTGAGGAGCTCTCTGATTCAAATAGTGATCCTTGGCGTAGCAGTGAGCGTGTCAGACTTGGAACCCCACTCTGCCAGGGAAGCCAAAGTTTGAATGCACATGGTGGCTGTTGGGGCAGGGAGGAGCCTGAAAAACCAAGGGATCCCCTGCCAGGACCTAGGGACTGGTAAGCCTGTGTAACTGCTTTGCTTTATCCCCTGAGTTCCACATGCACTTCTGTGCCTTGAGTTTTTGACCTTGTAGTTTGCAGGTTTCCGCCTCTATTTCTTTTGAGACCATTTTTACCCCACTTGTTTTTTTCTGGAAGCCAGTTTTGAGTTAGCTTTTTCCTAGTGCATAATGTTTCAGTTGTTTTCTTTGTCTCACCCACTCCAACCCACCTCCAACCCTCTTTTCCATGATTAGACTGTCATCCTGGTCAAACCATCCCCGCTTTAAAGATGAATGGTTTCGTTTTATTTTTTAAAAAAATTGTACTAAGATATCAATATATTGATATAGAATTGTAATGATAATTTAAACAGGCTCTCTGAATGCTGAGCTTTCATTGTAAATCTCTAGCTTCTTCCCTCACAGAGGTATGCCTTTTTCCTTATATCTCTTTGAGGTAAGGGCTAGAGACTTCCTCTTTTTTGAGGGGGAGGTGAAAACTGGGAATTTGGAGAACCTGCTTAAACCATCATTACAACACTGTACTGAGAGGCTATTTTAGTGTCTTTAAAAATGCAGAACTGATATTCATATAGCAATATAAACACACACACACAAACAAGGGTGAGGAGTGCTATGATACCACTGATGACAATAGCATCCTGCTCTGAAAATCCTCATTATTGAATGCCAGTGCAGAAGAAAATAAACTGACTGTACAACTGTGAAATGCAGATGGGGGGCAGAATGAGGGGGACCTGCGCTCAGACCGATTCCATTGCTTGTGGATTGTTTGCCAAGAAAATCAGGAGTAAGTTGAGCATGCAGAAAAACCCAGAGTTTGCAGTTCCGCAAGTGCATGCTTGGGAGGGATTCTATTCAATTTATTGGAAATTATTCGGAGCAAACCATGCATAGAATCAGGGCTGATTCGGTCTCATTCACAGGCAGAGTTGTTGAAAATCGCTTTCACACGGGTAGGGCTTGCTCCATGATCGGGGTTGCTCATTTATCCACAGGAACAACTGAGTCTCCTTTCCTCCAGAATTACAGCTCATCCCCAGATACAGAGATCCATTCCCCTAGAGAAAACAGATGCTTTTTGCGGTACCATTGAGGTACCTGTCCCACCCAAGCTCCATCCCCAAATCTCCAGGAGTTTCCCAACCTGGATCTGGCTACCCTACTTCCCCGATCCCATGCCAGTGGGCAGGGGCACCTGGCCAACCCTATTTCCACATGGGTTAGCAAGCTGGATTGGGAAGAAGAAGATGATACTGGATTTATATCCTGCCCTATACTCTGAATCTCAGAGTCTCAGAGCGGTCACAATCCTCTTTACCTTCCCCCCCCTCCCCACACCCTGTGAGGTAGGTGAGGCTGAGAGAGCACTTACAGCAGCTGCCCTTTCAAGGACAACTCCTATGAGAGCTATGGCTGACCCAAGGCCATTCCAGCAGGTGCAAGTGGAGGAGTGGGGAATCAAACTCGGTTCTCCCAGATAAGAGTCCACACACTTAACCACTACACCAAATTGGCTCTCAAAGAGGCAAAAGTCCAATCACACAAGAAGCCACTTCAGACATTCCTGCAATCAGGTAGTGCTCTGAACCCATGAATGTGCTTTTCAGCCAGAGGCATCCCATACCACTACTGTATGGATCGGTCTTGGGTTTGGAATTGGAGGCAGCAACCTTTGCCCAGTCCAAACACTTAGCCTTGCCCACAGTCCAAGGACCCATATTCATTTATCACTGATCTTCATACACAGATGAGGCTCTGAAAAGCCAGCCTGTATTTTGTTTTCAGTGGTATAATCTCAGCATCGCATGCTGAAGGTCCCAGGTTCACACCCAAGCATCGCCAGTTAAAAAGGGATCAGGTAGTTGTGATGGGAAAGACGCCCACATCCATGACTCACACAGAAGTGTGTGAAGGGGCTTTTGTGAAAGCAGGCAAATCTTGCCCTTCTGTTCTCTGAAAGGAAAGTGCTGTGGTTGAAGGAACAAATTGTGCCATTCTTCTTCAATGCGGGAGGGGGGCGGGAATAGCTTTCAGCCTTACCTGTCAACATGGAAAGGTGGGTAAAGCTGACCTTTTATCTTTGCTCTTCCTCTTCTTCTTCCTATTCATCCATGTCCTGCCAACATCTTTTATCATCAGGAGCCCAATTTTAACATAAAGCAAAGTTCTCTCACCAGGGCCGTAGCCATTGTGGACCGGAGTATATAGTCCCACCAGCTCAATGCACTGATTTGCCCTAAGAATTTGCTTGTAAAAACCAGGGTTTGACAGTATGGCTTCGGAACAGGAACATTTTCTTGTGAAAACAGATGAGCAATAGATGATTCCTCCCAAATGGTTGTATCCAGACTCTTCCCAAATGAGTCACTGAACTCCGTTACCCAAGATCTCCCTGGCTCAGGATGGATTATAGGATGGGGGAGATTTATCTTAGCAGTAGTATGTGTGAAAAGGATCAAGGGATCTTAGTGGACCATACACTGAACATGAGTCAGCAGTGTGATATGGTGACTAAAAAGGCAAATATAATTTTGGGCTGTATCAACAGAAGTATAGTGTCCAGATCATGTGAAGTGATGGTATCACTTTACTCTGCTCTGGTAAGACCTCACCTGGAGTATTGTGTTCAGTTTTGGGCACCACATTTTAAGAATGATATAGACAAGCTGGAATGGGTCTGGAGGAGGGCAACGAAGATGGTGAGGGGTCTGAAGAGCAAGTCATATAGAATCATAGAGTTGGAAGGGACCTCTAGGGTTATCTAATCCAAACCCCTGCACAATGCCGGAAACTCACAAACACCTCCCCCTAAATTCACAGGATCTTCATTGCTGTCAGATGGCCATCTAGCCTCTATTTAAAAACCTCCAAGGAAGGAGAGCCCACCACCTCCCGAGGAAGCCTGTTCCACTGAGGAATCGCTCCAATGGTCAGGATGTTCTTCCTAATGTTGAGCCAGAAACTCTTTTGATTTAATTTCAACCCATTGGTTCTGGTCCTACCTTCTGGACCCGTTCCAACTTGTCTATATCTTTGCAGGTCAACACATTTGTCAATTCTTTCATTTTCTTTTTCCCCGGTTTTGAATAGCATTATGTTTTTATAATCAAGCCCCTATAAGAAGCTTTGCTTGCTTCCCAAACTATTTTTGGGGACATTCCATTTTGGCTATTTATTTCAAAAAACAATTTCATTTCTCGTTCTGCATATTCCACAAACTTCTTGTTCCTTATTATCATAGGATTCATCTTCCATCTATATTCCTTGCGTCCTCCTTTCAGACTTAACATTGTTGGATTATGATCAGCGAATGTATTTGGTAATATCTCAATCTCTTCCAGGTTTCTCATTAATCCAGCCGACATCCAGCACATGTCAATATACGACCACAAACAATGCCTATGTGAATAGAATGTATAGTCTTTTGTTAAAGGATTACCTGTTCTCCATGCAGGCATGGAGAGCCAGTTTGGTGTAGTGGTTAAGTGTGTGGACTCTTATCTGGGAGAACCGGGTTTGATTCCCCACTCCTCCACTTGCACCTGCTAGCATGGCCTTGGGTCAGCCATAGCTCTGGCAGAGGTTGTCCTTGAAAGGGCAGCTGCTGTGAGAGCCCTCTCCAGCCCCACCCACCTCACAGGGTGTCTGTTATGGGGGAGGAAGGTAAAGGAGATTGTGAGCCGCTCTGAGACTCTTCGGAGTGGAGGGCGGGATATAAATCCAATATCTTCTTCTATCTTCTTCATGCATCGACCATGTATATTCTTCTGACATCTTAAAAAAAGTTCCTGGAAGTACATTTCCACCTGTTGCTTTATGAAAACAATTATTTGAAGCTTTTAAAGGAGATAGAAGTAAGCCTAAAAAAGTGGGGTAACCTGCAGTTGTCATTTATGGGATGCATTGTGGTAATTGGCTATCCTCCCAAAAATAATGTTTCTATTTCAGACCATAAATATTATGTTAAGAAAAGATTATTTTACAAAGCTAAATAAAGTAATTATGTCCTTTATATGGCAGGGTAGGCAACCAAGGATAAAACGTAAAATGTTGTGGGATAAAAAAGAAAATGGTGGACTTGCCCTGCTGGACTGGGAGACATATTATCTAGCAAATGCTTTGGTTTAGTTATATGATTGGGTGAAATTGGAGAACACAAGAATTTTAGCAATAGAGGGATACGATCTCAAAGCAGGATGGCATGCAAATATGTGATATAATGTTAATGGGCACAAATATTTTAGTAATCATTTGATATGTAAATCATTACTGGACTGTTGGGAAAAAGTAAAAAAGAAAATATATAGTAAGACCCCAAGATGGCTTTCTCCTATTGAAGCTTCTATTCAACCACAACTGTTTTTAAAGTCAAAGTCAAAGACCTTAAGATATCGAGTTATTAAATGAAGATGATACCCTAAAAATGGTTGAAGAGCTAGGGAATCAAGGTATAAAAATGGATTGGTGGCTAACAATGCAGATCAAATCAAAATTTAATAAAGATAAAGTAATCGGTTTTAACAAAGAGAATTTTGATAAATTGTTAATGAATAAGGAGGATAAATTAATTAAAAAATCTACAAATATCTTATGCAACTGAAATTGGAGGATGAGACCGTTAAAGAAGTAATGATAAAATGGTTGCAAAATTTGGGACAAAACATAGATTTAGAGCAATGGGCACAAATATGGCAGATTAACTGTAGGATAACTAAGGCAGACAACTAGAGAAAATTTATTCAAGATATTTCACAGGTGGCATATCACATCAGTCCGGTTAGCCAAGATATGCCCAGGAGTATCGCCAAAGTGTTGGAAATGTGGTGAAAATATAGGCACGTTCTACCATATGTGGTGGACGTGCAGAAGGGTGAAAAAATATTGGGTTAAAATTTATGAACTCCTTCAAGGAATGTTAAAAATGGTAATTCAGTTCAAGCCCAAAATTATTTTATTAAGAAGGATGTGGCAAAGAAAAATGTTCACTTAGTAATACATGTCCTCACGGCTGCTAGAATGTTATATGCAAAATATTGGAGACTGGAGAAAACTCCAAACATGGAAGAATTAATAGATAAGGTTCTCCAAGCTGCAGAAGCAGATATACTTACGACAATTGTTAATGGGAAATAAAAAAAATTGGCCACTCAAAGATGGGGGAAATTATACGAGTGGATACAAAATGGAGTTAAAGATGAGGATTATAATGCTAGTAATGGGTAGTAATGGGTTAAATCTGGAATAAATGATTAATAGAGGATAAATAAATTTAAATGAATGGACGGATGGTATAAGGATATTAAATAACATAGGAATTTATGAAATAACTACCTTTGTTTTCTGTTTTAATAATTTAATGGTTTTGTTTTTATTCTTTTCAATTGGATTATGAATTAAGATATAACTATCAGGATATTATGTATAAAGATGTAATTGTATGAAGAATTTATAACCAATAAACTCAAAAAGACATTTTAAAAAAATTTGGTGTCCAAAACTGAGCACAGTACCCCAGGTGAGGTCTTACCAGAGCAGAGTAGTGATACCATCACTTCATGTGATCTGGACACTATACTTCTGTTGATACAGCCCAAAATTGCATTTGCCTTTTTAGCCACCGCATCACACAGTTGACTCATGTTCAGGGTATTTATTTATTTTATTGGATTTATATCTCACCCTCCCCGCCGAAGCAGGCTCAGGGTGGCTCACAATAGTATGATCCACTAAGACCCCTAGATCCTTTTCGCACATACTACTGCTGAGACAAGTCTCCCCCATCCTATAACCATGCATTGGATTTTTCCTACCTAAATGCAGAACTTTACATGTATCCCTGTTAAAATTCATTTTCTTGATTTTAGCCCAGTTTTCCAGCCTGTCAAGGTCATCCTGTATGCTGTTTCTGTCTTTTTCTGTGTTTGTAACCCCTCCCAATCATCTCGTATCATCTGCAAATTTAATAAGCATTCCCTCTATTCCTTCATCCAAATCATTTATAAAGATGTTGAACAAAACAGGTCCCAGGACAGATCCTTGAGGCACTCCACTTGCCACTCCTCTCCAAGAGGATGAGGAACCATTCACAAGCACTCTTCGGGTGCGATCTGTCAACCAGTTACAGATCCACCTAATGGTAACAGGATCCAAACCACATTTTACCAACTTGTCAACAAGGATAATATGTGGAACCTTATCAAAAGCCTTACTGAAATCAAGATAAACAATGTCTACAGCATTCCCCTGATCCAGCAAGGGAGTCACTTTCTCAAAAAAAGAGATCAGGTTAGTCTGACATGACTTGTTCTTGAGAAACCTATGTCGGCTCTTAGTAATCACATCCATTCTTTCTAAATGTTCCAGGACCGACTGTTTGATGATTTGTTCTAAAACTTTTCCAGGTATAGATGTCAAGCTGATGGGTCAGTAGTTACCCGGATCATCTTTTTTCCCCTTCTTGAAGATGGGGACAACATTCACCCACCTCCAATCTTCCGGCATCTCTCCTGTTCTCCAAGAATTCTCAAAAATAATAGCCAGAGGCTCAGAAATTACATCCGCAAGCTCTTTTAGAATCCTTGGATGCAATTCATCTGGCCCCGAGGACTTAGTTTCATTTAAAGAAACTAGGTGTTTATGTACTATCCCTATGCTGATCCTAGGTTGGAACTTCATACCCTCCTTATATGTTCTGTTTTTGCCATGCTAAGCACCGTTTCCCCCAGAAGAGAAGACTGAGGAAAAGTAGGAATTGAGCAGTTCCGCCCTCTCTTCATTACCTGTTACAATTTCACTTTCCTGCCCTCGCAAGGGGTCTATCATGTCCTTGCTCTTTTTCCTACTCTGAACATAAAAAAAGAACCCTATTTTGTTGTTTTTAGCATCTTTGGCCAGCCTAAGCTCATACTGAGCTTTAGCTTTCCTAACTTTTTCTCTACAAGCACTTGGAAGGGAGTTGGATGACCTAGAGGTTCCTTTCAACTCTAGGAAGAAAGGTTGAAGGAGCTGGACACGTTTAGCCTGGAGAGGAGGCGGCTGAGAGGTGATATGATCACCATCTTCAAGTACTTCAAGTACTTCAAGTACCCTCCCGACTCCGGAGATCGGGGGTATTGAATGTGCCGGCCTGGCGTGGGATGTTGGGGGAGGGGTTGGCGATCTGGCTGGTGTACCGACCGCCTAACGCACCGGCCAGCGCCTTACTATCCCTGATGGAGGCCGCAGCAGGATGGGCATTGGAGCACCCGAGGCTTTTGATCCTGGGTGACTTCAATGTTCATGCCGATGACGTGACCTCCAATCAGGCGATGGACCTAGTGTCTTCCATGGCGACACTAGGACTCTCCCAAGTAGTTACGACACCCACCCACCAGGCGGGTCACATGTTAGACTTGATCTTCGCGTCGGGAGTTTTAGTGAACGATCTTGCTCCTATAGCAGTGCCATGGTCGGATCACTATGCCCTTAAGGCTAGTGTGGACGTCCCACCCCAAACCCGTTTGGGTGGTGAGCTTATTTTAGCTCGCCCGCGGAGCCTGATGGACCCGGAACGGTTCCTGACGGCTCTGCGGGATCCCAGGCCCCCTGGCGATTCCCTCGATGACCTGGTGGAATCTTGGAATAATAGGCTTGCCGGGGCCATCGACGAGATCGCACCTAGGCGTCCTCTACGCCCTCGTTCAAGGCCGACACCCTGGTATAACCAGGAGTTGCGGCGGTTGAAACGGGGACTCAGACGATTAGAGAGGCAATGGCGGCGTACTCGAGACGAAGCGATTCGAACATCTTATAGAGAGTTTATGAAGTCCTACGAGATGGCAGTCAAGGCCGCAAAGAAAGCATACTTTGCGGCGGAGATTGCGTCCGCAATTTCGCGCCCGGCCCAACTGTTCAATACAATCCGGACCCTTACAACACTGCCACAGGGCAGACCAAATTCTAATGAATTGGAAATTGGCTGTGAGGCTTTTGCGAATTTCTTTGCGGATAAAATCGCATCGCTCCGTTCCGACTTCCCTGCCATATTAGATACAGCTAGCGAAACTGAGGCTCCGTGCCTGTCTTCGAATCGTGTTCTGGACGGCTTTGGCGCGCTCAGCCTGGAAGAAGTTGACAGGATCCTCCTATCTGCACGCCCAACAACTTGTAAATTGGACCCATGCCCCTCTTGGCTTATTAAGACCTGCCAGAGGGAGCTAAGATATCCTATACGGGATATCATAAATAGATCCCTACTGGAGGGGCATTTTCCATCAGCGCTCAAGGAGGCGGTGGTCCGTCCCCTCTTGAAGAAAACAACGTTAGATCCGGCCGAATTGGCACACTACCGGCCGGTCTCGAATCTGCCCTTTTTGGGCAAACTTATTGAGAGGGCAGTGGCGTTGCAGCTACAGAGTTTCCTGGAGGATGCTTCTGTTCTTGACCCCTACCAGTCTGGTTTCTGCCCGGGCCATGGGACGGAGACGGTGCTGGTCGCCCTGGTAGATGACCTTCAGCGGCATCTGGATCAAGGCGGCTCGGCGGTGCTGATGTTGTTGGACCTATCGGCAGCGTTCGATACGGTCGACCATCGGTTTCTGGCGCGCCGCCTTGCCGACGCAGGGATTCAGGGGCTGGCCTTGCAATGGCTTTCCTCTTTCCTTGATGGTCGGGGACAAAGGGTGGCGATTGGGGAGGAACTGTCCCGGAGACATACGCTTGATTGCGGCGTGCCTCAAGGGGCGGTACTTTCCCCGATGTTATTTAACATCTATATGCGCCCCCTTGCCCAGATTGCCCGAGGGTACGGGCTGGGTTGTCATCAATATGCTGATGACACCCAGCTCTATCTGCTTATGGGCGGCCGGCCCGCCTGCGCCCCAGAAAATCTGGACCGGGCGTTACAGGCAGTGGCTAGGTGGCTTAGACTGAGCGGGCTGAAGCTGAATCCGGCGAAGACAGAGGTCCTTTGCTTGGGTCGCTGCGGCCCGGGAAGGGAAATCCCCCTGCCAGTTTTTGACGGCGCGCCGCTGACAGCGTCGGGCAGGGTCAAGAGCCTGGGGGTGCTATTGGAGCCTTCTCTGACGATGGAGGCTCAGATAGCAGCCACTGCCAAGTCCGCTTTTTTTCATCTTAGGCGGGCGAGGCAGTTGGCCCCCTTCCTGGAACGCGACGACCTAGCAACAGTGATTCATGCTACGGTCACCTCGAGGTTGGACTACTGTAATGCCCTCTACATGGGGCTACCCTTGTGCCGGACCCGGAAACTGCAGTTGGTGCAGAACACTGCTGCCCGGCTGCTATTAGGGCTCCCAAGATGGGAGCACATTCGGCCGGGGCTCCGGGATCTGCACTGGCTGCCAGTAATATTCCGAGTCCAGTACAAGGTGTTGGTCATTACCTTTAAAGCCCTATATGGCCTAGGACCTGTCTACCTTAGGGACCGTCTCTCCCCACACGTTCCCCAGAGAGTACTACGCTCGGGTTCGCAAAACCTGTTGGTAGTCCCTGGGCCAAAGGAGGCCCGCCTAAAATCCACCAGGGATCGGGCCTTCTCAATAGCGGCACCCCATTGGTGGAACCAGCTGCCGGAGGAGGTACGGGCCCTGCGGGACCTAGGGCAGTTCCGCAGGGCCTGTAAGACAGCCCTCTTCCGGCAGGCCTATAACACCTAACTGATAATGAGAACACCTCCGGATGGAACAAAATGCTTTTATAGACCGCTGATTTTATCTTATCTTATCTTATCTTTGTTTTATTAATGGTTTTATTGTATTTGTAAATGTTTTAAATCGAATTGTATGAATCACTATGTTGTGAGCCGCCCTGAGACACTTCGGCGAGAAGGGCGGGATATAAGTCCACTAAATAAATAAATAAATAAATAAATACTTGAAGGGCTGTCATCTAGAGGATCGTGTAGAATTGTTTTCTGTGTCCCCAGAAGGTAGGACCAGAACCAATGGGTTGAAATTAAATCAAAAGAGTTTCCGGCTTAATATTAGGAAGAGCTTCCTGACCATTAGAGCTAGATGGCCATCTGACAGCAATGAGGATCCTGTGAATTTAGGAGGAGGTATTTGTGAGTTTCCTGCATTGTGCAGGGGGTTGGACTAGATGACCCTGGAAGTCCCTTTCAACTCTTATGATTTTTCAAGATCACAGCCACCTTTATCGTGGTTAGGTGATCCTGAAGAAGAAAAACAAACCCTTATCTACACTGGGCATGGCAGAATGCATAAACGGTGAAAGGAGTTACTTGTTGCTACCTACTTATTTTGGAAGCTGGTGTAGTGTTAGGGTTGCCAACCTCCAGGTGGTGGCTGGAGTCCTCATGGGATTACAACTGATCTCCCGGCAACAGAGATCCATTCAACTGTAGAAAATGGCTACTTTGAAAGGTGGATTCTGTGGCATTATACCCCACTGTTGTTCCTCCCATCCCCAAACCCTGCCCTCAGGCTCCACCCCCCCCCCCCCAAATCTAGGTAGTATATCAGGTGGCAGTAAATGATGATGATGATATTGGATTTATATCCCGCCCTCCACTCCAAAGAGTCTCAGAGCGGCTTACAATCTCCTTTACCTTCCTCCCCCACAACAGGCACCCTGTGAGGTGGGTGGGGCTGGAGAGGGCTCTCAAAGCAGCTGCCCTTTCAAGGACAACCTCTGCCAGAGCTATGGCTGACCCAAGGCCATGCTAGCAGGTGCAAGTGGAGGAGTGGGGAATCAAACCCGTTTCTCCCAGATAAGAGTCCGCACACTTAACCACTACACCAAACTATGATTCCCGCATTCAGATCTTGTCTCTGAGCCAAATTAAACATGATGGCAACCATTTTAGAAGCAGCTGTAGTTGAAGATATTGGATTTATATCCAGCCCTATACTCCAAGTCTCAGAGCGGTCACAATTTCCTCTACCTTCTCCCCCCCACACACAATAGACACCCTGTGAGGTAGGTGGGGCTGAGAGAGCTCATGAGAAAGCTATGGCTGACCCAAGGCCATTCCAGCAGGTGCAAGTGGAGGAGTGGGGAATCAAACCAGGTTATCCCAGATAAGAGTCCGCACACTTAACCACTACACCAAACTATGATTCCCGCATTCAGATCTTGTCTCTGAGCCAAATTAAACATGATGGCAACCATTTTAGAAGCAGCTGTAGTTGAAGATATTGGATTTATATCCAGCCCTATACTCCAAGTCTCAGAGCGGTCACAATTTCCTCTACCTTCTCCCCCCCACACACAATAGACACCCTGTGAGGTAGGTGGGGCTGAGAGAGCTCATGAGAAAGCTATGGCTGACCCAAGGCCATTCCAGCAGGTGCAAGTGGAGGAGTGGGAATCAAACCAGGTTATCCCAGATAAGAGTCCATGCACTTAACCACTACACCAAACTGGCTCTTTTTAATTGCTGTGAGGCCCTAATCCAGACCAGTCACATGGCCTGGCAGCCCCACAAGCTCTTGTCCCCCTTCCAAGTGCTGATGCCCCTGTGGGTTTAATTCAACTCTCTACCACGGACGTGTGAATTAGCTTTGAGCAAGCCACTTATCCTCTAATTTACAAGGTTGCTGT
Organism: Heteronotia binoei; assembly: GCF_032191835.1. Taxonomy (NCBI): domain Eukaryota; kingdom Metazoa; phylum Chordata; class Lepidosauria; order Squamata; family Gekkonidae; genus Heteronotia; species Heteronotia binoei. Next base: position 65,399,128 of record NC_083233.1, read on the forward strand.
TGAACCCTTACAAAATAATGCAGTGTCCCCAAAAAGGTGATTGTGGGCCCCATGGACCCCCCCAAAATAAAAACCCCTTTTCTGGTGCCCACCAAGCATTTTTAGGAAGTGGGTGGGACCAGGTCAGTCTTTTGCCCAGCAGGGCTTGTGATTGGCTATTGGAAATTCGATTGGCTGTGCAGAGGTTTGGTGTTTTTTTTTTTTTTTGCTTGAGGAGCATCAGCCAACACAGCACAAGGTTCTACACTGTGTTACTGAAGCTGGTGTTCATTTTGTGGGTGGCTCCGCCTCCTCTGGCAGCCATTTTGCTGCCACTGTGCCACGTTCAGAATTCCAAATGTGTTCACAGGCTCAAAAAGTTTGGGGACCCCTGAAACGTGTGTGGAGCATGTCGAACACTGAAAACACTACAGAAATGATAAGAATGATTATTTCAGGAATACAGTCATTATAAATAAGGAGAAATTTAAAAAAAAATGAAACAAAGAGAAAGAAAACTAATGTTCTTAGTCACAGGCCTTCTGGTGCTAACCAGTTCATAGATGCTAAAATACACAGACACGGACTTGGCAAAAGGACCACTGGGTTTTCTGTGGGTGACCAAGACATCCCTGGTTTTCCCATTCATGTGTCTGAAACGCTGCAGCCCCTGTTTAGTGAGAAAGCCTGGCTTAAGCCCAGTGCTCGTCCACTGGCAGGAATTCATACTGCCCCTTCCATGTGCTGCTAAGTCTTGTTTTACTATGAATTGAAACATTGTACAGCTCTGCTACTCTTATGTTTAATTATTTCCCCTGGGCCTTGCCGGGAAAGGGGGCTTCTGTTAGGCTTTACTGCCTTTTCCTCCTGCGGCACACAAAGCAAAAGGTGCAGCTAATAAGCTGGAACAGCTTTTCCAACAAAGACACGGGCTATGTTAGGTTTAATGATTTGCTTCCCCCGTCCCCGCCCCCCTGCCGCCATTTCCCTGTTTATTAATACTACTTGTGCACTGTTTATACGGCAAAAAACCCCAAACAAATCTGGTTCCAGCAGGTTACTACAATGGAGTGATATAGACCCTTAGCCAGAGCAGGAGTGCGTGAGTGGCACAGAGCATCTGGAAGGAGACGGGGTTCCATGTCACACATTATGTTGTTTCTACATGGTTTTGCTCAGGCCTCAGATTTGGCAGGAGCTCACAGGAGCACAGCTCCTGAACCTTTCTGAGGGTTCCCTTTCTTTCTCCCTACGTACCTTGTCCATTGAATAGTAGTAGGGTTGCCAAGTCCAATTCAAGAAATATCTGGGGACTTTGGGGGTGGAGCCAGGAGACTTTGGGGGTGGACCAGGAGACATTGGGGCGGAGCCAGGAACAAGAGTGTGACAAGCATAACTGAACTCCAAGAGAGTTCTGGCCATCACATTTAAAGGGACAGCACACCTTTTTAAATGTCTTCCTTCCATAGGAAATAATGAAGGATAAGGGCACCTTCTTTTGGGGCTCATAGAATTGGACCCCCTGGTCCAATCGTTTTGAAATTTTGGGGATACTTTGGGGAGAGGCACTAGATACTATATTGAAAATTTGGTGCCTCTACCTCAAAAAACAGCTCCCCCAGAGCCCCCGAAACCTCCAGATCAATTCCCCATTATACCCTATGAGAAGACGTTTCCCTCTCCACCCCCTCCCCCTCCCCCCCGCCCCCCCCCCGTTTCTGGGAAATCTGATGCAGGGGACAGAACTCACTCACCTCCGGAGGTGCAAAGGCACATGGTCCTTTGGGGGCGTGGCTGGGCTCCCCTCCCTTCACCGGCCAGCTGACTGGGGGCGGGAAGCAGCCTGAGAAAACGGAAGAGCTCTGGCTGCCGTTCTCCTCCCTCCCCCCCCCCCGCTTTCCCTTTTATGGCCAGCGGGGGGAGGAGGCTCCAAATCTGGAGTCTCCAGGCCTAGCGGGGGATTTGGGAACCCTAAATAGTAGGTGCAGCTGCATAACAATCCCTGGATTAGGAGAGTGGGCAGAAAGCCAGACTCCAGGGGCTTTGCCACCCCAAGCAGCCCCCATTAACCCCTAGAGAAGCTCACACTACCCTTTCTCTACTTCTTATGTGATTTTGGGCAGTGGGTGGCTTGCTGGCGTTTTGACTGGAGGGGGGGGGCAACCTTTTGACTGGGCAGGCCTCGCTCGCCCAGGGCTCTCCTTTCTTGCATCGGGTTGCTTTCGGCTGGGGGGGGGGGCATAAGCTAATGAGCTTTGCCACGTCTTTTTCAACAAAACGACCCGTGGTTTTGCTGCATTCTCTCCTGTTTTTCAGTCTGCCTGAGTTGTCTTCAGGCATTCTAGAAATATTGTAGCTCCTCGAGGCAAGGACCTGTTCTCCCTCCCCTCCTTCAGCTTACATTTACTTTGTGAAGGTTTTTTCTGTACATTAATAGAACGGAGAAAATAGCTAGGGCAGGGGTGGCAAACTTACTGACCGTTAGACTTTCAAGGGTATTCATACGCCTTTTTGTTGTTGCTAGCATTCCGCCTTATAAAAATGTTAAGATTGATCTTAGTGCTAATTTGGCCTTGTTGAAGAAAAAAAAATACTATTGGGGGGTGGGGGCAGAGAACAGTAGTTCGGCAAGATGGGCAAAGACAGCAAAAGGAAATGTGATTAGCTTAGCTTTGTTAACCTCTTTTCACTACAGGTTCTGCAAGGTCACCCGATCTCTTGAGGCTCTTGATTTCTCTGTGATCAGCAGCATGTGTAATTAGAATTGCTTCCCTCTAGAATATCTCTCCCCCCCCCACCCCGCCCCTTCCCTGAATCCCACACAGAGAGACTAGCCTAGTTTCCTCTCTCACCCCCCTCCCCAATTTGTGATAAGAAGTTCTTATTAATGTTTGAGTGAATACTCAATGTCTCCTGGGCCAACAGGAGCTATAAAAAAATAGGAGAGATTGATATTGAACCAATATCGATCGGTGTAGGGGCACATTGGCTGTGAACTTGTTGGGCCATGCCATGTCGGGTCGGGCCATGTGTGTACCTATTTAAGATTAGGTAGCAGAGAAATAAACTTTATAAAGGACACAGACAAACACAGTTAAAGATTTTTTAAAAACCCTTGGAAAGGAAAGGTCCTCTGTGCAAGCACCAGTCTTTTCCAACTTTGGGGTGACGTTGCTTTCACAACGTTTTCACGGCAGACTTTTTACGGGGAGGTTTGCCATTGCCTTCCCCAGTCATCTACACTTTCCCCCCAGCAAGCTGGGTACTCATTTTACCCACCTTGGTAAAACCCTTAAAACATGCTTAAAACATTACCACTCACTGGTCTTAAAGGTACTTTATTTGCATTTCTCCCATGGGATCCAGGGAACAGGGCAAAGGAAACTCTGGCTCTTTCCTTCCTTCCCTAGGGGACCAGGTGTGGGAGGAGCCTCAGCCAAGAGAAGGAAAAGAGGCTTGGTTCAGTAGCTCTGCTATGTGATTGAGAGAGCCTGGTAAAGCAAGCTCTCCCTTTCTCCCCAGGGGAGAAACCTCAGCCAATGGCAGTTTTGCTCTGTAGCTCCTGTGTGATTGAGCAAGCCTTGCAAATCAAGCTGTTATGCAGAAGGAAGCAAAAGAGAGGGAGAAGGAAGCAGATAACAGCCAGTTGCTCAGGGGCCTGATAAGAGCCCTCTGGGGGCCTGATTCGGCCCCTGGGCCACATGTTTGACACCACTGTTCTAAGAAGAAGCAAAAGATATTGGATTTATATCCCGCCCTCCACTCCGAATCTCAGAGTCTCAGAGCGGCTCACAATCTCCTTTATCTTCCTCCCCCACAACAGACACCCTGTGAGGTAGGTGGGACTGAGAGGACTCTCACTGCCCTTTCAAGGACAACTCCTGCCAGAGCTATGGCTGACCCAAGGTCATTCCAGGAGCTGCAAGTGGAGGAGTGGGGAGTCAAACCCAGTTCTCCCAGATAAGAGTCTGCACACTATATTTTATTTATTTTTGATTTGATTTGATTTATATCCCGCCCTCCCCGCCGAAGCAGACTCAGGGTGGCTCACAACATAAAAACACCACAGTAGTTAAAACAATACGTTATAAAATAGTACCTTCTATAAAATTATACATTCAATAATTTCATTTCATTTGATGCTAAGATCTAGGTATTATGTCTTATTCAATTTTTCAGTGTGACGACATTCCATCTACGATGTGACTCCATGTTAATTAAAGGCCAGCTGGAAGAGGATGGTTTTGCAGGCCCTGTGGAACTGGCCAAGATTCCGCAAGGCCCGCACTTCCTCTGGCAGTTGGTTCCACCAGTGGGGGGCAGCGATCAAAAAGGCCCTTTCCCTGGTGACATTCAGTTTGGCCTCCTTCAGCCTGGGGATTACCAATAGGTTTTGAGAACCAGATCGGAGTACCCTCTGGGGAATATATGGGAAGAGATGGTCCCTAAGGTAGGCAGATCCTAGGGTGACCATAATGTCTGAAGGCCAGCCAGGGACATGTTGGGGGGGGGAGGTAGGGGTGCGCGCGCTTTGTGCGCGCGCGCCGCCGGAAACAGGAAGTGACGTCACTTCCAGTGACGTCACTTCCGGCGACGTCATGCCACCACAGGAAACAGGAAGTGACATCACTTCCTGTGACATCATTTCCCCCAAATGACATCATTTCCCCCAAATTCCACTGCCGGAAACAGGAAGTGACTTCACAGCACTTCCTGTGACATCCCCAAAAATCCCCCAAATATCACCGCCGGAAACAATTTTGTTCTGAAATCCTGTATATACTTCATCAGTATATGGGATAAGGCACTTTCTCAACTGTGCTGCATAATGCAGCCTATTTATTTTGTCCTGTTTGCTCTGTTGGCTCTATCTGCGCCACCTTCATCACTTTCGGGGTGTGGATCCCCCAGTGGGGTGCTCTCCTGACTCCCTCCGCCGGCTGTTTCTGATAGCCCTGCGCCCCCTCTTTCATTTGATATGTGTCCCGTGCGGGTGCCACCCTCCCGCCGGGAGATGCCGCAAAATGAGCCCCCTTGAGGCTTATGGCGGCAGGGCTCGGGGGAAGCGAGCTAGACTGCTGTTCTTTTGAGGGGTTATAGAGTGTTTCGAGCCCGTCCCTGTGGCATCGGTCCCATCGTTGTGGGGCCCAGGGGGCCGGCGCAGCGGCACGCCGAAGCAGCCTGTCACTAATAACACAGGTCGAGATGCAGGACAGGAACCCGGAAGTGACCGACAGGCTGCTTCAGCGTACCGCTGCGCCGGCCCCCTGGGCCCCACAACGATGGGACCGATGCCACAGGGACGGGCTCGAAACACTCTATAACCCCTCAAAAGAACAGCAGTCTAGCTCGCTTCCCCCGAGCCCTGCCGCCATAAGCCTCAAGGGGGCTCATTTTGCGGCATCTCCCGGCGGGAGGGTGGCACCCGCACGGGACACATATCAAATGAAAGAGGGGGCGCAGGGCTATCAGAAACAGCCGGCGGAGGGAGTCACGAGACCACCCCACTGGGGGATCCACACCCCGAAAGTGATGAAGGTGGCGCAGACAGAGCCAACAGAGCCAACAGGACAAAATAAATAGGCTGCATTATGCAGCACAGTTGAGAAAGTGCCTTATCCCATATACTGATGAAGTAAATACAGGATCTGAGAACAAAATTGCACCAGAAGACACAAACACAAAGCTCCCTTACACTGAATCAGTGCTTGGGTCCACCAAAGTCAGTATTATCTACTCCAGTCACAAACACAAAGCTCCCTTACACTGAATCAGTGCTTGGGTCCACCAAAGTCAGTATTGTCACATAAGAACATAAGAGAAGCCCTGTTGGATCAGGCCAGTGGCCCATCCAGTCCAACCCTCTGCGTCACATAAGAACATAAGAGAAGCCCTGTTGCATCAGGCCAGTGGCCCCTCCAGTCCAACACTCTGTGCCACATAAAAATATAAGAGAAGCCCTGTTGCATCAGACCAATGGCCCCTCCAGTCCAACACTCTGTGCCACATAAAAATATAAGAGAAGCCCTGTTGCATCCGACCAATGGCTCATCCACTCCACCACTCTGGTCACATAAGAACATAAGAGAAGCCCTGTTAGATCAGGCCAGTGGCCCCTCCAGTCCAACACTCTGTGTCACATAAGAACATAAGAGAAGCCCTGTTGGATCAGGCCAGTGGCCCCTCCAGTCCAACACTCTGTGCCACATAAAAATATAAGAGAAGCCCTGTTGCATCAGACCAATGGCTCATCCACTCCACCACTCTGGTCACATAAAAACATAAGAGAAGCCCTGTTAGATCAGGCCAGTGGCCCCTCCAGTCCAACACTCTGTGTTACATAAGAACATAAGGAGGGAAGGAAGGGAGGAGGAAGGGAAGGGAAGGAAGGAAGGAAGGAAGGAAGGAAGGAAGGAAGGAAGGAAGGAAGGAAGGAAGGGGGAGGGAGGGAAGGAAGGGGGAGGGAGGGAAGGAAGGAAGGAAGGGGGGAGGGAGGGAAGGAAGGAAGAAAGGAAGGAAGAGAGGAGGGAGGGAAGAAAGGAAGGGAAGGGAGTGAGGGAAGGGAGGGAAGGAAGGAAGAAAGGAAGGAAGGGAGGAGGGAGGGAAGGAAGGAAGGGAAGGGAGTGAGGGAAGGAAGGAAGGAAGGAAGGAAGGAAGGAAGGAAGGAAGGAAGGGAGGGAGGAGGGAGGGAGGGAAGAAAGGAAGGCCGCCCCCCCCCCCGCTTTCGGCCCCCTTACCTGCTTCCAGGGCGGCGGAGAGTCCAGCGGCGGCGGCCTTGCGGCGAGGGAGGGAGGGAGCTGCCGGCGCTGGCCTCTGGAGGCCTCCAGGGACCAGCGCCGGCTGCTCTGCAGCCTCTCCGCGGCCTCCGCTGGTCCCTGGAGGCCCTCCAGAGACTCTGGAGGGCCTCCAGGGACCAGTGGAGGCCGCGGGGAGGCCTTCGCTGGTCGGCGCTGGTCCCGGAAGGCCTTCCAGAGGCTCTGGAAGCCCTTCCGGGACCAGCGCCGGGTGCTCCGCGGCGTCCCCGCGGCCTCCGCTGGTCCCTGGAGGCCCTCCAGAGACTCTGGAGGGCCTCCAGGGACCAGCGGAGGCCGCGGGGAGGCCTTCGCTGGTCCCGGAAGGCCTTCCAGAGGCTCTGGAAGGCCTTCCGGGACCAGCGCCGGGTGCTCCGCGGCGTCCCCGCGGCCTCCGCTGGTCCCTGGAGGCCCTCCAGAGACTCTGGAGGGCCTCCAGGGACCAGCGGAGGCCGCGGGGAGGCTTTCGCTGGTCGGCGCTGGTCCCGGAAGGCCTTCCAGAGGCTCAGGAAGGCCTTCCGGGACCAGCGCCGGGTGCTCCGCGGCGTCCCCCGCGGCCTCCGCTGGTCCCTGGAGGCCCTCCAGAGACTCTGGAGGGCCTCCAGGGACCAGCGGAGGCCGCGGAGAGGCCTCCGCCACCGCTGCCGGCCCCGCGCGCGGGCGGGGAAGGCGGCGAGTGAGGGAGGGAGCGTCCCTGCGCGTGCGCAGGGGCCCTGCGCAGGCGCAGGGACGCTCCCTCCCTCACTCGCCGCCTTCCCCGCCCGCGGCCCACCGCCTCCTGGGCTGGCTAAACCGGGACCTTTAATGGTCCCGGTATAGGCAGCCCGGGAGCCGGGATTGGGTGGCCAGAACCGGGAATGTCCCGGGAGACCGGGACGGTCTGGCCACCCTAGCAGATCCTCGACCATATAGGACTTTAAAGGTAATAACTAGCACCTTGTAATGAATCCAGTACACTATTGGCACACTATAAGGTATGACAGACAAAGGAAGGAAAGCCAATTGCCAGAACAAACCTGTGGAGTGATTTCTGGGGACTAGTAGCAATTTCAGAAGAAGGCAACCAAGACAATTAGGGGTTGGAGCACCTTCCCTATGAGGACAGGCTGGGACTCTTCGCTTTTGGAAAGAGATAACTAAAGGGGGGACATGATACAGGTTTATAAAATTATGCATGGATTGCAGAGATTTGACAAAGAGAACATTTTCTTCCTCTCTCAAAATACTAGAAACTTGAGGGCATCCAGTGAAGCTGATGGGCAGTAGATCCAGGATGGACAAAAGGAAACAACCCTTTACATAGAAAATGATTAAAATATGGAATTCACTGCCAGATGATGTAGTGATGGCCCCAAACATAGATGGATTTAAAACGGGATTAGACAGATTCATGGAGGATAGGTCTATCAAGGGTTACTAGCTATGGTGACTAAAGAGAACCTCCAAATTCAGAGGCAGTCAACATCAGAATCCCGGTGTCAAGATGCAACATCAGGAGAAGGCCTCTGCCAATCTGCCCTGTTGGCCCTCTAGAGCAGGGGGTGGCCAAAATGCGGCTCAGGAGCCACATGTGGCTCTTTCACACATATTGTGTGGCTCTCAAAGCCTCCACCACCCTGTCAGCCAGCTTGGAGAAGGCATTTCTCTCCTTAAATCACTTCTCCAAGCCAAGCCAACTGGAGGTTTGATAAATGCATTTAAAGTTAAAATTGCTTTCTTCCCACCTCTCCTTCCCTCCCCCCCCCCCAATCTATTTGCCTTCCTTCCTCCCTCTCTCGCAGCTCTCAAACATCTGGTGTTCATGTCTTGAGGCTCTCAAACTATGTGGCTCTTACGTTAAGCAAGTTTGACCACTTCTGCTCTAGAGGAACTGGGTAGCTACTGTGTGAGACAGAATGCTGGGCTAGATGGACCGCTGGTCTGATCTAACAGGGCTGTTCTTACGTTCTTTTCAAATGTTAATGCATCAGCCAACAAGGGGATCCTTTGCAACTGGAGATCCCTGTTCCATTTTATCAGATCAAAACTTGGAACCCATTGAGAAGTGTACGAGTTTGGATCTGATTAAATGCCTTGTCTTGAATGTGAAGGTTAGATGAAGTTTTCAGCAATAATGAGATTCTGGAAGAGCTCATTTAGCTGCACGTTTGAATGTTCATATACTCAGGAGTGGAATTCTAGCAGGAGCTCCTTTGCATATTAGGCCACCCCCCCAAATGTAGCCAATCCTCCAAGAGCTTACAAGACTCTTTTTAAAAACATAAGAACATAAGAGAAGCCATGATGGATCAGGCCAATGGCCCATCCAGTCCAACACTCTGCGTCACACAGTGGCCAAAAAAAATGTATATATATATAGATACACACACACACACACACACTGTGGCTAATACCCACTGATGGACCTCTGCTCCATATTTTTATCTAAACCCCTCTTGAAGGTGGCTATGCTTGTGGCCGCCACCACCTCCTGTGGCAGTGAATTCCACATGTTAATCACCCTTTGGGTGAAGAAGTACTTCCTTTTATCCGTTTTAACCTGTCTGCTCAGCAATTTCATCGAATGCCCACGAGTTCTTGTATTGTGAGAAAGGGAGAAAAGTACTTCTTTCTCTACTTTCTCCATCCCATGCATTATTTTGTAAACCTCTATCATGTCACCCCGCAGTCGATGTTTCTCCAAGCTAAAGAGTCCCAAGCGTTTCAACCTTTCTTCATAGGGAAAGTGTTCCAGCCCTTTAATCATTCTAGTTGCCCTTTTCTAGACTTTCTCCAATGCTATAATATCCTTTTTGAGGTGTGACGACCAGAACTGCGCACAGAACTCCAAATGAGACCGCACCATCGATTTATACAGGGGCATTATGATACTGGCTGATTTGTTTTCAATTCCCTTCCTAATAATTCCCAGCATGGCGTTGGCCTTTTTTACTGCAAACGCACACTGTCTTGACATTTTCAGTGAGTTATCTACCATGACCCCAAGGTCTCTCTCTTGGTCACTGAATAGCTCTTGGAGGATTTGCTACATCAGGGGTGTGTGCCCTAATATGCAAAGGAGCTCCTGCTAGAATTCCACCCCTGCATATACTGCACCTTTGAGAATCGAATTTGAATTGGAGGCCTTCTGAGAGTTTCTTCTACTGTGGGAGTTGTGGATGTTTACCTGAGAAAAAGAAGAATGAATGCATTTATACTCTGAACGTTACCTGTTGGTCTTAAGGGTTTTATGTCCCGCTCTCTGTTGGTTGTTCTGTTTTGGAATATTTTGCTTTATTTTTGATCCTGAAAAATAATAATTGTATTGTTCCAAGTAATTAGAGCGTAAATTCTGTGACTTTAAGAGTATCTCCGTAGACACTTTTACACGGAGGCGGTGCCTTTTTTCTCCGTACTCCTGGAGACTGACAATTCTAATTTTTGTGCACAAATAAATGGCCATGCAATAGAACAAAAACTTCTCGTACAGTATTCCTTAGTAGAAAGTGTCCTTCCTGCCTCTGAGCTAGGATGGGGTTTTTAGAAATGGTGCTCCAATGCATTCTTTGGTTTAAGAGGCTTTGTTTTGTGTCTGTGGTGTGGAACTCTGATCCAGCTCTTGACTAAGGGCGCTTTTGTGTCAAGCATCTTTTTTTGTTGTTAATCCATTTGCCTTTCCCTGATCTACCCAGCATACGTCTCCTGGTTTTGGAACACATCCAGGTTGTAATGGAAAGCTCACTGCAACCCATCAGATCTTATTAAACCTCAGAGAATTTCTACCCAGTGCACTTGATTTGAATAATTAAACAAGTTTAAGTCGGATAGATGGATTTGAACCTCAGAGCGGTGGCGTCTTGCCAGGTTTTCCTAGAAGAGACTTACACAACCTAATTTGCTCTGTCGGAAAAAAAATGAGAGAGAGAAATAATCTCTAGTAATGGAGAGAGTGGTGTGGTGTAGCCTGACCTTGTCAGATCTTGGAAGCTAAGCAGGGTCAATACTTGGAAGAGAGACCGCTGAAGAAGGCAGCAGCAAACCACCTCCAAATGACTCTTCCTTGAAAACCCCTTGCTGTAGTTGCCATAAGTTGTCTGCAGCTTGGCTGTGCTTTACACACACAATGTAAGCTGGGTCCAGACCGACAGCTTGGGGTGCACAGGAGGCATCCCAAATTGGGCCGGCTCAAAATGGAGTGGCAGAAGCCCATCCACACACTCTCCCACGAAGCACCCATATCCCACTTGGGATGCACTTCAGTGCAGTCAGATGTCTGTCATGCACCGTTCCTGTAGCTTGGTTTGGGTTTCTTCCCCCCCCCCCTCCCAATCATTTATTGGTAATGCACATGTGCACCCATGCGCCTATGCACTTGGAAGCAGTGTGTTTTCTTTAAAAGTCGGAAGCTGCTCAGGACAGCCTGGCAGGTTCACACCACCAATGCGCCTCACTTGTGTGCTTTGGCATTCAGATGCTGGAAGGGTGGATGGCGTGCGACACAAAAATTTGCTACTACTTTGAAAGTGGTAGCTTTTTGAGCCATCTCAGAGACACCTAAGGACAGGGTGAGTATGGGAGCAGGACAGGATACAGATGTGCTTGTTTGGATTCAGGTTCTTTTTTATCTGTCTGGGAGCCATCCCTTTGTCAGCTTAAAGAGCCAGTCTGGACTCAGCTGCATCCAGGACAATTTCTGCCATAGGTTGGTGGAGATTATCAGGATATGTGTGTTTTCAGCTTGACATTGCTTAGAACACGGCTGTCGAACTCATTTGTTATGAAGAAGAATTACAGATTTATACCCCGCCCTTCTCCCTGAATCAGAGACTCAGAGCGGCTTATAATCTCCCATATCTTCTCTCCCCACAACAGACACCCTGTGAGGTGGGTGGGACTGAGAGAACTCTCACAGCAGCTGCCCTTTCAAGGACAACCTCTGCCGGAGCTATGGCTAACCCAAGGCTATTCCAGCAGGTGTAAGTGGAGGAATGGGGAATCAAACCCAGTTCTCCCAGATAAGAGTCTGCACACTTAACCACTACACCAAACTGGCTCTAATTGTCGGGCCAGGCCAGGTTGGGTCAGGCCATGTGTATATCTATTTAAGATTAGGTAGCAGCGATATAAACTATATAAAGCACACAGACAAACACAATGATTTTTTTCCCCAAAAAGCTTAAAACATGCTTAAAACATTAGCACTTGTTGGTCTTAAATGTGCTTTCTTTGTATTTCTTCCATGGGATCCAGGGAACTGGGCAAAGGAAGCTCTGGCTCTTTCCTTTTTTCTCCTGGAGACCAGGGGGCAGCCTCAGCCAACAGAAGATAGAGAGACTTGGCTTAGTAGCTCTGCTGTATGATTGAAAGAGCCTGGCAAAGCAAGCTCTTCCTCCCCTCTCTTCCCCAAGGGAGGAACCTCAGCCAATGGAGAAAATAGAGGCTTCGCTCAGTAGCTCTGCTGTGCGATTGAGAGAGCCTGGCAAAGCAATCTGTGATGCAGAAGGAAGCAAGAGAGAGGGAGAAGGAAGCAGATGGCAGCCAGTTGCTTGGAGGCCTGTTAGGAACTCTCTGGGGGCCTGATTTGGCCCCTGGGTTGCATGTTTGACAACACTGGCTTAGAGTCAATCTTTTTCCATGCTGCATCCCTGTACTCCCATCCTTCCTTCAACCTGCCTGTTTTGGCACAAGGATGGCATTCTTGTTCTCCTGTTATCGATAAGTCTCCTCAGTACAGCAAGAGACTTGATTTGCACAAGGAAGCGGGTTTCCATATCTAAATGGAAGGTTGCCAGTCTCCAGCGTTTACAACTGATCTCCAGACCACAGAGATCAGTCCCCCTGGAAAAAATGGCTGCTTTGGAAGGTGGACTCCATGGCATTCTACTCAATAGAGGCCCCTCCACTCTGCAAACCCCACTCTTTCCAGGTTCCATCTCCAAAATACCAAGGTGTTTTCTAACCCAGAGCTTGCAGTCCTAGCTGGATGGGAAAATAAATGTACAAACCGCATCCTCTCTGCAGACACGATTTCTCTTCCTGAGCCAATAGATGAGAACTGTACATATTAAAAAAGAAACAATAATCTCACTAATTGGATGCTCAGACAAGGGATGCGGAAGCTGAGGTCTGTCTTTTGTGCTCTCCTCTCTGCACCAAATCACTGACCAGCTATGCACATGAGCAGTTCCTCGGTGGAACAGGCTTCCTCGGGAGGTGGTGGGCTCTCCTTCCTTCGAGGTTTTTAAAAAGAGGCTAGATGGCCATCTGACAGCAATGCAGATCCTGTGAATTTAGGAGGAGGTGTTTGTGAGTTTCCTACATTGTGCAGGGGGTTGGACTAGATGACCTTGGAGGTCCCTTCCAACTCTATGATTCTATTTAGCACTGGCTGTTTCATGCATGCTCTATTAGACTGGAGCCAAAGAAATCAGGGTTTTTCTGGGGTTTGGTGGGGTGTCGATATTTTTCTAATGACCGCTAGCCTTATCATTCAGAAGCCTCTGAGAAGGGGGATGGCTGTTAAACTAGTTTGCACATATAAGATAAATAAATCTGTCTCATCTCTGTTTTTAAGCATAGGCAGGTGAAGCTGCTTTGTACTGAGTCATCTGCTTTAGGGTTGCCAGCCTCCAGGTGGGGCCTGATCTCTAGACTACAGAGATTAGTTCTCCTAGAGAAAATGGCTGTTTTGGAGAGTGGTCTCTATGGCATTATATCCCACTAAGGTCCCACCCACCCCCCTCGAAAAACTCCACTGTCTCCAGGCTCCAACACAAAATCTGCAAGAATTTCCCAATCCATAACTGGCAAGCCTACCATTGACTGTCAGTGTTGTCTGCTTTGACTGGCAGTGGCTCTCCGGGATTTAATGTAAAGGTATTTCACAACACCTACTGCTGTATGCTTTGAAGACTGGAGGTGCCAGGGATTGAAACTGGGACCTTCTACGTGTGAAGTGGGCACTCTACCACTGAGCCACAGTCCTTCCGTCAACCTAAATATGGAGGCCCAGATAGCGACCACTGCCAAGTCCGCGTTTTTTCATCTTAGACGGGCAAGGCAGTTGGCCCCCTTCCTGGACCCCGACGACCTAGCAACAGTGATCCATGCTACGGTCACCTCGAGGTTGGATTACTGCAATGCCCTCTACATGGGGCTGCCCCTGTGCCGGACCCGGAAATTGCAGCTGGTGCAGAATGCCGCGGCCCGGCTGTTATTGGGCCTCCCAAGATGGGGGCACATTCGGCCGGGTCTTCGGGCTCTGCACTGGCTTCCAATAATATACCGAGTCCGGTACAAGGTGCTGGTCATTACCTTTAAAGCCCTATATGGCCTGGGACCTGCCTACCTGAGGGACCGTCTCTCCCCACACATTCCCCAGAGAGTACTGAGGTCTGGGACTCAAAATCTTCTCACCATCCCCGGGCCCAAGGAAGTGCGCCTCAAAACAACTAGAGACAGGGCCTTTTCCACAACGGCCCCTATGTGGTGGAACCAGCTACCGGAAGAGGTGAGGGCCCTGCGGGATCTTACTCAGTTCTGCAGGGCCTGTAAGACGACCCTCTTCCGGTTAGCCTACGCCTGACTAGACAAATGTAGCTTTCTAGATCTTAGATTTTTGTGATTATACTGCACAGTTTTAATGTAAAATGTAAAATTTTAAGGTTTTTAGGTTTTAAATGTTTGAATTTAAATGTATTAATTGGTTCTGATTTTATTGTTTTATTATTTGTTGTAAGCCGCCCTGAGCCACTTGCGGGAAGGGCGGGATATAAGTTACGGAATAAATAAATAAATAAATAAACCTACCAAGACTTTGCAGCAGGGGTGGCCAAATTGCGGCTCGGGGGCCACATGTGGCTCTTTCACACATATTGTGTGGCTCTTGAAGCCCCCACCATCCTGTCAACCAGCCTGGAGAAGGCATTTTCCTCTTTAAATCACTTCTCCAAGCCAAGCCAGCTGACAGCTTGGAGAATGCATTTAAAGTTAAAGTTGCATTCTTTCCACCACTCCCTCTCCCCATCTGTTTTCCTTCCTTCCTTCCTTCCTTCCTTCCTTCCTTCCTTCCTTCCTTCCTTCCTTCCTTCCTTCCTTCCTTCCTTCCTTCCTTCCTTCCTTCCTTCCTTCCTTCCTTCCTTCCTTCCTTCCTCCCTCCCTCCCTCCCTCCCTCCCTCCCTCCCTCCCTCCAACATTCAATGTTGATACCTGATGACTCTCAAGCATCTGACATTTATTCTATCCAGCTCTTACATTAAGCAAGTTGGGCATTCTTGCCTTGGAGGGAGCTGTTGGTAAGGTTTCTGGTATAGTTCTTTTCTGTTAGAGTGCTGGTCTTTGGCATGTACTACTGTATAAATTTTTAATTATTGTTTTGCACAGTGTTTTAATTATTGCTATTGCTGAATACCACTTTGGGTATTCCTAATTCAACTCCCCCTTTCCCCCCAAAAAAGTCAGTGTAAAAGTGTTACATATAAATAACTAGCTTTCTGATGCTGTTTCGTTAGCAAGTCAGTACTTGGATAGCATTTTCTAACTTCTAAACCAGCAGAATATGGCATCAAATTGGCAGCATGGGGGATCGTTAGACAAATAGGCATGGCGGGATGTAGTTTTGAATGTGGAGAAAGGATTTGTTGCTTGTCCAAAGTGACCTAGGCTGTCTACCTAACCAGCCTTTTGTCTAGAATTGCTATGGATTTGTTCATGTGGTCATCATAGAGAATTCAGATGGCAACACTGGCAGAATGTTGCTGTTCAGTGTTGTCTGTGTTGCCCTCCTGACTTTTTTCAGACCTGGATTGTGATGACACTTCTTTGAACAGTACTGAAGTATTAGTCTGTGCAGTGTGTACTGGCAAAGTAGATGCTCTGGTGGTAGGAGTAGTTGAGTTCATGACATCGTTAGGAAGGCCCTACCATTTCATGGTTGCGCTGACATTTTCAAATTTCCTCCAACTCAGTTCCATCACCCTTTATTTTGGAAACATTCTGAGACTGCAGACTAAGATATGTTTGTTTAAATTGCTGATTTATATCACGGAATGGAGAGCATGAACTCATAGACATTGCAGGGTTCTGCTCGAGGACATGGAATGTTTTAATTGCTGTTTTTCAGCTCTGCATGTGGCATGTCTGGGAAGTCATTTGAAAGATCGATTTTTTAAAAGAGCAGTTCTTGAGGCTGCAAAGAGGAAATGAGATCAGGAAAATATTAATTGAAGGCTAAATTGGGATACTACTGCTGGCCAGGAAGAACCGAGCTGTTCTGGCAGATTAGCCATTATTGCCACTGGGAAAGTCTCAGCAGGCTTCTGGGTGACAGGATGGCTTTGGTCCAGCCAGCCGTCAGCCTAGCCTTACTCACAGTGTTGTTGTGAGGATGAAGCGGAGAATCATACATGCCAGGGATGGCCAAACTTGCCTAATGTAAGAGACACACAGAATACATGTCAGATGTTTGAGAGCTGCAAAACACGAATGCCAGATGTCCGAGAGTTGCAAGATGGAAGGCAGGCAGGCAAATAGGTGGAGGAGGGAGAGGCAGAAAGAAAGCAACTTTAACTTTAAATGCATTCTACAAGCCACCAGCTGCCTTGGTTTGGAGAAGTCATTTACAGAAACAAATGCCTTCTCCAAGCCAGCCAACAGGGCAGTGGGGGCTTAGAGAGCCACACGATATATGTGAAAGAGCAACATTTAGCTCCCAAGCCACAGTTTGGCCACCCTTGGTATGTGCTGTCTTGAGCTGCTTGGAGGAAGGGTGGGATTTAAAAATGTTATGGAGAAATAATGGCTAAATGCTGAATCCCATGATATTCCTGTCTGTAACGTTTCAAAGATACCTCCATGAAGATGGAGCAATGTAGGCCTCTTTAGAGTGATAAAACAAAAACCCAGTGGCTCCTTGAAGACTAACAACACTTACTTTGAAATGAGCTTTTGGGAATTTATACAAGGCTTCAGTGCCTCTGTGTGGAAAGCCTTAGCCCAGATTTTCACGAAAGCAACAGCCATGTAGAGAAGTGCTTTTTGAGGCTCCGGGCTGTTTAGCAGTTTGAAGGGCAACCAAAACACTTTGACCACTGTGGCCAGAAGCATTTCGGCGAGTAACTCTGTTAGTGTAGCATATGACTGCATTTTCTCTGTTCATTTGGGAACATTAAACCTGTTTTTCCTCCTCTCAGTATGGGTCACAGTGTCAAAAAAACAAAAGCACAAAGATTTTAAACCCTTGACCCCCCCCCCCCCCAAGCCAGTTACAAAAACTGCAAAACCAGACCACCTGCAGATAAGATAGTATGTATGTATTCAGACCAACCCCCCATGCAATTGTGTAAATTAACCACAAGCAAGGGAGGAATGCCAAGAAAGTGGATTAATGAGAACTCAGTATACCCCAAGAGCACAGAATGTTGAGAACACCCACAGAGTCTACAATACTAGCGTGGCAAACTGGCTGAAATGGAAGGCAAGTCTGTTTCCTGTGACTCATAATGCTGCAAAACTTCCAGAAAGCAACTACTGGTAATATGGCCACCTGCTGTGCTCTGCCCCTCCATCCTGTGGAAACTGAAAGGGAAGCTGCCTCCTGGAAGGAAGGAAGGAAGAAGTCCACATGCCATCAACAGACTAAATGGGGGGGGAGTACAGCAGGTGGCAACAGCTCTGCCCTTGATGACAAGGGCCTGTTCCCAGGCCCTTCCTCCTTTCCAGGAGCTAAAGTTCAAGGGTTACAAAGTCCTTTCTAGCCACGGAGATAGGATGGGGTGGGGGGTAGGGTTGCCACCTCCAGACTGGGAAACTCCTAGAGTTTTGGGACTGGAGTCTGGGAAGGACAGGGACCTCAGTGGGGTACAGTGCCATAGACTCCACTCTCCAAATCAGCCATTTTCTCCAGGGGGACTGATATCTGTCGTCTGGAGATGAGCTGTAATTCCAGGGGATCCCCAGGTCCGACCTGGAAGCTGGCATCCCTAGCTGGTCAGCTAGGTCAGAGAGCCAGTATGGTGTAATGGTTAAGTGAGTGGACTCTTATCTGGGAGAGCCAGGTTTGATTCCCCACTCCTCCCCTCGCAGCTGCTGGAATGTTCTTGGGTCAGCCATAGCTCTGGCAGAGGTTTCCTTGAAAGGGCAGCTTCTGGGAGAGCTCTCTCAGCCCCACCCACCTCACAGGGTGTCTGTTGTGGGGGAAGAAGATAAAGGAGATTGTAAGCCGCTCTGAGACTCTGATTCAGAGAGAAGAGTGGGGTATAAATCTATGGTCGTCGTCTTCTATTCATTACAATGCTTATTGTGAAGCACAGAAATTTCTTTTGTGTGGGATTCACAATTAGCTGGGTCGATATCAGGCAGTTTTCATTCAAAGCAGAGAGCCTGAGTCGGTTTTCGACTGGAACTGGAGTTCAGCCCAGACAGAACCCGAATCAGAGCTCTGACTTCCTGTTTGGAAGTCAAATTGGTTCAACGTACTGATTGTGCTTCCTGAGCAGTACAAAGGTAGGCGTTAATTGTGGAATTGCTGTTTCCATACACACACACACAAAGCCCCCTCAAAATGTGGTAGCGAGAGATTAAGCGGCTTTCCTATTGTTTTATGAGTCTTGTTTTATGACTCACAACATTTTCCCCTCATTGTCATTTTCTAGGGCAATTGGCTCTAAATATGGTAATGTGTTTACTTGAAGTGAAAACTTCAAAAGGAATTGAGACTACAAGTAACACTCCAGAGTGTGTTATGCTTTGCATTAATTAGATTTATCTCCCAAGCGCATCCTCGAGTTCGGCAGATTCTTCATTATTAGGCCATTTTGTAAACGTAGCATCTAAAGGATAGAGGCGGGGTGGAGTCTGTGGTGCAGATACAATAAAACCACAGGGTTCCCTTTGAGGCAGCCTAGCCGTGATGGAGAGAGGTGTCATGTTTTCCCAAAACAAATATTATCACCACATCTTAATGAGGATCTGCTCATATGACACAAAAAAAGAGAATAAGCTTTGGAGTTCACCAGAATGCCAATTCAGGATCAATGATAAACCAAAAAGGAAGAGGGAGGTAGAAAAAATGTGTAGAAGAACTGGATGAAAAAGTTCCTATTTGCAGCAGATATTGTGGCGAAAGGGTCAATACAGACCTATCTTGGTTAATATTGAAAAGTAGAGTTGCCAGGTGTGTACTGGAAAACACCTGGAGACTGTGAGGGGGGGTCAGGAGAGGGTGGGGTTTGGGGAGGGGCCTCAGCTTGGTACAATGCCACAGAGTCCACCCTTCAAAGCAGCCATTTTCTCCGGGAAGCTGATCTCTTCCAGTTGGAGATCAGTTGTAAAAGTGGGAGATTTCCAGGCCCCACCTGGAGGCTGGCAACCCTATGTCCCTCACCCCTAACTGGTGACCAAAGGAGTTCTGGTAACCCTAGTCTGCACTGTAGTACAACAGTTAGACTCAAGTCCAGTAGCATCTTAAAGACCAGGGCTTTTTTTTTGAGCAGGAATGCACAGGAAACAGTTCTGGTTGGTTTAAAATCAGAGGTTTTAAATCAGAGCCACTCCGGTGGGAAGGGCGGGATATAAATCGAAATATAAATATAAATAAATAAATAAGAGGTGTGGCTTAATATGCAAATGAGTTCCTGCTGGGCTTCTTCTACAAAAAATCCCTGGGCGAACTAATGGTGTTGTCTGGGGGTGTGGCCTAATATGCAGATGAGTTCCTGCTGGGTTTTTTCTGCAAAAGAAGCCCTGCTAAAGACTGACAAGAGTTTCAGGGTATAAGCTTTAGAGAGTCAAAGCTCCCTTTCTTAGACCCTAGGGATGCCAACCCCTGCCAACTCCTGAACAGCCCCCTCCCACATCAACATTGCTGGCACAATGGCATCACCTGGTACCTTCAACTTGAACAGATGTATTGTGGCATGCCCTTGCAAACAATAAGCTCTTATTTGCTAATCTCTTGAATGTTCCGTTATCTCATGCTGAAAGTTGGTGGCGGAAACAAGGTGAGCACAAGGAAAGGTGTCACCTTGAATTAAAGTAGCATAGTGGGATTTGAGGGAGCTCTCCATGCAAATTATGCAAAAAGCATGGCTCGTATGCCTAGTCAATCACCCTTCTCCCAACAATCCACTGTTTGTAGAGCTTAGGGAAACATAGATCTTCCTTCAACTTTCAGAAAGAACAATATCATCAAAAGAACAAAGACTGAGTCCAGTGGCACTTTTAAGACCAAGAAAGTTTTATTCAAGGTATAAGCATTCGTGTGCACACACACTTCTTCAGATACAATGAAACAGACGTTACCAGTCTATACATACGGGTAGAGACTGAGCAGTAAATTAGCATACAACATAATGAAGATGTTTAACAGACTCAAGGACCAAACAGGAATGATAAGCTTAATTTATATGGTTACTATTTGTAACCATATAAAGGAAATAAATATGTCAAAATTGGAGATTGATGGGCAGATGCATCCTTAATTGTGGAATGTTGATAGTTATTAAGCCAGTTTGGTGTAGTGGTTAAGTGTGCGGACTCTTATCTGGGAGAACCGGGTTTGATTCCCCACTCCTCCACTTACACCTGCTAGCATGGCCTTGGGTCAGCCGTAGCTCTGGCAGAGGTTGTCCTTGAAAGGGCAGCTGCTGTGAGAGCCCTCTCAAGCCCCACCCACGTCACGGCGGGGGCCGGTTGTGGAGGAGGAAGGTAAAGGAGATTGTGAGCCGCTCTGAGACTCTTCGGAGTGGAGGGCGGGATATAAATCCAATATCTTCTTCTTCATCTTCTTAAGTGAGACTCCATTTGTCTCCTTTCAGGCCAGAGGCAACCATATAGCATCTTCTTTTAAGTGATGCGATTGGTGGTATAGAGTATCTCCCCTGTCTCCAGACCAGATAAATATGTTCCAGTCTACCATTCCAGATTACATTACATTCTACCATTCACTACATGACAATCTAGTGTTCTAATCTGCTATTCCAAATCAGAAATAAGAGGATGTATGGCCCTTCTGTGGGATTGGTGAGAATTAGGCATGAACGCAGAACGCGGAAATGGTGGTTTGTTTTGTTTCATGGTTCATTGGGTTACCCAGTTTGGTGGTTTGATTCGATTCAGTTCATGGGTTTTTTTTTAAATTTCTCAAACAATTTGTGGTTTGTTGGTTCATTCAGTTTGGGAAAGTCTAGAAAGTGCAGGTGTGCTGCAACATGCCCTGCATGATGACATCACCCGGGAGTGATGTTATCATGCGGGCATATCTCCAGGGAACTCTCTATCACATTATAGAGCGTTCCTCCCCATCGGCGAAATGCTCAGTGCAATAATGTCACGTCCGGATTATGTCATCACGCAGGGCACGTTGTGTATGCAAGGCAGATTCCCGCTGATAACAACACAAATGAACCACCCAAAAACCCAAGCCGTTTTGTTTTTATTCGATGCACAGCATTATTTGCTAAACCGATTTGTAACAAATTATGAATCAGCCATTTTTAGCACGAATCACAGTTCATGCTTTGATTCATGCCCATGCCTAGTGAGAATACAGATGTAAGTAAGGGCTGAATGAGGTTAGCATATGTAGTAAGATAAGAAACCAGTATCCCTGTTAAGTCCTGGTGATTCCATTGTTCTGAGTGTTGTAATTCCCTTTCTAGTCTGTTCCTGAAGTTCCTTTGCAATACAACAGCTACTTTGAGGTCACCCATTGAATGTTCTGGAAGGCTGAAGTGTTCTCCAATAGGATTCTCAGTTTTGTGATTCTTGGTATCAGATTTGCATCCATTTAGCCTTTTGCTTAGGATTTGACCTGTTTTCCCTATGTAGAGAACTTAATGGCAAATACAATGTTTAGAAGATAAGCAAGTGAATACGCCTGAGATGGTGTAGTTGATGTTGTTAGGTCCAGTGATTGTGTTGTCTGGGGGTGTGTGGCAGCAAAGTTGGCATCTAGGTTTATTGCAAGCTCTGGTACCAGTGTCTATATTCAGATTAGAGGTGTTATTGTGGGTGAGGAATTGTTTGAGATTGGGGGCTATCTGTGCAACAGAAAAGGTTTGCCCCCCAGGAACACAACACAAGAAGAAAAGAAGAATTGCAGACTTATACCCTGCCCTTCTCTCTGAATCAGAGACTCAGAGCGGCTTGCAATCTCCCATATCTTCTCCCCCCACAACAGACACCCTGTGAGGTGAGTGGGACTGAGAGGGCTCTCACAGCAACTGCCCTTTCAAGGACAACCTCTGCCAGAGCTATGGCTAACGCAAGGCCATTCCAGCAGGTGCAAGTGGAGGAGTGAGGAATCAAACCCAGTTCTCCCGGATAAGAGTCCGTGCACTTAACCACTACACCAAACTGGCTCTCTAAAAAGGACGAAACAAAATAAAATAAAAAAGGAATAAAAAAAGACGAAACAATCTTATAAAGGAATTACCTCATCACATTAAAAAACAAATCCTTTCAAACACACCACAGGAACCTCAGTCAGGTACCTTTTATCTTCTACTCAAGCCTTTTGTTCTGCTTCAGGTCAGCATGGCGACCCACCTGAGAATATCATCAAAAGTTACACTGGCAAAGTGACTCTTTGGGTTGGATTTTTTTTTTTTAAAGTTGCCCAAGGGAAGATAAGTCTGTGGCAGAGCTAAGCTTTGAACCCATGTCCAAGTATTTATTTAATTATAAAGCACATCAAAAGCTAGGAACTGTACAGCAATTATATTGGAAAGAACAAATTTTGCCTCAGGTGTACAAACTTTTTTCATAAAAGATAACCCCCAAAAAGGAGACAGGTTGGGACATAATAAGAAGTGGAAATTAGGGGAAAAGAAGAGTAGAGGTCAAAGACCTGAGAGGAAAGGTGTTTTCAGAGGTAGTTCTTAAACAGTTTTTAACAGACCTCATTGTGGTATTCCACCATCTGAAGAAACCGTTTTCTTCAGTAAACACTTCTAGGTTGTGAGCGCTACCATTAGCCTGGTTGGAAATTGGAATCCCAACAACAATCCATCCAGAATAGTTAAAAGGCCCTGCTATTTTTGGTGTACTACCATTTGCCTCGTTGTACCTTTTGGTTTATTATGAGAGTGAAATTAGCATTGTTAATGCAGGGGACCTTCATTTTTAAACCAGTGTAAAGAATAAGCTCTCCCCAGTGGGACTTGAGGCATCTTCTAAATGACTGTTATGCCAAGTGAAAGGTGACTGTAGACTGAAGCTCAAACGGAAGCTCAAAATCCAGTTGCCCTGATGGTTAACTTTTGAGTGCTCCAAGGTCTCTTTCTGGCTCTCCCACAGTCCTTGGTTGTGGATCCTCCTGGTACATCCTCCCTGACTCTAATTTTTAGAAATTTTTTAATGTAGACAGGAAGGGCTCAAAATTTGATCAGAGAAGCAGCGGAGGGAAGGAAATAACAGAAAATCTGTTGTCCCCCCCTAAGCTGCTTTTTAAATCAAACAAATATTTCCCCTGAGCTGCTTTCTGACCTGCACAGGAAAATATCCTGAATCCGTGTATTTTTTCAAAATAGGAAGAAAAACAGCTTGAGTGTGGCAGTTGTTAGCAGACCAATGAGGATTCTTAATGAAGTTCAAAGCCACTCTGTTTTGCCTCAAAAACCCCTATTTTGATATAGTTTGGCCCGTATGCAAATAAAACCTGCGAATCTTCAGCTGCTTCCATTAGGAAGTTTTTTTCTGCTTCTATTTCCAAACTGGAGCATGGAGGTCAGGGGAGATCCACATAGCATTATGCTTTTATCCAGGGATGGAATTCTATCAGGAGCTCCTTTTTACAAGGCTTTTTTTTTTTGTAAGCTCTTGGAAGATTGGCTACATCAGGGGTGTGTGGCCTAATATGCAAAGAAGCTTCTGATAGAATTCCACCTCTGCTCTTATCATGCTCCAGTTTTCTCCATTCCTGGTATGCTGTTTCCCAGATCTGCTTTTCTTTAGTCTTTTTTTGAAAGAGGACAGTTCATGTTTCTCTGGATGAGAAGGTACACATTTTCAATGATGCCCCCCATAACACCACCATCTTCTCTCCATTTGTACCTCTCAGACACTGACTTCTCTGCTCTGCCACTGAAGGGCATTTGGATGTCTTTAAAAAAACAGAATTGCTATAGCATTTTAATGCTGTTATAATGCTATAGCAATTATCGATTTAAAAAACCCACATCCAATGGCATACTGGAGAAAGGAAAATGACCACTGATGGAAGAAAGTGCATGAGAATTCCAATGTGGAAGCTCTGTTGCCAAAGCATATGCCTCTGCATTTGCAGCAGCAATTAATACAAAATGGAGAATCCTGGATATGGTATCCTGCCAGTTTCTGTTTCTTTGTGCTGAATTCTTCCTATTAAAATGAATGCATTTTCCTTCATTGTTTTTGCATTATGTTGTCATATAAATGGCATAGGATGTTTTAAAAATCCATTAAAATAGCAAAAAAACCCCAAACAAATTGGAAACACCCGCAATGAAAAGCAAAAGAAACAAAAAAAAGACATATGTATTCATTTCTATCCTACATTTCTCCCCAACAGGGATCCAAAGCAGCTTACACCAGTTCGGTGTAGTGGCTAAGCACACAGACTCTTATTTGGGAGAACCAGGTTTGATTCCCCACTCCTCCACTTGCAGCTGCTGGAATGGCCTTGGGTCAGCCATAGCTCTCATAGGAGTTGTCCTTGAAAGGGCAGCTTCTGGGAGAGCTCTCTCAGCCCCAACTACCTCACAGGGTGTCTGTTGTGGGGGTGGGGGAAGGTAAAGGAGATTGTAAGCTGCTCTGAGACTCTGAGATTCAGAGTGTAGGGTGAGGTATAAATTCAATATCATCATCTTCTTTCTTCCATTCTCTCACAACCTTGTTAGGTAGGTTAAGTGGAGAGTGGGCAATTAGCACAAGGTCATTTTCACAAATAAGAGTTTGTAATGGTAGATCCTTCCTCTTTGAGACCGTTCCTATTCTACATACAGTTCTGGAGCCCACAGCATAATCCTAAACAGGATTCCACCCTTCCTAAATTTATCAACCAGTGGATTATTAGGATTGCTCAGAGTGTTGCTTCAAAGGTGAATATTTAGAAGCGTCTTTATTGAACACTGCAGGGACTTCTTGAGGCTCGTAGGGTTGCCAAGTCCACACTGGAAAATTCCTGGAGATCTAGGAATGGAACTTGAGGAAGGTGGAGTTTGAGGAAGACCTCAGTGGAGTATAATGCCCTTCAAAGTCCACCCTTCAAATAAGCCTTTATCTCCAGGAGAATGGACCTCTGTGGTGTGATCAGTTTTAAGGGGGTGGAATTCTAGCAGGAGCTCCTTTGCATATTAGGCCACACACCCCTGATGTAGCCAATCCTCCAAGAGCTTACAGAAAACAGCCCTGTAAGCTCTTGGAGGATTGGCTACATAAGGGGTGTGTGGCCTAATATACAAAGGAGCTCCTGCTAGAATTTCACCCCGTCAGTTGTAATTCTGGGAGATTTCCATGCACCACCTGGAAGTTGGCAACTATACTTCAGAGAAAGCTGTTTGGCCTACTACAGTACAATCTAGGGGTGAGAAATAAAATCATTTTGTGTTTAACTAGGAATTATTTGTTTACAAAGGTTTTCCCCTGGATTTTCCGGATCAACAGATTCTTTGTGTACTTTCAGATTCTTTTTTTAGGCAAAACTCTTCCTGTGTCCTTTAGAGGAAAATAGCAAACTTGCCACAGTTGAAAGCAGCCTCTCTCATGCTGACTTACAGTGGTACCAAACTCCTGCAAAGCTGCCATAATTCTGGGAAATGTAACATGAGTCTAGAAAGTATCAGCTTTTAAATCCTTTTTTCCCCTCTGTCCTTTCCTCTGTTGGTTTGTCTTCCAAGGAATTTTCATTTCTTCTTGGTGGGAAAAGCAGGGTTGTTCCGAAAGGACTCATTAATGTTGTTGACTTCGTGATGATTCATTAACAAAATAGCTAGTTTTATGGAAGGACTTCCTTTTATTCTCTGTATATTGTTATGGCCTGAGGCAGCAGTTGGCAACTTTTGAGGCCCGTGAAAGGCATCTTCCACCTGTGAAAATGATGTTGTGCCTGTGAATCGGGTCATATTTGGCCAGATCCATGAGGAACACGTTGCGTCTCACTGGCAGTGCTGGCGCCAGTGCCTTGAGTGGGCAGTCCCTTACATAGGGAACTGTCCCTGTGTGCTAGACACAAACTGGACTCACACATAGTTATTTTGCACATGTTGTTGTCTACCCATAGCTTATGACTCAACAATCAAACTGTTTCATTTGTTTTCTGTCTAACTTATCCTGTGGAATTGTTGTGATGATAGAAAGCCAACACGTTGTGTTCAGAGTGTCAAAATGAGATCTGAAAGATCCAGGTCTAAATTCCCACTATGCCATGGAAGCTGCTGGGTGACCTTGGGCCTGTCACGTGCTCAGCCTCACAAGGCTGTTGTGAGGATAACATGGAGAATGAATTAAACTGCATTGGACCCCCATTTGGGAGTCCTCCTGGAGCTTACAGTAGGCCCTGTACTAAGAGCCCTGTGCCCTGTAAGCTCTTGGAGGATTGGCTACATCAGAGGTGTGTGGCCTAATATGTAAAGGAGTTCCTGCTACAAAAAAAGCCCTGCAAGTGGGGCTATAAATGAAGTAAAAAAATACTGCTTATTACTTCATGGACACCATACTGAGCTCCCTGGAGAAAGAGCAGGAGATGCATATATGGAGATATCTGAGCATCCCTTCCCTCTTCTTTTTCTTTGTGCCCCGTGCTGAAGGAAGCAGACTACACATTCCACAGGCAAGGCAGCCCTTGACTGTGTATTCAGCAAGCCAACTGTCTTCTGAAGCCTGCTTTGCCAATTGTGCGGGTGAAATCAGGTTTTAACGGGCCATGGCATGTGACAGTTTCTGGAGGAAAGGGGTGGGGGGGAAAGCTACGCTAAAGTTAGGATTCCCATATTCCAGTTCCCTAAGTGAATTTGCTCATTAGGCAACATGCTATGCAGATTGCATGCTGTGACAATGCATGCTAATTCTGCAAGCACCTCCCTGGTTATCTCCATAATAAAAAACCCCAAAACCCTGGCCTTCCACTTCCACGGTGCGTGTCAAAACTGTGCAATAAACGTAGTGCATCAATTTGCATGAATGCAAATCATAGCTTTGGATCTACCAAAGTAATGTCTTCTCTGACTGGCAACTAGGCTTGCCATTTACCTGCCTGTGCCAGGCAGACCTCTACTCTTGGCCCCAATCCTTTGTGCTCAAGAAACAGAGGAGTGGAAGAAAAAAAAATGGCTGGAAAATGACTCACATAGTGATGCTCTAAAAATTTCCCTGGTATCATAGAAACTAAGAAGTGGGGTTACATCCAGCAGTGGTATCCCATCTGGAAGTGGAATTACAATCTTCCCAAACTGCACCTCCCTGTGCACCACTCTGAAAATCTCCCAGCATTTGCCAAGGCCGAGCTGGCAACCCTATTGCCAGCAGCTGTTCAGAATCTCAGGCAGAGGTCTTCCACATCACCTGCAGTCTGAAGATATTGATGGAACTTGGGACCTTCTACATGCAGAACAGATGCTCTACCACTGAGCCACCACAGCTGTTCTCCTAAAGAAGCACAATCAGGGTTTTTTTTGGGAGATGTGACAGAACGGAGTTCCGGAATCTCTTTGTGGAAACAAAATTCCGGAATCTCTTTGTGGAAACATTGTTCAATGTTTAAAATTCATGAGGGGCACCCATGTGTTTCTCCTTCATTTCCTTCTTGAGAATTCTGGCACCTCTTTTCCAGAAAAAAAGCCCTGAGCACAACCAAAAGTGCCATATACTGAGCCATATAATAGGCCTGCAAACCCAGCACTGTCCACTCTGGCATTAGCTTTCTGAGGTTTCAGGGAAAATGCTTTATAGCACCTACTACCTCATCCTTTTTAAACTGTCAGTTCTGGGGATAGAAACTGGGACATTCTGCATGCAAAGCAGCTGCTTTACCACCAAGGTATAGCCCTACTTTGATTTCAACCACTTCCAGCCCTTTTCTTTGTCGATTTTTTTCTAACCCAGTTGATAATGCACTTTAATTATGTCTCATTATCTGCCAGGCTCTGTCCCACAGCCACTGATCAGCTGGCCAGTAGGGGAACTTACTGGTAAAAAGAGGAAGGCCCAGGCCACAAAGGAAGTGAGGATATCATGCCAGTGATCTTTGGGCAGTGCTCTGGTATTTGGCTAAAAACTCTATGGTAGAAGCTGGTTTTACCATAGAGTTTTTGCCCAAATACCAGATCCTCACCTGGAAGTCACTGGTGTGATGTTGTCACTTCCTATGTGACAGCAGTAACATAGCTTGGGCCTTTCTCTTTCTCTGTGGCGGGTGCCAGGTGGGACTTGGCAACCCCAAATAGGGATGTTATACAAAAGTGTGAAATAAATGTTTAATACTCATATTTTTGTTATTTTAATCTGGCAGTTTCATTTGCGCAACCTCATCTCTTAAAAGTTTTTGTGGGTTCTAATTTTTTCACAGTGTACTCGATATGCTGTCAAAAAAAAATTCCTGAAAACAAATTATATAAGGAACAGAGAAAGGGTGGAGACCAGAAACTCTGGCTAATGTGTATGGTGATTCACTGTGTCCTTTATTTAAACTCCGACGGACTTGTTAAAATATGTGGCTGCAATAAATGGACAGAATTGTTTATGCTTATGGGTTTCCTTCCATTATGATGCAGTGGAGATGAAAATTTACCATCGCCAAATATCTTATTAATTTCTCCCTAGGTAGCTAATTACCTGCAAATAAATCTCCGCTCATTGTTTTCATGGTTAGTTTGTCATTCCTTTGTAGACCTTCTTGGCTGATGAACTGTAGGGAGAGAAAGTCTTTGTTCAGAAATGTTCATTGAAGGCATGCTTAAATTGGATGTTGTGCCTCCATTGGTTGCTTTCAAAGATTGGGATCTGTACATACAGACACACTGATACCAATTTCCCACTAGCGTTATGCCACTCTCACGCTCCTCTTCTCTGTGAGGCTTCCATTGTATTTCACACTATGTGCCCCAGGGCTGCAACGTGCTTTGCCTTGTTGGCTCAGCAAACAGAAACTGGGTTTTAGAGGATCTTGTTTGCTGTGCAAAAGAGGTGGAGTGAGTTGCAGCCTCGGGGCAGCTTATGCAAAATCCGACAGGAAGCCCCGCTGAGCAGAGGAAAGTGAGAGCTAGATAAGGATAGTGGGAAATCGGTCCATGACTTAGATGTCAGATCATCTGGCCTGATAAATCACTTAGCACTGATAAGAGAATATAAGGCATTATGATTACATTTCTCGCATGCAGAGAGTTTCAAAATGGGCAGCTGTGGCTCCACAGCAAAAAAACCCACACCAAAACTTACACTGGGGGCCACTTACCTGCCTGTCTAAAGGAGTTTAAACAGATTTACAGAAGATAGGTTTGTCAATACCAGTGAAAGCGAAATGCAACCTCCAGAGGGCTGTTCTCTTCATGACTTTCTTGTGGGTTTCCCAGATGCAACTGGTTGGCCACTGTTCATACCAAAATGATGAGTCAGATGGACCCTTGGTCTGATCCGGCAGGCTTTTCTTTGAAAGTTCTAGAAGTATTGCTAGCCTAGCTAAATGCCTGGATTGCTTGTTCATGTTGGTCTCCCGAGTCTCATTTATAGAAGCAGTTAACAAGATGGCTTCCCTCTTTCCTCAGCATGACTGCAGAGCAGGACACACCTTTCTTGATGTTCCATATAGACAATGTTCTGTTCTTTCTCTTGTGTCTCTGTGCAGGTGCCCCTGGTTAACAAGAGCCGTCTCCCCAGCCATCCCTCTGTACAATGGGCTCGTTTTTCTTTTTGTCCTCGCAAACTTCAGCATGGCGACCTTCATGGACCCAGGAGTTTTTCCACGAGGTAAATGGAGGTGGGATGTGGGAAGGAAGGGTGAAAACAAAAACATGGCCGTCCAAATTCACCCTGAGTTATCCAGAATTCTCGTGCTTTCTAAAAAGGTTTTGCTTTTTCTCTCTTCTTGACCCGTGTCTGGAAGGACTTCTCAGAGGATTTATGTGAGATACCACCTCTCATTTCCTCCAATTCCCTTCTTAAAACCTAACATTCCATGAAATGCGGTCCTTAGTTTCCTACTACTATGGCAGCTAAACTTAAGTACACGTAACCAGGATGAATTACAGTAATATTCTTTCTCTGTTATCCTATGTCTCCCTCCATCTCGTCTCATTCTTTTTTCCTGAGTGTTAAGTTTTAAACTGTAACCTTGAGACAGAGACTCAACTTTTTGTTCTCTGTAGATTAAAGTACAATTCCAGCCACACTGAGTCTTTACTTCCAACAGCTTTACTGGTTTTGGCGCTGTCAATCTGATTCAACCAATTTTAGCATCATGAGTTTAGGTGCAATCCTAAAACTACTTTCCTGGGAGTAAAGCCTCTATCGAGTAGACTTCAGAAGGATTCAGAGTAGACCTTTTTTTAGGATTGTCCTGCAAGCTGATTAAATCTGCATAAATAGGCATATGAAAAGAAAATTTAAGTTTTAAAGGAAAATAGAGCCACACTTCTGTTTTTAGGTGATCTTTCCATGTGGTACCATTGACACAATCCAAGAAGAAGCATTCTCCATGCCTATTTCAGGGGGAAATGCCTCTTCTCAGATGTCACTTGCTGTCCGCAGTTTTTCTAAATTCTATAATGTTCTAAAAAATTTAAAACTGCTACCTGAATATTAGGGACCCTTTTTAGTCAATCAGAATATTATTAATTGAGCAGATCAACAGATGAATTGACTAAATGTTACACCACTAATTAACCATAGTGATTTGTCTATCTATTTTACAGGCTTGCTTTTGGCCATAATTTAGCAGTCTTCTATGAGGATAAATTCCTTAACACAAACCATATTTCTGTATTCTTCCTTGTTTATTTCATGTGGACAGTGACTAATACTTCTGACAGCTCTGTGTATCTTTGAATATGTACGTTGTCAGTTTTTATCACATTTGATGGCTGGCTGGTAGGAATAAACATTCTATATGCATTTTTTTTTAAAAAAAAATCTATTTTTTTAATCCCCCAGCAGGTTTCCAGAAGCATCCCCCCAAGCCCTGGGCAGCTCCGGCTTGTGGATTTTTTAATCTGCATCAGAGTGGGCCTTACTTGGCTATTAGATAAATGGTAACACACCAGTTTACCTCTTTTTCAGATTTAAAAGGGGGGTGGGATATGTTGCCCAGGCTTCCCTAGAAATTAAAGGTAAAGACAGCCCCCTGTGAAAGCACCAGGTTGTTACTTACCCATGCAGTGATGTCACATCATGACGTTTTCTTGGCAGACTTTTTACAGGGTGGTTTGCCATTGCATTTCTCAGTCATCTACACTTTCCCCCCAGCAAGCTGGGTACTTATTTACAATCAAATAAATTGGACCAGGCTTTGTTTTGTAGCAGGAACTCCTTTGCATATTAGGCCACACACCCCTGATGTAGCCAATCCTCCAAGAGCTTACAAAAAAGAACCTTGTATGCTCTTGGAGGATTGGCTACATCAGGGGTGTGTGGCCTAATATGCAAAGGAGTTCCTGCTGCAAAAAAAGCCCTAACACTAGATGTGAGGAGAGCAGACTTTTTGTGAAACTGGGTTTTCTGTTGAACACTCCCATGAAGCTGCCAGATGCTGAATCAGACCCTTGGTCCATCCAGATCAGTATCATCTACACAGACTGGCAGTGGCTGTCCGGGCTCTTAATTGGAGATCTTTTCCATCACTTACTTTCCATCACTTACTACTTGATCCTTTTAACTGGAGATGCTGGGACTTTCTCCATGTCAAGCAGATGCTCTACCACTGAGCTATAGCCCCTGTCCTAAACATATGCACACTACTCACAGCGGCAGCAGCTCTCCAGGGCCTCAGGAGGAGGTCTTTTACATCACCTACTGCCTGGTCCTTTTTAACCAGAGAAGCCAGGGATTGAACCTTGGAACTTCTGCATGCAAAGCAGGGGCTCTTTCATTGAGCCACGGCTCCTCCCTTGAAATCCGTAAAGCTAGAGAGGTCCATTGCAGCACCTTCATAAGTAGGATGGTGGGATGAACTTTCCCCCTTCCCATCTCTTTTAGTTATTTTTGCCCCAGTGGGTCTGCAAGACCCTTGCCAATAGAGCAGCTCCCCTCCCATTTCCATCCATCCATTCTCCACCTCCAGTCAACAGTCCAACAAAGCAAGAGTCAAGATGCACCTTTAAGACTAGCAAAGTTTTATTCGGAATGTAAGCTTTTGTGTACTAGAAGCACACTCTGATGAAGTGTGCTTCTAGCACACAAAAACTTACATTCCAAATAAAACTTTGTTGGTCTTAAAGGTGCATCTTGACTCTTGCTTTGTTTTACTGCTTCAGACCAACACGACTGCCCACCTAGATCAATCAACAGTCCCAATTTTTCTTGCCAGTGTTTTATAGGAAATCAGTGGGGCAAAGAACTTGGTCCTGCTGTATTGCTCCTTTATTGGCTCAGCTTGCTGTCAATAATCTGTGCTGGTGTTGTTTTTGTGCACTCTTGAGCAGCAGATGAAGATGAGGATAAAGATGACGATTTCCGAGCTCCGCTGTACAAGAACGTGGAGATCAAAGGGATCCAAGTACGGATGAAATGGTGTGCCACTTGTCACTTCTATCGCCCTCCCCGTTGCTCCCATTGCAGCGTTTGTGACAACTGTGTGGAGGTAAGAACGTGCACCCCCCCCACCAGACACAAACACCCCCTTGTTCATCATTCTGGCCATGCAACTACTTGGGTTGGCTGTGATTGAAATCACATGTTTAAATGGGTGAATATCCTAGTATGCATTCGCTATGTTTCAGCTGCATTCACACATTGCACTAAAACAATAGAGTTGGGTCCAGACTAAATTTTCCATCAGTGCAACAGAGATTTTATGCCCTGCCTCCAGTCTCCACAATGTACTGCTTGGGGAGGGGGGAATATAAGCCCCCTGAGGAACACTATTGGGGGAGGTCTGTAGCAGGAAGGGGAAATGGGTGCAAATTTCCAGTTTAGCCTGGATCCAACCCAGGGCTTTTCTTGTAGCAGGAGCTCCTTTACGTATTAGGCCACGCACCCCTGATTTAGCAATCCTCCTGGAGCTTACAGTAGTCCCTGTACTAAGAACCCTGTAAGCTCCTGGAGGATTGGCTACACCAGGGGTGTGTGGCCTAATTTGCAAGGGAGTTTCTGATAAAAAAAAAAAAAAGCCCTCATCCAATCTTTCATTCACAACTGGATTTTTTCCTTTGTGTGATCCAGTTGCAAATGGTTGCTATAGCACTATGATAGTGCAGTATCCAGCAATGCATGGATGTAACCTAGAACTGTTTTGTGCATTACTTTGGGTGCAATCTTCAGTGTCCCGTTGGGTCTGAAGACATAAACTGGGCTTGCTTTTCTGTTGGCTGGTCATTCTTAGAGCGGTGCTTTATAAATGGCAGAACTTGTGCCCCAGCATCAAAAGAAAGGTACTCCCTTAACTAAGGCAGCATGCCTGATCTTACATGGAGTAAGGCTTGAGTAGTGGGCATGGGATCTCAATATGACCTGTAGAGAATTACTGTATGTTTGCAACTGTGCAATGTATTTAGGACACAAGTACATCTGTCTGACTCAGAATCTCATTTTTATTGTTAGGGGATTTTTAAAGGCATGTTGTTGTTGTTATAATAATAATTATTATTAGTAGTAGTAATTTATAGCTGCCTTTCTCACTGAGAATCAATGTGGATTACAAAATATGAAAATAATTCAATTAGGCATCCAAGATTTCCAAACAGCAATGCAACAGGAATAGGATTGCAGAACTGGGAATACCATGCAACACTCCCCCCCCCCAAAGAAGAAGAAGAAGACTGCAGATTTATACCCCGCCCTTCTCTCTGAATCAGAGACTCAGAGCGGCTTACAATCTCCTATATCTTCTCCCCCCACAACAGACACCCTGTGAGGTGGGTGGAGCTAAGAGGGCTCTCACAGCAGCTGCCCTTTCAAGGACAACCTCTGCCAGAGCTATGGCTAACTCAAGGCCATTCCAGCAGGTGCAGGTGGAGGAGTGGGGAATCAAACCCGGTTCTCCCAGATAAGAGTCCACGTACTTAACCACTACACCAAGCCTAACATACCACAGTGAACAAAGAGTAGAGGACATTTTTAAAAGGTAAAAAGGTAAAGGTAGTCCCCCTGTGCAAGAACCAGTCGTTTCCGACTCTGGGGTGACGTCACATCACGACGTTTTCACAGCAGACTTTTTTACAAGGTAGTTTGCCATTGCTTTCCCCAGTCATCTACACTTTACCCCCAGCAAGCTGTGTACTCATTTTACCAACCTCGGAAGGATGGAAGGCTGAGTCAACTTTGAGCCAGCTACCTGAACCCAGCTTCTGCCAGGATCGAACCCAGGTCATGAGCAGAGTTTGGGCTGCAATACTGCAGGTTACCACTCTGCGCCACAGGACTCTCCTAAAGGACATTTTTAGCCTCCATTATTAGTAAAGGATGGATTAACATAAAGATGTTGTTAAGAGCTTGGAGACTCAATGAAGTTTTGAAAAAGGCTTCCAGTAGACAAGGGAAGGAATTCTTCACACTTTAAAGCTCTCTATCTCCCCATCATGTTTTCTGCTTCCTACTTCCCTACCTGATTGCCATTGCTCAGGTTCCACAGAATATTTTTAAAACACAGTGAATCTGGGACTGAGGCTGGTAGGAAAAGTCAACTAACGGTTGGTTGCACCTGTATAAGTTAACTTCTATGAGTCCGCTGGTGATTTGACTTGTATAAACCAGATTCATATGTTCTTCTTGCCTCTAGGTTTCCATTAATTCTCTTCAGTTTTTGAATGTACAGAACATCTTGTCATCCCTGACTGGCTATAACAAACAGAATTGCCACGTTATTAAACTATAAGCCTAATTGGTTACAACAGATAGTGTTGCCATATTATTAAACTGATCGGCTACAACAAATGGTGTTGCCACATTATTAAACTATATCCCTGATTGGTTATAACAGACAGCTTTAGCACATTATTAAGCTACTGTTGCTTACAGGGAAGACAAGGCACAGTCATTAATATCTCTTAAATCAATAAACTGTGTCCTTAACCCGAAGGCTTCATTCATTTCTTTGGATTAGTTCTTTGCATGTATGTTTGAAAATTCTCTGTACATTTTGCATTTCCACCTGGATATTGGGTCACAATGAAGTACTTATTATTGTGTTTCCATTTAGAAGCTCTCAGTACACCAAAGGTTGTTATTCAGCCCTTTCATTCTCATTGTGGTTATAAATTTTCACAATTACTTAGGCTGTAAAGGGCAGCTTTTTGTTGCCAGACAATAGTAAACAATCAAGGCTGATTTAGGGCCATTTCACACAACCATTCTGTACACAACACAAGCCCTGCCTGCATCCCACCGTGCATTTGATGTATTTAATTTGGACATGAGAATTCAACGGATTTGGAAGGTGGAGTCACATGTCTGTCGGGTCAAGCATGCTGAGGATGCATTGATTTTTTAATAGAGGACATAGGTGAAGGAAAGTAAAACTTTGCCCTCTCCCTGACTGCCTTCAGTGCTCTCCATCACATGAAGCACTCTTCTTATAGCCCAGCTAGGGTTGCCCGATTTCAGGGGCTCCAAAACGCCACTGGCTAGTGTGGGAAGCCCCACCCCAAATAGCTCCCTCCCACGTTGGTGTTGTCAGCACAATGATGTCACCCAGTAGTGACGTCATCGTGTGGACGTGTTGCTTGTCGACGCTTTGGCATTTGGGCCAAAACTCTATGGTTACAACAGAGTTTTGGAGCAAAAATGCTAGAGTGTCAACACACAACATGCCTAGTGTAATGATATCACTTTCTGGTAACATCACCACATTGCATAGACTGAGAACACCCTGCTGAAAATCCAGTAAGATCTGGCAACCCTAAGCCTAAGGCTTGGGGTTACCCTAAGCTTGGCTTGGGATAAAATGCATAATATAATGGAGTGTAGTTCAATTAAGGAGGGAGGATAGGTAGCAGGATCATAGATCCTGAGGAAAATCTCCGTAGAAGGGAACATAAGAACATAAGAGAAGCCATGTTGGATCAGGCCAATGGCCCATCCAGTCCAACACTCTGTGTCACACAGTGGCCAAAAAACCCAGGTGCCATCAGGAGATCCATCAGTGGGGCCAAGACACTAGAAGTCCTCACACTGTGCCCCTCCCAAGCACCAAGAATACAGAGCATCACTTGCCCCAGACAGAGAGTTCCAACATAACCTGACTAGCTCAGCAATTTCATTGAGTGCCCATGAGTTCTTGTGAGAAAAGTATTTCTTTCTCTACCTTCTCTATCCTGTGCATAATCTTGTAAACCTCTATCATATCACCCCTCAGTTGACGTTTCTCCAGGCTAAAGAGCCCCAAGTGTTTTAACCTTTCTTCCTAGGGAAAGTGTTCCAAACCTTTAATCATTCTAGTTGCCCTTTTTTTGCACTTTTTCCAATGCTAGAATATCTTTTTTGAGGTGTAGTGACCAGAATTGTACAGGAAGGATTTTTGTGTGCTGCAGGACTTCTTCACCTCCCTCTTCCTACTGCACCCCAAAATGCTGCCACTGAGATACAGGGACAGTGTGTGTGGGGGGGGGGGGGGCGGGGAAGAGCGGGGAAGAGCTGGTGATTTCCTGTGGGAAGGGAGAATTGTCAAAAGTCTCCCTACTCCAAATGGCAGGAATTTGTGTAGATCTGGCCCAGAGTTTAGTTCCCTTTACCTGCTCCCCCTAAAAACTAAAATGACTACACTGAGACTATGTCCTGGAGAGCCACTAAAGGGGAGGGACGGTGGCTCAGTGGTAGAGCATCTGCTTGGTAACCGGAAGGTCCCAGGTTCAATCCCTGGCATCTCCAACTAAAAAGGGTCCAGGCAAATAGGCATGAAAAACCTCAGCTTGAGACCCTGGAGAGCCTCTGCCAATCTGAGTAGACAGTACTGACTTTGATGGACTGAGGGTCTGAGTCAGTATAAGGCAGCTTCATATGTATCAAGCTCAGGAGGTGACCTTTATTGGGGATAAAGTGTTTTCTACGCTGATGCAACACATCTCTTTGCTTCCCTGGTTCTCTCCCCCCCCCCCCCCCGCCGTTTTATACACTATTTTCTTTTTACTAGGAATATTTGCTGTTAAGATATGATATGATTATCATATCTTGTAATCTGCTTACTGACTGACTTATGTTATCCTATTGTTGTAATCTGCTTACTGACTGACTGAAAAGTTTTTATCATACATGTAAACCATCTGGAGTCCGGGTGAGAAAGGTTGGACTATAAATGAAAATAATAATAATAACAATTAAGAACCAGTGTGGCATAGTGGTTAAAGTGTCGGACTAGAATCTGGGAAACTCAAGGTGATTTCACACAGGAGATTTGCCCTGACCTAGCCCCACCTCCCATTTGGATTAAAAGTGCACGATCACAGGAGCACAACTGCCCTCCGAGCCACACCTATACTCATCCCGTCTCTAGACGCCTCCTATCCACATAAAAAAGCTACCTGGATTTCCCTGGTAGCATCCCCCTGAATCGGATGTAGGTTGCATAATCGACTGCTGTCTGAATGCCCCGGGGCGACTCATAAATGGAAGAGCTGTGTGATCGCACCAAGCCGTTTCCAGCAAGGTCGGGGTTTCTCCCCCCGACCCCTCTCTGAAGAGTGCTTGTTCACTTCTCCAATTGAGCTAGCCCGGAAACGGTTCAAACTGAAGTGGATTTTTTTTGCAACGGGATAAAATTGTGTCAATTTCACTGTGTGAAACCAGCCTCAGGTTTGAATTCCCCCCTCTGTCACGCAAGCTTGCTGGGTGACCTTGGGCCAGTCACACCCTCTCAGCCTAACCTACCTCACAGGGTTGATTTGATTTATTCGATCTATAAACGACCCTCCCCCAGCAGGCTCAGGGTGGTGTACAGCGATGCAACATATAATAAAATAACAGTTTTACTTAAAGTGAAACAAGACAAGGAAAGATTTTGTGATTGCTGGGAGGTAGTGATTTAAGGAGAAAAAAGTAGCAGTTGGTCAGAGCAGAAATGTGAACTATGCTTGATATGAAGAAAACAGTTTAAAAATGATGTGCTCTTGAGGACTCTTAATTTCATTTATTTATTTAGATTTATAGCCCGCCCTTTCCCGAATGGACTCTGAGCGGGTAACAACAGTCAATAATACAAGGTTAAAATCAGACACATATAATAAAACAACATACAATCTGAAAACAACATAACAGTCTAAAAACAAACTCCAGTTCTGCAGTTGGTGGTATCAGTTGCCTCCACACCTTTTCAACGTATATATTTTAGAGAATCCTGAACATGTGTTAGCAATTCTTACAGGGATAGGAATATAACTCAAGGTTTGGCTTCTGACAACTTTTCTGTATAGGATTTGGAAGGCGGGGGAGGTCTCCAGCCAGGAATTGTGCCAGTGGAGGACAAGATGCTTGGAGAGACCACGGCAAGCAGAGGGCACGGTGACCCTCTGGCTCAGTGGCAGAGCAGCTACCTGACATGCAGAGAATTTTATTAAGACATCAGTTAATATCATTTTATACCAGTTTGTCTGGAGGGTTCCTAGTCTGTTTGCACAACCTCTAGTTTTAACAGAGTTTGGAATTTATTTTACGACCATAATAAGGGTGCTGGAGGTAAAATGGATAAATGAGAAGTTAGAGAAAATGTTAACTTATTTGGCACCGTTATACGCTGCTTCTCTGCAGTACGATCCCAAGAAAATCAATGAAATAAATAGGTTATGTTAGTGATTTTTTTTCTAAGGGAGAAAAATCAGATTGGGGGAGGATAAAGGAGCCACTGTGCTGAATTTAAAAAGGATAACTGGAAGCCAAAGATAGTCATTATTACAGAAAAGGCTGCTTGTGTTTTTTTAGACTTGTCTTCAAAATGCTGAGATCAATAAACTTAACTTACTTCCCAAATAATATTCAGAGCTGCGATTCTTAGAATGATACCTGTTTCACCAACTAGATTATTTTGTTGCTAACCCTTGCCTACATATTTGTTATAACTTTTGGATCAAGTTGCTTCATTTTGATACTTATACCTTCTCTCTCTCTCCTCTCTTTACAAGGATTTTGACCATCATTGCCCTTGGGTTAATAACTGCATAGGACGGAGGAACTACCGATATTTTTTCCTCTTCTTGCTGTCCTTAAGCGCCCACATGGTTGGAGTGTTCACTTTTGGACTCATCTTCGTTTTAAACCACGCGGAAAAACTGGGGGCAGTGCACACAGCCGTTACGTATCCTTCTTTTGGCAAGTGGAATGTTCACCCTAGAAGAACTGGATGTGTGGACCGCGAAAGCTAGCTGCATTCCCTCAATATTATTATCTTATCCCTTCCACAGCCCTTGCTCTCTGGTTTTTGTACAGTTCTCTGGTTTATAACCAGAGCCCGTTTGGTGTAGTTGTTAAGTACACAGACTCTTATCTAGGAGAACCGGGTTTGATTCCCCACTTCTCCACTTGCAGCTGCTGGAATGGCCTTGGATCAGCCATAGCTCTCACAGATCTCTCCTTGAAAGGGCAGCTGCTGTAAGAGCTCTCTTAGCCCCACCTACCTCACAGGGTGTCTGTTGTGAGGGAGGAAGGTAAAGGAGATAGCAAGCCACTCTGAGACTCTGAGATTCAGAGTGAAGGGCATGTATAAATCCAATATCATCATCTTCCTCCTCCTCCTCGGTCATCTGTCCCACACTATCCCAAAGTCACTCATTCCCTGCGCAAACGTAGGCCTTCTTTTTAAGGCCAAACCATACCTGATGTGAAACACCCATGGATTATGTCTTCTGTGGTTTATTAAAATACTTATTTGTGGCCCCAGAGAGCCAGCTTGGTGCAGTGGTTAACAACGGCAGGTTCTAATCTGGAGAACTGGGTTTGATTCACCACTTCAACACATGCAGCCAGCTGGGTGACCTTGGACCAGGCACAGTTCTCTCAAGCTCTCTCAGCCCCACCTCCTTCACAAGATGTTTGTTGTGGGGAGAGGAAGGGAAGGAGATTGTAAACTGCTCTGAGACTCTGGGTGAAGGGCGGGGTATAAGTCTAGTCTCTCCTCTTCTCCTTTGAAGACTGTTGAGAGATTTGTATCAAGATTTTCAATCTCTGTGTTGGGCAGGACTTTTTTTGTAGCAAGAACTCATTTGTATATTAGGCCACACACTCCCAAGAGCTTACAGTAGGCCCTGTAATAAGAGCCCTGTAAGCTCCAGGAGAATTGGCTACATCAGGGGTGTGTGGCCTAATATGCAAAGGAGTTCCTGCTACAAAAAAGCCCTGGTATTGGGGCTGGAGATCTGGAATTACAACTGATCTCCAGAAGACAGACAACAGTTTCCCTAGAGAAAACAGTGGGTAGGCTATGACATTATATTCTGCTGAGGTCCTTCCCATTACCCTCGCTACACGCCGCCCCTAAATCTCCAGGGATTTCCTAATCCAGAGCTGGCAACCCAAGTTTGTACTGCCACAGTCAGCAGATTTACACCCTTCCAAATCCACTGAGCCCAGACCTGGATAGCCCAGGCAAGACCAATCTTGTTAGATCTCAGAACCTAAGCAGGGTCAGCCCTGGTTAGTACTTGGATGGGTCACCATGCAGAAGAAACCACCTCTGCACATTTCTTGCCCTGAGAATCCTAAAGGGTTGCTGTAAGTCGGCTGGGACTTCAGAGCACTTTCCACCATTGACTCAGGGCCAGTCCTGCCATTAGGCAAACTAGGTGATTGCCTAGAGTGCTGGCCTCTTGGGGGTGCCAAATCAGGTACCCCCCCCATGCGACTCAGTGATGTTATCAGTGCAGGGGAGGGGCACCAGAAGCTGGCCTTGCCTAGGGAGCCAGACATTCTAGGTCTGGCCCAGCATTCAGTCCATTCAAATCAGTGGGATGTCACTCTGTTTATGATTGCATTTTAAATTGTGGAGGAGAGAGATGGGAGGAAGAGGCTAAATGCTGTCTTCCCCTCCAGCAACTCTCCCCCCTCCCTGTATTTTGAATTGCAAATAGCAGCTGAGCTCCAGTTCAAATTGGGGTCTTTCTCCCCAGATGCTTTTCTTGCAGGGAAAGAAATATACAAGCACCTGAACACTGTGTGTGTGTATGTCTGTCTATCTCTCTCTCTTTCTCTCTGTCTCTCTCTTTCTGCAAGTGTGTGTGTGTGTGTGTGTTGGAGATAGCACACCATAGGAGAGTTAATCCCAATGCCACCTGCAGTCCTGATCCAAACTCTTCCTCCGCACCTCCCCAGCAGCTGTTTGCAGTTTACAGAACAGCAGGGGTACAATCCATGGAACTCCTGTTGTTACTTCTCATTAAACTCTCAGATGGCAGATGGGAGCTCACACGGCAGCGTGATGTTCCACCACACAAAACAAAGAAAGAAAGAAATTGCCCCTGAAAAATGCATCTGCAGAGGGTATGGAGAAAGTGGCTTTCATAACTATGTAACTATCTAATCAGTGGCTGACAGTTCAGTTTAGAGAGGTCCTCAAAAAAGGCCTTCTCTACGGTTGCCAGCTCTGGGTTGGGAAATGCCTGGAGATTTGGGGAATGGAGCCTGACGAAGGCAGGGTTAAGAGAGAGATGTGACCTCACAGGGTATAATGCAATAGGGTCCCCCTTCCAAAGCAGCCATTTTCTCCAGGGGAACTGATCTCTGTAACCTAGAGAGAACAGTTGTAATTCTAGGAGATCTCCAGCCACCACCTGGAGACTGGCAACCCTGCATCAGTCAGACCCCAAGTGTAACACCATCACCTTCTTGTCCTCCATCACAGTTGTTCCTTTCTTTTTCAGTCAGATGTAGAAAGCATTTGGTGGCTGCTTGCTATCACCATCACTTGCCTGGTAATTGACCAGCGATGGCCGCCAAGAACAGATAACCCTGAAGCGGGGGGAGGGCCTCCAAACTGGGGGATCCCCTGCCCCCACCTGGAGATTGGCAACCCTAGCCATAGAATATAGTCATTGTAAACTTCTGTCGCAAACATGGACGATATGCAGTCACGCTGTTACCCTTTGTGTAAAGTTTTAGAGCTTGGTTTAGTATAGTTCAGTCTCTCATTTTCACTGAGATGGAAAGGGTTAGAATCCTCCAGGACTCCTTCTGAAAGGCTCTGGGGTGCTTTCCCTTCTCTTCCTGTCATTTGCATCCTCATTTAAACACTAGAATTTCCTTAATGTTGGGGACACAGGATGGCTGTCATGTGTGTGGCTGGGTTGTTCTTTATTCCAGTCATTGGCCTCACAGGCTTCCATATTGTCCTAGTGGCACGAGGACGCACAACCAACGAACAGGTAAGGAGGCAATTTTTAAACATTTAAACAAAGGGGACATGTCTCCATGATAGAGAATGGGTCTTTTATGCAGAAGGCTTCAGGCTCAGTTCCTGATCTGTCAAAAGGGAAGGGGCTGTGACCCAGTGGTAGAGCATCTGCTTGGCATGCAGAAGGTCCCAGGTTCAGTCACTGGCATTACCTGTTAAAAGAACAAGACTCTAGTTGCTGAAAAAGACCTCGGCTGGAGAGCTGCTGCCAGTCTGAGTAGACAATACTGACTGTGATGGACCGATGGTCTGATTCAGTGTAAGGCAGCTTCATACGTTAATCTTGGTTAGGAACAGGACTGTACCCAGTGGGAGTGCTACAGATTCTATAGGGGGCACCAGCCCTGTGGCCCCCCCCCCCCCCCACTGCTGGCTACAGCCCTGGTTAGTGAGCGTTGGGAAAGACTTTTATTTCCCTGCCGATCAGAATACTTTAAGATGGGCCAGTGGCCCATTAGTTTGAGGCAACTTCACGTATATTTGTGTCTCCATGTTCTCTGCAGAGATATGGGGAGAGGGGTGTAAGAGAAACAATTATACTATTTTGAAGAAAGTCAGAAACTTGCTTTCATGTTGCACTTGAGGGCTTCCTTAGAGACGTCTGGTTGGCCACTGCTGGGAAATGGGTACTGGAGTAGATGGACCTTTGGTTTGCTCCGGCAGGG
This sequence comes from Heteronotia binoei, assembly GCF_032191835.1. NCBI lineage: Eukaryota > Metazoa > Chordata > Lepidosauria > Squamata > Gekkonidae > Heteronotia > Heteronotia binoei. The sequence continues at coordinate 65,442,033 of NC_083233.1, forward strand.
CTCTTTTGATACTGAAGACGAGAGATCAGCAGCCGTGATGTAGATGTCCTAATTGATGTTTTTCTTACCTGTTCAAAGTACTATGATTATTATAATTGCAGGTGACAGGTAAATTCCGAGGAGGAGTGAATCCTTTCACTCGAGGATGCTGTGGTAATGTGGAACATGTTCTCTGCAGCCCTCTGGCACCCAGGTAAACCAGGAGGAGAGGAGTATAAAAGCTACATTATTAACCTAAGCTGTGTCCCAGGGGTCCTGGGAGTTCCAGCCTGTTGCTTACTAGGCATTTTGGACCTGAAAAACCTGGGTTCAGATCCTCCATCTACCACTGATGCGTCAGCTGGTTCATATATTATTTTGGCAACTGCTGGAGAACTCTTTTTATATGGACAGACTCACAACCCCACTTCAAAGCAGGAATGTGCTTGGTTGCATTGCAGGTTTCAGCACCAGCATCAGATAGTTCTGGTGCAAGAACAAATTAAACCCCAGTGAGGGGAAAAGACAGATACCTCTTTTGTCTAACCAGTAGGGGGAAGGGGATTTCAGCTGGGGAAAGTGTGTGGTTGGAAGTTAACTTCTCCTTCCCTAATTTGTGTGTGTTAAGTGCTCAAAGTCGCTTCCAGCTCATGGCGACGCTATGAAGTGATGACCCTCCAAGCATCTTATTGTTAACAGCCTTGCTCGGATCTTGCAAACGGAGGGCTGCGGCTTCCTTGACGGAGTCAATCCATCTCATGTTGGCTCCTCCTGTTTTCCTGCTGCCTTTGACTTTTCCTAGCATTATTATCTTTTCCAGTGAGTCTTCTCTGTGCCTCTCCTGGAGGGAGAAAACTTCTGTCTCCACTTTGTTGTGTTCAGTAAAGAGTTTTTCTGAGTTTACAGCTGATCTCCAGACTATAGAGATCAGCTTCCTGGAGGAAAAAGCAGAAGGGGGACTCTGGTGTGAAATTCCTGCTGACCTTCCCCCCCTCCCCACACTTTGTTCTACCCAAACACTGCCTCCAAATCTTCAGGAATTTCCAAAGACAGCGTTTCTAATGGCAGGAAAATTTGAATATGGGGGAGAGAATCCCATGATCCTTTTTGATGTTCCACCAAGTTGAAATGGTATGGCACAGCCTACCACAATATTCTGCCTTCTTATTCCCACCTCATTTACTGTAGGGTTGCCAGGCAGGGGATAATGAGTTAAAAAAAAAAAAAGGCCTAGGCCACATTGCTTGTATCACAACTCACTTCTACCATAGAGTTTTTGCCCAAAGACCAGAGTGTCGCCTGGAAATAGCTGACATGATGTCATTTCCTGTACAATGCAGGCAACTCAGCCTAGGCTTTCTTCTTTTTAATGGTAAGTCCATTTGACAGCCGGCGGGGGGCAGGGCTTGTGGCGGGAGACCCCCCTCCAACTCCACAGGGTGTCTGGCAACTGTATATAAATCAGGCCAATCTCTCATGCACTCAAGTACATTTCCTTTGCAGCCCCCTTTTAATTGATTTTGCTCGCTAGAAATTGCTTATCTGATGAAATTCAGTATTCAGGCAGATCCATATCAGCCTCCATCATCAAAGCAATTATTCTCCTGGTCTCAAAGATTCTCCTTCTCCTACAATAGCAGTCTGCCTTTTCACAAGATCCTATCCACTGTCAGAACAAAATTGAAGTCCTTGAAACTGATGCTTGGCTCCTTAGCGTTATAATGAATGGAAGGTAGTGGTGGTTTTCAATCTCCTTGACAGTTTTCAGTATTATGAAATAGGCACTCTCCAAGTGCAGGACTCTCTAAGCACAGAAGTGATCCTTAAAACTGCCCGGCTTTGTCGTCTCTGGGCACAATTGATTGGGAAGCTCTCCTGCAGAAGCTCCAATGAAATGAATGGGAACTCCTCTCTAATGCCAGTGAAACTTGTGTAGGAGAAACTAGCCATTGGCTAGATCCAGACGAAATCTTCCAATGGCAGAATGGAAATTTTCAGCCTCACCCCTCCCACTGTACTCCACCGATTTCCAGAAAATTCTGCTCCTGGGTTAGAGGGGACGTTAAAGAATGGTATGGGAAGGTTTGAAGTGGGAAGAAGGAATTAGTAGGAGTTGCCACTATAGTCTGGATCCAGTCCTCTCAAAATCTCAGTGTAACAAAAATGACACTTCCCAGGCTACTTACAAATGCTTCTTTTAGCTATGCAAACAAAACAGGAGTTGGATTTTTCCCCCTCTTTCCTATTTGCAAGGAGTTGGTTTTTTTAAAAAAGAAGAAATCTTTAACTAACTTGAGAGCCAGTTTGGTGTAGTGGTTAAGTGTGCGGACTCTTATCTGGGAGAACTGGATTTGATTCCCCACTCCTCCACTTGTACCTGCTGGAATGGCCTTGGGTCAGCCATAGCTCTTGTAGAAATTGCCCTTGAAAGGACAGCTGCTATAAGAGCTCCCTCAGCCCCACCCACCTCACAGGGTGTCTGTTGTGGGGGGAGAAGTTAAAAGAGATTGTGACTGCTCTGAGATTCAGAGTATAGGGCGGAATATAAATCCAATGTCTTCTTCTTTAATTTCTCAGATACATTGTTGACCCAAAGAAGAAACAGCCAGTAAGCGTGAAACCACCCTTTCTGAGACCAGATTTAACTGAGCGGCAGATCACAGTCAAGATCAGTGACAACGGCATTCAAGCCAACCTCAACCGGAGCAAGGTAGAGCAATGTTTTAGGCCCCTGACTCCTCCTTGTTTAGCCCCCAAGATGTAAGAAACTTCTAGTCCTGGGAAGAAGGGGCTACAGAATACACTACCCAGCTGCTGTCATTCCAAAACCATCAACATTTCAGGCAGAGCTGTTGGGGGGATAAGATATTAGGGGGGAAACAGGAGAAGAGATTATGGATTGCTTCCAACCAGGGCTTATTTTGTAGCAGGAACTCCTTTGCATATTAGGCTACACCCCCCTGTTATAGCCAATCCTCCAAGAGCTTACAGGGCTCTTCTTACAGGGCTTACTGTAAGCTCTTGGAGGATTGGCTAATTAGGGGGGGTATAGCCTAATATGAAAAGCAGTTCCTGCAACAAAAAAAGCCCTGGTTACAACTGGCTCTTCCATGGTGAAAATGGGAGAAAAGGGTTCCCTTTGATCACCAAGAATGCTATGCTGGGGATCATGGAACTGCCATGGACAAAAACCACATGAGATGAGAGTTGTAGCAAGGGGTCCTCAACGTTTTTGAGTCTGCCAGGTATGTTTGGAATTCTGACACAGGGTGGTAGATGCAGCCACAAAATGATTGCTGTAGGAGGTAGAGCCAGCCACAAAATGGTTGCTGTAGCTTACCTTCAGTCCCACAGTGAAGATCTTAGTGTTGTAGTATCAGCTGCAGCCAAAACAGCATTTTTGAAAATCTGCACAGCCAGTTAGCTCTCCAGTGGCCAATAGGAAGCTTTACTGGACAAAAGTCCAACCTTGCTCTGCTCACTTTCTAAAGACACTTGATGGACACCAGCAGGGCTTTTTGTGGAGCAGGAACTCCTTTGCATATTAGGCCACACACCCCTGATGTAGCCAGTCCTCCAAGAGCTTCCAGCAGGCCCTGTAAGAAGAGCCCTGTCAGCTCTTGGAGGACTGGCTACATCAGGGGTGTGTGGCCTAATATGCAAAGGAGTTCCTGCTACAAAAAAAGCCCTGGACACCAGGAAAAGTGTCACTGGGCATTATGGCACCCATGGGCACCACCAGGTTGGGGACCCCTGTAATAAAGAATTTGGTGAGGGGGAAATGCTACCTGGATTGGAAATAATGAAGGATAGGGGCACCTTCTTTGGGCGCTCATAGAATTGGATCCACCGGTCCAAACTTTTTGAAACTTGGAGGGTGTTTTGAAGAGAGGCACCGGATGCTATGTTGAAAACTCTCTACCTCAAACAACAGCCCCCCTAGAGCGCCAGATACCCACAGATCAATTCACCATTATACCCTTATGGGAATCAGTCTCCATAGGGAATAATGGAGTGCCCAGCAAACATTTCTCTCCCCCCACCCACTTTCTGATGACCCTGAAGTGGGGGGACAGCCTCCAAACCAGGGGATCCCCTGCCCCCAACTGGCAATCCTAAGCTGGAGAGCTGGGTAACATCTGGGTTCAATCCAACCAGCTTTTCTACTTCATATCTCCAGTTCCCCCTCCATTATGTGTGCCTTTTGCCCATGCCAGTTCCGTAATGCCTGACATAGCCTTTCGGGTGATAGAAAAGTTGTCCCTCTGGCCTCATTTGTGATGAAAAGCCGGTCAGTTCCAGCAGCATGTTTTTAAACTAATAAATACATGATTTAACATTCATTTTGTACTCTGCAAGGCCTCTGCTCTGTAAAGAGCTTCGGGGCACTTCAGGGTTATTCTGTTGTTAATAACCTGTGGACTGAAGCCCAGGATAGAAAATGCATTTTTGAAACAGAAGATAATTTCTAGTTTTGGAAGATTATGAGAACAAGTACGTTTCTGTAGGAAAACAAGATCTGTGTGAAAGTCAAGCCTCTTTGATTAGAACAATGTGTGGTTTACAGGGTACCTTTTATAAACGAGGCAGCCTCTGAGACCAAAATGTGAAGGGGGGAGGCCAGCATGGGGAGAGAGGGGCTATTTAGTCTTTGTGTCGTTTCCCAGTGGAAACTGCCATCCTGCTTGGGAGTGGCGATTTTTCATTGGGGAAACATAAAACAGCAAGAGGGGAAAGAATTAATTAGTCTGTCTTCCTGAGTGGCTGCTTTCTGCTCAAATGGTCTCATGAGATTATGCGTAATCTTGAAGCATGAAAGATGCATAGCTGCATCCTTATTTTAAAACTCCATGCATTCTTAGTTGTAATCTGGTACCTGCAGGAGTGGCTGCGGGGGGAGCTCAAAAAGGGAGAGAGGGAAGTCTGCCTTTCTCCTTACTGAACGAGGCCAAGCATTGTCCTTCTGCTACTGGGCTGGGCCAGGCTGGGGGGGGGGGCAGGGCTATAGCTGCAGGGGGGCCTGTGTGGGCCCTGCTCCCTGACTTCCTGGTGAGGCCCCCTGACTCAGGGCCCCTAACCCACAGCTTTCTCTTCCTGCTGCCTCTGCCACTGCCTGGGAGGCGGGCGGGCAGATTGCAAGAGGTCAGTCCTCCCTATTCAGAGAACTGGGGGTGTGGGAGGTGAGATGGCCCTTTGGAAAGTAAGGAAGCCCCACCTGTGCCTTGCTGCTGCCAAGGACAGCCTGGCAGAGGTCAGACAGACAGAGCATCAGTGCACAGCTCCCCGCAAGAATTAAATTAATGTAAGTGGGAAATCTAAATGCCCCCAACATTTGAAATCCTGGCTATGGGCCTGATGGGGGCATTAGCCCCCCAGGAAACTCCAGGGGACCATAACAGCCAGTCCACCAACACCTGGATCTCTCTTTCCTTCCCTCCCACCTTTACAGTGCAATTCTAAGCAGAGTTAACCCTTCTAAGCCTATTGACTTCGGTGAGCACTGAAGGGCGTAACTCTGCTTAGGACTGCACTGTTAGATGGGTAAGGCTGGAGCCTTTTTGAGGGCCACCCCCACATCTGCTCCCTCAGGTACCAGATTCTAGCTAGGAATCCCCATGCATGGAATTTTAAAATAAGGATGCAACTACGCATTTGGCATACCCATTCAGCATTATGAGGGCTTTGGGGTAGAAAAAGTCCAGCAGGAACTCATTTGCATATTAAGCCACACCCCTGACTTCACCATTGCTTCAAGCAGGGCTTTTTTGTAGAAAAGGTCCAGTAGGAACTCATTTGCATATTAGGCCAGCTGGAACTGCATTGCTGCAAAAAAAAAAAAAAAAAGCCCTGAGCATTACCTAATCACCGAGTACACAATTTCTTCAGTAAGCAAGCCTCAGAAAGGAAGCAACATTTTTTCAGCTACCATGATTCTGAGTACAATAATACAGAGGCCCCCAACCTTTTTTATCCCAGGGACCGACCCCAGGGCTGGCCGGCCCACTGTGGCCCCAGAGCCAGTGGCCGCCCCCCACTCCCCCAAGGCGCCTCTTCCTCCCCCACCGTTTCCTCCTCTGTCCCGCCCCCCGCAGCCTTGCCGCCCGCCCCCATGCAGCCTCACTGCCTCCTGTTTTTACCACTTTAAGGCCACTTTATCACTTTAAGGTGAAGCGCCTTCCAGACCTCCACCCCCCCCCCCGATCAGCTGATCCAATCCGCCAGGAAAATTACAACAGCCGTCCCTCACCGCTGCTGCTGCAGTTTTCCCCACTGATTGGATCAGCTGATCAGCAGGGGGTGGGGGAGGTCAGCCTGGAAAGCGCTTCATGGCACCTTCCCCGGCCTTAAAGTGGTATAAACAGGGGACGGCGAGGCTGCGCGGGAAGGTGGGGGCAGCTGCGCAGCCCACTCGGAAACAGGCCACGGACCGGTACCAGTCTAGGGCCCGGGGGTTGGGGACCCCTGCAATAATGGACATAAAATATGCCAAGGAAACAATTAATATGCATAAGGTCTTAATCCATTAATAGCAATAATATTTAATGCATTAATTACATTTTAATACATTAATATTAATACATCCAGATTTGTTGCATTCATTACGTTTCAAGATTTCCCCCCATGCTTTCCAAGGCTTGCTGGAGGGGAGCATGGAGCGGAGACCCAGATGAGTATTAAAGTGCAATCCTAAACAGAAAACAAGGTTTTCTAGACCTCAGAGTTATAGATACACTTGAAAAAGGATCAAGAGGCCTCTGGTATTAAGAGACATATGGAGCAATCCCTTGACCCAGATCTAGCCAAGAAGCCAGCTGATGGGAATGTCTTTGAATAGGTTGTGTGCATGCCTAAATACTTTCAGATGCCTCCGTGCCGGGAAGTAATACCATAATATTCAGTAGATAATATTTAGCCAAGCACAATGAGAAGACAGGCACAACCATTTCCTTAATTTGAAGAGTTTGCATGACTTCTGTTCTCTGTTATCTTACATTAGATGTGCAGTGCCTTCTGGACCTTGAAATGATATTAATTTGCTTTATTGGGTTATTTTTCAGTCTAAAGTTAGCCTGGAAGGGTTGGAAGACAAAAGCCTGGATATCCAGCCACCTCTACCACCCAAAGGAGATTCCAGCAAATATAGTGAACTGGGGAGCAGTGAAGGTATTGGGGCTTTACTTTTGAAGCCAGACAGGATACTGGCCACAGCCATATAGTGTGGATTCTCTGTTTTGCAGTCATTGCTGCTGTGAATGCAGAAGCTTGGAGCTTCTTACTGGTTGTGATCACACATGCAAAAAAGTGCATTTTCGATCCACTTTCAAGGCACTTTCCAACTGGATTTTATTGTCTGAACTGGCAAAACCCAGTTGGAAAGTGCATTGAAAGCGAATTGAAAGTGCATTATTTTGTGTGTGTGATCACAGGACATGAGGACTTTCTATACCGTATCCACCATCTGCTGCCATTTTCCCTGCATTTGTTCCCTGCCGTGCCACTGAAGGGCTTTCTGAAAATCAGCAAATGGTATATCATTACAGCCAGGGCTTTTTTTTGTAGCAGGAACTCCTTTGCATATTAGGCCACACACCTCTGATGTAGCCAGTCTTCCAAGAGCTTACAGGGCTCTTAGGACATGGCCTACTATAAGCTCCAGGAGGATTGGCTACATCAAGGGTGTTTGGCCTAATATGCAAAGGAGTTCCTGCTACAAAAAAAGCCCTAATTACAGCACCATAGCAATAGCTAGCCTGGTGTAGTGTTTAAACTGTTGATCTAGGATCTGAGAGACCTAAGTTCAAATTTCCAGTCTGCCATGGAAGCTTGCTGGATGACCTTGGGCTAGTCATACATACTCTTGGCCCAACATACCTCACAGGGTTGTTGTGATGATAAAATGGAGAAGTGGAGGATGTTGTAAAGTGGGTGGAAATGGTGGCATCAAACAACCGATGGAAGGAAAATGGTACTGATGTGGGTGGGACCTTTGAAAACAGACGCCTTCCCATTCAGAAGCTGTGATAACTCTCTTGGACTGTGCACTTCCCCAAAAGATCATAGCAAAGCAGGTTTAGGAATGAGCATACTGAGAACAGGGAAAGGATGATTGGAACATGTTTAGAGTTTGTATGGATACTCCAAAAAGATTCTAAAAGCTCCAGGTTAGACACCTGAGTGGAGAAAAACCTTGGTGTGGAAGCAGCCATTACAGGCCTCTTTAAACTGAGTCCGTACACTTAACCACTACACCAAACTGGCGTGCACTGTTTGAATAAAGTACTCTGAAATGAAGCTGGCTTACAGTCGGTTAGGTAATTGATTAATCTAGCCTCGCATTGTCTACTCTGATTCGGAGTGGATCACCAGGTTCTCAGACAAAGAAAAGTAAACCTTAACAAACCAAGAAGAGACAAGGAGATCAAGCAGGTGAAAATAATCAATGTACAGCTAACAGACCTTCTTATATCACTGAGCTTTGAGCTCACAGTGACCATGCTAGTATCTCTTCCCCAAAGCAAGGAGATGATTCCCCATGCTAGACACTTTGGGTGAAATCACATTGGGTATTTGGCACAGTAGTATCGTGGCTTTGAAAAAGCTGGTGCTCTTTGATGCATGCTGTGGCAATCACACAGCCCCCGTCCTGCTGCTGGGAGTGGCACGGGCGGCACACGCGCAAGAGGAGTCTTCAGACTGCTCCTGCACATGAAGGGCACCCCAGCCATTCAGACTGCCAGGAAACGCACTCTGTATGCGCTTTAGAGATTTCCTGGATTTAATATGCACTATCACACATGCACATCTGCCCCCAAGTCCTGCCTATACTTACCTCATCTTAGGACAGGCTGGGATCTTCCTGGTAGCTGTTTCTCTGGTTCCAACCTGTCCTAAGATGAGGTAAGTATGAGCAGGACTCAGGGGCAGATATGTGCGTGTGATCATGCACATTAAGTCCAGAGGGGAGGGGTGGCCAAATCTCTTGTGTGATCTCACCTTTTGTGGGGCACTCAACATTCCAAAGTGCTCCTTAACTCAGCTAGGGTGGGGACTCCCGGTGTGTACTCTTGCACATAAATATGCATCGGTTTTAGTTCATTTCTTTTCTTTCTTTCTTTTCCCAGAGAGCAGCCTTTCGCCCAAACTGATCAGCCCTCCCACACCGGCAATGTATAAGTATCGCCCAGCTTTCAGTAACAATCCTAAAGTACACTATCATGGAGCATCTGAACAGGTGAGGATTTAAAGTGCTTAAGAAAGGTATCTCCTCAATGACAGATCCAAGTGGGCAGCTGTGTTGGTCTGAAGCAGGAGAACAAAGCAGGAGTCAAGTAGTACCTTTAAGACAATACCTGATCCCCTCGTCTGATGAAGTGTGCTTAAGAGAGCACACGAAAGCTTACGTTCTGAATAAAAATTGGTTGGTCTTAAAGGTGCAACTTGACTCCTGCTTTGTTCCTCAATGACACTTCATCTTGCATAAACTGCCACAGACAGTACCCATCCGTTAGACGCAAGGTGTTTGGACCTCAAAAGGCAGGCATATATAAACATCCACATTTATGCAGGGGGGAAAGTTCTAGATCTGAGTGGTTATGAATGAGAGTGGTTTTAACTGGTAATTATTATTACATCTGCCTTGACCTGGATGGCCCAGGCTAGCCTGATCTCATCAGAAGCTAAGCAGGATCAGCTCTGGTTAGTGCTTGGATGGGAGACCACCAAGGAGGTGCAGCGGTGCTACCAAGAGGCAAGCAGTGGCAAGCCACCTCTGTTAATCCCTTGCATTTGCAAACTCCACAAGGTCACCATAAGTTCGCTGTGACTCGGTGGCATCTTACACACCTAGGCATTTTTACATCAGATACAGTATTCTCAGTTTAAAGGAAGCAGCATGCTGCAGAATTTTGTCAGAGGCGCATCTTGCTTTGGTATATTTGAATTGAAAGAAGAAAATCCTTTTTCAGAACCGAGGATTCCAAAACTGTGAAAATATCTAAGTCAACCAAAGAGCCAGTTCCTATCTAACATGGAGGCCTAGGTCTTGCAGAGATGGTAAACCAAGGGCTGGTCTGTCTGTACCACTTTAAGTGTGTAGTCATATGGAGATAGATCAAAATGGGAAGCCGTGTTGGCCTGTCTCTGAAGCAGCTTGTTGGAACTGGTTTTCCATGTAACCAACGTCTATTAATTTCAGTGCCTGAGCCTTGCTCAGTTCCGCAGGGCCTGCAAGACTGCTCTTTTTCAGCTGGCCTTTACTTAATGATCTTACAGCATATTGTTGAATGAATACCGTCACCACGGAAAAACTGTGCGATGCATAACATCAAGATTTTAATATTAATCTAATCTTAGAATGCTTGTTAATTACAATGATGATTAATTTTATAAATGTTTGATTTATAATATGTATGTACGTATAATATATATTGTTTTAATTGTTGAAGTACCTGTGTTGTGAGCTGCCCTGAGCCTGCTTCGGTGGGGAGGGCAGGATACAAATTAATATTATTATTATTATTATTATTATTATTATTATTATTATTATTATTATTATTATTATTATTATTATTATTATTATTATTATATTGTAAGTAAGAGTAGATTCATTGGTAGATTTGTTCAAGGTTTTGCAGAAAAAGCCCAGAAGGAACTCATTTGCATATTAAGCCACACCCACTGATGTCACCATTGCTTTGCTTAGGGCTTTTTGTAGAAAAGCAAGAGCCCCATGGGGCAGAGTGTTAAAGCTGCAATACTGCAGTTCTAAGCTCTGCTCACGACCTGAGTTCGATCCCCGGCGGAAGCTGGGTTTTCAGGTAGCCAGCTCAAGGTTGACTCAGCTTTCCATCAGTAAATGGAAGTACCCAGCTTGCTGGGGGGGGGGGGCGGAATGTAGATGACTGGGGAAGGCAATGCAAACCACCCCGTAAAAAGTCTGCTGTGAAAACTTTGTGAGAGCAGTGTCACCCCAGAGTTGGAAACTATTGGTGCTTGCACAGGGGACCTTTCCTTTCCTTTTGTAAAAAAAGCCCAGCAGAAACTCATTTGCATATTAGGCCACACCTCCTGATGCCAAGCCAGCCAGAACTGCGTTCCTGTGCATTCCTGCTCAAAAAAGTCCTGGATTTGTCTCTGGTGCTTTAAAAAAAAATTACATATTTAATGTTTAGGTGTTCTTAGCAATTTGCTGTATTGCTTTAATTAGTTTGTAAGTGGCCTTGAATTGCAAGAAGCAAGGCTTTAAATACTTTTTGCATAGTCCTTGAGATAAGCATGAAAGATTTGTTCTTGGCCTCACTCTGGGATTAATTCCCAGGAATTACATGGCTAATCAATTCAAACATAACTTCTCCTTCTTCTCCCTCTCATACTTTAATGATGTGGCTAACAAAGTGAGCTCTGAGTCGTGAAAGCTTATTCAACAATAAATCAGTTAATGTTTAAGGTGCCACAAGATTCTCTGTTGATCTGGTTACAACAGAGTAATACGGCTACCTCCCTGGAGTTTAGAGATTTGAGTATTACAGTGTGTGGCTTGCTTTCAGAAGGAGGAATTTGATACATACCATACTGCAAAAAAAGTTCTGTGAAAGAAGTGCACCCCAAAACGAAAATTCTTGCTCTTGGAAGATCTGAAATATTGCATACAATCCTTCTCGTGTGTTTCCCTGCCCAAACTAGTAGATTACATATTTGAGACATTAAGCTTGTGTGTTAGTTTCTAGAAATAAGATATGAATCACCCATTGTTTTTTTTTAAATTGTGCAGTTTAATTAGGGGGAAAAAATCATGAAATGAATGACTTTACTTAACCTTCAGTTCATAATTAAATATATTGCAATGTATGATGAAAAGGTTTTATGCCATTCATGCCTCTTGTTCTGTGGGTATGATGTGGCTGCAAAATCAAGCATTTCAGTGAGGGTTGCTGCAGGCCTCATTTTGGGCAGGAGCTCTCAGGATCAGAGTTCCGGAACATCTAACTTTCATTGTGCTCTTTCTTTCTTAACCCCCTCCGCCCCAAATGCTTGCTTCTGGGCTCCATTGTTCAAACCCCCTGTGACAATTTTATGAAGGCAGTCCTGTGTTGTGAAGCATAGATTCTCTGTGTGCTGCTAGGGATTTCTGTTTATACGCAGTGTCTTTCAATAAGCTGCAAAATGCTTAGCACCTAAGGGCAGGGGTGGAATTCTAGCAGGAGCCCCTTTGCATATTAGGCCACACACCCCTGATGTGGCCAGTCCTCCAAGAGCTTACAAAAAAGAGTCTTGTAAGCTCTTGGAGGATTGGCTACATCAGGGGTGTGTGGCCTAATATGCAAAGGAGCTCCTGCTAGAATTCCTCCCCTGCCTAAGGGATACATACTCCATAGTGGAGAACCACCTCTGCAGCATACAAAGGAAGATGTGGAAACCATATATAGGCTCTATGCCTATGATGATTGCCCTCTTAGCTTTGAAAATGGGAGGCAGACACCCATTAAGAAATCCTGCTTCAGGAAAGTGCCTTTTTTAAAGTTCACTGTAATGGCTCATCCATCTTTCTTTGGGTACTTGTCGCCCGACTGAGAGCTTTCAAAAGGCAAGTTTGCAGTGTGCTATTATGGCACCGAGCTGCCCACAGCTGAAAAGATTACCTTGAGAGCTTCACCTTTATTACCTGACAAATGGCTTCAGTGTGCCTCTCATTCAAAATATTATAGTTTTATGCATGCTTCAGCTGGTTTCGAACTGTCTGTAGAACTGGGTGGATGGAAGAGAATACTAGTATCGAGCAGGGCTTTGTGTAGAAAGGGTCTTTAAGTTGTAAGTTAGGGTCAGGAATGCAGGGCATGTTGAGAAGGGGCTTTGGCCTTTGTGCCTGCACAGTTTTCACGTCCTGAAACAGCCCAAGGGTGGTACTATTAGGTCTCTTGGGGGAAACCCATGGATATCTCAGAGAACATTTGGGTTTCTCCAAACAGCACCCTGGGACTATTACAGGCTGATATTATGGTGCTGAAGCCCCCTGTCGTGTGCACTGTGTTCCTGATTTTCACTGTGCAGTGCACACACAGGAGTTGAGGAGAACCCACAAGTGTAGAACAAAGTAAGATGCACCTTTAAGACCAACAAAGTTTTATTCAGAATGTAAGCTTTCGTATGCTAGAATGTGTGCTATTGTCTGATGAAGTGTGCTTCTAGCACACGAAAGCTTACATTCCGAATAAAACTTTGTTGGTCTTAAAGGTGCAACTTGACCCTTGCTTTGTTCTACTGCTTCAGACCAACATGGCTGCCCACCTGGATATAGCTCAAGTGTGATTGTGATATCTCTGTCACCTTGTTCCAACTTTTGTACTGCATTCCATAAAGGAGTCCAAGTATATGGTGACTGCAAAGAAAAGAGGGAAATGGTCCCATTTTGCAAAGAGGAGACGTTCCAAGAGTATTGTGGCCTGTATTCTGCCTCCCTTTCTTTGGCCCTGCTGCCTTATCTCTTATCTCTTTTCCAGATCTCCATACAGGATGGCCACAAGCAAGCAGCCGTCATGGAGGAGAACGACAGCAGCCTCGATTACCAGTCAGAACCGAGCGTCGATATCCCCAGCTATCGGAAGAGCTCCCTCCACAAGACCTACCAGTCTTCTCCACTCCAGATAGACTCCTTTGCTGTCAATTCGAGGTCTTTGAGCCTAAAATCCGCCAGCCGGCGAGGGTTAGACAAAATGCCCCTCCATCCCCTGAAGTCAGAAGGGGCTGCCTCCACACCTTACAAGAGCATCTTTTCCCCCAACTCTTTGTCGAACAGGAACGGAAGTTTGTCTTATGACAGTTTGCTCAACCCCATGTCCCCCTCAGGGAGGAGGTGCATAGCTCATTCCGCTGTGGGCTCCATTGGGTACCACTCGCCATATTTGTCTGCCAAAATGTGCCACCTGCGAGGCAGAGAGCTTCAGCGCCCACCCCCACAGAGCTTCAGCCCCGTGCTGGGCAGCCCGGCTTCACACCCACGTGACCCCTCACCGGTCCGCTATGACAACCTGTCGAAAACCATTATGGCATCCATTCAGGAGAGGAAGGAAATGGAGGAGAGGGAAAAACTCCTCCTCTCTCACCCAGACTCTGTGTTTGCAGACTCTGGTGTGTACGACACCCCTAGTTCTTACAGCCTTCAGCAAGTCAGCATGCTGTCGGAAGACCCTCGGAGCATCGTCTTGAGATACGGCTCTAGAGACAACCTGATGGCCGCAAGCAGTTTTAGCGCAAGGAACCCTGTCCTGCAGGCCTCGGTTACTTCCCTCTCCAGCGCCATGACCAGAACATCAAGGACTTCCACTCCTTCCCTTCAAGCTGACTTAGCCAATAACAATGTCCAAGCCCACCAAGCATTGCAGGGCAGGATGAGCAATGGCTCCTTCAAGTCTCCTGGCCATCAAGTCCCATCATCCCCCGGTGGGATACCTAGGTCACCTTCGTATGGCCCAAAAGCGGTCTCTTTTGTTAACGCTGTGGAAATAACAGAGGCACAACCTATGGGGACTCCAAGGTATGCACAACTTTCTTACTACAGTTGTCCTTAAACTGTGCTAGCGTCCTTCCTTTCCTCCTTAGCAGAGATATTTTTCTTTGAATGCTCAAGGATTTTTTTTTTTGACAGGGGAAATATTATTAAATTTTGGAACATGGAAAGATGGCATACAGATTAGTATCCAGCCTGTTTCGTGTGAGCAGTGGGGGGGAGCCATCAAAGTCGTTTATTCCTATTGTGGTGCAGGAGAAACGCAATTACGTGAACTCGCAGTGCACACATGCTCAATGCACAAGAAACAGCTTAAAAGCCAGTTGTCATGTGTGACAATCCATGTGCTGATTGCTGCAGGGTGAAAAAATGGCAGCTGGATCAATCTGGCAAGGTGGCCATTGGAAGGAGACAGTGGGATAGAATAGCATCCATTACACAGTGGGCAGCTACATTATGAGTATAACCAGGGCTTTTTTTTTGTAGCAGGAACTCCTTTGTATATTAGACCACACACCCCTGAGGTAGCCAATCCTCCAAGTACTTACAGTAGGCCCTGTAAGAAGAGCCCTGTAAGCTCTGGGAGGATTGGCTGCATCAGGGGTGTGTGGCTTAATATGCGAATGAGTTCCTGCTACAAAAAAAGCCCTGAGTATAACATTTTACCTTAGAGAGAAAAACTCTGTACTGACCTACAGCCTGAAAGTCCAGTAAACATTGATAACCACCATTGCAGAGACATCCCCATGGCTCTGTCACATTTTTATCTTGCCTTTCCTTCAGGAAATGTTCATGGTGTTATTTAATTTTATCCTTGCAATCATCCTATGAGGTAGTTTAGGCTGAGAGAGTGTCACCTGGCGAGCTTTAGAGTTGATGGGGGACTGGAACCTAGAATTCTCCAGTCCTAAGCTAGGATGCTAACACCTGTATACTGTGCTGCTCTTGGATTTAGCATCTCTAGGGTGAAACCAACCATATACTTTACATTCAGAATCAGAGTTAGAAAGCTGTTACGTTTTAAACCAGAAGTGCCAATTAAGAGCCGCAGTAATGTGCGACTTGTGCTCTTTCTCTTTGACATTTATCTCTTCTGTGATGTACATCTGTTGCTCTGGTCTACATCCAACCATCCTCACACAGAAGGCAGAGTTTTCCCCTGTTCTTGCTGCCCCTTCTGGCCCCTGGAAAGATAGTTCCTGAGGGTAAGGGGTTGGCATGGACTTAGAAGGAATAGCCAAGCAAAATCAGCAGGCTGAAGTGAAGAGGGACGAGGAGATGAAATTGTCATCTTTTCCCCCCAGGCACAGTTTTGGGGTGGGGGAGGATTTTACTCCCTAATACCATCTTTATAGATGGTTTCAAGACGGGATTGGATAACCATATGGAGCAGAGGTCCATCAGTGGCTATTAGCCACAGGGTGTAGATGGAACTCTCTGTCTGGGGCAGTGATGTTGTGTATTCTTGGTGCTGGGGGGGGGGGGGGGCTTGTGTCCTGGCCCAACTAGTGGACGTCTTGATGGCACTTGGGGGTTTTTGGCCACTGTGTAACAGTGTTGGACTTGATGAGCCATTGGCCTGATCCAACATGGCTTCTCTTAAGTTCTTATGTTCACTCTTGTCCTCTGTGACCCAAACTGCATGGCTTTTGGTCTATGTGGGTTTTGGAAGGGAGAGAAATGTGGGGAAACTCCTTGGGTTTTCTGTGCACAGATGGTAGGCTACAAGCCACTACTGATTTATTCATGTATTTGTTTATTTGGTGCATTTTTGTCCCACCTTTCCTCCAATGAGCTCAGGGCGGAATACACAGTTCTGTCTCCTCCATTTTATCTTTGCCTCAACTCTGTAGTTAGGCTGAAAGACAGTTGACTGGCCCAAGGTTGCTTAGTGACTTTCATGAGTGGATATTTGAACCTGGTGCTGCCAGGTCCTAGTCTGATACTGTAAACACAATGCCACACTAGGTAAGTTTGTGCCTGTCACCATGAGGAGAGTGGCATACTCTCAGAGTTAGGGTTCCCAACCTCCAGGTGGGGCCTGAAGATCTCCGTCTATTACAACTTACCTCCAAACAATAAAAATCAGTTCCCTTGGAGAAAAAATGGCTGCTTTGGAGGGTCGACGCTATGGCATTGTCCTTTGCTGAGATTCCTCTCCTCCCCAAATTTCACCCACTTCAGGCCCCACCTCCAAAATCTCCAAGTATTTCTCAACCCAAAATATGCAAAGTGATTGATGCGCAGCTTCCACAGGCTAGCATGACTTACTGGAATCTTTTGGCTTCTTTAGCACTTTGGCACAATATTCAGAACCTTGCTAGCCCTTGCAGTACATATGTGGAGGCTTCTGGCATATGGTGAGGGTCCATGACATCACTGTCTTCTTTGGAGGCCTTGATAGCCCAGGCTAGTTTAATCTCATCAGATCTCCAAATGACTTCTGAAAGGATTGTGGCCCTGCTTAGTATTTGGATGGGAGACCACCAAGAGACAGGCGATGGCAAACTACTTACAAATCTCTCTTGCCTTGAAAACCCCTGTGGGGTTGCCATAAGTCAGTTGCGACTCGATGGCACTTCACACACACACATTTTTTAAAAAGACTTAGCTTGTCTGGCAGTGTATGAGCATTAATTTCATCCACTCTGTGGCATGTCAAAGGCCCCTGGAAAAGCCCAAAGACCTGTGCGCATCTTTCTCATAGAGTCCAAAGCAGAACATAAGTAGAATCCTCCCGGAGTAGACCAAAGGGCTTATTTAGGTGAGCATTGTGTTTCCCACAGAAGTCAACCACATGCCCCTGAGAAACCTACAAGCAGTGGTCA
The DNA here is from genome assembly GCF_032191835.1 of Heteronotia binoei. NCBI lineage: Eukaryota > Metazoa > Chordata > Lepidosauria > Squamata > Gekkonidae > Heteronotia > Heteronotia binoei. The sequence continues at coordinate 65,459,343 of NC_083233.1, forward strand.
AAGGTAACAAGAAGAACTATGCAGGCCACCAGAATGCTGCCTCTGAACTTCACAGCTGAGAGACAGTGATGGGCCTATTGGCTGTTTTTAAGCTGCTTGGGAAGCTGACAAGACTGGTGGTTATCGCTGCCTTCTTGTGTCAAAGAGTTCCACAGTGGTGACCGTTTATAGGGTTGCCAACCTCCAGGTGGGGCCGGGAGCTTTCCCACAATTGCAGTTCATCTCCATATTACAGAGACTGGTTCCTCTGGAGGAAATGGCTGCTTTGGTGGGGTATATTATATCCTTCTGAGGTCCCTTCTCTCCCTAAACCCCATCTTCCCCAGGATTTATCCCCAAGTATCCAGGAATTTCCCAACCTGGAATAACCATAATTCAGAATTTCAGCTTGGAAATGAGATCTCTGTAACCATTTCACTTGCTCATGGAACATTCGGTGTTGGCAGCCTGGCAATGCACTTGAAAAAGCCCCTTGGAAACTCTTAGGTAGGTCCCAACCCACCCACCTAGCAATCATGGAACATAGTAATGCAATCTTGTATTTTGAGTGCTGTAACAGCTATTAACTACCAGGGTGTAGCTGACTTGTTTGCTTAATACTAACAGGCTTTGATGATGGAGGTGGGTGTCGCTTTGGTCTCTTGTGGTTTATAATAAGGAGCTCAATGGGAACAAACTTCTATTATCCTGCGAGCTGCAAAGAATAATGAGAAGGACTGCTGCTTCTAACTGGTCCCAGTAATCTCTCAAGAACCCCTCTGCTAAAATTGCTGCATTTATTTGAACGTGCATCATACATCTTGTGGCGAAAAGGAAACGTAATTTTGGAATGGAAATATTTGATTGTGAAGCTACCTTTTAAAACATTTTAGCATGTTAAAGAGGCTTACATTGCAGAATGCATACTAGGAGGTAATTAGATTAATTAAGTAGCAATTTTTAAGCAAACAGGAAGGAGTGGCTGGCAGGCTGAATGGGACAGACCAAAATTTGAAAAATAAAACTAAAAATCTGAAAAAATAAAATAAAATTGAGCTTTAGGTTGTCCTGACCTGCAGAGCCCAGGTGAGCCTGATCTTGTCAGATCTTAGAAGCTTAGAGGGGTTGGCCTAGGTCTGTAGTTGGATGGAAGACCACCAGTGAAATCCAGGGTCGCTAGCTACACAGAGGGTGCACTCACACTACACTAAATAATGCGATTTGCAACTGGATTTTTGCTATCCTTACACAGTACAAATTTAGTTGTAGTATGAGTGCACCCAGAGGCTGGCAATCGCAAACCACCTCAGATTGTCTCTCACCTTGAAAATCCTATGAGGGGATAAGTTGGTTGTGATTTGAAGCACTTTATACACACACAATGCAGAAAGTTACAGGTTTTTTTTAAAAAATAAGCTCAAAGCACAAACATATCCACACAGAGATAGCTGTCTAGCACACAGTTGAAATCCTGTCCTTTCTTTATATACTTTAAATATGCTATTCAAGCAAACCGGACTTGGAGGAAAATACAAAATGTCTTTTTGGCAGGGAGATTATTCAGTCTGGGGCTACATTTACTTAATGCTTAGCATGTTTCCCGTCCCTTCACCCCCCATCTATTTTCCATCTACTTGAAACAATGGTACTTACTTCTCATATTGACCTGTAAACCCTCCTCTGTTCAGAGATCACTTTAAGGGGCAGAAAACGGGCACAAAGTATTTCTCCCTTCCCCTCAGATATATTCTACTCTACAAATAACTTTACAGTTATTTGTGTATCCACTACTTCCACCAATCCACTACCTCCTTTGCCTCAGCCACTGTGCATGCTGAATAAAGCTTACATGATATTTCTTCCTCTGGCAGAATTCTGCCCCCATTTCGGTTGCCTGGGCAACAGGCAACCAGTAAAGATGGCTGAACTCTCACCAGAGGAGACGTATATTTTGAGACTTCTGGAAGTCTCTGTAGGGTTGTGAACTCCAAGTTGGGAAATTCCTGGAGGTTTGAGGTTGAGAGGGAACTCAGTTGGGTACAATGCCATAGAGTTCATCTTCCAAAGCAGCCATTTCCTCCAGGGAAACTGATCTCTGATCCCTAGAAATCAGTTGTAATTCCAAAAGATCTGAAGGCCCTACCTGTAGATTGGCATCTCTAGGCGGGGTAATGATGACAGCAAATGGCCTCAGGGGAGCACTGTCGATTGAGATGGTGGTTTGAAGACGGGTCCCTGCCTTGAGCAGCTTGAAGTCAAAAATTTGAGCTAAGGACACAACAAAAGGAGGGGAGGGAGATAGAGACTGGAATAAAATTAGGGACAAATATGTGCTCATTTAAAGTGAAGCACACTTAGGTTTACCGTTAGTAGAGAAGGGGGACAAAGTGGTTGCGCACAAATTTATTGCAGGGCCTGTTATCCTTTAACACAGGCATTCATTTGAGCTTGTGAATCCAGTTCATTAACAGAGGAAACAGCCAGTGCCATCTTTAATTCTAATTACAGTTCCTGGAAAATGTAGCAGTTAAATCTGAATGATTTTACAGATGTGTACTTTCAAGTTTCTGGGAGCAGATGTATTTTTTAATGCGCTTTGTGCATTCCCTGTTGTCACTTTTCACCTGGAGAAGAATAACATTCAGTTTTTTTCTTCCTCCTGGGATATGGCATCATCCTCTCCTATTTGTATGTGGCAAACCTGGTATTTCTGAAACTTTATTACCGGAGACCACAGAGCAGTGTTAGAAAGGCATTGCCCTGGACTGAATGTTAGACTTGGATTGGAGAGATCTGGGTTTATATCCATGTTCAACCTTAAGGTTCTGTCTTTGGCCTGGCCTGCTTCTCAGGATTATTGTGAACATAGAACAGCCCTGTATATCTAGAGCCCTTGGAGGACAGGCAGGAAACAGATCAGCAATACAAAGTACTGATTGAGCTTATAAATTCACAAAATTAAACATTCATTTGGGGCTGTTCGTAAACGTACATACCAATCTGAACTCTCTGTAGTATTTCCTCCGGCTGATCAAACTTGACTTTCTGTCCCACTTGTTCCAAATTTCTGAAAGTGCCATATGTACATTTAAATTAAATTTAAGTTTCTCTTTTTTAAAAAGCAGGAATCTTCAAATGAAAAATTGCTTTGGGGAGAAAGAGGGTTGGCGATGTCACTGTTTGAGGCCAGTCAGTGCAGGTCTTATCCAGCATCTATTATAAACACAAAGATAGTTTCTGATAGGGTTGCCAGGTCTGTGTTGTAAAATACCTGGAAATTTTGAGGGTGGAGTTTGGGGAGGGGAGGGGCCTCAGCATGGTACATGGCCATAGAGTCCACCCTTCAAAGCAGCCATGCTCTCCAGGGGAGCTGATCTCTGCCCTCTGGAGATCAGTTATAAAAGCAGATTTCCAGATCCCACCTGGAGGCTGGCAACCCTAGTTGGGTAGCAGTTTTGGTATCTGATGAAGGGAGCTTTGACTGTCAAAAGCTTATACCCTGGAAATGTGGTTGGTCTTTGAGCTGCTCCTGGACTCAATCTTGCTCTATAAACATAAAAAAACCATTTTCCTTTCATTTATTTTTCAAGAGAAGATTGTACATAGAAACAAAATAGGGTGAATGTTTCTTGGAGCAGATGTATTTTTAAATGTGCTTTGTGCATTCCCTGTTGCCACTTTTCACCTGGAGAAGAATAACATTCAGTTTTTCTTCTCACCTCTCCAGTTATAGATGTGTTCATGCATCGGAATAGACACGAGAGTCATTTGTCTCAGCTTGGACACTGCTGGGAAGCAGACTTTCCCCCAGTTCCCCATAGCATCATGGTGCCTTATTTGCACTTGTCATATTTTCCCCATCTTTCTTGCAGTCTTTCTCAAACCTTTGCTGCAACATTTTGGGAAAGATAGCAGAAAAGCCACAGTGGTACCCTGTGGTACTGGACATTTCTGGTCCAGCCTACATTGGCATTTTCCCCCATAATTTACCACTCATCGTGTTACCTTTATCATCTTAATAAATTTCAAATTCTGTAAAGAGCAGGGGAGGAATTCTAGTAGGAGCTCCTTTGTATATTAGTCCACACACCCCTGATGTAGCCAATCCTCCAAGAGCTTACAAGGCTCTTTTTTGTAAGCTCTTGGAGGATTGGCTACATCAGGGGTGTGTGGCCTAATATGCAAAGGAGCTCCTGCTAGAATTCCACCCCTGGTTAAGAGAGTAGGAACCCTCCAGAACACTCCACAGTGAAAGAGGTTAGAGACGTAAATGAAAGTCGAGAATTCACAGCATCTGATAGAGTGATATAATGCTATAATATTATGATTTTAATGCTATAATGATAGATAGTTACAGATTTAAAGAATTTGAAAAAGCTCCCCCCAGTGATGTGTGTGGGAATAATGCCATGGTGGATTGGGGAAGGGAAAGTATGGGAAAGCTGCCACATGGAATCCCACTGCCACGCCCTTTATCAGAGATAGGGAAAACGCACAAGCTTATCCTCATATGGAAAACACCTTGGAGAAATACCCTTAAAAAGTTCTTGTGCGCTTTGCAGAATCTGGACATAAACAGCTTCCCAGAATGTTTATATGGAACTTTTCATGACCACTGATCCCTGTCTGCTAATTCCCAACCTGCTTGTTTTGCTTCCGATACAGGGAGGACATCCAGTTGAAGACACCTCACAGTAAAATTAACGGACAGCCAAAAGGAATTTCAAGGGTAGAGTGTCGACTAGGATCAACGCCAAGCCTCCAGGGCCCCCCAGTCAGTCCTGCTAGGCACTCAAACGTTAAGAAAGTGTCTGGAGTGGGTGGAACGACCTACGAAATTTCAGTATAAAAAAGAAATTCGTGAAACAAACAGCCATCCACAAAACCAGCCGTGAAGCTAGGTGCACTGTGAAAACTCAGATAATAATGCCAACAACAAGAAGTGGAGGAGGAGCAGCTGATGGAGTCGTTTCTGTTTCGTTTCATGGGGGTTGGTTGGTTTTTGTTTTTAAATTTAAAAAAAAAACTTTCTTCATTCTTTTCTTTTTAAAAAAACCATTTTTTGGCCAAAAACCAGCTGCAGCCTTATTTGTGAAGAAATAAAACTTTGTACAGCTCATTATCTCCAAAAGGAAGTTGGGAACCAGCTGGACCAGTTGACAGATGTGCGGCACCACGAGTCAGAGATTACTCTTGTTTTTGCGGAAGAGAATGGGAAAAGCCATTGTGCGTTTGTCTGTCCATCAAATCCTGTCATGTAGATGTCGTACTGTGATCTTAAAAAAACAGTTTGATCAGGCTCAGTGGTTCTCCCCGTCCTGTCCTCTAAGTTTGATGGCAAACGATGTGATAGAATGACAGAGTTAATTAGCTTATTTTTTTTTCATTCTATAAATTATGAATACTAGATTTCTTGGAAGAGGTTGCTGTTCCCCAAGGCACCAAATAACTATGGCTGCCCATTCATTTTGCAGGAGGAAACAGATTCACGTGGGCGGCCACATGAATATAAGAAGAGCCCTGATGATCAGACCAAGCATCTGTCTAGACCAGCATCCTGTTTCCCCACAGTGGCTGGCCAGATGTTTTTTTTTAAAAAACCACAAGTAGGGCATGAACACAACAGTCCTCTTCTACAGTTGACCCCAGCAACCAGTATCTGGAGGTATATTGCCCCTGAACATGGAAATCCCATGTAGCCATTTATGGATAAGTCTTTGATAGATCTCTCTTCCACAGTTGTCTAAAACACTTTTAAAACTATCTGTTAGAGGACATCATGCTATCCTTGTGGTGGTGAATTCCACAAATTAATCATGCATTATAGGAAGCAGTGATTTCTTTTTTCTGTCCTAAATCTGCTCCCCATGAATTCCCCAACTTTCAGTATTATGAAAGTAGAAAATTTGTCTCTGTCCACTTTCTTTGCTCCACACTGGAAGGTATGCCAATCTGTTTCCTCCATTGGAATGAATGGAGAAAGTTTGTGTGAACAAGGAATTCTCATACATGCGCACAAGCATGGGTTTCTGCGCCATTGTAGGCAAGAGCAGGGCTCAAGCAAAGTCAGTTGTGATCTTCTTCAGCTGAAGGGGGCCAGTGGTCATTTGACTATCATGCAGTCTGTTTTTTGTGAGTGTTTTCTGAGCAAGGGAAGGGGAGAAAGTGGTTTGGAGGTATCCCGTTATCCTTCACCCACTGTGTATTAAATCCTGTGTCCATGTGAGTTTGTTAATCATGTCAAAAAACTGTCACACAAAGAAGCAACTTCCGTTCCTCCTTGGATTATTTTTTTTAAAAGCCTATTCAGCTCAGAGAAAAGAAACCCCCAAATATTCAACTGATATTCGGCCGTCCTCTTTTTCCCTTGTTTGCACTTCTGGAGATGGGCTATAATACGGTGTATTGTCTCACACTCGTGCAGTGTGTATCATCTCAGCACAAGGTTATTATGGTTTGTTGAAATTTGCTCTTTGTGTGTGTGTGTGTGCGTGCTTGTGGATGACTGGTTGTGTGTGATTATCAGTCAAGCACATGCCTGTAAGATATACAAGCGTGTTACCTGTCCAATGAGTGAGTTTTTGTAAGCCCTAAATATTTTGAAAACAGGCATGTATTTTCCATTGCTGATGTCCACTGCACCTAAAGTTCCTCCAGGGTAGAGCTGATTTGAAAATAGAAAAAGTTACTTGCAGAAATCCCAAATGTTTCTTTTCCTAAGCAGTATTATTTCCCCCCGCAGTTTCCTCAGTTACGGATGCTGTTGGATTTTGGAATTGTAAAGAAAAGCAATGTGTCAAGAAAAAATAAATTAGGGAACCTGATAAGCACATTATCACCTTAAAAGCCATTAGATTTGCATTTTTAACAAAAGAAGCATCCCTCAGAGTTTAGTTTTGACAGTGAAATTTGAAAAAGTTCAGAATTCAGATTGCAGAATTTCATTTCAATTCTAATCCAGGCTGCTCTAATTTCAGGAGGAGTGTCTTATTGTAGCACTTCCAAGTCCAGGTAGAAAGACCACTGGACAGCAACCGTTGACTCCTTGCCAGTCCACAGTGCTGGCAGCAACTGAAAATAGTTTTGGGCAGTCCATGTTGCTTGCTTTCCATGCCTGCTGCAGGCATCTTCTGGCAAATGAGGTCCAAACGAACTAACAATCTCTGACCAACCAAATCATTCCCATGCATTAAACAGTCCCCACAGAACTCTTTGTCAGGCTCAGGGTTCATACCCAGCCGGAAGAAGAATTCTGTGCAGCCCAGAAGGTGGCTCTTCCATTTGTGATGCTTTGGTTGGTCCTAATGAAAAATTATTATACTGTTAACTGTTTGATTTTTCCTCTCTTAATGGACCAGCAAAACATCTGGTGATCTCGTCAGGCAATCCTAAGCAAAGCCTCCATGGCTTTTTTTGTAGCATGAACGCCTTTGCATTTTAGGCTACACCCCCCTGATGTAGCCAGTCCTCCAATAATTCACAGGGTCCTTCTTACAGGCCTACTATAAGCTCCTGGAGGATTGGCTACATTGGGAGTTGTGGCCTAATATGCAAATGAGTTCCTGATACAAAAAAAAAGCCCAGCCCTCATTTTCTTGACGTCAGTGGGTTTAGAAGGGTTCAGCTCTGTCTAGGGTTGGGCTGTAGGTCACTTTCCTTTCCTCATGTCTCCACTTTGTTGCTTCCTGCTGGCACTTTAAAAAAAGTGTACACGTTTTGGGTTTCCATCTAATGTTCATGAATTAAAAAGCAGCTAAGGATTCTAAAGAAAAAAAGCCACGAGAGTTCTAAGAGTTGGTACAGATAATTCCACGAGCTGTTTCATGGGAAACACAGAAGATTTTACACCTTAGTGGTTAAGAACCATCCTAGAGCACCCACAGTTTTTTCTAAATTGATTTCCTCAAGTTGTCCTGGTGTGCCATAGTACTGACTGCATTATGTGTGGGGAGGCTGCATGCTTGCAGGGGGAGCCAGTGAAAGACTGTAATTTTAGGATCATTTCCCATGTGGCAATTTCAAGATGCAGCAATGTTCTTGTGAATTACTGCTGCATCTCCAGGTAAGTGCAAGTACATTGTTGGAATGGTTCGCTCTGGGAAAATATCCGTGGAAATGCTGCATGTGCCTCAGGAAGGCGTGGCCTTTCTGCACCAAGCAGTAATGTGTGGCATGCAGTTCCCGGCCTCCTTCCAGCCAAGGATCTTGGGAAATCCAGAACAGTACAGATGCTCAGATGTGTGCCCGCATTATATGCAGTGTTCCCTCTAAGCTGAGTTAGCGCAAGCTAGCTCACAGATTTTTAGCCTCCAGATCACAGCTTTTCCCCTTAATTCAGGAAGGCTGACCCCAGAGCACAATAATTTATGCAGTAGCTCACAACTTTAATGCCAGTAGCTCAGAAAGTAGAATTTTTGCTCACAAGACTCTGCAGCTTAAAGGGAACATTGATTGTGTGTTACATCATGCGCATGCACACACAGATCCATTGCCCCCACTGCATGTACAGCATTTCCAGCTAGAGACTGAATTGCCCATTAACTTCCATCCTAAGATCACAGCCAGGATCTGGATATCCCCAACATAAGGGGAAATACAGTTGAGACTTCAGCAGCACTGTTGTTGACTTCCTGGTATTTCAGATTAATGGAGCTGTGGATCAGATTGGCGGGGCACAGAAAATAAGAAACAATCTTTCATGGCTTTGGTTAAATTATCACGACCCTTCTTAACAGGAGCTTAAAATAATGTGGCATGAGTGTGGTACAACTACTCTGTTTAGAGGCTACTCTAATGTAGGTGGAGGCTTCTGCCCAATTCAGGAGAGCCAGTTAGGTGTAATGGTTAAGTGCGTGGACTCTTATCTGGGAGAACTGGCTTTGATTCGCCACTCCTCCACTTGCACCTGCTGGAATGGGCTTGGGTCAGCCATAGCTCCGCAGAGCTGTCCTTGAAAAGGCAGCTTCGGGGAGAGCTCTCTCAGCCCCACCTACCTCACAAGGTGTCTGTTGTGGTTGAAAGGAAAGTCAAGGAGGTTGTGAGCCGCTCTTGAGATTCAGAGTGAAGGGCAGGGTATGAATCCAATATCGTCCTCATCCTCATAGCCTGCAGTACTTCAGTAGCAAGGCTGAGACCTACCCCTTTCCCTGAGGATGGAAGCTTAACATCTGATCCTGAGCTTCCCGTTGCACTTAAATTTCAGTTGTCGATGTGCTTAAAACAACTCTGTTAGAGGAAAGACAGATCTGACATGTCCAGAACAGCAGACTGATGTAGTTGCCTCATTTATGCATCTCCCACTCCCTAGAGTCAAATTCTGCAATAATGGGGGAAACAATTTGTAAGTTTTCAGCCTGGTGCTTGCCTCCCATGATACCACCAAAAAACCTCCTTCTTATCCCTTAAATAGTGTGGCACTTTTTAAAAGAAGAAGCGTGGAGACAGTGTTCGAGTTGTTGGTAGGCACCCCTGGCTTCTGCAGTCAAATCAGATCGATCCAATAGCCTGGGGTCCCATTATCAGGATAGGGCCAATTTTTGCCATTTCAGAAATAAAATACTTTCACCCTTTTTTTTAAATAAATCCTGACATTATATGTATGAGATAGTATTGTTAGGAGGGGAGTATATTACAAGCCTGGAGAAATAATGCTTGGGCCCTAACGGACTCTAATAGTAAAAGGCTAAATTCTGAGCAAGCTTATTAAATTCTGAGTTATTGCTTCTGTTATAGGGCTGCCGAGTCCAAGTCAAGAAATATCTGGCGACTCTGAGGGTGGAGCCAGGAGCAAGGTTGTGACAAGCATAACTGAACACCAAAGGGAGTTCTGGCCGTCACATTTAAAGGGACTGCACACCTTTTAAGTGCCTTTCCTCCATTGGAAATAACGAAGTATAGGGGCACCTTCTTTGGGGGCTCATAGAATTAGAACCCCTGGTTCAATCTTCTTGAAACTAGGAGGGTATTTTGAGGAGAGGTACTAGATGCTATGCTGAAAATTTGGTGCCTCTACTTCAAAAAACAGCCCCTCTGAAGCCCCAGATACCTGCAGATCAATGCTCTATTATACCCTGGCCTGTGGGAATTGGTCAACATAGGGAATTTCTGCTTTCTGATGACCCTGAAGCGAGGGGAGGGCCTCCAAACCGGGGGATCTCCTGCCCCCACCTGGGGATTGGCAACCCTATTCTGTTAGGAAGGGGGAAAAAGAAGAGCATAAAGACCTGTGAAATACTTCCTCAGTCTCATGAATTCTTTAAAACTCCCATCTTTTATTTGTATGTAGGTGGAGGGAAAACCCTCAAACCATTTATTGCCAAGGTGAATTAGCCATCATGCAAGAGATGAAGAAAGTAACAAGAAAAAGATGATGTAAGTGAATGCTCTGGGGTTGCATATCATTAGGTTACGATGTAAGAGGGATCCATGCAGACATAAATTGCAGGCAGTAGCTTGTTAAATCTAGATGCAAGACTCCTGTGGGATATGGAGATACATTTCATATTAATAGGCTTATGATAGCCCTAGATATTTTTTTTTTCTTTTGAGGTTTGCATTTAAAATAGCTCGACTGGATTGGAGACGGCAGTAAATTATTCAAATCTTCCTGGAAGTCGACATCTAGAGATTACCATAACTGAAAATGGCAGATGCAGGCAGTTCAGACCTACTTTCTCGCTAATGCCCTGATTCCAAAATACATTAACTTGAAAGTAAAACCATTCCATTAAATGTGAGCGCACTGACAAACGGGTTTGGCGGATTGCAAACTGGAGACTCCTGCTTGTAATTAGCTATAGAATCGGCAGTTGTAGAAGTGGGGTGGAGCTTCTGGGACTCCCACCCCAGAAGGTGGGAAAGGAGTGGACCAGAAGGAAATAAGGAGGTAGCCAGGCAGCAGAAATCCCTGATGCCTCATCTCCAGATTCAGCAGTAGATTTAAAAGTAGAGGGCAAGAATCTCTGGATTGCTACCTGGCTGGGAATTGGAACCTAAGCTCTTGATCTCGCATAACACATAGGTTAAGGCTGGCAGAAGATAGACATCAGAAGCATAAATCAGCACACTAGTCCATTTTTGAAGAAGAAGATGATAATGGATTTATACCCCACCCTTCACTCTGAATCTGAGTGGCTTACAATTTTTAAAAATAAGCCAGCACAAAGGTTGGGCATTAAGTGTCAAATATTTTTAGTATAACTGAGTTAGGTTCCATCACAAGCTTTCACCACAGACTCTGCTTAATTTTTACATGTAATTCTCACATCAAACTATTTGATAGGACTTCCAGCATCCTGGTGTCAAAACAAATAAACATGGTGAAAATTAGGACTTTTAAATCCAAGAAATGTTTCCTTTTACATATACTCTAGGGTATAGTCATACCCCAAGGCCAAAATTCATTATATTGGGGAGAAAAGTTCCAAAAAAACATGGTGGCTGAAACTGCCGTGTTTGTGTTTACTAAAATATCCAGAGCTTGAAAAGAAACTTGGATGTGAGACATGTTTCTTCAGCATAGAGTCACCCCTCCCCTTTTTGCCTATTGAATAACTCACACCAGTAAGGTTGATTTACAAAGCTATACTATTTTAAAATCTGGAACAATAAAAACTATGTTTGGCATCTAAGTTGTTAGCATAAACTTCCATGAATATTAGAGGAAAACATCTAAAAATATCTAAAATCCATAATTTCTAATGTTTTTGTTATCGGGGAAATGTTCTATCCCATGAATATATCTCTCTGTGGTGAGGTAAATATTCTCCAAATTATTAGGAAAGATCAGGTGTCTCTCCAAAGTTCTTAAAATGGTTCCTTGCACCACTGTTTTCATGTATAAACCCCTGGGTATTTTTATGTTAAATGGGTGTGGGGTTAAACAGAAAACCCAGTGGTGAAATACATGATTTCTGGGATTGTTTTAGACCCAAACATCTTTTTTTTGAGTACAGAAAGCACATTATAAGTGGTACTTGACTGTACTTCTGAGACATTGTTTATTATGGCAAGCTGACTGTGTCTTAAGAGGACACAGTAGTATAGCCGTTTCTTGATGCATTCTGCCAACCAAAGTGCAGCCAGGGTACAAAACTCACCCCAAGGTCTTTTCCCAGTGGTTTTACCTGACCTTGCTGTTCAGAACATGGAGGTTCCCTTTTAGTCACCATGATTAGTAGCTTTTCCTAAAGTTGAGTGTTGTGTTTCAGAGAAAATAACGACCTACCTATGGCGCTTGGCATAATTAATACAATTATCTGTGTATCTTAATAGCAATGGCAGATTCACAGAATGGAGCCACATCAACACTACACGACAATTTTTCTGCAAACTTGGGGGACCCTCCCACAGGTTGCAGAAAAACCAGAAAGCTTTAAAAATACAATGTAAAAATACATTAAATGCATTTAAATTCCCCCCCAAATATTGTTTTATCATATTATTCATCCTTATCTTCAAACGAGCTCAATGCAGTGCCAGCGTGGTATAGTGGCGAAGAGTGGTGAACCGGTTTCAATTCCCTACTGCTCCTCATAAAACCTGCTGGTTGACCTTGGGCCAATCACGGTTCTCTCGGAACTCTTCCAGCCCCTATTCCCTCAATAGGTTCCTATTGTGAGGAGAGTAAGGGAAGAAGATTGTAAGCGGCTTTGAAACTCCTTAGGGTAGAGGAAAATGGGGTATAAAAAAACAACTGTTCCTTCTTCACTCAGTGCCATCCCCCTCCATTTTTCCCCTCACAACAGCCCTGTGAGAAATGTCATGCTAAGAGTTAGTAACCTGGCCCATGTAAGAGTGGGAAATTGGCTTTTTTTTGTAGCAGGAACTCCTTTGCATATTGGGCCACACACCTCTGATGTAGCCAGTCCTCCTAGAGCTTACAGTAGGCCCTGTAAGAAGAGCCCTGTCAGCTCTTGGAGGATTGGCTACATTGGGGGTGCGTGGCCTAATATGCTACAACTCCCCCCCCCCCCGTAAATTCCCTATTGATTCTCCCCTTTTCCTGGACTGGATCACTGAACCATTTCAGGATGCCTGTTAGGAACTTGATTGCCTCAATACTTCTTCATGAAAAAACTGTCAGAAAGCCCAGACATCCTAACTTTCTAGATTTAAGATCTAGGAGGCACGGCAAAGGATCATGTCAGCCTTCACATATATGAAGAAATGGTGAATCCACTACATTTGTAAAGTGGGTCTAAAGGAGAAATGGGCACCCCATCTAGTTCAAACTGCAGAGCTCCTACCCAGTTTATTTTTTCCCCCGGGTCCTGTTTGGGTGAAACAAACAAGCAAGTTCAGTTCACGCCCTGGTTTCTGTTCAAGTAGATTAAATTCGGTTATTTCGGGGATCACAAAATCACAACAGATTGGCCAGGACATTGTTACTGTAATCCCTCCCCTTCCTCGTCTCTCTCCATATTAAAATAATACACTGCTCTTGTCATAATGAATGACAGATCCATGGCAAATTAATCGGTTTTGTCTCCTTTTTGTTGATTGTGCATTAAAAAAAGATCTCATACCCTTTCAAACAAGTTAACATTTAATTGTGAATTTTGCACGGTAGTCTACATTCTGTTTAAGGAAACAGCAATAGTTCTGCATTACAAATCCAGTCTGGGCTGTCATTTCATCTTAGTAGCACCATGTATCGCATCTTAGGTGAGCTGTAGTTTTTTTATATCTTTGAAGTTATTGTGTGTGCCGGGGTGGGGGGTGAGGATGAATGGTTGTCATTTGTGGCATGACAGGCCTTTTCTATTTGCAACAAAAATGGGAGGAGAGTTGGATTTCCTTTTGTTTTCTTTCCTTTCTTTTTAACTTGAAGCCTTAATATTTTACTTCTTTGTCAGAATTAGTGATGGAGGGGAATGATTCAGAAACACTTTTTTTGCTTGGGCGTAATGCTAGAATTTGCCCAGGTATGCTAAAAAGCTGGCAGGGAAGACAAAAGGGCTTTTTTTATTATTTGCAGTGTTACAGGAGGACAAAAAGAGAATTCCTTAGGGATGTATATTTTCATGGGAATGGCAGATCAGGTTTCAGAGACGTCTTCAGAGGTATCAAAGAGATTCCCAAGGCCTTTATTACTTTGTATATATATAAAAAAGTGAAATTAAATAATCTTTCTTTTGGTAGGTAACCTCGACTGTAAAAAAAATGAAAATAAAAAACTATGCAGATGTATGCTTTAATGTTGAAAAATCTGATATGCAGCAAAGGTGGCTTGCTGAAAAAGCAAGCCCAGAGTTGTGTAAATATTTGCCCAGGATTATTGTACTATTGGGACTCTAAGAGAGCCTCTCCAGGTGATGAGCACACATGTCTGTGGAAGGGACCTAGCGGTGGCCATGACAATGTTTGGCTGAGTCAGTCTACGGGCACGCCTAGAGGCGGAGAGAGACAACGGACGAACAGACTGGAGGCAGTCTTGCTATTAAGTGCACGATTTGAGAACCCTGTGTTGAGATATCTTAACAGTCTGTATTTCACCTGTTCTACCTTGAATTTTTGGAATGTATCTGTGCAGGCTTTGTGGAGCTCCGTCTGTAATTCTCTCATTTCTGTGGCTCTCAATTACATATGTATATATTTTTCAGCTTTTGGAGTTGTAGTATTTTATGGTTTCGAAGGGCAACATTTCCGCATTCAAGTGACCGTGCTGAAGGTTGGTTGATTGGTTTGATTCATGAGTTGCCCCGTCCTTGCTACCGCAGTAACATTAAAAAAATTTCCAAATAAAAACAGTAAACAAAATGAGAGGTACGTTTAATAGGCAGATGGCAAATACTGATACATTAATTATCCAAATTGCAGACCGCTGGCCACTTTCTGGGCAGGGGCAAAAGGAAGCAAAGGGAGCATGGAAAAAAGAGGGTACCATCCAAGATGGAAAACGTCGCTATTCTCAACCCAAGCCTGGCAGAACATCTCTGGAAAGATAGCACACAATTGCCTTGCAAAGATTGTTGCGATCTGGTATAGGATACCAAAAACTGTGAAATACTCGAACAAACCAGTGACCTATCTAGCCAAATTGTCTATTTTAACTCGTGATGGGTGAACACTCCTCCATTTATTTATTTATGTTTGTATCCCACCCTCCCTGTGAACAGGCTCAGAGCAGCTAACAGCATATTAACATCATAAAATACAATAATCTATTCTAAAGCAATGTTAGTATAAAACATTAAGCAATTATTAAAACCGTAATATATAAAATTAACTGATTTCTTGCTATATCTGCTGATATGTGATGTATAAGAAAAACAGATACATGGACGGCGTCCCATAATTTGAATTATGAAGTATGCCCTTAAACATTCAGCAATTACAGAATGCTCAAAATTTGTTACAAATTTATTGCAAACTTGTTGCACATCTCACACTGATTTTCCACTGTCCTACAAAAGAAGTATCTTTGAAATGTGGTCAGCCCTTAGATGATGCACCACTGACCTATGATGATCCTGGCATCTATGTAGTCCAAACAAAATAGTGCATTTTGAGCATAGCTCACTGAGCCAGCCCCCCATATTGAATGCTATCTTCCATGTGCAGTTTGAAAGCCGTTTGAAGAAGTGCTCAGCATTTTAAGGTGTACACAAATAATAAGTCCCATTGTATGTGGGGCCTGACAACGGAAAGGTAAGTTCAATGTTTTTAATATTTTGTTTGCAAACATTAGAATTATTGTGAATTCTGTTGGTTTCTTCTCTGATCTCGAGCAGAGGTTTTTGCCAGTCCAGCTAACTGAGATTCTTTTAAAACTGGATATCTGAAAACTGGATATAACCTGGGGCTTTTACAATATGTAACACTTTCCCTCTGCTCAGAGGTACTCAGTGCTGGAATTAATGGACCACAGTGTAACTTAGTATTAGTCCACACTAAGATTTCAGAGGGGCAATAGTATTAGAAAGACAGATAGGTCAGGATTATGTATCCCTTCAGTTGTCTGCTCTGATTCTGTCCCTTTGTTTACCTAGATCATGTGTCCCTGACATTTCTGACCCTGCATGCACCTTTGGAAGTCTGATACTGTGGTAGTAGTGCAGCCACAAAATGGCTGCCACAGGAGCCAACCACAAGATGGCTGACTGAAGTACCTTACCTCAGTAGCACAGTGAAGATCCTTGTGCTGTGGTGGCAGCTGCTGCCAAAGCAACGCTTTTAAACTCAATATGGCCATCAAAACCTTGGTGTGCATAAGCCCCACCTGGCCCCATCCACTTTCTAAAAACACTTTGTGAGCACCAAGAAAAGTGTTGGCAGGCGTCAAAGCACCTACAGGCACCATATTAGGGACTCCTGGCCTAAATGGCTATTTTCAGGGAAACTTCCTTCCAGCTGACTATTCTTTCCTGCCTTATTTGACTAACCATCACAAGGAAAAGGTGTGCTCTCTACAAGTCTCTCTCCATCCTAGCACAGATAGAATGCCAACTCTCCTCTTTGCTGTATCTGAAGAGGTGTGCAGGGACACAAAAGCTTATACCTTGAATAAAACTTTGCTGGACTTAAAGGTGCCACTGGACTCAGACTTTGTTCTGCTGCTTCAGACCAACACAGCTCCTCTTTGCTATCCGGTATGTATTTCCTTTACAATAAAATAAAGCAACAAAGCCTCATGTGAACTTTATCCCTGAGTAGCATCTCCATTCTGCTCACTGTGCAAACCTTATTCTGCCAGCACTTCAGACATGGGGAGGGGCTGAGGCTCAGTGGTAAGAGCATCTGCTTTGCGTGTCCCAAGTTCAGTCCCCACATCTTCAGTTAAAAAAGGACCAGGCAGCAGGTGATGAGAAAGGCCGCTGCCTGAGACACTGGAGAGCAACTGATGGACCAAGGGTCTGATTCAGCTTCATTTATTTATTTATTTATGATTTGTATCCCGCCCTTCCCACAAGTGGCTCAGGGCGGCTCCCAACAATTAGTCAACATAAAATTAAACAATATTTAAATATATAAACAGTTAAACATTTAAAACAGTTAAAACCTTAAAAACCAGTAAACATTCCAAAAATATATATATAAAACAGGAGTCTGGCAAGCTACATTGATTTTCTCATCTCAGCTAGGTGTAGGCTAGCCGGAAGAGGGTCGTCTTACAGGCCCTGTGGAACTGAACAAGGTCCCGCAGGGCCCTCACCTCCTCCGGCAGCTGATTCCACCATGTAGGGGCCATAACAGAGAAAGCCCTATCTCTAGTGGATTTTAAACGGGCTTCTTTTGGCCCAGGGATAGTGAGAAGATTTTGGGTTCCTGATCTCAGTACTCTCTGGGGAACATGTGGGGAGAGACAGTCCTTCAGGTAGGCAGGTCCCAGGCCATATAGGGCTTTAAAGGTAATAACCAGCACCTTGTACCGAACTCGGTATATCACTGGAAGCCAGTGCAGGGTCCGAAGACCCGGCCGAATGTGTCCCCATTTTAGGAGACCCAGTAACAGCCGGCCGTGGCATTCTGCACCAGCTGCAATTTCCGAGTTCGGGACAGGGGCAGCCCCATGTAGAGGGCATTGCAGTAGTCCAACCTCGAGGTGACCGTAGCATGGATCACTGTTGCTAGGTCGTCGTGCTCCAGGAAAGGGGGCCAACTGCCTTGCCCACCTAAGGTGAAAGAACGCGGATTTGGCAGCGGCTGCTATCTGAGCCTCCATCTTTAGAGAAGGCTCCAATAGTACCCCCAAGCTCTTGACCCTGTCCGCCGCCGTCAGCGGCACACCGTCAAAAACTGGTAGGGGGATTCCCCCTCCCGGCCCCCGGCGACCCAAGCAAAGGACTTCTGTCTTCGCAGGATTTAGTCTCAGTCCACTCAGTCTGAGCCACTCAGCCATGGCCTGTAGTGCCCGATCAAGATTTTCCAGGGCGCAGACCGGTTGGCCGTCCATCAGTAGATAGAGCTGGGTGTCATCAGTGTACTGGTGACACCCCAGCCCATACCTTCGGGCAATCCGGGCAAGAGGCCACATATAGATGTTAAATAACATCGGAGAGAGATCCGCCCCTTGGGGCACACCACAATCGAGTGTGCACCTCCGGGATAGCTCCCCCCCAATTGCGACCCTTTGTCCCCGACCTTCCAGGAAAGAGGAAAGCCACTGTAAGGCCAACCCCTGAACCCCCGCGTCGGCAAGGCGGCACTTCAGCTGATGGTCGACCGTGTCGAACGCAGCCGACAGGTCTAACAGCATCAGCACCGCTGAGCCACCCCGATCCAGATGCCGTTGAAGGTCATCTACTAGGGCAACCAACACCGTCTCCATCCCATGACCCGGGCGAAAGCCGGACTGAAATGAGTCAAGGACGGAAGCGTCCTCCAGGAAAGTCTGTAACTGCATCACCACTGCCCTCTCAATAAGTTTGCCCAAAAAGGGCAAATTTGAGACCAGCCGATAATGTGCCAATTGGGCCGGGTCGAAAGATGTTTTTTTTAGGAGGGGACGGACCACAGCCTCTTTGAGCGGCGTTGGAAAATGCCCTTCCATCAGGGATCTATTTATGATATCCCGTACAGGATATCTAAGGTCCCTGTGGCAGGATTTAATAAGCCAGGAAGGGCATGGGTCCAATTTACAAGTTGTTGGGCGAGCCGATAAGAGAATCCTGTCAACTTCCTCCAGGCTGAGGGGGCTAAAACCATCCAGAATATAATCCGAAGACAGGCTTGGGGCCTCGGTTTCACTAACTGTCTTAAAACTGGCAGGGGGGTCGGGGCGGAGTGACGTGATTTTATCTGCAAAAAATTTCGCAAAAGCCTCGCAGCCTATTTCCAATTCAATAGAATTTGGTCTGCCTTGCGGCAGCGTTGTAAGTCCTCGAATTATATCGAACAGTTGTGCCGGGCGCGAAGTTGCGGACGCAATCTTAGCCGCAAAGAATGCTTTCTTTGCGGATTTGATTGCCATCTCATAGGCCTTCAAACATGTGTGTTCATGTTCTTGTGTGATGGCAATCAGTGGACGTGTCCAATATCTCTAACACCATTGTATCTAACACCATTAGCACACAACCAGGAAGAAGTTATGCTGGAATAGGTTACCCCACCCTTCTCTCTGAATCAGACACAGAGCATCTTACAATCTTCTATATCTTCTCCCCCCACAGCAGACACCCTGTGAGGTGGGTGGGGCTGAGAGAGCTCTTACAGCAGCTGCCCTTTCAAGGACAACCCCTGCGATAGCTATGGCTGACCCAAGGCCATTCCAGCAGGTGCAAGTGGAGGAGTGGGGAATCAAACCCGGTTCTCCCAGATAAGAGTCCGCACACTTAACTACTACACCAAACTGGCTCTCTACCCTACAGTATCACCATAAATTTGCTGCAACTTAATGAGAAAAATGTTGGGATTGAAAAGAGATTTGAAGATGCCAGCTGCCTTAGGGTGCTTCCACCCAAACTAAATAACACGCTTTCAGTGCACTTTGCAACTGGATTTTGCTGTGTGAAATGGCAAGTTCCACTTGCAAACAGTCGCTGAAGTGGGTTGAAACATCATTATTATGCATGCGGGAAAGCATGAAAGCGTTAGCTGATCAATGATTCTAGCTCAGTATTTCCTCCTCTGACTGGCAGCAGCTCTCCAAGGTCTCAGGCAGAGAAAGGTCTTTTCCCAGCACCTTCTACTGGGTGCCTTTGAACGAGAAGCAGGGACTGAACACAGGCTTTCCCACTGAACCACTCTGCCATGAAGCTCACTGGTTAGTGGTGAACCAGTCCCTATCTCTCAGTACAACCTGCCTCACAGGATTGTTGTGAAAGAAGAGAGGATGACATTCCCCACTTTAGAACTCCTGGATAAACCCACCTATAGGGATGTGGAATGGTATACTATAGCCAGATCTTGGAAGCTAAGCAGGGTCAGAACTTGGATGGGACACCACCAACGATGACTGGAGAAAGCAGCAATTGCAAATCAACTCTGCTTAACCGCTTGCTTTGAAAGCCTTATGGGATTGCCATAAAAGGACTGTGATTGTCTGACAGTACTTTATAAACATGCACACATAAGACCATTTATAAAGTCTAGACAAGGGGTGGCCAATGTTGCTTAACGTAAGAGCCACATAGAATCAACATCAGGTGTTTGAGAGCCACAGGACATGAATGTCAGATGTTTGAGAGCCTCAAGATGGAAGGAAGGAAGGAAGGAAATGGAGGAGGGAGGGAGAGGTGGGAAAAGCAGCTTTAAATGCATTTTCCAAGTTGCTGGCTGGCTTGGAGAAGTGTGTCTATTAGCCACAGCATATTATTGGAACCGTCTGGGGCACTGATGCTCTGTATTCTTGCTGCTTGGGTGGGATGCAAAGTGGAAGAGCTTCTAGCCCCGCTTGTGAACCTCCTTTATTTTGGCCACTGTGTGACACAGAGTGTTGGACTGGATGGGCCACTGGCCTAATCCAACATGGCTTCTCTTATTCTGTTATGATTTAAAGAGAAAAATGGCTTTTCCAAGTCAGCTGATGAAGCAGTGGGGGTTTTGAGAGCCACACAATATGTGTGAGAGAGCCACATGTGGCTCCCGGGCTGCAGTTTGGCCACCCCTGGTCTAGACTTTATAGTGGGTTCAGGGTAAGATTCAAGCTTGGTTCTCCTTCACTAGATAGCTTTAGCAACTCTTTGGCAGAGCAACAAGAGCGGTTAGTAGGCTTCCCAACCCTCCCGCCCTGGTGGGGGACCCCAGGATTTCCACCCTCTTCCCCCGCTCCCCCAAAAAACGGAAGCGGGGGGAGGGGGGAAATGGTGCCGGGGAGCATAGTGAGCTGCCCCATCCCGGAGCGGGCGAGGCGCCGCGCCCTCCCCGCCCACCGCAGCTGCTCCTCCGAGATGGGCCCAGGCTGAGCCCATCTCGGAGGAGCAGCCAAGAGGCGGCAGCAGCACAGGAAAATCCAGGGGAGGGCGGAAGCAGGCCAGGAGCATGGCGAGCCGTGAATCCGGGCCACGCCCCCGGCCTGCCTCCACCACCACCCTCTGATTCCACCCCAGAGGCGGAGCGGGCGAGGCCGCCGCGCCGCTGCCGCCTCTTCTCCGCTCACCGAGGCTGCTCCTCCGAGATGGGCTCAGCCTGAGCCCATCTCGGAGGAGCAGCCACGGCAAGCGGAGAAGAGGCGGCAGCGGCGCGGCGGCCTCGCCCGCTCCGAGACGGGGCGGCTCACCACACTCCCCGGCGCTTTTCCCCCCCTCCCCCCTA
Organism: Heteronotia binoei; assembly: GCF_032191835.1. Lineage (NCBI taxonomy): Eukaryota > Metazoa > Chordata > Lepidosauria > Squamata > Gekkonidae > Heteronotia > Heteronotia binoei. Next base: position 65,480,517 of record NC_083233.1, read on the forward strand.
GCTCCACCCCAGTGTCTCCTGGCTCCACCCCCAAAGTCCCCAGATATTTCTGGGGTTGGACTTGGCAACCCTAGCGGTAAGCTTGCATGACTGTGCATAGATAGTGCCACTCTTATGTACAGTGCCATGTCTTTGGTTGATCCTTTCCACATTTTCAACACCTTTGGGAGAATCGCAAGCTAATGTAGAGTGCCCCAGACAGACAGAGTGTGTATGCCAGATTGCCCTCAGAATTTCATAAGCATTCATAATTCCCTTAAGGCTACCATGGATTTGAGAAATTTCAAACTACTACTTTTACTTTAGAAACTAATTTGATTTAAAAGCTGGAAAACGGTAACATATGTAAAAGTGTTAATTAAAAACAGAACTTGCAGAATATTTTATTATTTATCATGGCCTGTTGTCCTAATTTCTGCACAACCTCCCACCAAAAAGCATACTCCATGCTTTATAATCCCCCTCCCTGACAATATGTTTGCATAACATACAATATGCTCTAGTTCTGCTGAGTGCCAATCAAAGTCAGTTTTTTAAAAAAATATTTGGACAAAGACTTTCATAAATTGCCATTACTGTAAATGATTTTGCATGCCTGATGGATCTATTTTTAACTAGTGCTCAAATTATACACTGTCGGATTCCGCAAAACAGATGGGCTTGCCATTTGTATTGAAATATAAGCATTTATACAAAATATTCATGCTAAACCTTTGAGAGTTGGAAGGCAACCCGTTAGAAAAAGGTTGAGATGATTTTGTGTCTGGGAATTATCTCTTGGCAGCGTTCCTCAATCTGTCTCGACATTTTAAGGCAGTCCAGAGGAGAAACTGAGTGGCTTTTCTGAAAGTGAGTGGGTTGTTTAAAATATATATATATATACGCACAGGCTCAACGTATCTGATTACAGATAAAACTCAAATGTTTTTAAAAGGTCAGGGTTTAGTTTGTCCTTGCACCAGAGAGAGAGAGAGAGAGAGAGAGAGAGAGAGAGAGATGAACCAAGGCCTTATCCTATGATTCAGAGCATTTAAGTGTGAACAGATTGTTATGACACCTCTTTAAACTATTTGAATGTTTTTAATTTCCACAAATTTGCAACATGATTTAGGCATCTTCTTCACTCCCTAAGGCAGCTTTGCAACATTTTAGGCTTGATCTTAAGAAACTTTGCAGCCTCCCACTGGAGAACTCGCTTCCGCACAGAAGAAAGCCTCCTGAGAGAGCCTTTTCCCCACCACTGAGGGCCAAACAAAGATGCCTTCACTGTGGGGAGGAAGAAGGAAATTGGGGCTGTGTTAGGGTTGCCAAGTCCAATTCAAGAAATATCTGGGGGCTTTGGGGGTGGAGCCAGGAGATATTAGGGGTGGAGCCAAGATCAAGGCTGTGACAAGCATAATTGAACTCCAAAGGGAGTTCTGGTCATCACATTTAAAGGGACGGCCCACCTTTTCAATGCCTTCCTTCCATAGGAAACAATGAAGGATAGGGGCACCTTCTTTTGGGCCTCATAGAATTGGATCCCCTGGTCCAATCTTTTTGAAACTTGGAGGGTATTTTGGGGAGAGGCACTAGATGCTATAGTGAAAATTTGGTGCCTCTACCCCCAAAAACAGCCCTCCAGAGCCCCAGATACCCGCGGATCAATTCTCCATGATTTTCTATGGGAATAAATCTCCCTAGGGAATAACAGAGTTCCCAGCAGACATTTCCTTCCCATCCTCCCGCTTTCTGATGACCCTGAAGCTGGGGGGGAGGGCCTCCAAACCGGGAGATCCCCTGCCCCCACCTGGGGATTGGCAACCCTAGGCTGTGTAATGGCAAAGGAGGTTTGACGCTTCCTGTTTGACCAAGTGGATTCCAGCGCATATCTCATTTGGTTTGGCCTTGAGCATATCTGGAAGTAAGGCTGATTTTATATATGTACCAGAATGACACTGTAATGAAGTACTAGAACAGACCATGCCTCAGACCAATGGAATTCAGCCCACGGGTAGGAACTAAGAATGCCAGCCTCCAGGTGGGACTTGGGGATCCCCTGGAATTACAAACAACAACATTTATTGGCATAACTAACAGCATAGGAGAAAACATATATTACCCCAACATTTGAAACATTCCTCTCCTCTTAGAAGCACAGCACAGATATTTAGCCACAGTCTCAATAATCTCAGGGTTATGAGAGAACAATAGGAAGAGAGTCTTACCACCATCAGATTGTCTCTAACATGAAGGCTCTACGAAGGTTAAGGGAAGTCAAGCAAGAAAGATATGTTGCCAAGGTTCCACTAGAGTAGATCCCCCACCTCAAAGGGGAACATCTGCCAGAGACAAGGCTTCTGAGTTCTTGCATTTCAATATCTGCAAGTTGTTGTTTGATCAGAGCAAATGCAGTCCCCTCAGGGAGGGAGACTAAATCATCAAAATTGAACCCAACTGTAATTCCAGATTGATGATGATGAACCTGCAATTACAACTCATCTCCAGACTACAAAGATCAGTACCCCTGGAGAAAATGGATGCTTTGGAGGGTGGACTCTATGGCATTCTACCCCACTTGATGCCCCTACCTTTCTCAGATCTCCAGGAATTTCCCAACCTGGAGCTGGTAACCCTACCCCCCATCCCTTGCAGGTGGCTGAGATACCTGGCAACCCTAGTAGAGTCTCTTGGGTTGGTTGAAGAGACCTTCCTGTTGCATGGGAAGTCCCTGTACAGCAGACATGTTTTTGCTACCTTTTGGGAGTGCTCACTGCATAGGCAGCAGTGTGTTGACGTCCCCTGCCTCTCTTTGCACTCATGCTCAGAAGAACAGCTGTACACTGAGGCGAGATCCTTCAGCACAGGAAAGGATTTCTCTCTGGTTCTGACCCATGGTTTGTTCAGTATACCTCCTGGTGCTTGGCTTGGTGCAGTGCTTAGCATGTCGGAGTAAGATCCAGGAGACCCAGGTTCAAATCCCTGCTGTGCCACAGAAGCTTGCGAGGGAATCTTGGGCCAGTCACTGTCTCTCAGCCTAACCTACCTCACAGGGTTATGGTGGAGATAAAATGGAGGAGTGGAGAATGGTGTTGCAAGACACTTTGGGTCCCCTCTGGGAAGGAAAGCAGAATATAAGCAAACAAATAAATATTGTGTTTCCCTTCCCCAGCTCTTTTGATCTGCTGTCCATGAGCCAAGCCTTGAGACCGTTGGTGATAACTCTGACTCTGCCCTTAATGTCACACAGGGGTGGAATTCTAGGGGGAGCTCCTTTGCATATTAGGCCACACACCCCTGATGTAGCCAATCCTCCAAGAACTTACAAAAAAGAACCTTGTATGCTCTTGGAGGATTGGCTACATCAGGGGTGTGTGGCCTAATATGCAAAGGAGCTCCTGCTAGAATTCCATCCCTGATGTCACATGACTGTGATACGCTTGCAGTTCTGTGGATATTGGTTCAAGAGAGGTTGGAGACCATAATCTTCTCTGCCTCCACAGTAGCCTTTTGTCTTCTTTGCTGGTTCTCTGATTGCAACTTTTCTATAAAGTAAAGGTAGTCCCCTGTGCAAGCACCAGTCGTTTTCGACTCTGGGGTGACGTTGCTTTCACAACGTTTTGACGGCAGGCTTTTTACGGGGTGGTTTTGCCATTGCCTTCCCCAGTCATCTATACTTTCCCCCCAGCAAGCTGGGTACTCATTTTACTGACCTCAGAAAGTTGGAAGGCTGAGTCAACCTGGAGCCGGCTACCTGAACCAGCTTCCGCTGGGATCAAACTCAGGTCGTGAGCAGAGGGCTCCGACTGCAGTACTGCAGCTTTATTCTATAGGGAAGCATTAAAAGTGGTATCCCTGCCCTGCAATCAGAAGAGATCGATGGTCTGCCACCTCATTCTCTGCATCCAATGTAGATGAGACTTACAGGCAATTCACATGTTACAAAGTCCTTGAACCCCTTTTGTGGCTGCCACAAGGACTTTTGAGCAGTCAGTTCTTATGAGTTCCATGCTGGGGGAACTCAGCTCCTCATCGCATACAGATCTAATTCGGATCATGACTGTGGCACATGAGGAGAGAGGGCTTCATACATACACCAATTTCTCAACCAGAAATGGCCACAGCGTGCCACTATTTGCCTTGCTGGGAAAGTACACTTGCACTGATGGTTATATTCAGGGCTTTTTTTTGGTAGAAAAAACCCAGCAGGAATGCATTTGCATATTATGCCACCCCCCCCCCCCAGATGTCACCACTGTTTCATGCAGGGTTTTTTGTAGAATAGGGCAAGCAGGAACTCATTTGCATATTAGGTCACACACACCCCGATGCCAGGCCTGCCGGAACTGCATTCCTGTGCATTCCTGTTCAAAAAAAGTCCTGGTTATATGTTAGGTTTGCCAGATGTCCTTTTTTTTAGGGAACATGTCCTCTTTTTTTGGGGGGGGGGGCGGGTTTCCTATAATATTGTGGGTTCAACACAAGGAAGAGGAGAGGTGGTGGGGATCATAGCCCTTTATTCCAACACAGCAGGGAATAGGGCTGCACTCTAAGACTGGAGAACTGGGCCAATGGGGCTAACTATATACTCTACAGGATTCCTATGCAAGCATGCCATTGGATCATTCAAACCAGCAGGGGGGCCATGATTGGAGCAGGGATCTGGATTGTACTGCCCATTGTTCCCGAGTCACCAAGCTCAGCCCTCCCATAAGCCAGGCAGGAACACCATTAAACATACATATTACAGTTCGCATACACAACAAGTTTCCAACCTCTTTTGGACTCTTTTTAAAAAGCTGATGAAAATGTCCTCTATCTGGGTTGGATGGTAAGGAATATTCCTAGATAACAGCAATTATCCCAGCTTAAATAGCAGGGGTATATGAATATGTGATTTGTCATAGTGATCACTTGTTTGAAGCAGTCAGTCAGGAAATACATCCTCTTTTCTGCTTTTCAAAATATGGTAACCCTATTATATGTAATTTCCCCCAGTGTGACAAATCACAGCTCCTCAGGGGCCATTTCAGGTCAGGAAAATGTTAACAGGAGGAAAGCTTAAACCGCAGCTCTCCAAGCACTATAATCCTGATGTGGTTTGGTCTGAGAAGTCTCAAGCCTTGAACTTCACTGGAGGGAACACATTAGAAGCATTGGAATTTGAAGAGATCATGTCCTTTGAAGTTTAAGCTTAGGCGAAGCTTCCTGCAAAAACGAGGTTCAAATATCCGGAGATGCTTGTTTAGTGGCTTCTTGTACAATTGCTGGATTTCGGTCCATAGTAGGGTTGCCAATCCCCAGATGGGGGCAGGGGATCCCCCGGTTTGGAGGCCCTCCCCCTGCTTCAGGGTCGTCAGAAAGCGGGGGGGGGGGGGAGGGAAATGTCTGCTGGGAACTCTGTTATTCCCTATGGAGATTTATTCCCATAGAAAATAATGGAGAATTGATCCGTGGGTATCTGGGGCTCTGTGGGGGGCTGTTTTTTGAGGTAGAGGCACCAAATTTTCAGTACAGCATCTAGTGCCTCTCCCCAAAATATCCCCCAAGTTTCAAAATAATTGGACCAGGGGGTCCAATTCTATGAGCCCCAAAAGAAGGTGCCCCTATCCTTCATTATTTCTTATGGAAGGAAGGCATTGAAAAAGTGTGCTGTCCCTTTAAATGTGATGGCCAGAACTCCCTTTGGAGTTCGATTATGCTTGTCACAGCCTTGATCTTGGCTCCACCCCTAATGTCTCCTGGCTCCACCCCCAAAGTCCCCAGATATTTCTTAAATTGGACTTGGCAACCCTAGTCCATAGTGGATTCTAGTAAGCAGTGCTGGAACAGAAGATGCGCTCCTACAAATTGTATTGATGATTGTATCACTTTTTTGAACTTTACCAGTTGGATTCTTGCCTTGGACTGCTTGTACGGCACTGCACTGCTTCTGCGTTTGCTTGTCAATTACATTGAATGTATATTAGTATACTTTGTGAGTGTAATAGGGATTGTGTATTTTTCTTAAGATTGTTTTGGACGTTTATACACAGTGGCTTTGCCTTTTTTCTTCCATCCTTCTCTGTATATCTCATTTTTGTTGCTGTTGCTCTGTGAACAAGGCATATATCCCGAGTGGAAAACAAAAGCCACACGACAGGGCCCACTACCATTGTCATTTAGTTCACTTACAGACCACCTCAGAGAGCCAGTTTGGTGTAGCGGTTAAGTGTGTGGACCCTTATCTGGGAGAACCGGGTTTGATTCCCCACTCCTCCGCTTGCACCTGTTGGAATGGCCTTGGGTCAGCCAAAGCTTTCGTAGGAGTTGTCCTTGAAAGGGCAGCTGCTGCAAGAGCTCCCTCAGCCCCACCTGCCTCACAGGGTGTCTGTTGTGTGTGTGTGGGGGGGGGGGGGGAAGGTAAAGGAGATTGTGACCACTCTGAGATTCAGAGTATAGGGCGGGATATAAATCCAATATCTTTCTCACTGAGACGCAAGGCAAATCACAACTAAAAGCAATGCATTAAGGACAATATAGTAATACATACAGCATACAAAGTTGGAGAACACTGCACTAAGACACAGTATCGTATCGAGAATAAAGCATAAATTACGTGATTTGTAGAACAAGGCAATGAAACAGTAGAGTACAAAGAATAAATAACGTAATAAAGCTGGATTCCAAAGTCAGAGAACTATGACATATTCCATGCATAATATATGCAATGAGCGACTGCTTTAAATTCCAAAGACATTAACTATAGTCCATGAACGGAAGTCAGAAACAGGATTTGCACTGGCATACTGCAACGGGCAGCCATTTAATGATCTGGGAAAGTTCTTGGTGGGCTGGTCCCCTGGAGGGCTGCTGGCAGACAAGAAGAAGCCAAAAGAAATTCCAGTGCTGTAGGAGTTGTTTGGCTTGGATCTTTCAGCAGCCGCAGTTATTGGCACTGGCTCACCGGTTGCCTCCTCCCACACTGCCATGGGAGTCAAATGGGTGAGCTGAAAACCTGATCACCGAGACTGTTGACTGAGCCTGATTTGCGTGGCCTCTGCAGTTAGGGTTGCCAGCTCTGGGTTGGAAAACATCTGGAGATTTTTTGGGGGGGCAGGGGGAGCCTGGGGAGGGTTGGGTTTGGGGAGGGACCTTATCAGAGTATAATGTATGAGGACCAAAGTGAAGACTATTAGTGTGTTCCTGCCTGGCTCATTGGAGCCATTAGGACTTAGCTTGGGGACTCAGGAACAATGGGCAGCAGGATCCAAATCCCTGCTGTTCTGCTCCAATCACAGGCCCCCTGCTGGTTTGAATGATCCAATGGCGCACTAGCACAGGAACCTTGTAGTGTATATAGTTAGCCCTTTAGGGCCCATTCTCCAGTCTTGAGTTCAGCCATCACAATGCTGTACTTGAATGAAGAGCTATGATCACTACTACCTCATCTCTCCCATGCATTGAATCCACTATATTATAAGTCCACTCTCCAAAGCAGCCATTTTTTCCCAGGGGACTGGATCTGGAAATCAGTTATAATAGCATGGAGAACTCCAGGTGCCACCTGGAGGGTGATAGCCCCTACCTGCAATGCTGGTTTGCATCACGCCAGGAGCCACTCAGCATTGGGCCATTTAAACTTCCTAATGTGCCCCCTGTGTACTTCCATAGAATTCTGGCAGCATGAAGAGGAGGAGGAGGAGAAAAGGAGGAGGAAGAGATTGGATTTATACCCCACCCTTCACTACCAAAAAAGTCTCAGAGCAGCCAGGGCTTTTTTTTTGTAGCAGGAACTTCTTTGCATATTAGGCTACACACCCTGATGTAGCCAATCCTCCAAGAGCCTACAGGGCTCTTAGTACAGGGCCTACTGTAAGCTCCAGAAGGATTGGCTAAATCAGGGGTGTGTGGCCTAATATGTAAAGGAGTTCCTGCTACACAAAAAGCCCTGAGAGCGGCCTACAATCTCCTTTCCCTTCCTCTCCCCAACAGACACCCTGTGAGGTAGGTGGAACTGAGAGAGCCCTGACAGAAACCGTTCTTGAGAGGAACAGCTCCGTGAGAACTTGTGACCAACTCAAGGTCACATCAGCAGGTGCATGTGGAGGAGTGGGGAATCAAACCCGGTTCTCCCAGATAAGAGTCTGTGCACTTAACCAAGAACACCAAACTGGCTCTCAGCTCTGAGCGGTGACCATCAAGATGAAGGGAAGCAAGCTGCTTTCACTGCTGCTGAACTAAAAGTCACCATACTCTTAAGAACATAAGAGAAGCCATGTTGGATCAGGCCAACGGCCCATCCAGTCCAACACTCTGTGTCACACAGTGGCAAAAAATTTTATATACACACATACACTGTGGCTAATAGCCACTGATGGACCTGTGCTCCATATATTTATCTAAACCCTTCTTGAAGGTGGCTATACTTGTGGCCGCCACCACCTCCTGTAGCAGTGAATTCCACACAAGAGGTTCCAAGAAAGACCATAAGGATAAGCTATAGCTCCATGGTAGAGCATCTGCTCGACATGCAGGAGGTCCCAGATTCAATTCCCAGCATCTCCAGTTAAAGGATCTAACAGTAAGTGATGTGAAAGGCCTCTGCCTGAGACCTAGAGAGCCGCTGCCAGTCCGAGTAGACAATACTGGCTTTGGATTCAGTATAAGGCAGCTCATGTGACCCCAGTGTGAAACTGTTGCATTAGAATTCATCGAGTAATTTAATCCCATCTCCCGAGGACTTAATAAAGAAGGACCTGGGAACCTTCAACTACTTCAGGTGTTAGCAAAACTAGAGAGGTTGAGTAAATCACCATTTTCTTGATTGCGTTTGAATTCTACACAATTACATCTCACCTTGTGCTTTCTGAATTTCGTGACTCTGCCTCTTTCTTCTTTTGTAACCTCAGTTGATCAAGTGGGGTTTGGTCAACAAAAGCTTATGCTAGAATTAAAAGATGTGCTATGTCTCCGAAACGCCATAAGCCTGCTGCTTGATTTTACATAGGTATCTTTCTGGGTTTACATGTTCTTTCTTTTCCAATAGGGGACATGGGAATTTAGATTCATTGACTCATCCAGATTCAAAAAGCAAATTGATTTTAGCTAATCAGAAATAGCTGAAAAGCCACGGCCCTCAGTTTGCAAAACCTGAGCAAGGCTGTTAACTAGCAGATGTTTTAGAAGTCATTATAGAGTCGCCATAAGTGACTGGATGGCACTTGATACACACACAGTCAGGAACAGGGCTTTGTTTATAGAAAAAGCCCAGCAGGAACTCATTTGCATATTAGGCCACACCACCTGATATCGCCATTGTTTCACACAGCTTTTTTTAAAAAGAAAATGCCCAGCAGGGACTCATTTGCATATTAGGCCACACCACTTGATATCGCCATTGTTTCACACAGAGCTTTTTTGTGTAGAAAAAGCCCAGCAGGGACTCATTTGCATATTAGGCCACACTTCTTGGTGCTAAGCCAGCCGTTCCTGCTTTTTTTTTTTTTTTTAAAGCTCTGGTCAGGAATAACATTTATAGCTGCATAAATCCAAGAGGGCAGCCATTCTCATTTTATGTATTCTTTTTTTCTAATGGCTAAAAAAAATTCACTAGAATTATGTTTATAAGGTATTGTTGTTGTTCAGTTGCACAATCGAGTCCGACTCTTTGCAACCCTATGGACAAAGTCACGCCAGGCCCTCCTGTCTTCCACCATCCTCCGAAGTCTGCTCAAATTCGTGTTTGTTACATCAATAACACTGTCCAGCCATCTCATCTTTTGCCATCCCCTTCTTTTGCCTTCTGTTTTTCCTAGCATCAGGATCTTCTCCAGGGAGTGCTCCCTTCTCATTTGGTGGCCAAAGTATTTGAGCTTCAGCTTCAGCATCTGGCCTTCCAGGGAACAGTTTGGGTTGATTTCCCTTAGGACTGACTGATTTGATCTTCTTGCAGTCCAAAGGACTCTCAAGAGTCTTCTCCAACACCACATCTCAAAACCATCTATTCTTCATTTATAAGGTATAGAATGATGTTAAAAAGTAAATTAGGTGGACAAGAACTAGGAAATATATGTCCTTTTGTTTTACCTAGACTTTCAGCAACAGCAATTAACAGGCAACTTTTATTACCTTTTATTGCTAGCCAGACATGGTCTTCCAATTTATTACACTATTTCGCCATTTCATCTTTTGTATCAGTTTACACTCTTAAACCACCAACTAAGGTTTAAGGTTTATTGGATTTATATCCCACCCTCCCCGCCGAAGAAGACTCAGGGCAACTCACAATAGTAAAATCAAACAATTTACTCATATTACTTACATCCTGCATTGAAATTAAACAAACAATTAAAACAGTTAAAACAGTCTGGTGCTAATATCATTTGGTATTGTTTCATTTCAGATGGCGTTCAATATATTTTAGTGTCATTCCATATCACCATATCAGCCATTCCGGATCAATTAAAGGCCAGCTGGAATATTTCAGCCCATTGTACCCTATGCATGCATATGAAAGCTTACATTCTACCCTATGCATTGTACCCTATGCATGCATATGAAAGCTTACATTCATGCATATGAAAGCTTACATTCTACCCTATGCATTGTACCCTATGCATGCATATGAAAGCTTCTACCCTATCCATTGTACCCTATGCATGCATATGAAAGCTTACATTCTGAATAAAACTTTGTTGGTGTTAAAGGTGCTCCTTGACTCCTACTTTATTTATAACTGCAGTTCTTTGGTACCTGGCAAATATCTGACCTCTAGAGGTCAGTGTTGTTCTTTCAAAAATGAGAGAACAAAGGGAAGAAATCCTACAGGGACAGCTACATAAATCCAAGCTCCTTAGTTTTAGCTATGAAGGACGCCTGCCTGGATTCAGCTGCATCAGGGGTAGCCAGACTGTGGTTTGGGAGCCACGTGTGGCTCTTTCACACATATTGTGTCACTCTCAAAGCCCCCACCACCTTCAAGAAGGCATTTGTCTCTTTAAATCACTTCTCCAAGCCAAACCAGCCAGCAGCTTGGAGAATGCATTTAAAGTTAGTTGCTTTTTTTCCACCTTTCCCCCTCTCCTTCCTCCCCCTCATCTATTTGCCTTCCTCCCTCCCTCCCTTGCAGCTCTCAAACATCTGATGTTCATGTCTTGTGGCTCTCAAATATCTGATGTTTATTCTATGTAGCTCTTATGTTAAGCAAGTTTGGCCACCCCTGAGCTACATCATTCTGCTCGCAATGTCTGTCACTAACTGTACAACTTTCATGTCTTCTTCTCCCACCCCTTTAACAGTTAACGTATACAGCATACCGATGCATTTCCCCATACCATCATTCTGTGGTTTTGTTTTGATTTGCTTTTTGTGGCCTTGTAACCCTGGCAACAGAAGAAAACAGGAACAACAACACACTTCCCCACAAACTGTAAGCCTCCAGCCTTTTGTTCTCGATTACAAAGCACATCCCATTGTCTCATGTACTTTTCAAGAAGATGCTTAGCGTCAAGTAAACAGACTGCCTTCAGTGTTCTGGGCACTTCACACACATTCTATTGGTGGAAGACCTTCTAAGCTCATGCAAGGCCGATCTTGTCAGATCTCCAAAGCTAGGCAGGGTCAAATCAGGTTAGTATTTGGGTGGGAGATCACCAAGGAAGCCCAGGGTTGCTCCATAGAGGCAGGCAAGGGAAAACCACTTCTGCTCCTGCCTTGAAAACCCTACAGGATCTCCACAAGTCCACAGCAACTCAATGGCACATTCAACTACCAATCCTTCTAACCAGTGTTCCCTCTAAGCTGAGTTAGTGAGTTAGCTCAGTTTTTTAGCATCCAGCTCACACACTTTTGTCAGGAAAAATGGCAAACTAATTTATGCAGCAGCTCCCAACTTTAATGCCAGTAGCTCACAACGTAGAATTTTTGCTCACAAGACTCCATGGCTTAGAGGGAACATTGCTTCTAACATCCCTATAAGGTGGATCAGTATTTTATCATCATATTATAGAGGAAGGCACAGTGGTTTGTCTATGAGCATCTAGCGCAGAGGTGTTGAACTCAGTTGTTCTGAGAGCCAGATCTGACACAAATGGGACTTTGTGGGGTTAGGCCACGTGCGTCATAAAATGAAATGCCAGGTAGTGAAGATATAAACGTTATAAAAGACACAGACAAACATAACTAAATAACTAAAACACTTTTTAAAAGTTTAAATTAAACATGCTTAAAAGACTAGCGCTCTTGCAATAATTTGTTTATTTAACAATCTCTGATAACTGACACCTCTTGCTTTGAACATCTGGAGACAATGTCTGTGCTGTAGCAATCTTGAGTATGCTGTTCAGGTGTTCATCTGTTGCAAACCTACTTTTGATTTACTGAGGGGTAAAGCTGCAGTACTGCAGTCCTAAGCTCTGCTCACGACCTGAGTTTGATCCCAGTGGAAGCTGGGTTCAGGTAGCTGGATCAAGGTTGACTCATCCTTCCAAGGTTGGTAAAATGAGTACCCAGCTTGCTGGGGAGAAAATGTAGATGACTGTGGAAGGCAATGGCAAACCACCCCATAAAAAGTTTGCCGTGAAAACGTTGTGATGTGACGTCACCCCAGAGTTGGAAACGGCTGGTGCTTGCACAGGGGACTACCTTTACCTTTTTATTACAGAAATCACATGGTCAATGCTTTGAGCCTAAGACCCAGAGGAAAACATGAATTGGCAGGGCATTGCAAGGTTTTGTACATAAATTGCTTCATCTGCTGGTTAGCCAATGGAGAAAACGTAGCTCCTGCGCGACTGTGCAAGCCTGGCAAAGCAAGTTGGGATGCAGAGGGAAGCAAGAGAGATGGAAGGAAACAGATGACAGTAAGTTGCTTGGGGGCCTGATAGGAACCCTCTGGGGACCGGATCTGGCCCACAGGCTGCACATTTAACACTCCTGATCTTAGCAGAGATGTGATTTGAACTGGGAATCTCATGTTCATTCTTGTACTCTGTACACTACACTAGTACCAAAGACTTGGGGTCTTAGACATATCAGTGAGGAGAGAGTAGCAAAGTTGTGACAATTTGAGGGAGAGGTTTATTTATTAGATGGCATGTGAGTTCATACTGTTGTGCTTCAGTGTGCACCCATCCATTTGTAGCTAAAACAACACAGAGTCTCACAGCACCTTAAAGGCCTAACACATTTACCAGGGCCACGATCCAATACAAACAGAAAAAAGGAGTGTGTGTATATGAAAGATGAAGCCACAAAATCAAGAAAACTTAAGACTGGTGAATTACAGTATGATTCAGAGCACAAATGAAAACAAGATGCAATTAAAAAAAGAGAGATGTTATTCAAGTGGGCGTGGACCATTCCAAATTTGTGATGAATCAGCAAGCAAGTCAACAGCTGCTCATGAGTCTGTTAAGAGGGATAATTACCGCATATAGGGAGCCAGCCACTCCCAAGCCTGAGTGAATCCAAGACTGATAGTGTCAGACCTACATATGAATTCAGATTGTCCGCCTTTGAGTTTCTTTGGAGTATGGCGAGTTACACGGAAGATGATACCCCACTCCCACTAGAAAGCTTTCTACATTTAACGTCCGATTCCTGTCCATTATTCTCTTGCCTAAATGGCCTAGTTTGGCAAGTAAAAATGACAGAAGGACATTGTGGCATATATCACATTATTCTTGGATACCAATATTTGTAACTAATTAGGTCTATTATGGTTGAGTATAATGGTAATTGTATTTCTGTAATTTAATATTACTTGTTTCTGTATTTTATCTTATAACAGATTTTTTGAAGATGCTTTTAGCTTTGTTTGACCTTTTTATTAAGTTCTTCACTGTGATGGCCTTTGGCTATATACAATGAATATTTCTGCTCTGCTCTGCTCTACGTTACCCTTGGATTTGCTTCTTTGGAAGCCTTTTAACACCACATTCTAACTTCTCATAGAGAGATGTCCTTCTGTTCTTGTGGCTTCCTGTTTGACATAATATTTGATCACTCTACTATTCTTCTGGTTATTTTTTTCCATCTTTTCATTTTCTCAACCATCTAGCTTGGTCCTAGACTTTCTCTGTGGGCTGGTTCACACATGAACTTGCAGCCAGACCATCACTAATCAACCACTGCAGATAAAACACTCACATACATTTTTTAAAAAGCCTTATTTTCCTATACTGTCCATCCCACCAGTTAAGACCTGCCTCTCAAGCCCTGCTGTGTGCTCTTGCCTTCAGAGGCGATGGCTACAGACATGGCCTTTTCTGTGGTGGCATCTCATCTTTGGAATGCTTTCCCTTTTGAAACTCACTGGGCACCTACTTGACGCTGTTTGAGGCACCAGGCTAAAACATACCATATTCCCAGGCTTTTAATCAGGGGGTTATTTTCAACCAATCAATCAATTTTATTTATATACCGCCCTCCCCACCGAAGCAGGCTCAGGGCGGCTAACAACATAATCAATACATTAGTTTCACAAAGTATTTAAACAAACTAATTAACACCTTAATTAAAATTTTGCTAAAACTCTAAAATCAATAAATTTAATAAAATTAACATATTGGTGCTATTGTACAGATGGCGAATTTCATTAGCAGCTTCCCCCTTAGTCGGTGAAGGCCGATCGAAAGAGGGTAGTCTTTATCAGGTTTGAATGGTCTGTTTTATCTTTTATTGTTTTTAATGCTTCTTGTACTTTCAAAAAGATGGCTTGTGTTTTATACTGTGTTTTTTAATTGTCAGCCCCCTCACACAGGACTGTGAAGAGGCAGTATGGAAACATTTAAAATAAATAAATAATATCTCTGGCCGATCAAGGTCAGTACTCTTTGCTTTGGAATTAGTTTCTTCAGGATCTAAGGTAGAGATCTTCCACCTCACCTACTATCTTGGCTTGTATTTTATACTGTGGTTTTTACTGTGTTTTATACTGTGGTTTTTAATTGTCAGCCCCCTCACACAGGACTCTGAAGAGGCAGTATGGAAACATTTAAAATAAATAAATATCTCTGGTCGATCAAGGTCACTACTGTTTGCTTTGGAATTAGTTTCTTCAGAATCTAAGGTAGAGATCTTCCACCTCACCTACTATCTTTCAACTAGGGGATGGTGAGAATCGAACCTAGAACCTTCTAGATGCAAAGGAGATGCTCTACTGATGAGCCACAGCTCTTACCCAGAACTACTACTACTTCTTCACAGTTTTTTATTTGACAAATTCAAATACAAATAAAAACATTTCTAATCATCAAACTATAGATACCATTATATAGTTTACTATACTCCAATTCTGATTGTTTATTTTTTTAACCTATTAAAATATATATCTTTTTTGTATAAAGAATTATCTGGTAATTTACTACAGGATACCATGGCTCAATAACTCTCTTCTCATATTGCATTGGTGTTACGTTTTAAAAGGAAAATGCTATTTTAGCTAAAATGAAATAATCCCATAGTTTTTGAAACCAAGTCTGGGAAGCAGGAATTTGCTTATCTAGACATTTATAAGCGATCAACGTTTTTGCTGTAGAAAGCAAAACTGATGTCTTTTTTTCGAGTTTCCTTATTGGATTTATTCCATTGCTCTAATGAAATTGCTTCCAGCCTTACCCAGAACTTTCACGTTACTGTCATCATCCCAAACACAGGTGTCATCATGACCCCCTCCAGCCTGTTCAGTGATTCTAAGCCTCTCTAGAGGAAGAGTCAAGATCAGTGTCTGAGGAGGCCCAGAGGGACCCGGAAAGGCCTGGCACAGCACAGCTACCTGCAGATGATGCCTCCGCTCAAAGACAGAGGCTGTCGTGACACTCAGCCTGCAAGGGAAGCCTCTCCACCAGTCCCAGAGATAATTTCCAGGCCTCTGCCATGCAGGACTCAAGCCTGGTCCTATGGCTGCCCCCTCCCCCAAACCTGAGAATTGCCCGCTCTGGGGTTGCCAACTTCTAGGTGGTGGCTGGAGATATGTTATTGCAACTGTTCTCCAGGTAAGAGATCAGTTCACCTTGGAGAAAATGGCAGCTTTGGAAAGTGGGCTCTATGGCATTATATGGCATTCCCTCCCCTCCCCAAACCCCACCCTCCTCAGGTTCTACCCTCCCCCCCCAATCTCCAGGTATTCTCCAATCTGGAGCTGGCAACACTAGGAGAAATAGCTGGAGATGTTGGGATGGAGCCTGGGCTTGGGAAGGGGATGGACCTCAGCTGGGTATATTGCCATAGAGTTCACCCTCCAAAGCAGCCATTTTCTCTAGGGGAACTGATCTAGTTTGGTAGATCAGCTGTAATAGTGGGGGATCTCCAGGTGGTGCCTGGAGGTTGGCATCTCCCAGGACCCTTTTCCTGCCCACAGAAACACCAGTAGCAGAAGGCTCAGGCTGGGATGGTGGCTCAGTGGTAGAGCATCTGCTTGGTAAGCAGAAGGTCCCAGGTTCAATCCCTGGCATCTCCAACTAAAAAGGGTCCAGGGAAATAGGTGTGAAAAACCTCAGCTTGAGACTCTGGAGAGCCACAGCCAGTCTGAATAGACAAGACTGACTTTGATGGACCGAGAGTCTGATTTAGTATAAGGCAACGTCATATGTTCAAAGATGGCAAGCAGGCTGGCAGCACAACACGCCAAGGGTAGAGTTAGGGTTACCAGGTCTGTGTTGGAAAACACCTGGAAATTTGGAGGGGCGGGAGAGGGCAGGGTTTGGGGAGGGGAGGGGCCTCAGCAGGGCTTATTTTGTAGCAGGAACTCCTTTGCGTATTAGGCCACACACCCCTGATGTAGCTAATCCTCCAAGAGCTTACAGGGGTCTTCTTACAGGGTCTACTGTCAGTTCTTGGAGGATTGGCTACATCAGGGGTGTGTGGCCTAATATGCAGAGGAGCTTCTGCTCCACAAAAAGCCCTGGGCCTCCGCATGGTACAATTCCATAGAGTCCACCCTTCAAAGCAGCCATCTTCTCCTGTGCCAGCTGAAGATCAGTTGTAAAAGCGGGAGCCCTCCAGGCCCCACCTGGAGGCTGGCAACCGCCTGGCACCTGATCGATGAACCCTTTCCTCTCCTGGCCTAAGCTTGCCTGGCCTTCCCAGTCGAAAGGGTTCTTTCTCCTCAGAGAGCCGCGGAAGAATCTTGTCCCGCGCCGCGCTCCGTCCGAGGCGGGAGAGGCGAGGCCTGATCTCCTCTCCTTGCCTCGCCTGGGCCTGACTGACTCGCCAGGGCGGCGCTGTGAGGGGGCGTGACGAGGCGGGCTGCCCGCGGCCGGCTCTGCCTCTGGCCCGGATAAGGCGGCGCTGCCGAGCCGCCCCCGCTGCTTCTCTCTCGCCTCGTCTTTCTCTCCCTCGCCCGCCTTCATGGCGTTCCGGCGCGTCGTGGCCGTGACAGCCGCTGCCTGCGGGCTGGCGGGCGGCTCCGTCCTCCTTTCTTCGCTCGCCATCGGGAAGCAGCAGCAGCAGCAGCTGGTCAGCAGCAGCAAGGCCGGCGGGGACGCGCCCGAACCGCTCTCGGCGCCTCCTTCCCCGCAGGGCTTGCTGTTTCTGCCTTCGCCCGCTGCTTCTTGCCCCGCCGCTCCCGGCTGGCTCGAGAGGAGCAGCAACGGCTGCGGCTACTGGGATAGCAACTGGGACAGGTAGGAGGAGGGCAGGCCCCGAGGGGCAGCGGGGGGCTTTGTCCGGAAAAGCCGGTTCACACGTGCCGCTCCGAACACCGCGTGTTAACCCGCCGTTGCTGAGCACCCGGGAAGACGCAGGAGGCTTTACATCAAGGGTGGCCCCAAACTGCAGCTCGGGAGCCACATGTGGCCCTTTCACACATACTGTGTGAAAGTCCCGAACACCCCGTCCACAGGCTTGGAGAAGGCATTTCTCTCTTTAAATCACTTCTCCAGACCAAGCCAGCCAGCGGCTTGGAGGATGCATGTATTCATTATTTATTGCTTTGCATTTAAACTTGCTTTCTTCCCACCTCTCCCTCCCCCCTCTGTTTGCCTGCCTGTCTTGCGGCTCTCAAATTTCTAATGTTCATGCCTTGCAGCTCTCGAACACCTGACATTTATTCTGTGTGGCTCCTGTGCTAAGCAAGTTTGACTACCCCTGCTTCAAATGCACGAATATAAGGTCTCAGTAGGGAAGGCGAGGCGGCGGCGTTCAGTGCCTGTGTCTTGGTAGCGATGTGTGAAGATTCAAAATATGCGTATTAAAATGGCTGATCGGTTTACGGGTGGATGAGTGTAGGTACACGTCTGACGGCAGAAACGGAAACAGCTTTCTTTAGATAAGACGTGGGACAAACAAACCACACGTCCTGAACGTTTCTTGCAAGGTTTTTATTGTGTCGGTAAGACTAGTAGCCATGGACGGATCTGTCATCCCATTAAAGTGTGTGTTGTAAACCCTTTCAAAATTGCCTTGTCGAGGCCTACCATGTGTTTCTTCTAAAGAGTAGGCAAACTGAAATGTGTTTGTAATCTATTTTACCTGGTTATTAGTTGCTTGGGTAACAGTGCAGCTTTAAATACACTAGTACGTGGGTTTTGCAGTGATTGATGGCTAGGCGGAAAGGTGCCTTACAAGCAGCTCTCGAACTTCCTCTAAGCTGTGGAGTTTTATGAGCAAAAAATGTTCTCTGCGAGCTACTGGTATTAAAGTTGTGAACTACTGCATAAATTATCTTGCTCTGGGACCATTTTTCCTGAGCTAAGACAAAAATGTGTGATCCAGAGGTTAAAAAACTGAGCTAACTCACACTAACTCATCTTAGAAAGAACACTGCTTACAAGAATATTTCACCTCTGTTGCACTTCATAATACATACAGGACAAGCCAGTCGTAAATGTCAGTAACTAGCCATGATGAACAAATTTTGAGTCCGGCGGTTTCATTTTACTGCTTCAGACCAACACGGCTGCCTACCTGGATCTATAGCCATGATGACTTAAGGAAAATCCACAGCCAGAGGTGAGAAACTTCTGAATGCCAGTGATGGGAAGCATCATTAGCAGGAAGCTTTCGTCTTTGCGCCCTGTCTGTTGGCCTTGAAAGATAGCTAGGACAGTTTGATGGGTGTTCTGTAAAGCAGGATGCTGGACTTTAGTCTAATCTTCCAAGACTATTCATATGTCCTTCACTTCTTCTGGTGTGGTGAGGGGAAATGTGTTTTTTGTGTGTTCTGAAGTGCTTTGGTAAATTGGATATAAATCCAATATCATCATCTTCTTTTTAAATAATTCCTTCATAGGTTACAAGATGGAGGTGTTTTTCTTTCTTTCCAACATTACTGGTTTCTGTTTCACTTCTTGTGCTGCCTTTTCTCAGTCTTGTTTCAGTAATATGAAGCAGCTAGCAGTAGAAGAAGAAGATATTGGATTTATATCCCGCCCTCCACTCAGAAGAGTCTCAGAGCGGCTCACAATCTCCTTTATCTTTCTCCCCCACAACAGACACCCTGTGAGGTGGGTGGGGCTGGAGAGGGCTCTCACAGCAGCTGCCCTTTCAAGGACAACCTCTGCCAGAGCTATGGCTGACCCAAGGCCATGCTAGCAGGTGCAAGTGGAGGAGTGGGGAATCAAACCCCGTTCTCCCAGATAAGAGTCCGCACACTTAACCACTACACCAAACTGGCTCTCCAGTATAAAATGTTTGTTCGTTGCAGCTCATGTGTTTCTGCAACCCGTATCTTTTTTAACACAAGATTTTTATTGAAGTGTGTCAGTAACACTGTACATGGATAAAAGTTCTGGTAATTTGTCTTGTGGTCATATGTATACCTGTCAGGTAGACATGACTAAGATGCCAGAGATGTGTAGTAGCAAGAGCATGCAAATGATTGGTCAGACCAACTTGTTTTCAAAAGATAATTGAATATATGTTGATCATGCTTACTATGCATCACTTCAAGGATATTTTTTTCTATGAGTAAGAACATCCTCTGGCAGTGAATTCCACATTTTGAGTTCTCTTTGTCAACTCTCTCCATCCCGTGCATAATTTTATAAATCTTTCTTTTTATACGGAAGGTGCTCCAGCTTCCTAGTCATCTTGGTTGTCCTTCTCTCTACTTTTTCCAGCTCTGCAATGTCCTTTTGGAAATATGATGACCAGAACTGTACACAGTGTTTCAAATGAGGCCATACCAAATGAGGCCGTACTATACAGGGCATTACAATATTAGCTGTCTTATTCTCAATCCCTAAAAAGCACTAACATCGAGTTTGCCTTTTTCATTGCTGCAGCATACTAGGTCGACACTTTTATTGAGCTATCTACTATGACCCTGACAATGCTGATTCTAAGCAGAGCTGTGCCCTTTTAAACCCATTGACTTGTATGAACTTGAAAGGGTGTGGCGCTGCTCAGGGTTGCATTGTTTGTGTAGGATTCACATAACTGAAAACCAGGTTTTTAAAAAAAGTACAACTTTTAGTTAAAAAACCCCACTGTTATAATTTTTGTTTTTTTATTATGTGTCTCTCTGTGTGCATGCATGTGCACGCCTGGAAGTCATGGCAACTTCTGCCAATCCCTACTAGGGCATGGAGGATGTTCAGAGAAGTGGCTTGATACAGCCTACCTCTGTCTCCCACCCCTGGTATTCCATCCAAGTACTTGCCTGCTTAGTTTCTGAGATCTGACAAGATTGGACTATCTAGGTCAGGCAAAATCCGTTTTATTTTTAAAAGCGTTTGATTTTTATCCACTCTGGAGAGATTCTGTTGACTTATTCTGGATTGGGTTATGGCTGTCACCCTGCCAGTTAAAGAAATTTTAATCAAGAAATCATATGCATATGTTTGCATGTGGATCAACAGGAGTTTTGAGTTAAGCCCTTTATGATGTCAAGCTATTATAATGATTGCAGAGTGTTTATAGAAGAGTGAAAAACCGTGATACATGTTCCTTTTCTGTGTTTCAGACACTTTTTTTGGTGTGCGTTCAATATCATCTAATACAAGCAGCTGCCTCTGTTAAATGGCACTCTGATCCCCTTGTTTTACTAACAGTCAGGTTTATCCTTTCCAACTGCTCATGTGGCTGAAGCGTGGATTCTAATCCGCATTGGTTTTTCTCACCTTAGCACTAAGTAGTTGTTTTTGCACTTTGAATAATTAAAACAGGGTGCATGAGAATATGATCCTTGATATGAGTTGTCAAACTTGTATTCCAGTTTATCTCAGTGGTTCACAGTGCCTGAAAACATGCATTTACATTTTTTATATTAGCTCTTCCTGCAGAGAACTTAGATGTTTTGGTTTTTTCCTATCTTCACAACAGCCTTGAGAGATTATGACTGGTCCAAGTGTCCCTGTAAACTTTGTAGCGGAGTGGGGATTTGAACCCAAGCCTTTCCAGTCATAAATCCAATACACTAACCACTGCACCATGCTAATATTTAATCTGCTGGCTGGTGCATATGTGGTTGAAGGGCTCATGATGCTAAGGAGGTGTTTGGTTAGAACCTGGGTCGGAGATCTGTATATGCTACTTTGAGTTCAGTGTTGGTGGATAAGTGAGATTTTTAATTTATTGTCTTCTATTGAAATCCCTCCCCTTGGGAATGCCCCCAAACAGTTTACATGTGGTGTATATCTGTGGTTTGGATTGCAGACATTGTCAGGGGGTAGCTTGCATAAATGTGGTAGGCTGCTTTTGCTCTTGGATGCTCATATATTGTAATAACTGCAATAGATACAGGGAATCCAGTTAGTATAAGGGATTCCACTGCACTTTTCCGTCAGTTTGCTGCTGTGAAGGAACATGGTTACTTGCTGGAATTTGCCCTTGCTTAGGGGCATAGATATAGTGTGAATGAGCCCTAATGAACTGTGAGCTGCCCCTGAGCTGCTGTCTACATTTTGGCCTTGTTTGTTGAAATGCTGTTCTACCTGGCCTGGAGAATGGAAATTGGGCTGTGTTCTAATCACTTCCAGTAGAAAGTGGAGTCGTTCCGTTGAAATGCAAGGCGATTTAGACTGAGGTACACCTACAGTTTTGGCTCAGATACCTTTATTGTTAACAAATAATCCTTCTTCTGAGAGATAACCCAGCAAACATAATTAATTTCTTATTTAATACATTTTATGGCAACTCTGCTGTGAATTTCTGTGGATCCTTGAATCCGGCAGTAGATTTTATATATACATCACTTTTAATTTGGGATTGAAGAATGATTGTTTAAGCAGATGAAAAGAGAAAGAGTCTAGTAGCACCCTAAAGACTAACAAAATCTGTAACAGGGTATGAGCTTTCGTGAGTCACTGCTCACTTCTTCAGATATCTCACTTCTCTGCTCACTTCAAGTGCTAAAGGGTATGGAATAACCTTTAGAACATGATTGCATTGAGATTTTGTAATTAACCCATTAGAAATCCAAGCTTTCGTTTTTATTAAGCTCTTCTCTGGAGGTGTGTCCAAATTATCCAACCAGTCTAATAACACTAAATAGGAGCAAAAATCCGTCAGGCTTTTAATTTTCTAATAGGCTCATTGTGAGGAGTGTGGGGAATATAAGTATTAGGCTTATTACAAACTAGTTATGTGGTAACATCTGATAATACTTGATACTCTGATTATTCCTCTCTGCCCCATGGCACTGTAGTTTCTCAGCTTCTGTTGGAGGGGTAAAAATATACAGGTCTCCTACTTTAAATGATACTAAATACATGCCTAATTCTGTAGGGATGTTACTCTTTAGTAGGAAAATGTACTCCGTGAAGCGGTATTGCAGCCTGATGTGAATTCTGTTTTGTTGTTGTTTACTCTTTTGCATGGAGACTGTCCATTTTGGCTGGTGTAAATGACAGAAGGGCATTGTGGGCATATGAGATATGTTAGCAGGTGTGTAGGTGGATGAAGCTGAAGAAGATGATGATGATATTGGATTTATACCCTGCCCTTCACTCTGAATCTCAGAGTCTTAGGGCGATTTACAATCTCCTTTACTTTCCTTCCCCACAACAGACAATCTGTGAGGTAGGTGGGGCTGAGAGAGCTATTTCAAGGACAGCTCTGCAAGGCTATTCCAGCAGCTGCAAGTGGAGGAGTGGGGAATCAAACCTGGTTCTCCCAGATAAGAGTCCATGCACTTAACCACTACACCAAACTGACTCACTTAAGTTAACCGTATGGCTAGGGGTACTGTGACATTGTCACTTAGTTGGACATGAGAGGACAAACTTTAGCGCTGGGGTTTCTAGCAGGGGCTGGTTTGTTTATCTAACAAGTGGTCCATCGTTGTTTCGTTCCCTTGTGCTTCCTCTGATTTGATACATGCTGTTATGTTTTGGCCATGCCCTTCTTTTATTTACATCGGCGAAACCAGGCAGAAGTTTTTTTACTAAAAGATTTATGTACACTATTCAGATGTCTCTTATTTTTGGTCATTCATCACCAGTTGGCAATGGTTTACACCCATTATGATAGATTAGATAGACCCCAGTCCAATAGCACCTTTGAGACCTGCAGAAATTTTTGGGTATAAGTAGGGCTGCCAACCTCCAGGTCACAGCTGGAAATCTCCCACTATTGCAACTGATCTCCAGGTGACAAAAATCAGTTCACCTGGAGAAAATGGCTGGTTTGGGAGGTTGACAAAATGGCATTATATCCCCCTCCCCAAATGGACATGCTTTTGATTTTTTTAAAACAAAGTTTTAGAAGCCTGCCCATGCTTTCTAATCACCAGCCCATGCCTGCTATCATAAACTTCAGGTCACTGCTGCTTGACTTGGTAGACGTGGCTTGTTTAAATAGCAACGGTCTGTATTTTGCAGTGCTGTCATTTTGGAGATTAAGGAAGGTAGATCCTAACCATCATATTATGTTTGCACATTTCTTCTTAAGATTGCGCTGCTTAATTTGTTTTAACCTTTAAAATCATTGAGAGGATTGACATGGAGGGGGGATGTGATTGTATGCAAAACACATAAGCAGAAGTGAAGAACTAGACAGCTACTCTGACTGGCGCATTTTATTATCTTGACCAATATTTTAGCTTTTCAATGTAGTAGAATATTAAGTGGGAGATAAATAGGTGGCTGCCCCATAGAACTACCTTCCAGCAGACTGGCAATATAGATTGGGGATGTTACTGTGGTAGGGATTTCTTATTACAGGCTTTGTTGTTTACAGTCTGCCTAAATCTGTTATGGAAGCTAGAGAGATGTGGTTCTCGTATAAGATCTATTTCTGGGATTAATAAAAGGTTAAGACACAAGAAACTTAGTGCCAAGAACACTGTTCAGTATGCTACCATCAAGAGAGCAAAGGCAAACAAATAATGTGCTCATCTTTAAGCAAAATGATGGATTAAATGTTTTTATCTTTTAGGTTCTACTGCTATCAGTCTGGATTTTACTGCAGATAAGGCACAAGACAATGCAACCAAATTGTTCCAGTAATTGTCCAGTGAACAAGCATCAGCTAATAGTTCCAGATGTTTGGGAAGTTTAAAAATTCCAGAAGCCTCTACCCATAACATTTGTTCCGTACTGTGTTCTTTGCACAGCAGTTTCTTCCCTTAACTCCTACTAAGTGGCAGAATGGTTTTGCGGTTGGTAAAGCTTGCATAATTCTATTATGATATTGCATGGTAGTTCTGGTGGTTAACATACAAAGGTCAAAAATTCCTTGGGTTGGTTGTGCCCAAGCTCTTGGCCATCCCTAAGTAAAATAGCTCTTTGGAGATCTGTGATTGGGCAGAGAATCCTACCTTAGCTGTGGTGTAGCGGTTTAAGAACTTCAGACTCAAATCTGATGAACCAGGTTTGATTCCCTAGTACTTCACATGCAGCCAGCTGGGTGACCTTGGATGAATGAAGCTTAAATTGGGTCAGTGAGTCACAGTTCTTTCAGAGCTCTCTCAGCCCCACCTACCTCATAGGGTGTCTGTTGTGGGGAGAGGAAGGGAAAGTGATTGGAAGCCGCTCTTGAGACTCCTTCAGGTAGTGAAGGGCAGATATAAAACCAACTCTTCTCCTTTCATTATCCTGATTTCACAACCATACATAGTAATGAGGAATACTGAACTATGAATAATCTTGGTCTTGGTTGCCAGCAGCACTTGAGTTTTTAAAGGAGGAACTGTCTGGGAAAGTTGGTGTCTTCCAAACTGAAGCTCGTGCTCTTGGTTGCAGAAACCTGTAGTACCAAAAAAAATGAGTTTGAGCATGTTCAGTCACCGTAGTATTTGTTGACACAAAGCAATAACTTTTAAAATTGTTTTCAGGAGAGAACCAGTGGCTCTTATTAATCTGAAGAAGAAAAATGAAGAGACTGGGGAAAAGGAGCTCTCATCTCGCCTAGACCACTACAAAGCAAAAGCTACCAGGCACATATTCCTCATACGCCACTCTCAGTACAACTTGGATGGGCAAGCGGATAAAGACAGAACTCTGACTCAGTTGGGTATGTATACTTGGCACTTTGTTGGATTTTGCATGCTTCGTACCAGAGAGATCTTGTGCTTGCTGTGAGGCCAAACCCATAGGATCTGTTACAATGGAGATTCTTTGAATCTATGGTAGAAAAAAAGACTGTTTCTGTGCTGTAAAAGTCTTTTATGTAGGTACTTAAAACGTCATCAGAGACAAGCCATGTAAACTACTACTCTGGGAGCAATCACTTGTACCCTGTATGCCCAGACTCTTCATTTGTGGTTTATTTTATATAGAGAATTCTAGGCAGCCTCTCCAGAGACCTGCTTGAAGTGCCTCATGAAGTAAAAATAAAATAATCTAAACATTAAATCTACTGCAGGCATAAAAGCAGTTTAGTTTGCATGTGAAGTGCCATCCACTTGCAATTGACTTACAGCAACCTCAGCAAAGAGCTTTCAAGGCAGGTGAGAAGCAAAGGTAGTTTATCATCACCTTCCTCTCCAGAGTCTTCCGTGGTAGTCTTCCACACAAGTATCAACCCTGCTTAGCTTCTATGATCTGATAATGGCCTGGAAAAAACTGGACAAAAGCAGTTTTCTTAAGACTTTTTTCTAATTTTGAGAACCATTAAAAAAACCCCTGTACAGAACATTTTTCTTTTCAACTAAATAAAATGCTTTTTAAGGCAAGGTTTTACTGAAATATGCAGTATCAGATTAAAAAAAATTTTTTTGAAGTGCTGAGTAAAATTCCTGATTTTTTTCTTTCGGAGTGAGTAAACTGTAGCATAGGTGCAGCAATTTTCAACTCTCTCTCTCACTTCAATATTGGGTTATTTGTAATTTTGCTTGTAGAAAACTAAGGCATTTATATTGTTAAATTCCATTCATCAGTTCATACAACTTTATGTGCTAAGATAAATGATACATTTCATGTTGTTAAAGTAGCAAAATGGGTTTAGGGAAGAATATTCCATAGATTTCAGTTTCCCCCCCAAAATTCCAGGGTTTTTTTTTGTTTCGGGGTTTTTTTTTTTTTGGAAACAAGGATTTTTGGACATTCTGCAGTCTTACTTCTGAGGCCTAGGGAATGACTTGAGTAATGATCTGAGTAACAGTAGGAAAGGTCGTGAGGTTTTAGTTGCTTCTAAGGTTTTTGTTGTTGCTTTGGGGTTTCCCCAGTTGGGCCCACACCACTGCCTGCATCTTCTATTAACTTCAGAAATGATTACTTGCTCTTTGAATGTTTCATTATTTGACAAGCCTGCTTTAAATGGATGATCATCTTTAAGAGTGACTTAAGAGGAAGGAACCTTCCCTAGACCTTCAGAAAAACAAGTTTCAACCTATGCTGCAAATGTTGCAATCCTTTTATTAATTAACAAGAGTTGTAAGATAAGTCGCCATAAAACAACATGCTTACATCTATCTCCAAAGTATAAGCAAGATTTCATGCAATAATTTCTGTTATCCAGTTGGGTAAAGAATGCAAGCGGGAACAGTGATAATGATATTCTGAAAATCTTGCATGTTTTTGTGTAAAGAAGAAAGGGAGCGGTACATGCTTATGTCAGCATTTATTATTTTCCTGTGAACGTGCCAAAGTAATGCACTGAAAGTATTAGCAACTCACACGTAATCCTTCTTCTTAGGACGTGAGCAAGCTGAGTTGACAGGGAAAAGGCTAGCAAGCTTGGGACTGAAATTTGACAAAATCATACACTCCTCTATGACCAGAGCGTCCGAAACAACCAACATAATCAGCAAGCATCTTCCTGGTGAGTGACTCCTCTCAGCAGTCTTGGGGTAGAATTTCTGCTGAACAGCTCGTGTGGCTTTTAGCCAGTTGTGTTCTAGAGCCCCAGTGGGTTGGATGCCAGGAGCTGCAAATGGGAGGAATGTAGTGACTAGTGCTGCTGGACAAAAGCATGTGTGCAGTTCCACAACTTGCTGCTTCTTGGGGAAGGGGAAGAACATCTTTGAACTGATCCAGGTGGGCAGCCATGTTGACCTGAAGCAGTAGAACAACGTTTGAGTCCAGTGGCACCTTTAAGACTAACAACGTTTTATTCAAGGTATGCTCGGTTATATGACCCTGAGCATACCTTGAATGAAACGTTGTCCTTTTAGAGGTGCCACTAGACTCAAACTTGGATCTTTGAACTGAGTTTTGAACTAGTTATGCAACACCAAGTATACCTTGAATAAAACTTCGTTGATCTTCAGTATGCCACTGAACTCAGACTTTGGTTTTTGAGCTGAGTTTTTTCTCATGTGCATTGTGAGGCACAAAAGCTCTTTTGGATGTAGAAGTCCCCACCTGTCTGTGACAAGCCCTGGTAGCATGATAAACTTTTTTAAAAGACCAGAAGGATTATCAGAAAATGAAAAGGCAAGGCTGCAAGCTGCAGGCTGCTGTCTGCATTCTTAATCTCTAAACACTGTTTTTAGTTCACTTTTTGAATTCCTCCTCCCTCAGGTATGCCTTTTTTATGGTTTTGTCCTAATTGATAGCCTACTCAGTTTGGGACAGTTAACTACTGTTTGTTTGGTTTGTCCTCTGTCTGGAACACTTAAAACTACTGTTTGTTTGGTCTGCCCTGTCACTGTGCTTGAACCAAGGAGCAATAACTTGACTTTTTTCACACAGTCCTGATAAATATGGTCAAGGATGCCAGTTTTGCAACTCTGTTGGCTCTTGTAACTTTAAGAGTGGAGTAGACAACAAGACAGTCAGTGACGGCAACTTGTCATGTTGCAGGTTGTTTGAAAATCAGTTCTGGGTGGACATTTCCTCTGGTCAAAGGCGCTTTGGCCCAGTGTTGAAATGCCAGTTACCTCCGAGGTTGTGTCCAGAGATTAGTTGACAGAGGTTGATAGTAGGTTAGTGATCTCCTATGGCAAACCTCTTCTAGAAATGCACAGCTCCCTTTAAGGAGTAAGAGGGTCAGAGGATGGAGCTCCTCATGCAGGAGATGCTCTGATGATGGGTTCTGAAGATTTCATGACAAAGCTGGCAAGAGTCTGTTAGAACAAACAAGTGCCAATTTGGGATCGCTTTCAGGAATAAAAATTAACTGAGACACAGCACACTCGGTAGTGGGGAGGCAAACAAGTACCAGCTGTCTTAAATCCTGCTGAAAAGGTTTCAGTATGCTACTGAACTTCGAACCTTAGAGAAAGAATATAATGTTGTCTTCGGCACTGATAACTATGTGCGTCCTAGTGAAAGATGGGTTCCAAATTGGTAGTCAAGGGTTGCCTGAATATTGTTTAGAAGATACTCCATGTTCAGATCCTTTGTGTATTAGGAGCAATAATCTTAAGGGGCTCCAATTGGGAGAAATGTCTGATGAGGAGTGTGACCAAGTAGTAGATTTGGATGGAGAGTTGATAGCACAGCAAGTGGAACTTTCTGATAGTGGCCCTCCAGGTTGGCTAGAAAGGTTAGGAGCTCTTTCTTAAGTTTGCTCTGGAGTGTCCATGGACCTTCAGGAATAGATGTTAGTGATGGTCAAAAATGCATGTGATGACACCACTGGAAACTAGATAAGGGGAACATGCTCAAACTACAGGAGCAGCTGAGAGCACTCGGAGTGGAGTGTGAGCACTCAGGGAGGACTTAAGCCGATTGGGCAGTGAGAAGTAGCTGTACGGACTTACGGCCAAGATTGTCATCAGATAAAGGGAAATAAATAAAATAAAGAGGACATCTTGGAAGCTGGAGGAGGACAGAGTGGAAAAGTGGCACGATAAACTCAGATAGGTTAGGAACCCATCCCATCAACAGACTGTGTCTACTAGTCTAATGGCCTTTGTGGGATTTTGTGTGTTGGGGTGGTACCTAAAACGAGACAGAAGAAATCTCTTGTAAAAGTTGTAATGTTTGGCGGGGTTTAGAGGCTTGCTTTGTGACACGTGTGTTTTGCTCCTCAGGGGTGAAAAAAGTGAGCACCGACCTGCTGTGTGAGGGATCTCCTATTGAGCCAAACCCTCCCATCTCTCACTGGAAGCCAGAAGCGGTGGTAAGAGTTTTGGGTGACTGATTGCTGCAACAGTCTTGTAATCTTGTGCTGTATTTCAGAATCGCTCAAACATCCACCGAATGGGTTTCTGTAGCACTGATTTCCCACCCCCTCCCCTTAAATCACACCCTGTTTGTCTCAATGTAGCCTGGTTTGGAAGCTGAGTAGCTTTTTATGTCAAAGAGCAGGGCCCACTCCATTCAAGGTCTTGCTCTTGCTGCATTGTGACTTTTGTAAATTGAAGAATTTGAAGGAAAGGACTTGTATATGAGGAAGCTCATTGAGGGCCCTCAATACCGACAGAACTAGTCTGTTGAGAGTTCTGTAGTCCCTGTGAATAGGTGGGCCACTACATTCAACACCATCTGAAGCTCTCTATCTTCAGAGGCAGCTCCACGTAGACCATGTTGTCATAATCCAAATATTTTTAGTGTGGTTGGTAGTCCTTAGGGTTTAACTAGAAAAGATAGAATAGTTTTATTTATTTATTTTATTCAATTTCTACCGCGCCCTCCCCGCAAAAGCATGCTCAAGACGGCTTACCATGTTCATGGAAATACATGGAAATATAAAATCACATTAAGATATAAAAACATAAAAATCAAACCATTTCAAGTGCTATAATGATCTTTGAACTGTGCGAGCTCTCGCAGGGCCCTAACCTCAGGGAGCTCGTTCCACCAACATGGGGCTACAACAGAAAAGGCCCTGGCTCTAGTTGTCATGAGCCTGGCCTCTTTAAGGCCAGGGATTGAGAGCAGATTTTGTGACCCTGACTGAAGTGCTCTCCAGGGAACATGTGGGGAAAGGTATGCAGGTCCCTGACCATATAGGGCTTTTCTGCATCTGACTCTATCCTTGAAAGGTGAAGGTGCAAAGAACATTCTTTTAAAATATATATATATATATTCATTTCAATAACCTTTCATCTGCCCTCAGCAGTATTATGAAGACGGGGCTCGCATCGAAGCTGCATTTCGAAACTACATCCATAGGGCTGACGTGAAGCAGGAAGAGGATAGCTATGAAATCTTTGTCTGTCACGCCAATGTCATCCGCTACATAGTATGCAGGTAATTATGGGACTGCAATAATCCGCTAGGGGAGGGTGGGGGTGCCTGCTGAGAGAGTAGCCCTTCCAACTGGGTAAGGGCACAAACCGCAGCAGTCAATTAACACTGGGCAGTCGGGTGCATTTTACAGATCTAAGGTATTTGGCGGGGATGAGTGCCCAATACTGTACGAACAGCTGCCCACAAAACATATGACTGCGGGATTAACTTTAAGCATTTGCTCTAATCCCTGTTTCTGAGTAGAGATTTTGAAATAACAGTCCTTCCATACTAAATTATTTTTGATGTTAAAAATGGAAAAGCATGAGAGCATAAAGATTTCCTCTCTTGCTCTAGCTTGCAGGCATTCCACATCATCTACCAAAGTGCAGGTTGTTATTAGCACGGTACCCCCTCCTTTCTGAGTGATCCATCCAGGAGGTGCCTGTTGGCCTTGTAGAGTCAGAATAAATTTCTTTAGAACACTTCATATTAAACAATACAAAAAAGGCAGAGCTGAAACAGGATAAGAATGAAGAGTTCATCATTCAGCTCAGTAACCTTCTAGCTCCTGCATGGGCTTTCCCTCCTGGCTTCTCGACACGCTTTTTTGCAAAGGACCCTGGCTGTTTCTGGCATTACAGCCCGTTCACTTGTGCAGCAGAACAAAACAGCACAACTGTACTGTCTCAGAACTGTGCTGAAGTTGCAAGCAGACAATGCTGAACTCAGTTTAGGTTGCCTGTGTTGGAGGGGCATCTGCGAGAGCTGTTGTGATGGTTAAAGATGCCAAACGGTGCTAAGTGGGCTATAGTTTTACTCTGTGCTCTGAACAGTCTTCTACTGAAGCACTGGAGGATGGAAGCATATAGAGCACTGCTCCTGCGAACAGACTTTGTCACAGAACCTAGCATGCTGGTGCAGATGTTAAAGGAACGCAAGATTGTTGAGTATGCCTTATTTCATGTGATGCAAGAGCCATCTGGTAGCAATAACTTGAATTAAACTGCATATTCACTCCAGCCCTCTCTGACCCAGAAGACTATTTTGTGTTCCATCTGCTTTTTAGTAATTAACAAGCAGATGTTGAGAGGAGAAAGGTGGGCAGGTGCCGAGGCGTCCCAGGCTGAACCCTGTGGATCCTTTGGGCAGTTGTACCCAAGTAACCAGGTGATTGTTTAATAACAACAACAACAAAAAAAGATTTATAAAGTTTATTTCAGTTTCTATCAATATGAAAATTTATTCTGTAGCCAACACATTACTCTGTAATCATGAAGCTAGAAAATAAGAAAAGCTATCTTATCTAACACTTTTTAGAATTTGCATTAAATGGCACAAACCTTAAATTCAAAGATCAAAGGCCGAAGCTCAGGCGTTCTCTGTGTTGCTAGCAATTGCAATTCAAGCATGCCATCATTCAGGCCCAGGGTCTATCAAAATCCCAGCTAGTTTCTCGCCTTCAGGGCCTTAGCTCAGCTATAGTTTTGAGGCCCAGCAATGTCAGGTGAGGATGACATCCAATCAGGATGTGTTTTCAGGAAAAGTCTCTAGAACAGAGGTCCCCTGGCCATGGACTGGGACCTGGGCGGACGAAAGAGGCAGTGTGGCTTTGCTCCGAAGCTACCTCCCTTTCAGGGGAGGCAGCCTTGCCACCCCTTCCACCTGCCCAGGACCTAGGCAGATGAAAGAGGCAGTGGGGACTTGCTCTGCATTTATAGACCCAGCCAATCAGCGGGTCTTTAAATGGGAGACAGATTGGTCACTTCTGCTGCCTGGCAGAAGAGCCCCAGTCTCCCCCTGCCCCAATTTAATGATCCCCTGGGGGGGGGGCAGCCAAAACCCCAGCACCACACACATCCACCGGTCTGTGGAAAAATTGCCTTCCACAAAACTGGTCCCTGGTGCCAAAAAGGTTGGGAGCCACTGCTCTAGATTACCTCATCACACCCAATTCTCCCCCTCCCATCACACAGACTGCAGGTTCTCATGAGAAGCTAATCACCACACTTCCATCTGTGGCCTTGAAGATGGTAACTGTGTAGGCCAAGAGACCAATTAGTAACATGTGCAGGATGGACCAGGCCCATTACTGTTCACATCAACCCTTGAGGGCAGGCCGGGGGTGCTTTGCCTCATATCCGATAGCTGAACCTCAGTTCTGGTCTTAGAAATATGGCCTAACAACATGTGTTGAAATGAGACCTGGCATCAAAGGCAAGAGGTTGCGTAACATCTGCTACAGGTAGAGCCTTTTTAGTTTGAAGCTTTGTACAGTTGACTGTTGATAACAGGCTCTTCTGTAACCTCCCATCAGAACATGGCTCTTGCTGCACACAGGTAGAAGCTGGAAATCATTTTAAGCATTAGGTCCAGAACACTCAAAGGTGAATCTGTTAGTTTTACTAGCATTTTCTATCTTATCAAAGATTTCAGGTTTTCACGGCTGGTAACATCATTAGGGTTTGTAGAGTCTTTCGGGATCAAGTGCCGAGTGGGAATGCACTCAATGCACAGCAGCCTAGAAGGCCTGAGCACCTGCTCCGGCTGCAACGCCACTGAGGATGTTCTCCGCAGCTGAGAACGAAACGTCTGGAAGGAAAACTTTCTCCAGTAGAACACGGCACTTGATCCCGAAAGACTCTACAAACCCTAATTTTCTATCTTGTATGTGAGAAACCCAGAAATCACTTGAAATACTTTTTCCAGTAATCATTCCCATCTGCTAACTTAAATTTAAAATTAGCAGTGGTATGTGCTTGCATTTGGTGGCGCATTTAACCAGGTTAATGCGCAAGCTGTAATGGGCATACCAAGTTTTCCTGTTGACACACAACAGATGGTGTGTCAAAGCGCTCCCATGGAGTCATCTTGGTCTGATGTGTACAAACAGAACTATTGGCTTCCTGATGAATGCCTCTGAGAGCCAGTGTCGTGTTGCAGTTATGAGCAGTGGATTCTATTCTGGAGAACTGGGTTTGATTCCCACTCTTCCACATGAGGCCAGCTGGGTGACCTTGGGTCAATCAGAGTTCTCAAAACTCTCTCAGCTCCACTTACCTCACAGGGTGTCTGTTGTGGGGAGAGGAAGGGAAGGAGATTGTAAGCCAATCTGAGACTCCTTTGGATAGTGAAGGGCGGGGTATAAATAACTCTTCTTCTCTGGATTGGTTCAGATCACCACAGTAACTGCTTTCCCCTCTTTGTGTGTGCGTGCGCATAGAGCATTACAGTTTCCTCCTGAGGGCTGGCTTCGGATGTCTCTCAACAATGGCAGCATCACTCACTTGGTGATCCGTCCCAGCGGCAGAGTGGCACTGCGAATGCTCGGGGACACAGGGTTTATGCCTCCAGAGAAAATCACACGCACCTGAGCAAGCAACACGATGGTCTTTCTGGAGCCACAGACTCTCCGTGCACATGTGTGGCTGTGGTACAAAGTTGTGGCTCGGTAGGATATCGAGTTTCAAAACTCTGCTTAACATCACCAAAAAACCCCAACTAGCCCCTCCCTAACTTCTGCATCAGCAGGGAGGCCTTCCAACATGGAAAAGGGCACATAAGGAGACACGGCACTCCCAGCACATTCCACCAAGCGCTACTGTGCATCTTCTGCGTGTCTTGCTGAACTCTCCTGTTCCATTGAAGTGAATGGAGCCACTGCAACATCACTTAATGGACTGAAGAGATGGAAAGACAGGAATCTACCTACTTAGCAGCTGACATGACAGTAAGCCTTGCCTTGCTGCAAAGGGAAAACTCCTGACTTCTAACCAAAGCTTATTCCTGTGCAGAGAGGCTTCTTTCTCCCTCTGCTGGGAGAGTAAGTATTCTTTATTCCACTGATAAATTAGAAAGGGTTGTAAATACTATGGCTGGACCTGTGGGAGCGGTGTTCTTTCCAAGGGTAGCTGAACTTTCAATATAGCTTTAGGACTTGTAGGTATAACTCTTCCTGAACTTGTCAGCTGTATCTGGTAAGATTGGTGGTGGTGGGGGGGTAAGGCACTAAGAATTTTGGGCAGCAGTGTCTCCTTTAACCTGGAGCTCTTCATTTAAAGCAAATGATACCCAGGAAGATGGCTTTACTCTTTGGCAATGTTCTGGGTAAAGGTGATCAAAGACAGAACACTGTTCTTTTCTCCCTCATGCCCACAACTGAACATTTTTAAACAAGTGTTGCCTTACGTGCACCCCGTTCACAGCTAGGCTAAAAGCTTATTCTAGGTCCTGTGCCCTTAACAACTACTGTGGCTACTTGCATTCTTCTGTTACCATACACCTTAGGTTAAAGAGCACATCTGAGGCCACTTGGTGCTATTGTACGAAACTAAAAAAAAAATATTTAAGTGAACTTCTTCCCCCTAAAGAGCACAACACAGCATACTTCTGAATCAGAGCCGAGGCGGGTAAAGCAGTTCTCGGGGAAACTCCTTGCCTAGCAACTTGGTGTGCACTTAGAACTGTGGCCCCAGAGCCAGGCAGGAGCGGGGGCGGGAAGAGAAGATTCTTCTGTACTTGTGAGAAATGGTAGTGGTCTGTCTTTGATCAATGCAAAAAATTTTTAACCTATTCCTAACTTTGTAAAATGACTGAAAAAAAAAATAAAAGAATGTTTGTCTTAAGAGTTGAAACAGTCGTCTCCACTGAATTTCATTTTGTGACTTCCTTGTCCGTGCCATCAGTCCTGCAAAATTAGAATTCTTCCTACCCAGATGAAGGAAATTGGATGTCCTCTAAAGCAGGGGTGGTGAAACTTAACGTAAGAGTCACGTAGAAAAAATGTCAGATGTAGGTAGGAAGGAAAATAAGAGGTGGAAGGAAAGCAACTTTAACTTTAAATGCATTCTCCAAGCTGTTGGCCCTGCTCTAAAGTGTTCTGATAAGGTTATGGTGGAGGTAAGAACGGAGATACTTCCTAAGTCACAGATGGCTGTCTTAGCTATTGTTTGGTATTTGTTCTTAATAGGTTTTGGTATAAATGACTATTCATCCTCAGTAACGTCCAATACAGAGATCAGAGTTCTGTATGAATACTGAAAGCCTAACAGTTACTATAATTGACCTTTGGATGGCAGCAGAGAGTTGGCCCCCCACGTGTGACACATCCATGAGCTGGGGGTGAAGCAGATCCACACTGCCCAACATTGCTTACACTACCCACCGTCACTCCTTGGGTTCACACCAGGGTAGAGTCAGAAACTTGGGGCGGTCCAGAGGTCTGATGACAAGTGCAGAATCCCCCCCCCCCCCCTCCAAGTGTGGGACAATTGCCATCATGTGCTCTCTGGGCAGCCCTGAAGAGGAAGGAACCCCACCTTGTGGAACAGCCTGGCTGAGGTCAAGAAGGTCCCCACCCTCCTGCAAATTATGCAAAACTGAATTATTCAAGAGGGCTCTTCTATGCAGGCAATACAGCTGTAATGCACCAAATGATTCACAAAGTTACTTAGAAAAATTACTAGGAATTACGGTCTATACTACTGTGTATAGCTTGCTCAAACTAGGATTGTACTATGGAATTTTGCATCATTTGGTTATGCTGACGTGTAGGTTCTGCAACCCTAATCCAAGTGCATTGATTATAGAATGTCCCATCTGTCAAATTGTATTGACTCACTCTGTGCAATCAGCCTTGAGTCCAAGATTGTAAGAAATGCAAATACTGGAGCAGCCTGCTGAATCTGAAGTCCTCTTCAACAAAGAGGGCCTACTGTGCAATGCAGGCAGCTCACCAATCATGTGTTTCTCCCTCTTGAGTTAC
Organism: Heteronotia binoei; assembly: GCF_032191835.1. Taxonomy (NCBI): domain Eukaryota; kingdom Metazoa; phylum Chordata; class Lepidosauria; order Squamata; family Gekkonidae; genus Heteronotia; species Heteronotia binoei. Next base: position 65,516,685 of record NC_083233.1, read on the forward strand.
CTATCTCTGCCTGCTCCTTGGCGTGCTGAAGGTCCCAGGTATAATTACAGGCATCTCCAGGTGAAAGGATCAGGTAATAAGTGAGGTGTGAAACTTCTACCCAAGGTTGTGGAGAGCTGTTGTCAGTCTGAGCAGAGAAGACCTGTCGATGAACCACTGTTCTGATTCTGTAGAGGACAGCTCCATGTGCTTCTCTCTGTTTTTTCAAAAAATTAAGTGGCTACTGGGTAATTTCTGGGTAAAAAACCTGCTTTTGCTGTGGTTCTTTGCGAGGATCTATATTGAAGCAAACAAGAATGGCAAGACTGTGCTCTGGTGGGATTGTGGGGAAGACAGAATAGGGGACATCTTTCTATCCAGACTGCCTGATGCTATAAAAGAGAAAAGCAGGTTTGGGAAATTGCATCAAGGATGGGGGAGGCACAACTGGGCCACAAACATCATGTAGATGTCCTACTTACCCCCCTGCCCAAGAGTACGGAAGCAATGTGGAAGCAAGCACAAGGAGCAGGGCCTTGCTTAAGACTGATATACACACAAACTCAATGCTAATAGTGTTTTTAAATAAGCAAATTTAATAAGGTGGTTAAAAAGTCAGGTAACACAATTGACCAAAAAAAAAAAAAAAGACTCAAATGTGAATTCTAGTCACATTAATGTTACTCTAACACCAACCCTTTGGACCCCTCCCCACCAACACACAAGTGTTACAGAGTTTGTGCTCCAGAAGTACACACTTAAATACAAAAATGCATACATATCACAAGGGCAAAGAAGAAGATATAAAACACTGTTGGTTTAATTTTTTTTTTAAATCAACGTTCTGCTGATGTTTCCTAGTGAACATTTTCAATTTGTTGACAGAGTTCTACAAGGACCTTTGAATGTGTTCAGTAGTTGGCCATACATAGCTAAGTAAAAGCATTCCTGTCTGGTTTGTTTCCAGCTTTGTCAGAGATACAGAGTGGGGAATGGGTTTCCCAAGTCAAGTTTGGACTTCTTAGCAGAGAATACCACACTGTAGTATTTCTAGAAATTGAATTCTAATGTTGGCAATGTTGCCCTCCCACTGGAATCTTTAGGAAACTTCTTTCCACACTTTTGCAGAGCTGAAATCCCTAATATATCAAGCTGTCAAAACTAGCTTCTCGCTGTGCAGGACAACACTCTTGCAATCTGTTTTGCTACTTAAGGGTAAAATGTGAGACTATTAATTCACAGGCAAAATATGGAACAAACATATAAAAGTAAAACAGTTTGCACCATGTTTTGAATATCCAATTATTTAAAACTAGGAAGTGATACATAATAAATGGGTTATCATAACTGCAAATACATTCATTAGTTTACATGTAGGCCAGCTATATAACCTATGATTTAAAATAAATATACTATGTAGCAAAAAGCTGTTTCCAGCCTCTCCGAACAATGTAAAAAAGCTTAAAAACACTTTACCTAGGTGTTGGAAAGTTAAAATGAACCGAAGTGCTTGCATAAGGGAACAGCACTTATTATTAAACAACATAAAAATGTTACAAAAGGCACTAATAAAATTGGAAGAGCCTTAAGTGCGGTTCTGGAGTAGAGTACTGGAACAGTATAGAAAATGGTTATTACACCTGGTGTAAGAAAGACACCAAACCAGTCAACTGACACAGTAATGATTCCAAGCCGGATAGTCTCCCCCTTCTCCTCTCACTTTCTCTTCAAGCACTATGTTGGAAAAAAAGTACCTCTTGCTAGATATATTCTAAATAACATATACATGAGTCAAGACAATGGATAGCTTTATGGGCAGCTGCAGAATTATGCTGCTATGAAGGCTCATCGATACAACAAAAACATGTTGGTTCATTCCTAAAATTGCTACATCTTTAGCTCTCAAGATAAATTACAAAGTATTTTAGTGGGACCTTTCTGTTACCTATTCTGGGAAGTTCAAGCAAACCAGTTCCCATCGTGTGATAATAAATGAGACCACAATAGAACATTTGGAAAATGTTGTAATGTTATTGCTAATGCTGACTGTATGTGGGAACTGTAAAGTCTGCCCATGACAAATGCATGGGTGGTGGGACAGAAAACTATTCGAACACATACTTAAACATTGTCATTAATTTCTAACATTAGATCTTGCTTATAAAGTTTCAACATAGGACACTTAAGTGATCACCTGCTGCTTTTTTAGCCAACTTTAATTTTAATTAAACAGTCATCCATAAATCTGTTGCCTATGTACACTGATGAACAGTTCAGTTTTCAAGCAGACTGGGGGAAAAAAAGCCATTCTCTCTCACGTCAACTGGAAGACTCATCTTAGTACACAACCTGATATCATGAGTGTTCTGTTGTCTACACCGGCTACTATGAAAAGGTTATGAATGTGGAGACGCTAGAGTAAAGCAGACTTGGCGACAAGCACTTCTTGTTGCACAAAAAGGCCATCCTTTCTAGCCAGGATTACTTTTAGGAATGTTTTAGTTCTACTGTTTAGAAGGAGACCCTCTCTTTACAAACACATAACTTACTAATCTAATCTACTAAAATGGAATGAAGACATTTTCTGCAAACAGCCCCTTCTTCCAAGAACAAAAACACACCACGTCAAGTGTTTCAACACCATAATTTTCCCTTCAGTTTAGAGAAAGGAAAAAACCTTTCATTATTAAAAAAAAAAAGTTCTATTCTAATGAGTCGGTGCTCCTGAAAGATGATGCAGTTTGGATAACAGAATGTGGTTCACATATGCTGGGCTGTACCGTCCAGGGCTCACAAATTCTGGAGAAAAACTGGCAGCAGCTGTGCTGTACTTGCCAGGGCTATTGAATACCAGAGAGTTCATTCCTGGGCTACAATACAGTGGACCACCTGACGGGCTTCGAACTGTTTGTCTCTTGAAACAACCTTTCGGTGTTGGACTTGACCAACTGAGGAGGAAAAAAACAAGTTTTTGGAGATACCACAAAAAGATGAAACACTGAATGTAAGAAGCAGCCAGGTCAGACCACTGGTCCATCTAGGTTGACACACTCTACTCCAGGGGTGTCGAACTCATTGGTTATGAGGCTGGATTTAATGTACATGAGAACTTGCCAGGCCATCCTTTATACATAATTCCCTTGTGGTGGTGGCAAAATCGAGTACCCTCATTGGTTGGAACTTTTCTGCATGAACTACTGGCTCATGAACCATCTATCACCGTCTCTGGCCTCCCACTGGCTGACTCCCCTGCAGGCCTAGGAATGTTTTATGGCTGCACCACCTTTACTGTCTTTCCTGCCTCTTTCCTGTCACTCCTGTCTCTCCTCAGCTTCACCCCAGGATGGTTAGCTGAGAAGGAGATAAGGTTGCTAACTCCAGGTTAGGGAATTCCTGGGGACTTAAGGGGTGGTGCCTGGAAAGGGTGGGGTTTGGGGGGGGGGCGGAACCTCAGACAGGTAAATGGCATTTCCTTCTAGGAAACCACTGTTGCCAATCTCCAGGTGAATTACAACTATTCTCCTGATGGCAGAGATCAGCTCCCATTGAGGTGTGTGTGTGTGGGGGGAGTGAATGCCTTCACTTGGGTGGGAAAACAGCAAGGGGGGGGCACTCATCCAGAGCCTCTTTCTAGAGCCCACTGTATTTCTTCTCCACAGCAGGGTTCCCAACATCTGCTACTTTTGATCCTTTATTTGGTTTACCATCCACCCCGTTATAAGAGAGGGCTGAGTAGGAATGGGTACAACCCAGGAAAATGGCATGCCCAGTTCAGGAGCCATGAACTTTCACAAACTTTAGGTGCCAAAGGAACCAGTTTGGTTTGTGACACGATAGAACAGCTCCCTGGTGTGTGAGAGACACCAAATTTGTCAGGGATCTCTGGCTGACTCTCCTCTACCCCCCCCCCCCCCGCAAAGAAGGTGCCCCCAGGAAAGTGCTAGTTTATGAAAGCGTCTGCCACAGGTTACAGATGGCCTCCTCTTCCTTGTTGGCATGTGTGGGAAAAAAGTAGCCTTTCTTTAATCTTTAAGGCAAGCCATCCACACAAAGAGCACAACATGAAAACAACCAGCTGACCAACTTGAACTAATAAACTTGAGTGTACCTTTGCCGGTCAGAAGGTGAGCAGGACTGTACAGATGCAGACCACCTATAGATAGTAGGATATCTTTGTGAGTCAATCTCTACTCCGTTTAGAGCTGTTAACACATCATTGTCCAACTTGGATGGCTTCTCACTAAGAAGAAAGAGAACTCAATTAAGAAAACTGTTCTGGCGGTTGCTCACTGTCTACTATCCCAGTATTTTTAAATAAGTCTGCTCAGACCTTATCAACTTAGTCCATTTCATTAAGACATGATTCAATCTTTGGCTAACCAACCGTTAAGAGCAGATTAATGGATAAAAAGCACCTCTGACTAATCATTTCTAGGGTTACCAGGTTGACGCAGATAATTGGGTTGAGACAACAGAGCCTGGCCAGCCAAGGAAACCAGTGGGTATGTTATGTCCACTGCAAATACTTAAGAATTGAACTTCAGATATACATGGCCCACCCCCAATACTTAAGTTGAAAACTTGTGATTCCAACACCCTAGCATGTAAAATTAAATGTTTAAATGTGCCTGCTCACAGACAAACACACATGGAGCACACAAAGGAAGCAGCTAGTAGCTGGCCTTACCCTAAAAGAAACAGCTTCTTGACTCTTTCAGGTGAGTTCTCTGAGAGACATCCTGGAGACATCTTGGGCTGCAGTTCAGAATTGCTAACCTGCTTTGTCTCTTTGCACCGGACATCCATTTCTGCTGATGGTCTTCCATCAAGTGGCATTTTCTCGTCTGTCCTTATTTTTGTGCCCTCTGTCTTTCCAGCAGCTGTACCCGTCTTAGTAAGGTGGTCCCTGGGTTTCCTAAGCTGCCTCGTGCTTTCTTTCTGAAATCTCTTGTTCTCACTTTCTGAAATGGCCTGGCTTGCCTTCCCATCTTCTTCATCTCCCACTGCGTGCTCCTGACAAGCCAGTTTATCAAATTCTTCCATTAAGTTAGAGACAGGTGACGGAAGGGCCTCTTCTCGGCTGGGATGTCTCCCGTGAGTGCTTACTGTCCTATCCCTCGGCACAGAACTACAACATCCATTTTTACTCGCTGGATTGCCATTCTCATAGTGGCCGTTAGAGATGTCGGCCATTGGTATTATCCCTCCAGTATGTGCAATGGAAAGGATGTCACGCTCTGAACTTCCAATGTCACTGATTGTCGGCTCACTGGATGCATTTGCCCGGCTGTAGTTCCGAGCTGCGTTCTGCCTGTTCTTAACTTCTTCCAAGCTCATGTCATCGTCATCTAAAAAAGCTCCAACAGAGATAGAATTGCAGCTTTTTTTACCTTTGCCTAAAAAACACAACCAAAGAATGTGGATAGCCAATGGCCCATCTGATGCAAATTTGACTCTTTGCTTAATCTTTGCATTCCATGTTATTCCACAGGGCCCCTGGAGGGAAAAAATCAGTAGGAATCCCCCTCCCCCCCAAAATAAATTATGCCATACTAAAGAAATAAGTCCACTCACACTGGCAATGTCAGCTGTTCCACATAAGAGATTGCCAACTAATGGTGCTTGGACCAAATACAGAATAATATTGTTTTCATTTGCTTACTTTATTAATATCCCACCTTTGCCCCCTGGGGGTGGAGTCTAAGGTAACTTACATTGTTCTCCTCTCCACCTTTTTATCTCCACAGCACCCCTGTGAAGTAGGTTAGGCTGAGAGTGTAACTGACCCAAGGGATACCCAGCAAGCTTCCATGGCAGAGTGAGGACTCAAACCTGGATTCCCCACTTTAACTATTACACCACACTATATTATTATTATTTATGTGCCACCATCTTCCCAAAAGTTTGGACCTAAGGCAGGTAAGAATGAGACAGAGGCATTAATTTATAAGTTCAAGGCAACTTAGTGTACACTATACAATGTACATTGCCCCTTAGTCTACTTTCTTGCTTGCTATCTCAGATTGGACTGCAGGGGCAGGTAACACTTCCTTCCCTACTTGGTGACCCTCGTTTCCCAAGAAAATGCCTTGTGTTCCATGTTATTCCCCACTAACTACTACACCACAAGCAAGTGTTCCAAGCGCTTTGGCCCCACTGCTTAACTGAATAAAAGAATGAGTGAGAATTCCACATGGCTTTCTAGGAAGCAGGCATCCTCCCCTCAATAGGTAAGCTAAGTGAAAACTCTGTGTGTGTGTCTGCACATGCACACTTAAAAGTCTGTTTTCCAACTTTGATGGAATTGTGCTAGCTACTGAGTAAAGCCAACGCAAAACATGCCTGGCAGCTTGCCCAGTCTTGGGATGAGGGAGCCATTCTGTCTTTGCTACTTAAAAAGGGCTATGCTCAGCAAAGCTCCTCATCAGAATAAAAGAAGTCCACTTAGCCTCAACCTGGCCCAGGGCATTTTCTGCCCTGGCCCCTACCTGGTGCAACAAGCTCCCATTGGAGATTAGGGCCCTGCAGTTCCGCAGGGCCTGTAAGACAAAGCTGTTCTGCCAGACATTCAACTGAGGCAGTGGACATTTTGTTACTCTGTGGCCTCCCTGCTGCAGGGATCCTGATGAAATTCTGTTGAACTGACCCACAACATTAAGGCAATGTCATCTGTCTTATACCATCTGGGTGATGTATGGGAGGAATGGATGCAATTTGGTATCGCCATCAGCAGAATTTGATCTGTTTTTAAGATTGCCACATTGTTTTATTGTATGAATTAATTTTAACTCTGTATATTTATTAATGGTTGTTCCCTGCCCTGAGCCCACTGAGGGAAAGGTGAGGTTATAAACTGGAAATAATAAACAAATGATAAATAAATATATTCAGATGAGCCAGTCTTCCCTTCTATGATCTATTTCAGTCCCCACCTTTCTGCCCATGTAGCCATTATTAGCCTTATCTCAGCTCCAGATGGCACATATCCCATATCAGAAGAAAAATGCATTTAGGACAGCAGAGGTGTGCTTTCTCATACCATCTAATCTGTGCTGTATAGCACCTTTGCCCCACACTGCAATGTCCGGTAATGACAGCTATTTCTGGATGACAGCAAGCCATTTTGCACTGGTATGATGGCCCTTTGTCCCTATTCACTCAAACACAACACTGGCATGTGCATGATTTACAATGCCATAGCAATTTATTATGCCCCTTCATGTTTGCTCTTTCACTACATGTATAGTCAGGACCAAACATGAATGATACTTCTCTCTCCCTAACGTTCAACTGAAAACATAGCCATGGGAAGAGAAGATAATTTTAAAAATCATGGATGGTAGGAATGATTTTAAGGAGAAGAACAATAGTCCAGCAAGTCTGCTCAAGTATTTTAACATTACAAGCTAGATTTGAGCCCAGTAGCACCTCAGAGAGCAAGATTTTTGGCATATGACCGTTCAGGAAAGTTCTCTTCATCAGAACTGACTCCCGAAAGCAAATACCCTGAAAATCTTGTTGATCTCTAAAGGTGCTACTGGACTTTAATTCTAGCTGTTCTACTGCAGACCAACACAGCTAAGCTCTGAAATTAACTATACAAACAACCTTTTGAAAACACAGATTTCATATTCTGCAGTTTTGTGAAGATGTTAGGTCTTGAGTTCATGTGTATGGCAGAATGGACTTTGGGCTTCTAGACCGCTTAGGCCACAATCAATGTGTTAGTTTTTTCAGGAGCTGCAAGACAGAATTTTTGCTGTGAGAGACTAATCCACAGGTATTAATCCTTGCTCTTCCATGGAGCTCAATGGGTCATCTTAAGCTATTCACACTCTTGCAGCCTAACCTTTGGTTGGGAAGGAGAGGCAGAAGAGAGAGTCACACATGCCTTCTTGGGCTCTTGGGAGGACAGCAAGAAACAAAAATGAGTAATGAAATTATATGAGGGTCCTAAAAAGTGGTCTAAATCAGTGTTCCCCCTAAGCTGAGTTAGTGTGAGCTAGCTCACAGTTTTTTAGCCTCCGGCTCACACATTTTTGTCTTAGCTCAGGAAAAATGGCCCCAGAGCAAACCAATTTCTGCAGCAGCTCATAACTTCAATGCCAGTAGCTCACTAAGCAGATTTTTTCCTCACAAGACTTCACAGCTTAGTGAGAGCATTTGTCTATATTCCTACCAAACCTTAGCATTGTTCCAAGCCTCAGAAGATTTCTAAAAGACATTTTTCTTTACCAGAAAGTTGTGCAGTTTTGTGTCTGTTGTGGGTTTCATTCTCCCCTGTTTCTTGCTGAGCTTTATCGCTCATTTCCCGTTGATTCAAGTATTCTTCAAGAGTTCGTAACCCCTCCTGGGAAGACAGATCAACAAAACAGCCCAGAAATTCCCAGTATTCAACCCATGGGTACCCCCGTTCATGAGCTAACTCCCTGCAATAAATAAGATAGAATGAATCATTTGTGAAAACATCAAACAAGACAAAGTTACTGAACATGTTTTAAAAAATAAACCAGTGCAAAGACTGGGAATCAAGTATCAAAAAATATTTTTAGTACAACTCAAGCACCATCACAAGCTTTCACCATAGATTTCGTTTAATTTTTACATGTAATTCTCACATAAAACTATTTGGTAGGACTTCCAGCATCCTGCTGTCAAAACAAATAAGTAAGATGAAAAATAGGGCTGTTAAATCCAAGAAATGCTCCCTTCCCCAAAGATAACTCCTTTACAAGAAATTAGAAATTGATCATTCATATGGCATACAAACAGGCTCTCAACATTAAAGACTTATGCCTATGTGCTGCAAGAGCCAAGAAACTGAAATGGAACCTTTTCTGCTTAAGTGTGTAACATTATTTCAAAATGCAGCTGCATAGTATATAGGTGCATGCACCAAATTTGTAATCTTGTAGTAGTATTACTACTTCTACAATACATTTATTTACCCTTAAGAATGATACAGCATACAAAAAGGGGTTGTGGCAGTGAATGCAACAAGGTATGGGAATGGCAGTTGGACATATGGACATATGAAGCTGCCTTATACTGAATCAGGCCCTTGGTCCATCAAAGTCAGTATTGTCTACTCAGACTGGCAGCGGCTTTCCAGGGCCTCAAGCTGAGGTTTTTCACACCTGTTTGCCTGGACCCTTTTTTGGAGATGCCAGGGATTGAACCTGGGACCTTCTGCTTTCCAAGCAGATGCTCTACCACTGAGCCACCGTCCCTCCCCCAGTTCAGAAGCCCATTCGCAGGAAGGACAGGATATAAATAAAAATTAATAAATGGGTTTAACTTGAAAAGGAAAAAGGTAGTCCCCTGTGCAAACACCAGTCGTTTCCAACTTTGGGGTGACGCTGCTTTCAAAACATATAGATGACTGGGGAAGGCGATGGCAAACCACCCCGTAAAAAGTCTGCCATGAAAACGTTGTGATGCAACGTCACCCCATGGGTCGGAAATGACTGCTGCTTGCACAGGGGACCTTTCCTTTACCTTTTAACTTGGAAAACAAGGGGGAGGGATGGCATGGGGAAGATTAGCTTGTCAAACAGAGGGCACCTGTTCCAGCCATAGATAGTGGAAAGCAGGGCATTTTTTAGCAGGAACGCACAGGAATGCAGTTCCGGCTGGCTCAGCATCAGAGGGTGTGGCCTAATATGCAAACCTGCTGGGTTTTTTCCTACAAAAAAAGTGCTTGGCAGGAAGTGAAAGGAAGGAAGCCTTGACTTCTAAAATTATTGGAAACTTGGAACTGATACTGAAAACGACAGTGTCAAATAAGGGGAGAGAAGTGACATGACAAAGATTATAGTAAAGCTCTTAAAAGAAGCATACCTCTCTTAATTCTCCCTATTCACTAACAGAGCACAGCATCATCTCCACTGCACCCAGAGGACACAACTGAGTTTTACTTTCCCATAACCCATTCCATCTACAAGGAGAGCCCAAAGAACCATAAGGCGGGTTGTTTTCTTCTAAGTACTGTTACTTTATCATGGTCCTCCAATACTGCTGCTTTTAAATTTATATTCATGTGCAGAAAAACCACACACGTGAGAGGAAGAGCATATGCACACACACAACGTTCTGACTACTGCTATATCGTCTCATGCTGTGAGGTGGTTCAATACCTTCCAACTCTTTCAACCCCTCTTTCCAGATCAGATTTTCGAAGATTGTGAAAAAATCCTGCTCTCTCTCGAGGTGGAGTCTTCCAAAGCCTGCGGAATTCATCTGCCTTTAAAACAAACCAACAAACAGTTATGCAACACTACTACCAGGAATTATAACCTAATCCTGTATCTTCTTGAAATCTGAAATAAAGTACCTTTCCAGAGGTCTAGAAATATCTAGATCCAAATTAAAAAAAAAAATCACAGACAAAATCTGATCTTAAACCCCCCCACACCAAAAAACTTAAGGCCTTTTCAAAAACTTAGGACCTCTTCTGATACTTCCTTTAGATGCAGCTCTTTTGCCAGTTTGGTGTAGTGGTTAAGTGTGCAGACTCTTATCTGGGAGAACCGGGTTTGATTCCCCCACTCCTCCACTTACAGCTGCTGGAATGGCCTTAGGTCAGCCCTAGCTCTCGCAGTTGTCACTGAAAAGGCAGCTTCTGGGAGAACTCTCTCAGCCCCACCTACCTCACAGAGTGTCTGTTGTGTGTGTGGGGGGGTGTAAAAGAGATTGTGACTGCTCTGAGATTCAGAGTATAGGGCAGGATATAAATCCAATATCATCTTCTTCTCTTTACAATGCTGCCAAGGTCACATCAGAAACTCTAAGTCACACGTGAGGAATCCACAGTGTGGCAACCTTCAACACCCCATTTTTAAGGAAGAGTTCTAGACTTTTGTTAGGCAACAGTTACCGAAATCTAAGAAATAGCTTAGGACAATTTGTACTTGAAGTCAGGTGCTTCAGGTCAAGCAAGAGAAACTGGAATTGTATCCAGTTTCATGGTAACTTTTTAAAATTCATAGTCTAAAAACACTGAAAGAGGAGAACTCAGTATCTCTTTGTGTGATTTCCATTACCTTGGAAGGGCTCATTGGGCCAGCGTAAGCCCTCACTGTTAGCACAGGATCTTTAGGGCTGCCTACACATCTGGGCAGAGAAACACGTGGGCTATCATCTGTCTGGTCAGGTGACCAAGGTGATCCAATCACAGGTGGTGAGGCATTGTCTTCTGCCCGAAAGAGCGGCACATAATACTGACCTAAGTCACAAGTAAACATAAGTGGTGTTAAGGGTTGGTTAACATACTTAAATATTATTCATATCTATTTGCTCAAAAATTTCTGACAGGAAGTTTTAAAATCACATATGATTACTCTGATATCAGATCACTTTAAAGCCATACAAAGACAGGCATCAAGTTGCAACATTGTACTACCTCTTACCATGACATCACTTAATACAAATCTTTTAAATCAGAAAACTACCGGTATTTGAAATTACTTTAGCAGAAGTTGCCAAAACAATCAATCAGAAACAAAAAAAGAATCACAAGATCAACATTCTAAATGCAAACCTTTCAAATATTCCCTGATTTTCTCTTTCAGATCCACAGATTTATTTTTGCTCCTCTCACAAATTACCTGTAGGAAAATATGCAAGATATTAGTTAACAGACACTGTTTCGAATTCCTCTCCGCCCCCGGCAAAGGGAACAGAAAACATTTTCTCAGTCAACATCTTTGCACGTACCATGTTTCAATCATTCAAATCACCAAAATTAAGCAGTTGTTAATTTTCAGCCATCCACAGAAGCATAAAAAAACTAAAGGGATTTCACTCAAGCATGCCAAGCAGATGGTGCCATTGAAGACATACCACTGAGAGCAGATTCTCAAGACCCACTTGCTGTGGGCATGTTCTGTTAATCCAAGCAGACAAAAAGCCCTCCCCATGCCACACCATCACACACATACACCTTCCACCATAGCAAATGCATTCTCTTCCACACTTCCACCTCAACCTCTTCCTTATTCCAACCCCAAGAAGGACAAGAAGTGCCACTGTTTGTTCATGGCCACTTTGCTGTCAACATTACTCTATCAGTACACTATGTCGTGCCATTTCTGAAGGGCTTCAAAGCGGGGGAGGAGCTAGCTCATCTGGCAAAAATCAACACCGAATGTATGAATTAGGTAAATGACTGTACAACTGATATAAATCAAATTTAAAAAGCAAGCTTAGGGGGAAAAGGGAGGGGTGTCTTTAACCAAAAAGAGGGGGAAACACATAAAAATTAAACATATATAGAAGTAGGACTGTGCAAGCACCAGTCGTTTCTGACTCTAGGGTGACGTTGCTTTCGCAATGTTTTCATGGCAGACTTTTTATGGAGTGGTTTCCCATTGCCTTCCTCAGTCTTTTACACTTTCCCCCCAGCAAGCTGGGTACTCATTTTACTGACCTCGGAAGGATGGAAGGCTGAGTCAACCTTGGGCTGGCTACCTGAACCGGCTTCCGCCGGAATCGAACTCAGGTCGTGAGCAGAGAGTTCAGACCACAGTACTGCAGTACTGCTGCTTTAGCACTCTATAAATTCAAAAGTTTCTCAGACATGTAGTAAACAAATTGTAATCCAACTACAGTTAATGTAAGCCTTTTCAATAAAAAAAAAAATGATGATTTATACCTCACCCTTCACTCTGAATCTCAGAGCGGTTTACAATCTCCTTAACCTTCCTCCCCCACAACAAACACCCTGTGAGGTAGGTGGGGCTCTCTCAGAAGTTGCCCTTTCAAGGACAGCTCTGCGAGAGCTATGACTGACCCAAGGCCATTCCAGCAGCTGCAAGTGGAGGAGTGGGGAATCAAACCTGGTTCTCCCAGATAAGAGTTCACACACTTAACCACTACACCAAACTGGAATATTAGCATTCAATATCTGTATTCAGTTCAAGTGCTTGTGTAAATCAAATGTGTTTTCGCCAACACATATCCTCATCAGCAACAACAGCATGTGGCATGAATACATTAACAGAGTTAAAAACATTTACATTCTGTTAAAATAACAATGTAATTACAATTAAATAAACAAATAAGCAAAACAGTTAAAAAAAGGAATGAAATTAGATTTTTAAATTCCGTTTACTCAAATCTGTTGATTAAAATGTTTAATTTAAGCATGTACGGAATGTTAATTCCAGCTGTGTCAGTCTCTAGACACAGAATAAAGCAGGAGTTCAGAGCCAGCTTAAAGACTAATGAAACCTATTCCAGCACAAGCCCTCATGAGCCAGAGTTCACTGCATCAGATGCCTAATGAGGTGAACTCTGACTCATAAGAGTTTATATGCTAGAATAAGTTTTGTTAGTCTTTACTTCACCAGTGAACCTCTGTTTTGGTCTACAGAAAGTTAACAATCACTTCATTAAATGTTATATTTTACAGCCAATGTGGGGTGGTGGTAAGAGTGTCTTAATAGGATATGGAAGGCCCAGGGTAAAATCCCCACTTGGCCACAAAGCCCCAATGCTAGCTGGGTGGCTTTGGGCCACTCATGCACACTCGGCATCTCTAAGAGTTGCTGCGGAGATAAAATGGTGAAAGAGAGAGCAATATATGCTGCTCTAAATTCCCCTTGGTGAGAAAGGTGGGGTATAAATGAAGAATAATAAGAAAATAAAAGCTCTAGGTCAAGTATGGTCTACAGACTACAGCCATTAAGTTGAGAAACTTTTGAAACTGCAACCAGTTGGTTATTTCCTTACGTGCAGTTGATCTTTTGGTATGAAACAGGAAGAACAACTTACGTCTGCTGGTGCTTGTTCATACTTGTTCTTTGAGTGCTTTTCAATATCTGGGTGCGAGGTAAGCACACTAACGACATCTGGGTTCCCAAACTTGCAAGCAAAATGCAATGGTGTGTCAAAACCCTAAAAGGAACAAAAAATACCAATGTTTTAATGCTCTGGAATCTCATTCTATACAGTATGCATTTGAAAGTTCCTGTGAACTGACTGATTGTATCTCAGAATTCTACTTTGGGTGAGACTGGAAGCAAACTTTGGGTTCTCCCCTCCCCAACTTTCTCTATGGGTGGAAGTAAAACACTGAACCAGCTAGAAACTCAGAAGTAAAATTATCACCAAATAAATTTTATGTGCTATTTCCTCCTTTAGCAGGTTTTCTGGCGCTTCCACATGTCTTAAATGGAAATTTCTGATTCACATAAAAAAGGAACCGCTGATTTAAACTGCAGAACGATGTTTAATTGTTAAAGATGTAATAACCTTTTATTGTTAACAGATTATCACTAATATTAGGAAAGTTTTTGTCTATTCTTCTAAAGAGAGAATGCATTCTGGAACACTATAATAATGATGTTCAAATATCTGCTTCTATATATGAAATTATCTGAATATTATATTAAAGGAAATGAAGGTATTGGTTATAGTTTTAATCTTTTTATTAGCAATCTATTTATTAGCATATAGTTTTAATCTTCCACTAGCATTTAAGTATTTAGTAAGAATAAGTCTTAGAATCTGACAAATGATTAATTTAATATACAGGTTTTAAGGATGATTTAAACTCAGTGCAGAAATTTGTTCTGCTGTTGAGATGTTATTTAACTGTTAAAGATGGAATCTGTTTAACTGTTAAAGATGGTATAAACCAGGGGTGCCCAAACTGTGGCTCAGGAGCCACATATGGCTTTCACACACAGTGTGGCTCTCAAAGCCCCCACTGCCCCATTGGCTGACTTGGAGAAGGCATTTCTCTCTTTAAATCACTTCTCCATGCTAAGCCAGCCAGAAGCTTTGAGAATGCATTTGAAGTTAAAGATGCTTTCTTTTCACCTCCACCTTCCCCATCCATTTTCCTTCCTTCCTTCCTCCGATGTTTATGTTTTGTGGCTTTCAAATATCTGACATTTATTCTATGTGGCTCTTATGTTAAGCAAGTTTGGTCATTCTTGGTATAAATTTATTTTTTAAAAGAGAGAACTCATTCCAGAAAACTGTGTTAATGATGATTTATTATCTATTTCTTTATCTGAAACACATACTTGTTGTACATAATATCTGATCATAACTTAGATGAATTTATATTTTCCCATACCCCCTTTTCTGTACACCCCCCCAAAAGAAAGAAACTGCAATGCCTGTCCAGAATAAACATCCTGCATGGTGTAGTGATTAGAATGTCAGACTAGCATCTGGGAAACCTGGGTTCGAATTCCCACTCATGCCATGGAAGCTCACTGGCATACCTTGGGCCAGTCAGTCTTTCTTAGCCTAACCTTACTTCACAGGCTTGCCTGTTGGGAGGATAAAATGGAGGAGGGGAGAACTATGTTAGAAACTACTCTGTTATGTTATGTTAGAAACTACCACTGGGGAGAAAAGCACTGTATGAATACAATTAAACTGTATTATACAGCAGTGAATTATACTGATTTCAATAAACACACTTTCAATTACACACGCCCAGAACAGTCTAAAATATGTATTGCAGCACATTCTTTCATTGCTGCTTTAATAGTCTTAACAGCAGGACACTAAAAAAGAGCATGTGTGGTGTTAGTGGTTAAGAGTGTCCGACTAGGATCTGGGAAACCCAGGTTTTAATTTCTGTTCTGCCATGGAAGAAGAAAATATTGGATTTATATCCTGCCTTTTACTCTGAATCTCAGAGTCTCAGAGCAGTCACAATCTCTTTTACCTTCCTCTCCCCCACAACAGACACCCTGTGAGGTAGATGAGGCTGTGAGAGCTCTCCCTGAAGCTGCCCTTTCAAGGACAACTCCTGCGAGAGCTACGGCTGACCCAAGGCCATTCCACCAGATGCTTTCTGAGTGTGCCCTTGGTCCAGTCCCACACTCTCAACCTAACCCCTACCAGTTTGGTGTAGAGCCAGTTTGGTGTAGTGGTTAAGTGTGCAGACTCTTATCTGGGAGAACCGGGTTTGATTCCCCACTCCTCCACTTGCACCTGCTGGCATGGCCTTGGGACAGCCATAGCTCTGGCAGAGGTTGTCCTTGAAAGGGCAGCTGCTGTGAGAGCCCTCTCCAGCCCCACCCACCTCACAGGGTGTCTGTTGTGGGGGAGGAAGATAAAGGAGATTGTGAGCCGCTCTGAGACTCTTCGGAGTGGAGGGCGGGATATAAATCCAATATCTTCTTCTTCTATCTTCTTCTTCTACCTCACATGGTTGTTGTGGGTATAAAATGGAAGAGAGAAGAATAATCTAAGCTGCTTTGGGTCCCCATTGTGGGGAAAGGTGAGGTAGAATAAAAATTTTAAAACGAACCATTTTATCTGGTGTATTAAGATAGAGGTCAACTATGTATCTGATACGCTTCTGTAACATGATCATATCATCATCCGGATACATCATCCGCATAAATTCAGGATTTTCCAAAGTGTCCAACAGCAACCGGCAGATACCAGCCTGATTCTCCTTGGCTGCCACATGCATGACATTGTACCTGCAGCCTTCCTACAAAAGAAGACAGATATTCACCATACATAAAGTCTAACAATCTGCTCCCTATTTGGCATCAAAATATAGAAGTCATCTTTTTAAATCTGATGACAGCGCATCAAAACTGCACAGTGGAACTTGTTTTAGAATCTGCAGAGTCACATAACAGAATGCTGTGCTAAGACTATGAGGTTTAAGATCACTAGCACTACCAATTAGAAAACCTTTTGTTCCAATTAACAACTCTATGCTAGCAGTTTGGGTCCACTGCATTAAAAACAGCAAATTTAATTAGATGCCACCATTATCCAGGAGTAACAACGCCATGGAACATTGGACAAGTCTGAGGGGAAATGTTTTAAGTCCAACAAAAGTTGGGTTTTTCTCATGGTTATGAGTGTGGATGGCTGTTCCCTTCAGATGGTATGTATACAACTTCTCCAGTTCAATCACAGGAAAGAGTTGTATGGTTTTAAAAAAATAGATCCAAGTGGGCAGCCTTGTTGGTCTGAAGCTATAGAACAAAGCAGTAGACAAGTTGCACTTTTAAGGCCAAGTTTTATTCAGAATGTAAGCTTTCGTATGCTCTTAAGCAGACTGCTTAAGAGCATATGAAAGCTTACATTCTGAATAAAACTTAGTTGGACTTAAAGGTGAAACTTGTCTACTGCTTGGTTTTTAAAAAGTTAAAGCAATCCTACAGATTGTCAGTTAGATTAAAAATACTGCAAGCAAAGGTCACAGAAAAGATTTTGTCCCCTTCCTGCTACAGTCTCTCAAACAACCACCCCTGAAAGGGAATCCTCTGTGCGAAATACGATTCTCTGATTCTATATGACATGAAGAGGGGGACTCCAATGAGAACTGATCGAAATCCCCACCACCACCACTACTCTTGCATGAATAGGGCAAGAGTTGGCAGAAGAGTGGGAGGTGTGCAGCTTCCACCAATTCCTAATGAGGCGGTGGCAGCTACAAGCATAGCAAGCTTCAAGAGGGAATTGGATAATATATAGAGCAGAGATCCATCAGTGGCTATTAGCCGCAGCATATTGTTGGAACTCTCTGTCTGGGGCAAGTGATGCTCTGTATTATTGGTGCTTGGGAGGGGCAACAGTGTGAGGACTTCTAGTGTCCTAGCCCCACTGATGGACCTCCTGATGGCCCTTGAGTTTTTTGGTCACTATGTGACACAGAGTGTTGGACTGGATGGGCCATTGGCCCGATCCAACATGGCTTCTCTTATGTCCTCATTTAGACCCCATGTTCCATCTTCACATTATCACCCAATTGTTTGAGGGGTGAAGAACATAAGGAGAATAGCTATCCTGGATCAGGCAATGGCCCAGCATTGTGATTTGAACAGCTGCCAGTCAGACCTACAAGAAAGCTCACAAACAGGCTCATAGCCCCTGCCCACAGACTGTTCTCAGCACAGACAATCAGAGGCATTCTCTGTCTTTGAACCCAGAGGTCCCATCTAGCCATCATGGCAAATATTCTATTCCTACATTTTGTGACAGTCAGTTTGCCTGTACTTGCTGCAAGAAGCGGTTCTTCCCTTGTCTTTCTTGAGAGGCTGCAGAAAGCAGAGGAGGCAAAAATTTGGTCCAAGATCTTCATTCCACTCTTGGTAGTTTGGAACCAATTCATGAAAGAAACTAAGCTGTTGCTTTAGCAGGACTGTTTTTTGGTAGAATTGTGAACACCTTATACAGCTGCTTTGAACTTCAACTCATTGTTTTCTGGCCTTTTATATGCAAAGGCATGTTACATTAACCAATAATTCTGGTCTGAACACTATAAAGTAACAGGCCGTCACTATAATGCCAAGGTTTATCATGCCACTCAAAGAGGAGCCAAATTAAGCCCTCTGGTCTTGTTGCTTTACTTAATAGGCAGTGCTCTGTCACTGGGATGGAGTCATTTCAGTAAAAACTCATCATTCTGACCCTAGCAACAGACATATTTTATTTCCAAACTACAAAAGCATCCCAAAGCAGTTTGTGACAAATGGCCTTAGAGACAATCATCTTATTTTCAGCTCCAATTTTAAAGTTACAAGCCAGTTCTCACCGTCAGTGAAAAAAATGAACAAAACACTTGGATGCATTCATGTAACTTCTACCGCAGGTTAGACTCACTTGGAAAAAACTTTTTGTCTCCCTTACTTAAAGGCCTCTTTTTTATTTTGGCTATTTTCAAGTCCAGAAGATACTTACTTATCTTTGCACTTTGGCAAAAACAAGATGGACATCCAAAGGAAGTTTAGAATACTAGTAAGGGGCCAAAAGTTAAAAAACATCAATAGTTATACACAAAAGTACATATGTTTATTACAAAAACATATAAAAACCTTGTAGGGGCCCAAAATCATCAAATTGACAAATGCACACGAAAGAACCATACATGACCTGATCCATTTCGGCCTGCAGAGGCCTTCTTCAGAGGTCAAATAGTAGAAATTACAACTTACAACAAAGTCCCTGCTACACTTGCAAAGCAATAAACAATATAGGACTCAAAATATTCAAATCTGGAAATGAATGACACAATTGTTTTGGAAGGTCACAAATGTATCTGGCCTTATGTCAGCAGCAATTACATATACAGGAAATACTAATATTGCAAATATATACCTTCCAGTTTAGGTCCTAAGAGTAAAATCCTCTTCTCAGGGCCAGTGTAATATCAGTATGCATGCAAGATGGACAACAGCTTTACCTGGACAATTGTTGGGTTGTCTCCAGAACCAATGAGATAGCGAGGATTACTCCAGATAAGTTCCAAGAATGCAGTTTCATCTCCTTTCTCAACAGCTTTCCGAAGTTTGGCAGTCAGATCCTGTGTACGGGGACTTTTAAAACTGTTGGCTCTCTCTTTACTAACTGTTTCCATCTCAGGAGAGCATAACCCATCTATAAAAATTTTAAATATATATATATATTATTGCTGATGGAATCTAGCTGTAGGAGGCTGTCAAGTCTTTTCAAGGGTTGTGGATTCTACCCCTATCCCACAACTTCACTGAGAACAGTTTGAAGCCTTCCTTCAGCATAAAGATCTTTCCTTCAACTAAAGTGGAGGAAGAGTCACTTAACCTGAGGAAGTCTTTATCAGCTAGAGAAAGGATTCTTGGAGGAGGACTGGAAGTAAAGAAGCAGGACACTGCATAGATAATGAAAGAAGCAAAACTGGCAACCCCAGAAAGGGCAGACACCTCCAGTTACTTGCAGTACTCCAAGAATGCAGGAAAATAAGATTAAATTAATGAAAAATAAAAATGCTTTCAAAAACCTGCATGTTGAGGACTGGGAAAGATTGAGAAAGGATGGACAGTTGAGAACCACTGACTGCCAGTTAAAAGAAAACAGCAAAGGAGAGGGGAAAAAAACTCTACCTCTTCAAAACCCTAAAAGATTATGAAATCCTGAAAGGGGAGAATCAGTGCTATGATTTCCAAAATGCAGCCTCTTCCAGATCCCTCACTCTGTACTTGCATTATAAAACTCAAACATATTTTCTTCAAACAAGAGAGAAAGAAATAGACCAGATACTTTAACTAGAACTAATTTAAAAACCAAGAATATTTAAGGTCTTTTCATTTACACAGGGATTCACATGCTCTATATCAGAAGACATTTCAAAATTGCTTTCAAGGGCTGGAGGCAATGCTTGAAGTAATTACAACAGACTCAAGCATGAAAGTAATTTAAAAGGCTTCAGAATTGGACCATATTTAAGCTTCCACTTACCTCTGTTAAAAACTGAGCAAACTTTCACAGGAGACAAGGCTAAAGAGGACTTGGTTGGAGAGGGGAAATAATCACATATTCCTTTAGCAAATTTCTCTGCATCTTCTCTGTTTGAGAAAGCTTTAAATCGTGAGCCTTTTATCATTTTAACAGTTTGCAAAGCTTCCTTTTTATCCTCATACACATGCACTCTCTCTAGAACAGAAAACAATAAAACCAAATTAATTTTTCTCCATGACTACAGTTGCCAAGGTCACACAAGTTCAACAGATCTGGCCTTGTAAGCTTTGCTTCCAAATTCAGCTTGACTACCTAGCACCACAGCAATCTGCAGAAGAAGATATGCAAACCAGCTTTCAAACTGACTTACTCTCAGGGAAGAGGCTGAAACCAAGAAGCAAAATAACAAAACCTAGTTTGGTTCACTGTCCTGTCACATCTCTGCAAATTTGCCAGGGTCTTCAGCTAGAAAGAGGCCAAGGAGTGCAAGAAGTGTACAGCAGTGTTCCTTTGACACAAAACTTTGCTTGATAGGAATTATCCTCATCAAGGCTATGATGCAATCCCTTGTCCTTTTCCCATCAGCAAGAAAACAATCGCTGCGACAAAGGGCAAGTCTCCCTTCCAAATTATTTCACTTTTACCTTACTCAAGGTAATCTTGGTAGCATTATCAGTACTGAAACACAGCACTATATCACACCTAGTTACTGCTGATGTATATACACATGCACTCCATTTCATGGTCATACCAAACACAGCAATCTGTATTTTTAGTACAAGAACTGCCAACACAATCTGCTCCAAAAATAAGCACTGATTCTTGAGAAACCAAGTTTCCGTTTTCATGCTGAACAATGTTTATTGTGCCAGTGCACAAAAAAAGACGATCTCCTCCATTCTCAGTTAATTCTAGCAACCTGCAGCTGCACACGGGACAGGCATCTGGGGGGGGGGGACAGCCTAAGCCGATAAGACCCCCATCTCCCTGCTACATTTGTGTTTAACTGGATGTGAAAAAGAGGCTGAGGCATTTCTTTCACCTGAGTTACACTGGGCTTATGGATGCTTAGTCTGACAAACCATTATATCTCCTGCTTGCCCATGCTCCACAGCATAATCAGAAACCAGATTAAGAAATAGGAAATGAACAAGAGTAAAATGGGTCAACTTTCAAGCGCCTGCATGGAAGAATTTAGGGACTTCCATGAAAGCAAAAAATAGTTTGTCCAAGCACTGATAATCAAGGCAAAGGGCAGAATGAGTTGGCTGACCCTTAGCTTAGAACTTGCATAGTTACCTGCACCTTCTACCTCTTTGGCCTGACTTCCTATATGCACCTAAAC
The DNA here is from genome assembly GCF_032191835.1 of Heteronotia binoei. Classification (NCBI taxonomy): domain Eukaryota; kingdom Metazoa; phylum Chordata; class Lepidosauria; order Squamata; family Gekkonidae; genus Heteronotia; species Heteronotia binoei. The sequence goes on from NC_083233.1 coordinate 65,538,214, forward strand.
TCATATTGAGGTTATAGATCCTGCTGTAATCATCTTTTCTACAGAAGGTACTCCCCCCCACAAAAAAGGGTCCTTTACCTAGGTACTCATCCACGAGAGTCAAGGCAAGCCACCAGCACAGTATAAAAACTGGGATGGGAGCACACCGTCGAAAATAAGTTAATGAATTATTAAGCAATCATTAAAAAGTACAGAAACAATTTGGCTAATGATTCCTGTTCACAGCATCTTAGCCAAAGATTAATCACCATTCATCGAGGAAAATAAGGTGAATTCTTTAGAGAAGTTCACATTTGATATTCTTGTGAAAGTTGTCCAACATGTATTTACACGCTGTAGGATGAACCATCTAAAAAAAGGATTCACCACTTCCACTGCTTCAAAATTCATCCCCACAAAAAATGACGGGTACAGTTGTGATTAGTCTCAATTCTGAGTCTGTCCTAAGAGCCATTAACCTGTGGTTGTCAGGGATTACACTTCACTACACCACATCTTCTTGAAAGGGCAAAAGTCGTTTCCTATTTCTCATAATTACAGATCTTTGCAATACATGTTGAAAATGGCTTGATTACCAGAATTTCTTTTCATTTATTCATTTACCTACTTCATTTCTACCCAGCTTTTCTACACAAGACTGAAAGCTGTTTACATTGTTCTCTCCTCCATTTTATCTTCCCAACAACCCTGTAAGGTAGGCTAGGCCGAGAGTGTGTGATTGGCCCAAGATCACCTAGCAAGCTCCCATGGCAGATTTGGAACTTGGTTTCCCAGCTCCTAGCCTGACCCTCTAATCATCACATCACACTGAGTCTCTAGTTCAGTTAACAAATAGAACGGTTTTAAGCCATGTCATTAGTAAGTCACTTATCTACCAAATCCTCAACGTTTAATATTTTAAATATATGTCATAAATTTTAATTTTGAGAGTTAATCAAGGAACAACTTATAGCAACAGCACAGATCACATTCATCAGAAATGCTAAAAAGCATAAGTCATCTGAAGCTTCTCAGAGTTTCCTTTAGTGTACACGCTATCTTTAGCTTAACAGCATTATATTGCCAGAAACAAAAAATATATTACCATTTCTCGCCAATATATCATCATAAACTGGACATACTCCATAGTATTGCTGAGGTTCCTTAGAAGGAGTCTGTGAACTTGTTGGAGAATCAGCTCCAGCAGCTTCATCACTGGATCCAGGACCCATCTTACGCATTAGGGCTTCCTCTTCTGGTGGGTTTAAACCCATACTGTACCCAAAATCAGCATCTTCAGAAGAGCCTACATGACCATTTTGACTCACAGGAGGCTTGTTGGTTTCTAACTGGCCATTATCAGCTGTTGCAGTTCCGTTTGAAACAGATGCCTCTCCTTGCTCTTCCCACAGTGACTGGGCCAGTCTTTTTTCAAAAATTGACCTAGTGGTTAGTGTAATAGGACCACATTTCTGTCCTGCCTTGACAATTTCTTCTCTCAGCTCATCAGGAGTTAGCTGCTTCAGGCGTGACAATATGTTATCCATTGTTATTACCCCTAGAACCAGGGAGGGAAAAAAATCCAAGTGAATCATCGACACCAAGGCCCATCCCTAACACTGTATTTTAAGACTGAGGATGAGTATTAAAGAACTTCCTTAAATACAGGTTGTCTGGTCTTATTCCAGGGCATATATTTAAAAGTGAAGAGGCAATTAAGATTATATGATCCAATGGTAAGCCTTAAACCCCTCCAAAAACAGAAAGAACAGAAAACTAAAATGTCTCCAATAAAAAACCCTTTGGCACATTACATTCATGCGCGCTTCTCTGGGAAGTTCTTCCCCTGTTTTAAGAACTTTCAGGTCTGCATGCACAGGTGCTGCATCTTCTCTCACCCAGCTGCTCAAGCATCTTATTAAAGCCAGGCATAAAGACAGTGCTGCTGAAAGCAACCCTAGAGAATACTTTTTGCTACCTGCAAGTCACAAGGGGGGGAAAATTTATCAGCTGCCAGGATATGGAGCTCCTTACAAAAGTCCTCACAATGCCCATCTGGTAGTTAAGTACAGAGATGGCCACGTCTGAGAGGCAACAAGCATCCAGCAAGCAGTTGCTCTGGGTCACCACGTTCATAACTTCTCTATTTTTTTCATAACGATCAAAATGAGAACGCCCACCATTTTAAAAGCAAACACTGAGACGTAGCAACTGCACTTTCAGTCCCAATTTCTGATTTGCATCATCCACCCTTGTATTACTTTTGTTTTTATGTTCTTTTTAGCTCCTTACTACAGCTGGCAGTTTTATGCAATGGATACTGTGTTACTGCTACTCTATGGTTAATTCTGCTTCATGTTTTTAATTGCGACTGAAGACACCTACATGGCTGCATATTGCAGGACATGCCTTAAAACAAGAAATACTTCCAGGGTAACCACATGCTGAAGCAAACAAGAGGCATTGTGTTGAAGGTGCCAACAGGATGGAACAAATTTAATGGTGATTTCATATGTTCAAAACAAGCACTCTCAGAGGTGAGGGGGCGCAAGACAGGACTCAGTTCCTAGCATTAACCTCCTCTGCTAATTTCATCTATGCAGTCAGCATAAATTTAAGATCAGTCATTGAGCACAATCTCTAATTGTCATATCAAAGTTCCCTCTCTAGTGCCATCTCTTGCTACAGGGAAAATGAGATGTTCTTTCAGAACAGAAAGTACGCTTAAAAGTATGGATCAGAGGCTTTGTGGTATCTTCGTAATCACCTTTTAGCATTCTAGAGCACTGGCAATTCTGCTCTGTAAACAAAAATTTGGATTAATAATATATGCACCATTTAACCCAACATCAGGTAAGAACACTGTGCAACTAGATTTAAACATGATCTGTACCTATATGATCTCAATTTTGGAACGTTCACTACCAATTTAGGAATGTTAACTATCAACAAGACCAACTAGTGACTATCAGTGTTTGGAACTGAGATGATCTAATTTTTTTTTTTATTTTCGGGCAATCAGAACCAGAAAGTTTAACTTTTATTTTACATTCCCCATACAAATGACATCACCTCAAAGGCTCAGGAGAAAATCTGCTTAGCTTCTTATTCACGTGCAAATCATGATACATAAGATAAACACTTCATAGGTTCACTTGAACATAGAAAAGAGGTACAGAAATAATTTAATATAATAAATGTTTTATCTGCAGACCAACTGGGTAATTAATTATTTTCATATGACATTGTGTGTAAAATAAACAGGAGATCCTAAGATTATCTGGAAGCAAGAAGTTCTGTCTCTTTTAGTGTCATGCACCAACTGGATATTTTACACTGAAAGATATTTAAGAGGCACTTTTTTTTAAAATGCCCAGTAGTTCCATTCAGCACCTATCAAAAAGACTAAGCAAGACAGTCATGCTGCAACTTAAAAACTGTGGCCCATAAGCGTTTATACCACACAATAAACATGATAATATTTAAAGTATCACCATTTCTTTTTTGCTGTGGCTGCAACAGAATGACAGGGTTGCCATTCTGGAATAAAATACCAGGTCCCAGAAAATGCTCCACATAATTATTTCCCAAAACTGCACAGAACAACTACTTGTTTTAAAAACCTGTATAACTAGAACGGTACTCTGAAGATTCAGTTTCCCCTAGGTAAAAAGCAGATAGGCCATACTACATAACAAGAGGTTCATGATGTCGATACTCCTGAAGACTGCATTAGTCAGCTCAGTGCATTAAGGAACTTGGCTTTGAGGATACAAAGATAAGTGTCTTCCTTGGATAAGCAAAGCAACTGTGTATGCTGCAGCTAAAACACGAACATAGAATATTTATATGGACATGGAAAATCAGATAAGCCCAACAGCAGTGCTCTCAACTCTCTCCATTTAGCACAGCATCTAATGTTAGCAGCAAGCCTACTGAGCGTCATTTCAGATCTTAGTCATGAAGCATCTGGCAAGAAGCTTGAGCATCTACTTCTCCTTCCCTACTTAAAAATAGAATGAATCAGAAGCAATCAACAAACCATAAAAGGATGTAAGGGGGAAAACCAGAAAAGAGTATTTGAAAGAGATGGACATAACCAAAACATAAGTAGAATGTAAGAACACAAGATATATTCTACAGTTCAACCAATTAGCTCTGTTTTTAGAACAAAACACTACATCATTTTACTCTCCCACGGGAAATTTTTCAAACATTCTAATGCACATTCTCATTTCAATCTGAGCAGTATTGCAATCCAGCATCGCTGTACCTGAAATTGAGGGTGTCCTAAAATGCTCCTCCATTCTCTGCAAAACATAAGGGTTCAGCAGCACGGGCACCTCACCAGAAGTTATACTGTTATTGAGTCCTTTAAAGCATCCAGGGTTGACAATCTAAGCACCTTAGCTTGGGAGTAAGTCCCACTGAACTCTGTGAGACTTGCTACCAAGCAGACAGGCACAGAACTGGCCTATAACAATAACTGTCTAGATTTCATGAAGTTGTTACAATACCGCATATTATGGCCAGCATTGGGTATATTCCAGCAACAGACATTATCTACAATTTGTGCAGGAGGTTCTAAATTCAGATGTTTCACAGAAAGGAGGTCTCCTAATTAGTTGGGGAAAGTTAGCTTTAATGGAGACAGAGTAAGAGGCAGGAAACTTGGGATCTCCACCAAGGTATGCTAGGAATTTCCCTTAGAGAACACTCAGGTAAGCCAAGCAGATGTTCAACTGGAAAGGCTCTTTATTGAAAGAAAAGTAAAAGGGCTACACACAGACAGAAACACATACAAAAGCTAATTAAGAGGAAATCATGGAGGAAAGAGGGAAACTTTTTTTGGGGAGAAGGGTAATATTTACCAATCTGCAGAGGTTCTGGAGGAAGCATATAAAATGGCTAGCATTTCACAGGAGAAGACAACCCACAGAGTGGAAGTGTGGCCAAGAACACACACAGAGGGACTGTGAGCTTTATATAGGAAAGTTATTCCCTGGAGCTCTGCTAACATGATCACCCTCCAAACAACACCTTGGTGGGTTTGTCTGGAGAATCAAAGAATTGTGAGAAACTTGTTTCATCTTCCTGAGGTAGACAAAAAGTATAAATATTTCTGGATGCCTGTATATGGGGAGCTAAAGGCTGCTTGATGACTCTGCAGTTGCTGGATAGGAAATAACCAAGTTGTTGTAAATGGTATTAGACAGCTGTAAATCAGCGTTAAAAGGGTTAGGATGAAAGTTAGTTCAGAGTTTTCCTGGGAAACCCTTTGTTCCTTTGTTAGACATCTCTTTAAGGGAGTGTAGAGAAGTGTTAAGCCAACTGAGCATTGACTTCACCTTCAAAAACCAGGAATTTTCCCAGGGCTGTCTCTGGTTTGACCCTTGCTGGCATCTATTTTGTGTGACATTTCAGGCCAAGAAGTGTATGGTTTCTGTAGGTGATATTAGTATGAAGGGCGTTCTCCTTTCTCTCTGACACTAACTCCCCTTCTGCAGGAGGGGTCTGACTGCTAACACAGTGGGGTGTTACTCTGCATTCCTTTCTGATGTGACTCTGCAAATACCATGCAGCAACCTCAGCATACCTCCACAAATACCATGCAGCATAACCTCAGTTAGTTCACTGGACTAACTGTTCCCTTACCCTAGCTCTCCAAAACAGTGATATCATTTGGACTGAGGTTTCGTCTTAGATATGAAAGAAGCATTTTAAAATAGAATAAACATGGTAAGCAAGGAGGAAGCTTTTTTTAGGGATGCTACAGCAGCTGCTTGCAATTCAAGAACAAGTTCGATGTCATTCTCATAAAATTCTGTGCGTAAGAGCCCCAAATCATGAGTATAACTAGCAATCAGAACTACTGTCTTGGTAAGTACTAAAATTCTAAGATAAAAGGGCACCTGCTATATATACACACACATACTCAAACCAGTCTCCAAGCAGATTTTCCAAAACTTAGAGCAGTACTAACAACAGGAATATGATTTTATTAATTTTTTTTTTACTCAAGTCTTACACATACTGCTGTGAAATCAGTGTGAGTAGGTTGGCCTAAAGAATACACCTGTTAGGAGTCAAGATCTATGTTTCTCAACAAATGTATTTCCCCAAGTGGGAGTTAATTCTTAGATGATGGTCTGCCAGTGGCTCTATCATATCAGAAGTCAGAGAAGCTGGTACCTCCAAGAAGCAGAGATGACAGGTTAAGAGTGGCATATATAAAGAGAATCTGAGTTTGGAACACACGAAACCACACAGACAACAGAAAGGAGCAGCAGGGAGTTGCCTGAAATACCTCTGGAGTGCAACATCTCTCTCTGGGGATCTGATGCAGGGCAGTGAATGTGTTCCCATGTTTGCCTCCATCTCTGCTCTACTTACATATTTACAAATAAAGCAAGTACAAAAATGGTATAAATAAAGCAAGTACAAAAAATTCAAAAAAATAAATAAAATAATAAATAAGTCTTCAGTGCGTTCTCATTCAAAGGGAACTGGTCCAAATAACTCTGACCTAAAACTTTTTCAAAGTATAATAATATTCATTTTGAAACACATCTCATTTTGTTCAATGGGACATGATCCTGATGGCTCTGAAGCAAAAGCCATGCTTCAGCTAAGATTACACACACATCTGACACAGCAAGCATAATCTCATATGTAAAAGAGAGGAGGAAATACCTTGTCTCTGGCAACATTTGCTATCTATAGTCTCTGGTAAAAATACTTAAAAAAAAACAACTGATGACCCGATTAATTGGGGTTCCTCTTTAATAGATAAAAAGGTTTCCAACCTAAACCTCATTTAACACTGCAGCCCTAAGATAAATCAGCATGTTATATTATGGGCAAGGATGCACTCCTTAAAAGAAGGGGGGAACTAAGAGATTCTTACAGCCCCTTCACGAACAGATTTATTGTGACAGAAGTTTATGTGGGGTTGAGCCTACACAGGGTTCTTGTCCACTAAAACGTCTGCTATCTTCTATCTGTTAGCTTCTGAGGCACTACAAGTTTCCTTTTTTTAAGCACTTATCATAGTTTGCTGTAACTGACTGAAGCTTTTCCCTTAAAGCTCCATTCTGCCAGCAACCTCAGACCAATTTCACTCTAGACCTTTAATGCTGGTTTAGCCCTGTCTCCAAGCTGATATTCTACACTGAAACCATAGAATCATAAGAGTTGGTTTCTCTGATTCTACTGCAGAATGTCAGTTTGGGGACAGGGCTAAACCAGCATTAAAGGTCTAGTGCAGGGATGGCCAAACTTGCTTAATGTAAGACCCACACAGAATAAACGCCAGATGTTTGAGAGCTGCAAGACATCAGAGGAAGGAAGGAAGGAAGGAAGGAAGGAAGGAAGGAAGGAAGGAAGGAAGGAAGGAAGGAAGGAAGGAAGGAAGGAAGGAAGGAAGGAAGGAAGGAAGGAAGGCAAATAGAGAGAGGAGAGAGGTGAGGTGGAAAGAAAGGAAGCTGGCCGACGGGGGGGGGGGGCGCTTTGAGAGTCACACAATATGTGTGAAAGAGCCACATGTGACTCCCGAGCCGCAGTTTGGCCATCCCTGGTCTAGTGCGAAACTTGGTCTGTCTTTAAGGCTGTCGTTCTCGTTTCCTCACCGACCTCAGGGCTATTGCAAATACACACACGATTTGTCCTGTTTGGAAGGGAGGGAAAGCCACAGGAAGAGCCTTGGAGAAAAAAAGGAATGACTGCTCTTTGGGGGAGTGTGTGGCCTGAGGGGGTAGCCTTTGTTCCCTCTTCTTCAACAGTCCTCCCCTCCCTCTTTCTCTCACCTTGGCGACTCCCCCGGCAGCTGGGCTTCTCCTCAGGCCCAGGAGTCGAGCCCGGCGGGGCAGCCCCTGCTCCAGCTTCTAGGCCTCGGCGGCCCCCGGCTCTCCTGTCCCACAAGCGCAGCAGCAAGCCCAGGGCGCCGATCACGGCGCAGGCGGTCAGCAGCTCCCATGCCGGCCAGCCCGCCCAAGCGTTCCTCCACGTCCCGCCCCAGCCCGACCACCCTGCCAGAGCCGCCGTCGCCGACGACATCCACAGCTCCATAACTCCAGCCTTAACCTAACCTAACCCGACGCGCGGACCGCTCCGAACGCCCTTTAGGGACGGGACGAGTACCTCAGAAGCGGCCTCCCGGCTTCCGTCGCTTCCCCCCCCCTTCGCGCACGCGCGTCTCCCCCTCCCCCGCGCGAGGACCCCCACCACCACAGGGG